>NC_137740.1:56062009-57387528 GCF_963264785.1 Psittacula echo | reverse complement strand
GAAAACAGTTGTTCTGGCCTGGCCTATTCCCATAGGATGTCTCATATCCCATCACAGAGTGATGAAGAGTCTCAACAATAAAAACTTAGATTTTACATACATTTGGAGATCATTTTTTTCCCTCAGAAAACAATATGTTACTCTCTTTAGAGCTGTTCTGAAAAAAAATACACAAAGGATGACTTAAAAGAGTGCCCAAGCCTAAACTTCATGGAATTCTAGAACTTCTTGGGTTTATCAACTCCATTCCTGAGTATCTGCTATTGTTATAGAAGACTTTGATCAAAAAGTCTACTGGAACCAAGTGAGTTATATAAAATAATAAATCTCATCATACCCAGAGCAGGAAAAACTTGCCTCAAGAAATACTTCAAGAAACTTTCATATATAGGTCACTACGTTATTAAAGGGAAAAAGTACTGCAGCACTGAAGGCTGAATCCACATTTTCAATATGGAGTTTATTTTCCAGCACTTTATAATTTGGCTATGAAAAATTCTTTCAGGTCAAATTTCACTATGGAGACTTAGCTCGAATTTGGGTTCTCTCTGAAAGTCTAAGATCCAGTTCAGACATTAAGAAGATTAGTAGAAATTACAGCATGTATTTCTCAGCTGAAATTCCATAAGAGAATCAGTTGCAGCAGGTAAGTAACCAATGAAATTGTCAGTGTGTCATGTTTCCAGACTCATTCTCGGATTGTCTTTAATTCCATTTACAGTTATGCCAACCAAAGGTCAGACTGGGAAAACACAGCACTCATGGGCCGAACACACTCTGGTTTTCACAATCATATATTTGAAAATGCAAGTTTTTGAGAAAGCTGTATAAACTTCAGTGGCTATAAAATACATCTACACCAATCCTGCAACCAAAAGACCTGAATTCTTAAAACCTTCAAAGACTTGCATGATCCCAGACTTGCCTCCATTATAGGTGTCTGTAGGGTGAAACATAATAGGCTGCCATGGACATCTTCTGAAACATCCTGAAATTTTCAAGTAAACCTGAAATAACACCAAATTAAATAGACAATTGGGATTATATTTTCTGCATTTTTGGTTGTGGTTTTGGTGGGTAGTGCTTTTGGTTTTTTCAGGTTTTCTACTGGTCTCAGTGTTAGTTTTGTAGGGTAGATACAAAAACAGGGATTCCAAACCAAGCCTCTCACAGACATTCAGAACCCTCTGTCCATCTGTGGGACCACACTGGATTTCTTACTTCAGACTCACACACAGCATTCTGCTACTTGAGACCTCATTAATTTTAGGACAAACTACAGGCACAAAACACAAGAATTTCTGAATACATTTTTTCTGTGCATAAATTGTCCCAGCATATACTAGATCACAGCTTAGATGGTCCTAGAAGTGTTGGGAAAGACATTTTGACATTCTGCTTCCAAAACAGTTGACAGCATTGCTCTCTTTCCTGAGTATGAGGTAAATGAATGCTATGAAAGTACATTTTTAGGCTTCCTGCAAGACAGTTCCTGCTTCTTGCAGAAGAACTAATTTAGTTACAGCAAAATAAACTAAAGGACTGAACTACCTATTTAAAGGCTACATTTGGTTGGTCAGAGCAATAGAATATTTCCGGTTAAGCATCACCAAAGCTTTCTCTGCAGTAGTAATTTATCAGCATCTGCCTCACCTTTGTGTGAATTTTGGCAGTATTAGACCTCTGCAAATCATTTCATCTCACAAAACACTGCGAACAACAGAACCTAGAAGCACAGACCTGAAATTGCTGTGATGCCATACAATGTTTAGAAAACCTCTTCGTCATTAAGATTTCTGTCTGTGTGGCTTTCTCTTGCACTGCCTACAAATACTAACAGAAACAGGAACATAGCTTCTGGTGAAATCAAACTGATGAGCTATTTAAATCAGATAGAACATTTCTTCCAAAATTCCACTCCAATGTGTCAGAGAATAGACAGAAAAGAAAATAAACCATGTCATAAAACCTGAGGCAACAGACCTCAGGCTGTTGTCAGTATCTTCACTGTCTGAACATCCAATCTACCTGTACTTTTCTATCTAGTGCTCAGACGTGTTTAACCCTAAAAAACAGGTACCAGTTTTGCTGTTTCTGGAATGAATGCCTGTGTATTTTCATTGGGAGATTATTTATAAGTGAAGATAGATGAGGAAATAAAAAGCCTAGAGGGTCAAAATAAAGTATAAAATGCCCAACTGTCTATCCCAGTGAGAATGGGACTTCCTTAGCAGTGTACTGGCTTCTAACTTTGGCTCCCTATGCTGCCTTAGCATTACAGTCCCTGAAATACAGAAAAACTTCCTCTACTCCCTTATTTTTTCAGTTTTATAGCTATCAACATGCCCTTTCTAAATTGTAATTGAGTTCTGTAACATGAGGAATAAACTTTTGTCCTCTCTTAGGCTGGTAACTCTCAGAATGATCCATCAGCTTTAGCAGGCACTCAGAACTAATATTACTACAAAAACCAAAACCAAATTGAAAAAAAACATTCAACACCCACTCAGTATAACTGAAAACAACCTCCTGCTTCAGAATACCACTAGCTAAAGTGAAGTTCTACTTTAGTTAAAGGAATATTTCATCTCCTGTTTTTGAAGCTTATGACGTTGGTGACCTGCCATACAACATCCAAACTAGTTTTTCTAACTTCAGCAACTATTATTGGCTGAGAATGTTATCAAACGCAGAGACATACCTACTTCTTCAGCACAGTACCTTGACCAGAATGTATGTATCTAATGGCTTCTTTATTTGTGTGAAAAATCTCGTGGCTCCTATGGTTGACATGGGCACAGCACAGTGGCAAACTCAGGCCAACATAATTGATGCTAGAAAGCATGAAGATTGGTTTCTGAAAATTGTTAAATTCTCTGGAGACTCCTTTCCCTAATTTAAATAGATTACACATCTTTTAGAGCTTCTCAAAGTAGCAAATTATTATTGTGTGATTATAACGTATCAATACATAAACATTATCTCAAAAACTAGACTGAAGTAGTTCATATTCAGATTAATCTCTAGGCAACACCTTTTCTGTTGTTCTGTTTAGAACTGCTGGAGCGAGGGTGGCACCCTGTGGCTAGAAAGATAGGTCTAAAAGCTGTGTACTGCTTTCTGTCTGCAGCATAGATCCTGCTTTTCCTATGACACTTTAAATGATGCTGTGAATTCCTAGATAAACAGACAAAAGAAACCCTGAGTTTCATTACATACCTATGCATCAAACATTCTACTTAGTTTTCTTTAACTTGATTGCCAAGAAAAGGAAGGATAGGCTTGTAGTCCTAGAACTCCTGAAGCAGCAAGAATGCCTGCCACAGAGAAACTCTGAGGAGATGAGCAGCTGTTCAGAGCCTTACAACCAGTTGTAAGATGCTGAGGTGAAGTTCACCTACACAGCGCTGGGCACGGTAAGATTAAGCTACCTTAGGGAAATAGTTACTGGTTTATACAGCACACAGTCATCCACCAGAGATGGACTGTGTTGTGCCTCCCAAATGTTATGGAAATACCAAAAGTGATTAATTTTGTCAGTTTTCATCTTCGACTGTGCATCAGGTGCAGGTGCCAGCAGTGGGGGCTGCAGGGGAGCCCCTGCATTTCCCCTTCTCTCCACAAGTGAATCGAAGTGTAGCTAGCTGCATTCAGAGAAGAAACTCACATATCTTAATAAAAGCATCTAATTAACTTCCCATTTAATTAACTTCCCATCATTAATCCCCAAGCTGTTAGAAAAAAGCTACATGACAAGAAATTAGAAGTGTGGGGACACTAAAGATAAGTAAATACCTACTTTGCAACTAAAAGGAAGAGTAGATCATGAAAAGACAATGGTTTCCTAAATCTGTAGGACAACAGTAACCACTCTCTTGCAGCTTGATCACCCATTTAATGTGAGAAACAGAAGCCATAAATCAGGGAGGACATCTTTTCTCTCTTTTGGAGATCATCAGGAATGCCAGTGATAATAATCAGTGAGCTCATATACTAACTAAATTTCCCTGGTAATTAACTAAATTACATTATCACTAAATCCACCCAGTAACTGCACGGTCAAGCTACTGTTTTCCAGCTATAGGTAACATAAGTAGCATCAGATCCTTTTCAGCAGCACAAAGAAGACAGACCGTGAAAGCATTTGGAAAATGAGAAATGGAAGTGAAAGTAATGACACTGAGTAAGAAAAACCAGCACTTTTAAGAAAAGTAGAATAATCTCACCTGTCTCAGGAGTTTAGATAACTGTCATGACATTTGTCTCAGATCCTGCTTGTACTTTTTATTAACCTATGGGTTCTGTATTGCCTATATTGTAGCATATTGTGTTTCATAATATGCAGAATTCCATATTTATTTTAAAAAACATTTGCACTGCTCACCTATGGAGTCAGTGGCTTTATCACTGTGAACTACTTTTTCTTTCTCTTAACCAGTTTTCTCTTTTCCCACCATATCCCGTGTCTGGCGGATGCCTGTGCGCTGTATACAGCTATTTCCCTACACAAAGCACTGGCATCCATGGAACAGTGATATGGACAGCCTGCATTCTCTCTTCCCAGAGGGTTAGACCAGAGATGTCACAGTCTGCCATGTGACAAGGTCATATCCTCTGGCAATGCTTGGCAATGTGCTTGAATTTAACCTTTTCCATGTGACATAAAAAATATTCTTCTCAGAATTCCCATATGCCAAAGTGTAAATGTATACAGAAGAGGATCTAATAACTAATGATATCTTATGCCTGAGAAAGAGCTGGCAGGCTATTAGTTAGGGAAGTATCAGCAAATAGTACATAAATACTGGCCATTTACCTCAATGTGATATTTTCCATAGAAGCAAAGCTCCATACCTTGTTTCCATAAATTTGTCTGAATAAATATTTCCTAAATTTTAAAGTACATGGCTGAGGAATTGTACAAATCTAAATACAAACTGGGAATATTAGATTCTTGCAAATATTACATCTAGTGGCATTTGTTCTTTATTATTTCTGCAAACAGGAAAACTACAAATAATGAGCTAGTAAGCGTTCTGCAAAATAAAACACTGTTAAAAGTTTAAAAACAAGCAAGTGCTGCTACTGCTGCTTACAGGTATGATAGCTCAATTTTTGAGCTGATAGTTCTTCATTACTGTTGACCATACTGGAAAGAAGCAATGCAGATTTCAGCAGTGCACTACACAATTCATTGATGAGACATCAGAACAGCCAACAGGAAAATGCAACAGAGCAGGAAAACCCAGTCCAGGACTTTATGAGCAGGGTCCTACATGGACTTTAAGCAACCTGGTCTAGTGGGAGGTGTCCCTGCACAATGCAGCTTTAAAGCCCCTTCCAATCCAAACCAGTCTGTGATTCTGCAATATTCACACTGTGGCTGTCTTTGAAGAGTGACAGTTTGATTTTCTCCCTTGCTTTGACCTTTACATAGCAGGTTGCAGTGAAATAAACTATTTTTCTGCCAATATAAATCCCAGAAGCTTTTGTGAACAGAGATGCTTGTTTTGATTTAGAATCCAAATCTAAATTTGGAAGAGAACCTTCATGTAGGAGCCTGAATAAAATCTCACAATACACTCACACATACCAGTGATTAATCCCTTGTGTTCACTGTTCATACACACTCTCTTTGAGTAATTGAAATGGCACTTTGGAGAAAGGGAATCTGGCAGACATAGAGGGAGTGATGTTTCTGTGTTGGTTTTGCTCAGCATCATAAAAACTGAGATTTTTTTGTTAGCACTGTTTCCTAGGAAAGCTATCAAACCTGACAATGCAGTCATCAGCAACCTGACTGTAAAAGTGCTCAAGTTGATACATGGAGACTCTACCTGTTTTGGTGTCTGACCACTGACCAGTAACAGTTCTCTGTTAGTAAGTCCATTTTTGTACAGATACAATGAGAGCTGAAACCACATCACTAAATTGTCAGAAGGCCTGAGTAAAACAGAGCAAAGACTTCTTCAAAAGGTGAATTTTGGAACCATTAGGCTCCCCTGACTAATCCTTACCACTCTCGCGCCTCCTCCCTCATCTGTAGAATTTGTTACATACCCAAGAAAACATTCTCTACAACAGCAAAATTAACAGAAAAATGTCCCAATTAACCAGCTACATAATTTTTTTTAAACATATTCCTCAGTTCATTCTCCACTGGCTTGAAATATGGTGTCTCAATATACAATCCTGAACAGCAGCCGTGTGCTGTGTGCTAGGCCAGTGATTCACAAGATGGAGTAAAGAAAAACACTACTACTGACAGTCATGAATGTTGAAATGTATCCTAAGAAATTCTTAGCTATCTGCCCAGTTCCTGTATTTCCCATAGTCATAGAATAACTTTTAAAATGTGGCATTCCCAACAAAAGACAAGGAAAAGCAGTCAGCTCTAGGTGGATCTTCATGGAAGAGCTGGAACGAATTAGATTTCAAATGAGCTTTAATAAACCATTTCTTGCCTAATCTTTTCCTTTATTTCCCCTGACTTGTTTCTTTCAAAAGCAGGTCCAGCAGGTGTACCCTCTCATCATGATAAATACCCAGCAGATCTACACAGTGAGTTATGCTGCAGTGCTTCTCATTAGCCCTCAATGCAAACAGCTTTCACTCTCCTCCACAAACCCATTCCCAAGAAAACAATCTCATCTAATTTTCAAGTCTAATCTTGAAAAAGGACAGTTAATGAAATCTGTTTGCCAAGGGCTGCTACCAGAGATCTGCTTCCACACATGAACCGAATGCAACTGTTTGTCAGTTTTAAAGAAATCATTCAGATCATTTATTGGCTGTTTCAGTAACTTCCTCAATGATAATGTGTGTGCAACCCTGGAATCTCAGCTTAATGGCTACTGATAAACAATTTTAAAGCTACGCCTTTAACTGATGGCATGAACAGGATTGTAAATAAAATACCATACCTGCAATAAGACCTCCACTGCTTGAAATACACTTTTGTCCTGGGTTCAGCAGCAGCAGTCACCTTTTCTCCTTCTTAGTAGCTAGTGCAGCACTGTGGTTTTGACTTTCGGCCTGGGGTCAGTACTGATAAAGCCGATATTTTCAGTTGCTGGTCAGAATGTTTATAGTCTGACCAAGGACTTTGTGAGTCTCATGCTCTGCCAGGGAGGAGGGGAAGCCGGGAGGAAGCAGGGACAGGACACCTGGCTCAAACTAGCCAAAGAGTATCCATATCACAGCACGTCATGCCCGGGATGTAACTGAGAGTTACCCGGAAGGGCATCCTCTGCTTGGTTGGGCTTGTTTTCGGTGGGTGGTATCATATTCTCTTCCCTTGTTATTTCTCTTCTCATTATTATTATTGGTGGTAGCAGTAGTGATTTGTGTTATACCTTAGTTACTGGACTGTTCTTATCTCAACCCATGGGAGTTATATTCTTTCGATTCTCCTCCCCATCCCTCCGGAAGGGGGGGTGGGGTGGTGGGGAACAGAAACTGCGTGGCTGACTTGCCGACTGGCTTAAACCACGACAATCTTACATCCCAGGAGCCTGAATTTTTGTTTTCTGATTTCACTGTCTTCCATTCAAGTTTGCCATTCCCACTCCAGGCTATTTTGTGGTTATTTGGGTAGGGTTTTTTTTAAATAACAAAGTATCAAAAATGTTGAAGTATCTTCCATACACCAGGTACATGCGTAAGTCACAAAGTTTGCCACAAAACTCTATGCTTGCACTGTAAGTATACTATACACAAGAAATTATCAGGTGAGACAATGAGATGACCAATGCCCTAAGTTACTATAATTGCAAAGAAGCATTTGAGTGAAAATACCACAGTAAACTTACAAAGTGAATGGGACCTCATGATACATAGGAAGGTTAAAAAACAAATCCTGAAATCTCTGACAAAGGAGAGACAGGTTAAAACTCTTTTCTTACTCTTAAATACAATGAGCAGCAAAATAAATCAATCACATGATTTGGCTCATTCTGCCTCTTCTCTAGTATGTCACTGAAAGTTAAAAATCTGTCTAAGAGCAAATAATCCATTATGCTATCACTCCTACATGAGTACCCCAGGATGAAATATCTGCTCCATTCCATCTCAGTACCATGAGAGTGGCTCTTTTTTAATGAATTAAACAGCAGTTTAGTAGTTTAGCCATTAGCAAGTTTGCTAATGACACCAAGCTGTGTGGTGCAGTCAACACACTGGAGGGAAGGGATGGGATCCAGAGGGACCTTGACAGGAGAGCCAGAGCATACCTCATTACGTTCAACTATGCATGCAGTTATGATGTCATGGTATTATAAAATCACAGAATGGGTTTGGTTAGAAAGGATCTTACCATCATCCAGTTCCAAACCCCTTGCAATGGGCAGGGACACCTCACATTAGCCCGTGTTGCCCAAGGCTCTGTCCAACCTGGCCTTGAACATGGCCAAGCATGGAGCATCTACTACTTCTTTGAGGTTTTTGTCCTCCACATAAGTACATGGAGCTGTTGGATCAAATCCAGAGGAGGCCAAAAGGATGAGCACTTCCCGTATGAAGACAGGCTGAGAAAATTTGATCTGTTCAGCCTGGGGAGGAGAAGCTGTGTGGAGACCTCAGAGCAGCTTCCAGTATCTGAAGGGGGTCTACAAGGATGCTGGATAGGGACTCTTCATCGGGGACTGTAATAATAGGACAAGGGGTAACAGGTTTAAACAGGGGAGATTTAGGTTGCATATAAAGAAGAAAGAAATTCTTTATCATGAGAATGGTAAGGCCCTGGCACAAGAGAACCTGTGGCTGCCCCATCCCTGGCAGTGTTCAAGGCCAGGCTGGACAAGGCCTTGAGGTTTGCATTGGCCCTCCTCTCAATCATGTCAAGGTTCCTCTCGATCCCATCCCCTCCCTCCAGTGTGTTGACTGCACCACACGGCTTAGTGTTATCAGCAAAGTTGGTAATGACTAAACTACTAAACTGCTGGTTTGTTCATTAAAAGAGAGCTGCCCTCTTGGTACTGAGATGGAATGGAGCAGATATTACACCCTCGGTACTCACAGGACATAGCAACATATGCCTTCTGAGAAGTGACAGCATAATGGATTATTTGCTATGATTGAGGTTATTCTCTCTCTGACGTTATTCTCCTTCACAGACCTCACTCATGTAGCAGGCATCTGGAGTGTTTTCCAAAGGATGCTCATCTGACCAGAGTAAATGATCCACAAAAAGACAGTGAAGCATTCACTGACTGCATCAATATGCAGATTTCACCTAACTTTGACTCCTATATTCTGATCAAACATAGTTAATTTAATTTTCAAACAGAAATTCAGCACTTAAAAGAACACTGAGTTGTAGTTTATGGTACTATGTAGGCTAACAGGATTGGCCCATTGCTAAGGAATTAGAAATTAATTAATTTCTAATTCAGTTCTCTTTACGTAGCGTATGTCCCATTCATTGGTCAGTGTCCAACTTAATAATTGCTTATCACTTTGCAGGAATTCCTTATGATTGAAATTCTAAAAACATTTGCCTGAACTATGCCAATAAATAATCATAACATGGTTGGTTTAAAATGCAGCTTCTTTTACTGCTATATAGTGTTTTATGGATACAGGTTATTTGTCCTGTCAAGGGGATAAAATAAAAGCACAGTTACTCAAAACTGTTTAAAAATCTTTAAAAAGTGCTTCTTCATTCCCAAAGAGTGCATGCATAAGAAAATCACTTTAAAAAAACCCAGCATATGTCAACCCCTTGTATATTTCTGACAATGAAATGACTAAACCAGATCAGACACTAAACCAAGGTATTTCAAACAAGAAGTATAGTATACAAAAAAGTAATAAAAATATTTCAAGAGACCTGTGCAAACTGACAGATTTTTCCAGAACAATTAATGTAAAGAAAGATTAATAGAGGTCAGTTTCAGTGCCATTTATTTAGAGAGAAGCATTTGGAAGTGTCAGCCCTGAAGATATTTCATTTCTCTCTCAACAGCCCAAAGCGTTAGTCTTGAAGCATTTTGGAATCTTTCCAGAACATATTTCCACTAGTGGGGTGGAAAGGGAACAGAAGAGGGAAGCAGAAAATGAAAGAAAAAGGAAAGGGAAGAAGGAAGGGAAGAGAGAAGGTGAAAGGGAAAACAGTGTGGGATGTTCTGACCTTCCTGGTGAAGCTTTGACTTTTTTGTCAGTGTTTGCAGTTTGCCATGACTGATAATAAACAGAAGAAAAGCTTTCTGTCATTATCTTCTAAACTACCTGAGATTACACTGTGCCCATTCCTGATGACATTTAGGTAATTACCTAAAGAAAAATACTAGAATTACTGAAATAAAAGGTTGATACCTATAAGAGATATCAACTCTCTTAAATACTCCTTGAAACCAGAATCACAGTTCAGAAGGCAGCTGAAGTGGACTGGAAGATGTACAGGGCAGTGTATTTTGGCTTCAGAAAAAGACTGTGTCATAGGATGGCTATGAAAGATTTATTTAACTTGGGATTCCTCTTTCTTTGATCACACTCAGGCATAGGTGTTTGGGATGTATTAGCCCATGTTTCTTAAATTCACCTAGAAAAAGTGGTAAGGAAATAGGCTGCCTACGCACCTGTTCACTAGCCCTAAGATTTTGCCACTGCAGCTGCAGAGCAAGGAGCTAAGTTCTCCTCATATGTTAATTCTGCACTTGTTATTCAAAAAAAACAACACATTATTGCAGAGCACTTCTACTCATGCATATATTATTACTTAATACTGGACAAGTCCCCTTTATGTTTTTACTTTATTATGACACTAAAGGTATTATCTAGGGGGCACAGAAAATTTACCTATACCAGAAAGTTTTGGTACTCACTGTTTTTGCCTCATTTTATGCTAGCCTAAACCCATAGCAAGGATCATGCAGTGGTGCTTTGAATGTGTCGTGGTTTAAACTCAGTCAGCCACGCAGCCTCTCTCTCACTCACCACCCTTCCTCCCCCCAGCTCCAGGAGGAATGTGGAGCAGAATTGAAAGAATGCAACTCCCACAGGTTGAGATAAGAACAGTCCAGTAACTAAGGTATAACACAAATCACTGCTGCTACCACCACCAATAATAATAATAATAAGGGAAATAACAAGGGAAGAGAACACAACCGCTCACCACCCGCTGACTGATATCCAGCCCGACCTAGCAGTGATCTAGCCCTTCTGGGTAATTGCCCCCAGTTTTACATCCTAGGCATGATGTGCTGTGGTATGGAATACCTCTTTGGCTAGTTGGGGTCAGATGTCCTGTCTCTGCTTCCTCCCTTCTTCCTCTCCTCCCTGGCAGACTCAGAAAGTCCTTGGTCAGGCTAAACATTACTAAGTACCAACTAAAAACATCGGTGTTATCAGTGTTGTTCCTGGGCTGAAAGTCAAAAACACAGTGCTGCACCAGTTACTAAGGAGAAAAAATGACTGCTACTGCTGAACCCAGGACAGAATGCCAACTGCATTTGCATTTGTCCCCCAAAGAATTTTGGGATGTTCTGTACCACAAATTAGTATGAAACAAGGAAAAACAATGTGAATGAACTTAACTGTACTTAAAAAAAAGTGAAATAATTTCATCTACTTTTAACAAATTCAGTTTTTTGTGAGGGAATTTCATTAGCCAAACAGATTGAAATTAAAGTACATTTTAAAAGATGAAAGAGATTTGAAAAGGATCTATCGTTTTGTCTTCTAAATGCCCCAAAACTACACTAGATAAGCATTATTTTTTAAATGAGCCCAATGGACTGTTATACAATATGATTGTTTGATACACACTGACTTAATCTAACCTGAAATTTCCTTGAGTCATATTACAATTAAATACCATCAGTATCTTTTGTAAATGAGAACCAAAATGTAACCAGGAAAGCAAGACAGTAACTATTGCTTCTATAAGATATAACAGTTATGACTACCTTGTGACCCTGGAATTTAGCAGCATCTGATTTTCACATGAGAACTAGGGATGGTACACTACTGGCACTGCAAAATCAAAAATCTGGAGCAGTTCAATTAAAAAAGAACAAAAAAAAGAAGATATTTGAAACTAAATCTGAAATGCCACAACCAGCCTCTACACTGAAAACTGTTGCAGTAGAAAGAAAAACCCATACAGGTTCTTGACAGTACTTCCTTTATGTCAGAATTTAATTGATCTCTAAACTCCAGTTCTGAAATCAGTATCTTACTTTACAGCAGAACACTCATCCACTGCATTGGTTATTTTGGTTCCAACTATAAAAGCTACCTCAGCTCTGTAAGGCCATGATTCCAGTTTGAGTAATGAATGGATTTCCTTCCCCCCTCTGGTCAACTGCATATTAACCGATGCCAACAGGCCAGCTAAACCATTTAAAGCCAGAAGGAAACAGCAGCGCTCATTAATGATATTACCATTTTATTTTCTATAGACAAATAAGAGTGAGAAGTAGGATCCAAGTTCCTGTAGCTCAACCATTGGCTGTATTTTGCTAGGTGCAGGGGACAAGCTGCTAGCTTCAGTTTGTTGATAACTTTCAGTTTCTTTTGTTTCTTTGATGTGCTTACTTTATGTAAAACTGTTTCAACATGTTTTGGTTTTATTCTTCATTCCTGTCATACAGAATGAACAAGACTAAAATTATGCTGACCTAGTATTTTCTTTCTCCTTTTACTCATACTGTCAATATATATATATACACATATATGTCCACATACAAACTGTTATAGTATACTGTATAGTTTTTCTTATTATAAAGGGAAAATCTCTGATCTAATATTAAATTCTAGTTTTGCAAACAAGCTATTGCATATGGACATCACCTAGGAAAACAATATCAAGTATAGGGTATGGTACAAGAAGCCAACAAAACAGATTTTAAAATTACTACATTGGTATTCACTGAAGATTTGGGGTAAAAGAGCTAGTTTAGATCAAAAACAGGCTTAAACAGAAGCTGGTCCCTTTATTTTCTATTAATTTATTTCCCTCTGCTATACAGTATCAGACTCTTTGAAAATACAGAATTTGAAAACCAAGGGTAATACTAAAACTAACACTCTCACAGGAATTCAACTCAAATCTGTGCTAAATGTCCACCTATTCTATATAACTGTAGTACTTTGCTGCTCAGAAATTTGAGATTTGTCTTTAACAATGACCCCATAAAGCAAAGAACATACTATCTATTTAAAAATAGATGAGGCGCAGAGAACAGAGTAGTAACTTGCTTCAAGTTCAATAGAAGGAACTGAAAACCAAAACACAGGTTATTTGATAATGAAGACCTCAGAATAAAAGATAACTCTCCCTAGCAAGCCTAGAAAAGATTAAAAGTCTCTGATACTTTTACCTGGGGAAAATTTCCAGCCCATTTTTCATCTGCTTAATTCTATTTTGGATAAACACTCAGATTTGGATGTGCAATCCCAGGAACAACTACAGGTTGGGCAGAGAAGAGATTCAGAGCAGCCCTGCAGAGAAGGACTTGGGGGTGTTGGTCAATGAAAAAATGAACATGAGCCGGCTTCAGTGTGCGCTTGCAGCCCAGAAAGCCAACCGTATCCTGGGCTGCATCAAAAGGAGCATGACCAGCAGGTCGAAGGAGGTGATCCTGCCCCTCTACTCTGCTCTCGTGAGACCTCACTTGGAGCATTGTGTGCAGTTCTGGTGTCCTCAACATAGAAAGGACATGGAACTGTTGGAACAAGTCCAGAGGAGGGCCACGAGGATGATCAGGGGACTGGAGCACCTCCCGTATGGAGACAGGCTGAGAAAGTTGGGGCTGTTCAGCCTGGAGAAGAGAAGGCTGCGTGGAGACCTCATAGCAGTCTTCCAGTATCTGAAGGGGGCCTACAGGGATGCTGGGGATGGACTATTCATCAGGGACTGTAGTGACAGGACAAGGGGTAACGGGTTCAAACTTAAACAGGGGAAGTTTAGATTGGATATAAGGAAGAAATTCTTTACTGAGAGGGTGGTGAGGCACTGGAATGGGTTGCCCAGGGAGGTTGTGAGTGCTCCATCCTTGGCAGTGTTCAAGGCCAGGTTGGACGAGGCCTTAAGTGACATGGTTTAGTGTGGGGTGTCCCTGCCCATGGCAGGGGGGTTGGAACTAGATGATCTTAAGGTCCTTTCCAACCCTAATGATTCTATGATTCTATGATTCCTGAGCACTTACCGAAACCAAATTGAAATCTTGGCTGATCATTCATTATTACCAAGCACCTTATGTTTAATTTTATTTTTGGAATTGTCTTTGGCAATAACACAGTCTGTCAGAAGCTCTGTGGCAAAGACTCAAACCTTATGATTCAGAGCAAGAGATCTAGGGGAGGAAATGTGCTGCAGATACTCAACAGAATGTATGATGCTGTGGATCTTATACCTTAACTTTGCATGGAGGATGATTCTTTGACCTGTAGACCACTAAGAACAAGCAGAACTGCAAAGAGGTACAGAATAAAAGTCTTTGCTATCAGCCTCACACAGAGGTAGAAGTGTTGAAGTTTGGCAGACAAATCTGATTATGTAATTTCCTGTTGTCTAACAATTTGTTTCCATGTTCTTCCAGAAGTTGGCTTTCTTGCTTTTTAAACTTTTTGCTTATTGAGTGTCATTATAAATACGTATTACATATTTTTTTGTCAGGTTCACCCTTCAAAGGCACATTTCTCTGCAGTTCCCTCCTCATCACTGCCTGCCTTGAGTCACCACAGAAATTCACCTTGCCTTGAAGCCAGGGCCTCTCTCTCCACAGCTACTAACACCACCAAAGCACCTTCCACATGGAGCTTCTACATTTTACTCAAACTATCTCAAAGAGCTTTATCTAGTATACTGGTACCACTGGCATGTCAAACTTACATTTGTAGTCATATATGGTACTGTGAAAAGAAGCTAGTTCACATATTTATCCCACGCAATATTTTTGTCTGTTGTCATAGTAAGTCAGGCCCTGCAGAAAGCTCTCAGTGCACAAAGCTCCTCTCTACGCTACCAGTGCTACGTGGTGTGGGAGGTTTTGTTTCACTTAAGCCATTGTCAAAGTTGAATGCTGGTGGAAAAAAACTTACTGCTTGCATAGATAGCTTCAGCTCTTTTGCAAATCCACATGGAGCTTTGCTGTACTGTTGGATTCCTTGAATTTTAGGCAAAAGTATTAAACTTTGCCTCGAGGCATGCCTCTAGTATTCCCTTGAACACAGAACTGAGGTTCCCTACATAGCTGCAATCAGATTACATCAACAGCAAAAACACACCAGTCTTAGCTTTAGTTGCAGCACCACACTAACAAAGCACTGCCAATATCCAGTATACAGCTCTACATGGCACTATGTTGTGCCATGAAAACACACTGCAATGCACTGTAATGAGCTGTGAAAATACAGCCCAAAATGTGGCAACATTTTGGTGAATTATGTCAGAGTTACTAACCCTTGGGCAAAATATCCCATCCTGTTTACTGCAGTTTAGAGATTTTGGTGAACAATTTCAAAGGAAACCTATGACTTTTCATATTATGGAGTGACTTAAAAAATAATTATCATTTACTGTCTGGAATTTAAGCTATGATTAGACTTCACTTTTTCTTTCATTCCACATTTACTACTGTACTTTATTTTTAATGTGCTGTCAGAGCTGTATGACCATAATTGTACAATAGAGTCAGTGTTAAATCAAATGCAAAACTTCCAGCAATGTTTTAAAAACTTGCTGTCCAAATTTAAGTGAATATTTATGTATTTTATTCATGAGGCATCTTTTACATCACATTTATGACTGTAGTTGAATATTAAAGGATTCCTTATCAGTGAAATCAAGATAATGCTGAGACCTATTATCTTTCTTCATTTCCCATTTTCTCTTCCTAGAACAGCTTGAAATGCCTTTCATTGGAGCTACTATAGTGAAAAATTTGCTGGTTTAGTAATGAATATTCTTTTTTGAATGAAATACAACACCAAGTTAGCACACAGGCTACAAATGCACCACCACACTATTAGCTGAGATAAAGTACAAAACCAGTCCTGTATTCCTGGATGCACAAAAATGTTTACCAAACGAAGGGATTGCTTAGGCAGATACTGCACGCTCACATGCATGGGAGACAGAGGTGAGGAAAAATGGGACAGATATAAGCTTATTTTTCTTTCTAGAACCTCCAAAAGCTGTAAGAACATAGCAAATTCACACTACTAGGACTCATTTGTTGACCAGCACTAATATAGCAATTACTAAAGGCAGCAGAGCAGTACTACATACACAGATAGTTAACACAGTTCAGCTAATGAGTTGCTACAGCTTAGCCTATGGATTGATTATACCTATCGATTTCAAGCATCAGTCAACCCCTGTCACTTAGGTAGTACAAACAGTAAATGATGTTGAGAAAAGAACAAAGTGACAGCACATTCTATTGCTCTTTTATTTTCTTATAATGAAATTAAGTAGGAATAGGAAATTCAGAAACATTAAGCATCCAGCTCAAGACAACACCATAGAGCAAGTCCAAAGTTAAATACACATTTGAGAACACAGGGTTCAAAAACATAAAACTGAGAAGAGGAACAACAGTCTGGCAGAGACACCAAGCTGCAGAGTGGGGAAGGGACAGTCAAAATGCCCAAGCAATGGCTAGAGTTCAGGGGACTCCAAAGTGAAGAGTAGTCTGCAGTCCATTTGAGCTATGTCCTTGACACAAACGTTGTTCCAGACAACACACTGACAATTATTACTCTATAAACATTATTCTCCAACACATTGACTATTTGGATTTTGAGGACAGCATAAAATATTTTAAAATTACTAAGAAAACAAAAAATTCAAGGAAATCACAGTCCTGGGCTGGTAAGAGACAACTGTCAAAATGACTCTGGCAATAATGCAGTATTTTTGGCAAAGTCTAGATGAGCTGTGCCTAAGAACATTCTAGGCCTTGACTGTAGAGCAGTGGTAGAGAATTACAAGCAGAAAATAAATGGAAGCAACTAAACTGGGCATTGACTTCTCACAGGTATTAGAAACACGAATTACTTTTAGTAATACCAGACACCTCTCACCCAGGAAGGAAGATGAAAGAAACAAGACTCCCAAAATGCAGGTTCAGCATGGCAATGCTGTAACCGTTCTGTTTTACTACTGCTTCAGAGCCTCATGCACGGCTTAAAGCCCCAATTCTGTACAACCTGTGTTGCTAATGGAGTTATTTCTTAAGTTTTCTGTGTCTATTTCTTCACACTATTGTGTTAATTTCCTTTTATCTCTTTATGCTGTCCCAGTTTAGATATGAATAGATTGAAGTAGACCAAAGTAATTTTCAACTGCTTCAGCTTCCATGCTGGTCACTTAGCTGACTGAGAGATAAACAAACAATAGCTTCTATTAACAAATATTGATTTTTCTTAAACTGGTTGCAAATTCAACCTTGTGAAAACATTACACCAGTGTATCTATACCATCTATATTAGAAAGTTTACCATGTGGGATTAAAGATACTAGAAGAAATTTCTAAACTAAATCATTGTATCAGTGACATAATAAATTCAGTCATGCTCTGGTTTATGAGTGCTTGGGGGTTTGCTGTGGAGCTTCCTGTGCAGTAATTTAACCACAACAGTGATATTCAAGTAATTTTAAGACCATGATGCAACCTTTTGAAAACAAGGAAAATGAAACTCCCTGCTGAAATAATTGACTTTTCACTGAATATTAAGAGAGTATTTATGCAAAGCAAGCTGGAAAAAATAAGGAAGAGGCTTTTCTAAGGTACATTGAAATATTTTATTCAAAGCATATTTAAATAATTTTCCACTTCAAAAGCAAATATCTGATTCTTCATGTAAACATTTGCTTCTGTGTCCAAACATTAGGGAAAAAGTTGCTTTTAAATTATCCTTTAAAGGAAAATTATTCAGGAACTCTTTAGTCTCAGTTATTCCTTCCGGCAACTTGTAAGAGTACTGTCTACTGCTGCTACGAAGTGGCACTGATAAAGAACAGAGAGGCAACTGCCCCACAGGGACAGATGCATTTGTCTGTCCAAAGAGCAGAACAGAAGTGTTCATTCAGCCACCAGAAGCACCCACTTCTCTCAGCCCCACTGACAGGTCAGTAGTCCTCAGCCACCTCCAGAGGTTCAAGCACCTATTTCACAGCACCTGCAAGCTGCCAGCAATGCCTCTGCATCGAAGTGAATTTACTGGCTAGCAAGTCAGAGAGCACCATAAACATGTTCTAGAACATTCTGCATTTCCAAATCACTTTCCTGCTTGATTCCTGATATGTGTGTATATCATATATAATGTATATTTATATATAAAACCTCTAACATGCACTGTCAAAAGCTCCCATATTACCCATCTACTCCATCTGCAGAAGCATTATATCATCTCTCAAGCAAATAGCTAATTACTGAAGAGTTAATTAAGTACTTAAAGAATTGAGTAAATATGTAATCAAGGAGCTATTAAAATGTGCATTGTAGATACAACGACTGCAACGGCCCTCATGGAATTTGGAGTACCCTGCCATTATAGTATCCCTAGAGACACCTACTGATGCTGTGCATGCTTTCTGAACTCCTGTATTTGCTCCAAAAGATACTGCTGCTCCCTCTTCATCCTTGAACTACTTGCACTTACTTGCCCAAATCAAGGCGATTTAGCAAAGGGTCACCACTGTCATTATTCTATGGCTAAAAGGTGAAGCTTAATATTTCCTCAAAGCGAAAAATAATCCTGTGGAACAGTGTGTACCTCAGTTTGGAAAGGATATTTTGCAACCCTCCTTAGGTAACGCAATACCATTAGCTTAAAACATCCACTTGCACATAGCAGTCCGCTGACTGCATAAAATTCACCTGAAGTAAAGGCAGGCTTGTCAGATTTGCTTCACCTGAACCAGCACTGCTGAAATATCTTAGAAATTAAAAATAATATAAAAAGAATGTGCTCTTCCCAGAGGGCTTCTCAAACTCAGATAGGAAAAAGGGTCAAAACAAAGGAGATACACAAATTCACTACTCTATGTGTCAGTCCTGGATTGACATGACCTCATAAACAGTAAGAAGCAGCAGAAACACTGAGAAAAATGAAAGATCCAGACATAGTAATGTAAGGAGGAAAGTTGAAAAGCAGAAACCTCTCCCTCAACTGCAAAATAGATAGGGAATTTCACCTTCCTTTTCTTTATTTGTTGAAGCTTTCAGTTCCCCACCCTCCTCTGATACTGCAATGTAAGCTCCATCAGCTTATTAAGTGCTTGGACTATATTCTTCCCTAAGCAGAAGAGATGCTGGCAGAGTTAGAGGAAAACTGGCTTCTCTGTAGTGGAGAGCTGGATGTACTAAGTGAAGAGAACAGAGTGACTCAGACTGAATCCTTCTCTAAAATGAAATAATTTAAGTAAGTCTGGTTTCCCTTTTATTAAACAGGAGAAAATCAGTAATGGTTGATTGTGATTCCTATCCATTATGCTATTTCTAGAATGAACCCCCACATCTGAACTTAAAGTAAAGCAGAGTTAGGAATACCAAACATCCTAATATCAAAAGAAAGTTTTAGCAGTAAGTAAATATCAGTAATGGGCATTCCATCTCACTGCTGCTTTATAATTGACACTAATGCTACTTCTTTAAGTAGTCTAAAAACAAACACACGAATTAGTTGCTAAAAAAATAGATGTGGCTGAATACGGATGAATAACTTGTTCTTATCACCTTTAACTGAAAATCCACAAGTATATTACCTAATGAAGAGAATAAGTGTTTAACTGAGTTTTCTTGGCATGGATTCATACAGATTCTCAACCATTCCCTTCCCTAGTTTACTCTGATGTGATTTAATTATTTTGCCATTACAGGCAGAAGCAAAGCCTGACCATTTGAGACAGCACGTGAAGACAGAGATTCCCCTAACATTGGTTTATATAGGCAAGGGACAATGTGTGATGTTCTTCCATTTTCTTGCTTATATGTGTTTGTGTTCTGCAAGTGATACAATAGCTTACCAGATGGTAAGGTTGATAAGTGGCACTCTTAACAATATGCAAACAATTAACCTCTGTGACTTTTTTTTCCCCTTCAGAAATATCTGAATTGGTAAGTTCTGAAGTTAGGAGTGAACTAAAGGAGAAGAGTGAAACTTTCAGAAGTTTGCAGAAAAATACTTTTAAATTCAAGTGAAGTGTATGACAACTCCCCATGATGTCCTACCAGTAGTGCTATAGACAAAAAAAGAAGCAAATAGCCTCAGATCTTACAGAATCAACTGCCCCCACACACACTGATCTGTAGTTTTCTCTCAAAAAGCATGAGCAAAGGTTACAAATATAGACCGGGAGGAGACAGCTTAATCCAATCACATGAGCATTTTCCTTAAAGAACAGCAGGAGCAGAAATTTAATAATGTGATGAGATTGCTCACCTAAGTAGGAGGTGAGAAAGTTGAATTGAATCTGAAAAGAATTTTTAGTATTCTACTGCACTCCTTTCTCACTTTCTTCCATAAAGATGCTCCTGAGGCATTACCATACATAATGTATAAATGATGTCTGCATACTATTACATTTATTGCAATATTAAATATTTTTAAAGTTCATCATACGCTACCTCATAGTGACATACTAGGACAAGATTTAAAAATATAGGTCCCCCAGGTGACTCCAGAAGAAATTCTGTTGTACATACAAATGAAGCTGCCAATGTAACCTGAATCCTTGCAAAAGCAAAGGAACTTTACTTTTATCCTATAGATAGGCTTAAATTGCAATGCTTGCACCTGCCTCCTTCATGTCATGGCATTTAAAATCCAAACCCAGAGAAAGGAGTTTGAAGATGGTTTGAATCTGAACATTTTCTCATGACAGTTTAGAGTTTTAATAGAATTTCCATCCAAATTATACCAAGTTTTCCATCACTGGAGTAGACTTTATTTAAAATGACTCTTCAGCATCCTGATATTGATATAAACCCATAAATATTCACTTTGATTTCAAGGCTTGGTTCAAACAAGAAATCGAAAGCACAATGCAGGTGGCAGCAACTATTTACATTTTCCATTCCCTAATAACAACAACCAAGTAATATCATATTAGAATAAAGGTAATAACACTTTGATAATAACAGCCTCTAAAATACAAATGTTCATACATTTAGGAAAATGCTTATTGCTATAGCTTTTTTTATTAACAGTGCAGGTCACTACCAACACTGCCATATAAAAACATGCAAAAAAACCTACACATGCAAAGTCAATTTAAAAATGCAATATTTAAAACTAAAATACACAGTGTATTTCCGGTTGAGAACTTGATTACAAACAGATTTCTGGTTTGCTTCTTGCTCTGTAACCTTTGTGTATTTCTGTAATATGGTCCACTTCTGAAAAGGATAATGTCCACAAACTGGCCCTGCTCCAAAGTACACCATTGCTAAAGTTGCTGATCTCCACGACAGCTATTTCTGACTTTCCACACTAAAAACTAAGATCACGATCAGGAAAAAGCATTTTTTTTTTGACAAAAAATTAAGTTTAGTGGTTCTTTCCACTGATCTCAGTCAGCTTGCCTGAGGAAAAGTGAATAGGTAATGGAAATTAAAGTAATGGCTTCACAGTTTGTGTCTAATATAACAACTTGACAACTAAATTCCTCCTTTACATATTTTAAACACTCTATAACCTACACCACATATCACAACATTAGTTTATATGTGGAAATAAAAGCACCCATTGATTTGAGTCACAAAAACATACCTGTCTTTTTAAAGATCTAGATGGAAAGTCATCATTTGAGGAACTGTTTGTGGAATGTAACTTCGTAAGACAACATTTTCTGTGCTTTCTCTTTTATATTAGAAGTAATATATCAAGCACACACAGAGGGATTATTGAGCAGAGTTCTTTTAAAAAGGGGTAACTTCATTTATCAAAAAAACTGATGAAACATCTCATAGACTTGGAGAAAAGGAGGCTGAGGAGTGATCTCACTGCTCTCTACAGCTTCTTGAGAAGTGGAAAGGGAGGTGCTGATCCCTTCTCCCTGGTGTGATAGAACATGTGGGTATGGTTCAAAGCTGTGCCAGGGGAGGTTTATACACATCAGGAAGGATTTCTTTATTGAGAGGTTTATCAAACCCTGGAATAGGCTTCTTAGAGAAGTGGTCAATGCTCCCAGTCAGTGTTTGAGAGGCATTTGGACAATGTTCTTAACAACAGGCTTGACCTTTTGATCAGCCCTGAACTGGTCAGGCAGGTGGACTAGATGATCACTGTACTGTCTTTCCAACTGAAATACTCTATTCTATTCCATCTTTCAGCCATTAGAAAATATCTTCAAGTCAGTTACTAGATCATAATGCTCATTTGGGTCTAGCTCATGAATTGTCACACCTGAAAGATTACATATAACTTTACATTCAATTCAGCCAACCTTAAACAATGAAAATGAAAAAGACAAGGAAGAAACTACTCAGGTATAGTTAATACAAAGTTGGGATTAAACACCACTGGCAATCAAAACCTCTCCTGGACACTGTAGCTTGAAGATCCATTTCAGCTACATACATACACACACACAGAGAAATGCCTAAATGCATCTGGTGAAGTCAGTGAGTCTGTTAAGATGCATGGGCATAAAGAGAGTAAGAAAAAAGAAAAAACCTAGAGAAGAAACTTATGATTGCTTCCACTTCATCTTTTTCTCAGAAACCCAGTATCCTGCCTGTCCGTCTTCTTTTCTCTGCTTTCTGCATTCCCAACAGAACACCACAACCTAAAGTCCAACAGCTTTTCTAAAGCCATCACAAAAGACAGGAACATGTTCTTTCACTTCAGTTCTGAGTGACTATTAAAAATTTGGCCTCCCAATAAAACAGTAAATCCATTTAATTGGAGTAAATTTCCCAGCACAACACACTTTAAGAATGCGCCTGCTGCTTACAGTAAAAAGCACCTGCATCTGACATTCTTTTCATCTACGCAAAACCAGTTTCTAATTTATTTTCATGTAGAGTGAAAATTCAGTCACAGTGGATCATGAACTCATTATGTGGAAACACATCCAGATACTCTTGCTCAGCACAACTCCCTCTGATAGAAGTGAAAGTCTTGACCAAGGGAGAAAAAACAACAAAATTATTCATTGCTACATCTTTAGGTTTAGAATTTAGATGCCAGGATGACAGAAAGCACTCCATCATTCCAAGAGATTTGCTGGTTCAGGAGATTTTTGAACAAGATACTTTTACTAGAAGTTTTAGAAGAGACTGCTTTCACTATAAATTCTATCATCACAAATAATTACATCATGTAATCTCTTCCATAAACTGATCAAGCTCCTCCTAAAATTAGTTAGGCTTTTTTCTCCCTAGTAAAAGGCTGTTCCAGACTATAAAGCATGTTCTGATTTCCAGCCTCAATATACTCTCAGAAAGTTTATATATATTTATTCCTTAGCTTATACAGTTTTTCTTGCTTTAGTGTTGATTTTACTGATATATTTATAGACTGCAGTAGGCATCTCTTTCACTTCTATTTGCCAGTCTAAGCAAGTCAAGACTTTTAGTGTCCTCTTGTTAGACAGGCTGAGTGAAGGCTGGAAAGCTGATTATTAGACAGAGAGAAACTGCAGCTCTGTCTTTAGTGCAACGGCTGGCATACTGGAGAACTGTACATTACTCTCTTTCCCATCACAGAATCACAGAATCCCGAGGGTTGGAAGGGACCTCAAAAGATCATCTAGTCCAACCCCCCTGCAAGAGCAAGGTAACCTAGAGTACATCTCAACAAAAGGGCCTGAAGTAGAAATGTATCTACCTCTGACAAGTTCCCAAGTCACAATGCCTCTTCTTTTCCTAATAGCATGCCACATATTGCCCATTATGCAATGCTATACTGAAAAGGAAAACCTCATCTTTATGAGTTTAAATCACCTTCATGGGATTGAACAAACATTTTCAATTAATAATTCACTGCAAGAATCAATAATTGTTGCGAAAAATGGGCATGGACAGGCATTAGTAACACACATTTTTATACATAAAAGAAAATTTTAAAAGCTACATGTTAAAAGTAATGTGTGAATTCTTCTATAAATTCATATACAGAAAATGAGTTCTAGCCTTTCCCAATAGGGAATGTGACAGCGCAAGAGAAGAGGTGATGTATGTCAGCACCAGCAAGACAACAATGGTGGGTCTTGATGAGAATGTGCTTGAAATACTGAAATGCTCTGCCACTCTGAATGTAAGAGGCAGCACAGAGAAATGCATATCGATAAGCCTGTGAGGATGAGTCATAGGAACAAGGCATGAGTACAGTAGAAGCAGTAGAGGTCAGAAAGAACATAGACTACAGTGTCATCTGCTTTATAAAGGGCTTGGGGAGTTTGAATTTTACTCCAAAAAATGAGGAGAACAAATCAGTGCAGAAAATAACTGTAATTGTTTCTGAACGCCTGCTGAGCTCTAAATTTAGCTTACATCTCTGTGTGCTAATTCACACTGAAAAGCAAAACAAAACCAATGTGGACTGCTATGCAGAATGCACCTTTGGAAGTTATGCTATTTAGCTGTAACTCCAAGACATACTGTTTAGAAGTCAAACTCAGACAGCATACCCCAGAACAGACTTCGGCATCCATCATTTGGGTATAAAAGCTGTCCTACAAGTTAACAAATGCATGCATCCAGTGTAAAGGCAGGAAATAATCTAGAAATCCCTTGGCAGAAAGGGTCTGGCTTACTAGCAGTCTTGAAGTTTTATTGCAGAATAGATAAACAGGAAGCTTTTATTAGGAAAAGAAACAACCTGAGAACGTTTCCCTGAGGAAGGCAATCTGGCCTAACAGTCACCATGTCCTATCAGTCTCCAGTTGCCTGCTTCTGAAAGTCAGTTCTTTGGATTCTGAGCATGCCCAGCATAACAACATTGTGCACAAAGGACAAGCAATATTAGGGCACATTTATTACCTTTGCACAGGCCCTTCCTACCTATGCAGCCCCATGAAAGGACTTGCTTAGCAAATAAAGAATTAGCTAATGACAACAAAGATGAAAAAAAACCCACTTGTCATTGCTTACACCTAGTCATGAAGAGTGAAAATCATATCCCCATTGATAGTAAAATTTTGACAACTGCAATCAAGACTGATGAGGTGAATTAGATGCAACGGTATGCTTTGGTATGCTTTGCTTCAAGGGAATTATTTCATTTTAAGCACCAGGAGTGCAAGGGACTGCCAATTATTACTGCTTGAAGCACTGTCCTCCTGCATTAGACAACACTGAAAGGAGTGTTCTCCTTTCATGTAGTCCTCACTACATACTTTAAAAGTTAGTAATCCTTAGTGGCCCAGAACTGTCTCAGGAGACGTTACGTATCATAAAAGCATAATGGCTCGTGACAGAATCATTCACCATTGCTTCTCATCTCTCTCATTTTGTCTTATGGTATTTCCCTGACCTGATCGCTTCTTTGCAGCAGCTAAGTATCCCCAAAAGGAAACGACATTTTACAGCTCATATGTTTTCACCAGTCACAGAAATACGAGCTGCAAAGGAAAATAACCCGAATACCAAATATCACATTGGACAGGTGGACCACTGAAATGACAGGATCAGTCAGCATTACAGCATGGTCTATGAGATTTGCTTCTGTCCATCAGCCCTGTCATTAAGAGTTCAGTTTCTTCTCTTTTTGCTCACCATTTTTTCCCCCTGATTAATCAAGTTCCACTGTGAATGCTATCTATATTTCTGGAACAACTTCCACTTTTTAGAATACCCTTGCGTCATGGGAAACAGGAGAGGTGCCTGAGGATTGGAGGCTGGCAAATGTTACGCCAGCCTATAAGAAGGGCAAGAAGGAGGACCCAGGTAATTATAGACCAGTCAGCCTTACCTCCATCCCTGGAAAGGTGATGGAACAACTTATTCTTGACACCATCTCTAGACATATCAAGGATGAGGGGGTCATTAAGAGTAGCCAACATGGTTTTACCAAGGGGAAGTCATGTTTGACCAACCTTATAGCCTTCTATGAGGAAGTAACGAGGTGGATGGATGATGGTAGAGCAGTAGATGTGGTTTTGCTTGATTTCAGTAAGGCATTTGATACTGTCTCCCACAGCATCCTCATAGATAGGCTAAGGAAGTGTGGGCTTGATGATCAGGTAGTGAGGTGGATCAAGAACTGGTTGAAAGGAAGAAGGCAGAGATTTGTGGTCAATGAGACAGAATCTAGCTGGAGGTCTGTGACCGGTGGAGTCCCTCAGGGGTCGGTGCTGGGACCAATGTTGTTTAATATTTTCATCAACGACCTGGATGAGGGAACTGAATGTACCCTCAGCAAGTTCACTGATGACACTAAACTGGGAGGAGTGGCTGACACACCAGAAGGCTGTGTTGCCATTCAGCAAGACCTGGATAGGCTGGAGAGTTGGGCAGGGAGAAACTTGATGAAATTTAACAAGGGCAAGTGTAGAGTCTTGCATCTGGGGAGGAACAACCCCATGTACCAGTACAGGTTGGGGGTTGACCTGCTGGAAAGTAGTGAAGGGGAAAGGGACCTGGGGGTCCTGGTGCACAGGAGGATGACCATGAGCCAGCAATGTGCCCTTGTGGCCAAGAAGGCCAAAGGCATCCTAGGGTGCATTAGAAAGGGTGTGGTCAGTAGGTCAAGAGAGGTTCTCCTCCCCCTCTACTCTGTCTTGGTGAGACCGCATCTGGAATACTGTGTCCAGTTCCGGGCCCCTCAGTTCAAGAAGGACAGGGAATTGCTTGAAAGACTCCAGCGCAGAGCCACAAAGATGATTAAGGGAGTGGAACATCTCCCTTATGAGGAGAGGCTGAGGGAGCTGGGTCTCTTTAGCTTGGAGAAGAGGAGACTGAGGGGTGACCTCATCAATGTTTACAAATATGTAAAGGGTGAGGGTCAGGATGATGGAGCTAGGCTTTTCTCAGTGATGTCCAGTGATAGGCCAAGGGGTAATGGGTGTAAACTGGAGCATAAGAGGTTCCATGTGAACATCAGGAAAAACTTCTTTACTGTGAGAGTGACAGAGCATTGGAACAGGTTGCCCAGGGAGGTTGTGGAGTCTCCTACGTTGGAGATATTCAAGGCCCGGCTGGACAAGTTCCTGTGTGATGTACTCTAGGTTACCCTGCTCTTGCAGGGGGGTTGGACTAGATGATCTTTTGAGGTCTCTTCCAACCCTTGGGATTCTGTGATTCACACACATTCTGTGATTACCTCACTATGTCACTAGAAAATAGAAGAAAGGCTGTTAACACTGAGGAGAAGACCAATATACAGGTTTACTGTGGGGAACCAACTCTCCCTGTAATTCAACTGCAGCTGCTGAGAATAATACACAAATGGTTATTTTTTTTATCTGGAACATGTTAAATCTGAACTTTTTTTCCAATTTCATTTTAACAGCTATGGATTCATTCCTTGTCATTTGCCGTGCTCTTTGCAATTTCTGACAGAAAAATGATGTATTTGAAATTGAATGCATCATGTATTCCGTACATTATCATTGTGAGCTGCACTGCTTTGACCTTTACAGTATACAGTAAATTTCATTTTCTGCCATGGCTATTTAAGTTCTCTTCTGTCTCACACTCTGCAGGTACAGATAAGATGGCCAACCAGTCAAACCTAAACATGTTTAATATTACATTTCAAGGTGTAATTAAAGAAGATCATTATCCTTCACAACAGGAACCCTGTGTTGAAATTTTAGTACTTCATGAGTATTCATTTTTGCAGCAGTTTCTCAATTATTATCTTAAAAAAGAATTCTATATAAGATAAAAAGCCAAAATGAAGCGTAAGACAGCATGGCTCTCTAGATACCAGCTGCTTGATTCAGTACATCAGCATTCAGAAATATTAATATGAACAAAAGCAGTTCAGTGCCTTCAGTTCCTATTTTACACTTAAGGCAAGGTTCAATATATCACTTCTCTAGGAGTGAGGAAAGCTATAAGCTGTGAATCACTGGAAAACACATTTATTAAAGAATGTTCACTTTTTCTATAGAACATACTTCAAAGAAATCATTATACTTTGTTTTCATTGTCTTGCATCATTTACATCTGGTAGGATTTTACAGCCCTTCCCTTTACTCTAAATGTACCAACAGCATATATTAGTACCGGACAAAGCAGAGAAGTGCTTTGAAGACACTGCAGAAAATGGCAGAGTTGCCTTGAGGAACAAAGTCAGTGGCCTCTAGATGGACTTAAGAAGGGAGCAATAAGCAGAGCAAATGCTCAAAAATGGCCAAGCTGCGGTATTTATTTCTAAGCAGAAGACAGAGAATCTGAAAAGGCAGTGATGCATTGAAACCTTTTTAGTCATCCATAAGCGTATCCCACTTAACTAAAAGTTCACATGCCAAACTACCACATTTTGCCATAGTCGCATCACATACTCATCACTTCTGAGAGGTAAAAAGGAAAATAAGAAGCATCTATTATTTTAATTTTCAGCAGTGAAACAAGTGTTTAGTCTTCTGACAAGCAGCTAGGTTGTAACAACTCTCCTGGGTTACTTAATACAGTAAGATGAACAGAGAGATACAATATGCCTACCACATGTACAGTTATTTGTTGATAGCTTTCTGTTTGCTTATTCAATACAATTCTTCCTTTCTGGTAGAGGTTCCTTGGGAATTCTTGGAACTAGTTGCCAATTTGTGTAAACATGCCCTACAGAAAAAGGGCTCCTGGAGTCATCCAATTCATATGCTTAATGAGGCAGTGGTAAATAAATAGAGAGCAAAGGAGCCCAAGCTTTTGCATTTGGCAAACTGTTTTTCACATTTGCGCTTTCGTGGGGTTTGGGTTTGTTGGGTTTTTTCAACAGCTATCTGAATCTTTTCAGAACATGCCAGTGCTTAAAGCGTTTCTCTGCAAGCAGGACTTACGGTTTGCTCCCTGCATGACTTATTTTTCTCTGCTAGTGCTGGCTGCCCCACAGGCAGGCCATAGGGTTGGCTAGAGCACAGGCAAAAGGAATATTCATTCCACTAAAGAATAATCTGTTTTGGGGTTTTTTTAAAAAAAAAAAAAATAAACAATATGTAATCACATAGATATTGCATAGAAGGATCATGGAAAGATCCTATTCATCCAATTAATAATTTAAGGCGATACTTAGAGTTAGTTGAAAACTCTTATTATCACCTTATTTTTCTTTTTCCATCAAGAAACTACACCTCAGTCATCCATCTCCTAAAACAGCCTCAGGAGCAATCCTTAACATAAAGAAAAGTGGTGATGGATGAACTGTCTTCATGACTACTGCTATGATGAAGTATAGACATACTGCTGGAAATCCAGCTCAGTATATGCATTTTGTGGAAAGGAAAAATATCCCACCCTTTCTAGTGAAGAAATAGACCTTACTGCAGAAAAATCTGCTTCCCTGTTATCAAGGGTATAATGAAGACAACTGATGTTTTCATATGTCATGTTTTCACATGAAGGAGGCAAGTGAGAAAGCTGCAGATGAACACTACAAAAGTAAATGTCTTTGTATTTTAAATAAATATACATCTGTTCACCCAGGGGGAGGAGAGAAAGAGGTCAAAGGCTGAAGGAGAAAAGCCAAACAAAGGAATGGTCTGACAGAAATTAGATGGAGTCCAGAGGAGAACAGTATGATCTTCTCTTACCTAGAATTTCATCATGTTTCTTCTGTGATCCACATATTTCTGTAGTTCCCCTGAGAGCAACAGATCTTACCAAGAGCAGTCTAAGTGCTGTACTAGGATTTATGTAATATATGTTTAAACTTGTCGTGGTTTAAGCCAATCAGCAAGTCAGCCACACAGTTTCTACTCCTCTCCCCGCCCCCGGAGGGATGGGGAGGAGAATCAAAAGACTGTAACTCCCATGGGTTGAGATAAAAACAGCCCATTGTACCGTTCGATTTTCCCAGAAGCTGGTGCATGGTAGGGGATGTGATATACCCACTCAGTGCCATGCTCTTTGGCCCAAGTGTCTATAAGGTTATTCCGGAAATGAGTCCCATTGTCTGACTCAATTCTCTCTGGAGTGCCATGTCGCCACAAAATCTGTTTCTCGAGGCCCAGGATAGTGTTCCGGGCAGTGCCGTGGGGCACAACATACGTTTCCAGCCATCTGGTGGTTGCTTCCACCATGGTAAGCACATGGCACTTGCCTTAGCGGGTTGGTGGGAGTGTGATATAATCAATCTGCCAGGCCTCTCCATATTTATATTTCAGCCATTGTCCTCCATACCAAAGAGGCTTTAACTGTTTGGCTTGTTTAATTGCAGCACGTTTCACACTCATGAATAACCTGGGCAATAGTGTCCATTGTTAAGTCCACCCCTCGATCACGGGCCCATCTATATGTTGCATCTCTGCCCTGATGACCTGAAGTGTCATGGGCCCACCGGGCCAAAAATAATTCACCTTAGATAAGAACAGTTTAATAACTAAGGTATAACACAAATCACTACTGCTACCACCAACAATAATAATAAAGGAAATAACAAGGGAAGAGAATACAACACCTCACCACCAGCCAGCCGATACCGATACCTCGCCCCCCACCCAGCCGTGATCCAGCCCTTCCGGGGACTCTCAGTTCTACATCCTGGGCATGACGTGCTGTGGTATGGAATACCTCTTTGGCTAGTTTGGGTCAGGTGTCCTGTCCCTGCTTCCTCCCGGCTTCCCCTCCTCCCTGGCAGAGCATGAGACTCACAAAGTCCTTGGTCAGGGTAAACATTCTGACCAGCAACTGAAAACATCGGTTTTACCAGTATTATTCCCAGGCCGAAAGTCAAAACCACAGCGCTGCACCAGCTACTAAGGAGAAAAATTGACTGCTGCTGCTGAACCCAGGACAAAACTACAATAAATGCTACCTCATATTTTGTACCTGCCATGCTCTGTACTCCTTAAAGCATCTCTGCTGCCCACTTATAGTGTTCACTCCAAGTAACTTCAAGTTACGGTATTTGTCTTCTAATCATCAGACACTGCTTTGAAAGGGTCAGTCCTATTGACCTTCTCACCTCCAGGACTGCTTCTGCAAGCAATTCTGGTGCTTGCACCAAGACACTGGTGTGACTGTTCAGGTCCAACCTAACTAATCTAGCTTTTAAAGATGTCCTCAAAGCAACATTAAAAAACTGAACACTAATTTCTTCAAAGAAACTGAAGTGCCTTAGATTCAATGACCTCACCTGCAGTTGCAAGAGTTCAGCAGTTCTGGTCCAGCTGAGGCATAACAGATTAATGTATTAAGGTGACAGAGTCAGGTTTTGCTGTTCTCAGTGAAATCAGAAGGAGCTAACAAATCAAACCACCTTCCTAGAATACATTGCTAATTGCACTGTGCAGGCCATCAAGTACCCAAACTCCACTCACTGATGTGACTAAGTGACATGGGAGCTGGACACAAATAGTAAGACCTGATGTGTAAGACTGATGAGAAGTTAGGAAATTCTGCACATTGATTTGCTGAACCAGATAAGGGAAAACAAAAAGGACAAACTGCTTTCCGAGTTACCGAGGAAAAGTCTTGAAAAACCTCTCTCTCAAAAGATGTACAGGAAACTGTGGACTAGACATCTCTCCCAGGAACCACAACTACCTTCATAAATCCCTAGAGAGTTTTCCTTTGAAGCAATATGGACAAAGGAAATGGGCTATTTCTGTGAAGAAAAGTGTTTACGAAGTATCATACTTTCATTTGCCACAATTGTTCATGTTCCCACATTCTAAAGAAACAACAAATCCAGTTGCAAAAAGCAACATCTCAAAACTGCTTGGCTAATTTTCATCCAAAGTAATCTTGACTGGAAGGGGAAGCATTGGTCAATAAATAGAGTGCATATTTGCCAAGCTATATGGAAAGCACACACAGAGGCAACATTACATATTTTTTAACTATACCAGCTCAGAGAAGCAGCAGCCCATTTGCCCTGTCACTGGTGAGATGTGACACTGGTGAGCATGGCACATTCCTGAAGAGGATTTAGTAAACATCATAAAAAACCAGCCTGGTTATGAGGTGGTTATACTGCTTCAAAACATCCTGAGAGATTCTTCCTGCTGTATTAGGACTCATACATTCCATAGGGTGTTGAGACACCTTGGGGATTCATATATCAGTGTTCATGTTACTACATCTGCAATTATTCAGCATTGTTATCTATGGCGATATAACTGCCAAAAACCTGTGCAAGACTGTAACATTAGAAACACGGCAAATTAAAAATTAGGAACAAGCTCTTTTCTATCTTCCTAAAACCAGTAACATGTTTGAGCCTGAGTGCCCTGACCCACAGTCCCTGGCAGAGGAAATGACAGTAATCCCTTCTCAGTGCAATACAGATGTGGACAGTAGCTAACAGATCATCACTACAGAGGAAGAGGCAACATCTTTGGTTAACTGCAATTACCAGTTCCTAGTTTTCAGGGTGACAGAGGGAAGAGTTGGACATAACTGCTTCTTCTGCTTTCCCCTCAAACAGTGCATTATCTCTGAGGAGGTAGACTGCAGGTCTAACAAATTATAATATTTCTTTGTAGTCGTTATTGTGCTTTTTATTTTTATGAGAAGATAATGACTGTCCATGCATATAATGCTGTTTTGAAGGTCATGAAGACCCAGCATTTTGAGTAGAAATCAGGAAGAAGGTATAATGCTCTTGCAGAAAGTAGTTCACGCTTACTGGGGCTCTGCCAATGAAACTGTAGGATTTGCTCCTGCTTGTGTGACTGGATTTACTTCCCACAAAACACTACAAATGGTTGCAGATGCAGAGGGAATCATAGCCTTAGAGCAGAGAGGAAGCAGTGGTGATGGAGAGCGGCGTAAGAGAATGACAAGTTTATGCAATCATGGAAATGTGTGAAGTTGCTGATGGGTTCGGATAGTACAAGATAACTTTGACTCTTAAAACACTTCTTCCCTTTCTATGCAACAAAACAGAATTTAAAAGTCCAAATAAGAAAGAAAACAATTGTTCTCCTTTGTTCTTATTTGGAAGACCAATTTAAAATGAGCCTCAAAAGCCTGAATTAGGTCCCCTTTCCTAAACAGGTTTACTATCCATCAGGGTTAACAAGTTTCCCACAAACTTGTAAGTCATCTTGCCTTTGCATCTTATACCCAAGTTCTACTCATCCTTTTCAAGTTTTTGCTCCTGGCTTTACCTCAACTACCTCTCTAGTGAAAGAAATTTTTAAGCAGTCTGAACAGCAGAATAGGGCTGGTTGAGGTTGAACTTGATGAACAGCAGCACATGGGAAAAAGGATATAAGCACAGCTGATAAAGTTTTCTTTGAGTGATGTTACTCAAAAGACAGGAACTATTCATTCATGCCTTTGCACAGGATTAGACCAGGACTGATTCTTTAAAAAGAGTGCAGGAAATGAGTTTGCAAATGGTTTAAATACAAGTTTCTTAAAGTGCAGATTTTGCCTTCAGACTGCATCTCCAGAGAGGGCCTTGGAAAAGGACCCTGTTTTGTTATAGTGCACTGGATCAGCCATTTGCTAAAGGAAAGATTGTTCCCTCTCCTGGAACTATCCCCCTCCTTTCTGAGCAGTATGATTGTGTAAGCTCACCAGTATGATACAGAGCAAAATCCATTGATTACATCGCCCAAAGAAAGCAGTCTCGTAGAACAGGAGAGCTCTGAATACAGAGGAATACTAACAGGAGTAGTTGCTGCACTGATTTAATTTCTGGTACCCTTTTAGCTCTTTTAGGCAGCTCTTTCCCAGTCTCCAGCTTTGAGAAACACCAGTCTCTCAAAGCAAGCAGTGTGAATCTCTGAAACTCAGTCTGGTCCCCGAGCTGTACACACATCTGCATTTCTACGGGTGCATGATTTACATCCCTGGATCCGAGTTGCATTTTAACCCTTCCTTTTTGCTCCCTATGGAGAAGTTGCCTGGTCATCAAAGTCACCGCAGTAACTGAGATCAGCAAACTACTCCTAAGATCTTTTCCATGCCACCTCATTCTCCACAAAAACCATTCATCTCTTAAACATTTGCAAACCAAGACAATCAGTTGGTTAGAGAGAAGCTCCTTGAAGCCTGTTGCTTTCTAGTGGTAGATTAGTACATTCTTCCTCAAGACACTAGTTTGTGACTTTCCTGCACAGAACTCAGTGAATGTGATCTTCATTGACCTAGAATGAGCATTTGACCATTCTCATCATGTTGAACCAATACACACACACAGAATTTCAGGTAAGTTGAAATAAATTCCTTTGGTTGCCTCCATAAAAGTCCTATGAAAATATTCATAACCTTGTTACATATCAGCTTTACATCTCTTATCTCTCATCTTCCCTATCTTTAATAATTTCATCTACTCTTCTCCCAGTTCACCTTTCTTTTCCATTCTTTATTCTTACTCTATTCCCTTTTATTCCACTTGCATTTTTATCTTACTGCCAGAGGGCAAGAACTGATACTAGTAGTACAGAGAAAGCATTCAGGTTTTGTGAAAAAGAGAGGATTGAAGAAATCCCTCAAATACATAACGACAGACTTCATTCATGTTCTGGAATATCAAGGGCCTTGGATGAACTTTAACTGCACTATTTTTAAAGTTACAAAGAGAGAACCCCATTTCCAGCCTTGATGCATTTGTAACAACTGAAAATATCCTGCCTTTCAAGCAAGGAATCTAGCCTCACCAGTGCTATTTTTGCAGGTCTGACAACAAAGTTGTTAGATTATGGCAGGTAATTATCATATTATTGGCAGAACTGTGATGTGTTTTGTTTTCAAAAATATATTACAATAACTTGCAATCATTGATAAAATATCAATGAAAATCACGTAAAGCTTTCACAGAGACTCAGTCATTCATACCATGTTGTGAACATATGGTCGTCCTATCAAGTTCTGATACTTCATAATTTGGCAGGCCTGGCTGGAGAGGCATGTAACATAATAAGCAACTACCATGAATAATATCTATATAAAAACAGCTATGATCCAGCTTTTATATACTTGATAAGTGTCCTGGTTTAGCAGTAGCAGTCATCTTTGGCTAGTTTGGGTCAGGTGTTCTGTCCCTGCTTCCTCCTGGCTTCTCCTCCTCCCTGGCAGAGCATGAGACTCACAAAGTCCTTCGTCAGAGTAAACACTCTGACCAGCAACTGAAAACATCGGCTTTATCAGCATTATTCCCAGGCTGAAAGTCAAAACCACAGCGCTGCACCAGCTACTAAGAAGGAGAAAAACTGACTGCTACTGCTAAACCAGGACAATAAGAAAATGCAGTTTCTCCCTATTGACATTTGGAAGGTGTTAAAATGTTATGAAAAATTATTCTTGTTCCATGCTGGCCTGATATAGCACCAAGCAAGCACAGTGGGATTAATTAAGTTCTGTTGGACTGCCTAGACTTTTTCAGTGTTTGGTTGCAAGGCTTGAGAGCAGGTGACAGAGACTTAGGGGATTCTTTTATGTTCAGTAGCACAGCTTTTTATGTCTTAAGTTATGGACTTGCCAGCACCTTGTAAACTTCTTTTATTCTCACAAAAGCACAGAGGGAATGAATGTCCTCTCTTATTTATTGCAAATATCTATTTTGCCATTAGGAAGAATAAACAGTATTACACTTCAGAAATTCAAAATCAACCAATATCTATATTTGTTCTGGTAAGAATAATAGACATAGAACAAATGCTACTTCAGCAATTATTTCTTAAATACAGTTCCAGCACTGTATATGAACTCAGGCACAGAAAAATAGGTCTATATAGCATAGTGCAGAAAACCAGGGAATATTAGTGCAGAAACCCAGGGAATATTAGCCCCAGTGGAACACCTTGCTGATACAGTCGTTTTGTTTTCATTACCCAGGCCATCTCTTCTCCACCCAGGCCATCTCTTCTCCAAAGTATGTGACTAGCACAAAAGGAAGTGGTCAAAATATGGAACTGGACCAGAACTTCCTAACATTCACCTTTGGGACCTGATTTGTTTTTATTCATCCTTTTTACAAAGAGACATATGAATTCTTTTTTCCTAAGTGTCATAAATACATCATGGGTACATACTATACAGGTGAGCACCTTATTGTTTTAAACTGAGAATTACAGTGATTATTAACATGCTCCAAAAACATTCAAGTTGAGAATCTAATGTAATTATGTCACCAAATTAAAGTTTGACACTAATTAAATTTTAGTGCTAGGCTGAATTGGAAGCTAATCAATAGAGCAGTAACCTTGTTAAGCACAAATACAATTACTCTTATATCAACAGGAATTTCATTTCCCCTAATAATTGATACTTGTTTATCAGTGTCTAAGTACTTAGTTAATCTTGTTTTTACATAGCTTCACTGAAATCCTGTAGCCTCATTTCCTAGTTTTGCTCCTTTAAATTGTGACCTCTGTAGCCCACTGTGAACTATTTATCTTACTGAAACACCCAAAAGTTGCCCATTGCCCACTGTACACATAAACTCAAATAATAGCTAGGTGCATTAGGTGCATTTAGAATTTAATTCTCAAAGCCATGTCCAATGGCATTAGCCCTGTGACAATAACAGAGTATCTTAAATCCCTGAATATTATGAAACATACCACAGAATAAAAATGCAAGTAAAGCAAGTAATTCTGTACTTGCCAGTACCCTGAAGTATCGTTATTCTTGCAGTTACAAAGAGGTGATCCAGCAAAGTTTGAAGTAAATCTAGAGACAGCTTCTTTTCTGTTCCAGACATGGTGTTATTTATTTGAGTGGCATAGCTGCTGAAATTGAATTAAGACCTACAGAAATGCTGAAGCCATTTTCATAAAAACAGAATTCCTTCATTAATAATATCTGCCATTCTAAAAGCAGCAGGGCTAAATAACTCTCACTACGTCCTATCTGCACGCTGTTCCATGGTGAGGAAACATTTTAGCTCTCATCCATACCAAGGAACTGGTATGATTTTTAGGTTTTGGTTCCTGAAAAAGCTAGGAGTTTGTAGAAGGTAATAAGACAGTTTCCCCTCATGGTTTGGTTGGGGGTTTTTTTGACCAATTAGAAGGAAACCCCCTCAGTTCAGTGTATGTTCAATTAATTTGTACTTGTGAAATTCATTTGTTGCAGAAGTATCATCTGGGTGCAACACAGATTCAAGAATATAAAACTTGAGAGTAAGACACTTGAGTATTCCTGTTCATTTTCAATGCCACAACTCAAATTCACAAGGTCAAACATATCAATAATAAAAGGTAAGAACCCCACATAGCAGTCTTTTAAAATCATAGCTTTTGATCAGATTGAAGCACTCTCAGTCTAAAACTAAACTGCATGCACTTTCAGACTTCCAACTTCAGACTTCTCTTTTCCCTTATATATACTCAAAGTCTCACCTTGCAAGTACAATTCTTTGCATACTTCTTGGTTCTCACCTTCTTTAGGAAACTTACTCACTGGGATTATAAGGCAAAGTGCATTTTGAAACAAGGTAGTGTATTTTGCCAGTTAACAAACATTGCATAGAAAAGAACTGCTGGGCACTAGGTTGCTATAAAAACTGTTGGAAGCACCAAGTTCACCAATATTTTTCACAACCCTCACCCCCAAGTGGCTTTGAGGTATATACAGAAAAAATGGCATCTGTGCAGAACAAAAAATATCTCCAACATTGTTCCCAGCTGATCCTGACCTTAGCTCATCACCAGTGTAAGTTGGATGGGCATTTCGTATGGGAAGTCCCCATCCATTCCATTTGCTCAAGTTTAGTTGCCTTTAACAGCCAGCTTACACTTGCTATGTCCATAAACCAAATACTGCTTAAATTATATTTCTAAGATTTAGCAATATGCATATTTTACATTTTTTTCCTTTTGTTGATCACTCACCAGGCTCCAACTGCCCATAACATGAATTATTCTGAGCTCTGGGACATATTTTCCAAATACCAAAGCAAAACGAAATAGTAGTTAAGGCTACTCCTACCTACTACTGATCGTCACTTTCCCTTGCAGACCTGTTCTGGCCCTTTTACGTACAAAGAACGATACCATTATAGTAGGATAATTGAAGCAGTCACTGTAGTGGGTAATCCATACTAACAGAATTACTTGTTTGATTTAGCATGACTAAGGGAAGCTATAGTTAAGATTGCTGCTGAACCTAAATTATCCTTAAAATATAATTCCTGGGTAAAGTCTGTGCAGAATACAACGGCTCAGGGAGTCTGCATACACAGGCACACCACAGGGACACTACTATGCAATCCATCCATGATACAGGGAGAGCTCATGAGCTGTCACACTGCAATGGCTGGACAGTAGCCTAGCTTGTGGATGGGACAGTATGAGCCCCAAATAAGAGCATATTTCATAAGCAAAGCTTCACCACATGCTGCAGTTCACTTCAAACTTCTGTGATTTTGTAGGCACATGCTAAGTTTATCTTCTTTGCAGAATATAAAGCACACACAATCAATCTGAAGATTTCTGAACAGCAAGGGATCTGCATACTGTTTGCAAAGTACTGACTTTACTTGTCTTCTTAATTTGTAATCTTAATTTATTTCAGAGCATTTTTTTAGTATCTTGCTAAGATTATATGGGATATTAAGCCCTATGTCCTATATAAACTGTATGGGTTATTGCCACTGACATTATAAAGGCTATGTGGAGCATTTCATGAAATACTCTAATTTAGATTATAATGGCTCTGCTGCAGCTTTGCAAACATCACAGTGTTATTGAAGGAACACAGGGCACCACAACTGAGAATGTCAGTCATTTAACTACTTCTCCTGTACAGTAGCTCTGCAGTTCGCGTTGTTCACTATAAACAGTCAAGACTAAATAACTTGGGTTACTCTGCAAAATACCAGAACTAAAAGATAATGCTGTATTTATGAGTTTAAAAGCAAACAAGCAAACACATACAGAAAACACCTGATATTCCTGATACTCTGTGGAATTGTGTACTTTCCTGTCCATATTTTTGCCCTGTTTCTTCCCAAACCTGTAATGTCTCAGTGCTGATAAAAAGACCGAAAGTATAGGTTCCAACCTCCAGCGGATTCACACGTACTGGTATATTATAATATTTCACTTAATCCAGTATTAGCCATATGATAATGCAATGAAGCGATTTTCAGAGGCATTAGACAAGTTTACAACACAAAATATTTTTGAGGCCAAGTATTTGTATTCATCCTCACATTTTGTAAATCCTTCATACCAAACTCTCTTGCTTATTACGATTCAAGCATCTATGGAGGAAAGATTTTCAGCTCAAACAAAGGGAACAGAATGTGATGATCTAAGCATCACTTTCTGAACTCACAGTAGTACATTCACAAAGGACTCAGGTTTTCTTTCAAGGAAATCAGGCTTTCCTTCCTGCCTGGTTGTGGAGTTGTCTCTGAGATACACTTTTAAGACAGGCTTCACATTGACGATATAACCTTCTAGTATGGTCAGGAAAAAAGGAACAAAACTTGCTATTTTTTAATTGCATGAAACATCAAATTAAATCACAACACAATAAGATTAAAAGAAGAACATTCAGAAGAGTCTGATGAAAAACCTCATTAAGCAATTTATGAGGAAAGCTTTCTGGGATACTTTTTCCCTCCCCTGCCCCAAAGCATACCTCAATTAATAAAATTACATCATAATAGTATTTGAAAATAAATCTCATCCCTGGAAAATTAGAATTGGATCTTCTGATGCATAGATTACTGTCTCTACTATAACAGAGATCAGTAGCTGGATGATTTTGAGCAATGAGTATAGTATCAGACACAGACTGACAATATTATTTAAATATAAGAGAGTTCCTGTAATATTTAAAGAAATACATAAACATGATTTCTTAAAAACAAACAAAGATCCAACTAGAAAAACCCCAAACCTAAGCTGAAACAGATAGGAAAGAAAAGAAAAATAACTGCTGTTTACTGTAGATAAACATACTTCCTTTCATTTTTCAATATACTTTCACTTCATATAACAAGCCTGTTTAGTTTCCCCGGCAGATTCTTTGACATTTTGATTGACTAGTACACAATTAGAGTTACAGATGTTAATTAATTTAGTGACTGAACAATATGACTGAACAGTGTTCATTAAATGGGAGAGTAGAATTCCATCACGACTAAATATGTTCACGCAAGTCACTTTTGTTTCAAAAGCATGGGGCTATTCTAATAAAGGGATTTGGATGTACCATTATTCAAATAATTTTAAAAGTAACACCTCAAACAAAAATGCCATTTTCTACTCCAGCAGAGCAGGTAATAGCTTGTCATTACAAGCCAACTTTAACTTACACAAAAGTTCACTGGTGTTCCTTGCAAACTTTATTCTAGAAGAAACGGATCACAGTTCAGTGTGACACAACACATTGACATGTTCTCTGCTTGTGGCAACCTATTTCTGACCATTATTTTAGAGGAATAAGCGCTTTTCTACAGGATGTTCCTTACTTTCAGAGACCTGCACTGGCTGTAAGTACTGAACTGTATTCACCTGCCTACTTAAAACAGCCACAGAGAAGTCTAAAATGCACTTTGACAGGCAGCTCATAACACACAGCTACTTCAAACAGTATCTTTAAAATTCACTTACCTTATCAGAGTTCTGATAGATTTTCATTTCCTTAATAAAGGAGGGAGAAACGCATTGAGTTGTGACTTATTTTATATTCCTGACACTCTGGATATCCTGTATTCTTTAAATTACTATTAGTGATTAAAAGTGAACTCTTCACTGATACCCTGATGCCTACTGTCCCATCAATAAACATTTATACCAGTGAAAATCCTTGGGAAGAGCCAAGGAGAGCTAACAGCACATACACTTCCTAATACTAACCAGCAGAAAACTAGTTTCTGGACTCCAGTAAGCAATTAGAAGCTTTAGAGACCAATTTCATTTCTAATTAATATTTAAATGAACTAGCTCTTCTAACAGACAATACACCATGCCTTCATCAGAACACAACTTGGAAATACGCTTGGCTGTTCATCCTATCTCTCAAAACGTGTTGTGAATACAATAATACAGAGCATGGTATGTAGCATCACATACACTCAACGTAAAAACAGGTAGTATTACTTAAAGTCTATTTCTGTAAATCCTTGTATTTGGATCAACAGCCTCAGAGCTCTTCTAGAACTTAAGCAGTCACAACTTCTCAAAACAATTGATTTTAAACTCTTTACTTACCTGTAATTCATGAGCTGTTTCTTTCTTCTGGGCTTATACAGAGACTGTGGACTTCCTTGTAGGCTTGACCTTTTGAAAGGCTATTCCACCCACTGGGTTCCTTCAGATGAGTAAGCTGGAAAATGAATTCACGAAGAAAAATATTATTTACAACTGGCATTTTCAGACACACCAGCAATGCCTGTCTCTCTAGAATGGGACTCCCTACTATAGCTGTCTAAAAGTTAAGATCTAATCAAGTGGATACCTCTGCATTCAGCAGGTATCCACTTCTGCAGGATGACCAATCTATGAGACACACCCACAGATGCTGATATAACCCAAGTGTCCCTTACCACCAAGTACAATCAAGTATCTTAATTCTCAAAAAATTCAGGTTCTTAATCTAAACTAGATGAAGCAGATCCCACTGGTACCAGCAGCCAGGAAATGCTTAGGTCTCTATAATTTTCAGTAAATTGTTGTTTTACGCATGTAATTGTCAATGAAATTCATTCATTTACATCATCATGAAATTTGCATTAGATTAATGTAAAACTCATTGAAGCTGCTTAAATTCTCATTTATTCTTTCATAATTAGTATGGGCTGTAAGCATAAACACAGTCACCATTGCTCAGTGAACGCATGGAGGTATTTTAGATAACAGGAACTCCAGTTACTCTCGGCTACCTCACCCATACCAAAAACTGCACATCCAAAGCTAGAAAGAGTTTAAGTGCTTTCCACAGGCAAACCAGGAAAGGCCACTTATGTCCTGGCTGGTGAGACATTTCACACCTCAATCGTTTCTCTAAGTGCTTATTAGTAGTCTGCCATGTTACTATGGCACTAACCAATATGTTTCCAAATTTCCTTACGAGAGTTATACTTTGCACAGTGTCTTTTGAAGCTTTTCCTTTGGGAGCTATAAAGCATAATGGAGCTGAGTCATGTGTTAGTAACACAGGAATCCACGTGTTACTGCCTGAGCCTTGGGCACTGAAAGTGCTCAGTATCTTACTAAATATAAATTGATAAATAAATAAAATTTATCATCTGGGAGAGGCCAACAGAGTGTCTTTTTGTGTAAACTATCACAGTTAGAAGAACTCAAGGAACAAGAAGAAAAGGAAGCATGATGGTGTTAAATACTCCATCTCTGGCAGTGTTCAAGGCCAGGTTGGACAGAGCCTTGGGAGACATAGCCTAGAGTGAGGTGTCTCTGCCCATGGCATGAGGTTGGAACTAGATGATCTTAAGCTCCTTTCCAACTCAAACTATTCTGTGGTTCTGGGGCTCTATAATATGACACTGCAAGCCATAAACATTATCAGAAAAAGAAAGAAGATATAACATAAACTTAATACAGATGTAACATGCTTAACACAGATGTAACATGCTTAAAGGAAAAACCTGGCAAGAAAAAAACCAGCAGATTAATTAAAATAGATTATGTCTGCTACCCCCAGCTGGCTGAGCATCGAAATATATACCACCAGCTGGTGTAGAGAAGCCACCAACATTTCTTTATTATATCTTCAGCATACCTTTTTTACTGAATTAACAACCATCTTTAGTTTCTACAGTTAAGAATAATATGGAATGAAGACAGAGAGTGGCTTATATCCAACCATTTCCTCCTTTCATGTGCCCCATACACCACACTGATCTATAAATGATAAATTTTAAGTACCTACTACACATAAGTAGGGGGTTTTTTTATTTTTGTAATACACAACTGAATTCAATCATGGCAGTAACTTATTGGCCAGATAACGAACTTATTACTCATGCACAAAATATATATTACTCACCAGATTCCTAACTGATATCACTGATTTATAACTTAGATTTATAAAGTATAAAATTCAGTCAGTAATAGAAGATTCTGGAAAGCAAGTTAGAAAAGGACAACTGCAGTTCAGGCATGTTGCTTCTATTTCTCAATTTCTCCAGCTAATGGAATGAAAACCTACTATTATATCTCACATATTACGGCAATAGTGAAACTTGAAAACTAACACAAGTTCTGCAGCAACACTGCAAACATTTTTTATATATATATATCTCCATATAAATATCAGTGTTAACTTACCACACAGAAAACAAATATCCTCCTCAGTTGTTCCTCCATCACCAAAGCTGCTATCAGCTTTCTTGTGCTCATCATGGTCACCATTTTTCTGAAGGAGTTTATATTGTAAGCCCTTGCAATCTGAACAAAGCACCTGTATCATAATAATTCCCCAAAGGATATTTTGCTGTATTTTGTGGAATCATTCCCTACCTTCTTTATTTCTAACTCGATGATGCCACAGGTGGATCTTGTCCTGCAGTGCCAGTCATGAGGCCTGCTCCAGATGGGAAAAGGCAAAACTTTTCACAAGACACCTCAGCTCCAGGACAGCATAGAGACATTTTGCAATACAGTCTAGCAGCAGTCTGAAACAAGTATTTTGAGAGTTAAGCAAATAACTTTGTTTCTTTTCTCTCAACAACAAAAAAAAATTGAGCAACTTAAAAGCTTAAAATTTAAAAGCATGTGGACTGAAAAGTTTCTAATACTGCTGGAACTGACACAGGGCTTTCAACACCTGGAGATCAGTGAAAGGTGCAAAACAATGATGAATAGTCATTCAGAGTTTGCAGTAAAGCCCTACATTTTTGCTACATAGGAGGTGGGGAGGGGAAATCAAAGTACTTCACCTATGCCTCTGCTTCTGGCTTCTGAGGAAGACAGCTGAAGGCAAGGCTGCTCATTAACACCATAAGGAGAAAAAAACACATCATGGTACTTTCTGGACACAGTGATATGGCTCCCACTGCTGAGAGCTGATCGTCAGCAATTGTGGGCTCACGCCAAATCCTGAAGCTAAAGTTTGCATCATGCGATCTTGGATGGACATAATTCATCAGTCTTACTGCAAACACTTTAAAAAAGTACCAATGTAAACAGGTCCACATATATTAAAGCTGATGGGGTTCCACAAAATTGCAACAGAGAATCTTGTTTGCCACAGTTCTTTTATAAGCAGCCTCGGTAAGTTACTAAGATGCAAGAGTGCACACTATAGCGTGTTCAGCTCCAGACAATTATTTGAAAATCAGGATATAGTTCTTAATTTTTTTTTCCTTCTGTTCTGATCATAGTTAATTTCTTTCTGGTTTTACCTCCAGGAAGGCAACCTGGTTAGAAACATGCCTTTTAATCTTTCCCAATAACGTTATCATTTTACATACTGATTCTTTTCACCCTTGGTTTTACTGTTATAGCTTTCTGACCATATCAAACCAACTATAAGAATGCCTCAAGTTATTTGAATTTTATACTGCCACTATCAAACACATAAAAGCATTCTGGGAAATGTTCCTGAAGCTCCTCTTTTTTAAAAGGTCTAAACCTTTCTGTCAAATTGAAGAATTCATTACTTGCCCAGAAAGATATAAACCAATTATCTGCAGGGCTAGACATGGTGACTCAAATAGGATCTGTTTCAAGAACAAAGTGAAACAGGTCAGCAGCATGAAAGTTGCCCAGCTGTACTCACATTAAAGAGAGAAACAGACAGATGTTTATACGCCTAAGCAGCTTTTGCGAAGGTATTTAACTTCTATGTACACATTACCAAAGTCTCTAAAGACATTTAAATATTCATGAGAAAACTACAGATTTAATGCTTAATTGCTAGAAGAAAAATTGAGACAAGAGATAAGAAGTTGACCTGAAAGGGTTATAATACACAGAATCTTCTTTTAAACATGACTTTTAAAAGATAAGAGATGATTATAAATTGCTGTATGGATCTTATTTATAATTCAGGCACTAGTTTCTGGTTATGGAATAAGCTGAGTAGAGTATGGATTTTGAAAATAAACCTTTGTCATTGACATGTCAGTTCCTAGTTAGACACTAAATGTCTAACCCCTGAAAATAAATGTGCACTACAAAAACAATAGACTAATGAAGGAAGCAGCACTTTCCTTCAGAGAACCATGATTTCACTTGTTCAAAATAATGTCTGTGTGGGATCTTTAACATGCTGTTAGTTCCTAACTCTTCATTGAGACAGTAAACATAAACAAAGTCAAAAAGGTCTGCATAGAGAATAGAGGTGCCTGAGGTAGATCAGTCCTCAGCTAGACTGCTCTAGCTCTGTGAAAAAAATGGTAACAAACCTTGGCTAGGAAACGCTGGCTTTTAAAATCTAAGGCCAGGGAAGCCCATCTCAGCATTTAATTTTGACAATTAAATACTAGCTGGGGTAAAAATTAAATTCTAGGTTCTGATGTGAACTTTACAGTCACATTTATCTTGGGTGTAGAAAAGGATGTTACAGGAATCAATATTAACACAAACTTATTTTCAAAGAAGCAGCAGGCACCTCACACTCAGCGTAATTCAATGGAAGGAAGAAGAGGGCATTTAATTCCTTTAACATCTCTTGACAAAATTTATCTGCACAGTGAAGTGCAGTCTGCAGATTGGGAATTGTGCCAGGGCTGAGCAGCACAAGCTAGCTCAAGCTGGGCCACCAATCTCCCTCTATAGGTTAGAGGTTGCATTAAATCAAAACTAGAGGCACTAGCTGTGCCAGTTGTATTTCAAGGCATGCATGACTCAAAAGTAACCTAAAAATAGTCAGTAATCCATTATTTCTAGGAGAAAATAAGCAGTCATAAGCAACAGATTACTTTTTCGAAGTGACTTTAACAACATTCTTCGGACCAAAGAAGATATCTAGGTTTTAAAAAGTAATCTTAAAGTTACCCTGATCAGTATTGCAGCTTCAGAAATTCTGATTTACAGGTATTACGGCTGGATAAGCAACCAGAATCCTATCTCCCTGTTCAAGGTGTAACAGTCAGAAGGAGGAAAAGATGAGGAATCATTTTCTCAGCTATTTTGTGCAAGACATAAACATGGACCTCCTGTTCACAGGAGTCCTCACAACAAACCAGAGCAGCTGGACAATAAGGTATTGTAAGTGGTTGTTTGAAACCCATCCATTTAGTTCTTAGCAACTAGACAAAGCAGAAAGCTTGATACAAAAGAAACTAAAACCACTAAAATGGAAATTAATTATTTAATCCTTATTCAGGTAACTGAGCTCTAAAATGAGAAATTCTGGAGTTTGGAAGAATCATCACAATGACTGTACATTAAATGTGACTCCTGATCAACAATTCACTTTCATTATAACATCTGTCCAATTTTAGAGCCTTTGTGCCACTAAGCACTTGTAAATAAGTCCAGCCATGTGAACTGAAAACTCTGCACAAATAAATAGTATTTTCAATTGTGTTTCACAACATAAATTGAGAGAATGGAAGAAGAAAACAAGCCTGTTTTAAAATGACACTTAATCTGAAAGTTATCGCTAGCAATCGCACTCAACTGATAAGGAAACACGGGTCAGGTGTCAGGTCTAGAGACCCAACCATACACACTTCAATCCATTTTTGAGAACCTAAATGTATAGCTCTTTTTCAGCAAGAAACTGAAGGATATGGATAGTTCCTATTGACATGGAAGACAACTGAAGCCAACAGCATTCACACTGCAGCTTTCACACGCTTAAATATTGTTAATTACCTCAGAATCATGGAATGACCTGGGTTGGAGAGGCCCTTTTCCTCCTCCTCGGTCCCTAGGTTTCCCAGAGTATCGAGCAGAGGATGGAGGCTCTCCTTGGTTCTCACAGCCCGGGCTGGCCTCGCGCTGCCTCAGGCGCCACGCGCTGCTCCCGCCCGCTCGCTCGCTCGCTCGCGTGCCCCGGGCGGTGCCGTCTCCTCTAGCGCAGCCCCCTGTCGGTCACTGCACACGTCACATCAAGCGGCGCTCGCCATGACGTCATCAAACTCGCGTGCCGCTGTCACTAACAAAACCAGCTCCCTTTTTTCCCCCATTTATTAATCTTGTCCAATCGAATTTAAAACAAAACTGTCAAAAATGCAGGGAGAAAATGCACAGCGGTATGTCCAGATGTGCTGGATTCCTGCATCTAATGCAACAGTGAAACTCTGCTGAAGTACAGGGAGGGAAAACGTAAAACTGTGTTGGTTGTAATAGCACCTGGCTTTGGCTAACAGCAAAAACTATGCAGAAAACTACCTCTGTAATGCGAAGTGAAACAGGAAATGAGAACCCAGGCAAAAGAAGAAGGAGCAAATTATATGAGCTATATCAAACATATATATATGAGACAGATATAGATAGATATATATGATATATAGATATATAGATGAGCAAAATCAAGGAAATCCAAGATCACAAACGAACATCAAATCTGGATTCTTTTAGAACCAATTATCAAGTGACTTAACCTGCTTTTGAATAATTCAGTTTCCCCCCTCCAAAAAAACCCAAAAAGTACAAATGAGGGAAAATGCAAACGATACAAACATTAAAATTACACAAAAGTTGAAACAATTCCTGTATAATGAGCTTTGCAGTGCCTGAACAAAACATTTAGAAACTTATTTAGTCCAGCTACCAATAATGGTACAGTTCCTGCAGACCAGTTTGAGGAAAGGCTATGAGGCTCCTCAAGTCTCAGTGAGTGCTTGACTACTCCTTATATATTTGGAGGTCTCGATAGGAATTTAATAACATACAATAGCATCAATGAAGTACTTTATGCAACTATTCTATTATTGAACATTTCACAATTTGCCCCTCCAGCCTCCAGGAAGCTTTTCTGTTTCAGAGGCAGAAAAAAATCTTTAAGCAGTATTTTCATTAAGTGTGTGTTTGCCTGCATATGTGGCTGACTGACTAGTTTGATACATCAGCCTGCACTTAGAGGTGTCAAACTGCAGACAACACAGAAGGCATTTTGGCCCTGATAACAGCTGCCAGCTTCAGAATTTATAATTGATGACCATCTGGAATATTATTTTACCTTTAAAAGCTACAGGTGAGTAATTCTACTTTGAGTTTTTAGGAGATGACTGAGCATGCAAGAGGGGTGTAGACTACACAGCCACAGAAGGAGGTAACAGGAAACAAGAGACATAAAGAAAAACAAATCAAAACAGATTGATACAGTGTAATATAAAATAAAAACATAATGAATAAGTTATCAAAACAGCAGTCACTTGAGATTGGAAATATGGGAGTTAATGTGAATTATCTTCAACAAGAAAACATGAAGACTGATTATCATAAAATATCGCTATGCCTGGCAAAGATAACTGAAGCTACAAAGTGTAACATTAAATAACAATAAATTGTGATGGAAAGAAAAACCTAAAGCAAAGAGTTACAGAACAAATGGAACAGAAAAAGAAACTGCAAAAGAAACTGTGCAAATGAAGAAAGTTATAATGACAAATGGCAAGAGAAAAAGAGGGAAAACTCCCTGAGGAAATGGCTCAAGGGAGCAAGCTGTTCAGTCATAAGGAAAGCCAAAAGCAATCTTGCAGAACTTTTTAAAAAACTAAGGAGAAGGTGAAGGCAGATAAGCTATTCCTTAGAGCATTTTCCATACCTCTTCTTCACTGTTAATTTAGCCAAAGACGCGGCGGGAAGTGAATTCCATTACATCGTGTTTGGCATGTGATACAATTAGACAGCGTGAAACCACAAGAGGAAGCCATTAAAACCACTTAAATCAAGGAAAAATATATTTTGCATTTGACAATCGGAGCCTGTGGAGCCAAACTCTGGCCATGTGATGATGATGCAACCTTTTGTGATCTTCATCCATCTCATACCAGAAGACAAGTTCTTGCAAGCACTTCTGTGATATACATCTTTCTCACATACAAGCTGTAAACTGCATTTCAAACAAAAAGCAGCTGGTTGATAATATAGACCATTATGTTACAAACAGCTGTGATCACGCTCATGTGAACTGGAGGAGCTAGCAGAGAAAGGTAAGAGCAAGATAAGCCTATAGCTGAAAGCTATGCACACTTAGGTACGATGCCAGCTGAACTTAAAATCTGCGAATACAGATAACCAAAGGGCACAATGATTTGCTTTCTTTTCATAAGGTTACTTTCAAAGATCAAAACCTTTTTCCTTCAATCCTTTCTTGAAATTTAGACTGCATCATCAGAAAAAGAGTTTAAAAACTGGGTCACAGAAATAGCAGATTTTTCTTTCTCTGGGATCCTGAAGTAACACACCACCTGCTTCACTGCTGTCATCTGGCCCTTTGATTTTCTAATCTAATCATTCAGATTAGGTTTGTTCTCTTTCAAATGTTTAACTGACATTTTGTTCATCTTGAACGATTCAACAGTCTTTAAACTCACCTTTCAAAGACAAAACAGGATCAACAGAAAAGTAGTTCCATTACTAGCAGAACTAAGAAATCTGCTGTCTTAAACATATACAAAGCACTAAATGGAGAAGGTATGCTAAGGTGTAGGTAACTCACGATTGGGGAAAAACTATAGGAAACAAAGGAAACTACTGAACTAAATTGTCCCTTCCTGCTTCCAAAGCTCCCAAAAATAAAAATGTTTAAAAATACTATGATTTTAAGAGGTGGAGACTGTATTGTTTGTTAACTATCAAGAGATGTCTAACCTTTCTGAAGCTTATTTTTATGCATGTATGTCAACTTCCACAGTTTCCCTCAAACTTGGACACAAAAAGAAAAGGAAAAAAAGCATCTTTTTTGTTTGGTTTACACTTGCTTTATCAGGTGTTGCTCAGTGCTAGAATAATTAGAAACATGCTCATATACTCGTGAATACTCACATATTTACCTGTTCAAAACCTTCATATTTTCACAGAATTCTATCATGTGACCAATACAAAAGCTTATCTTTATGAGTATCATCCAATGCCATGATCATCCACACCACATATTTTGCAAAGAGAAGCACCTTATCTAGTCTACATGAGCCCGGCTGATAGACAATCAAATGAGAATCACTTTTATGTTTCCCTATCACTTACTTCATTTACTTCAAAATTGATCCTGCTCTGAGATGGGTTGGACAAAATGACCTTAGGACATCCCTTCCGTTTTAAATTACTATATTAACATTTTGCACCCAATTCTGAGTGTTAAGATAAATTAACAAGAGAAATATCCAAGACCTCTTTTTGAAACTCCTATCACTATTGATGTCCAGTTGCGATTCTCTTTTCCTAACAAAGTGTCAGCTAAAGTATTACCCAGTTAAGATATGAATACATAGTATTGTTTCTGTAGAATGTTTTGATGTTGAAAGAACATATATCCATGCTATCACTTTCACTGCACTTACAGAACTGATTGCCTATTACCTCTGTCCATCCAACTGCATTTATGATATCTATAAAACTTAATTATTTTCAAGGCTTTAACCACTTCCCTGATTGAAACTTGCTTTGGGGTTGAAAACCTCTTGAATGTGACAGAGACGAACTGCATGACAGAACAAGAAAAGCACCGAAAACAATGAAAGCATTCTGACTGTGACTGGAGACACACTCAAAAGCATCAGGTTTGTGAGAGTAATATGAAATCATACAGCACTGGGTATTTGTCTCTCTGAGTGTTTAGATAACTGAAATCATTATGATAAGTATCCTTTTTATGTTTGAAACAATTCTAGAAAGCAACTTTGAGTGGTCCTTAAACATTATGAAAGCAGTCAATATTCTGTTTAAGTTTTTATTCAGCTCTATCCAAACCATAAAGAAATACAGGAAATATACTCTATAGAAACGGCATTTCCTCCTGGTTTAGTGAATGTGAAACAAATGAGAAGAAAGAATTTGGTACTGCTTAAATGTGAGTATGCATTAAATGGTATATGTAAATATGTATTAAATGGTATACTATCACTTCGTTATTAAGCAAAGACTAAGATAAACATTGATTTACTTTTGATGAAGTTTTTGCTAAGTCCCATTTGAATACTGTGGATAACAGAAAGTGTGATCATGGTATAAACAGCTTACAAGACACTACTGTATCTTTCTCAAATTTTGTTCTGTGCTTTTGTCCTGTGCTTTTTGTTTTGTTCATTTCATATTAACATTTATGCAAATGCTGCATGGAGTTTCTTATCAGAATTGAGCTGTCAGTACCAGCTATTGTTAAGGGTATCTTAATGTTCCTAGAGGTCAAAGCCAGCTCTGCTCTGACTGCACTGAACAATTACTCCAGTGTTACATGATGTGAAGGAACAAACAAGGTGGTACTCCAGAAGAAAGGGCAGTGGACCTATTAGCTCTTTCCTCTCATTAAATCCATGCCTCACACAGGTACCAGGTAGAAAAGGACACTCATGTAAACTCCTTATATCTGACTAATGGGGATTTTATTGTGTTTCTATTGACCTATAGAACTCCTGCTTTCCATATCTGAGAACAAACACTTGAATGTCTAAGAGATTACTGGATTTTTACTGGATAAAAGAGAAATAACTTGACTTTTCAGAATGCCAGAGAACAAAAATGTGTTGGCATTTTTATTTTACTGTATTCCTGAAGTATGACATAAATGTTTATGACCTTCCACAGTATGGGGGGATATTGCACACTTCATGACAAACACATCACTTTAGAGGAACAAATCAATATACAAATGTAACAGCAATACAAATGATAAATCCATTCCAGATAGTCAATTTGATATATGACTAATGTAAAACAGTTTCAAGCAACATAAAAACTAGTGAAATGACACAGGATTGGCCCTGCCATAACTGAGATGACAATATAGCCTGCTTTGAATTGAAGATAGTTCTAAAACTGGAAGCATAAGTTAAATGCAGATTTTATGCTGAACCAATCACATCAAGTCAGAACTGCACATCAGTGGAAAACACAGAAGCAAAGCTGAGAATAGAACATGACCGAGGATGAAAAGGTATGGACAAATCATGCAAATATGATTTGCCCAACAAAGTCCAACAAGGTATCTTTGGTAGGTCAAGTGAAGAGTCATAAAATCAAAAAAGCTTGAACAAGAAGTCATTATGAAAGGTTTCAGAACAGCGCTAACATCCTTCAGCTTTTCAAGCAAGTAATAACTAGAGCAGTGGCATTTGGCATTAATTGAAATATTTTCACTGATATATCGTGCAGATCAGATAGTAGAAAACTCTATTACTCAAGCACAGAAGTAATAAGACTATAAATCTCCATATATCTTAAAGGCACACAGGCAATCCCTCAGCAATTAAGTTTTCAAGCACTTTCAGTTGCATAAAGGAAGTTACAGCACATTTCGTTAGGAAGATGGCAGAAATTTGTCAAAAAACAAGTCCAGAATGAGCAAGAGGTGGGAACTGGGCCACAAACTGGAATGGCTACTACATTAAAAATGAAAAGGATTAAATTCTTAAACTTCATTGGTGTTACTTGGGTTTGGAATCTGAATCTTTTGCTCATTAGACAATGACCACAAACTCTAAACCAATGTTCATTATTACATAAAGAAATTACAGAAGAAGAAATAACTCAGTTAACCATTTCATTGAATACAGACCTGCAAACTGTACACAGTTCCTGAAGGAGACACCGAACTTCGGGTCCCATCTCTTATATTGATTACTATTCTTGATCTGATGAAGGCAGAACACGATCATAAAAATGGATGTGGATCAGCAACAGCACTTTACATTCTGGGAACAACTGTCATATAATCATTATTACCAGCATTAGTAAGCTATCATATCAAATCTGTTCTTAACTCCACACATGCAGGGACGTAATGATGGCTTTGCCACTTTGCCCATGAAAAAGGGCAACTCAAAAAACAACTTAAAAGGTGACTATTCCTTTCACAAATATGCTTGCATGATTGAAAAAGTTTCTTATGCTTGTAAGTCACTTGTTGCTTTTTAAACAGCTCTCTCACAGCACAATGCAACTATCCTTCCTGTGTAACTTAACATGTAACAAGAAATGATGTCTCTTCGTGTGTCCTTATCTTACTGTTATGAAACCACTTTTCTGTTCTTGATATATACACATACATGTTATCTTAGCATGTTTCTATGAACACAATTTTGATTAATTTAGTTAAAAACAAAAAAAACCCCATTCACTCAAATACTAAATCTGATACTAATTCTCAGGAATTCAAATGCATCATTTCAGTCTGAATGTTTCAATTCTTCCTGCCATTGAGCCACATGTACTAACACATTAAAAATGACATAGAGAAGAGTTAAAATAATGTACACAAATATGAGCTAAAAGCATGCAGATGGACTGTGACTCCCTTGGGCACTCCATCTCATCTCTCTCTTAGTCCAGGATGTGCACCATTTTATAAAGACCGTAAAACATATTTTACGACTGAATGTCCAAAATTTAAAGGCATAAAGGAGAAAAGAGATTCCAAAGTTGACTATAAAGTTCATCATTGAAGCTTGTGTCCAGCTGATGATAATAACAGACAGCATGGAAAAACTACTGTCTACAACACCTGAAACACTTAAAGAAAAAGAGTATTTATAAATCCTAATTTATCAGCTGGTTGAGATGACTATGTAAAAGAAATAAAGAGCATATTTATTTTTTTTTCTATAAATAGAACAAAATTTATCCTACTGTCATGATGAACTACATTAGATCTGTCAAATTCTGTCTGGAGGTCAATAAACTTTGAATTTGTAATTACTGCAAACTGAAACACTCATGAATTTGGGTAAAAACTGTCACCCCAAAACTGTCTCTTCCTAAGTTTCTACAGGAGAACTCAAGTGTGAACGAAGTATTGTCTCAGACAGAAAAGGGAACGCCTAAATGAGGGCTGTCACTGACACCTGAAAAAAAAACCATACTGGAAGTCAGATAGGAGAATTGCAGATCACTTCCACTGTTTTCAGGCTCAGGGCTGGGCAGGAGAGAACAGCCACATACAATAGTAGGATACAACTTTCTGAGGAAGGTAGTAAGTAACTAGACCTATACAGAGCATTGTAACTGAGGATCACCTTAGAGGTAGGCAGAGTCAAATCATCCTTGCTACACTCTGTCTCAGAGTGGCAGCATCTACTGACAGCTGGTGATAAACTGTACTGTCACACAGTGCTACTGCCACGTCTCCATTGGAGCAGAATTATGCAATCAGTCGTAAAGACTGTTAAGAACTTGTCAGAAAGGTTAACATAAGCATCTGATTTTTTTACTTCAAAAAAGGTTTTAAACATTGAAGAAAAGGTGACCATACTTAATCATTCTTGCCTCTTAAAATGGAGAACTGTGGGACCAGAATGGCAGAGGAGCTGCATGGATCATTGACAGGTGATAGATGGTACCTAGTTATTAAAGCAGGTTTAAAGCTAGCTGTAGAGTTTATTGAATACCAGTCATGAAAATAAATTATTCAATGAAGTATAGAAAAACTCATCAATCATTTATATGATTGATATTTTTTGAGCTATTTAGCCAGCCGTACTAAATACGGTGTCATTCAGCTACAGGTTAGTAGTGTGAATCTGAACTACGCTGCCAGTGTCAGAAAATAAATATTTGATAACTATATGAATGCCTTTCTCTAGTTCTGATAAGAATGAAACAGAAAAGGTTAAAGCATAGTGCTGAATAATTGTGGTTGAGAACTTGAATACCTGAAAATTTTAACCAGCTCTAATGATTGCCTTTTGATATAAAAATATAGCAACCTATTCCAAGATGCTGGGCTCTACCTACAGCAATGGGTTTCACTGCCGACCAAATCCTATCCTGTTTCATTCAGCTCCATTGCAAGGTATCATTACTGGGCACCCTGTTTTGGGGTGCCTACCCCTGCATCTAAAGGAAGCTTAGTTGTCCACAACACTGTATTACTACAAAGATGGTTCAAGGAGAATACATTGAACATTGCAAAACCAGTCCTAAATAAAAACTGTTATGTAGCAGTGTACATCTGAAGGGAGGGGCTTCCAGATGCACAGATAAAAGCTTGGAGGCCAAAGGCACTGTATTTATGATTTTCATGCACAAAGAAGGAAGCATAAGCATGTACATCACTTGCCTGGGTAGACACTGCATGCATTTTACAGCAGAGGTTTATTTTAAAGCAAATACCAGGCAAACACTGATTTTCTTGTCATTCCTCTTCTGCTTGTCTCTCAATCCCCAGAGCAGACCACTCATGTGAAGCCTCAGAACCACTGTTTATTTTATTCGAAATAGCCCCTGAAATCTGACTCACCATACCTTGAACCAGCTGCTCACACTTCAGGTTGGTACATATCTACCTGTGATCTCCCAGCTAAATGTTACCAGCCTTTTCCAATGGCTGTGGAAGATCCACCTTTAAATGTCAAATAAATAATAGGCAGCCCATGAGTTCCCCAAGCACTCATAAGCAAACAGTACCCTTATGACACATCAAGGTCCAACATTTCCTAATAACCTTTCTCATATTTGCATGGGGGTTTAGCTAGCTCAGTATGAACGCAGATATGATGCAGAAGAATACCATTCTCATGATAAACTAAATAATTCAGTCAAGATTCCCAGCAACTTCAGAACTGCAAGGAAAATCAGACTTAGTGTCCATGCTCAGTGTGACATAAAAAATGGAAGCAGTTTCTATGTAAGCACTTGCGTCACGGAATGAGACAGGATTTAGACATAGACAACTGAAAATGTTTTTCTACTATCTAAAATTGGGAAAAAAAAACCCTAGAAAAATCACCCTAATAAATTAGATTGCATTATTTAACTTTACTTAATTATTCTGCGCAGCTGGTGAGAAGCACCATGCAGGTTTAAAAGTGAGGCTCTTAAGAATGTATTTATCATCATATACACTTACGAGTCTGGAATCCAGAATATTCTGGTTCTTAGTTCAAAGATTACTCCAACAGGTCGCAGTGAGAAAACTCTTGGCTCTTTTCAAACTGCTAACAAGTTTTGCCACTGATTTTCCTGCCACCAGGATTTCACCCTTACTTCTTAGAACCAAGATTTTCTGTTTTCACCTCTGAAAGGGACCTCAGCCTTTGCAGCAGACAAAATTCCCTATGTCATGCTGTTATGAGAGTTCAGTCCTACTTCCTGGTCAGCATCTTCTTTCATAAAGAAAATCTCAGTCTTGACTATAGTAACTTGACTAGAAAGCAATTCTTTTTCATCCTCTCCTTTCCAACCTTCTGAGTTCAGTAAATTCTGTCATTCTTTGTGTGCATTTACTGTAGTTCATCTATGTAAAAAATTATTTCTCTTCTCTTGTAATCTCCTCAATGCAGATGAGCCCTCTTCTGCAGGCACTCTTACTGTGTATGAAATTTACATTTCATATGTAAATGTTTGCTCATCCTCCCTTTCAAACAACTTGCTCAATTTTGATATTCCCAAATGACTGCTTTTGAAAAAACTACCTTCAGGTTTTTGCTTCCTGCAGGTCCCATGAACTGCAGTTTTCACAGTTTTAAGTACACAAGGGGAATTAACACCTCTACCGAATTTCTCTACTCGGATGGTGATTATAATTGTGATAAAAGTTTAACATGGTTTCAGTTGGCTGAAAGATGTTGTAAAGAAAATTAAATTACTTCGTGGACCTTGTTTAAGCCTCACCGATTATTCTAAATGGCTCTACACCTATCAAGGTTTAAAGTAGTTTATTAAAAGGTAGAAGGAAGAAAAGAAAGTCATTAAGTTTCATCTTTCCCTTGTTAGCCTTAATTCAAACATTTCACACAATGCTTTCAAGGGCACTTGCCATTACAAAAACACTGCATGGTAGCAGAAGGCCAGAACATGAGTTACCTTGAATTGCACTGAAGATGCTTTCCTCCAGCTGAGCCCTCACAGAGATTCCCATGCTCCTGCTGTGAGCTATGTTTTTGCAGGATTGCCAAAGCAATAACAATTTATAGGAAAAGACCTTTTTTACCAGTCTCTTCCTCAGAAAAGCTGAAAACTTCCACCACAATGACAGAACAGCATTTTAGGACAAACAGACTAGCTTCAGCGAAAGAGGAACACATACGTTGCTATTTAAAGAATGATCACAAATACCATGTGGGACCATATAAAATCTCAGAAAAGTGACTGAATTCCCAACTCAGCCAAGCTATAATAGGACCTAGATTCTTTCCTTACTATGAACACTCCAGAGAAGACCAAAAACTTTCAAACTTAAAATAGATGTTTTAATACATGACCCACTAAAATACCTACTTTTTGAGCAGAGAAAACTCAAAGCAAGTAAGGAAGAGAGAATACTGAACTAGGGAGATTTATTCACTGTTTCAGTGCTAAAGATGTGAGCAAAATACAGCTCAGAGGAGTTTGTGCTTTAATTAGTATAAGTCTATTACTAGACTTTTCCCAGTGCCAGAATACAGCCTTTGAAAATGGAGAGAAGGGGAAAACCATACTGAAAGATAAATCTACATCATTGGGGAAAAGGGGAGGTTTTAAAAGTGACATTACTGGTGTCAGATTTTCTCTGCTAAATTCACTCCTCCAAAGTATTCCTGAGTAACCAAACTTTTACTAATGGGCCTACTCTGGTGCATAAGGGCATAAATAAATACTATGTAATTGCCACATAAATACTTTATAAGGATAGGCCTCTTCCGAAGCAGGTCTCGTGAAACCAGAATATATATGAATAAAATCTTTGCATGTGTCATAAATACTGTTTTCCCAAAGGCAAATTCCCTCCAAGTCAATTTGAAAATTATTTAATGAAAATTATCCAAATAAATAATGCAGGAATAAACCTATTGAAAAACTAATTTTCCTGCAATTCAGTTAAAGTCTAAGCTAAATGAATTAAAACCTTACTCCCAAGTAGTGGTATTACAGGCATTTACGATCGGTTTGTTTAAAGGAATAAACTTGCTAAATGAAGGTGTGATTTGCATGAAACCCTAACCCAACTATGACTTACTAAACTAAGAAGTTTGCCCTTCCAGTATCACACATGATACTGAAGACTGTTAAACCCATGATGTTTTTCCATACTATTCATGAGCTTCCAAATCAGCTGCAATTAAAGGTATGAAATATTTAATTGTGTCATGTTTTATTCATCTCTGCTCATGAAATGTTAATAGCAAATTTTTGCAAATACAATCCATGGCTCTTGCTGAATCTAGCAGCTTGATGGATCTAGTTCCTGATGGATTTTGATGCTGCCTATTTTCTCATGGTCATAGAGTATCAAAAGCAAAAAGGTAACACCATGAGAATGAAATGCACACTCACCAGAAAAATAAAATGCACACTATAGTCTGAAAAACAGATAAAGGAGTGTAATTTGCCTCATGGCTCCCCAAGGACCTGCAGAAAACCAAAATTATTAACTTTCTGCAACAAACTGCCCAGCATTTACTCCGGTTTAATGACACGACAGGCAATTTTCAAGGAGTAGGCTTGAACTAAACTTCAATTAATACAGCAACACCAGGCTGCGTGTGGGATGACTGTGAATTACAATGCAAATATAACAAACCCAGCAAGGCATATCAAAAGAAAACTTCTCAGCTTCTGCTTAAAGGGGCCTTAAGGGACACTTCTGATTCCCTGAATGCTGCACTTTCTCCTCCCTCTTCACATTCTCACTTTAAAACCAAAGAGCTTTCACCCTTTTTGCTTTCTTCTAGGCCACTCCTTCTTGGAGGATACTTTAACCCTTATCTCAGCCTTCAAAACTCCTACGTTCACTTCAGAAAGCAACAAGAGGTGATCATTCTGAACTAGTCTTTGGCCACAACCTTGGCTGTGGACTTCTCTACCACTGTTTTCCTTCTGCCCTCAGGAGCACATTCAGAGCAATGGCTCTAATCAAGTGCAGAGAATTCCCAGGGTAGAAGTTCCTCTACAGCCAATCTCCACTTACTATCTGTATGTTTTAAAATCCAGCAATTCTGGTCACCCAGAGGTAACTGGCAAAAAGACAACTCAATTCTAGAGGATGAATTTCAGTCCAAATACAGTTTGCAGGAGGGATTATTAAGAAAAAAAGGTGGAATTGTCCAAACCTGTGGGAACACACTGAATTTCCTGCAGTCATAAAAAAATTAAAAGCAGTTTCTGAATGCATAATTAGCTCTGTTTTTTCCAGGCAGAAATATGCTTCGTACTACTCCAGAGCAGAGAGTTCAGGCACTTACAGGACTGTTGCTTTAAACACGTAACAAAGCCAATGATTTAAAAAAGTGAGTGAACAACTGCAAGGCAAATCTTTTCGTACTCAGTAAATCTTTCCACCACTTTGTGGGCTGCAATAGGTCTAGAAGTCCAAGGCAGATAAAGTCTTCAGAATTCACAAAAAGTGACTGCACCACTTATCTTAGTACTTGGTAACACTGCATCACTAACCATGATACTTAGTAATTTCTATGGTTTTAAACAACTAGCCTAATTTCAACAGCTTAGACTGAAACTTGCTTGAGAAGGTTAGAATTCACACAAAATAAACTTGAACTCAATTGGCAGGTTAGTTTGCTACTCCCAGAAGGAAGGCTAAATACAGACAGCCTGCAAAAACCATGGAGAGACAACAGTAGCAGTTTGCAATGTGAAGTTGAGGTCAAACGCTTTAGCATCCTCAGCTACCCTAAGAAGGCAACTGCCTGGGCTACTACCTGGCTCTTATGTCAGTTTTGAGGAAAGGATTTTTAAACTGTTTAACATAAACTGAAATTATTGCCACCTTACATCTCCAGGGCTTGAGCTACCACACTATCTGGAAAAGTCACCCAGAAGGCCAGAGCACTGCTCAGGTCAGGGTGGTTAACAGTCAGTGGGTGTAATTGTATTGTGCATCACTTGTGTTTATTGGGTTTTATTCCTGCCTCTCCTTTTCATTACAATTGTTATTATAGTATTTTTCTTTGTTTCTATTATTAAACTGCTCTTACCTCAACCCATGGGCTTTACCTTGTTCTCATTCTCCTCCCCATCATACTGGCGGTGCTGGGGGTGTGAGCATGTAGCTGTGTGGTACCTAGTTGCCTGCTGGGATTAAACCACCACACATACTCAATATCTTAGTGTTCGAGTTGTTGAGGGGTTCTTTATTTATTTAATTTTATGGGATTTTAGCATTCTTAGTAGGAGTTTTTTTGGTTGTGTTTTGGGGGCTTTTGGGGGAGGACATCCATCCGCTTCCCCACCTCCTCTGTCATTCATAAAGAATATATACATGTCGGTGTATTTATGTACTGTGGTATACTGATTTTACAAATAAATCAGTCTTTAAGCACAACCCTGACCAGTGTGGTCTGAAAATGTCACACCTATTGTAGGTATTGATATGCACCTTATTAATGAGGTATCTGGCTTCAGTCACAAGCACATTCTCTATGCTCACATGGCAGTATCCTTCTACTTCAAACGGGTGAAATGTAACCATGAACAAATTAACCAGACACAGAAAGTCTGGCAGAGCTGAGAACAGGTCTCAAGTGTCCTGTGCACAATTCTCTACTAAAACCATTCCTTATTATGCCTATTAGAAACACAAACATGTATATCAATTATTAACAGAACCATTTTCATCCTTGAAAAATAGATGACAAGGTACAACTGGCTTTACACAAACCAAGACAATTATCACACATCTCGTCTTCCCAAGACAAATGAATGTGCAAAAGGAAGCAGTGAAAACACAGTATTTGAGACTGGCAGGGAAGAACTATGATCCCTTGCTGAGAGCTGCATTTCATGGAAAGAAACAAACAAAAAGAGCATAAGAGTTGCAAATGTTTGCTGAATGATCACCTGGTGCACCAAATCTGTAATCTGTGTTGACAGATTTTTGGGATGATGCCCCAACTCATATATTACTCCAGTCACTTCCGTCTACCGTTTTCTAAATGTTGCCAAATTATTACCTCGTAACTGGTAATTGCTCTATGTTTGCCTCATCATTATAAACACTTGTGACAAGAGACCTTGAGCTTCATTAATACCCTGACAAAACATACTGCTCTTTTCCACAGTCCTACTCAGCAGTCTGCTGGCATCAATATCCATTCCATCCTGTTACCATCAGCAAAAAAGGCCAAAGAGAGTGAAATACTAGGTGCAATGTCTGCATGAAAACCACAGTACAGTAGTTCTTCTCAGTGCTTTCACTTCTTAGAAGCCCTCACATATCCCTTTGGCCTTGTTGGCACAAAAACTAATTATGTTTCTAAATACAGCATTGCTCCATTCAGTTTTCCATCATAAATTAAAATAACAGCTGTATTTCTGCTCTTTCTTCCTAAGCACTACAAATTTGATCAGTGCACATTTTCCTCTCCTGAAATTTGTTAGTTTGGAATTTTTGGTCATATTGAAATGTTTGCTCTATATTTTGCCTGAAAAAGATGGAATTATGCACTCTACCAAAATGGTGCATCCTACCTCTTCTAACAAACTACCACTGTGACTAATTGCATTAAGGATAAAGATGACTGACATCCAAGGAGGACCATTACATGCTAAAATGGTATAAAACTTGAGTGTATACAAGAGTCCTCACTGCAATATTTTATTCTTCTGAAAAAAAAATATGCTAAAACTTAATCTGGAGGAAATTGTTGATCTCCTCCTTAATATCTAAGTGCGTGCATTTGTCTAGCAATACTTCTATTAAAGACCTGTACAGTAACATGGCCTTTCTAGCAACAACCTCTTAGAAATTTATCGCATTTCACAATACATTATAAAAGTCATATGAAATAATAAAAAAGTTCTACCATTCCCTCTACTGAAATCACCTTGTTTAAAGGGAGCTCAGCTAGCTCTTTGTTGTGTGTAGATATACCCTTGGGTAACTAAAAGTAACCAGAAAGATATAGTTTTAAAAACAGCCTAAAAATATCACTGACCAAGTTGTTCTTAATTCCACCATCTGTTCTATCCTTGCCTGAAGCATCCCTGCGCCATCAGCTAGGAGCCACAGACCTACCTGATCATGCTTTTCTCCTTACTCCACTTACAACAAATATCCTAGACAAGGAAAAAGGAATATTTCACATCAGTTAAATGACAAGATGCCTGATAAGACTTTCAGTGTACTTTGCAAACTGGTCCTAAAAGCTCTCCTTCACAATCCCTCTTCCTCACAGGAAGTTCATCTGTTCCTGTCTCTTCTGTGAGCTAGTGCTAATTTCAGCTTCATGTTTGCTATGCTTTCCAGGTGATCAACTTAATATTTTAGTCTAAATACCAAAGGCAGTTGAACTAAACTAGCCACAAATCATCAGATCAGGAAAGCATATAAGTGATGGGAATACAGAAAGACAACTTAGCTCTCTTTCACATGCTAAAAATGTGTAATTTAAGCTCAAATGAACCACCATCCCAGGCACCTGGAAACAGGTACTGAGAGAAGCAGCCTTTATCAGCTACAGATAGTGTTATCTATAATAATTTTGGAAAATGTTGCTGAAACAATGATAGAAGATTAGAGAATTGCAGACATTATGACAGAGGGAGAGGGATATACGGCATTTTATTTCTTGAATACATTTTTATTTTAACACATTCACAGAAATCCATGGCTCATTTGATAGAGTCCAATTAACACGCATCCAAGATGTTTTAGCTATAAAATGAAATGAATTCCATTTAGCAGTAATAAACTTCTACTCAACAAGAAATTTGTAAAGAAAAATATCTGAGCATTTCAAGGCAATGCTGATCCAATAATTCATCCTTGGCAGAATTACTTGATGATCAACAGTAAAATAACATTTTTACTTTAGGGACACTAAAGTTAAATTTCAAACAGTCAATTTCAAACAGGATATTATTTCTATGGTAAGTGAGACAGAAATAGAAGTCAAACACAAGCACTAAGGAGAGGGTTTTCATCCTTCCTGACAAACCGTGTCAGTGGGTAAATATTATTATAAAAACTTCAAGTCATACGAAAAATCTTGCCTATAGTGTGCTAATGCCTTAGCATTTAACATCTTCAGTCAGTTACTATAATCCTTGGTCAAGTGCTATGAAATGTGGTGCAGGTTGGAGACTCTCAACTTTCTTGTGTGGTTTCTGCATAATTCTTTTTCAATCTCTAGCTGTGAAAAAAAATCTTACAAAGAGCAGATTGCAGATGGGAGCCTTGTCTGCTGACGACTCAACACCCAGAGCAGCTTAAAGAACCCTGCCTGCTAGCTGTATTTTTTTAATAGTAATTTTAAAAACATAAGAGGATTAAAAAAAGTTGGAATCAGTAGTTATTATTACTCTGTGTACAAGAGAACTTGACAGCCTTGGTCACAGTTCTTGACTGACTTCCTTTGTATTCATTCCTTTGACGATATCCTTGGAAGATTTCTGCACCCGAATGATCCCTTTGCTCACAAGATCTTCTAAAGGAAGTAGTATTCTAGGCAATGTTGCTGCTTTCAGAACTCAGGAAGGCTCTTTGTACTCTGCCTTGCACAAGACGCTTACTGAATCTTCCACCTGCACTTGAGGCTCTTACTACTGCAGAACTCCATCCTGAGATAAACCTCCAGGCCTTTTGGTTGCAGATCTTCCCGTCACAGAGACCCATGTGTTTAAAACTTCCCTCTGCTAATCCTGCTTGGGCTATAGCTGCCTATGTGGTGAAGCATCCAGGGTCAGGACGTGCAGCACTGCAGCTTCATCAAAATTGGCACACACAGGGTTTCAGCAATGCAGTTCTTGAGTAACTCCTGTTTCCACACAGTTTTCCTCAAAAATGGTCTAGTTTCTGTAGCATTAACCAAAGAATAGCACAGAAAATGTAAATATGGTAGCAAGCCCAGAGTAGATAACAGTCCTGACCTCAGGCAGCTCAGCTTTGTGCTGCCTAGGGAAAATGAGTCCCCTTGGCACTCATCCCAGCTAAAAAGAACCAGTGTCACAAACAGAAGTGGTTTACTTTAGAAATAATCAAACCTTCTTACTGAATTAGGATACATGTAACCATAATCAACTTTGAATCATTACCTTAAAGCTAGGATTTGACAGAAAATATACTCAATTCAGTGTTGAATTACCTGATAAGGAGATACAGCAGATCAAATGGATTTAGCAGTAATCCAGGGTAGGTTCACAGTGCATTAACTCAGGAAGTAACTGTCTCATCAACCACAACACCAACTGCATAAAATGCATTATACCCTGAGCTCCTTTCAATATGCCATGTCCTTTGTGCCAGGTTTGTTTTGTTCATTCTTGTGAAAAGTGCCAGACTGGAGATACTGGAATCCAAGTTCCTCTTTTATCAGCACAACAGCAAAGAGTAACAGCAGCTTCTGTGCATTGCTGTGCCTCAGTCCAGCTCTGGAATGGCTGCTTCCATTTTTATCCAGGGCTATGAATAGCTTTTTATCCACCATACTAATTCATATATAAATAAATATGACCTTCTCGTTATCACCTTATTTCTTATTAACTTGTTACAACAACCTTACGGCTACCACAGTGATTATGACTAATGATCAAGGTTTGGGGATTTTAGTACTGGAAACCACCTCATTCAGCCTGCAGAGACCAAGGAGCAAATATCTAACAACTTCAGCTATTTCTAAACTGGAGTAAATTCAGCTGTGTGACTACAACAGTATGCCCAAAGAAGTGGTAAATGCTCCAACCCTGGCAGTGTTCAAGGCCAGGCTGGACAGAGCCTTGGGCGACATGGTCTAGGGTGAGATATCCCTGCCCATGGCAGGGGGTTGGAACTGGATGATCTTAAGGTCCTTTCCAACCCCAACCATTCTATGATTCTATGAAATTAAAACTAAACATGACATCATGCAGCTATAACTTATAAAGCCATATTAATAGAGGAAACTGCCATAGCTTCAAATATTTCAAATCCCATAATCTGAGCTTCTGAGCCAAAGCGTGATCTTGGTGTGGCGTGGAGTACACACACTTCCTATGTGTGCACACAAATCTGTGCATATAGCACAGCAGTACTTGCACCCTCTTGTATGAATTGATAATGGAAAAATATTAATTATATCTAGTTCACAAATTATTTTTTAAGATCCAGCCTGTTTGACATTTTTATAGTTTATTCAGAAGAGAAGGAAAAGTAGACGGTGAAACAGTCGGGTTCATACTTAAACAGCAGAAGTTTAGATTAGATATAAGGAAGAAGTTCTTTACTGTGAGGTGGTGAGGCCCTGAAATGGGTTGCCCAAGGAAGTTGTGAATTCTCCATTCCTGGTGGTGTTCAAGGCCAGGTTGGACAGAGGCTTGGGTGGCATGGTTTAGTGTGAGGTGTTCCTGCCCATGGCAGGGAGGTTGGAACTAGATGATCTTGATATCCTTTCCAACCCTAACTATTCTATGATTCAAAACAGCAACAAAAACTAAATGTAGGTACCCATTTGTTACAATTTCTTTTCCAAAAACACTAACTGCTGTGACCAGCATTTCAGTTACAGTAGTGAATTTTAAGCATTTTATTCCAGTTTCACTCCCAGTTTGCCATAACAGATCCATGGAATCAGTGGAGCAGCACAGGTGTAACCAAGGGAACCATTTACTCATTAGCAATTAAGGCCACAGTCACAAGTGATTTTAAGTCCTACAGCGTATCACAAATCATACTCATATTGAGCTGCTCAGAGCATCTTCTTTTCTATTTTAATTCCTAGGAATAAATGAAGAAGCACACGCTGAGTTCCCAAAGCATCTCCTTGAACATGTGCATCTCTTCTAGCGTACTTTTAAGGGCATAGCTTCCAGGTTCATCTGCTCATTTGTCAGGTTCTCATGCACGCAAGCCTTCCCTTCAGCCACTTAGAGAATGACTTTTGAACTGTTTTTCACATGCCAGTCTACAGATTTCTTTCTGTTACAACGACGTAGGAGAGAAAAAGATCACCAAAAAAATTTAGTTTCTGGGGAGCTGGGAGAAAAAGGTGGCATTTAGATATATGAATGGATGTAAAGATCATCAGTATATAGACAAAATACTGTCCTTTGTAGATCACATTTTCTTGCTCTGCATGATGTGACTTGTCACCCAAGTGTGAGAATTTGAGGGAAAACATATCAGCCAGATTCTCATATGCAGTAAGGTTTTTTTCTCCCATTCTGGCAGGGTAAAGAGACTTGAAGACTAGTTACTGCAACTTTAAAACACCAGAGAAGACTGAGGAAGCTCTGATGTATATGCAAATAAAGCCCTTTGCTTTTTATGTATAACTGTGTGACAGTGATTGGGTTTGCAGGTGAGGCATCCCACATGTTATCCAACAAATACAAAGAAAACCAAGAACTTTGCCTAGGAAAATACTGCATGCAAAAATCACAGCGCTTTGATTTGTGTGCATCTCCCCTGCCATCAGGTACCTCACAGGACACAGAGAACTAATCTAAAGCTTATGTCTTACCAGTAGTATCTCATGTAAGCAGAAAATATCCACCCTTTCTTCCCTGTCTACTCACATTTCATATAATAGGGGAACTAAAAGCCAAAGACTTTTTTTTTTCCTCATAACTCTGCTGATGTCTTTGCTTATTTCCTGCTCTTTTCCTTGGAAGTGCAGAGTGAGAGCACTGAACTCAGCACACCCTGGCAAAGGATGGGATTATGTACTTTTCCTTGACTTTCAGCTGTGGATGAGGCACTCTCACACGATTCACCAGACACTTCAAATAAGAGTAGGCTGAGAAGCGACAGAAGGAGAAAAATTAAATGAAAAATGGCAGCTAGAGTGTCACATTTCTGCTAGCATTAATTCCAGTCTGACTGTGGGTTTCACTCCTTCAATCCACAACAGTTCAGGATTTGACATTTCTGAAGTAAGCCTCTATTTTCCTTTAACTGGTACAGTTTTTAAATGCCTAGAGACTCATTTCTCAAACATGTAAATACTGTTGTTTATGTTGAAAGTCAACTAGTACTTACCTGCACTAACTTGTCAGATAAATTCTGACTGCATTTAAAAATTACTATTTTGGCAATACCTCAGCATGACCAGTTCAGCCAAATTTGAAGACAAAATTAGAGAAAAATAGTTCTTGTCTTACATTGAAGAGTTATTTTCATTTTTTATCACAGTAATTTGAGTCTTTGGAAGAGGGATTCAGATTCAGTGTAGAAGTATAGCTTTGCATAAGGAAAATGTTTCTCAGTTTTCTTGCAGAACACTACTTCCATCTGACTATCATAAACTTTATTAAAATACAATAGCATAAATTCAATTAAAATAAAAACAAAAAACCCTATGAACTCCAGCATAAGAAAAAAGCTAGTATATAAATTCTTGGATAACTCCATTTTTACTCAGCAAGAATGGGGTGTGACCACAAGCTTAATTATACAGTGAAAGAAGCTAAAGTACTAGTTACTTTTCCTCCTGTTCTCTTATCTAGAGGTAGAAAAGACCTGCAGACTGTTCCTGGTCACTATGTCTCCCTGGGACACACAGTGACATGGCAGGGAAAGGGCAAGGATCCAGGGAAAGACAACAGCTAGGCACAGATAGTAGCTATAAGATGCCAGTATTCTGAATATGTGACATCAGATGCAAAGGACCTGGGTGCTCAGCACTGCAACTGAAGCCAAAGGAAGCTGTTCCCTGCAATGCTAAGGAGCAGATATGTCCAGTTCTGTGTTGTTTCTATTTACATTAATAATAACATACACTTTTGATCTTAATGTTTTCAGATATTCATTTTCCATTTGCATAACTGAGGTGCTAATGAAATTTTCTTTCTAGGAAAAGAAAATCCTATAGTGGTTGTATCAAATGCAGATGCTAAAGAGTGCCACAAAAAATGACTAGGATTTTAACATCACACATTGAGAAGATACATTCTCTAGAAAACACAGAGATACCATATACTTTCAGCTAATAAAGCAGTGTTTTACCTCTAGTTCAAATGGACTTTATTACTGCATGAAGTACATTTAGCCAAAATGGGTGTAAAAGGAAAACCTAAACAGACCATGTTGGGAACTAGAAAATGCCATTATCATTTGACAGCCTTATTATGGAAAATATTTTACAAACAACCTGGGTAAAGGCTTTTTAACAAACAATAAACTTTCATAGAAATTCTGGATGGGTAATATTTTACAAAGATCTGATCCCAAAAGAGCTTTAATATCCATTTTACTCCTACCACAAAAAGATGGGAAGTACAATACCTGCACAAATGTAAAATCCAGGAAAGCTTAAAGAAATGTAGCCCTAGATTTGTGACACAATTTGGGACATAAGCAAAAAAAAATAGCTTGTCAAAATTTCTGATCAGTTGGCCCTTGTTTAATGTTAGAAAATGCATTGGAACTCATTGAAATCTTGGACCTCTTCTTAGGAAAGTCATGCTTGCTCTTCTTCACTGCTTTCCTTCTGAAACCAGTATCCTACCCCTGAAATTAGCAACTGTTTGTTCACCGAGTACTGGGCCACTAAGTAAAGGAGAACACCATAGCACCAAATATGTTTAAGACAAGACCTGAAGTTCCTTTGGTTCATGAAGAAGGGAAAGTATTTGGAGCTGCAAAAAATAAATGAAGTGCAGGCATCTTGGTCGTACTGAACACAGTGCACAGAAGTAAAAGGAGAGGTAATGGCAATACGTATGTGGCATTCCCTATTGGCTAGTTTTCATGGCCTGTGGTCTATGTGTCTGCGTGTATGTGACATGAAGAGAGATGAAATACACAGGGAGGAATTTCAACAGCAAGATGACACAAAGCAGAAAATGTACCTAGTGATGACAGAGACAGTTACCCTCAACTAGCTGAAGGTAAGCCCCCTCCCCTTTCATTGCAAATGTTTGTTTTAAAGCTTCTTTATCCCTCCTGTATACTTAGACCTCTGTTACCTTCAAAGCAGAAGGCACACAACTGCATGAGAACTGTTGCAGTTCCAATCCCTCTCATACTCTGTGCCTTCCTCTTCACTCACATACACTCAGTTTCCTTCTTTGGAAACTGGGTCTTTCCTCCTGTATGTATGAAAACTTGTCAGTCTGTGGCATATAAATTCTTTGGACAGTTTCCCTGAAACTCAACCACATGATAGAAGACTTTAAAATATTCGATGCCAGAGAGCCCACACAAAACAAAGCTCTTCATGTGTAGTTTAACTCTGGCATAGACTTCAGACAGGGCTTCTTTAACTTGACAGGCAGTCAGTCACAATACACAAAACCAGAAGAAGCCAGGCTCCCTCAATCACAGTTCAAAACAACCATCTGAGTCCTCTGCAGCATTGATAACAGCAGAACCTTCAGTAGGACCCATCCTATCATTTTGCAGCGCAGTTGGTGTCCACAGTTAGAGAAACTTGAGCTGTGCTCATCATAGAGATGAATTGTTTCCCCCAAATGCAGTCTACTCCATCCTCAGAGCCTATGGCACTGCTCATACCAACAGCACTGCCCAAGATTGCAGTGCCAGCCCCTGATTTTAACTATCTGGGAAGCTAAAAAGTGCCTTTAATAGTTTTAAACTCAACTAGTATCTAATTACAAAACAATTCAGTTTGAAAGAAATTTTCATTATACGAAGAAACTAAAAATAAAAATTCCCAGCTGATGTAATCTAGAATCATAGAATGCTTAAGATATTCCATAGATATAGAATCTACATGATTTCAACATATTCAACAGAACTACACCATTTTAGATTAACTAAAAAGCTAGATTCAAAATGCAAACCTTTACTTTGTGTAACTATCTGTCAAGCACTTCACTCGTGCTCAATTCATACAGGGCAGAAAATCCTTGCTGTTCTCCAGTATTAGCAGAAGCTTTACTCTCTTAATTATTTAAGGTAATACAATGAGGTGGTCACTGACCTGGTTGAATAATGAGAGTCACTGAGCTTTAGATTATAGATTCAAGCAAGCTAAATTATCCCTTCTTCTGTGAAGATACAGCTCCAGTAATTTATTCAACACTGCCATCTGTATTCCTCACAAAGGAAATGCATTTTTTGACAGCAATAGAATAAAACATGAAGCATTAGTGAGAGATAAGCTTAAATTTACATCAGGGAGTACTAAAGCATAATATTTTACCGACAGCATTCACCTTCAACTTGGAGATTCTTACTTTTTCCTTTGCAACTTCTGCACATTTCTGTGTGTTCGGAGAGACTGCCACTACATATTAAACAATTAAACTGTTGTTTCAAAACCGCTCCCAGCAGACAAAGATACTCTGGGAGAAGCCTCTAAGGGCAGTTGGATAGACTGAGAGGAACTATAGTTGAATTACATACAAGTTGACTTACATACAAATACTTTTGTGCACTTTACTACCTTTATTTATTATGGAAATGACTTTTTCTTACAACTCTTGTTCACAGATACATAGAAAAAATGAGGTTTCTTAAAAGGTTACAATTTCTACTGCATCTGTAACTCGACCACAGCTTTCTAATACAAGTGTGATCTTTCTTAAAGATGAAGAGGCTGTGTGCCATACAGATTGTCCATGTGACAAATGAGTTACAGCTGTAAAAAAATCAGTATACTGAAGGCAGCTGCTGAATGGGGTTATTTTCTGTTATGCCATAAGAATGACCAGCCAAAAAACCCCAAACCACCATCTATTCAAATATCTGACTTCCAAATTCTGTAAGCAAAAAACTGACAGGTAAATCTATATTCAATTATAGGCCAGAGGAACCTAGCCAGATAGGTTCTAGCCAATACTGCTAGAAACACAGCAGTATTTTTATGAGCTACCACAGTACTTCTTTCTCAATGACAGCACTAGTACCAGACACAAGTCTTGGGATCCATTCCTTGAATCACAGCTTAAGACACAAGGTTCGTACCCTAACTTCAATTTTATCTTGAATATTTTATTAATTCCAGCAGAATTTGGAAGTATGCTCCATCCTAACCCTCTGCTTCCCCAAGAATTCCTGTTGGGCCCCAGCCTTTACACAAATGCAAGAAGCTAGATGGCTGGGCGCTCCCTGACCATTAACTGTAATTGCCTAAGAAAGGTGGAAAGGGACACACAAGTACAGGGAAGATACTCCCTGATCACATCAGGAGTTCTTCTGAGATGGGAAATCATTCCCTGACAACCAGAAACAGACAAACTGGAAACAAGGTGAATGACTGAAAACTAGAATTATTTCCAGAAATTTTTCTGCATCAGACATTAGAAATTGTTAGGAGATGTGGAAGATCCACACTCAAACTTTCACTCCAAATTAGTCAAAGGCAGGACTGTTCTCATCTGTTTTCCAAAGGCACTTCTGTATATGAGGTGGGAACTACACCACCATTATAAAGGGCCTCTGGATATCAGGTTGCTGGTAATCCTGCCACGTCTCAGGAAGCAACTCTGTCAGTATCATCACACATTATCCAGCAGAAGAAAATTTATATGGGCTTCACCAACAAAAACTTCACTGCTGAGAGGCAGCTGACTCCATAGTCAGTCAAGACCGGAGCAGAGTTTTTGTGAATGCCAGTGACATCTAAATACTTGGATCTAAAAGAAGGTCCAGTGCCTCTATGTTCCTACAAATCAGCCATAAAGAGACTTTTGCCATCCTAGGCTTTCAAAAAGAAAATTTGTCACCAATGATATTCTTCATCTTCCTGGCAAACTCTTGCTGGATACAAAATGCAGCTAATCATGTCAATGCATTTACTTCTGTTGTTGACATGAAATACATACACCTCCAGGCTGGAAGGGCTTCCTCATTTTTGATATTGGAATAGTTTCAGGCAACTGAAGTAACCTCCAGAGTAAAATTGCCAAGGGAAGGGTGAAGGAGTACCAGTGCCATTTTGCACACAATTCATCATTACTTTTTGCTCTCCAGAAATTTAGCTCCCTTACAGTCTACCCTTGAGTTTTATCTTTTATTCCTTCAGAGAGAAATGAAAGTTTAATAGTTTAGCAGCAAACCTTTGAAAGACACTGGCCTTATAAACAAACTTCAAGGCACTATCAGATAAAAAGGTGAATTAACAATATTCTGATTGTTGCAAGATGCTGGAAGATACTTTAGAATCACGCCATTTAAAACACAGCCACTCTGTAATCATCCTTTTCAGCTCAAATCCCAGGAGATCGGTTCTTCTGAAGATGCATGGGTGTGTTACTGCATCCTTACAGCTGGCAGACCATATATTCACATATCAAAAAACAAGTGTAGAGATACTTATTTAGAGTTTTGCTGCCAAGGTTAGCATGGTTTGGGTAATTGTGCAAACCCATCTGATGAGAAATTCACCCACCATGCTTCACAGAGCACTGAAATTATAATGGCTCTAAACAACAGGTTGCTGCTTCAGCACCACTTAGAAAACAGATCAGGACTAACCTCCTGCTTGTAGTACACTTACCTGGCATCCAACCAACTATTAGCAGAAGAGCGGCAGGATTCTGTTCAAAATTGCCCCAAAACAATTGTCATGCGAAGGTAAAAAAGTTGTACATTCCATCAAACACCATCAAAAAGCCATTTCCTGCATGGAACACGTCACCGTTGTTGGATTCTGTTGTCTGCCTCCTTCTTCAAATCCAGAAAGGTGTCCAGTCTCGATCTGAGTATTTATTCATAACACAGCAAGGCCTTGACTAGTTTGTCACACACAGCATGCTTACAGGCTACATTTCTAAATTAAAGGATTCGCAGACTGGATGCAGAGACAATATCAATTTACAACCAGTATGCTAACTTAAACCACCTAAACTAACTTCTACTCCCTTAAATTCATCTTAAATTTCCACTTTTCTGATGAAGACTGCTACTGCTATCTGAAGTGTAATCCCACACATAATTTTCTGCTTGTTTTATTTATAGTTTTGTGTAGGATGGTTGCATTTGAAAGTCACATGAAATAGCCCTTTGCAACACATTGATGAAACAAGTGTAAGAATGCCTCAGAACAGAAATATGATCACAGACTGTATAAAACATTGAGGTTTCATGCCTTCTCAGAGAACACGCTTTTCCTGATGTGGATATTCAGGCCTGGTACATCTCAATAGTGCAGAATAGTAAGTGGAAAGGTTTCTGCTAATAAATGTAGTGTAGGTAGGTTTAAAACTTTCCTTCTGTTCCCATATATACAGGACATCACACCAGGGTAAGAGAATGTGAGTCTCCAACTACTGGTGCCAGACACAATCCCATCAAGCACTTACCCAGCTGCGCTGCGAAGCTCAGGTGGCACAGAGCAAGTAAGGGAGCTGGAGTAACAGAGTTTTGACACTCTCTGATACCACAACTGGGGAACCTCAGTGTTCCTGTGCCTACCAAGAGAATGGCAAAGCACAGACAGCATGGGAGGCATGACTCCCACCTACAGCCAGCAGTTGTGACATGCTGGTTCAGAACCTGTGAATCTGCAAGAGCATGTGCTCAGAGAATGACAGGGAACATCCCAGGAAGCTTTCCTCCACACGGAGGAGATGGACTGTTTTCAACAAAACTGAAGGAATGATACATTTCTCAAATACTTTACTTTTTGATTAAATGGTATCAAATAATTGGAAGTTACATTTAGTAATATTACATTTAGTAGTAGTCAAATGTGATATTTACTGTGGCTGAAACATTTAAATATCAGCTAAGAGTCTCATTAATGCCTTCCTAATCTGTGTATAATGCGTGTACCACAATGTATACCACAAGTCAGTATATGAGAAGAGATAGTGATTAACTTCCTACTTCCTTCTTGGTGATGTGTAAGGCACATAAATAAAACAGGATAATAAAACTCTCTTGAGTTGGTTTCTATACTTCAGATACAGAAGAATTACATAAAAGAGTTTTCATTATTATTACTTGACCATTGTAGAGTAATTCTAATAGGGAGTTAGGTCTTCTACTTTGAAAAAATGTCACCATTATTTATGTGAACAATAGTGTTAAAACAGAACATTTATGGGATGGATGGAAAATAAGAAGGGTTGGTAAGAGCTGCCAGGGAACCCTGGAACAATGTAGTAGTGAGTTTCTAGTCACTAATTAAAAATGAAAAGGTTCACATAAAAAGAAGTCATTATTTGCCAGTAAGCCTTCAAGTACCTCCTTTGTGAACAGCCACAAAGGGAAAACCTGGACATATTTTACAATGCAGCTATAATAAAATACTCAAGATGATATTAAGCAACTTCATTGGGTTCAGTAATGAAACCAGAAGAAACATGGAGTAAACTCAAACTGATGTCTCTAAAAAGGGTTTATTCTGAAGTTTGTGATATGATTAGGGGTTTTTAACAAATAAGTATTAATGATTAATTAAATACATTTAGCTAATCACTAAATACATTTAATTAACCACAGTTGCAATTCATATCTTCCTGTGCAGCTAAGGAAATGAAATACACGGTTATTGATCTATTTGGTTTTAATGAGGTAAAATAAATATATTTAATGAAAACTACTGCATGTTAATAAACTAGCAACTGTCTTCTCAGAAGTGTGAAGTTTATTGATGTTATACAGTTTTCCAACAGCCTTATTTTCATCTTTGCATCTTCAAGTAAGATGTTTATGTTGACTGCTATTCTCTGCAGGGAATTGTTAACATATGTGCCAATGCTGTTTATATTTCACTTAAAAAGCCACAATAAGGTACAGCTATTTGAAGAAGTCATTGCTATTGCACAGTATCTATACCAGCACAAGGGTGGATATCCTATTACTCACAAGGTTTGGCTGTGACTACGTTGTTAACCCAAAACTTGAAACAACAGGCACCAAGATGGTTTAATGCACCATATATATAAGGGACACTCGTGGGTATAACACAACCCTGTCACCTTCCCACATGTTCCTTACCAAGCTCAGACTAACAGAGATCTGATCTTCTAGATACTTGTGCGAATCTTCCCAGCTCTGTCCTCGGCTATAAGTCAGTCTCACAGGTTGTTCTAGTATCTGTTACAGAAACTATGCCTAAATTTACTCCTTAAAAAATTTCCTGTTTGATTCTGAATCAAACAGAATACTACTTCAGCAAGGGGCAGTGTTATCCTGGAAAATGAGGGCACAAGAGAGACCGGAATATTTTCATGAAGACGCTTTTTGAAAACAAATGTCTCTTTTTTTTCATTTTAAAAGCTTTGTGAAAAATTTCATTCCATCATCATGTCTATATGCTAGGTCTTTCCAGCCTACTTACTAGCTTATCAGTATCTATTTTATACACGATCACATAGGTTCATACAATTTATATCATCGTCTTCAATGTTCTATGTGTTGTTCCCAGTGCTCCTGGACGTGCAATTTACAAGTGACAGAGTTCTCATGCATGAATTACAGCAAAATTATTACATGGAGCTAACTTCAATAAGGCAATCTCATCAACTTAGATAAAGCGAGAAATATGTGCCAACACTATCATTTTACAGTATCTATCCTCTCGGAAACCTTGTTATTTTGACTCAGGTGACAAGAGTCCTCTAAGCTGGAGGTCCAGGTTTAGCCTTGGCATTTAATGCATGATGAGGCAAGTTAAATATACTCATTAAATCACACACAGGACTGTCAAATTGTGTAACTGGATTATCAGGGAACATCACAAAACCCCAGCCCAGCTGGCTGGTTCTGAGACAAACCAGTTCTTCTCCCTATATCCCTATCTTCTTTCTTATATCTTTGTAGCTTTCCTGATATTCAAGTTATGGAAAACATCTTAACACATTCAAAGAGCTCCATTCAAGTGATTAGCACCACTAGCAAAAAGATGCTTAGCAGATTAATGAAATCCTTTACCATCTGAGAGTAGTACAAAAAGCATATCAAGAGTCAAAATAAGCATCACTTTTCTTAGATTAAACTTGCTTTAGAACAAAAGTATATACCTCATATCATGAAGACAACAGAATACCTGCAGAGAAATTCAAACCTGCACAAGAATTATACGGAAAGCCTCCAAACACATTGTACCCAAGCAACAAGATGTCGCGGAATGGACTCAGTCGGACATCAATGTGATCAGACAAAGCCATTTATTATAGAAAACTAACTCTTTATATACTATTGCTTCAAGTTGTTTACCCTCACTTGGCCCATTGTGATTGGATACATATCTTTGAGGCCCTTAACAACTAACATATAATTGGTTAAGCACAGGTGTGAGAACCTGACCTTCAAAGTTTTCCAACACTCCTCAATTTAGCAACTCAGTAAATTCCAGCTCCTTCTTATCTTGCTGGGATTCTCACTCCCAGCGCCTCGCTCCCATCCTCCTTCACCTTTTGTTGTCCCTTGGTTCATGTCGAACTCCACTTAGGCACTTGCTGATCTGGGTACATGTCCGTTCTTTGCCAGAAAGTCATCCACAACAAGAGATTGTGATCCTAAGAACCCTTTGGAGATATTTTTTCTATTGTCTTTGGGATTTTTTCTCTTTTAGTAACAAGCATATGGAGGAAAAAACACTTAGTATGTGCTTTGCTATTTCAACACTGCGACCACCTAACAGGTCACCTCTTGCAGCAATACCTATCTCATCCAGGGACACAACTGCAGAACAAAGTAATCTATCTCGCCCTCTCTCCTCCTCTCTTGGTGTATGCAGGCATTCACCAGTTTTGCAGTTCCTCCCAAGTTCAGACTTGCCCTGGAAATCAAGGCCTTTTTAGTTGCCTTTTGGCTGACTACTTTTCTGGATTTGCTTTTCTGATACTTCTTCCAGCGCTTGCGTATGCTGCAACTTGACCAATTTTCCTCTATTTCCTACCTGAGTTAAACCTATTCTGTGTAAATCTTGTTAATCATGGTATTAAAGAATGAAGGATCAAAATCATGCATGGAAACTTGTTCTTGTGTCCAGTGAAGTATTGGTCAAATGCACTGAAAAAGTAGTGCCGAGTTCTGGGCCAGACTGACCTTTCAAATCACATATCAACAGATACTCTAATCTGCAAATGAAGAACATGGGCTGGGGTCCTTTTTTTTTGTGTTCTTTTGCACCTTTCAAACTCCCAGAAATGTGTCACTTAACAAATTTGATCTCAAAGAACATACAGAGGATATGTCAGACTGAATAACTAGATAGTATATGTTCATAAGGGCAGTATTTGGCTGCAGTGTTGCAAGCTACTTTCCTTCAAGGTGAACAGAAAACCCTTGCAGTTCTTTGCCTTTGAACCACTGCTCCCTCTTCCCAACCCGGGCCCTGTCCAATTTTTACAGTTTGCCCTTGAAGATGGTTTCAGGTAATAAAGCTGAATGTGATTCCACTTCATAAAAACTCAAATAGCTGGCATAGAATTAATCTTGCAAAAATGAGGCAGGTGATAAGTCAGATAAGAGCCAAGCCTCCTTACTCTTATTCAGGACACTCTCAAGCTTCAGCCAGAGAAACAGAAATCTATGAAAGGGTACCTTGCTGAATTGTGATGGACTATATCCAAAAGAAGATTAAGCCACAAGATAGGCATACCTTGATGGATTTATTCCATTAGTCTGCAGAAAAGAGGGACATTAATGTGAAGCAATTCTAGTTTAAATCACTGAGCCAATTTTATTTTGGCCTTAACTAAGTTGGATCTCAATAGAACTATAAGTACAATAAATTTGTTTTCTGGGATTGATGTTTTGATTGTGTGGCTTAAATATTTTATTATTTACCTAATAAGTTAATTTAGTATTACCTTTAGGTCTAGAGTAAGGAGACTAATTTCCACTCTTGTGGTCAAAGCCATTATCTCCAAAGCACTTATTCAGATGGTACATTTCACTTTACATTTTATTCAAGCTTCAGCTGTATTGTTTTCTAATTACATTTCTAGTGGAGGTTTCACCCTTCTATCTGTATGATCTGAGTTATTCACAATTTGAATTTTACTGCACCTGAATTACAAGTTTGGAATGTTGCTTCACATGTGATTAATTTGAGTAATTGTCAAGAGTCTGCCAAGCAGCCCATGTTCACTGAGATGAGACTTTATAAATGAGACAGGCAGTGGCTCTACCAGGAGAGTTAGTGCAGCAGAGAAAGACTGCGATAGCCAGTGGTGTTTTCATGCATAATTCCAAAATGCATTGTTCTCCAATTAAGGAAATTAATTAAAATCAAGCAGATGGTAATCAAGGCATATGGCAATATAATTTTCCCTAGCACATACATTACTCTCAGGTACTATCAATGTACAGTGTTGGTTTTACACTGTTAATTTAGCTCCAGGATACATTACCCTGACTTTCTGTGTCTTAATATATTCTTCTTGCTTATTTTTCAATTTGCTTCTCATCTAACTATACAATTAATCTGTGGAACACAAAGAGAGTGGCTATGAAATACAGAATTTATGATGGAATATTTTTCCTCTTTTCCACAATAGTCCTGGTCAAACAAAAAGCTAGGTTAGCAAGTATTTCATCAATGGAAATGGCAAATTAATGTCATTGTGATGTGTGGTGTGATGTTATTGATCATGTAATATAATGAGAACAATAACCATATTAACACTGAAAACTGAGAATGTTGTTCAGTTTATCATGCATATAATATTCTCTGTAAAAATGCTGGACTCAAATTGCATCGTTTGTTATTTTTCTTCTAGACACCTCAGAGTTCCCAAGGGAAGGTAAAATAATAGACCAGGAAGCTCCTGGAATAAAAAACACCTGACAAGAACTAAAAATCAAACACTCAAACCAACCTTTCCTCATTTCCTTCATTTATCAGCAAACACTTCAGAATCAAAGAGATGCTTAGAACATCCAAGATGTTTCCCCTGTTGTAAGGGACAAAATTTCAAGAAACTACAAGTCACAGCAGCTAGAGTAGCTTTTTCACCTCCAGATATTCGAAAGTGTTCAATTATGTTGCTATCCTTAACAAAGATGTACATTCACACTCCAGATACTACTTATGATGGAAGTAATGCATAATTGTCATCAGATTTTAATGCAAACAGATGCTAAAACATCCTTTCAAGCCGTTTTTTATCTATTCCAGCTCATAGCAATACCTTGTTCCCCTTCCAAGGCTCTAAATATACTCCATTTATAATTCAGCTTGTCAGAAATGTGTCACATATTAAGACTAAGTATTGGAAACAAATGTGTTTATGACTAACAAAAAAACACATAAGGGAAGAGCTGATTTTTAAAGCACTATACAATTGGACCCCCTTACCATCCTAAGGCATGAAAAAGGTTAAAAAGAGGAATAAACAGTTTCACAAGGAAGATGTGCTATGACTTGCTGCTCTGGAGGAAAAGTCAAAATGTAATTCTCAAGTGTAGAGCTAACTTCTGCCTGCATCTCATAGTGACACTTCAGGCATTGCTGAGGATCAAAGGCTACATCACAGTCGATTTCTCCTTGCACAAGAAACACTGGCCTGTGGTTATTAGACAGAATTCCTGTATAAAGGTCTGCTCCAGGTTTTACTATACCAAGCTTGACAGGGGGCTACAAAGACTACAAGTCCCAGTGCAAGATGCCTGTCCATCTTGCTCTGTTTTCATTTGCTATATCCAAGAAAGCAATGTAGACTAAATGTGTAAGTTTCACCACAATTCACCTTCCTCATCAACAAGACCATCTTGTTTTTTTCTGTTACCAATACTCCTGTATAGTAGCTGTGTTCCCATAGATACTACTTTGGTATTGTACAAATAAGCTCATATTTATTTTGAGTACTACAACCCTGAGCTGTTAACTAACATATTCTAAGTGCAAATAGAGGAATCACCAAGAAAAATGTGGAGGAAAAGTTGGAGTTTTTCCAGATACCAAAAGGTTAATCTCCCTTCACCTATTTGTCTGGTAAACTGTGCTGCTTCAGAGGCAAGCAATGAGAATTTTCACCCCATGTATGAATTTGTCATTATCTATTTTGAACACTGAACATATGTTCTGTTAGCAAAATACCCTCAAAGTTTGCAAAATAATTATTGATTTTAACAGGTTAAGCAGTAATAAAGTTCTCTCTGAGGACGTGAAGAGTGTTTCTTTTTACCTTTCTTTTTCAATGGTGATTAATTAAACATATCCTATATGTATTCAATCCCTTTATACCTTTGCTTTTAGATACTTAACCAAAAAATACAATCATGCAAATAACTTCTTATTTAAAACTATTAGAATAACAATGCTGAGAGTGCATCATGCAGAGTCGTACTGCTGTGGTTCATAAACACCATGATTCATTATGATCGTGGGTACAGCTGTTATAAAATGATGACTTTTTGCACCAAAGTTTAAAGCTGCACAGAAAAACAAGGAAACTTAACAAACTTTCAGTGAAGTGCTGTCATTCCATCCTTATTCTTGCATCTGAAGGGCTTCCATAAATCCACATCAACATGATTTTCAGGTTACTTAAATGACTTCATAATTATAATGTCAAGCTCCTGGCATCATTGGAAGTGTTTAAAATGAGAGATACATACTGTGAGAAATGAACAGCTATTACATACATAAAAGACTATTTGCCCAGCTTTGCAATGTATAATGGAACCTTAGGAAAGCTGTTTAATGTATTTCAAACTTCCATCTGTAAAATGAATGTAGTATCTATTAATCAAGATGATCATGATGTGACCAGCGAACGTCTACAGAAGCTTTTCAGTTTGTCACATTGACAGAATAATGCCAAGGTAATCTTCTAAATAAATAAATAAATAAATAAATAAAAGGACCCTGCAAATTCAGGTTGCAAGCAAATCATAGAATCACAGAATGGTTTGGGTTGGAAAGGACCTTAAGATCATCTGGTTCCAACCCCATTTAACACAGTAAAAATGAGAGTCTCCTGTGTGCTTTAGTAAGCATGTTAGCTTGCCTTCATCATACTGTACAGATATAATCTAGAGTTAAACTCAAAAGCAGACCAGAGAGAAGTTCGATCTGCGACAACATTGTTTGTAATCCTGTTATATGAAATGATTATTTGTCCATCTCTGGTTTTTCTCCTCTCACTGGGCTTTATACTGAATTATTTTATTTGTTACTACTCTTTTGTATAAATGTCCTTTCTTATCATCTAACAAGTCCATGAAATCTCCTGGAATTGTAGACATGTTAATGTAGAACTCAGTACAAAACAGAGAGTAAAAATATAGATGAAGCAGCAAAATAACCCTTGTTGTTGCAGATTAACCATATACAATGAAGATAAAGATAGATTACCAGAGGCAGTGATGAGAATCGTGAACTGGGGAAGCTGTTGAGTAGAGCACTGCAGAAATAGCCCCTTTTCAGCAAAAGAGAAGATTTGCCTCCTTGTTTTTAAAGTCAAAAGATCTTCCCTAATTAGCAGCACAACTTCTCTTCGTTGTTCAAACAATGGCACTAGCTAGAATGATTCCATAATAATGGGATTTCCTTTCTGCTCTTCTAATTAAAGTCAGTTTATCACATTTAGTAAAGATTACCAAAAATCTCCAGCATACATTTTTGAGAATGCCACAAAGATATTAGATATTTCTAACAGCAACAGGATCAGAAAATAATAAGCCTTTGACCATTATCAATTTATAGACCCAGCTTTGCCTGTAATATAAAGAGTGAAAATGGTATGATTAATCAACATGGAAATACAGAATTGAGCATCAAATCTGACCCTTTTCCTTCTCCCCATTCAGTCTTTATGTGCTTCAATGCCAAATCCATTGCGGCCAAACAGATTTTCTATAGATATTTAAATGGGCAGAAGCAGACCACATATATACTTTCCAGTTAGAAACACTGTTGTCCCCCACTCCACCTTTTGGTACAATTTTCATATGGCTTTAAGGAAAGAAAATCTATTATTGTGTGAGCTGAAAGTGGAGTTTACATGCTGATGCAGTTCATTTGCCAGAAGAATCTAGCAAAATTAATGTCAATAAGAAAATGAAAAATAATGACTGTAGAGCAGTTTCAAGCAAAACTAACACGGAGCACTTGATTTTTTAAAAAAGCTAAGTGGTTCTTCCATCTGTTTTTTCTTATTCCTTATGTACTAAATCTGACTGTTTAATCAGAAAACTAAATCAATTGAAGGGAATGGTTCACTGGAGATCAGAAGTCAGGCACTTCCTTCCTCTGAGTAAAGAGGATATTCAGTATAATGGAAAGGAAGGAAAAGGATTTCACTTTCTCACTCTATCAGTGCAATTAAGTAGTAGGTCAGTGAGTAAATGAGAGATTCAATTCCCTACAGTTTGATGTTCAGCCAGAAAAAGAGCTTTGTGAAAAGTGAAGAGTGTCACACACATAAACTGTACTCCAGTAGCTAAATTCAGAGTTTGCCTTGTTATTTGCTGCTTAATATTACTGTTGTGACATACTGAAAAATGGCTTCTCTATTGTGCCTTGGAGAATATAACACCTCGTCTTACTGCAATCAAATGAGCTTTCAGACCTCTACCAAGGTCTTCCAGATTATTAGAGGAAACAAAATGGGTTATAGGCATTTTAATTCAGTCTTACTCTCTTACAGCTTCCTATCTGCCATCTGTTAACTAAACCAGAGATCTTAAATGCTGCTATAGATTCAAGCTTTCTACTGCACCCAGATGTCTCCTTTGAAAAGATGCAACCAATTAAGTTGCTACCAGTTCTACTTTAACATATTGCAGACTGCAGACTTTTTCACATTACTGTCCACATCCAGAAGTGTTTATGGATGTGTTTATTTCCATGCATACAAATGCAAACATCAGTGTATGACTATGGCTTTTGAAATATACTGTAGCGATTCATTGTCAAAATTCAAGATCACAGAATCATAGAATGGTTAGGGTTGGAAAGAGCCTTAAGATCATCTAGTTCCAACCCCCCTGCCATGGGCAGGGACACCTTCCACTAGACCGTGTCACTCCAAGCCCCTCCAACCTAGCCTTGAACACTGCCAGGGAAGGAGCATTCACCACTTCTTTGGGCGCCCTGTGCCAGTGTCTCACCACTCTCACAGTAAAAAAATTCTTCATTATATCTAAACTGAACTTCCCCTGTTTAAGTTTAAACCCACTCCCCTGTGTACTATCACTACAGTCCCTGATGAAGAGTCCCTCTCTCCTATCCTTGTAGGGCCCCTTCAGATACTGGAAGGCTGCTCTGAGCTCTCCATGCAGCTTCTCTTTTCCAGGCTGAACAGCCCCAACTTAATTTTGCTCTTAGCTCATAGGCCTGGTGAGTTATCTGATTACTTTTTCAATATTAAACAAAATAACAGGCTAATAATCCTTACCCTGGCTGTGACTAAAACTTGCAGCTGCAACACATTTTGATAAACAGAAAAACATTTCTTCACTCTCAGTTTGAGATCTCACAGAGAGACCTGTGAGGGGAAAATCATTCCAGCTGAGTCAAAAATTAAATGAGGTTGTCAATAACTTTTGCACTTCTTTAAGTAACACAAGGAAGTATCCTTTGTAAGAAAAAAGTGATAAGAACAATATTGAATGAGAAAATTACTTTCAACTGACTGATGAGAATAACTTAGCAAGTGTCACTTTGGCTTTTTCAGACTTCCACAGGCAGAAAGCATCTTGCTGAGTGAAGAAGCACCCAAGCACACAAATAAAACATCTTGTGTAAAAGCCAACACAGTAGAGTTAATCTCCTTTCTACTGGTTCAGAACAAGACAACAATTTGCATTTCATCTGATAAAATGGCTTTAAATAGATGCTCCTGTGCAAAGTAACTCTGAGGCTATCCTGGAGAAAGGCTTCAACAGGAAACACAATGAGCTGTATTTGGAGTCCCACTTTCAGAACTATATGCTCATTGCTGGATCCACTGCATCTCATCTTTGCAAGCTCTATGCCACTTTAGAAATAAAATTCAATAAGGCTCCAGAGTGTAGGTCACATTTGCTCAGAACTGCAGAATTAAACCCCATCAGTTACAAGCATACCTTCTTTCATATTTTAATTTCTGTGGTTGTTGCCCAGTTCACATTTAACACTCTTTTCCAACAACAGGCTTTTATGAGTTAGGACTGAAACTTGACTAATACCAGAGATAGGTATGCCCGTGACTCATGTGTTGCCAGAGCCTTTGCAGAGCAGTTTGCAAAAGCCTCTGCAAAACATAGTCATCCCTTGGGCTGATGAGACAACTAAATTTCCTAAGCACTGGGTACACCTACACTATCAACCAGAAATGTACTGGTGAAATTAGTGGTGCTCCCACACTAATACCTGTTGCTCCCATAACTGGACAGATGCCCCTTTCCATGCTGTGCCACTTTTCTTGCACAGCCTTGGCAGTGCCAGTTGAGGCAGCTCTTCACTGTACTCCCATGAAGAGCACACGTTTGCTATGGTTTCATGTTTTCCTGAGTCTGTGGCTAATAAGAAAGGGCTATAAGCTCACACAATATTCATACAGCCACTTATGCACTACAAAGTTTAGTTTTGCGTCTGCAGAATTAAATCCACCTCTGAGGCAATTTCTAATTGGTATCTTCTCAGAACTTATTGTCCCTGAAATCCTGGGCTTTCCTCAATAGAAAATCATGCTTTATTTTCCAGAATATCTATTCCTACTAATCAACATTTCTAAACAACTGAGTCAAAGCAGTTCTATTGTCCTTCATTTTCTTCTTCCACTGAATTAAAAGCTGAATAGCGCGGCAACGTTTCCAGTGTCCTTCTATTGCCATCTGGTGCTCGTATCATGTAAATGCACGTATTTATGCATAGCATCCTTCCAGTACCAGGAGCCCGTGACGGATGCTGCAGAGGGACTCTTCATCAGGGACTGTAGTGATAGGACAAGGGGTAATTTAGGTTAGACATTAGGAAGAAATCCTTTACTGTGAGAGTGGTGAGGCCCTGGCACAGGGTTCCCAGAGAAGCTGCGGCTGCCCCATCCCTGGCAGTGTTCAAGGGCAGGTTGGAAGGGGCTTGGAGCAACCTGGTCTAGTGGAAGGTGTCCCTGCCCGTGGTAGGGGGTTAGAACTGAATGAGCTTTAAGCTCCCTACCAACACAAACCATCTGGTGATTCTATGATTTATTTCAAAACTGCAGTTCTTAATCCAGGCTCCCAGTGTCTGTAGGTCCATGTAGGACTATTTAAAGTATCACAGTATCACAGTATGTTAGAGATTGGAAGGGACCTCAAAAGATCATCTAGTCCAATCCCCCTGCCGGAGCAGGAATACCTAGGTAAGGTTACACAGGAATGTGTCCAGGCGGGTTTTGAATGTCTCCAGAGAAGGAGACTCCACAACCTCCCTGGGCAGCCTGTTCCAGTGTTCCGTCACCCTCACTGAGAAGAAGTTTCTTCTCAAGTTTAAGTGGAACCTCTTGTGTGCCAGTTTGTACCCATTACCCCTGTCCTATCATTGTTTGCCACTGAGAAGAGCCTGGCTCCATCCTCATGACACTCCCCCTTTATATATTTATATACACTAATAAGGTCACCCCTCAGTCTCCTCTTCTCCAAACTATAGAGACCCAGCTCCCTCAGCCTTTCCTCATAAGGGAGATGCTCCACTCCCTTAATCATCTTTGTTGCCCTGCGCTGGACTCTCTCCAGCAGGTCCCTCTCCTTCTTGAACTGAGGGGCCCAGAACTGGACACAATATTCCAGATGCGGTCTCACCAGGGCAGAGTAGAGGGGAAGGAGGACCTCTCTCAACCTACTGACCACCCCCTTCTAATACACCCTAGGATGCCATTGGCCTTCTTGGCCACAAGGGCACAGTGTTGGCTCATGGTCATCCTGCCATCCACTAGGATCCCCAGGTCCCTCTCCCCTACACTACTCTCTAACAGGTCGTTCCCCAACCTATATTGGAACCTGGGGTTGTTCCTGCCCAGATGCAGGACTCTACACTTTCCCTTGTTATATTTCATCAAGTTTCTCCCTGCCCAACTCTCCAGCCTGTCCAGGTCATGCTGGATGGCAGCACAGCCTTCTGGCGTGTCAGCCACTCCTCCCAGCTTAGTGCCATCAGCAAACTTGCTGACAGTACACTCAATTCCCTCATCTAAATCATTGATGAAGATATTAAATAATACTGGTCCCAATACTGACCCTTGAGGCACTCCACTAGATACAGGCCTCCAACTAGACTCCGCCCCATAGACTACAACTCTCTGGCTTCTGTCCTTCAACCAGTTCACGGTCCACCTCACTACCTGATCATTCAGACCACACTTCCTCAATTTAGCTATGAGGATGCTGTGGGAGACTGTGTCAAATGCTTTGCTGACGTCAAGGTAGACCACATCCACAGCTCTGCCATCATCCATCCACCGTGTTATTTCCTCATAAAAGGCTATGAGGTTGGTCAAGCATGACTTCCCCTTGGTAAAGCCATGTTGACTGCCCCTCATAACCCTCTTGTCCTTGACATGCCTTAAGATGGCATCAAGGATAAGGTGTTCCATCACTTTCCCAGGGATGGAGGTGAGGCTGACCGGTCTATAGTTACCCGGGTCCTCCTTCTTGCCCTTTTTGAAGACTGGAGTGACATTTGCTTTCCTCCAGTCCTCAGGCGCCTCTCCCGTTTCCCAAGACTTGGTAAAGATGATGGAGAGTGGTCTAGCAACGACTTCTGCCACTTCCCTCAGCACTTGCGGGTGCATCCCATCTGGACCCATGGATTTATGGATGTCCAGATTGCTCAACTGGTCTCTAACCCATTCCTCATCGACTAAGGCAAACTGCTCCAGTGACCTGACTTCATCTGAGGTCTCAGGAGTACAGGACTCTTCAGGACTGCCTCTGGCAGAGTAGACAGAGACAAAGAAGGCATTCAATAACTCTGCCATCTCTGTATTTTCTGTCACCAGGGCACCCATCCCGTTCACCAGTGGGCCAACCTTGCCTCTGGTGTTAGTTTTATCAGCTATGTATTTGAAAAAGCTCTTTCTGCTGTCCTTGACCCCTCTTGCCAGATTTAATTCTAAGGAGGCCTTAGCCATCCTAGCTGCCTTCCTACATCCTCTAGCAGCAGCCTTATATTCCTCCCAAGTGGCCAGCCCCTCCTTCCATGACCTATAAACTCTCCTCTTCCACTTGAGCATACCCAGCAGTTCCTTATTTAGCCACGCAGGTCTCCTGGCCCTCTTCCTTGACTTCCTACGTGTTGGGATGCTCTGCTCTTGAGCTCGGAATAAGCAATTCTTGAATGCCAGCCAACTATCTTGGGCCCCTTTACCTTCAAGCAGCCTTGCCCATGGGATTTCCCCTAGCAATTGCTTGAAAAGGCCAAAGTTTGCCCTGCTGAAGTCCAGGGTTGCAATTCTACTTGCTATTGTACTGGCCCTACCACACAAGATCCTGAATTCCACCATCTTGTGGTCGCTGCAACCAAGGCAGCCCTCAACCTTTACTGCTTTGACCAGCCCCTCCTTGTTAGTGAGGATGAGATCCAGCAGCGCTCCTCTCCTGGTTGGCTGATCCACCATTTGGATGAGGAAGTTATCATCCATACACTGGAGGAACCTCCTGGACTGTGGCTGGGTTGCTGAGTAGTCCTTCCAGCAAACATCAGGGAAGTTAAAATCCCCCACGATGACCACGGCCTGTGACTGTGAGGCCGCTCTCAGCTGCCTGTAGAAGGCCTCGTCAACTTCCTCACCCTGACCTGGTGGCCTGTAACAGACACCCACAACAGTATCACCCCTGCCAGCCTGCCCCTTAATTCTCACCCACAGACTCTCAACTCGCTCGTCCTCTGTCCCTGGACAGAACTCAGTACACTGCAGCTGCTCTCGCACATAAAGAGCAACCCCACCACCCCGCCTGGGCTGCAAAATGTAACTACAAACTGCATTCACTCTCAGCAGACTTTAATTTTCAACTCAGTAGTCCATTCCTCTGGGAAAGTTTTACAGGTCTAAGCATCAAAGAACACTGATAATCAATATATAAATGGCCAAATGCATATATAATGACATGTACATGCATATAGTGTGTGTGTACGTGTAGTAAGTCACAATATATCTAAAATTCACCTGCAGCCTCAAGATAAAACCCAAGAATGTGGCTTCTATGCAAGCAGAAAACAAGGTGTAACACGCTATTTCTTCTATTTGTCTCTGCACTCACCATCCTCCCCATTCCAATAGTATTAACCCAGATACAAAACCACTAAATTGCCCTAAATACAGTGAGGTATTTTGGCATGTATTTCAGATAACTTCTGAGTTCTAAGTATATTAAGTCCATACTTTCCTAAGATTTTTCCACTAACTTGAAAACTTAACATAAAATTCAAAAAGACATCTATGATTCTGGTATCAACTGTTGATTTATGCAACTGGAGCATTAAGAAAGTTGGTTTGTATTGGGAGAGCTGGGAACAACTCACCAATTTTGTAAACAGTCAAGGTGTATTTTGCAAGTTTAATGTTTTAGGAATGGCTCCAAAACCTGAGGTATTTAATGAATCTTTCAACTTCAAAAATAATATAGATTAGTGCAGATTATGGTCAATAAATTGCATGCTCTTAAAATTAGGCTGCATTCTAAATTTCAACCAGTTTTTTCTCTGGCATTCAATCCATGCTTCACCTGTCCTTAGGAAACATTCTAGAACAAGGATCATAAAGTATTTTTATGGCAACATGATATATTCTGATCTTTTTCATGGTCACTGTATTAGCAGGAATGGAAGGAACAACAGAGGTCTGCTAATCATGTCTCTGTCAACTACCAGATGATAAGATTCTGTCCATGCAGAAACCCAGTTCTGTCTGTGAGCTCTTCCTCTGTATGTTTGCAAATGCAGTCTGTCTTGAGAATACTTAACCTATCTCTGCCTTTCCTGGCATCAAAGCTGTCTGTCTTTTGTAAGCAGTACCTTTTCATGTTCTAATACCCTCTCCACTTATTGCCAATGTTCTTATTTGGATAAATAACAAGACTTTTCCTGAAAAAGAACATTGCTCCATTTTCTCCATTGCTCTTCCCCTGAAGATAACATTTAACTTAAAAAAACCCTCAATATTCTGAAACATTATGTTTTAATTTTAAGGTTCAGTATTGGTTTGGTCTAAAACAATACAAGTTGCTTTCACATGTTTTTTCAACCTTTTTTTTACATACTTAATGCATGTGAAGTTTTTCCCTAGGTCTGCTTTAGAGTAAAAACTACATTATCCTAAAGCAATAGCTATCACAGTAAAGGTAACAATCATAGCTTATCTACTATTAGTGTCCCTAGTAAATTCAAATTTCACTGCTCCCATGAAATTCCAACCTTAAGTCACTGTAAAGAATTTTTGCCATGATTCAGATGGTTTCTATAGCATCTCTACTGCCTCCAGTTCTCAAACCATTACATTTAATTTCTTTCTATTATTTTTAATTATTATAATTAATTATTAATTATAATTAATAAAATAACCTATTATAATTAATTTCTATTATGTCTATTATTTCATTACATTTAATTTCTTTCATTACATTTTAATTTCTTTCTGTTTATTTTGTTGGAATTTTTTTAAGGACCCATAGGACATCAGTCAGTTTGTTTCATCCTTCTTCTCCAGAGCCAGAATTTTGCCACATATGAAAAGTGTTTCTCTAAACCTTTAGAGCTTCTTTCAACTTCAAAAGATATCAATTTACTGAGGAATCCTAAAGCTGCCCCAGCCATTAGCTACTTCTTTATTTATGATCCTTTAATTTCTTCAGAACAAGCTTTATTAATCAAACAGATTACTCCTGGACAGATCCAAAAGGCTCAGTGGAGTTACTGGAAATGTCTCCGAGACTCCAGCAGGTTTTGGGTCAAATATTTGATAATTGTTACATGTGTGTTTGCTCTCCAGGGACTAAAATTTAAAATTCTCCTATACATCAAACACTACAGATTCAAAGACATCAGTCAAGCTAAATACTACTCCATCCTTCTTCCAGCTAACCCTCAAATTGAACTCTGTCATTTTGCAAAGGGAGGTAAGTATATGTCACGTTTGCTATACCATGCCCAAGACATATTCCTTCCAGCAGTGACCAGTACATACTTTATAGATCAGCAATTCATGGAGAGATTTAGATCTAGAGCTTCTACTGAGCTAAGAGGACTCTGAGTGTCTGCAACTTCAAGAATCATTCACACGATCTACTGGTCCTGTCAGCAGAAAGTTGGCTGCCTGCCTTACTAGCTAGAACACGATAACGTGATAAACAGCTTTAAATCACATCAGTGAGGCTATTCTAATCTCTGGGCTACAGGGAATACAATGGCAAGTCTTTTTTGCCAGTCTCTGCTGAAACTCACACTCTGTAAGAAATGCTCTGATGGAACATGTGTAAAATGCTTACTAGGATAGTCGAGAGAAGCCAAGTATCCCTTTGTGCAGTCCTAACCACAAGCATACCAGCAGTAAGGAAAGAAGCATCTTCTTTCTTGACGAAAATGAGCTAGTTCTGCTCATTTTCATCCCATCAAAACTTAGGCTTTTTCCTGAATCACACAAGTTTGGGGCACTACTCATCTGAGGTTTGCTATTGCCAAAGAATCCGGGCTACCCTAGAGGCTTGGTGTAGACCTGGTCGCTCAACTGAGTGCTGCACGACAGATGAAATGAATTTAGATTCAAGCCTAAACAACCAAATAACAAACTAGATCTAAAAAATGGCTTTAACATTATGAAAAGAATAAGCATAAGTAGGAAAAAACAGACAAGATTTTACTACAGCATCCTGCCTGCTGAATGAAGCAATTTCTTTCTTACACTCTGTATGAAATAGTCATTTCACAAGCATGTGGTCACAAGGAAACATTTCTGCCCTATATCTCAGGTTAGAACGCAAGACATCAAAACCAAACAATGGTGAGAGATGATTCAAAAACATTTTGGATCACATACGTGGTTCACATACGTGAACTTATTACTCAGAGTGCCAAGTATATCTTTTTACTACACTAACCCCACGAATCAACACTAACTTGTGCACCCAGTGTCATCTCCTCTTTCAAGCCTTTTCATTTATTTTATGATGAAGTTCCCACTAGATGGTGCTTTCAGACGAGAAAACCATCAGTCCCTTTTTCTTTAAAACATTCTCCTGCTGCAGCACTGGAACAAAATAAACAAATGCACTGCAATTATGGCAGGTTTTGAAGCCATCAGACTTGCAACACTTGCTCTGTTTCTGAGGAAAGCAAGCATCTTACATATTACACATTACACTAAATCACTAGTGTAAACTGCAAAATAAAACTAAGTTCCTGAATGCTTCCTTTTTTCATTGTATGACATTCCAGTGTTACAAAGTGAATGCATTTTGTGCATATTAAACACATCAAAATAGTGATTTTAGGCATACATGGCATACGTAAGATATTTTATTTCTACAGATAAAGCTGTTTTTCATTTACCTATGTATAGATATTCTGATTATACACAACGTATTCAATAAATAAAAATAATCTTTCTTCATGGAAAGTGACAGTTAATTCTGTCAGAGAAGTAAGAGGGAGAAATGCTATCCTTATCAATTAGAAGAAATTATACACATTCTACTGAGATAAAAGAGTGAAAATTGTTTCTCATGTATGTTAAGACAAAGTTAGCTATAGTCTGCATGACCCGTGGCCCCTCATCTGTGGATATGTTCTTTTTTGACATTTTAATTTGGTCAAAAGGACTGTAAAGGAAAGGTTACTGCTGTCAGAGTTAACAGTATCAGCCCTTAAAAGAGCTTGCTTCTTAACCTGTTATGCGTTCCTAATAAGAGTATAAGCTTCATACATGTGTCTATTCAATCAGAGTAACAAATCCTCTCCCCATAGTGGCTAAGTATATTCCCTCAGTATGGAAAATAACTTGGTAGTCCAATAAACATGATGACCAATTATGACTTTAACAAATAGTTGCTGTACATCACCAGACTCATGAGTTGGACATAAAATGAACATATTACATCAAACAGAAGAACAAGCTGAGCTTTTATAACAGCTAATCCTGGAAGGAGGACAACCACTAACAATTAGAGATGTGTTACCTTCACAACCAGCTGAGGTACACGCTTGGGGACATAAAGTGGGGGACCTTCCCACTGAAAGCATTAAACTCTGCTCTCTGCAAGAGCTGAGGCACTTGTAAAAGTTTTGATTCCTACGTAAATCCTTGTTCCCTCCACAGTTACAATTTTATTTAACAGATTAATTGATTGCAACTGAAGTGAACTCACAGGAAGCCTGATTCTGTCACCCTTGCTCAGGTGGAGTGCTCTTTGATGTATGCAACCCTACTTCACAGGAATGCCTGCATGGCAAAGCACTGCACAAAAAAGGATGACAGAACTGAACTGTGAAGTAGAGGGAAGGACATCTCAAGACTCAAAAGGGAATTTTGTTGATTAAATACATCATATTACTTAATTATATTCTTATGTTACACCCTGGATTAGAAATATATAGACTAATGTTCATGAGACAAAATACATCCAGGGAACTTTGGGGGGTTAAATGGTTGCTGCTTTGGACAATGGCACATCACATCCACGTAGGACCCCTCTCCAGAGACCACATGGACTCTGCCTCCCATCCCTGTACAGAGAAAACTCCCTCCACTTTCCAAAGAATGACAGAAAAAGAGGATCAGTTTTTAAACACCAAACTCAAAGTTGGGGCAATCTAAATTGAGGAGTTTTCTGTAACAAAAAGCTGCAGAAAGGAACATTTCAAGAGTACTATGCTACCAGGTTTCACTGCAGTTTTTGCAAAACTGACATTTTTTTACAGCGAGGCTTTGATTTTATTAAAAGTGTTACTTAATTTTGGGGTTTTTTTCCCTGATGAGAAGACAGTAATTCTCTTTAGGTCATGTGAACCTGTTCTGAAAACATTTTACTTGTTCCATTCAACTTAAAGATCACTTTTGATCATTTCAACAACAGCCAATATTAACCAAAGGTGCCAAAATATATCTGGTTTCCACTCACACCAGAGCTGGAGCTTCCTGACTAGACTCAATGTCCCAGGACTCATTCATAGAGTTCATTTTCCAGATGAGCTCCAGACATTACCCCTACTGTGACATTGTGTAGCCCCACCCACAAGAATACATGTGGTTGTGAAGCTTCAAAATAACACTGCAGGAGCACTTACCAACACAGTTTGATGTCTAACACAGTTGTTAGAAAATGTTTTTGTGATGCTGAGAATCTCTCCAAGGTCTCATTATAGATACAACATTTAATATATATATATACATTTATTTTAGAAAACCACTGATTTCTTATTTTATTAATAAATTGACTGAGGGTAAATGTTAAACTAAATACCCTTTGAAATCAAAATTCTTCAATTAGACCACCAAAAAAGTAACATAACAAGGTAAGTATTAAAGTAACACAGAACATGCAACCCTATTTAATCTGATTCTTCCTTTTTTAACCTATACAGACAGAAATAGAAAGACAAAATCATGGCAGTATCCCAAACAGAGAACCATCATAGAAAAGAGTTTTTGTCATTCTCTGATGTTTTAGTATTCTGTAAGGTACCATTAAATTTGAGCATGGAAAAATTAAAGATAAAATCTATCCATGAACGCAAACTAACTGGATACAGAATACTTAAGAATCTATGAAAAAGTGAGGCTTTCCCAGCAGCACCTCTGCAAAGGAAAAGGAAAAAGCTTGGACATACACCCGATTCTTATTTCATTATATTGGTATAAATCTCAAGTGGCAACATTTCAAGTAAATAATGCAGGGATCTGAGAAAAAAGAATAGTGAAATGTGTAATTTACAGGAGCTTCTGAATAAAACGGTGCAGCCCTATATCTAGCCAACTCGAAGACTGAAGGAAATAATATTGCATGGAAATAATTCATCTTTGTCCTTCCATCTTGGGTCTCATGATTGAAACAAGCCAAAGAAACATCATGGACATAATGATCCAGAATTATAAATAAATATAAATCTCAGTGAGCAATAATTCCTTTAAGCATCAGTAAGTGTGAAAGGTCACTTCACTTTACCAAACATCCACATGAACATGTACCATATAACAGTGATTCTCAATTCAAGTGAAACAATAGAGTAGCTTCTGAAATAAGAATTCAGCAGTGACTAAGTTTGGGTATATACTTTACCTATAAAGACTGTAATAAAGCTTTAGGATTGAGAAAAAACACTTGAATTAGCCATGTTTGATAATTTCTTATTTTTCAGTCTCAGATTATCTCATTCCTTTTGCTGTCCAGTATCCATATATATATATATAAACATACACATATACTGGACATACATATGTATGTCCAAGACAATAATTAACTCCTTGCCACTTATCTCACAAGTCTGCCTTAACCCATCATCTCTCTACTTCCTCTCATTCTTGAGCTTGTGCACAACAGAACATGACAAAGTTAGTTTTCCTCAAAAGGTTTCTGTTTGTTTCCTTTGTTTTTCATGAGCACAGAACTGCAGGCTTGAACAAGGAGTTCATACAGACCATTCCTGCTCTTCTTACAAGCTAAGCTCTTTTTGCCACAGCTGTCAGCGCTAGAATCCTGATGTTCAAATGTTTTTCTCATTTCCATATGGAATACATAAGAAGACCAACCAGCCACAGAGTCATGGTCTCATTCACCCTTCAGCATGGCTACAGCTTTAGACATCTGCTAAAAAGCTGGTCAGAAGTGAAAACATTAAAGAAATAGTTTCTAAGATGAATGCCTCTCCAGGAGAGGTGGAATTAGCACTGGGCAAAGAAAGGGAAACCAGCAGCTTTACAGCATGATCATTTCTATACCTCTATAACCCTGAAAAGATACTTCGAAAACATCCTAAATGGAGGCTCTATTGGTTGGCAGGGCGGTAAAAACATAGACTGATTTGATAAGTTCCTTTACAACAATCCATGGGATCAACAGATTTCATGCAGGTCCCATGAGATTCCAGGACATGCCCCTTTCATTCCTTCTGCTTCCCAGCTACACGCTTAGCCCAGCTGCCTGGCAACATGAATTGCAGTGGAAATCTTTAGGGAATCCTTATATTATAATGTTAAAGGAGTTAGAAATAATTAAATACGGAGAGACGAAGAAATTGTCTCTCTCCAAACGTAATTAGTTTTCAATAATGATCATGTAAATTTGTAGTTCACACTGTTACCTCTTCCTTCTCAGTGGCTCAATGCAAGTTTTTGCTGTGAAGCAGCTGAGTTCAAGACTGATGTAAGATCTAATCTTTTATTCTTTGAAGTCTTAGTTCCATTAATTAAGGAGAAATTAAACCAGTCAGAGACCTTTTATTCTTAGATTTAGTTAAATCAAGGTAACATTCAGCGTATGCATATTTTAATCACTACTTTTCAAATATCTTTTGAACAATTTGGCTAGCATTTATCTTCTTGAAAGGATATCTTTTCAGATTCTTGGAATCAGGTTTCCCTGATTCTGAAACAAGCTGGAAGCAGTGGCAATATGCACAACTACTTAACTGAGAGAAATGAGCCACACTGGGCTGCTGTAAGAACTGAATATTTTTAAAACAACCCAATTCATAGCAATGTATTTCAGTTAAGACCATAGTTGCAAGAAGGCTTCATGGTGGAGAATTCAGCTAAGATAGCAGAAAGCCCAAAGAAATAACACTGGAAATCACGAAGTGGCCCCTCAAGGCTACTATAGCAATAGAAGTCAAGGAGAATTATATCAGTAGAGAGCTCCCTTATGCTGCAATATTGATGAAAAATGAGAAGAAACTGCATTCAAGCACAGAAAAAAAACCCAACCATCTGTTTGGAAAGTGCTGTATCAGGTATTCCATGGTATGAACCTGAGGTAAGGAGAGGGCACTGCTATTCTCATCAAAGTTCAAAACAAACAAGCTATGAATCAAAGTGAATACAAGATATGATAAATCCACACCATACTTATCTATTGGGTATAGTGACATGAGCCGCTAACCCATTTGATCCAATAGATTTTTATCTTCTTGAATGCTCTGAAGCATTCATTTCTGTTTCACTTGAAAAATTAAAAGTACTGAAAACTAAATTTAATGACAGAGGTAGAGGTCACTCAGGACAAGGAGTCATCAGGGACAACTGTTCTCAGGGGCACTTTTAGCATGGTGCGAATTAAGTTTAGCATTGTAAAAGGCAATGATGTGTACAGATGGGACCCCTTAGAACAAGGGGGAGTACAGCTTAAGGAGGAAATTTTAACACAGGATGTCAAACACCATTTATTTCTAACAACGAATATTTAACTCCCAGGCTCACTCACGTATGATCCTGTACTACCAATAGCCCAATCCCAGTCTCTGATAGAGAGAAACACGATTCAAGATTGACATAGTTCACATTCTGAATCCAACCCCACAAAAATCATTAAAAATACCTCCCTCTATCCACTGCTAGACTGTCCTTAGCAGTACTGAATCCGCATCACCCTGGCTCCTGTGGTGCAGGGACCAAGTGCTGATTAAAAACAATGTTTTATGTGTGGCATAAGGACAGATGGTAGCAGTAGCTGTAAACCTCTGCAAAATGTACATTCTGTAATTATCAAAACAGCAACAAAAAACCTGCAGCATATACAGAAAGAACTGCAAAAAGCAGAGCTGGCTGACTAGCCCAAAGAGCATGAATGTACAAGGACTAATGGAATCAGAGGATTCTCATTTTTGCCAAAGTAGGCCACTGCAAGGCCAAAGCAGGAACGCTGCTGACACAGTAACACGCTTCCTACAGCTCCTCAGCATGCACAATTACGTGTTATAAGCATTACCTTGAAACTACAAACACTGCTTTTACTGGGGATATGGGGATAGTAAGCCCCCTGCAACTTGCTTGCGCTGAAGGCAGAGACATGTCTGGGTACTTGTACAAACAAAGAACAAGTTTTCTTTGGCAGGGATAATTAGCAGATTATAAATGTTATCATATAAACAGCTCAAATTAAGGAATGGAGCTTTTCTTCCCCCCATTTTTTGTTAATTTGGGCTTTCCAGAATCCATTAAAAAGCCCCTGCAGTGCAACCACATGCCTCCTTACAATCTCATTCTAGCAATCAAAAAAAAAATGGGTAAACTTTTAGGAAGGGACAAATACTTTCCATTTTTCACACATACTCACGATGCTCCCTGAAATCTAAACACCCCTATCATACAACTGCAGGCTTCTATTCTCACATTTCTTCTTCATTCAAAGCACTTCTCACTCTCACTAATGTACTTGGTTTGATTATTTGTGGGAGAAAATCCATGCCTCAGATTCATCACAGGTTCTGTAAAGGAGCATCACAACTTGTTTGTGTCTCATTTTTATTAGTAAGGTCAGTAAGCATTTCCTAGGTAGAGGTGTAGGAGTTGGACTGCCATCTTCAAACACAGAATATAAACAGCAAAGGTGAAATTTATACGGACAATTATGCCAAAAGTTAGTGGTATAGCCACCAAGGAGTTCAGAAGTGTTTCTCCTGAGCCTCCGGATGAGCAGAACTGGAATCAAACTCTGACTCTACAGGTACAACCCCAAGCCCGTGATTCTTGACAAACTCTACCAATCTTTTTGCAAGCACAGTTTCTTTTCTACATTTTTCCTGCCTACTGACTACTGATTTCCACAAGCAAATACTTTCTGCTGCTACCTACTAGTGGAGGTGGAAAAGTAGCAAGAGTCATAGACTGCCTTTTCCTGTGTTTAAAGCAGAGGTAATGAAGGGGAACACTGACATTCCTGCCCAGACCATGGAACAAGTCTCCCTAGGACACCAAAACCAGAGGAACCATCAACCCAACATCATTCTTTTTTTAACGTCTTCAATATTTGCCTTTAAACATGCATGTAAACCAAAATGAAACAAAACCTAAACTTGTTGGTTACAGCAGAGACTGCTTGAGTACTCAGTAAAGCACAAGTAGACTAGATTTTCTGAACAAATAACAAACAAGGCCTGACCAAACCAACTGCTGTTCAATCCCCTTTCCCCTGTTCATTTCCTTAAATGTGGCAGCTAGGATATTTTAGCCAGTGTAGCACAGCCTTGGTTGGCTGTGGGAGTCCTTCCTGGCACAACAAATGCCAACAACAACTATGTTGTCACTTCCAAGAGATCATACTTACAAGACAACATCTAACCCAGAAAGGTCTGGGAATGGATATGCGTCCAATGCAGGTAAATTACATCTTTCCCTACCAGCAGGGACGGACAGGGGTCTCTACAACTTAACTGCCCTGTCTTAAGATGAACAAGGTATGCAAGAATACAAATTAAACCCTATTAAATTATATTCCCACTGTTAACTATGTCAGTTTTGGTTTTATGCTAAGAATTTGCAACTGTAGAGGGTACAACATCTGAAAAAAAGCCCGCCAACTTCAGGCTGGGAATTTGGGATTTCTTACAGAAGAGATTCATGGAGTTTGCTTCCTATGGCTTTGAGCCATACTTCCCAGTATTCATACTTTTCAAACCTGAAAACTAATATAATTTTAATCATACTCTACATTAGGATAATCCAATGTGCCCATTCTAGGAAAATAAAAAAGAGGGTTTCGGTTAGTTATTTTTATTTCTTTACTGTTCCACTGAGGTAACAGTTACACTCCATTCATTCAACATGAGAAAACAAGCCTGTTCATTAGCACTTTCCACACACATAGGTTGTGCTATCAGACTACAGTTGAACAAACCAATTATTTCATACATTAGATTTCTCAATTAAATCATTTTCTAGTGTATTGCTTTAGTTTCCGACAAGGTATCCACATTTCTGTGTGTCAAAGCTGGTCCTTGGGTTTTTAAAAAGTTATGGCAGACTCATGAGTGGGAGAAAAGAAGTTTTGTGAGGAAAACAGCAACTTGTTGCCTAAATGTATTACAAGAAGAAAGGAGCCAGGAATAGAAATACAGGCATAAAAAAACACATGAAACTGACTACCACTATGAATCTTAGTCATGTTTTTAGCTATTCACCAGGACTGTTATGGAATATAGTCTCACATAAAGAAAACTTCTAACTGCAAACTTGAAGTAACAGAAAGAAAAAAAATTGTCCAAATGAAGAGTAAACGCAGTATTTCAAAAAGCACACACCACTCATTTGTATAATGGCGTCATAATATTTACTGATATCCTCCTTTCCTTGTGCAATGCTGAACAAATACAACTGTTGTTAAAAACTTCATTTCTTTTCCCCAGTAAAAGAATCATCCCCACTGCAGATGAGTGAGGTGAGATAAGGTTTGTACTGAGCTCTCTGTAGGTTTTTCCAAGATTTCTCCATTATATATTTGAACACATCACTAGTAGTTCAAAATCTGTATATTAGTTTGAAACCTACCGAATAGCTGCTGCTATTGTGCCATTTTCACCAAATTCGATGCTCTTTATGAATTACTATATAATGAATTACTATGTTTGCTGTTTGGAAGATCCCAGGTACATCACACAGCAGTGAATTCATCTGTATCATAAAATAGTAAAATAACTCAGACAGCAAGCAGTTCAGTCATCACTGAGAACAGCTGCAAGTATAAGCAGGAATCTTTCACAGATAAGCTCAGAAGAGAAAGTCTGGCTGCACAGAAGATCACTACAAACAAGAACTTCTCACTTCCTTTCATAGAGTTTGCCTACACAATATCCATGTGATCCAGGAAGATTTAAATGTGCAGCATGACAGCAGCAATAACTGGCATGAGGAAGGAAGCAATACTGGTGATAGAGCTGACTGTCTAATGCTACAAAGAGCAGTGCTTAGCAGTCAACACAGTAGTATCTTCACTTGCTCACACTTGATAGAAAAAAATATAATATAGCTAAAGTAAGGTACATAAACCACAGTTTAGCTAACCTGCCACTTTCATAAACAAAACCTTAGTGCAGCTAACACTTTTTACTTTCCCTGCAAATACATCAGAGATCTCAGGCGTTGACATTAAGGCGCATGACTTACTCAACTAACCATATTACACTGACACGATTTATCTGCATGTGTTAAGAAGAGTACCTGTAGCACCAGAATCCAGAGGCCAGTCCACAGCTGCTTTACTGTCATGGCAGAAGTGTAAAGCGTGACCGAGGTAGTGTTGATTCATTTCCAACTTGCACTTCTGAAGCTCCTCCAGACACTGCCAGAAACCTAATTCTGTAATAGAGAAAGGAAAATTAAGCACATGACTCTGGAAATTAACCTATTACCAAAACCTCATGACTTTTTGATACCCTCAGATTCTTAGCATATTAGAATAAAATAATGATAGAGAAATGAAAGTAATGAAGGAAAGAGAAATTTCAAAACCAGTATTTTCTACCTCCTTCAGCTCTTGCTGATTTGTTCCTTTTTTCTTACAATACTCTGTTCCTTTGAGCTATTAGTATCAGGTCTGTAGGGGATCATTATCATTAGTACATTGTCTTTGGTAAGCGTTTCCATGCTTAGCCTTGTAAAGGATAGGCCTGGTGACTGTTTCACCTATAGAATCATGGAATCAAGCAGGGTGTAAAAGACCTTTAAGATCAACTGCTCCCCAGTGGCTTAGCAAGCTCCTCTGCCAGCTCCTTCAGCAGTTCTGGGTGGAGCCCATCCGGCCCCATAGCCCTGTGTATGCCCAAGTGGAGCTGGAAGTCTCTTTACCATTTTTTCCTGAATTATGGGGACTTCAACACCACCCGTGTTGCTGTTGTTGGCTCTGAGGCCACGTCTGTACCGCCAGGCAGGTTCTGTCCATCAGCGCGGCCTCCGTTCTCCCTGCTCTGTGCGGAAAGACGCCATCACCTCCACCTCCACCTCCACGGCCTGAGCTCGCCTCGCGCTACCTCAGGCGCCACGCGCCGCTCCCACCCCGCCCGGTCGCGTGCTGCCGCGGGTGCCGTCACCGCCCCCTGCCGGGCACTGCGCACGTCACGTCGCGCACGTCACGTCACGTGACGTTACGTCACGTCAGGCTGGTTCGCGCGTCAGGTGGTGCGGGAGTCAGGTTGCCGGGCGCGGAGGGTGTTGCGCCAGAGCTGCGCGCCTCAGCGCATGGCTTGTGTACGTAAAACATAGAGCCCAACAACCACACTGGACCTGAAATTGTAATAGAAGGAGTTTTGCGTCATTCAATTCAGTATTCACGTCAAAGTAAACATTCGTTTTCTGGTACCAGAAGACATTTGTGGTAGGAAGCACCTACTTACTGCTAATCAACATTGTGCTCCCAAGAGCGCTTGAAGTTTTATACCTGTTTCATTTGCAACATTCTTTGACACAGAAGAGGCAACATTTGAGTTGTCATTCAAGTTCATTCATGGCATTTACTCAGGAGTGCAGTACAAAAATAAGCATTTATCTCACTCAGAACAACAAATACCCAGCCTCCACTTGACAGCTCAGGCAAAGGGTGGCATGTTCTTGGATGTCATCTCTGCAGTGGTGTACTGTCATGTTGAAGTGTATTCAGCAACTTGTGTACCTGACACACTAAATCCATTGGCAGGTGATTGCTGCTCAGAGACCGTGTGCTTTTATGGATGTGAGGAAAGTGGCATTTTGCTAATATGGATAACAGCTCGCATGGCTTGTGATGCTGCTGCAGCTCAAGAATGTGCCTGGGTTTTAAATAATGCAGCAGATTGCTCTGTGTTACAGGAGCCTTGTTAGCTGCACACAATGACATTGTGAAAGGGATCGTTGAGAACCACGTCAAGGACTGTCTAGAAAGGAACTATAATTTCACTGTCTCAAGTACTCTTGTAATTCTCCTCACAGTAATATCTAAGCACCACTAAACCTTTATGTGGTTTATTTATCTTCAGAACCTCCTTGAAATAAATGGCAAATAGTGGGAAGCAAAGTAAAACACAACTGATCTTAATTTGTTTGTGTGCTAAGAAGTACCTTTGGACATCTGAGATGTACTTCACTCAAGGTCACCTCAAAGACCTTTAGTAAAATGAGAAAGTGAAGCTGGGTATGCTGAATCCAGCTTTGCCTTCTAACAGCCACCCATCTCTCTGGGTGATTCAAGCCGAGGATTCAAATAATAGTTCAGGTGCAAAAAGAAGGAGGTGGCAACAATGGATTTATACAGAAACATGGGATCACATCCACCAAATTGTGTTCATAAAGAATCTACACAGGACAGCTTGCACAAACAGAATATATTATACACCTGCTGAAATTTGTATTAGAAACTTGTTTTGTCATGTCAGAGACACACAAAAGTAAATATATTGTGACACACAAAGTAACTACATTTAGCTCTAAATGCACACAAGAGAAAGTCAAACTCCTCCTACCTTTAAACCCCTCCAATTTAATGCCTCAGATTTAAATGTAGCCCACACACCACACGTGTAGCAAGCTATTTGCAAACGCACCACACCTTCTTAGGCCATTAAGGATCTGGTCCAGCAGTCATGCAAGATGGCAAGAAATTCCTATTAACTTGAATGACACAATAGGAATCCTTAAAATTGCAAAGTCCGAGTGTTAGACTGCAGTCAAACATTTAAACGTGTAAGTCAGAGATGAGGATGGAGGGTACAACTAAGCACAGGATATAGGTCTAAATACTGCTCATTGGAACTATCCTGCAATGTGTTTTAATCTTCTTACTCACTTAACTACAATGACCATTTTACTCCATGGTCTGTTAATATGTGTCAGACAATGCAAAATAATCTAACACTCACATTTTAATAGAGGTATCTAGGGTATGAGAAAGAGGTCATCATTTAAACTATCCTTCTTTTTCCATTGATTAAAGAGGAGTCAAACTTACAGATTACTACATTTTGGAGAGCCAAAGTGAGGCTGTTGATCATACTTAGTGGAGATGTTCGTATTTGCAGTTCTTCACAAACAGGCAGCACTCTCAAACTAACAAGGCAATGAGCTTCAACACGTTTTCACAAAGAAACCCAGGGTTGGTTTTGTGAAGAAATAGAACAACATACAAATAGATGAATAAGGTTTCATTACACAGAGATATATATTCGACCTATGAAAGGTTAACATGAAAACCTGCTATTTCATACTGCCACTGCTATTTCTCTCCTTGTATTGAATATTTATTCCATAGGCATACTAGGAACACCACAACTCATAAACTATTTGAATGTAAACAGATTTAGACGAGAAGGTTATTATATCTGCATCAGATTTTGTATGTATTTGTATTCTGGTTGGCAGAGCCATTGGCAAACACTGGTCTGAATTATTTAAGGCCATCTCTGAGTCACCAACATTTAAAATGTATTAGTATATATTAGAACTTCAAATTAATGCAAAGTTTGCCTATCTGCATAGCTTTTTTAAAAGGCTTTGTTCTGTGCTCTTTAATTTGAAATTCACTTCAATTTGCTGGAGTGCAGTGCTTCCAGCTCTCACTCATTTTAAATGCCAAAGATTTTACTTGAATAAATGATAAGTAAGTGAGGCATAGAAATTAACTTAAACATGCCTATTGACCACGTTATGTTAGAGTTATCGGTCTCTCCTTGTCTTACTGTTGTGGCAATAAAATGTTTTTGAAAGAATGTGAATGTGCTCAGTTGTTCATGAAACACCCCTTTCAGGCACAGAGATCTGTGCCCTGTGCAGGTCTAAGTACAGCGTGGAAACAGCTATGTATCAAGAGATTTTTGCTGTGACCCTGGGGAAGCCAATTAGACTCAACACCCCCAACCACATCATATAACTGTGACTACCTTGAAAATACTTCGATTTCCACAAATGAAAAATAAGTACAACAGAATGAACATTGGTATTTGTCACTCCCTCACATGAGCTGACTTATCTGAAAGATCATTGCTCTTTACTGGCACCATTTTGATGGTGGGATGCAGAGGATATAATAATGGCGTAATGCTACAAGATTCAGGCTACAAAGGGCTTGATGCTGGAAAGCAGAACATTGCTCTCCATAAAGCATTGTAGTGTAATTTGTTATCGTTGATTTAAATAACTTCCCATCAAAGTGAATTTCATACAACAGCTGCCATAAAGCACTCTGTCCCTTTTTCAGACTAAGAAGCCATAAGCACTGAGCACAGCTTATAAACAGCAGTAGTAGTAGGGTTAAAGGATTCCTGCCTAGTTCTTTGCAGGCAAGTTTTAATTCATCCTACTGAGCATCTGAGTAATAACACCAACACATTTTAATAATTTATGTGTTGCATGTGGCTCCATGCAACCCTATTTAGCTCAGTTACTTACTCCTAAAAATATGCAGTTGTCTCCTGTTTAGTATTGACTTATCCCCAAAATGATCATGTTTATTTTTGTCCTGAAGAATTAGAGTGGGTTTTTTTTTGATTAATTCTTTTAAACTCTTTCAGAAACATAGTCTTACAAAAGAGTTTTGCACATCTGTGTCAGGCTCGTCTTTAGTTCTGCAGACTCAGTGTTTGTCAGCTGGATCATTCTTATCCAGAGAAACACTCTGAAAATGCAGACACTGTCTGGTGCCGGATTCACTATGGTTACTGTATCCCAGAATCACTAGGGTGGCACACAGGATGTTCATTTATTCTAATATGATCTCTTACTGCTCTTGGATTCTGGTTAGAAAAGTCTGGCAGGCTTGTTCGAGCAATGCCCACGTGCTGCTTTGTTATTTAAACATTTTTCATTTTCCTGGTCCTTGAAATAAGGTGGAAAATTCCATTACATCATTATTATTTAATTATTAATATCATTTAAGTATTAACAATTAAGAATATAGCCCCAAACTTCTAATCTGATTATCTCTAAAATGAATTACTGTACAGAACAATAGAACACATCACTGGCAGGTGATCATGATGTTCTCTCTGGCACCTTAACTATTAAATTATAGCAAACGTCAGCAAGTGTTTGTCTAGCAAGAGTCAACCAGTTCTTAATTGGAGCCACTGTGCTTTCAGGTTCATCAGATACTTTGAATTCAGCTTGCTGAAGAGAAAGTACAAGGTAAAATATGTCCCACTGAATGCTTGTTCATTCTGTTCATCACCAGACTGCTAGCTCATACCTGCTGAAGATTCAGTGTACCTCAATAGGCAGCCTTTATGACTATATTCCAAAAAGAATATGCTTCCATGAAATAAACATTAGAACTCATGTCCATAGAGAAAGCTCAAGAGCCAGAAAAGTGTGTTGTACCTCTGCCATCTCTACTTACGGATGCACTACACCCATCATCAGTTTTTCAGGCAAAAGCAAGCTGCTCATCTTCCTTTAAGTAAAATTTGGTCTAGTAGCTTGCCAGGTGGTGATCGCTTGTGCATCTTCAGAGATCAGCTATCTGCAAAAGTATAGACCGTTCCAGACAAAGTTCAGTACAAGAGCACACTGGGCTCTCAGCCTGGTCTCATACTGCTTAGTTCTAGAGTTATTCCCACAAAATCAGTGGCATAGGCAAGACCAGAACTAGGAGCTCCATTCGTCCAAGGAGAAAAGGTAATTAATTTTCAAGATTTTAAATGGAATACATACATAACAAGAAATCACTGACTGGTTGCAAAAACACTTCCACAGAGCAAAGGCTGCTGTTCCATTAAAGAGACCCTTCCTTATAGGGCAGCTCTTGCCCCACAGACTTCAGCACTGCTATTCACTAATATTGATACAGCTACAGCTTGGGGAAGAGCCGACTGAAAACTTTCATCCTGGAGGGGATGTGGTAAAGCCAGAGGGCAATTTGGACCATGGAATTTTTTGCAAATGGATTATTTCCTTCTGTCATAAATAAACTCTGTGTTTCATTCTTAAAGAAGACAAAACCAGATGAAATAAAAATAAATTGCAATTTCTGTTATTTTTGGCATGTGTATGAACTTAGAAATACTCAAACTGGTAACCCAGGAGACAGACGGCAGACATCTGTTAAATCCATGCCATTGATACAAGGCAAGTAGTGACAATGTATGGTTCTTACACAACCTCATGAAACTACACTCCAGACCTCTTCAGGGACCCCTTCAGCCCTCAAGACACTTCAGGCCCAGTGTTACCACCAACTACAACAAAAGGACCTGTCATGTAGGCTTGGAGATGCTAACTGACATGCAGAGACCTAATTTCACATGAGGACTGAAAAGCCATCAGAAGGCGCAGTGATGGGGCTGGAATTTAGCGAAAGCCCACAATCAAAAGGGTCATCATTTAGCTGCTTGTCGCCAGAATTGTTAGTTGATAGCTTTGTCAAGACAGCATTTGTTAAAAGTAATTATTTATTTGTTTGTTTCAGCTTTTTAATAATAATAAGCTTTTCATTTGAGAAGGAGAGCCTGTGAAATGTATGCAGTGGTCTGGAAAAAACAGCTTTTGCCCTGAGAATGATTAATCCTATGCAGCTGTTCTCCTGGACTGTTTTCAAATGTGTTCAATAAACCTTAAAGATTTGTTACAGAGTGGTGACAGAATTATTTTGCTTGACTAACTTCACATTTTCATGAACTCTGAGAGCCTAAAACCTGAGAGAAGATAGCCTGTACTGATTTGTATTATAAATAGGCAAGAAAGTTTTAAATGGAGAGCACAACCAGCATTATAAGATACTGAAAACCACCACTCTGGTACTCACTCGTCTCTGTTAGTTATTCCTGCCTCAGGAAACTTATTTTCAAGGACTGCTGCATACTGCAAAATCAGGCTTTTTTTACAGCTGTTCATGACACATAAGAGAAAGTAAAGATGAAAGGTTAAATTAACACATTTTCTTGTTATCACAATCCTTTTCAGCTTAGTTTAAACCAATCTTCCTGATTTTCAGTCACGTTCCTCCCAAAACAATTTCTAGATGTTTTCAGTTAATTTATCATACTTGCTTCAGTTGTTTCCTTCTGCTAAGCTAGGCCCTAACTCAAGAGACCATTTAACTATCTCTAAACATGTTTTTAAGCTTTGTGAAAATCAATTTGTGATGGAGGAAACATTAACAGTCCGAATTCAGAAATGGATCTAAGTCCTTGTTTAAACTCTTCCCTCACTGGGGATGTCTTCCTGAATCAGTACTTCCATGTTATGGTGTGACATTTTCAAGAGCACTCAAGCATTTTAGCAAAGTGTTGCTCACTTGCAGGTTGGCATTTGTGAAAAATTATGCTGCTGCTGAATAAGGCTGGATTCGCAGATAGTTTTGAAAAGCTTTTGCTGAATTGCAGCCTTATTCAGTTCATTTATTTCAGCATAGAAATAGACCAAGCTTTTTACTTCATTCTGGCTATCACATTTCTATTGGTAACCACAATAAGCCATCTGCTTCCACCTGCTTTGTCCCCTCCTCTCCAAACATAAACCTTCAGTTTGTCCCTGAAGAATACTGTCTAGTGGGGGCTAAAAACAAGAACTATTTCTTTTACATGTTCCTTGATGTCTTGGAACTGGGTTTCACCCTAGCTGCTGAACATCACTGCCTCTCACTGATAATACCCTTCCTGTTGTAAAGAGCCAGCACTGCGTGGCAGCAGCCCAAAGCAGTTCTAAGTAGCACACACCACTGTGAAGTGCTGCCTGCTCTGTTCTGTACTCTGTGTTTCTGCCATTCTAATTCAATGAACCACCCTTTCTTCTTCCTTTCATCCACTTTCTACTGATGACCTTGTAAAATAAGGCTAATAACATCCAATGTTTTCTATAAAAAACTGCATTTTCTTCCAGGTCAGTCAGTGTTGTTGTCCTCCATGTCCACCACTTTTATAATGCTTTCCCACACATCTCTCTCTTTTCAAACAGGAGAAAAAAAAAACCACCCAAGCCTTTATTTTGTGCTGCTTTCCTTGCCTTAGATGCTTCTAGGCAGGAAGTTACCTTCTGATTTCACTCAAAATAACTGTTCACTGAGCCTTTCACATCCCTGCCCTGCAAACTCCATCAACAAAACACAGCTGGTAAAGGACATGTAGTGAGAAGGGAGCATTGAAAGTGTCCCTTTAACTTTGGAGAGAACATTTTTGACGTTTCTGCACCTTTTATAATAAAAAAATTAAACTTTCTAATCCCCAAGCACCCATAAAGCTTCCTAACTGAAAAATACCAGCACAATTCACCAGTGATTGCATGCTGTATGCCCCACTCCTGTGCCATGCTGTATGCAATTCCTTTTGCACTTAGTGCAATGCTTATTTTCACAAGCATCCTTAATTGCAGGAACATTTCACAACAACATATGCTTGATATCCAAGTTATCCATCTAATTATTTCCATGCTGGAAGATGCCACTGTTACACTATCAGGAACTGGAAAATGATTTCAAGAGATAACCAAAGAACAGGAATTCAAATGACAAAATGCAGCTGTCTCAATAAGCTTAGAGCCTGAAAAATAATCTTTGAAAAGTACTAGAGGACACACAGATATATTCAGCTGAAAATGATCACAGATAGGTACCATTAATCTCTTCACTCATTCCTGGAGAAGGATGAACAGTGATCTGTCCCTTAAAACTTCACTGATATGCCTGGTTTGCAGCACCCTGTGAAAGTCCACTACACACCAAATACATGTGGTTTCTTTACTGGCCTTTGGAGAGATGAATTGTCTAAGTTAGATAAGAGCTCAAGATGCATAAAAAAATATCAAGAGAATTAAAATCAATGAAGCGAAACTTTTCTCTCTCACATGATTCTCATCTCTCCAAATGGAAGTGCAACCTTGTTTTTCAACAGCAGAACCGCAAATTCTTGGCATGGCAATGGCACTGCTGGAGAACTTTAAACAAGATTTCACCAGGCAATGTAGCAAGGCTTACTCAGAACACTGAGACTTAGTTCTAATGTGATCCCACCATGAAATAAGAACTCCAAAACCAAAGAGCTGAACGTTTGGGAAAGCAATTTTTCAGCCATCATAAAGTAAAATCTCCTGATTGCCACTGTGTGGCAGTGCAAGGAAAACAAAGCCAAAAATAAACATACTGAAAATGCACATGGTCTTTCACTCAATCCATATCATGAGAGAAATTACTTGAACATTCAAACACAATACTCCTTTAAGAAAGAGCCATTCTCCAAGAGAACACTTGCTGATGTACCATAGTGTGTCGTGGCCATGTTAGCTGTTCATGGTATTTCATAGATGAAGCAGGGAGTAAGGATCCTGTATCAGTATCTCAAATACATACCGTGTTCTTATTTTCTGTTAAATTTTGCCCTAACATTAGAAGGACCATAAATGGATTCGTCAGTAAGATGGATATTGTTAAAACAAAACAAAACAAGAAAACACCGCATTCAGTATCAAGTAAATATTCAGAAAATAATGAAAACAAAGCCTTCCTGAGGTTTAAATAAGTAAGACCCCACAAACAACCAAGCTTTCTGAAACAGAGAACTCTGTAAGTACCTGAAACACAGAGCAAGCTTCAAGTATAACAAAAAAAAAGTCAAAACAAAAGTTCAACCACGCAAATAGGTAAGTACGTGCACTAAGAGTGACTCAGGAGAGCCTGAAAAAGACCTAATGGGCTACCATTCATAATCTCATAGCAGCCATCTGCCTACCTTTTAAGAGCAACAGAAGTCAGGAAGAAAACAAAAACATGCTGGCATGAAAAAATTAAAGTTACCAAAAGGATTTCGCATACAATCTCCTGATTCCTCAGCTAGTCACGTCCCTCTGCTCAGTAAATACTCTGCTGTTTTGAGGAATAATGGATAAGCAGCACAAGAGGAAGCTTTAAAAAGTGCACGTGAAAACCGAGAAACTTAATTGCAAATAAAGTTTCTTAATTGCAAATAGGTTATTTGGGGGAAAAAAGTAAAATGGGAATGTGATGAAGAAATGTTGTGTTGCATTGCATCACACTGCAGAAAGGTGCTAACAGGTGGCTGGCTGCAATAGTCCATAGGCTAGAAAGATGAAAGCAACACAGAAGTCTCTTTCAAGATACAGCATCTCTGCACAACAGATGAATGCTTCCTCCCTTTATGCTGCTTCTTAAGATGTGGTTTCATTTTCAGCTTACACCCATCTGAACCCACGCTCATGTCTGTATGCTCCTGCCCTTTCTTGTGTCACCACCAGCAATCACTGGTAAGTGGCAAGCCAGACCAACTTGCTGACACAGCTGAAAGTTCATTTGTTTTCTTCCTCTTCTGCTGCCTGCATGGCCACACAGCTGCTAGCACCAACGTAGGGAAGACAGTGCAATTTCCATGGATAAGAGGAAAAGATTGGATTGCCCTTTTCAGCAGCAGCTACAGGCTCTTAGGGTGATTTATGACAGTAAACCTGGGAAAGTAAGATAATAGAACAACCACATTTTTCTAATCTTTCCTATTACTCCAAATTATGAGAAACCTGAAACACACAGCTTGAGGAGCTGCAGTGAAAAACACCACAGGCCACCTAGCATCATGGGGCAGACTTCCAAGACAGGCAGCTCTGTGCATTCACGAACTTCCTGTTCAGAAAGTGCTGACTTTCGAAGTACTTCAGGGCACCAAGGGCTGGTACACCTTTAGAAAAGCTATTTTCACCTATTAATTCCTTGGAAATGGTGACTGCACACAGACACCTCTAAATGCAAGAGTGGCCAAGGTACAGGCTTGAGCCAGGCACAAAAAAATCTGTGGCAAAACCAGAAAGCAAACTTGCCTCATTGTGTTTTTAGCAAGCCATTATGTCTCTATATGAACTGCTTTTCAGTTCAGCACTCTCTTTTGAGGCAACCACTTGTAAAGCATTAACTCTACATAATCATCCTTCCAACCTGCAACACCCTTTACAGATTTGATAATGTAAGACATGAGAAAGATGGGACAAAATCAGTGTACTAATACTAGCTTTCTGGTGAAGTGCTTGTAAATATATGCATGAAATATTGTCAAATAGAAGTGAACTGACAAGGCCTCAATGTTCCAGTCAGAAAACATGAATAGAAATAAATCAATGCACAGACAGTGCACAGGAACAGCAAGATCGTGATTGAAATATGAAGAAAATTGGTAAAAACCACACTGCCAGGAAACCAATACTTTTTAGAGAATGTCAGAATGGCTGCATTCAATCATGCTGGGTCAGCAAGAGACTTTACTATACTTCTCGTTAGTAACAAAACTCCTCTCTCCCCTCCCATTACCTTCTTTCTTTTGGTTCCCCTCCTCAACTAAGCACTTTTGGTTGCCAGTCTCCTCCACGTCTTCTTCACACTCTTCTTTTGAACTTTGTTTTAAGCTGCAGAAGAGAAAGCACTATTTTTACTTTGGTGAATAATCTGACCTAGTACCCGATGCCTTATTTTAGAAAGTGACAGCACCCTCAGCAAAGTGCACATTGAGTAGACAAGCACTGGCTGCCGACAGCTCCCAAACAGCTTATCCACAGGGCACCACTAGTGAAAAGTATTTTCACTTGGGCTCAGGGCTGGTGGCAGTTTCCTTGGTGATTTTGTTGCAACTACCAAACCACACTTTATCACATTTACAGACTACCAAGGGATGGGTGATAGATAATGAGGGCAGTTATACAGAAAAAATTGTATCACTTTAAGAATTAGACCCATCCAAACACAATGCTGGTGAAAAAGCCAAAGTTAGGTATCAAAGAACAACACATGAGGTTTTAATTACAAGAGGAGAGACTATTTCAGGAAATAGCAGCTAAAAACCAAGGGTCACAAAAGACATGCAGCTAAAATATGAGTTTTAACAGCAATGCTGTGGCAAATGAAACAAAGAAGGAAACAAAGTAAAGAAATGGTAATCTGTCCTTCACATCGGCATGAAGTGGGGGACAGGGCAAAAGACAGTTTTTTTACCTGGCTGTAGACCACTGACTAACAAAAACAGTTTCAAGATAAGGTAGGATCTGGCATATAGAAAGAGACATGTCCTTTATCAAAAGATGCTTCCTCAGAATTTAACTGTATGGATAGATCAAAAGATAATCAAGTTGTGGCTTATTTACAATGTGCATGTATAGCCTGGGAAGAAACTACTGAGTGCTACATCGTTCTTTCATTTCATGCAGAAAGAACCACTCGTGGCCCACAGCTTAAGGTAGATAATTTTAGGTGTGTGTGGGAAAAAAAACCCTCAATTTGCACAATTAGAACAAGCTATAATAAGAAATGGTGAATGACAAACACATTTATTGTCTTATAGCTAACCATCACAGTCCAACAGAAAGGTTTTGACTTGAAGTGAGATGTTATGACCTTCTTTATTAAACTATTAGATTAAATGAGCTAACAGTTTCTTCTAGACTTACAAATCTGTAGGAACATCTAATTTCTTTCCCCTTTCTATTCCCATATGGATGCTATGCAAAAAAAACTGTTCTCAAGAAAATATTCCTTTATCATGCTCCCTCCCTTCACCAGCAAGGGCAAGCAGCACTGCTTGAGAAAGAAACACAAATCTTCTTTGCATTGCTTAATGCATATTGCAGATAACAATGTTCTGGGACCTCCTTGCTCTGCTTGTGCTGCAGAGACAGCAAACATCTGGCATAGGGACCTTGGGAGAGCTACAGGTGGCCAAGAGCAGCTTTGCTTGCCTAGAATTTCTTGAGTTAGGAACCACTGACAGCTGAAAATCTGCTTTGAGTTTGACAGAGGAACTCAGAGATGTGTGCTGGAGCTGTGATTCCTATGCAGTGCTTAGCAAGTCCTATTAAGAGTGAAACTGGCCTTTTGATCCAGTTTAGCCTGCCAAGACATACAGGTTTGTGATTTGAAGAGCCCATCTCTGTAATCTATACATTCTGATTTATTTGCATTCTCCTTACCATTTCACACCTCTTCTGCTAATAGAGGGAGCAGCACTTCCAGGTAAATGGAGGTAATAGTTTTGTACTGCTTTCTTACAGAAAAGAATTAGAGCAAAGACGTTGCTCCAGGACAAAAGACAACAAATCATTATAAAATGCTTACAAATTCCAGGAATTGACAGCATAAGAGAGGAAAGCAGAGGGCATACTTCTGTGCCAGGAGACACAGTTTCTGACCAAAAGCTAAGATGCTGGATAAAGAAAAGGGTTTGTGTGTGTGGAATCTGAAATAAAAGCTTTGACATGCAAATGCCAGGGCATCCTAAACACTCCAGCCTAAACTACTTTAAAAAACCCCTATTCATAGTTGATGATGGGAAGGAAAATAAGGCTTGGAAATACACCTTAGTTTTAATTTGTTTTGTCTGTTTCTATACTATCTTTGTGCTACCCAAAGTGAGGAGTAACTGTTTAAGAACCATAGCTAAACTCATGGAAGGGCTGCTTTCTGTATTGCATGTACTAATGAACAGCCCTAAGTCTAGAAACACCTCCCAGATGAACTTCTGGAACAGGTTCTGGAGACTTCATGGAGTTAGAAATTACCTCCAGTCACAGGGACCTGTAAGCAAAGGGCTTCCATTCCCATTACAGACCAACAGAGAGCGCCTTCTCAGCCAAGAAACAGCCACAGGTTGATGGTGTTAGCCTATGCTGGCCAATGGAAGCCAAGACTTCAGATGGCTTTAGCAGGAACAAGACTTACTGCTATGTAGAAAAGTGCCTTAACTAACTGGTTTTAAGTCTGCAGGCAAACCAGAGAGCCATATGACAAGCAAACTGGAAGTGTTTGGATCAGATGGCTGGCAGAATACAAAATACATCTACTGCACTCAAATTTTAAGTTCACTATTAGCCTCCTAACTGGTAAAAAACAGAAGAGGAGAAATTTTGTTTTGTCTGCTTTTTCCTCCTCTATTGTATTTAAAGGAGTGCTTTGGAATGATTTTTCCTTCTTCTTAATCCATTACAGAAATTCCTAGCATGCTCCTACCATGTTTTTCCATGATAACAGTGTACGTAGGCCTAGGAAAACATTCAAAAAACATGTAAGTGCAAATAGAAGAGAATTTAAATTATCTGAACTCATTTATCTTTGTTTTCTTTAAACAAGAAAATCATGAAAGGGAAAGATCTCGATTAAATACATGACATCTGCTCTTTTTAGTTATCTTCTGTGTAGAAGTGATGGTGTGAACACACACACACAATTACTGCAGGGTGTAAAAGTGAGCACATTTACAAAGATAATATCTTTAATAAGACTGATGCTATGCTCTAAAATCCAGACCAGCCTTCAGGATATGCAGGCTGCAGCTTTGATCCTCAAGGCAAAATACAACTTGAAACTAGTGTTACGAGTTTAACTTGCACAAGTTAATCAATTATATCATCAAAGGAGTTTGTACATGCAAGTATGGAGGGGGAAGAATATTAAGAAGGAGCTCAGTAAGTCATTAGCTCCTCGTAGAGAGGGGAAAGGCAGGTTCATAACAAACAGGAATTGCTGGTGGTTCAAGGACATGAAAAATAATAGGGCACAATATATTTATGGACTAAAATTTCTGTGTAGCTGAATGAAGTTTAAGCAGTTCTTAATCTGAATTTAACTTTAAAACTTGGCATTTGTGTTTCAGTGGAGAAGAAGAATTTCTGTACCTGAAAGTGTCTCATCTTTTGAATTTCTGTTAGTTGGGCCTCATAAAAGATGAGTCACTTGCCCTACTGGTTTCCTTAATTACAGCAAGACAAAACCATATAGGTTCAATAAGGAAACTCACAAAAGAAAAAAGAGCATTTTTAGATTTCTACAAGTAAATTCCAAAACCAGAAAGCAAACAAAAGTTCCAAACCTTAATTGAAAAAGAAGAATTAAAATGAGGGCATGATCTAATGTGTCCTTCCTCTTTCCAAGTCAGAAAGTTCCCTGATCCAAACAGCACGTATTTCAAAGTTATGAGGACCATCTCCTTCTGCTCTGTGAGAGGCACATGTTTGGAATATAAATGTTTAGGAGATCTTTCTGGAGAGAGAAACTTTTTCGGAAAAAAAAAAGACTATCACTCAATTCAGCTTTCAGTGCAGAAGGCACAACATCCTAGGAGAGCTTTCTATCACTGCTGTTCATTCATCACCCATTATTTGACAACTAAATTGTTTGCTCCCACTTCTGGGGAGGAGATGGGAACACCAAGTAATGCATGAAACCAGGCTCTCCAGATCTCTGTTTTCCAGCTTGGATTCAGCAGGAAGCTGGAGGTCACGGATCTTGGAGAGGAGGAATTTTCTGAATTACAATTACAGATTTATTTATTTTATGTCACAGTCATCACTGATAACAAAGTTCCATATAACATATAGTGAGAGAGAGCCAAAGATGTGAGAGGATCTAAAGTGTGGAGTTTTAAACCTCAGTGATAAGCAGCTCTGTTGTTAGGATTCATATTTATTCCAGTCTTCTGCAATGCTCTTGTGACAGCTCAAAGACTCTTGTGACAGCTCCAAGAACTTTGATCTGAAGCAAATTCTTATTTGAAATACTGCTGATCCTCTAAGGAGGAAAATTAAACTGAGCTCACTGAAGGTTAAAGCACCCAGAGTGGTTTTCCCAGAGTAAAGGTCCCAGTAGAAGAAACAAGAGAAGTTGTTTATAACAGGCAAACAAGATGCAGAAGACAAAAGACATGTTAGCTGCAAACTAGCAGTGGTCTTTTGTGTATATGTGCAGAATGAGGCCATTTGAGGGCACTGGACTTAATAACAGGATGGTTATTATATTAAAACCAAATTAGGACAGTTTACAGAGAAAGCCACTAACATGATATGTGTTTCAACATGCTTTTAACTACGTTCTTGGGGTCATGAGCAGTTTAGTTCAGCCGTAAAAGGTGTTCTACCTGATCTGGATTGTGAAGAAAGGAATGAAATTACAAGGCAGAAAAAGAAACAAAACCAATCCCTTCTCTTCAGCCATGGCATGGCACATGCTGCCACTGGAAAATAGCAATATTTTACAAGGAATTGTGTTTTCAGGAAGGTTAGCTTGAGAAACAGAGCCTGATTCCCACATAACTGCAAGGTAAAAAAATGCAGTAAGATTAGAAACACTGAATAAATTAATTGGATGGCTTCATTTGTATCATGAAAACTTAGGGAAAAGTAAAACCTGGAAAAATTACACAGCCATGTTTCAGCTTACACTAGACTTTACTACAGACTAGGAAGCAGCTGGCGGATTAACCTGCATCTATCTACCAAAGAGATCCAACTCTTCTACCTAAAGCATAACTTTTTAGCTGTTACAGGAGTTCCTGCATTAGACCCATGGAAACTTAACTGGGTTATGGGCGACATCTGTTCCATGCAAAGCCACTTACTATGGCGCAAGTTTGCTGAAAGACCCAAGTACTATGCTATCCATAGTTCACTACTATTACCCATGACTTAACAATGAGCCTGCTCCTACATAACAACCGTCATGGAAAGAGAAGTCCGTGTCCTGCTATGTGTCCACAAAACAACCTACAAGTGAATAGATATTTGGTACCAGTGACTATGCAACTGGAGATGTTATCTGCATTAAAGCAGCACCACGGAAGTAATTTAGAGTATTAGATCTAAACCAACAGTCAGTCCTACAAAGGAACTGGAACCTCAATGACGCTGGCTATTAAAGATGGCAGAAAAGTGACTTCTGGTTTAGATGTATACAAGGAAATGATTAAAAAGAATAAACTGGAAAATCATCCAAGTGATAAATCGTTTCTGGCAGAACCTGGATTTCAACTAGATCTTCTGGAGGCCAATTTAATACACAAAACATGCCTTCCTCTATAGAGGGCTTTTTCCAGTGGAGGTTTATTTGCTCCAATTAGATGGTAGGGCTAGGGAAACATTTAATAGCAGGAGCACCCAATGCCAGGCTATATTTACCAAGGGAGCATAATTGGGGGGGGAGTTTGATTTTGGTTTGTTCCATCTCTAAACAAGCCCTGACAGAATACTTTGCCAGGAGGATTCATACCCTCTATAGCCTATTAATTTGCAAGAATGACAAGAACTTAAAATTTTTCTGTAAGTAAGGTGAAACTCCAGACTCTCAAACAATGCCACGGACACCTTTTCTTCCAAATGCATGTGTTGAAATTCTGGCCTCATACCTTAGAGCTGTTCACATTTTGCTACATGAGAAGCAATGCACTTGCCAAAGTGATTTTCTCAGTGAACAAAGGTTGAAGCATTCTGCCATTAAAAACATGCATTAATTTCCCAGCTATGTGTGCAGCAATGACTTGTGTCTCTGTTAATAAAGTCTAAGTGTAATATGAACATTTTATTCATTAAAAGACTGCATTTGCAATTGGAGCTTGCAATGTGAATTATCTTATTTAATACCTTTAAAAATAATAAATAAATACGGAGAAAACTGATCCAGGCACAAGTGAACAGATGCGGATCTCAACTAAGTGCCTTTGTAATGATGGCTTATGATTGGTATTTGAAACAGTCATAAGTAGAATGTGTTATACATAAGGACTGTCAGAAATATCAGCTCATTTCTGTATTTTGTTTGCTTTTCCTTAAAAGCCTGAAGACACCTCCCTTTTGTTCTGTAGCTTTCAAGAGCCAGAAAAACAACAGATTAAAATCTAAGAGCATAGCTGTCTCAACTGTACATATCCCCTATAGAACCATTCTATGATTCTAATACGTTAAAGTTATTAGAAACATGAGCTCTCCCTTTACATCTGCAGTCACCTAGAGAGATTATAGAGGCTTTGTAACTTCCAAATTTTCACAGCTACACAAATTAAAACAGAAGTTTCTGACCTTGACACCTGTTTCAAACAGGATTTGCAAAGATGCCTCCAAATTGTAGACCCTTTTAAGGTCAGCCATTTATCAATCACTTCAGATATGCTGACACTGCTGTCTCACTGCTGCTTGGCAAAGTAAACTGCCCCATATTGAGCTCTGTCCTGCCAATAACAGGGCTTCTCTTTGGCTAGCATTTAAGCTAGTTTGGATGCTCCCATGTGTTACTGCAATCATAGCAATATCGACAGAGCAGCCCTGCTCTTTGCCTAGAAGTTAATTCATTAAGTTCCATATGTGGAATAGGATGCTGCTTCACACAACTGCAGACTCCAGTCCTTCAGAGGCTTTTAAAGCACATGCAGTTTCATGACTGTAAACCCTCAGGAAAAGGCTATTCTCTAGAGCTCTGTGCCCCCACCATAGTACATTCAGCTTTGTTTCAATGTATCTTCAGTAGGGCATTCTGCTTTGTAGCAGATGCTTCAAAGCATTTTTATATTGGACACTGCCTGCAGAACACACTGAGCTCTTCTCTGAAAGAACAGTTGCAATCTCAAGAACAAAAAAAAGAGGGGAGGGTGTGCATTCAGGCTCATGTGTGTTGTGTATTTCTCATGGCTCTGTGTCTGCAGAGAACATTTTCCAAGGAGGAAGGAGGTTTTCTGGTGTCTTTTTGAATCAGGCAAACAAAGGATTTCCACTTCATGATCAGCAGACATTCTTTTGTGAGATAAACAGGAATGGATAAGGATCCTAGGTTCCTTTAAGTACACAGAATGAAAACCACCATGAGATTTTAATGGTTTATAAACTACAAGGCTTTTGAAAATCATCATCAAGGAGCCAAGAAGTCTGGCTTCCCCTTTTCATACAGGGCTCAGCCTCAACTAGACGCATTTTTTCATTCAGCTTTCTCACATTTACCTAACTACGCTTGCCAGATGCTTTGCTGCAGAAACCATCTGCTTGACATTGCTTACATATAATAAAGTATCTCTCAATACAATGTATTGGAAATGTTTGGAGATCTTTACATGGGAACCAAAAGCAGCAGTGCTGACTCAGGCAGATCTCCCACTGATGTCAGTGGGAATTGTACCTGAATGAGTCCTGCTGGACCTGATACAAAGCTGGCTGTGTAGTGATTACGGCTGACTGATGTGAGAACATATGGTTATAGTTTAACAATACCAACTGTAATGGAGATGAGAAGGAAATTTTATAGCATTCCTGGCTTGCTGCCTTTTTATAACTATCAGAAACACCCAAACGATTCGTATGTATCTGCTTCTGTAACAGTTTTTCCCAGCTTCAAGTGAACACTGAGAAACTTGAGAAGTTATATCCTACCTCAACAGTTTTGAGTCAGTCTGTTGAGATAAAACTTGAAAGCCAGCAAGACTACATGGGAAGTCTGAAAGCAGACTTCACAGTTTCTCTACAGATTGTATTACATTACCTCTAGATGAGAATGCAGACGTTTCAATACATTTCCCTTGGTCCAATCTGGAGCAGAAATTAAGCCTTCATAGCACTGAAGAATAGTCAGCCTAGTAGTAGGGACATGAGTGTGACAACTGCTATACCAAACGACAATGGCTTCTCAAATTTGACCCCAAAATTTAGGTGTTATAAAATTACAGCTGCAGTAAGTCTAAAAGCTGAGAGTATCACTGAGGTTATAGCACTTGTGAATCGTGATCACAAAAGCGCACCTCTTAGTGAAGAAAGCAAGTCCTGTCCCTCACAAGAGTTGCAGAAGGATGAAGAAGGGCAATACTGATAAAATAAGGAAGAGAAGGTATGATGCATGCAGCTACAAGTTTTAATCACAGCTTTAACAGAAGGGATGTTGCAACTTCAATACTTTCTAAGAAGGGGCCATATTAGAGTCACAAATGCCAAAGAGCAGGTAAAACACTTCCTGTTGCAACCCACTAATTTTGGTTTAGAGGAAGCACCACAGAAGGAGCATCAACAAAAATTCCAATACAACAGTAAAATAATTAGGTTAATTAACATACAGAGGCACCATTAATTTGTCTCATGATATCAGTTCTCACCTTACTGTCACATTAAAAAGCTGTCAGCGTGGGTCATGTGAAAGAACAGGGAAAACAACACTTAAAGAGTTGTGCCACTGCAGTTATTCGAAGGAATGTGAAGTCTAGTTACACAGTAAAACACTCATTTTAGGAATTGCTTACCTAAAACAGGCTTCAGTGGTGGAAAAGTAAGATCTACCAGGATTACTATGCCACTATGCCATTCCTGAACAGCTAGCTGCTTACTTGTTTATGAAAGATCACTTGACACAGCTATATCTTCCCTTTTGAGTGTTATACCCTCCTATCTCCTTCTTCCTACATACCTACTGAGACAAAAGGTTTAAGTTAGACAAATCAAGTGGGAAAAGTAAGAAAGAGATCACAGCTGTAATTCTTTCCCTTTTGCAAGACTAAGTTAAGGAATACAGTATGTACCTCTCACCTTAAGTGAAAGCAAGTCAAAAAAGTAAGCTGAACCTGAATCAACCATCAATTTACATAGTTAAGCCCAGAAAAGCAAATCACTTATTTAGTTTTTGACATCCTTGTTTTACCTTGCCCTTGTTGTTTCCATTCTTGCTTGTGGTGTTGTATCGTGGTTACCTCATGCTTCTCTTGGGCTGACTGAGAGAAAAGCAACCATCAGTGCTTTAGTGGTCAAACTTTAACCTGCCTCAAAAGCACGGCTTTGTTTAGACAAATCAGGCAAGAAAGGTGTTCAAAGCAAGAGTACAGCTGTATTCAGAGTGAGTGGCATAAACCAGGAACAGGACACAACATTGCCTGCAACGTCACTTGCATGTGAACCCAAAGCAGCAATTCCAAGGAAGTGCTGAACAGAAACATTTGCAAAGCTGCAGGAGGAACTGAACTTCAACTCTGCGTGCAGTGTTACGTTATTCAGCACTTCATCAAGGGAGACATGAGTTTCATTTTGGACAGTAGACTTTATTAGAAATTTTCTCCTCATTCATCAGTAAATTCACATTAAAATACGCTGGAGGCAGCTCAGTCTAAACGTTTGACATCCTGCCATAACAACAACTTCCAGTTTAAAAACTAGATAACTGATCAGGCAGATAACTTGAAACATGTAAGAAATGCAAATAGAAAGCAGCATCTGAAAAAAATGGGATGAGCCTGAAAAATTAATACATTTCAGGTGGAGCTCGGGAAAAAAACCAAAATCAGTCACCCCAAGATGGGAAACAGTTAAATGAGAACTCCACAGACTCTAAACAGATAAATAAACATTGTAACCACACATACATTAAAAAGAGAACCAAGTACTTAGAGTTCATGCCACATAAAAATTATAAATTTGTTCAAATAAAAAAGTGACAAGCTTCCTAAAGTACGAATATCCTAAATTCCCGGGATAGTGAACACTTCCTTATAAATTGCAGAACTTCAGAGGGACTAGATTTGGTCTTGAACACAAGTGGACTGCATCTTACTGTTACCACACCCGAAGATTTGACACATATACCAGTTTTGCTCCCCTCGTGTTTTTAAATCACATACTTTTCTTCTAACCAGTAATCTGCTTTTTTAAACATCAGAACTTTTAGATACTAAAGGCCTGATTACGTTGAGTGCTGAACACTCGAAGCTCTCAACAACTCTGAATACTAAAGGCAATACATACAAAAGTCACTGTCAAGGTTTTGCCTTTGCTACTTTATGTTTTATCTGTTGGGGAGAGGTGTAGGAGAGAGAAAATAAAATAAATCACATTACTGAAGAATGCTCTGCCCCGCATGACAGTGGGTTTTGCAGGTCACATTTTCTATTGGCATTTACCAGAGGCAACAAAGATAAACCAATGTATGAGAGATGAGAATAATGGCCTTTAGGACTGTAAACACAACAGGCAACAGGTAATACACAAATCTTGATCAAATCAATGTTTTCACATTCTTTAGTAGTCCCCCACAGTGATCTGCTTTCACTGGTTCAGAAAAAATATATATATTAAAAATTAAATAACACTTCAGTGTCCATCACCAAGATTTATATTTTGCTGTAAACAATTTTCTGCCATTTGCATTGATGTAGTCCAATGTGAGGCCAGAGGGTTCTAGACATCTTATTGGTACTGTAAATAATTCTTCAGAGACAGAGGCAAAGGTAGAATTTCTATGTCATGCAGGCGGTCTCTGCCAAGCGCAAAACGAATTGATCTTCGGCACAGGTCCATTAAAGGCAAGGGTTCCGCTGGAAAAACAAGAAAGAAAAGAAGGAGTTAATTCTTCAGCCTCTCCATTTACAGGCGATGTTTTATTTATTAACATAGATTGTGGATTGTATTAAACAGCCATAAAGACAATGGTATTGTGAAAAAACCCGACCATGAGACAATTAAGATAATCAATAGAAGCAAAGACAGAATTCGATGCACTTCACCCATAACAAGTAACTGTGAAGTTTCAGACTGAGCTTCCTTATCTGTAAGGCTTACAATAATAATTCCAAAACCACTCTTCAGGCTCACCAAGCTGCAGCATAAGAAGTTGCTACATTTCCAGATGTCTAACAAGACAAAGAGCTTCTACTCTGTTTATAACACGACATTCATCTTGCGTAGCCTTAATGTGAACGACTCTGGCAACTTCTGACCTTGACATACCAGTTCCTTCTTACATCTTAGGAACTGGAAATGGCACTTAAGGGTAACCAAACTTCACAGCAAACAGTGCTCTTCCTGCAACACACTCTCAGTTTTTCTTTCTAGGGTGTTCCTTGGAAGCAAAAAACCTAAACAAAACACCCTCAAAAATCTAGAGAAATTTTAACCTATTCCTCCATCTTCATGCACAAATTAAGGGAGAAGGATTCAGCTGACTCGAGGGCAGGGTGTGAGTTCTCATATGTGTACACGCAAACAGCCCCAAAATATACAAACTATGTCTGCAGACCCTCCTTATTTAGTTTAACAGAAATAAGTACCTTTCAGAAATGCCTGGCAGATAGCATTTAAGACTGGGGACCCAACCACAGTGATCTGCAGCATCTCAAACCATCTCACCACTATATCCCATCCTGGCCTGCAAAACTTGCACAGAATTGCAGGAACATCATAGAATCCCCATCTAATAGTAGCATGAACAACCCCTGTGATTGCAGAGCTTGCAATGGAAATCTTTTTGTAGCAGGAACTGGAATAAAGCTGTGAGGCCTTTAGCCAGTCACAACTATCTTGAAGAACAACTTTAACCAGATGGATTTGGTTGCACATGTTAGTTTAAAAGGGTAAGAGATTAAGAGACTACAGGAAACTCTTCCTCTTCACGTGGTAAAACAATAGTATCCTTTAAAACATTACCGGTACTTTCAAATGGAGGGGAAAAAAAGTCATCTGATTATATTAATGATAAACTTTTATAAACTTGACAACTTACAAGTGCTCAACACTGTACAGCACTCAGTGGTGTTATCAAGAGTTCTCTTATGTGCCACATGTTGGTTGACACAAAGTATGTTAATCTGCCCATCTTAAACCCAGCTAAAATAAAGCTGACTTTATTTTAAAACCTAATTGGAAAAAAAAAATCACTACAAAGCACAAAATATCCAATTGAAGGATTTGCTTTATATGCCAGAATTGTCTGGCTGGTGACACACCACTCACTTAATGGACTTCCTATCATTTACCCCAGCATCACATTTGATTTGTCTAGTCCACAGGTTCACTCTGGTGTTTCTCAGGAGTGTCTGGCAAAAGAGCTTAGAAAGCATTCTGTTGTATGCTGAAAGACTAAAAAGCTTATTTAACTTCATAACCACTTCAGTGACTTGCATATGGAGTCTACTTCTCCGTAAAAATCCACTTAATGTATAATTTTGGCTATTAAAAGATGAAAAAAAAAAGAGCCTTCACATTCCAGTAATAAAGTAACATCTTCTATACACTGGTGATCTTAGTTGGGTTTTTTTTATACCAGAATTATGAACATTAAATCTTACAGGATGAAGCTGTAAAATTCATTAAAAGGGATTACATAAGTAGGAGCAAAACCGGCTCCAGGAGATGGAACACAACACATCTTACAAGATCTACACCATAAACAACCATTTGCTGAGTATCTTTCCAGAATCTCTGAGGTCCCATTCAGAAGATATAAAATAAAGGCTAAGAGTGCTTAAAGCCATTAACCTGACCCTGTGGTCTCTTTTTCCCCCTAAAGGAATATGTAAAATGCAGCCATCTGTGCAGCCAGTCACGGAGTTAATCCTAAACTTCAGAACACAATTTAAGGAAAGGCTAGAATATTTTTCAAGCTTCAAATGCTAAATGAATGTCTCTCGTCTCACTTCTACAGGGAGTTTTCATATGCTACAGAAAATGCCCCCAAGTGTTGGCAACAGCTGTTATATTACACACACTGAATGTGTTTCTGCAACTTGAAAACAGAACTATAGTTGTTATTCTCCTTTCTATCCAACAGAAGTTCAAACCTACAACAAACTTAAAACAGGTTTGTCCTGCAATAGTAAATAAAAGTTATTTTCTGGGGTAAGCACTGTACAAACTTGAGGAAAAATAGTAATAATAGCATTTTGCAACTGTGAATAGCCCTAAATGCCCAAAAATTAAATTCAGGAACAGAAGTAATCTTAGTTTTTAAAATAGTTTATGGGATAAATGTAAAACTGTTTAAAGACTGGCAATTTTGGGGCAGCCTAACTCAATAATGCTCAGAAGCATTGTTAACATTTGGCACACACCTTAATGCAAGCTTTCTTCCCTCCATCATCACATCTCCCAGTTTTACTACATACATTACAAAAGGAGGATCATTTGGGAAGAGGTCCAGCTTTCCAGATGCACAAGTTAGGGTCTGAAAACTGGGTGAGTTCCGGGGGAGGCATTTCTGTTAACATGGGGAAGAGGCAGAAGGAAGTTTGTATAAAGACTGTACAGACCCTTAACAGCGGCTGGGAGTGCTCCTCAGCACTGGCATCTGGGTGCATCCTTCAGCAGTGCCCTGCCCTGAAGCCCAGCAAGACAGACTCCACTGTGCACCCTTCTCCAGCCCATTAGGCCCTGGGCGAGATAGGTGCCACCAAGTGCTCCAAGAGGTCCCCTGCCTTGGGAGCTGGCAGAGCAAAGGCACGCCAGACTGCCAAGCATAAGCAAGTGGTGATTTCAGAGGCGCTTTAACGTTCATCAGGTGCCAAGGTCTGGCACACAGCCTGGCTGCTAGTACCTGGATGCCAAGCCTAGGCTCTGCCATGCCCGCACTGCAGATGGTCCTCCATCAGTTGAGAGGCTTTTCCTGTGCTGGAACTTCTTGGGGAGAGGAAAGTGGGGCAATGTCAGCACAGCACAGCATGCTGGCAAGGAAATGAACCACTGCAAAGAGGTTGCTGCTCATCTGCTGTAGCGGCTGAACCGTCTCTTTCACACACATGCAAGCACCAAAAATGCTTTTGGTTTTCTGGGAAATTCAATCAGAAACAGAAGTATCACTGTGACTTGGTCCTTTCGGAGAGGAAAAGTTCGACAACCCTGAGTATGCACTGCTACGCACCCCACCTAAAACGCACACACAGAGACTTGATGTATGCAAACCACTCAACAGTACATTCAAGTGTTCAAACCACTATTTCCAAAATGCTCACTTCCTTTGAGATCATGCAAATAACTCTGAGAAGAAAATAATAATGCAAGAGATGGGAAGATGAATTTTGAAGCCACATGGTTAGCAGTAAGTCTGCTACCGAAAAAGTCTCTCTTTTACAATGTTAAATATTTACCTTCGAAAACCTCTGAAATTCAGGGACATTAACTGCTTCTCAGAAGATCTCGCTCCTCAGCATACCTAATATGCATGATGAGAGTTGTGTTTTTGGAGTAACCCACAACAGAATGGAACTGGAACATTCAAGCCTCTTCAGAACATGAACTAGCCATTTAGCTGAAGTTATGTGAACTCCAGTAATGTTCTTGCCATCAGAGGAAAGGAGGAATGAATTGCTGAGCTGGAATGCAACACTGTAAAGAAAACATGATTCACAAGAATGGCTCTTTGTGTTAAATTCCCAACCAGGCTAAGAAATTCAAAGCAAGACGCGCTGGGGCACAGGAGCAAGCTTTGCACAGGAAACCCAGCGCTTCCTCTCAGGCTCCAGAGAAAAGTGCAGCTACAGCTTGTTGGGTAACACACACCCTGAGCCTCTGCAACGTACTTTAAGGAATCATCTCCTCATTTAAAGTTTACCATGGAAGCTCTACACCCAAAGTAGCTCCTCATAACTGCCACGTTACAGAACACTGTATAAAAACATACATAAAAATATGTAAAACATATAAAGCATAAAACCAGTGTAAAAATAATACTGCTTAATTTATGTGTCAGAACTTAATCCCATGTCTCCCAATTCTGGACCAGTGCAATAAAACAAAAATTAAACAGAAACCAACCACAACAACCAAAAAGAACCAGCTAAGAAACAGACCTTTGCTTCCACTCCTCTGCAACAGGCCCACTGTTGGTTGCAGTACAGGGTCCTCCATCACAAAGCTTCCCTTCCCTACACTGCACTTACACACATACTGAGAACTGAAAGACTGGGAGCAGGGGGTAAGGCACAACAACAGCCCATGCAGAGCTGCATTTCACCAAGTGGCATACAAAATAGCTTAAACAGCTATTTAACATAAGAGCTAACAGCTTAAAAATAGCTTAAATAGCTATTCAATAAATTATATTTATTTAATGAAATAACAAAAGCTATTTAGTAACTATAACTGGATATATGCGTTCTAATGGTATCACTCATGGTTTAAGGACAAAGGCAAAGAAATGTTTGTAACTAGAGACAACGATGTGCTTGTGAGTGTTTCCCCAGTAAATATGCATCTGCGATGGCAATTTGCACATCATTACCAGCTGAAAAGTTCATTTAGTTTTGGCAACCTGCAGTTATTTAACAATCTGGCACCCCAACAAGACTGCCTCATCTCTGTAAACAGGCTTTTATAGTTGAGATACTGAAGTCATTTAGCATCCAATAACACTACATGTTATTAACTGCAATGTTACATAAGGCTCATACAAAAGAGCAGCTTTTAGCACACAACAGTTATTTGCCAAATGACAATACACAGTTTTTAAAGGAATTTTTAAAGCTCTAACAGCACACAATGTTCATGGCTTTCCTTAATCTATGTAGCATGTATTTTGATCTCAGTTATAAAATCAGAGTTGTCTGGGGGGAGAAAAAAACCAACACAATCAATACAAAATTAAAACCAATTGAAAAAGAAAGGAAGTTTTTGTGACTCATCACCAAAAAATAAGGATTTTTATTTCTTTTATAAGTCTACCTACGATACCAAACTATATTACGCTTTGCTATTTTGAGGCCTCAGACTTATTAAAAAGCACTTCTATTCAGTGATTTATGATACTGCTTCCAACTGCTGTAAGGCAGGTTTAAAGTCAGATACAGAAAAAAATCAAAAAAGAAAGAAAAGAAATAATCCCAGACTGGTTTGGGTGGGAAGGGACCTTAAAGCTCATCCAGTTCCAAACCCCTGCCATGGGCAGGGACACCTTCCACTAGAGCAGGTTGCTCCAAGCCCCATCCAACCTGGCCTTGAACACTGCCAGGGATGAGGCAGCCACAGCTTCTCTGGGCAACCTGTGCCAGGGCCTCACCACCCTCACAGGGAAGAGCTTCTTCCTTATATCCAGCCTGAACTTCCCCTGTTTCAGTTTGAACCCATTCCCCCTTGTTCTATCACTACAGTCCCTGATGAAGAGTCACTCCCCAGCATCCTTGCAGATCTCCTTCAGATACTGGAAGCTGCTCTGAGGTCTCCATGCAGCTTCTCTTCTCCAGGCTGAACAGCCCCAATTTCCTCAGCCTGGTGCACAGCAAGGAGTCTTGGAACCCACCATGCTCCAGACAGCATTTTTGTTAATCCTTTTACTTGAGTTTTCCCCCTTCCTCCAGGTATGAAAGCACCTGCTAAAGGGTAACGTGGCCTAAGTGTTTCCATGAGGGTGATTTAGGGTATGCAGAAATTTGTAACTCCCATTTAATTATCACATATAATAAACGCACAAATATATGTAAGCCAGGAGTTTTCCTTCCAACCTTTCTGCCAAAGCTTAATTATTGTTTTAATTTTACACAGTACAGGCCAAATTCTTTCCCCCACATAATATGGTACATAAATACACCCCCTGTGACATATTTATGGCTTCCCTGATGCAACTGATGGAAAATGTGAGTTGTGTGCCTTAAACAGCACAATCTAGAGAAAGGAAATTGCAAATAATATATTAAAGAACACAGGCTATGACCAGTCATAAAAAGGCTAATAAATCTCATAACAGCAATGAAAAATCAGTCAGAGGGTGAGAGAATAAAAGAAATCACTTATCTATTTTTCCCACGTGTCTAAGCTCTGCAGCCTAACCCAGCAAATCACACAAATGAAGCTACCTTAGAACATCACATCTTAGTTACAGCTCAGGTGATCCAAGGGGATCACCACTCAGGAATCCCATGGTTTTTCAACAGAGCACTGCCATTTGCCCTAACTCCCATGTTTTAGAACCCAAGAGCACTGGGCTCTGGCGCATTACCACCAAACTTGACAGAAGCCATGTGCTACAAAGCTCCAAGAGCACTGCACACCCTCCTTCAGCCTCTGAGCATCCCCTGCCATCCATGCAGCTTGTTCCTACCCAGCTGGAAGCTATTGCCCTCCCTTCCTCTAAAGAGCAATGGGTGGCAGATGGTGAGATGGTTTTGTTATCAGTCAAGGCTGATAAACAGCCACGGTCTCCAGCAGTTGTCTGCTAGGACAAATAAACTCCTTATGCTGTACCAACAGAGGCACCTTGCTTGTATCAGACAGAGTGGGGAAGCAGAATCATAGAAATAATACAAACTCCCTCCCCGAATCTGAGCTAAGCCACATTCCACAAAAATTTGGTACTTGAAATTAAATATGTTAAAAGGAGAAAGGAAGGCAAGAAAGTTTGAATACATGGAAGGACTTAGGGGTAAACCTCCCTCCTCCTCTGCGTGTCTTGTGCTGGACAGGGGGGGATTGTTTTACAGCTGCCTCTGGTTTTTAAGTGTTAAATACAGTTACGCACAGTTTAACACTTCAATCGGGCATCATTTAGCAGAATTAAGCTGAAAAAGCAACACTGAGCAAGCAGATATTCTGCAGCATCATTTGTTTTCAGTTAATGCTCTCCAGCTGTGCTGTCTTGAGAGGGAAAGAGTTGAGAAGCAGAACAGAAAGAAAACAAACCAAAGTCAATCCCAAAAGCCAGTGGCCTCTTGTTAGGGGTTCGATAAAGAATCTGTCATTTGAGCACAAGTACGTATCTCCTTGCAATTTCTTTTTGCTTTTCAGTGTTTGCAATCTCCTATGAAGAAGACACATGACTCAGACAACAGGTCATGATTCATGAGCACTAGAGCGCATGCCTAAATCAAATGAATTCAACGCAGGCTTAAAATTTATTCTTAAAGATTTCTATTTAGTAGACTTAAGCATATTCCTAAACACTCTCTTTGAAGCACTGGTTATAGAAGCATTCTTCCTAGAAAAGTAATTTGCCTGTGTGTATTTTTACAAGGCTGTATATATAGTCTTACACATTGTATCTGCAGAAACCCTCTTCTGAGAGGCTCAATGTGCCCTACAGTTCTTATCCTCTAGGCAGGTGCACCTAAAAAGGTCTCCAGATTGAGCATATGCAGTATGTGCAACAGGAGCAATGCAAAGTTTGGCCGAGGCCAAATCTGCAAGCCAATTTCACTGGGGAAATGCTACTGAAAACCTTTATTTCTGAATTACAACAGCTCATTTAAATGTACATATGTGTTACAGTAATTCTATTTCCAGTAGCAAGAAAAGCCCAATATCACAGCTATGATTCAAACTGGAAAACATTTTAGCACATTATTTCTCCAATTTACAGATTAGTAAATTGTACTGCTCTGTATAATTCAGAAGCTACAAAACAGACCTAGATAATAATGAATTTTACCAGCAAATGAATGGCTTTTTAAAAAAGGAACAGAGTTACAGCTTCATAGACTTGCCTGCTGCAGAGAGCATGAGCAAGAACAGTGGCCACTTCCCTTCTGAAAGCGGAAGCACACTTACGATGACCTTCCCTGTGTGCATCGAGAACATGCAAATAGGAAATATGAGCTGCAAAGATTTGCTTTCTGTCCTTGATTTGTTTGTTCTTTTCCTCCCCTCAAACACCTCCACAGAACAACTCTTTGTTTTGTTCTTGAACATAGTATGAAGGTAAACTGAGACAAGTGACTTCAGTGATGATCTAAATGTTCAGTACAAAAGACACCTAACATAAATACACCCTCTTTAAAACCAACCAACAAAAAGTGCTTGAGGTTAGAGATGAGCCTAAGCTACAACCATTGGCTCCTTAGCTCCTCAGCTCCTCCCAGCTCAAATTTCCCCAAGTTTAACATCCTGGCAATGAGGATTTGGCTTAGATTAATCTCTAATGTACACTTTATACCTTTTACTCTTAGGAACACATTTATCACCATTAAATTCAGCTTGTGTGCCAGGCCATAAAGAAGGAAGTTAAAATATATTAAGGTGAGAGAAGATTAAAGGTCGGATGAGAATTTCACTGAGCAGATGCATTTGAGTTCAAAGACAACATCGTTCAGGGGTTACGGACAGATTTATGGGCAAAGTAATAATGGAGAAAGTTGAAGTTCAGGTTTCAAGGCCAAAGCACTGCAGACAACTATTGCAACAGGAGTTCCCACACTGCAAACAATATGCAACGTGATGACTGAAACATGCTGAAATAATTCCTTGAGGTTTATCTCTCCATAAAACATGATTCATAAATAGACATATAAAACACACATGCACAGGTACACATCTATGCGTGCAGCCTTCATGGCTGTAAACAGGTCCTTATTGCTTGGGGGAAGGATCAGAAAGAGATTTCAGGTGAAGCTTTCCCTGCCCTTCAATTCCCATCTACTCTTCTCCCACTGGCCTACTTTATCGACCTGTTGCATTTTATATGGCATATTCATTGTGTGGGATAGTGAAGTGTGCCCTGTCATCTTTTCTTGCACTGTGCCCAACACACTGGAGGTTCACAAGACTTCCTAAATCCTACCATACTAAAATAACACATGCTCATTCAAGATTTCCATTGCAAACAACTCATATATTCTCAGCTGGAACCTACCACATCAGTTTTCTGTATGGATGTTTAGTATTACACTAAATAATGAAGTTATTTACCCTAGTTAGCAACTAAATTGATTCAAAGCATCTGCAGCACATTGCAGCTCCCTTCAAAGTTTTACCATATTTTCAGGCTAACCGAACTGATAACTCTCCTCCTTAAATTAATAGAAATCATACTGTTTAAGACAATTTAGACTTGACTACATCCCCATTATCTTTGTATTTTCTCAGCTGTTTCAATCCAAATTACCCAGAGGCTCCAACATATGCAGATTTCCTCAAACCAAGTGCAGAAAGGCAGTAGCATGTCATTTACATTTGAATGCAATTGTATACAAGCTGATGATCTCTAGGGGAGATCCACAAACAACAGACCTGACTCATCACTTTGTTACTCTAGTTTTGATATTAATAGAATTACATTGAAATAAATCTGGAGTAATGAAATTGCTATTAGGCTCAACATAATGAATTTGATCCCATTGGTTTTAGTGCCATTTATATTTCTGATTTCTTGTTGGGTTTTTTTCTTAAGTTCCATAATCTTTATCAGCAGAAAATGGGTGCTGCAGACAATCTGAACTATTTTAATACTGAATTTAGGATTTGTCATCACTCCTGGTAAGCAAACACAGCTGTTGCTCTCTGGAGACATTTCTAAAGCATTCATTTTGAACACAAACGCACTCTCACATCACAGGTAGAGCACACAGGGCTGCCTTTACTCAAGTCATTTATTGTCGTATCTAAGTATGGGCTTGCATAGAATCAGAGAATAGTTAAGGTTGGAAAGGACCTTAAGATCATCTAATTCCAACCCCCCTGCCATGGGCAGGGACACCCCACACTAAACCATGTCACCCAAGGCCTCATCCAACCTGGCCTTAAACACCGCCAAGGATGGAGCATTCACAACCTCCCTGGGCAACCCATTCCAGTGCCTCACCACCCTCTCAGTAAAGAATTTCTTCCTTATATCCAATCTAAACTTCCCCTGTTTAAGTTTGAACCCGTTACCCCTTGTCCTGTCACTACAGTCCCTGATGAAGAGTCCCTCCCCAGCATCCTTGTAGGCCCCCTTCAGATACTGGAAGGCTCCTATGAGGTCTCCACGCATAAACTCACTTATTCTTGAAAACCTTAACCTGCATAGTTGCACTGCCCAGATAAGAAAATGTATCCTCTGGCAGCTTAAACGATATTGAAATTAGTTTATATTTTGTATGGAGAAATTACTTCTCTGCCCAAGTTAGAGAGTTCTAGAAATATCTTTTTTCTGTGCTATTAATCACAGCATTATTCTTTATTTAAGTAGAACAATACTAATTCTACCTCATAGCTTAATCTCTTCTATTTCCCTTTGTTTAGGCCTAAAATCATTGCTCAGCTCTTCCTATCGCAAGCTCCTGTTACCATCTTCCTGCCTTGGCAAAGCTCCATCTGAAATTCCACACTGCTGTGCGACTGCCTACAGCCAGCCCTCCTGGCATGTTCTCTTACAAATGGTCTGGTCATTTTGTGAGAAATAGCATGGAAAGATGGTTTCCATATTATGCATTCCTACAGCCACTGTATTTGATATGTTATCGTACCCTAAGCCTCTGAAGTACCTCTGAGCATAGAACCCACTGATAAGAAAGCGGAGGGGTAGGTGGGCTAGGGAGGGTGGTTTGCAACTGAATTGATTCTACGATTCTGTGTCTGATTCCCTCCATGTGCCCAGCAGCAGGGAAAGCCACTTCAGTATTTGCACTAAATCACAGAATCACAGAATCAACCAGGTTGGAAAAGACCTTTAAGGTGATCGAGCCCAATCATTACCCCAGGACTGCCAAGGCCATTGCTAACCCATGTCACTAAGGGCAAACTGATCTTCCCTTAAGATCTCCCCTCAACCCTCACGGCCACCCCTGCTCTCCCCCCTCAGCCCTCTTGGCCACCCCTCTCTCCCTCTCCCCCTCCCGCCATGATGACAAACATTAAAACTCACACACACACCCCTGGAATTTCACACGAGATCACTAGACTCTTACAGCTAACTCCAGTTTTGCTCACTATGTCCATGTACTTCTTCCTAGCAGACACACAGACAGCAGGAGTCCTCTCTGAGCTGTCTTCTCTGGCCTGAATGGCTGAAAGGAGAGGTGGAACTGCTGACATAATCCATCCATCCATCCTCTCACTCCTCACAACACTGCTCAATCTTTGGAGAACTTGGCCTGCAGCAGCATTCCACTCACAGCTCTTCCCTGTCCTCCTCCAACTCACCACATCCAGCTAACGCATTTCTTTTGGACCCCTCAAACTACACAACTTTCCCCCTGCAGCACTCAGTTCTTGTTGCAATGAATTCAGACACAAAGGGGAGGGCAGCGAGGGGTTTGCCTCAGCTCTCTCCTCCTCACGCACCTCCCAGTGTCATGCTTGGTCCTTCTGTCCTTGCGCTTCACGTTATCCACTTGTGGTTTTATAACCACCATCTGCACAGCACATCACTGATGTCAAACAAGATGAGGAGGAAACCAACTGCAGCTGAACCACCGAGCAGTGTGGCTGTGCTCTGGAAGGAACTATAAAACACCACAAAGGGTTTGGGTTTATTGCTTCTTACTGATTCATTATCAAATACCCTTTGTCCATAAACAGCCTTTTGCAGCTTTCTCTGCCCCCAGCTGCCAGCTGGCTAATGCAGTTGCGCAGGTGTAAATGAAAGCATCATTTGGCCTGCGAAACAGCTATTATGAACTAAGATTTATCTCAATTTTCAGATCCCAAAGTCAATTTGTAAGTCTGGCAATTAAAAAATTGCATCTGGGAACAACAAAGCAAAGCTGAGCAATTCACTCATCTCTTTAATGTACTGTATGCCTTATTTCTGTAGGAAATGAAATCCCATCTACCCACTCATACAGATGATTTCATATGGAAAAACAGAATGAAAGAAATCAAGTTTGTACTAAAATCCTTGTAACAATTACTACATGTTTGTGTTTCCAGATTCCTGAAGAGATTCAGGTAGTAGCTAGAGGCACTCGGCTCACTACTATATATGTCTGTGTGTATACACGTGTGTGTTTATATATATATGTAAAACATACATATACACATGCACATTAAAAGTATGACTGAAGGAAACATCTGAACCATTCTCTCCTTCTTTCTACACACTTACTTTACATATTCTAGTGGCAATACCAAACCATGGAGTTTAGTGACACAAATAGCTATTAATATTTCATTTTAGGCCTAAACAAAGTGAAATAAGAAGAGATTAAGCTATGAGCTGGAATTAATATTGTTCTACTTATAGTAAGAACAATGCTGTGATTAATAGCACAGAAAAAATACTTCTGCAATTGTACAACTTGGGGAGATGTACAATAATTTATTTGTACAAAATATAACCTAATTTCAGCATTGTTTAAGCTACCAGAGAACGCATTTTCTTATCTGGGCATTGGCAAATATACAGGTTAAGCTTTTCAAGCACAAGTGAGTTTATGCAAGCTCATACTTAGATACCACAATAAATAACTTGATTCATTACAGTATTAAGCAAGGCAGCAGAGCTTGGTGAAGACAGTAATGCCATTTCCAGCCCCCAAAAAGGGTTATTTTGTCATCTTTGATATTTTATTTACATTTTGGAATATGACAATTTCAAAATTACATATTGAGTTCTTTAACGGGAAGAATTGTGGGATTTAGGTTTATTAGGGTTTTGCTTTAGTAAATTAGTGGAATATCAGTGTGATGCTAGATTTCCATTATGTTTTAATGGTTCTGGACCTTTACTATCAGCCTCATTATTTTGAACACTGATTTTTATTTTTTTCTTAATGTGATTACAATAAAGAAAAAAGGTGAGAGAAGTATCTATCCCATTTTATGCTTGTGTGGCACGTATAAAAATACTATTTTTATTTATATATATATATAAATATAAAAATTCCACTATGACTCTTTTCAACCAAATCTTCTGATCTATCATTTAAGTATGCCTTATTTTCTCCTCTTATCAGCAGTCTCCTTCCCTTTCTTCCATGCTCCTACTTCCACGGCAGTGACACTCAGCGAACTGAGGTTTAAAAACAAAGAGCCTTTTCACCTGTGGATCTGTAAATACCAGGCATTGCTTTTTGAAATCCATAATCTAGGTGGCATTGGTGCAACAAATGAAACGCTGTTGTCAAAACAAATTCTTTAACTCAGTACTTAATCCAAAGTACAAACTCCCAAAATACTAAAAGCATATTCAGAATTACACACAGCACAAAAGAATGTTTCCCACTGAATTCCCTGTTGACTCAGCTTTTTTCACTCCACCAGCATTGTCAGCAAAGCCAAAGGGAATTTTGCCAGAGTAAACACTGCTAAATGGGGTCCCCCATCCATAGAGATTTTGCTTTTTCCCCGTTGCCAAGTCAATTCAATGTCAATCTGCCTGAAAAAATGAATTGGATTATTTTTTGTCCAAGTGCTCACAGTTTTGAGATAAACACTGATCCCTCGGGCATAAGATGATGCCCATGCCATTTTATGTCTTGGATATTTCTTAACCAATTAAGTTAATCATGTCAACAATGACCAAGTAAAAAGCTACACAAAGCTTTCCAAAATCATCATTTTCAGGGGAGGGAATAACCACCTAGACCAGACTTCCTGGGGAGCGTTCAATTTAACCCATCCTCATCATTAGTTAGGTGTTTACTTTGGTTATGCTTTTACTCCCCCATCCAGGAGAAGAAATCAAGGCCTTGTGCTTGTCTTAAATCTTACTCAACCATACATACCATCAAAACCACAACCCCAAAGAAGCCTGTAGTCTAGCACTAGAGACAAGAAGGCTTAATAGTTTAAGGTAACCTGACCCACTCATGCATCCCATTTCCCAAAGTGCTCATACTTGTTTTTCATCTCCTTCTTGTTCTTTTCAAGTATCTCCCAGCTCAAGAGACATGAGGAGAGAGGGGCAGTGCCCATCCAGGGTACTTTCCCGGGAACGTGGAAGCACAGTGCTTGTGTGTGCTGCTCATTCAGCACAACCATGCTGCCAGCAATGGAGTGGAGACCTGGTGCTCTCAATCACCTGCACCTCCTGTTTTCCTTTGCAGACATACCCAGGAGTGCAGGCAGGGAGGGAGGCACGACATGCTCCCCCCTCTGGGACTGCCAACCTGCGAAAGACCGGGAAATCAGAAGACTAAGGAAAGCATTACTAATTGCCAAAGATAAATTAACTTGGGAGGGGTAAGCACTAAACCAGGATCCGTGGAAAAATGTCAATGAACAAAGGAAAAAGAAAAAGTCTTTTTCCCTTTCTCTGTGTTACGGTTTAGGGTATTGTTTCCAAAACCTTATACTTTACATTGTCTCTGCTATTAATGACATATTTGTATGTTGATGTCATGCATTTCATATTTGGAATGAAATCTTTTCATAATAAATACTCAATTTTATTTACTGCCACAAAACCAGAATTCTGAGGTTTGTACATTAGGGAACCTAGTATCAATTGAAACATGCACTTCACTGTCTCTAAGGTAACTTTCCAGCTTAGGAAAATAGAGCAAAATTTTGATACTATTTGCTTTATCTAAATGTCTTCCAAAGGCAAAAGCAGGACCATCACTTCCTTTCCCTTGTTTAGGTAACATCAATTAAAACTGCTATTCCAGGACATTCTTCTCTTTGAAACACCAAAGCCAGACGACAATTGTTCTAAACTTCTGGACCTCTCTCCCATGTCACTTTGAACAATAACTTCTGTGCTGGAGCAAATGGAAACTTCATAGACAGCAACCTGTACCATGGCTTGAAGATCTCACAGACAAGCAGAAGTCACCCTGCAGCAATAGCCGATAGCAACCCTTGTGTTGAGATTTCAAGTGTGACCTGGACTCAGTACCCTTCATTTGTAACCTTACAGCACAGCATGAAGACATTCCCAATAAAGACACTTCCTCTACTCATTTCTTAGATGCATCACATTTTTTAGAAGCCAGTTGTGCATAATACTTCTCACTTCAACAAATTCATGCTTGGGATGGTCCATATGGATTTAGCAATCACCACTGACAGAGAAGGTCACAAAATTTTGCCTCTTCCAAAACCATCTGTTCCTCTTTCATGCTCAGAAGTCACAGCAGGACTGAATCCTTGCTTTCAAATATGTAAAGCTCAATTGATTCTATGTGCATTTTTCCTTATAGGCTTTGGCCTATTCTGATGGAAGATTCAGCTTAATCCATTCAAACACTGTTGTTTCGCAAAAAAACAATTTCCTTTGAGGCTATTTAGGTGTTTGAACAGAATCTGTCTTACTTTATGGAGACATCCTGGTTACAGAATTTTCTAAATGGAAAACAATTTTCAAGGAGTCCTGAAATGAGAACATGTTCCCAAATATCACTGTGTGGACTCTAAAAAGCCCCCCTGAAATCTAGGAAGATCACAAGGTTGAGTTGTTCATCATGAAATGAGAATATAGAACAGACCAAAGTAATCCTCATACATACAACATACATACATACATAAATACAACTGCCACCCTCTGACCACTACCATAACTCTTTTGCTCTTTTAATCATCCTGCAATGCCTCACTGAAGCTCCTACCACAGCACTAAACTAGGTCTTTGGGAAGCTCTGCTCAGAAGGTAAAAGCAAGAGCTGTATCAGAAATTTAAACAATAATGATTCTCCCAAGTGCCATAAACAAGTCATGATGCTGGATATTGAGTGTTTCCTGAAAGCATAGCAACGACGATGCCTCTCTGCATCATCCATTTGCAAGAACTTCAAATATCACTTTGAAAACCTGCAGTTCAAATTATAAGAGCAGAACAGCACTGTTCACACAATGCCAGAATACTCTGTATCTTCTGCCAGTCTTTCACCTTGGCTTTCAGATACAATAAGACAAGTTTCTAGTTGCACATATGCGTCCCTCCAACAGACAAGGGCTATTTATCACTGCTCAACCAGGCGCTCTTGGCAGTGCCGTGAGCCCCAGCCGCGCAGTGGTGCCAGCCCCTTTGGCAGGTGGATGCGGCTCTGTTCCCAAAAGCACCCACCAGCCTCGGCAGGTTAAAAGCACATGCTCCATTTTTCACAGGGATGTGGTCTGCGATGTAAATGAGGTTCCTCTCTCAGCCTGTCTTCAGACAGCACTCTCGTGAACCCACATCAGCCATTTCCTCCTTGAAATCTCACATTCCCAGAAGGAAGACAAAAAAAAAAATAAGCTTCCCTAGTATTATGCATCTGCCAAGAAATTTTAAGTGTTCCCATCCAAACCCTCCTCCCTTTTCTTAAGCTGCTGTATTATAGATTGCTCTGGGGAAATACCATAGACTCTGAATGTTCAAGTTATGTTCCTAAGTGGTAAACCATCAACTTTTACTAGACTCTTTACAATAAGATGGTGTGGTCTACCTGCAGAAGCAAATTATATCTTGCTATTTCTATATTAATTATATGTTACACAGATTAACAGCCACAGTAACATGAAGTTAAACTAGCCCTTATGGAAATCTACTATACCTGAACCAGAACAAATACGGAATCATGGAATGGTTTGGAATGGAAAGGACCTTAAGACAAGGTTGCTCCAAGCCCTTTGCAACCTGGCCTTGAACACTGCCAGGGATGGGGCAGTCACAACTTCCTTGAGCAAATATCACAAGGGTTGAAGAAAGTTTTGGGGAATGCATCAAAACACTATGCAGAGTTTATTTGGCTTCAGAATGGCTGTCAGACAAGAGCAAATTAGTTTTTCAAACCCTAAGATAAGAGCATCTGTGGTCAGACAACAGGCAGCACCTTTCAAAGCTCTGGTACAAGAGCTCCAAAGTGTACAAAGCAGGTACACTCTTTCCCCAGAAGATGATTTCCCCCTATACATACATCCTCCAATTTTGGCCTGTGAGTATTCATTCCTCTTAATGACTTCTTTGCCTCGGTCTTCACTGGCAAAGTCTCTGACCGCACCACCAAAGTCTTGGAAGGCGGATGCAGGGACTGTAAGAATGAAGACCCTGGGCCCACTGTAGGAGAGGATCTGGTTCGAGACCATCTTAAAAACCTAAACGTACACAAGTCCATGGGACCTGACGACATCCATCCACGGGTCCTGAAGGAGCTGGCGGATGAAGTTGCTAAGCCACTGGCCATCATATTTGAAAAATCATGGCAGTCAGGTGAAGTTCCCGACAACTGGAAAAAGGGAAATATAACCCCCATTTTCAAGAAGGGGAAAATGGATGACACAGGGAATTACAGACCAGTCAGTCTCACCTCTGTGCCTGGCAAACTCTTGGAGCAGATTCTCCTGGAAGGCATGCTAAGGCACATGAAAAACAAGGTGCTTGGTGACAGCCAGCATGGCTTCACTAAGGGGAAATCCTGCCTGACCAATTTGGTGGCCTTCTATGGTGGGGTTACGGAACTGATGGACGGGGCAGAGCAGTTGACGTCATCTACCTGGACTTGTGCAAAGCGTTCGACACTGTCCCACACAACATCCTTGTCTCTAAACTGGAGAGACATCAATTTGATGGGTGGACCACTGGGTGGATAAAGAACTGGCTGGATGGCCGCATGCAAAGAGTTGTGGTCAATGGCTCAATGTCCAGCTGGAGACCGGTAACGAGCGGTGTCCCTCAGGGATCAGTGTTGGGACCGGTCTTGTTCAACATCTTTGTCGGTGGCATGGACAGTGGGATTGAGTGCGCCTTCAGCAAGTTTGCCGATGACACCAAGCTGTGTGGTTCGGTTGATGCACAGGAGGGAAGGGATGCCATCCAGAGGGACCTCGACACGCTTGTGAGGTGGGCTGATGCCAACCTGATGAAGTTTAACCATGCCAAGTACAAGGTCCTACATCTGGGTCAGAGCAATCCCAGACACTGCTACAGGTTGGGCAGAGAAGAGATTCAGAGCAGCCCTGCAGAGAAGGACTTGGGGGTGTTGGTTGATGAGAAAATGAACATGAGCCGGCTTCAGTGTGCGCTCGCAGCCCAGAAAGCCAACCGTATCCTGGGCTGCATCAGAAGGAGTGTGACCAGCAGGTCGAAGGAGGTGATGCTGCCCCTCTACTCTGCTCTCATGAGACCTCACTTGGAGCATTGTGTGCAGTTCTGGTGTCCTCAACATAAAAAGGACATGGAACTGTTGGAACAAGTCCAGAGGAGGGCCATGAGAATGATCAGGGGACTGGAGCACCTCCCCTATGAAGATAGGCCAGGTTGGATGAGGCCTTGGGTGGCATGGTTTAGTGTGAGGTGTCCCTGCCCATGGCAGGGGGGTTGGAACTAGATGATCTTAAGTTTCCAGCCCTAACTATTATATGATTCTATGATACTCTACTAACAATCTCCTAATCAGATTGTCCCAGGAAGGTCACTGTAGGTTAAGAATAATGCATTTAAATGATTTCCAAGTATTTATAGAAAGATGTTGAGAAAGGAAGGAATGGCTTAAGCACAATTGAGACCACGCATGACTAATGAAGTCTCCTCAGAAGCTAAGCATTCTGAAAGGATGTCAGCCTGGAATGAGAGCTCCTAAACCTGCAGAGATACAAACAGAGGTACCAGTCAGCAGTAAATGATTTCACCCAGCAAAAACTGATGGACTGGTTTTCCTTACCACTGAAGGATGATTTACACATCTCGGGACATTTTAGTCTCCTGTTAGTTGCACTTCAGCAAATTTTCAGGTATCTAACTTTGGATAGTGAATAGCACTGAACTGTTTTTGCTGCAATGACCTTTTGCCCAACGCACGCACCACAGAAGCCATTCCAGTCCAACGGGAAATGGGTATTTGCCTTTAGCATTGGCAACCTGTTTGGTTCAGGCAACCCAAGAGCCACATGTCAAGGAGGCAAAGCTGGCTCTGCCTTGCAGGAGCTCTGTGCAGCTCCTTGTGCTGGTAAGTTATAATGGTGACAAGATGGCCAGGAGACAAGCACAGCTCAGAATGGACCTCTGTCCTGTTGGCAACATTTGACACTGCACCACCATATCTGCCTTTCTCACTGGAGAAGAAATAAATTTCCTTTCCAAACCACATATACTCAAGACCAACATGCAAAGACTTTTATATTCTCCTATTGAAAGGGAAGTAAAAAGAAGTCATTAGAAGAAGATGACTACAAACCACAACTTGACTCACTGCAAGCTTATTATTCTAAAATAAAGCTTTATCTTCACTTACACTCAGTCACTGCTCATAAAAGGTGTAGTACAAAGTCAGCATTCAACAAGCCAGGGGCAACCATGGTCTGAATTATTTACAATGTTCCATTGCTCTGTCAGCATCCCTGCCTTTGAAGCACAACCACCAAATTTAAAAACAGAGACTGCCTTTGGAGCGTTCTTCTGAAGCAGATAAAAAGAAAAGGGCTCACCTAAGTGCCAGCAGTTCCTGCAAATAAGCCCACAGACAAGGTTACTCACTTGCCAGCACCAGGACTGCCTGAGTACTGCTAGCAAAACTCTTTAGTGCTACCTGAGGAGCAAAACTGCCTGTCAAATTAATTCTTCATATGGTGAATACTGTCGCCTGTCTTTGGTTTATCATGACAAGCTGGGAAGAATCACAGTGGCTGCTCATGCAGGCAGGAATGACATCGGAGTGCTGCAATTTGGCCGTGCCTAGCCTAATTCCATTATTAAACCATTCCGTTTTAAAGAACAAAGCTAGACATCACTCATTCCACACAGTCAGACTTAAGTGCCTAAAAAAAAAAACCTCTTCCTTAAGCAGCTTTCAGCATATTTAAAAAAAGGTGAATTTGAAATATACCGAGAGCAAAAAAATATACCGAGAGCAAAACAGTTCTGAAAACAGGCAGCAAAACATGTCAAGAGATAGACACAGAAAATGTCTTTCAGCAGTGAACTATGGAGCGTGAGTCAAAAGCAAAGCTCAGACATACTCCGCGTTCCTTCTAGCTTGCAACAAGAATTAAAATCAGCCTTCAGTTTCTCAGATTTGGTGTAAAATGAAATCCCTAATCCAGTTTCCTGGTGCAGAACCATTAAATTGCAGCATAGGGAATATGAATGGATTACATTAGTACACTTCTAATGTTCTATCTAACGTTTCCTTGCAATAATTCAACATCTAAGCCTGATATAAGACTGACTAAATTTAGCTTGGAAGGACAGATTAAAATAACTCACACCACAGAACTTGTTAAAATGAAGGCAGTAATGAGGAGATGATGGGGCAGACAAAAATCAAGTGTCACAGCTCTCAGCAGGAAAAGCAACTGCTTTGGAAATCATACAGCTTTGGAAACAAAAATGGTCCAAGATGAGTATCTGAAATAAGCTGTGGAATAACCTCCTGAGCCTCAGTATTGGAATTTCATCATTTGATACTTGCAGAACAGGAAGGGTGTACAGGGGCAATGTTGGTTTGCAGCACACTCTGAGCATCAGGGCAGAGCAGCGCAGCAGGGTGGGCAATGGGAGCTGCCCACAAAGGCACTGCTCTTCCCAGCTAGATCCTGGGAGCTAGCTCCATGCTCCCCTTCTTCTAGCTCTTAGGCTTATGGATGAATGACTAGATCCCAAATTAAAGCTTGCCACTACCCTGATAAAAGCTCATTCAAAAGCAGCAGGTCTGAAGGTATAAACTGTTTTTCTTCCTAATATCCAACCTAAATCTCCCCTGTTTCAGTCTGAACCCATTACCCCTTGTCCTATCACTACAGTCCCTAATGAAGAGTCCATCCCCAGCATCCTTGTAGGCCCTTTTCAGATACTGGAAGGCTGCTATGAGGTCTCCACACAGCCTTCTCTTCTCCAGGCTGAACTGCCCCAACTTTCTCAGCCTGTCTTCACACGGGAGGTGCTCCAGTCCCCTGATCATCCTCGTGGCCTCCTCTGCACTTGCTCCAACAGCTCCATGGCCTTCTTATGTTGAGGACACCAGAACTGCACACGGTGCTGCAAGTGAAGTCTCACGAGAGCAGAGCAGAGAGGCAGGATCACCTCCTTTGACCTGCTGGTCATGCTTCAACTTCAAATCAGTTCTCAAACTACCGCTTCCTTCCCTCTGAAATCCGAGGCTGGGTGCTGCCGCATCGCAGAGCACAGGACTGAGCCTGGCCATGGCCTCTGCTTGCTCTCATTACCAGATGGGCTACATAATGTGAAAAATAAAGTAACAAAACACCTCCCAGGGTTGCTTAAATGGCTGATTCGTCGCTGCAGGCATCCAGCAAGTTGTGAATGATTACTGATGTAAAAGAGCAACTCCGCTGGGGATGGCAGTAATTAGTCTTTACAAAATGCAGTGGAACATCATTAGGAAGAAGAACAAGAAACTTAAGTAATTTATATACCACAATTAAACAACCGATAGAACTTGAAAACCTTAAGTCAGATAAATACAGCATATAACATGTGGATTTATAATCTTATCTAACAATACCACTTTTCTCTATTAACAAATAAAGTTAAGCATAGTGAGCAAGACACAGATTTGTCAACCTGAATTACCACTTCAACCAGCACCAAATTACTTTCTCCAAAGTTTCTCCTGTGCTATAGCACAGTTTCATTTTATCTATGAAATAGCCCTTTCTCATTTTATCTATGGCAATGCTTAATAAAGTGAGCCAGCTATCCAAGGAGTAAACCAGCTAGGAACTATTAACTTAGCTGGTGTAATAATTTCTTGTCATTTATATACCTTTAGCATGATAGCGATACTGAATATTACAAAGTGATTTAATTATATACACCACATTTATAATCTTATTCTGATAACTACAATTTAAATATATATATATACACACACATATGAATATGTATATATAGAAAAACATACAAATGCCTGGATGATTCTCAGCATCCAAGAGAGAAACAGATAATAATTACTATTCAAGCTCAACATGAAATGAGTCTGGAAGAAGCATGACTGTTTCCACCTGAAAAACAATGATGGGATCCAACAAAGCAGACCCGTTGCAGCTGGTTATTGCATGAGCTTTCTGCCTGTACAGACCTCTGACACCACACAGGTAAAGGCAATTTAGGCAGCACAGAACCCTCTGTGCCAATTCATCCCATCCAGTGCTCTTAATAAAAACCTGCATGCTCTCCTGATGCTACATGATCGTTCTCTATGGGGCAATGTCTACAAATACTTGTCAACTTCAGAGCAAACAGTGGAAATAAGCAATTTGATCTTGGAAACACAGCAGTGGGAGGGAAGGCAGCAGCAGTGCAGGTAGAACAATTTCTTAGCAAGAAAACTATTCAGACTGACTGGATGCCCACAGACAGTGTCTGACTACATGGCACAGACTCCTTAGTTTTACTGCCTAAGCTTCTGTTGTAACCATGTGATCAAGCCAAAGCTGGGCTGATGCACACCAGCAGAGAATCCAGCCCTTCACCGCCAGCCTGCCAGTACCAGTAGGAACAGCAAACTGATACAATATAGTATAAAATGACTAAATCCTGAAATCCAGCATTCAGCTGTTAGCATGTTAGACCCATAAATCTTACCTATTCTCAACTATTTAAGGACTGTCTGTAAATATCACTAGTTACTACCCAAGAATTTTAATGTTCCCAATTCTCCAGCCCAGCCACAGCTTGTCATGAATCAAAAATAATTTGGTTAGGGTTCAGTTGTTCTTTATGGGGGTCAGCAAATCAAGTTAACTAGCTGAAAAATAGTTGAACACAGTGCCTCGAGTGAAAGCACAGAGTGTCACGACCCAGTTCTACCTCCTGCTATCCAGATAGGCTTTGGCTTCCTCAGCTATCATCACACACTTCATAGGCTGCCAACCACAGTATTTCCTTTTAAAACAAACATTTGAGTTACAGATTATAAGAAGCAGTCTGTTTTAGCAGGTGCATTGTCAATCCCTGCCATTCTCTCAAGTTTTGCCTTACCTACTCAATGTCAGGAGGGTATGTGGCTTTAACTAACACACCACACCAAAAACTTCTCTGCAGCTGTATCCCGTAAAATAGAGAACAACAGATTTAAGCTTTAATTAAGAGAAGTGCAACGGTGATGGATCTGGAGCACAAGTGTGAGAAGGAACGGCTGAGGGACCTGGGGGGGTTTAGTCTGGAGAAGAGAAGGCTCAGGGGGGGACTTTATCCCTCTCTACAGCTGCCTGATAGGAGGATGGAGCCAGGAGGTGGTGGCTGGGCTCTGCTCCCAAGGAACAAGGCATAGGACAAGAGGAAATGGCCTCAAGCTGTGCCAGGGGGGATTTATACTGGATATTAGGAACAATTCCTTCCCCAAAGGGTGCTCAGGCATAGGAACAGGCTGCCCAGGGCAGTGCTGGAATCACCATCCCTGGAAGTGTTAACACACTGTGTAGACCAGACCCTCAGTGACATGGTTTAGCGGTGGCCTTGGCAATGCTGGGGTAAAGGTTGATAATCTTGAGAGTCTTTTCCAACCTAGCTGATTCTGTGACTCTGTGTCTGCTGAAGAATTTGAACACTGGAGCTGCTTTATCCATATAATTTAACTGTCTCCTAAATTCACCAGCAATGTTAGACTTGTGGTTAATTCATTCCCTTCAAACAGGATGGCAGCTAAGTAATAACAGGGGGAGAAAAAACCCTTAAAGGCCAAGAGAATTAACTGTATCTTACGAAAGCTAGCAAGGCCATGCATTATTCATGTATGGAGAACAGGAGCACACCCATCAGCTTTGAGGACTATGGGGAACTCTGCATCTGAAGCTCTCATAATTCGTAGCCATTAAGAAGGCTAGCTGCATTATTTTATCTGAAAACAAATGACAGTTAACTGCTGTACTTCTTACAGAGCCACACATAGGCAGAGGGATTGCTCCCAGTTCTCACAGCCTGCTGGTGCACAGCTAACATGAGAGGTTGACAGTTACCCCCTGGATGCAGCAAGGGAATACAGGAATATTAAAATCAATTGATAATCCTAAACACAAGGAAGAACTCTTGTGTTACTAGAAAATGTCAGAGCATGTGGCTGTTATATATCATGCTTTCATGGGCCCTAATGAGACCATCAGCATTTAAATCCAGCCAATACACAATCTTTTAAATTAATAAAACCACACAAACCAGCTACTTTGTGCTACAAGTAGCCTTTTCCAAATATTTACATCCACTACAAAGTGCCCGTCCAAACTAATACTAGATGTTTGCAACCTTCTTGCTAAAAATACACCTTCAGAGTACAGTAGCTAATATTGCTCAACAGTATAATCATGGAAACTGCATGACTGCATGACTTCTAGGCCATGCGTTAAATAAGTGAGCTCATTTTGTAGCAAATTTCACACCCACGTCTGAAATCTGTTATAATACCATATTTACTTTTCACTCTGGCTGTAAACTATTAAAACCACAATGCCAAATCTCGCAGACAGAACTCATGTTCACTGAAATCCTCATTGAAAACTGCAGAATTGTGAGCAATGCTCAATGGCAAAGATAGTGCTGGTGAAGGAAGGATGAAGAACCTCAAAGAATTATGTCATATTTGTCAACAAGCCTTCTTTAGGGGGATGCCTTCCCCTCAAGTAGGCTTTGCAAGCTGAATATACTTCATTTCTACTTCTTCCTTATTCTTTTACATATACTGATAGAAGCTGTTACAGATGCACATTAATTAAAACATGGAATATGCACAATGACTCCACTAAAATTTTCTTGTGTTAACCAACCGTATCTCACAAGCTGAGTCTTCACATCTGATGAACTATCGATTCTTTTTCTCCTTCTTCTACTCTACAAATCTAATGAACTATTGATTCTTTCCTCCTTCACCCATTTTCTGCTTTGTGTGCTCATCCTCTACCATCTAAACCTCCTTTCCTGTACAGCCTTAGGCTCATCCATCTCTATTTCAGCCATGCCTTTCTATACCTGAATAGCTGCTGGTCTGTCGCACAGTGGGTATCTGACAGTGAAACACTCCAAACAGAAGCAGAAGACTGCATGTTGAGCTGTGCTCAGCAATAGAAGAGCACTGCAAGGGAGCTGGCACTCTGTCCTGCTGCAGTACATAACTGTCACCTCCTGCCCTCCACAAAGCCTGATCCCACAGACCTGAAACCCCCCATACTGCCAGTGAAGTGAGGTGGCAGAGCTACTGCTGCTCACTCCATCCTCCTCACTCCTTCTCCACACTCCAATACAGGTGGACCCTCTCTGCTTTCTGAGGGGGTTCGCACAACCCAGGTGACTCACAGAAAGCCCTGCTGCTGTAGAAAGTTTCACCCCAGCTCTGGCTTCGTTTGTAAGTCAATGGTAGCGTTTACTGTGCCCTGCAAATAAACTCCAAGTGACTTCTCCTATTCCTACACCTACAAGCCCAATCCCCTCCCAGGAGGCAAATATTTAATGCTCACTGAGACTGTCCAAACCTCTTTGCTTCATCATCTTTCTAACTGTAACAGCTCCCTTCTCCTTCCACTAGGAGGGCTGCCAGGGTGCTATGAGCTCCCCACAGCTCCAGCTTGCTGCTGTTTCCCAGACTGGGGTCTGACTTGAACCTCCAGAACCTCATGACAAAGACAGAGGTATTTGTAGCTTCACTGTTTACAGATTGAGCTGTACTTTCCCCTACTGAATCCTGTCCTTTCCTGTTGACAGCTTCTCTGTGGGCAGGGCAAGTGGAGAGAAAGTGCCCCTCCTAGCCCCGCACAACGCAGGGATGGGGACAGAGAAGAGCAACTTACTTGGCTGTCCCACACACATCTGCCATAATGAAGGCTTAACTAAGAATATAAATGTAAAGAGTTTTCAAGCAGATTTCTTCTATTATTCTCTAAATGTATGGAAAAGCTGCACTTATCCATCAAACATCGTTTCAGCCATGAGTTTCCTCACACCCCTCCTCTCTTTGCTGGCCACCTGGCTGATGAATTACTACTTCTTTACAGCAGCACCTCAGACCTTTTCAGAGCTCTATGCAGCTACTTTCCTTCCACAAGTCCCTATCCTCCCCCCTCTGGAGGATACAGACATTAAATCCCACGACAAAGCTCTGCTTTGAACCCATCAGTGAGTGTGACCTCAGTCAAATATCTTATTTGCAGTATCTTCTGTAATACTCCCTCATAGGCCAACTGCTTCATAACACATACAAGCTGGCTGGATCTGCAGCTCTCAAGTATTTTGAGTAAATCCTTTATCTTTGGCTTGCTATTCTATCTATGGAAGTAATAGAGTTTAAATATGAAACAAGAAGTCTCTTCGGTTGGTAACACAGAAGCATTATTTTTCCAATTGCATTCTAGTTTTAAAAAATTACTCATCCCTTAACACTTGGGTCTTAAGATCATTAAGGAAAAATATGTTCAATATAGACCGAGTAATACGTAATGCCCAAATACTGGCAATCAAGCTTGAAAAAGCCCTCTGTTGTTGGAGGAATGAAACTAGTAACTAATTTGTCACTAGAAGCTTTTCTCTCAGAAGTAATTACTTTCAGAACAGAAGTGTAAACACCAGTCATTCCTAAGTTTCGTTTCTTACTTACTGTGATGTATTCTTAAAGCCTTTTCTCTTTTCTTTTTAGAGCTCTGCTTTTATCACATGATATACTACGTGCTAGTACAGTCCCACAGAAGTGGTAATGGAGCCAAGTTGTAAAATAGAGTAAATTAACTATGAGTACACTGCTGTCATTTTACCTCTGGATAAAACTTAATGGTCACATATTCTACAGTTTATCAGGAAGTATATCATCATCCCTTCTGTAAGAACTACAGAAATACAACCAGCCTTTCATTTCTTCCTGCTTATACCACAAGTTCCTCTCTTGGATGCCTGTTCTAGTCTCAACTGATGCAGTGTTTAAATGGTGATATCCACAATTTGATCACATGGAGAGTTTAATCTTCTATTTAACTAGCATTTAGGAGGGAACAAAAGAGGGGAAATAATTCTTCAGTCTACCTCAGGAAAAGGCACCTGCCCTACCAAAGACATGGGTTATGCAAGAGCCCAGTAAAATATGCACCATGTGAAAATAGTGTCTTATAAAAAACCCAAAACAAACAAGGGGACAAATTATAGCCCCTGGATAACTCTCTCACAGAGTTTAATAGAATGAGAACTTAATCCAGGCGCTTTTCAGATAGAACTCACAAGTTTCCCTTCTGCTAGGAACATTAACTTCAAACCAAATGGACACTACGCTTGGGCAGGTACACTAGAATAGGTACAGCCACCCACAGAAAAGGATGCGCAAGTCCACAAATATTTGGGAAAAATCTTCCCAAACCTTTACTCTAAAGTAAGCACTCCAGAAACACAACAGGAAAACTCATCCTTAAAGCCTCATTTCATCAGAACAAACTAGAACAAGATGATAGCAAATAAAGAAATTGGGCTCCCACAGGTATGACAATTCAAGCTGAAAGGTTTGTAAAGAAACCTCTGTCCTTTCTGGCTTGCCTTTCACTAATCAACTCAGCAGTCATCTGGGTTGGAGCTGGAAGCTCCTCCTGGCACATCCCCAGAGAAGCTATTTCTCCCATTGCCTCAGACACACACCTTGGCTGTGCATCAGCATCCTGCTCTTCCCAGCAGCTTCCAGAGTCCTGCAAAGCTCGAGCTCATCTCTGGGTTGTGTCTCCTTCCACCCCCTGGCTGAGCAGACAGGGCTGCTTCCTAGGAAGTGAAGGTCACCCCTTTCCTCCCCCAGGCCCCCTGTGATGGAGGGCCCAAACCAGTCTCATTGCTGGCTGCCCAGCAATTAAAATTCAGTAAATAGGGAATAAATGCACTGAGCATTTGTATCCCCCATCACACCTTCTTAGCTTTTGGTAGAATTTGCTCAGCCTTCACCATGAAGCCATGTCTGTTCTGACTTTATTACAAACATTTAAATGCATAAACCTTAGTGACTGCTTAAAAGCTGAACTAGAGTAAGTTTTGACATGCATGAAAAGAGAAACTGTAACTAAGCACTGAACTAGGAGGAGATCAGGTAGGTACAGACTGATCCCACTCCCCTATCAGGTTCAGGGAGGGAGGCCAGAGGACAGCAGCGTGACCAGCCATGGAACACTTCCATTGTAACATCTGGAAAAAACAGTACCAAACAGACAAAAACCCCTCAAACACCTAACATGTCCCCCAAACAGGCACCATCCCCATGATAAGGAACAGGCTGAGAGAAAACACAAACATGGACTACTGATGGTTTACTTTTGTGCCCTGCTTTTCGATACCTACAGATACTAAACCCTCTTGCTTAACTGAAAACACAATTGTGGGAGACATTACTATGAATAATATATAAATATTAACAATACCAAGCAATAAACTTGACATTTAGAGTTAGTGTTTCCAAACTACCTCCCTTTCCCCCGATTCTCAGAAAGTTTTAAGAGCTCGTGCTATTACAAATCATCTGCTCAACATGTTATTTCCCACCTGGAATAGCATTTGACTACTTTATTATTCTTGTAAATTTATACCTGAGTGCTTCAGACCTATTACTACTAAATAATTTAATCAGCATATGTCTCCAAACCTGGCTGCAGTAGAAGACCAAATGAGATAACTGAATATAAAAACCAAGCTCATAATCATGAGCTAACAGACATGCAAGGCAGGGAGAGTTCCCCCACATCAGCCCCATTTCTACAGTTTGCTGAAATCCAAATTCCCACTCGTTAAGGAGACCACAAACAGCTCCAAATCACAGAATCATAGAATAGTTTGGGTTAGAAAGGACATTCAAAGCTCACCTAAGTCCAATCCCAACTCTCTCAGCCTTTCCTCATAGGAGAGATGTTCCATCCCTCTTACCATTCTTGTGTTCCTCCCCTGGCCCCTCTCCAACAGGTCCATGTCTTTCCTGTACTGGCAACCCCAGAGCTGGACACAGTACTCCACTAGGGTCTCACCAGAGCAGAACAGAGGGGCAGAATCACCCAATATGGATTCCTGAGGGATGCTACTTGTCACTTGTGTCTATCCAGCCAATTCCTCATCCACTGAACAGTCCACCCATCAAATCCAAGGCTGCTTTTGCTGCCTCAGTCCCTGATTCTTACCACAAGCTTTTGACCTGCTCATAGCTATTCTTCAGAAACAACTCTTCACACTCTAGCCATCTCTTTATGTAGGCAGCAACCTCTCCACCCTTCCTTCCTTGCCTATTCCTTCTGACATTATTTCCTCTACACTGGTTCATTTCCATTGTGAAAATATTGCTTACGTTTCCCTTACCAGGAAACATACCACTGCATCAGCGGCATCAACTGAAGGGGGACGGGAAACATGCTAACAGTGATGAACTATTACCCAAAACTAACTTTCATACTCCTCCTCTCCCAAAATACTTGATGCAACAAAAGCCTCATTGTAGTGGCTCCAACCCAGAGCACACAGATGCTAACCAGATGCTGCCAGAGTGGAAAGTGAGGTAGAAAACAGAGCTTCAGCTGTTATGAACATGACAGGACTTCATCTGCTGCTACTTAAGTCAGCAGAAGAATGCTGCTGCGCTTCATACCAGTAGATGCTTTTCAGGCAAACATTCAGAATGTCCAAAAGACAGCTATCTAAACAATGGCCTCATCTTTCGATTACTTCTCAGGCTCAGAAGATGCACCCACCAGCTTACCTTGCTCTACCCAACAAGACTTGTTCTAGTACAAAACACAGCTCACTCCTGAAAGGCTGCATGCTGTGTAATATGTACTCCATCTTCTGAACTATAGATCTTAATTTCTGCTGATACAATGTGAGCATGGCCTACAATTATCCATCTGTGCAGATTTCAAAGAGTATTGTTTCAATCACCAGGGCTAACTATACTGTGATACGTTTTATCTTGAAAACCTGAGGAATATGTTCTACCCCAAGTTACCAGAACTTCTGAAAGGAGGAATAATGGAAAACCTCCACGTGAGCATTTTCATCTAACTTGGACCAAAGAAACAGCACATTTATTTCTATCTAAAGTTCTAAATAGAATTTTCTTCTATTTGAAGTGTATTTATTTCTGAGGCTGCTACGTATCCCTTAGCTATTTAAATAGCATTTACACAGTTTTCTTTATGGTGCCTGACTGTTGCTAACCCAATCAATGAACATATTGTCAAACACACCGTTTTCAAGTCAATATACAGAACTTAGACACACATCAATTTCAAGTTGCGCCCTGAAGGCCCAACATACGCTGCTGTGCAACCTAGAACCATTTCTTCTGACAGTTTGCAAATGGAACCCAAAATGAGTAAATGTGGCGTAGTAAGAAAATGAGTACAAGCAGTAGCATGCATTGCATGCCTAAAAATACTGTAATTACATCTGCTGCCATGAACATTCAACGGGTTTCCTCCTCCCAGCTTCCAAGAGACATTGTGATAAACGTAGATAGGAAAAGGTGATTTCTAATACATTAAAGGAATATCCTGACTGATTAAAATCCCAAACTTTCCACCCCTTTTGAACAGATCTTGGTTACACAGACACACACCAAAACAGACAGAAAAAAGAGAAGGAGAGACAGTGGGGAGAAGAGGAGGAGGGAAAAGGGATTTTTAATCTCTTCTTCCACATGACTATGACATGTTTTGTGACCTTTAGATGACTGAGAAAGCCACAGCTCTCTCTACCAGTAAGAGTTGCTTCCCTGTGAGCTACATCAGGGCTGGGAAGGCTTTTCTGGGAATAAACCTTCTCTTCTGCTCATCCTGTGCCTCAACCAAAGTTCTATGGTATTGACACTGAGAGGGTGTGCACATGTATACATACACATATATGGAATTTTATTCACAGGGCACATAAAAAAGCAGTGGTCAATTATGAAGTAGTATCCTCTGCTTATCAATACACGTGTCTGCTTACATGAGCCACACAGTTTTAGACCTCTGCACAGGTATAGGAATGGAAGCAAGACAGACCACATTGCTGTGGTTATAAGAACAGTATTCCCACAGTACAGCTTCCCAGAGGTGGGAAGTATCAGCTCCTGGCAAAACCCAGGCAAACTGCAGCAGCAGAGATGTTACGACCCGCTGCCACTTTCTTCCCACTGCATTTTGCTAAGGAGCTGTGAGCAGCAGAAGCTAACCACAATTGATCCTGGCTGATGGATCTGACCCAGGACTTATCAGTCAAATTCCTTCAAATCAAATAACTGAAAGAGAGCAGCCACGTAAGCTTACACAAGTGACATCAACAAGAAATTGCACAACCCTTGTAAGGATAGTGGCATCTTCAGAATGTCATCTTCAGGCATTTTAAGGGGAGGAAAAAAACCCCCCCAGACATGGGGAAAACAACTTGAGTTGTTTCAGAAGCATGCTCCCCATGATTACACAGAAATAACCCTATGCTTTTATTACATTTTATAAAACATTAAACATGCTTTGGGTTTGTTTTATCCCTCATTTTATGCAATCATTCAGAAAACTAAACAGCCGTTAGGCTGGCATAAAAAGAGAAACATGGGGAAAGACAGATCCCAGGACTACAGTGTCAGTCTTCCCCCAGTGTTTCTAGTCTAAAAATAGGTTTTAAAAGGCTTATCAGTGTCACCAGGCTTTTGAGCCCATGTTAAATCAGGACCTTCTGAAGTTCGTGTCTGCCCACGAGAGAAACAGCCTGCAACAGGAAATGGCCTCAAGCTGTGCCAGGGGAGGTTTAGACTGGATATTAGGAACAATTCCTTCCCCAAAGGGTGCTCAGGCGTTGGAACAGGCTGCCCAGGGCAGTGGTGGAATCACCATCCCTGAAAGGGGTCACAAACCATGTAGATCAGGCCTTTTGTGACAAGAGTTAGTGGTGGACTTGGGAGTCCTAGGGAACGGTTAGATTTGATTATGTTGAAGGTCTTTTCCAACCTGGTTGAGTCTGTGAAGCCTTTCACAATTTGGCAATTTTCTGTGCTGTGACATCTAAACCAACCAGATTCAAGAAACTGAAATACACACATTTATTCACTTTAAGACACTGGGCCTTTCTGTCCTCTGGAGAGGCTGGAAGAGAAAGACAGAAGTAGGCAGTACCTAGGGCAGTGTGGGAGAGCTGCTGATTAAAGAAAAGCAAGCATGGACCCAGGGCATCTAACACTTGCGGATGACTAACGTTGCCTCTTGAAGTGGGCAAAGAAACTTATGCTGAGCAGCAACAAGGAGCCTTCTGTAACCTTCCATTTGTCAGTCCTTCAGTTCAAAGACTGCCTGTGTTTATCATAAAGCACATCAGCGAGTCCACACATGGGGTCTTAAACACATTGTGCTAATAGCAGGCCCAAGAGCTTGTACTACTCGTCCTGCAGAGCAGCTGCTCCAGGATTATCGCTTCCATGAAAAGCAACAGGTGCTCCTTCATGGAAAACATATTTATTTCGAGCCTGCCTTCCCGAGGAGCATTATGCACAGACACACACGTGGCCTGGACCGAATTCCTTCTCCTCATACTCTCATTGCCAGGATTTGGGAAAATAATGAAACCTGATAGCCTGCAATTGCATCACAAAGGGCTTTCACCATCCTGGATCATGACCAGCCAGGGATGGACCAGCCTTCAAGAACCCTTCCCAGAAACCAGCACACCCTCTTTGCACTGACTGCACTTGCTTCTTCATCTTCTGCATTTTGCTGGCTTTACTCCTTTCGTCAAGCTTGCTGCAAAACTATTGTGAATCATTATCAGACTGTGCTGGTGCAATGTTAAGGGCTGCATTTTAACAGCAAAAAGCAGATCTTCAATTTGGTTGGACCAGCCTTTGAGTAACCTGTTCTAGTGTGAGGAATCCCTTCCCATGGCAGGGGGGTTGGAACAGGATGATCTTAAGGTCCTTTCCAACCCAAACCATTCTGTGAATTCTACGAATGACCAGAAAACACACAGAAATACTAAGATCTATCTCCACCCTATCCTGACCTTTCCTAGAAATAATGCTCACCGCACACCCTATGGAAATTTCCTAATTACAAGTATATGAAACACACTTACTTGTTTGATTTTACACCAAAAGAGAGACCACTGCTCTCTAAAAATTATTCTGACTGGCTTCGTGGACTCTACCCCATAAACATTGCATTAATTCATCCAGGCCAGTCATCAAAGACACAGCTATCTCTGCAGCAGAGAGTGAGAACACTATCAGCTTGTTCTGAATCAGCAGAGAAGCTGGCAGCCTTTCAGCCATCCAAAAAGAAGAAATTAGGTAGCTGCACAAAGGATAAACTTCAAAAGTGCTCGTCCAGAATTCCCTCTGGGAAAGACCATGCATTTTTCACATGCTGGTTCCAATCATTAACTGGTGAGTGCTGCTTATTTATAAACTTTTAACTAAGTTTTTTAAAGCAAAGAGTAAAATCTCTGTAGAATACTAAGCCCTAAAGAGGAAGACGCTGTATTTATGCTGTACTGCACATAAGAAGCATGTTCACTTCTTTTCAGCCGCATTCAAGTTCAAAAGATCCCCAAGAGGATGATTCAGCAGTTAATGCACATCTTTCAGTATTAAACTGGTGAATCTCTTTCCTCAGACCACACACAATCACCACCCCCTCTTATTTTACAGTTTTTAATGCATGAAAACTCCTCAGTCATGAGTCAGAAGAGGAAACTTCTCATCACTTGTACTTGATGCATGAGAGGGGACTGATGCTCTGCCTGGTCCTGGTTATGTTCTTTATTTAGCAGCATCGTGTGGACTGCAGTCACCTGTACATTGACCTCAACACCATCGTGTACAGCATGGCCACTTCAGACCTGCTCCTGCTTCAGGGAAGAATACTCACATTAAAACACCAAGGATTACGTTTTACAGCAGTGGGTTCGAAAAATGTGGAGAAAAACAAGCAGGAAAAAAACGCTGATTAACTCATACATGCTCTCACAGAGACATTCATTACTTCCAAGACATTAAGCATCTTAAAACTCCAGTCTAGGACATAGAGTTTCCTGCTTGTCTTGAACCACACACAATACTTGGGGCCCAAGACTGTCAGGACTTGTACATTGAATTCAGGGGCTCATGAAGGCACAGGAGCCTTGGGAGCCACAGGCTAGGCAGGATTTTCAGGCTACCCACTCCCAGATCTGTTTAGGGGGATCCTGCTGCATGTACCTTTGATGTGAACACTTTAAATACTTGTTTAGCAGAATTATAGACTCTATGTTAATTTGAGAAGTTTTTGATGGAAGCAACAGCTCTTTGAACATGGACTGCACACAGCTGGGTTGAAAGCAGAAAAAAAGAGGATTTGGTGGTTTTGTCATTTTAATATCTTACACTTCATTCCTGCCTCCTGTAGCAGAACTAGCAAGACTATCAGAGACCCATATGAAAGCAACATCTTTGTTTTGCAACCAATTTCCATTTCAAAGCAGCAAATCTAGACATCACTGTCTGAATGATTTCTTAAATCTCATTTCCATATGCCAAGCAGAGAAGTAACCTGTTTCTTCTGTTCTGTGAAAGCTTCCAACCTACAGATCCATCTGAGAAAGGCATTAAAACAAAGTATACAGATGCTCCCTGGAGCTTTTTGCTAAAGAGGTGATTTGTATGGGGCATTACAAATTAGCTTTTTTCAAATGAATGCAAAATCCCTAATTTACTTTATGCACATATTTAACAGATTACAAAATTCATAATATTGGATAAAAGAATACATATGAATTGTAACTCCTGTTTTGAACAGTGTCATTATGGAGTGATCCTCACCACAGTAGCAGCTTCAGAAAGCAAAAGGGGCTTTAATAAACACTCATACTGCTAAAATATTATTCCTGAGGGGCTGGCCATAGGTACATTGAGGAATTGCAACCTCTTCCTCACTCAGTCCATCCTGGATATTTGTCGTCTGCACGGCTGCTGTGCAGACAGACAGAAAACAATGTCAGACCTTCACGGTATTCGTCATGTTTCGGACCTGCCTCTGAAAGCAGCTATATTGCTTTAACACCTCAGTAGATTCAAGCACTTCAAATAGAAAAGCACAAGGTATGCGGGGGAAACTGGTTCACTTCACACACTCATTTCAAAGTTCAGATGGAGACATGTGATTCGTAAGCCTTTAACCACAGAAATACAAAAGCCATGCTCATAAAAATAAAATACACTTCCCATTTGAGCCACATCCTTCTCAAATTACTTCTGCAAGCTAAATTCACAATTTCAACCCAAGTTGCGTACAATTAAGAAATGTACTATAAGAAACCCATTCCCCATGCCTCAAGCAAAGAATCTGTCCTATCCTCATGTTTAGATTTTCATTATTATTATTGTTTTAAAGAAAGTTGTATTAAGATCCCAGCCCAGAGCAACAGTGTACAGCTTAATTGTTTCCATGTAGTTTGTGAAGGCAACAAACACCACTGGGACACACACATTCTACACAAGAAGAAATATCACCCTTTGCTACTTCAGCACCATTAATCCCTTCCCTCCCTCCATCCCCTAGCTTCCTTCCAGCGAGATGGGCTCAGGGTTACCCTGTGTGATGTCAATGGCTATTTTGTGCTGATTACTGGAATTAAATCTCCAGACAGGATGTATTTACAGCTGTCTACACTGTCTTACAATAAGCTGATGGATGACTCATCCTTTTTCCCCCCCTTCAGCTGAAATCACTAAAAGTAGGATGGAGGTAGTGACAGGCAGTAGGAAGACAGGATCCCCGCTCCTGCTCCCCTCTCCTGCCACAGGATACTCCTGTACAAGTTGATGAGCTGAAAACATCTTGCTCTCTATTTAAAACACATTAAAATGTAAGTCTTTATACATGTATGCAATGACAAAAAATAATCATAGAAAATAAATCATTATTAAGATTTTAGTATATGTAGAGCCACCAATAAACTGGCCTTTGTTTTGAAGTCCCAGTACCTTTGCACTTGCAAAGGCTAATTTCCCAGTGCCATGACTTCAGATCCCATTGTCACAGAATCACAGAATGGTTTGGGCTGGAAGGGACCTTAAAGTTCATCCAGTTCCAACCCCTGCCATGGGCAGGGACACCTTCCACTAGACCAGGTTGCTCCAAGCCCTGTCCAGCCTGGCCTTACACATTAAACAGGATACAAGAAATTAAAAATCAATTACCATAAGCATATCACAGGAAGATGAAGTGTCAATAAAAACAAAACCTGGACTTTTTCCATCACCTGTCTGATGGCACAGATCTGCCAGCAGAATAAAGCTGTGACCAGATGATGGGCTGATAGCACAGACTGAGCCACAGAGACTCTGAGCTCAGCAATTCTGGAGCAAAAAGCACGTCTGCCTTTGCGTCAATGGGGAAGGATGTGAGTTTCCATTGTCACAGACAAATGTAAAAGAGAGTAAGTGTATTCAGAGCATGCCTGCATGCCTCTCTGACAGCACCAGCAAAATAGTATTTGATGAAAGACTGAAGAGAGTTTATGGGTTTGATCTTATTTCAAACCAGGTAAGTCAGTTTATAATCCCAGCTGATTATCTTAATATATGGTGTACCAACAGAGGAACAGGTCTTGAGTAAGCTCTCTCAGTGCTAATGAATCAGCTCACTAGTATCTGCATTTAACCAACTTCTGCCACTGGTAGTTGGTTTCTTTCTACAGATTTAGGCCAGGCACCGGGAAGTCCTCAAACACAGTTAAATGTGTGCCTAAAGCCTACTGACTTCAAATGAATTTAGGAACACACTTGGAGAATTCGCTAAATAGAGATGATGCCTTGAACTGGGACTGGTGCTCAGCACACAGGCACAGCATCAGCACTTCCAGCTTTTCTCATTATCCAAGATGAGGACACTGAAGTCTGACTGCTCTACTGTCCTGGTGACCATAAGCACTGGGTGAAGAGCTTCTGGGTAAACACACACAGTTTACATATGAACCTCTTGAGCAGTACAAGGAAGCCCTGGAGTGTTTCGTTGCATACCATGGAACTAGGATGTTTGAGCTGAATAAAATACAATATTGTGTGGTATGTAAAAGGCATCCAACGCATTCATATCATTTGCATGGTTCTTCAGCTACAAAGCTTGCTTGTTTATGGTTTGAAGTCAAAATGCATCTGCTAAGTTACTCCAGCAAGACACAAGATTTAGCCTAGCAAATGAAAGCTTCCCTTGAAATGCATGATATATAGGGGTGGGGGGTGTGTGTTTGTGTTCAGCACCAAAATGGCTTTCATCATTTCTCAGTACCCCATTTGCCAGTTGAAGGAATTACTCAGAAACCACTAGAAAACAACACAGAGGAGAACCTGTACTTACACCTTGCCATGTAAAACAAAGAAAGAAGCAAGGTATTTTATCTGGAAATGCTACCTGAAGCATACCTTCCATCAAAAGCAATGGGAGTTTAAACACATCTTTATCATCTCATCTTCACAATGACCTGCTGAGTAGGACATGAGCAAACTTTTACCTAACCAATCATCCACTCAGCCCTGTGTTTTGCTAGACAAAGCAACATTCATATTTCATCAATTGTAAGAATCCTACTATGTGATGAGTGGAGATTTGATACATGAACACTGCCGCAGGCAGCCTAGAAGCCTAAAATAAAAGATTTCATAAATTAATTACTTTCCTTCACAGTGTAAGGAACCAAAGTGGCAAGTTAAAAAAAAAAGGTTAATCTTGAGTATGGGGGGGAGGGAATTTAGCAAAGTGAATTAATTGAAGGGAAGAAGTATCCAAAGAAGCCTTCACTTTAGCAACTTTAGGTGACGACCACGTCTATAAACCCTTATCCTTTACATAGAAATCCCTATCTAACTTGTTAAGAATATCAACATCCAGATTAATCTGCATTAGAACTATGGATTAACAGTAACAGCAATAACACTTTTGAAGTATTTGATACACAGCAACGCTGTATCTCAAACAGAAAGCTTCCAGTCCCATAGAGATGAGGAAAAGCTTCACCTGAAATATTTTTATCTTAGAAAAGGCAATGATATGTTAAGAACTGCAGTTCTTGCACATCATTTCCCCAAATGCTGCTTGGTAAAGATGTTTGAATATGTATTTACAGTGTGCAAAAGAAAAAAACCATCAAATTACAGCAATAAACACATCAATGCTGGTTTTTCAGTGCTTAATACCCAGGATAAACCAAACCAAGCAGGTATATGTTAACTCATGCATACAAAACCCAGACTGCTGAAATTCTGAATTCCATGTTTACTGTCAGCCTTTGGGGCAAGTTTTCTCAACCAAAACTGCAGTTTATAAAGTCCATTCCTCGTTTATCTAGAAGTGGCAAACATTCCAAGTGCTTTCCACAGTGCCATGGAATCACCATCTCCTTTTAAATATGCTCTTAACTTGGATCATTTCTGCTAATTCACGGCATTCCCCTGCCATCTGCAAAGGCACAAAGTGAAGTTATTCCTTCTTTACGCAGACAGCTTAGAGAACACCACTGATCCTTTCAAAGGGCACAGCAAACTTGGCACCAGCAAACCAAGGCGCTGATTTTCTCTGACTGCAGGAGAATAGGCATGAACATGGCACACAGAAGAATTAGCAAGTCTTCTCACAGGCTATCCCATGGAGGGAAAAGAACCCCAAAACCAACACATGCAAAAACCCCACAAAACAATAACCAACAATCTCGTTTCTAGACACAATAAAATACTGACATTACAACCTATTTAGCATGGTAATACAACCAGTATAATCCTAAGCAGTAAGCTGTCTTTGCAGTAGAACTTGCTTTGCTCCAGGGGATACTGATTTTATTGCATGGCTATAATTCAGGGAGTCGCCCAAAGTCATTAAAAAATGTTACTAATAAGCTTCCTTGCTTCTAGATACGACTTCAAGGTCAAAGTGAGAATCTACATCAAACTGCAAGTACTAAAAGAAATCTACTACTACCAATAGGTAAATTATCTTTCTGCTTCCTTCCCCAAACAAACAAATCAATTCTTTATGTGGCCCATACTGCATTATTGATGTACAGATGACATAAAATAGCCACAATTCCATAAACTGCTGTCTAAATGAAAGGTTAGTAAGCACATGATATGCAACGAAGAAGACAAGAATCCTGTGGTGCCACTGTCAGGGTGACCCCACCCACAACAGCCAAAGTGAAGACCACACCTATAAACCCTTATCCTTTCTGTATAAATCCCTACCTAACTTGTTAGGAATATCAACATCCAGATTAATCTGTATTAGAACTATGGATTAACAGTAACAGCAATAACACTTTTGAAGTATTTGATACACAGCAACGCTGCATCTCAAACAGAAAGCTTCCAGTCCCATAGAGATGAGGAAAAGTTTCACCTGAAATATTTTTCCCTTGGAAAAAGGCAATGATACGTTAAAAACTCCAGTTCTTGCATGTCATCTGAGCCAGTCTTGAGCATGGGTCTATCAAACCTGCTGTCATCCAGCCTGCCACACATTACCCAAGGACCTCATGGGCATTGCAGACCAAAAAGCTGTCACATCCTTTGTGCTTTATCTAGCCAACCATGTAAATCACCCAGTACTAAAGGTTACTTTGCGACATATGTTCCTGAAAACCTTTAACTTCCAGATCTCACAGAGAGCGGAAGAGTAGCAGCTGCCTCCCTGTGCCTGAACACAGAGGGAACACCAGCCTGTGCTGACTTTCCATTTCTAAAATGGAGAGTGCAATGGCCGCTTCACATTACCTGTAAGAGTGAGAAACCTGCCCCAAGTAGCAACAGGCAAGTAACCTTGGCTGCCATAGCTACAAACTCAATTGTACTCCCACTGAAGAATCAGAAGCAGAACTGCCCTGACTGTGGCAGAACAAAACCAGATCAGCATTGGCTTTGCTGAGACTGAATGAAGCTCAGCAGCTCCTTTCCAACTGCAAGAGTTAAAACCACCCGACTTTAACCTGCATAGCAGCAGCCACAATCTCACCCTGCAATCCCCCATCAGACCCAATAAATGGAACATTTGTACCAAAGTAGCTGAATTTCGTTTTAATTTAAAAAACCCTCAACTAGGGGAATTTACTGCATATCCTCTGATAAAGTGTTCCAAGAGATAATAAATTACACTCACTATTAAAATATGCAACTTCCAGTTCCTATTTTCCTTCTAACCAGCAAATCCTTCCAGGCCCTGCATACATTACCTGAAAGAGTTCTTTCTCATCATTTTAATCCTTGAATACACTCTTAAACCACAACGCAGTTTCTGGCTGAAGGGGCATTCATCGAGGAGAAGGGAACCATGCAGGGAAGGGAGGAAGGCAGCTGACAGCTGCAGTAGAGTGCAACCTCATCTCTGACAGACAAAGACAGAAGAAGGTTCTTCCAAGCTCTAGAACTTTTGCTTTTTTCATTTATTTCTATCTATGTAGATAGGTAGATGTATATATAGAGAAAAATCTGATAGAGGAGTTGATGAAGAGTTTTCTGAATGACAACTTCAGAAAATTCTTGACACACTAAGAACACTGGGGCTGTTCAGCCTGGAGAAAAGAAGCTATGTGGAGACCTCAGAGCAGCTTCCAGTATCTGAAGGGGGCCTATAAGTATGCCAGAGAGGGACTCTTCATCAGGGACTATAGCAATTAGACAAGGGGTAATGGGTGGCAGGGGGTTGGAACTGGATGAGCTTTAAGGTCCTTTCCAACCCAAACCAGTCTGGAATTCTAAATATTTCTGAACTTTTCCAAACAAAACCAAACAAGGCCCGAGTGTGATTTTAATAAAAACACACACTTCAATAACTTCAGTAAGTTTCAATGAGGATTTATGGTTTGCCAGTTGGTTTATCCATAATTTTAACATCTAACACTGAGCACACACATTTAAATTGTAATGGAAAACCATGTGAATTCACTCACATATTTTTCAACATTTCCCCTATGGCAAACGGTGATCACTCACCTACAGGAACTGCTTGTCAGGGGAGACGCAGTAAAATTCCTCTTTAAAAAGTCAAAGAATAGACATTTCTTCCCAGATGCAGTCCATGTATTTGTTCTATATTATAATGGCATCCATGGTGCCTGCAGGCAGACCCTGAGCAATGACAGGAATCCCAAAGAAGCCCAACAGCTGAAGAGAGAGATGCAAATCATAAACCCAGAGAGGTACTGGTGTTTAGTTTGGCCTTATCCCAACACAAGCTTTTTAGCTCCAGAAGTGCCAAGCTTTTTTCCTTGCCTTATGAACTTGCTAGGATCACATGGCCACATTAACTCAACAGTAATCACAGCTACCTCAAGCAAAACAGGCAGAACCATTTTCTCCAAAAGAAGTTTCTTTGTAATAAAGTAACATCAAGCAGGAAGTAAAATAATAGAGTCTATGTTTCTGATACAGTAGTACTCTAGCCAAAAGATTTTTGTAGTAAAATTTAATAGAAAATAAAAGTTTGCACTAAGGGTGTATGCAACAAACGCTTCCGAAAGAAAGTACATGAATGCACACCAACAAAAATAAGCATCTGATAAAACCAACTCTTCTACGAAAGTCCCTCATGTCCATTTTCCATGTTTCTTACAGGACTTACTTTTAATCATGCTGTGCTCTATTTGAATGGGAGGCAATCCCAACAGGAAGGTCAAATAATTCTCTTAATGAAATCACATTTAAGAAGCCTATCCCCAAAATCATCGTATACCCAAAAGTGACTGACTATCTATCTATCTATCTATCTATCTTACTCTCTTCTGTCTTCAGTCCAGGATTCAGTCCTCTCTCCCCAGTCCAGGATTCATCACAGTTTCAATAACATACTATACAATACACTATCCAGATAGTTTAGAACAAGAGCTTTATATATAGAATCACAGAATCATAGAATAGTTTGGGTTGGAAAGGACCTTAAGATTATGTAGTTCCAACCCCCCTGCCATGGGCAGAGACACCTCACACTAAACCATGTCACCCAAGGCTCTGTCCAACCTGGCGTTGAACACTGCCAGGGATGGAGCATTCACAACTTCCCTGGGCAACCCATTCCAGTGCCTCGCTACCCTTACAGTAAAGAACTTCTTCCTTATATCCAATCTAAGGCAATATATATATCCAACATAAGGCAAAGGATTAGCATGTGCAATTTTACATGCTGTTCTTCCCCCTTGAAGCTTAACTCAATAGGCTCAACACCACATCAGTAACTAAACTTAGCTCCTATGCCCCGTAAGCAATCTAGTCACGTATCAAATGTCACTGCACAACACTGACCCACTAAGTCTCTTATCTTGTGACTGCAGTCAAAGTTTGCTTACTTTCAGTACTTTCATTTTCTCAAGGGAAAGCAAATTCTATGCTTCTGAAGGATGAAAAAGATAAACTATGGCTAGAACACCAAAACTGACCCCGAAGTACATGGGTCAAGGGCAAAGAGGGGGGGGAAAAAGGAGGACCATCACTTTCCTCAAATGCACCCCTCTTTGGCTTATCAATCAAGACTACTAAAGTTGATTACCAAGACAACTGACAATAAACCTAAAACTCAACATAAAAAGGAAAAAAAAGTTTTCCACGGCCAAGTCCTTTGTCTGATGTGCACAACGTCATCAATTCCTTTTGTATTTTTGGCACTTTAGTGGGATCCTAATATAAGGAAAGAACATGAAGCATGTCAAAGCCCTAACATCACCACAGCACTGTTAATTTACAGTTTTTGAAGAGGTTCATTTCCTTCAATAAATCAGCATCAGGGAGTATGTAGGGAGGAATGCACAGACCAAACCATCAAGGTAAACCCCATATTTAAAGTAACAGTTGGAAGAAAAAAAAGAGCATTTAAGAGACAAAAAAATAATACACTAGAAAAGGTACAGAGTTCAGGTAACTCCTCTAGAGGAACACATTCTTAGCTCCAAAATAAACTCTTAAATTCAGCATTAAGATCTAACTGAAGAGTGGAAAAGTCAGAAGGGTGTATTAGATAGCAAGAAGAATTTGTCTTGACATACAATACCAGCATCTGAGAGGGCTGAACCACTGCATTTACACCTCAAACTGAAAATCTTTGAAGTGAAAGTGAACAGAGCACTGAACTGCATTGAACTGGGGAGGGGGAGAAGGTGGATGAGAGGGAATTAAAAGTACAGACTTATACTTTAAGTTTTTAACCATCACACAGAAGTTACTACACATTTTCTTGCTCAGTGAATTAAAAGCCAGTTTGATTTGATTCTTTTTTTTTCCCTTAGTTCATTTAAGAACTTACCACCAGGTACCAACAACAAAACAGCACTGGCTTGCTTATTCTCTCACACAAAATTAAACACTATCAACACACTTAAGGTATTCAATTTTCCTCTGAAATCAATTCCTTTCTTTTGTTTTTAAATAGGTCAGGCTCTGACCTCCCCAACACTCTCCAGCGCAACTCTCTGATAAACAAGCCCAAGATTTTTGCTGAAAACACAAGCTTGTTGGACATCTGGTGCCTCTAAAGGATTAAACATGGCAGAAACAAGGCCGGGGTGGTAGTTGTGTCCTTCTGGACTGGGAGAGGACTTGGTTACCTAATATAAGACCTTGCCAAAACTGGGCAGTTTGGGATTTTAAGCTCCAATTCCAGGAATAATGAGAAAGTGACTTTCTTTACTGGACTGGATCAATGCATGTCAAATACATTAGGCTTGCTGGCAGGTAAGTCAATCTGCAAATGAACTACTCCAGGGTTGTTCAAATGATTCAAGGAATCTACAACCTAATTTTCTTAAAACTCATTGCATTTTTTAATAAACTACTCTGGCTTAAAAATAGGTAAGTTAACAATGAATTTTTTTTTATTCTTGCAATACATCTTTTTTAGATAGCAAAGTATTGCTAACAGCTTCACGGGGACACTACTTCAGTGATGCATGTGTTAGTGATGTCTTGGGGAGGTGAAGATTTGCAATGGAGTGTCACACCAACTCCACTGACTGCCAGAAAGGTATCCTGATGCTTTACTCCCTGCCTTCAGATTCAATTGCAATCATGTTCCCCAACTAGCTCACTGACACCAAACTTGCACCAACACTTACAGTAACAGCATGCAACAACATGAGGCAGCTTATGTCCCATGCTGCATAATGCTTTAAGAATATAATATAGAGCATCTATTGCTAAATGTAAGCAGAAACAAGACAGAGGAGGCTAGTGTCAATCACCAAACATTTAGGCTATAAATCTTTGACAGGAATCGATCCACGTAAATATAGTGGAAGTAAACCATAAAGGTCAAATTTGTCATGTACTCACACAAAACTCCCTTAAAGTGAACCATTTTTCAGGTATCAGCAATTTTAGCAATATCAGGTTTTACCCATTTTCTGAACAGAAATCCTATTTCAGACATTCTAGCAGTTACTTGATCAGTGCCACCCTGCTAACATAACTGCTAACATTAGATGTGCCTAATGAAGCAGATACAGAATTAGCCAGGAGGCAGCATTTGCTCCCCTTGCTATCCTGAAGCACTGGTGATGGGTTTAACAGCTGAATTTTTAGATCAGACTTAATAATGTACTTAATTCTAAATAGAATATTTCCCTGCTTCACACATTGGGCTGCATCTACTTTCAAGAGAAAGAGAAGGCTGTTTTTCCTTAGCAGAAAAGGTTTTATATTTACAATGTGCTTGTGATGACCAGTTCTGAATGAATGATCAGTGAGTGGGTATAAGGATACCAGAAAACAACATGTACAGCTTCCTTTTAGGCTTAAAGGGTACCTAAATATGAACAGATGCCCATATTCAGCTCAAGAAAAAAAAAGGTGGAATTAACTCCACTATCGAGCAACAGCAGGAGTTTTGCCATGGTCTAATCTTTATTGAGGGCAGTTTTTAGGTTTACCTATAATAATCCATTTTAAGTAGTTGAAAATATTTTATAAACTGTGTCTGACAAAAACTTGTTTTTAGTCTCCTGGAACTATTTTAAGCATTTAGCTGGTAATGGAAAACACATGTGAGAAACAGAATATCAAATAATTCTAACAGTAGTATTTCCATGCTTTATTTTAATCTTATTAATAGAGGTGAAGTGGAAATGAAATTCACCTTATACAACCAAAAAAGCAGTCCTGTAATCCCTGCTGCAACTCATACAACATCTTCAGCGCTCTTCAAAATTACTTGACATTTTACTAAAAATCAAGTTATGCTCTTCCTCCTATCATAGATAATTTCCCTTCTATCATAGATCATTATAAACTGAGCCACCAAATTTTGTTACCTTTCAGCATTTTAGTTTTAATACATATACAGTTTAATCTTGTATTTGTTTTAACATACAACTTTTGTTTATGAGCAGATAATGCTATTATGTTTTCCATTTTCACCAGCACTTCTGGTGCTGAAGGATGCAATCGGATTGCCACACTCAGTATCAGTTGATCCTTTACATTTCATCCCATCCTCAAACCCATTTATAGCTTTGATTTCCACATAACCCCACCGCAATGATTCACAGGTCTGATTTTTTAAAGGTATGGTTTTTATTTTTAAACAAGGCACCTGATGTTTCCCTGGAACACCTCACCCATCAGGCTTTGACACAACACCTTCCATAGTCACTTTTTCCTGTGCCATTTATGAACGTATAGACATTTCTTTTAGTATTTTCTGCAGCTATTTCTTTTTTCAGGTTAAGCCAAAATAAACCAAAGGAGGTGGTTTGTCACATAACACCTATGTAAGCTGCCACAACATGCTCCGGATGCAAAAAGCTTACACAGCTCCAGAAAAGGAGACTAGAGTTTAGGAAACTAACTATTAAAGGTTACTAAACACATACACATCTGGCTAAGTCACTGAAATGCAGATTATTAGAGGCTAATGGATCACCCAAATGAAATAAGCTTCCCAGGAATAAGGGAAAGAATAGGGATCACCCTATAAGCCTACCCAGATCTCATATTCTCCCTTGTTAAAGGCTGGATACCAAGCTAGGTAGATCCCTGTTTATTTATTCTTCCATTGTGCAGAAACCATACTTTCCTTCTTATTCAGCCTATTAAGTTTTAGTATTCATGTAGTTTAGTATTTACTTATCTTTACAGCTGGGGAGGAGAGGTAAAGGAGGACAGATATGGACAAGAGCACACAGTACTCAAGATACAAGCTGGCCACAATAACAACCAGGTTTCTAATAGGAGAAGCCCAAATTCTTCTTACATTTTTAATTTAATCTTTACCTGAACACAATTATCTCCAGCCTGGACCAAAGAGAAGCAAAAAACCCAATGAGTTCCCCCCTCTGTAACAGAATCTGTTGTACATAATGTTGACTAAAGAATTGAAAACATACTTCTTTTATCAACGGGAACATCTAGATAAATTGAAAACCACTGCAGAAGTAGGTCTGAGCCCTCAACATGAAAATTTTTGTAGTCTGAGCATAAAAATGCCAGTTGAAGTGCTGCAGTCACCATTCCAGTGGTGGAAACTCTAGTTTTATACATTTATTAAGAAGGGACTGAACTCAAATTGCAGTGGCTGAAAAGACATCATTTAAATCACTCTATATGAAGAGTTGAAAGCACTCATCGAAACCACCACTGCAAAATCCCTGAACACATGCAACTGTAAGGGACATCCAGGAAAATGCCCATAGGGACACTACACTTAATGACTACTACCATCTAATGTACTTGAGGGCACATATCTTTGTCAGCCTAATTAAAACCAGGAATCATTTACTGTTCACTGTTTTTTCTGTGAGGCAGGAAACTACCAGAGACTGATGGCAGGAAAAGTGCCCCAGAAGGCATTGAATTCCCTACTACAATTACCTAACAAAAAGAGGTAGTAACACCTTCAGAGACTGCTGTTTGCACCACACAATTGTGTTTAATGAAGCAGTTGGCTTTCTTTTCCAAAAACAGCTACGAGAATTTCAAGATAGGCCCTAAAATGGGTAACAATGAAATATATGTATTAATTCATCTTGGATGGCCCATTTGGGGGGCATGGTTACTTCAGCAGTCTACACAAGCTTTTTTTTAAAGTTATAATGTAGCCAAATGTGAAAGTCATCATGTAAAAAACAGGTAAAGATCTGGAAATATTATAGATCTAACCCTGTTTAAACCAGAGTTCTTTAAAAGTTTAATTAATACCAGACATCGGTCCTTATGTAAAATAGGCTCTATTTGCTTACCAATTTATTGCACGCTGCCAAACCAAGTCAAAAAGCCCATAAAGGGCTCTGTGACTGAAACCAGCTTTGACACAGAAACAGAAGCAAAATAGGCCCTTCCCAGCATCAGCAGCAAGAAGGTCCATAAGGGCCTTCAGTCAGTGCCTCCTTCACCTACCCCAGCTGAAAACCCAGCCCTTTGGTGGCTTCTTACTCTGCAAGGTTAAGGTTAAAGCACTGCTTGAGAACTGATCAGTTTTATTGTGATTTTCTACATAAAGCAAAACTAACGACTTCTTGGCCAAAGAAAATAGTTCTAAAAAAACCCTAAACTTTTAGTTTATTCAGGGGATTAACTCAAACTTAAGGTGTTCAAGACACATCTGGACAGCTTTGCGCAACTGCATTTTTATGACTCATTCACTTGGCTTGCCCTAATTTCTTCAAAAGTTATTTTTCACCTTTCACCTCAAAAGAGTATTTTTAAATACTGCCTCTGCAAAATGACTGGCAGAATTGGCTGAACAGAGCCCATTTTTCAAATCTATAGGAACAGAGACAGTATCATTTGCAGATTAAAGTAAGAGAAAAAGAATGAGTAAAAGATGGCTTATAGCAATCTGCTCAGAAAAGGACAACACAGCACTCTTCTTCCTTGCCTCCTGAAAAAACACAGTATTTTGTAATACTCACTGCAGAGAAACGGGAGACACAGCATTCAGCATTATCATACCTGCTCACAAACAGGAGACATTCCTCCATCACCAGCTAAATCAACAGAGAAGTCTTTTTTGCACAAGGAGATACCGTTTACTGTGAACCTATGGATTTCAGACAAGCACACAGCATTACCCAACTCCACAGAGCATCTGAACACTGGCATTGGGTAATGGATTTACCATCTGCCTTTTGGGCTCAAAATCTTTTTTTTTTTTTTTACGCTTAATGTGTGTTCTCATTTTGGTTACATGAATGTGGGCTTTTTTTTTTTTCTTAGTACTGAGCAACTTTCCAAGTTGAGAGAGCTTTTGATTACCATTTTCATCTACTCTAAGAGCAGGTCAGTTCCTATCAAATCTACTCTCATGTATTACTTAAAATACTAACCATGTAAAGTCAGCCAAAAGCTCTACTTCAAAAGCCAAATCTCTTTTAAACATTAACACTGCAAAGGCAATTGAGCACTGGGGAGAGAAGGTACCTAAAAGACATTAAAATTAATGAGGTTTGGATCTGCAGCTTATCCTGTTTATAAAGGGCGACCAACAGGGGAAAACCAGCAAATAACAACATTATTATTAGAATTCAATGATGGAAAACCAAACAAGTGTACAAAAAGTTAATTCAACTCCCTCTTGCCTAAAGATTATTAGCACGCTTTTTCTACTTTCATATAGTAGTCATCCTCTACCTCCAAAGGACTTTAGCTTCATGACATTACCAAGAATCCTTAAAAACAGAATTATATCTATGGGTCAGTTAGGATCTGTGAAAATATACATGCATAAATACCACTTAATGGTAAAGCTAATACAGAGTTCTGAATATTTATATTTGCAAGGAAGTTGTCCTTTACAAAGTATACAAAGGACAACTGACATCCTTGCCAGACACAATGTTTTGTTATTGTCTACCTAGGAAAGCAAACCTTTTCCTTATTTAATGTAACATGCTTACTGTAACTGTTTATTAATATGTCTTATAAATTAAACACGTACTACTTAAAGTGAATTTCTGTTAAACCAAAATGACACAAATTCAGAATAATGGGGAATAAGTGATCTAGCGTACTATGGCAAAAGTGATGTTTAGGTTTTATGCTTATTTGTGTTTCATACACAAAATGTTTCTTGATACTTGTATTATAAGGAATTTTGCATGAACACAGGAATCTGGAGAACAGAAAGCAGACGGTGGTTACAGTCAACTACTCTGATGAGAAATTACTTGGAGCTCTGAGAATTGTTGACCAACAAGTTCAAGGGGGTTGCTGAGAAACCCATCAGCCGCAATAGCGTCATGGTTGTTCTTGCTCTGAAAGTAGCACTCTACACAAAATGACAGGCTACTTCCACAACACTCTATTCCCCAATGGAAAATCTGTAGCAATAACAGCAAAACATGGCAGGGAAGGCCCCTCTGAGCAGATAGACACCCACCCCGCACCACCATGCCCAAAAAGGCACACTTTTGGAAACAGACTGTCTCTAGCCAACTTCTGCTGCAACTCCCTCTCAGCAGAGCTTTCCCCCACGAGCTATTCATGTGTGCACCATCTCATATACACCGCCAAACAAGTAGCTTCTCACATCCAGTGCCTCAAGGCCACACCAGAGCCTGGATATCCAGAGCAGCAGTACATGGGTAAGGAACACCAGTACAGAGCTTCTGCTGCTCCACAGCCAGAGAAGCTGCTGAAGGCATCAAAGTCCAAACTGCCATTTCTTTTGTTCCATCTCCATTCTTTTTTAAAGACAAACTTACTTTCATTAATATCTTAATATTATAGCTTACATAAGGATTATGTATTAAACGCACTTGAAAACCTGCACCAGAGGAAGCCTGGAAGTTCCTCTGCATAAGTGATTTGGGAAGCTGCTGTCTGCATACAGATGCTAGCATTGTTCATGCTGCAAGTTTTATCAGTTTCACTTCAAAAATGTTGTCCAGGATGAGGATAAAAGCTCTAACTCCAGTATTTCAAGCACATCAAGTTACATGTTGGATTTTGAAACCAGGTGTCTCACAGATGATTAGCTTCTGCTTTATTCTTGGACAATGAAATTAATAAAATGCCTTGAACTTCTTTCTTGTGATCAGTTATACCTGGAAGTTAATAAAATACTTTCAGAGAATACAAGATCTGGTATATGAAGAATATTCTGTCAAAATCTCAGCATCTTTCCTTTTTCAATTCTCTTACTGGACTTCTCTGTCTCCTCTCTTCCTCTTGAGTGCTAGTGCCTTCTTCACATTTGCTCTTTCAAATATATCTTCCTAGATCTTGCTGGCATTTCTCACTTTACCTCTTGCTTTCCCTCCTCCCTTGACACGTATTTCATTCTGTTGCCTGTGGGTCATCTGCTTCTCATGATATTGTTTAGCCTTTGAACACCATAGCCCTTTTTCCAATGGCCTGTCCCCACAACTTTAACATTTAAATCTCATTCTAAACGAAAAGCAGATTACAAGTAAAGCCTGTGTGTTAGCATTAGTTACCCTCCCAAAACAGAATACCACTGAGGCTGGTTTCTTAACATCAGACCAATGCAATTATGCTCCCTGAGGTCTCCATGCTCCAGGTGAAGCTCTCCTCCTTTCCCAGATGTGTCATGAACAAATTACTTAGAAGCACAAAAGGATTGGCTGTAACCAAACCCTAAGGTACACTTAATGGACTGCAGATTTTGCAGGATGTTTAAAGTTTCCCCTCTGATCTCTCTGAACTTTGGCCTTCATTTGTTTATACAGGCAGAGGCCAATAGGTCATGCCACTAAAATCAGCAAGTTGTTTACACATATGGCAAGCACGCATGGAGCGGTAATGTAGTCATGGCTACATCCATGCACAGCACATTAAAGCAATTGCTTCTAGTTAAAATAACAAAGGCACAGTGAGGCCACATACATGATGAGGAGACCTTCCAGGGCAATGAAACTCAGTACGAACCAAGAAACTAACTGGCATTTCTTCAGAAGCCAATGCACACATTCGAGTCCAGCCTAACCCAGGTCACTCACTGTAACAGAGCTAGCTTCAGGAGAAGAGGCAGCCTTTGATGCCATCGTTACCAAAACGTCACAAGTTTTTAAGCACGAGTGCTGATGCAGCACTATGGCAGTTAATGCTGCTAGGAATATAAAAGTTTGCACAGGAAGTCTGGAAGAGAAGCTGTCTCTGAAGATACCCAACTCCAAGCACACTGCTGGGCTGCCTTTGTTTGGGCAACAGACCCCGATCCCGTGCCCATGGCTGGATAATGCATTTCACCAGAGGCAATTTACTGGGGAGAAGTTCTTCCTGCAGGGAAAAGCTTATTTTCATAATACTTATGCCAGCTTTAAAATTAAGGTTTCTTATTTTAAAAAAACATTCAGTGCTTAAAAAAACTAATTCCTAAGCCTTGAAAAATTATTTTAACCTTTATAGAGAAATCACTTTTAAAAAGCCTCTCCAAACAGCTTACTTCAATTAATATGAATTATTTGGAAACAAGGCATTTGCAGAATGGGGTACTCATATAACCCTACACTTTGTTTTGTTTTGATGGACAGAGGAATGGATTTTTGAGTGCAATTACAGGCTCTACAGGCTTAAGATAACGCCAAACAATAAAAGCCAAAGACTACAAGAAATGAGGAAAAGCATCAGGATATAAAATATGCTAATCACTTTTCTTGGTTAAATATACTGTAGCTGTTAAGCTTGCTGAAACCACAGAGAAGAGGAAGCAAATTTTTAGCTTCAAGGTGGTGTATGAAGCCTTGGTGGCCTATTCAAGTGGCATACTGAACAGGCAGACAAATATGTGGTATACTCAAGAAGAGTATTATTAAACATTTATAGTGACTTTCTGTTGAAAAGCAGAAGCATGCTGTCTTTAAATTTCATACCCACACAATATATACAGACATGAATTCCCATTTGCACAGGGATGCAGCATGCCACAGAAATCACTATCTGCTGAGAGAAAATGCAACTGTGCATCTCAAACAAAAATGATCCTTTGTTCATGTTACCTACCCCCCTGCTCAAAATGCATTTTGGTTTCATACCAAAGATATGCCAGGTCTGGAAGTTTATCACTCTCAGAAAGAAATGTTCACATAAGGCAGGGAGAGACTCTTCTATTATTATTCATTTTACAAGTTGGACAGATCTGCAAAATCAGTGTTTTCTTAGGCATGCCCATGGAAAATACAGCTACAGCTTTAACTAACTGATCTGAAGTAAACAACACTGGACACCTGCCTGCTCCGAACATGCACTACTAATAGTACTTTATCCAATGCTCTTAGTGAATAATCTTCCCAGTGCAACAGCCACTCTTTAGCACCAACGCTGAAGATGTGCAACTCCAGACCAGCCATGCAGAATCCTGGCCAATGCACACACAGGCAGCTATATGAAATGCTCGGTTTGTTTCAAATTACCAACAGAAATCCTCTTAGGAGTGTCATTTTATCTACTGCATTTCACCACCAACTAATACTCTAAAATGTTTTAATAACTGAAAGAATGCTCACAGCTCTCGTACATCAAGTTCATTTGTGCCAGTAGCTTCTAAAGTAACATCTCCCCTGCCCTCAACCCCAAGTTTTAGCACTGAAGACTGAAATGCCTCATCTTGCATTAGTCCTAGTGTTGGAGGTTTTTCAGCACAAGTCAGGTTTGATAACAGGCCTGAAGACAGATCTGATCATCAGTCCCAGCCCAAAACAGTTTAAAGTGAAAGACTTAAGTTCTCTCTATATGCAGAAATGAAACAAGATGGGGGGGAGCTCTGATCCAGTCCTACCCTCACTGGCAGGACTTTCCATTTGTTATCTTCAAAGGGAAACAAAACTGAACCCGAGGACACAAGGACTGTCACGCTCTGTCAGGTTTGCCCACTGGCTACGCTGGGGAAACTACAAAAACACAATAGCTTAGAGACACAGAGGACTGGGGAGAAAAGCTTCAAGGGGAAATGACTGGCAGAAAAGGAACACAAAAGGATGACTTACAGCAGAACTTGCCACCTTCTACCAGAGTGAAACACTGTGTGGGAGAAAGTGGGACATGGCACAGTTGAAGGCTGCCGAGCTCAGGATTACAGCTGCAAAAAAGCAAATCCCGTTCTGCCACTTGCCAGGTTCTGAGTGTTTGACTTCACAGCCTCAGCATCATTTTAACACAGTTCTACTTCTGAGTCAGCTCTCCCTTCATTTACACGGGAAGGTAGACAGCACCAGTAGTACTGTCAGTGGAACCATCTGCAGCATCTCTGGACATGCTTGTTTTCAGGCACGTTGTCAATTTCCATAAAAATACAGATTTTGCCATAATATGAAGACTCATATATAAATGCTCCAGGAAGATCAGAGTCTTCTCATATTTATCTTTTTAAAGTGGAGTTTGCTCTGAGCCCGAACTAGGAATTAGGCTGCTATCTCCTTCTCCTAATAGAGAGGATACACTGGTTTTAAGGGAATCAAAAAGAAGCCATCTGCATAAGCAGCCTTTGATTAGAGAAGGGAAGAAACATTCACGTCTAGACACACAAATAAAGTAGTATCTTAAGGAGAAACGTAACTTACAAAGAAACTTGTATGAAATCATAGTCAAAATGTACATAGCTCATGCATTTTTGGCAATGAAATAAATATATCACTGAACAGTGTATTGCAGAAGGATTGTTATTTGCACTGAAACTTGGATTTACAATGTACCATGTCCAACAGCAATGAGAATAACACAAATGCAAAACCAAACACCCTTTACAAGTTCCCAATTCTAATCCAAACCTGCGAGACTTAGTTCACATTGCTGAGCAATTCCAGCATCATAGCTAGAGCAAATTCATAAAAGGATTAAGCCAGGCTAGCAAATTTCTAATTGCTATTTTACAGTGAAAAATTTGATATTCAAAGACTAACTTCAGATAACACCACTCATTTCACTTATTAGAACAAAGATTTAGTCATTGCTTTACAAGGTCCTTATGTCTTACAAACAGGATACATGGGAAATCAGTGGAAACATGATCAGAACACACCAACATACATTTTTTCCTTAAAACTCAGATTTGGCAATTGCCACAACTTCAGAGTTGGAAGAAAAAGCATAGGTATAACAGGATGCAAAATACACCATAACACAGCTGTGTTCTTAGCCTTAGGAGCTACTGAACTCAAAATAAGAGTATGCCAGCACTTCCTTATGTTTTAGGCCAACAATAACTGGATTCCCTGTTAAATAAACAAACTAGACTGGATTGTAAGGGGAGGGCAGGGGGAATAAAGTCTGTTATCTATGAAGCTGATGAGTGCCTTAGATTGCCTGAGGAGTCTCTGTTGCTGGAAGTCTTAAGAGATCAAAGTTGTGTAAAACAAGACAAGGCTAATCTTACAAGTGCTGGAACTTCAGATCTTTCTAGCTACATACTTTCATAAGCAGCTATTTGCTACCAACATGAGGTAATCATATGATTCTCTGCATGACTACAATTAATTTACACAAATGAAAAAAATAGTCAACATTCACCCAAAAAGACACTGCAAAGACTATTTGCCATTACAGCTAACGTCACACCCTTAAATCTACAAAGGCATCATGGAAGAGTGACACTGCACCTAATGTTGTGATGTTTTAAGTAACAGACTGCCTTACCTGAAGTTAGGGATGAGGAGGGTAAGAATTTATTATTACTCAGAGTGTGGTAACACCAAAGAAGAGAAACTGAGCTGGGGAAGGGAGCAAAGTAGCAAAAGGGTTGTAGAAGAGTATCTGGGAGAGATGTAATGCAGGGGCAAGGAAGGGGCAGCAGGTGGCTGGGGCAAAGTCACTTAACCAAGTGGCATATTCTACTGACAATGCAGTAGTTTCAACCTACTGAGAAAAGGCTGAGAATTAAAGTGTCAACAAACTAAGATTCAAGGACAAGAAATGCGCTTAACCCAAGGAAGGGGGGTGCATGTGGAAGAAAGCAAAAAACCCAACCATGAGCTGATTCCTAAAGTGGGAACTGAAAATGCTGCTTCCTGTTAAATTATCTCGAAAGCTAAAGATTGCTTCTTCATAGCCTTAGTTGCTTAATTACTACCGCTTCACCCTCTGATTGCATGTCTATAGGGAAAATTCTTCCCAAGGTTTAGCAATACTGGATATTCAGAATACATTATTCCCACTGCAACCTCCAGAGTAATGCATCACACAAATAGCATATAACAAACAGGTTTAGATAAACAAAAAACATATCAGTCTTAAAGTTTTCACTGATAACCATTTGGGGGAGAAACTCAGAGTCTAATGAGAGATTATGTATTTCTTCTGGCAGTTAACAATTCTGCAGGTTTGACTTAGATCTCTTAATGGTGAAAAGGCCTTCCAAGGGGAATAGTTCATACTTGCAATTACCATTGTTATGTTAGATACAGACCAATGCAAATTATAATAAACTGAGAACTGCAGGAAAGAGGAAAGAAATTGTGCTTAGCTCCATATCTCCAAAGTTTTTATTTTAGAATAGAAATATCCTTACTTCGCAATGCTAGATATATGCAACCTAAGGTCTGAAAGTGATTGAAGGGTTAAGTTGCAGTGTTCTACAAGGCTAAGAGCAAAAGGTTTGCGCAAAACTCACATCCCAAAACTCCTGTAGCTGTATCAGCAAACAGAGGGGATGAGCTCTAAGCCACCTTTCCTCCTTCCCTACATTGTGACACAGAACAAGCCGAAGGCTTCTTCCTGGTCAGCTGCAGATGCAGGGGCAGCTGCAGCAACATTGTCAAATATAATGTCTATGGATCACCTATCGATATTATATACAGAACACAGACCATCTGTTTTGCTCTTTCACACTGATTCAGAACAGGGTAGAGCCAGACCTGTAATGTATGCTCATAAAAAGCATTTTGACTTCCAGAAGTCAAATTATTGACTATTCTGTCAGCTACTTTTAAGGATCAATATAAATCACTGCCTTCAACTCACCTACTCAATGACCAAGTTTTCTACCACAGCACTGTTACATTGTGCTCCCACCACTTCATTTAAACACACAAATACTGATATGTCAGCCATGATCTGCAATTCTGCAATGTATGTTTATACAAAAGTACTTTTCTATTTCTCTGCTTCAGTCTATAAATAGTCCTCAGGACTCCTCATCAGACAACAGCTATACGTAGCCCAGCTCTTTTTAAACATGCACATACCCTGATGAAAAGAGTATCTGAAAAATAACATATACTACAATTATATTTGGGGGGGTTTCATTATTGCAATAAGCAATGGGCAGATGTCTGATGTAAAATTCCATGCAACAGGCACTGGGCAAATATCAAGGTGGTAAATACTGATAGCATTTGATCAAAGAAGTTTGTCCTGGGGAAAATATCACTGTGCTTCTGCTAAGCACTCTCCATCCTGCCTCTCTGCCTTCCCCACAAGCCATGACAAATATTTGCAACTCTGAGTCTCTCAAACGTGAGCAAGAATCCATCTTGTGAAAGTCACAGCACATCAGCATGTGATGCTCAAAGCAGCTTCTGAAGCAGAACACTCTGGGTACCAGATGCAGCTGGAAAAATTGTGATTGATTTTAATTACAGCATTATTCTAGGCACAATATCCAGAGCCTGGAGAGCACACAGGTTCTTGATCTTTGACCTGAGCCTTATCCTTCTATGATTCTGCCATCTACGCAGTAATTAACATACTTCAAAGTCTGCATCATCTCTATACCACTACAACATACGTTTAAGTTCACTGCAGCTGCACAAGCTCATCTTTTGATCCTTTCACTCCTCCATTCCTGCAAGCCTTTTGCTCTTTGCCAGGCAACTGAAGTACACAGGCCTTTAAAGTATTCTGAGGTCTCCCATTTAAACAGCAAGCATTGAAAACACTAGAAATCTCTGCGGTCGACCTCTCCATTTGCCCTGTAAGACACCATATAAACAACCACTGCAAGCTGCAGTATGCATTCTGAGTAGTAACAATCAATCACTAAATAGCAAGTTACAATCCACGTTTGACAGCACAGTCTCAAGGAAAGCTAGGGTTCCTACCGCCAGATCTACTGAAAGCTGCAATCAGCAGCATGAGATACTCCCAGGGAAGGGGATAGGAGGAGAATTAAAAAAGGAGAATTTGTGAGGTTAAAAAGCAAGCAAACAACAACAAACCCCACACATATGTATGTTCAAACATATTTAACTGTGAATGCAACATGAGCATCGCAGTCCACAAGATCTACTCTGATTTTCACAGGAACAAACAATTATAAAAGCCTGCAATATTAAGTGCTATGAGAGTGCCACAACCAAACTTGCACTGCTACACAAAAGATGGCTGGATTGAAACCCTTTCAACACAGAAGAGAAGGTGTTTGCTTTACAGCACCAACTAAACAAGCTTATTTGGTTTCCTGAACACTGTTTTTGTTGCAGAAAATGCACCAGTGAACATGAGATAACAAATGATGTGATTCCAGGATGTCAAACTGCCCCACGGCGAAGTGGCTTTAAACTTCCTCTTCACATGATCAGATTAACACCCAGGCCTACACAGAAGTTTATTTTATAAGTTTACTTTAAGCCATGGGTTCACACTCAAGAAAAATTAATACTTTGACTTTCTCAGGGATAATTTAGGAAGCCATCCTGCCTCTTCCAGCAAAATTATCCCATGAGAAACCGGATGGGAATTTCTCTCTCTGCCATCTCACAGACCACAGCTATCCTCCTGTACTTAGCCCCTTTTATTTTATATCATTCACATCCTCATCCTGTGTTTTCATCTTTCTAGAGCAGCTCTGTGAAGGCTACAAAAGGAATGCAGAACAATTCTGTGTATGGATGTGGTGGACCAAGCTGTACTTTGCTTAGTCTGGCAGATATTCCCAGCATTATGAAACCTGGTTTTGCACAGAAATATTCAGTTTGCAAAAGTATCTCTCCCCCACTCTCCAAAATGAAACTAAACAAAATGCTGTCAGCAAATAGCAAAGTACTTAAGTGTCCTCCCATACTCCCCCCTATGAGAGCACTCAGGAAGCTGCCATTTAGCATCTGGCTGTAATAACCTGCAGGGTTTCTGCAGATAGATTCTTTCCCCCAGTGCTTATTACAGAGGTTTATGAAAAAAAAAACCATCTTCAACAGGGTCAAATTATTTAACTATGTTTCTACTTTGTATGTCAGATAATGTAATGAGTAGATAATTTCTATGAGCAGATAATTTCTGACAGAAAAAACAGACCACCCAATCCCAATTGGAAAGAACAGTAAATTCCTTTAGAAATCATCAACTGAAAGGCAGGGGTTGTACACATTATATTATTCTCTTTTTATAAAACCAAATTCCATTCATAAAGTCCCAAAACCATTAAAATTTTGTTCAATCATCTTTTTTTGTTAAATCTATGTATTTATATTCACTATCCTTCCTACGGTTCAGCTTATAGTCTTAAACAAGAACAAAGTTCCACTTACTACCTCGTTCAGCCTTCCATTCCCCATTCACAGCAGCCAATAAGCCAACTGCAGATGACTGCACGACCGCACGTCCGCTGTGCTCTGTATGGACCTGGCAGAGCACACATCTTCCTGAGCAGTAAGAAGAACTGGATAAGACCCAGCTCTGCAACTCATCTTCTGGTGGGTTACTACTTCAAGGTCACAACAGCAACACACTGCTCCTTACTACATCACCATTTAATTTCATATTACCCCTTTAGACCAAAACCAGCTAATGCTTACCCAAAACTCTGTATTCCTGGAGAACGAAGTACCTTGAGAGAGCACCTTCTGAAATTAACTAAGGAATTGAGCTCTCTATCAGAAAAACTGCTGAAAGCTGTATTTGACCTGAGCTTCCAGATTGCTGGGGATCCACAGCTGCTTCTGAGGGTCCTGGAAAGGCAACTATGGAAAGAAAGCCTACTGGCCCGAACTCAAGTATGTTTATGGGAGAGTTCCCATTACTACAGGAAATTTTTACAGGATCCACAAATCCTCTTTGAAAGCCACAGATTTAAAACATATCCTCCATTAAACAATAATTTTACTGTTAAACACAGCCAGGAAGTTTCCCCAAGATATTTTTTCTCAGCTTGTTCACTTTCTGTGGACACAGATTTCTTGCCACTCTGCTTGCCAGAAGGGAAGGCATTTTGATACAATCCAATCATTACAAGGCATAACTGATAGTTACTTCTTGTGGCAGTAACTAAGGGATGCAATGTACTCACAACCAGCTACTTTCTCCTCCCTGAACACTCTGTGCACAACAAAAGGATAAAGAAAATCCTACATGAGAAAAGTTGTTAGTGTAATGAAGAAACATGGTAATACTTACGGTCAAGTCCGTTGATGTATCTCATTGTAATTTCACAGTGCCCCCAAACTGCACTGACTATGGGATAAAGTTTTTTCCCTTTTAGTCCCTTGAAGGCCACTCCAAGATACTGTCCATCTACCATGAAGCTAAGTGTCCCTTCATCCATATCCAAAACCACCAGTAAGGAGTCTGGGAGTACAAAAGACTCATCCGGTTCCAAAAAGACAGGATATGTGACCCCAGGCTGGTTTTTACAATTATGGTAGAGTTTGTTGCGTCCCAGATCCCAGCCCCACGATTCACTATTGCTACCAACCAACGATGTGTATCCCACCGAGTGCAGTGGAGCTTCAGCGGTGGAGACCCCTACCACAGCATGAGTTCCCCGCTGCCTTGTGGGCCAGTGGATCTGCCAGACGTGGAGGCCTCTCGTGTAGCCGACCTTGCCCCGGATGCAATCTGTGCTTTGGGCAACGGGGTGTCTGTGAAAGGTCAGTTTATCATCTTCCTTCACAAATATATTTAAGGAGCGATCTTCATTGTTCCAAGCATGTTTATACTGGACCTCCAGCTTAGCAGGGGGCATATCCAACAGCATGTCCAGGCGCGCTGGCTTGCAGAAATCCGGGCCTCTCAGCTCTCGCTTAACAGGTCTATAAGGGGGCTCCCTCACATCCACAGACTTTATGCTCCCTGAGATTTTCTGGCCCATTGCTTGGCTTCAGCTTTACAAAGGAGAAAGAAAAGTTGACTTTGGCCCAGTGTTACCTCATGAAAGCACTTTAACGCCGCGTCAGTGACCCGACAAGCTGACTGGATTTACTTCTCCTGCTCGCAGCTCTTCAGCAGCAATGTTTTCAGAGAAGAAAATGCTCCTGAAAGAAAGCAGAAAGTTTCCAGTTAGTTTAAGAAAGCCAACAGAAAACTATTTTTAAAGAACTTTGTTTCATCCCTAGCAGTTATTTTAAACACCAAAGCTGACAATTCACCACTTTTTGTTCCGTATCCTACAGCACTAACCAGCCTGCCAGCAGGACACTGAGCCCACCAGCATTCAGAGAGCAGACAGTCATTTCCTCCTATTCATAATAGGATGCAGACATTCCCCAGCTTCTGCCCTTCCACCTATTTTGTCTGGCCAAGTTCACAGCGGTCCTGAAGAAGGCATATGCTGTTCCCCAGCAACAGTGATAAACTTACAGCTTCACTTTCACTTCTGCTTTTGTTTCATAGCCTTAGAAATAGGTCCTATGTGAGAATCTCCTTTTATTTCCAGCTCTTCCCTGCTCTGGGTCCTGGCAACAAAGGGCTTCAGTTTCTGTGCCGTTATTCAAACAGATGCAGCCAACAGCATATGGCTGCAAAATTTAAGTGTTTTCCTTTAACACAGCCTGTACTTGAATTAAAAAATTCATTAAGCTTCAGGTATTTTATAAAGGAGCTAACAAAAAGATAAAAATAATTAAAAAAAAAAAAAAATAGGGAATGAGGGAAGAGGAGCCATGGAAACACAAAGGAAGAATGAAGGATGGCAGTTCCAGTTCTTTGGCAGACTTTTCTAACAGGCAGCTACTACACCTGGGTAAATTCCTCAATGCTACTGGACAGCAGGCTAATCCACATTTCAGTATATAACTGATGAGAAGGTCAGTAAGACACATTTAAAGGGAATACCTGATTTCGACACGTATTATTTCTGTGCTTCCACAGACAAACATGGTAATTTAGCTGGAAATGGTCAAAAGCACCCAGGAAAGATTCTTAGCAGCCTGGATAAATTAGATTAATTCATATTTTAGAGCTTGGGTAGAGTGTAAAGGGAAGACAAGAACCTCTCAAAGTACTAAAGGAGTAAAAGCGAAGTCGAAGTCCTATAAACTCAAGTAGACGATTGACATGGGATCACTTAGAGTATCTGTGCCAGCAGACATACCTCTGCCTTCCAGAAAAACAAGTGCCAAGTCTGGGGATACTCGAACATATTGGAGTAAAACCACTCTGCTTATTTACTGGCAGAGTGATGAAGTGTTTCAAGCAGCAGCAAAAATCACCACTCTCAGAAGTCTGAGGAACGTAGGTGACAACCGTCTTTCATAGAGCATCAAACAGTGCACAGGGACATAGCTGTCTTGCAATAAAAAGACTTTAAAGTTCCAAGTTCATGTTCTTCCTTTTAAAGAACTCTTACCCCAGATAACACTCTCCCATTGCAAAGATCATTTCTGAAAGGTGATGAGTAAGAAACATGCACTCACAATGGAAGGAAACAAAAAGGGAACTCTAGAAAAAGAACACCTGTAAAATTTACCATCCAAAACACGTTTTAGAAGCAAATTAGGCCCTTGTATTATTAACAATGGCCAATACCACGTGAAGTGTTTCTGGATGTATTAAATACAGGATGAAACAACACCTGTGTTATGTGACAGTTTTCTTTCCAAAAGACAAAAGGTAAAAAGTTGATTTTCAAATCCATGTGACGATTAAGCTACTGTGTAAACTCATTATTTCCTGGTGCCTTGGTCCCACACGGGTACATGCACACACCTCAACATCAAACAACCCCCTCTGCACCTCGGTTTAACCTTCAAAAATCAGAATTAAACATAAGCCCCCCACAGCCCCCTTTATCACTCTGGCATGAGGATTCAGAACAATTCACAGGAGCTCCCCATGTGCAATCAGCTCGAACAGTCCCCACTTCCTTCTTTCCAAACCCCATAAAAGGAATCCAAAAGTTTAAACAGCAATTGCATTTAAGCTGATTCCATTTCCACCATTGCAGAAGCACTCACAGGTTGTTTTAAAGATGTGATGACAACTCTAACCCACCAAAGCAAGTTCAATACTTTATTCTAATCATGGGGGAAATGAAATAGCGATATGCACACAGGGAAACAACAGGGAGTAAATGTCATCAGGTAAGCAAGCTTTCCTGGAGGACAAATGCTCAGGGATTGGGTAGCTCCTCTTAAAAAGGTGCTTGATTATTTGAGCTTTAAAGAAGGGTATGAAAAGGGGAAATTTGAGATGTTCAAAGGGAACCATGGTGATTTCCATACAAGATTTAGCTCTATGTGCCTTGGAAAATTTCCTTTTTAAAACACAATATAATTGCCCCATTCCTGTCAGAGTGCTGAGCGGAGATGGCCAGGGAAGTCCTCAATGCATCTTCCTGCATCATTTCCTGATCACATGAGAAAATAAACTTGGCACCAATATTTACCTGGCAAATCACCAGGAGATTATAAACACTGCAGTGACTCCCTTGGCAAGCCACAGACATTCTTCCTACTGTACCCCAAATCGTGGTATAAACATGTTGCTAGTAGATGGATCAGTAATTGAGAGGAGTAAAATGTATCATTGTAACTACCATGATACATGTACAACTGCAGCTTTACTCTGGGATGTGCTCAGTAGCTACTTCGGTTTGAAACTCTGTATCACAGGATTAGATCATTTTTCATACTCAGACATTACCACGAAGTTACATATCATGAAACATTTGGCCAAATAGCTCTGAATGGACACAGGACCTAACAACAATGTCAAAGTTCTACACTTACTGATGCATTTGAGACGTGGCAGTTCCTAAGCAACACGTTGGCTCAAAAGGTACCTTTTATCAATTACTTTCTCCCACTCATCATATTGCACTTTCTTGCATCCTAGTTCTGTGTAGCTGGTAGATGTTAGCTTCTACTTATAGCCATGCTGATCTCATTCAAGTATTAGTGGACTTAAACCAGTAAATGAAAAAAGGAAGTCAACATTTAACCATTGTACAGCAATAAAGGTGTAACCCCACGCTGGCTATGGTCTAACAGCTCTGATTGCTGGTGCTTAGTAGTGGCTGACTTGAGAACTTTCTATGTGGAAGCAGTGATGGGTTGCAACACATAGCTCCTGCTCACAACCCGTGCAACAGGAATGTGAGCTTCACGGGGAGCAACTCATGCAAAAAGTCCTCCTGGCAGCTCACAACAGTCCTGTTGGTTGCTTGCAGGACAACCTGTCTCAATGCCAAGATCACCGATTCCCTTTTCTTGGATGCATGCTGTCCATTTACACCAAGCAGATGGCAGAGACGCACACTGAGGCAAGGAACAGCAGGAGAGGCATCACCTTATCCCTCACCCTGTCAGAAGCTGCTGTTGGAGGAGCACAGCTCACCAAGGCCCAGCCTGTGTCCACTGGCAAAACATTCCCTCCCTACTTCCACAGGTACCATCACACTTGCAACATAGAAGCCTTCGGAATATCACATTTGCACCATTACTGCCGGATCTCCAAGCAGCTTCTCCCCAAGGAGCTGCACAACTACCACACACCAGAGGCTGCTGAGAAAGCCAAGCACAACACCCACAAGGGAAAGTGGAGGGAAAAGGTACCATAACCTGGCTTCGTGTCTGCAGGACTGGATGGATACACCACATAGGATTAGTAAAACCTGTGGGTCAACCTGAAAGGAGGGAGGATTATTCCCTCTAGATGATGTACTATTCAATCCATTTACAGAAATATTTCCTTATAAAACCTTCTTACCATCTCCTGAATTAATAAAGACTTGCCAAAGCACAGCACTGTCATTGACCTGCTGTGACTTTTAGTACTCTTTCACTACTTTAAGAAACTTACATTTCCCTGCCTGTTATCTTATTAGATACACAAATAGTCTGCAATTAAAAGAACATTCATTTTCACTGCATAGTTCTGCTCTGAAGTTTTGCTCTCCCAGTAATTTCAAACCACTACAGGAGGTCGGAAATAAGAAACCATTTCAATCTGGCTTAATATATGATCTTTCCATTATATCTCTTCACCAGGTACAAGTAACACTCTGAATTTCTTCAGTTATCGTTGTGATAAAAGTTATTTTTATGGAAAATAAAGGAGTATTTTCATGGCAAGAGAAGCAGCATCATGTTAGTACACTCCTTCAGCAACTGGAAATCTCTGGCTAAAAAGACTGTTCGTTTTTGTAGCCTAAATTACTTTTGTCTCAGTTTCACATTCATGCCACGCTTTGTTAGGATATGATGATTAAACCTACTGTACAAGAACAAGCCAACTCCCAACAGGAAAAGTGTGTCAGCGTCACTTAGCAGTGTCCTTATGCAGGCTGCCAAAATATTTAGGGAAGTTATTCACAATAAAAATACAAATCATACTTACCAGAGAAATACTCACTGGGACATCACTTTGCCGTAACTAAATAGGGTGAGGTTTGTTAACAATTCAGTATGTTGGCATCAATGTAACATCACTGCTGATAAAAGAAACATGCTTTCTGCAAAGTCAGCTTTCAGCATTTATAGTAGTATTTCCCTCTGGATTATGAGCCAGATGTGCAGAAAGCTTGAGAAACGTGCACGAGAAGTGACACACATAAACACAACTCCAAACCACAGTAAGAATGTGCTACGGTTCTGCTTAGTTCTGATGTTCTGAACCATCAGAACTTACCAAAGAAGTGAGAAGCAGATAAGCGAGTCCTGACTAACAGTACTGGCCAGTGAAAATGTCTATCAGAAAAAGAATGGAAGCTGCTGCCTCTATCTACCAGCATTTCAAACTTCTACACAGCAGTTCCCACTCTTTTTGCTATTGACCCTCACTGGGTTTTTTCCTTGCTGCAGCCAGACCCCAGTGCCACCTCTCTGTCAACCTGGGCTTCATTATCAGCAAGCAAAGATTCCTGAACACTAACACAGTTGGAACAGAACACTCTCAACCAAGACCTCTTCTCCATCGGCACCAAAGCTGTTCCCCAGATGCCTGAAGAGAACCAATACCTGAAGTGTTTGTGTACTCTGAATCTAACGCTGGTCCTAACAGTCCTACAGGAGGAATAGGAAGAAGAAAACCACCAGCTCTGCTGTGTGGGCCAAGTTAATGAAGAAGGGTTTATAAGTTCAAGAACAAGGACTTTTACCTCCACTCAGACAATGTAAAGGCACAAGGCCCAATGTGCACTAACTATGCTCCCAGTGTGCAAACCGCAACATAACCATGACAATACTGTTCTGAGGGTGACAATGAATTAAACACATTTTTGGCACCCTAAGAAGACTGGCCAGCTTGGATTTAGCTATAGAACCTGGTATCCAACAGTGCTGATTTATTGCCCATTGTGAACAATGTTGGCTTTCTTTGTCAAACTGGGAATATACAGTAACAATGCAACCAGCCAAAAATGCTCGGATACTCTAAACTATCCTGTGATACACAGAACATTTTATACTGCGTGCACACTTAGTAAATGACATTTAACATGTGGGATGAACAATGCAGGAGTAAGCCATGACTTCTTCAATCCCTGAAAGGAATGCAAATCCTGAAAATCCCAAAGACATTCCTCCATACAGAGTAACCTTTTGGTAATGTTACAAACGAGTAGTTGTTTCAAAATTCAGGATAAGCTTGTTATGGAAATAGACGGTGCATTTAGCTGCTTGGAATTAGAATAATCTGAAATACCACACCATGTGTACCACCATGGTTAGAAGCAGTTTAGTCACATGATGAAAAATTCAGACAGAATCTTGAGTAGTTATGAATACAGCAGTGTGTATACTTTTAAATACTTCCATCTACTGTATTTTGGAACTGAGCTGGTTTGAGGTTTTGGGTTGGTTTTATGCCTTCCTCCTCACTCCATGTGCTTCTGGAATTTGCCTTTCTAGTACTGAAAGCTGGTTTTAGATGCAAATGTTTATACTCTGGAGAAACACGAAAGATGACAAAAAACTCACTTCAATTCTGTAAACAGATTTTTTGCAATGACTTCTCAGAGTACAACAATGCAATTTGAAAAACAGATACAGTAACATAATAGAGTAAAAACTACTCTTTTTTCACTTTACAAGTACTCTTCAAAGCAGATACATTCCCATTCTAAAGTTAATGAAAGGAAACATTTACTTTCTTCTCAGAGTATTTAACAGGAATAGCCATGTGACTCCACAATTACCATGTAGCTTTAAACTGCTACATCCCTCCTACCACCCCTTCCTATTGGTTCTTCCCTTTTGTCTTTGTCCTGGGTTCAGCAGTAGCAGCCAGTTTTTCTCCTTCTTAGTAGCTGGTGCAGCGCTGTGTTTTGACTTTCGGCCTGGGGATAATACTGATAAAGCCGATGTTTTCAGTTGTGGGTCAGAATGTTTACCCTGACCAAGGACTTTGTGAGTCTCATGCTCTGCCAGGGAGGAGGAGAAGCCGGGAGGAAGCGGGGACAGGACACCTGACCCAAACTAGCCAAAGAGGTATTCCATACCACAGCACGTCATGCCCAGGATGTAGAACTGAGAGGGGCCCGGAAGGGCTAGATCACTGCGGGGTGGGGGCGAGGTACCGGTTGGTGAGCGGTTGTATTCTCTTCCTTGTTATTTCCTTTATCATTATTACTATTAGTGGTAGCAGTAGTGATTTGTGTTATACCTTAGTTATTAAACTGTTCTTATCTCAACCCGTGGGAGCTGCATTCTTTTGATTCTCCTTCCCGTCCCTCCAGGAGCGGAGGGAAGAAAGGTGGGGGGGGGAAGTGGACTTCATGGTTCTGATTTACAGCCTGGGCTTAAACCACGACAGTCTTGCAGCCACCTGCATTCAAATGGCCTTGAGATGGGTCTGCCTCAGGAAAGTGAAGTGAGCAAAATCCAATATTTCATTTTGCCAGGTTATTTTCAGGTGGAAAAGCCCTCTGGCTCTGGCACATCAGACAGTCATGTAAACACTTGCTCTGGCATGAGACAAGAGACAATGCTGAATTCACCATCTATTTAGGCAGCAGCCCAAACCGTGGAGTGAATTTCCAGTCACTTCAAGCTGCCTTAAGGGACTGAACTTCAGGTATGAATTCAGTACAGTCATGGGTTTCATGGAGCAGGGACCCTGGCGACAAAGGACACAGAAGGCAGAGATGCCAAATCCTTCTTTGCTTTAGTCTTCAATGCCAAGGCAACCATGCTTAACCAACATGATGCCTTCTACAATGAGACAACTGGCTGGATAAAGGGAGAACAGTGGATGTTGTAAAGCTGGACTTCAGCAAGGCTTTTGACACTGTCTCCCATGAAATCCTCATGAGTCACCTACCAGACTCTGCAAGCAATGGCTCCACTCTCACAGCGCCCATCCAGTGGATGACTAGTGTTTAGCCTCATGCTATTCATAAAAAGACATTCACTAATGGTTTAACATTTGCAATGCTCTTGGAATGATCAGGATACTTTTGTCTTCTTTTGCTTTCAAGCCTTACTTGGTTTAATTCTCATTTGATTTGAGGTGGCAGCATACAGACAATACCTGTCACATGCTCTCACTGTTGGTTAGCCAGAGGAAAATCCACTGGATGCTCCAGCTCAAACAGCCCATTAGAGGCAGTTCCTGATCTGAGCTGGATGACTTCAATACCTTCAATAGTGCTGCCAGACTTCAGTGACAAAAACTATACTGTGCCTCTGGCCAAACACAGCAAACTAGAGTTGAAGATAATTCTTCCCCCTACACTGAGCTGAACAGACTGACGCAGAAGAGATGCTCAAAAAGGCAGTCTTGGACAAACTGTGGGTGCTCTGTTGTAGGGAAGCCACAAACAGACACAGGGCTCAGTCCATTCCCTCCACTCAGGATTGCATTGGAAGAGTGGGAGGGCAGGGTTGGAGGGAACCCAGCCATTGTACTTGCACAAACATGTAGGAGATGAATAAATGAGAACAAGTTCCATCCTGAACAAAAGCATATTCTTTTGTTTAATAGGAGAATAGGCTTACACAATCACACCATCTGCACTCCTTCTTAACCCTTCCCTCTTAAGTATTTCAGTCAACAGGACCATCAGGCAAAGCTGACAGAACAGCAGCAGGCTCAAAGATGACCATGATTCTATAGAAGCAGCAGCTGAGGAAAGACATCTTGGAAGTGACCACATTGAAGTCCACATTGGACTGTGAGTTCACATCTCGCCAAGAAACCCAGATGAGAACAAGCTCACATCAACACTGTAACTGCAGGCAGTGTGTCCTGAAGGTTTCACGTCAAGTCAGCCACAAGATAAATGCAGGAAGCAATGCTTCACCAGTCCTGCAGCTTTTCAAGTGACTGCTTCTAAGGAACAGGAATCAAGTACACATACTTTACATATGTTAAGGAAGCACCCTCACAAATGCAGATTCCACAGAGGATTTTGTATTTCTCAGGTAAGGCAACAAATGAAGTTACATACAGCTTTTGAACTCTACCAGACAAACCAACCTCCTGTTAAACAAACAAGCAAATGTTTTCACAAATAAAAGATGGAAAACCCACAACATTTTTAAAGCAACAGCAGTGCATTTCAAGTCTTAAACACACACTTCTGCTAAAGATCATGTCAGTAGAGAACAATAGCACAGACAAATAGGGATGATGAAGAAAGTAATATAGAAACAAACTGCCCCAGCTCTAAGCAACAAAACTCATTTTCCTTATGCACATAAAAGCTTTCCCACTTTACAGAGTAATATTTCCATTTGTGTTTGCTATTAATTTAGTAAATAGGGCACTCAGGGATGCAGGAGAGGCTGGGAAAGGCCACAGGGCTTTAAGTAGTTAAAAGATTTACAGCCAGTTACAGAAGGGTCTCTTAAGACTCCTGAAGCCACAAGGCACACAACCCAAGATGGGTCTCACAGTGGTGAATCAGAGAATGGTTTGGGTTGGAAAGGACCTTAAAGCTCATCAGCCATGGGCAGAGACACCTTTCACTAGACCAGGTTGCTCCAAGCCCTGTCCAATGTGGCCTTGAACCCTGTCAGGGATGGGGTAGCCACAGCTTCTCTGGACAACCTGTGCCAGCACCTTACCACCCTCACAGGGAACAGCTTCTGCCTAAGATCTCATTTAAATCTACCCTTTTCCAGTTTAAAGCCATTACCCCTGCTTCTATCCCCTACAAGCCCTTGTCAAAAGCCCCTCTCCAGGTTACTTGTAGCCCCTTTAGGCACTGAAGCTGCTTCTAAGGTCTCCCTTCAAGAAGCCTTCTCTTTTCCAGGCTGAACCAGCCCAACTCTGGCAGTCTGTCTCCAGAGCAGAGCTGCTCCAGCCCTCGCAGCATCTCTGTGGCCTCCTCTGGACTCATTCCAACCACTCCACGTTCCTCTTGTGTTGTTACCCCCAGAGCTGAATGCTGGGAATGTGATAGGAATAGAAAGATACTAGTATTCAATCTCTAGGTGTACTGTCACTGAAAATAACTAGCAACATATTCTGGAAGTCTTAAAAAAGCTATACAAAAAATGAGCATGCTCCAATTAATCTTTGCCCCATCACCAAGAAAAAATCCCTATATTTGATATAATTGCAAAGAACCTTCAAACATCATCTGAATGTGCCAGACACTGATTCTCCAATAACTCAGGCAGGCCCTTGCTTTGCCATGGAGAAGAAGTGTGCTCAGTTTATATCTGGATCGGCAGTACTACACAAAAAGAAAATGCAGATCAGGAAATACCTTCCAGCATAAAAGTAACATTTAGAAATATCTTTAAAAGGGACTATCTCCAGAGGGGAAAAAATAAATCATTTGCCTTTTCATTTCTAAAAACCATGACACACTCAATATGGCCTGCATTCCCAAATACTGGGGAAATATTGTTCGTTTTGGTTATTTCATCAATCTTACCAGAGCTAGACTTGGTTTTGCTTATTACACCCTCAAGAACAGCACAGGCAAGATAGAATCCAGCTGATTAATACAAGGCTCCTTCCAAAATCACCTGACATCTAACCAAAGTATTCACATGAGCATAAACACAGATATGCATTCATCAAGCAAACCATGGTTTACTATTACACAAAGCTTGGAAGTCCCATACAAACCACTCCAGCCTGTTGAGTGCAAAACCATGCTGGATACTGCGCAAACACTACAAATGGTTTCAGTAGAGGAAAGCAAGCCCTTTGGCAACAGGCTAAGAAAAAAAGAATATCTAAAGAAACTAGAAATCTGAAGGGGTTTAAGTTCCAGCCATTCGTTCAAAAGACAAACTGACATACACTTTTCCCAGAAGCATTGTGCAGACCTGGAATTTGCTCTTAGAATCATGGGATCAAGAGCAGTTGTGCACTTTTATATTTATCACTAACTCTGTTACAATTTACAGTAAAGACAGGTCAAAAATGGAGCCAAGTTTGAAGAAAGTCATTTACACAGTATGGAAGTTAAACCGAGTGTTAAAATCCAGGAGTTTATAATGCTTCTTATTAGTTGTGGAATCTCTCATGAACAGAGGTCTCCACAGTGGGGGAAGGAATGAAAACCAGGCAGCTTCAATTGCTCTGCACATCATCTTCATCACAGATGGATGCAAAGGGCTCTGTTACAATCCCGGTCTTAACAGTCTCCCTCTCCTTCCCTCCTTTCCCTGTAGATTCTATTGTCAGCTTCTTTAATACTGGGAAGCCACAAGTGTCTTGCTTAGCCATACAGCCTTCCCGATGGACTTGAATCTGCTCTCATGTTAGGACTCAACTCTTACAAAAAGCTGCAGCTTCACTGGAATAGAGAAAGATTTCCCTGAAATTAGGCAAGAGTAGTTTATAAAAGCTAACTGGTTTTCACCAGTCTTCAAGACTCAAGATTCTACACCACACGTGACAGGACAGACCTTATTTGTGTGGTTCTGTTGCATTTTCCCTTCTTAAGAACTGAGGCTTTGACTTCAGAGCTCTTTTCAATGTAAGTCTTCCTGACCTCACTCCAGAAGCCTCATCGTTACAACTAATCACCAGTGGATGCTGCTCCTATCTTCTCCACAGGCACTGGCCGACTTCAATTCCTGAAAGACCTCTTGTTTCCAAATTACAAAAAGCAGGTGGAAATATAAACCAGATCTCACAAATGGGATTCATTGGACTAAATCTAAATTCTATGATGCAGATGAGCTCATCGCTGGCATAACATTAAGGCCAGTAAATGCCCATTTTGAACAATGGACATAAAAGTGAATCTTGTCGAAAATTAGAGGAGCAAAGACAAAGAACTTAATCTCATACTTCCAGAATCAACACAGCAACTCATAAACAACATGATGTTCCCCTCATAATCAAACGTTTAACATTTCCCTCATAATTAACATAAAGGGGAAGAAACCGAGGCATACATCAAGACCAGTAAACCCACACTAATATTCTTCCCACTTTCTAGTATCCTTTTAAGACATGCACCTCCAACTCCACAGCACAAGCTCTTAAGGCCAGTGCAGCCCACCTGGCATTTCTGGAAAGAGAAATCTCATGGAAGCACGCTCGACTACCACCTTTCATTAGGTAGCAGATAACTGGTTCAATCCCAATCTAGACTTGCCAGTAATTACCAAAGCATGTTATTACTTTTGACTAATACAGTATAATCACAGGGAGGAGAAAAGGTAGAAGTAATTTGAAAGCAAGTTGAAATTCTTGTCAGAGAAAAAACAACCCCACTTATAAACACTAATCCCAATTTCTAAAGCCATTGCATGGAAATAATGACAAACTGTGCAAGACATTACAACGTCTAATACTGCAGAAATACTTGCATTTATTCAGAAAACTGTTCAACATAACCTGTGGATGCATATCAGTTGGACTGAGAGCATATTCCTGCTTAGAGGGCAAGCCAGAACCAGACTGAAAACTTTGTAATTTGGAAGTTTGTGCAGCCAGCAGCTGAAAACAGGAGAGATGAGACACACAATGCTCCAGGCTACCACAACACCCCAAAGTCAACCCTTTTTGTGCTGCCTTAGTTTTTAATGGATGGGTTCACTACTACGATCAGTGGCTGTAGGATACACAGGAATTGGTTCCACCTAAGGACATTTTTCTGTGCTCTGAAAAATATAGAACACTATAACATAACCACCATCCTTACCGGAAAGGGAGAAGACATCCTCAAGGAAAGCAGAGAGGGATGGACAGAAACCCTGTGCTACTATCTAACATCCCTATCAACATCCCTATTCCTACTCCCTACCTAATGACACACACCGTGAAAATAAACCCTTTGGGTAGGAATGAGGATTCACCAGGTCACCTGATAAGGACACAGGAGGTACAATTAGGAAGTTGAATTATATTCCCAAGAGGTCCCTGACAGCTATTCCCTTGCTCGGGAACCACTGTCTTAAAATGTTGGTCAGAAGAACACAAGAGCAGCCACTTGACTGGAGATGTAGGAGGAAAAACAATTGGTGAACCGTGCTGCAGCCAACAGAGACACCCAAGAGCAATGAGAAAACATACCTTAAAAGTGCTACAACTGGAACATGGCATACAGTTTTCTCGAACATAGAATTCCATGTATAAAATCTTCTTAGTCACTGCTGTGGCCAGACTCTACCATGGATGCAGCAGCTACCTAGCTCAAGTACCAGACTATGGCATTTGGAGCTAACCTTGCACTCCACAGCTCCAAGCAAAGTGAAAAGCACAGGGAAAAGAGGGCACACTCTTCCCTACCAACAGATGATTCACAGTGATCTAAGCAGGGGGGAACTTTCAGTACTAATAAAAAATACAAGGTTTGCAATTGCACTATGCAGAAATCACTGTGATTTATGACTTCTGACTAGACCCAATTGCAGGGAGGAAAAAAACCCACCCCTGTGTGTGCCTCTCAACTAAGCACACACCATCTCATGCCTGCATGAGGCACAGGAGCAACCAAAGCTGCCTGCTTCACACGCACTAAATACTAAAGGAATTAATTCCTGAGGCAATGGGAAAATACTACATGGGAGAACTTCCAAGTCACAAATTCTGCTTATTTAAGCTAAGCTGCTTAATCAAGTTAATTGAAGGGATTAACAAAGCATCTGGAGAGGAACACATTGGCCAAGCAGTCTCCAGCCATTCCTCATCTTGTGTGACTTTCCCTGGGCACAAGCTGGCACAGTACAGTTCATCATGCTGATTATCATCCATCAGTTCTGCTAAACACAGGCATGAAGTTTGAAACCTACTTGTGTTGTTTATTTACAGACTATACACATACTGGATATGAAACAACTATGTAATGCTTTGTGTTAACAGAGAAGCGCAGCTGAGTATTAGAGACACACATTAAAAAAGACCAATGGAAGTAAAAACTCTTCACAAACACTCTTTACTGAGTTTTTGTTTATAAGACAAGCAGGACAGAAGCTGACACTCTGTAAAGATACAACTGCATGAATATACAGTGAGGGGAATGGGTAGCAACCCACAAGAATGGCAGGTTTTCAATATCAGTCACATCAATATAAAGTTCAATTAAAATGTCATTCTAGAAAACACCGAGAACAGAGTTGGGACTCTTACAAAATGATGATTTTTCTTCCCTGCTATTAAGGCAGAGTGATTAAAATGAAAGATAATCCCTTCTATTTCAAAAGCTAATTACACGTAATGATTTCTTCTTCCTGCACTGTAAGAGATCTAAACGCAAAAGCTGAGTTCTACCAAGACCATCTACCCACACATCTTTGCTGTAATACTGTAACTGCTGGGATTTTCCCCTTACAATTATATTTGTACAACAGACTGTCAGGCTCAGCTTTGATTTCAGCATACCACATTTCTTACCTCTTAGGAAACCAAACACAGAACAGCTGTGGAAGCAAAACCCACTACATGCAAATATTCAGATCAAAAATAGTACAAGCAGAATACCCATTGAGAAGATCATGTCAGTGGGAAGTCTGAGGAATGTTATATTAAAGTGTCAGTTATGCCCTTGTGTAAGGATATCCAGAGGAAGCATCCCACACAGATTTTTCTCAATGGGTGGAAAGAGATGCCCAAGTTGTCTCTGCTGCCAGAGGTGCCACAGGGGAACCAAGTTGCTTGCTACACTCTATGTTTCCTGCATTGCTAATACAGGCATCTAAATTTTCCATCCCTTTCCAACAGCCAAAATGAATAGAAATAACACTTCTGCATTAATCCACTGTCTTCACCCATCTTGAGAAGCAAACAGGGTGTCAGGTCTCTACACAGTGGAACTGTGTTACACCAACAATCAAGCAATCTATTTCACCAACTTCTAGGTACAGGCAGTGAGAAATAGCCTCCCCTCATCTTCCAAATAATTTCACACCAAGCAGCATTCACTACGTCCCATTTCCCATTTCTGCGCAGCCTCAGACACAGCTCCCCCAACTCCAAACTATTTTACCTCAGGGAAAACAGAAAGTCTAAAAATAAAGGGAGTAAACGGAGAGCGTTGGCTTCTGTATTCATTAGGACTTCCTGCTCCAACATCCTCTATTAGCAGGATACAGATGGAGAACAGCAGTAAAAGCTGGTTCATCAGTCACTCCCACATCCCTGTGGTGTCAATACATCATTTCAGCTTGAATTTCCCTTTGCTGTCTTCTTCCAGCAGTCAAACTGTGATGGCCTAGCACGTATGGATTTTTTCTTCTCTTGCACTATCATTCAACACTGCTAGAAAGAGGTGTATTTGAGTAAAAATAAACTGCTGATTCTTGTTATAGGGCCTGAGAGTAACAAATGCAAACCAATCATGCCCACTGAAAAAATAAAGAGACAAATAAGTATAAACTGAAAAACCACCTAAACATGAATTCAAGGCAGCAGTCTCATGCCTCTTCTCCTGTCCCACTGCAGCTTACTGCGTTGAAGGAAGATGTATTACCACATCAGTGCTGACTCCTCACAGAGGCTTAAGCATCACAGAAGTATCTTGCAGCAACTCATGGCAGTTCTGTTTGTGCACCCTACCTACCTATAAAGTCAGTCTATTTTCACTCCCCTTAAATCCTGACCAATAATTAGGCTTAGTCCCTTTGATAAAATCACCACCTTTTCTCCACTGCACCTCCAAGAACTTGGGCTCTTGAATGTTCCTCCCTTCCCTCCTCCCACTACATCTATGCTTTGGCACACAGCTACTGGGAGAGTTATCACACAGGTGAGCCTCAATTCATTCTCTTCACCCACACGTTTTGCGTGAAATACCATGAATACGAACGTTAAGAAACTCAAGAAGAACCAGGTACATATTGCAGGCCTCATGCTCATGCTTGTTTAATACATCTTGTTACATTTAAACCTCAAAGGATAAGATACAATACATGTTGTAACAAATCCTTCCTGCATGCATTCTCACATCTCTGGTAGGTGATCACCGCATCTTGCTCCAAACAAGCCATCAGTGAACTACGTGTGAGAGTTTCTAGACTACTGGAAACAGTTACATCAGCACTGACTGAAGTACAAAGGAACTTCTTTATTTCATGTTGTAATCATCTTCAATCAGCAGCAGCCTCAATGCATTATTTGCCTTTGAATAGGAAAGATGACAGAAACCACCCCGTTTTTATCTTGCAACATCAAAACCAGAGGACTACGTAAATACTTAGTGAGTGATCAGCACACTCTGAATTAGAAGTGAGAATATCACAGTAAGTATTACCCAGATGCTAACAGCATCAGAAACTGACAATACTGAAATGCACGGACAAGTCAATTGCTGACACAAACCAGGTGTAATACTGATATGCAGCAACACAGTCAAAATGAGATGGGGATGGCAACATTTGCCATCTTTTATACACTTCAATGTCATTATCTTTAGTTCAAACAACTTCTGTCATCTCTGGCGTGTTCGGTAGCAGTTTTTAACAATAGGGAACACAGTATTTTGGCTTATTCATGCTGCATCGTAATTTATGAAAGCAAGACAACACAATGCACCTAAACCTCCTTGCAGGGTCACACACCCAAAATAACCACCTAGCTGCTGTGCTCCACAGACAGGGCCTTGAAACAAGTTCAGCACGTGTTAGTATCACACACAGAGATCCTCAATTTAAGTCCAAACAGACTAGTGACAGACCATGGGGAACAGATACTCAATTCCCCATGCAAATGGGTTACACAAAACTGAAAAAATATCTACATCTTTTTACAGGTTAAATAAGGAAAAGTTTTTAAGATAACACAACAAATGGAATAGTTAAATTTTAATGGGCTTTTTCTATCCTCAAGGAAGTGTCTCAGCCAGAAAAGTAAATAATACAACACAAACAATGCCCTGAGGACCAGGTTTCAATTTTAACTCTTAAATCCCCAAATTAGCTACACTGACTTTTGGAATAATTTTTAACTTGAGCCAACAATTCACATAAATGAAGTCAGATACAGGATACACTATGAAATTGTATGTGATGACATCAGTGAGCAACTAACACTAGTATGAACAAATGAATATTTCAACTTTATTCTAAAGCAACCATTCACTTCAAAACACTACAAGAATTCTGCTGCTGAAAGCACATGACAGCCTTTGGCGAGGAACATCGCACAGCTTATTCTGGAAATGTAGTCTAAAATACTTAACTTGGAAAACAAAGTATCAGTATCAGTACCAACCACCAGACTGTTCTGTATGTCCAAGCTAACCTTACAGCAATTCCCAAAACAAGAAACCTGTCACAATTTAGCTAGAAACTCACAAAATAGAGCTCCAAATTCAGAAGTCGCTTTATGCAACACTTAATCCAGCTATTTCCTTGGCTACACACACATTGGACTGTCACAGCATTTTCTCACCTGGGAGAAATACAGTCCTCGTTGACAGCATCATGCATTTATTGTTTAATTTTGTGTGGCTTCCATCATAAAATGGTTTCTTTAATAAGAAAATAAGATCAAGATTTTGGGGAATTAGTTTAGTGTTCTAAGACAACAACCAGCTTTCAAGGCCAGACTGGACAGCCTTGGGCAACATGCTCTAGTGGGAGGCATCCCTGCCCATGGCAGGGGGTTGGAACTGGATGATCTTAAGGTCCTTTCCAACCCAAACTATTCTAGGAGTCTTCCAAGCCACTTCTGTGCTTCCCTAACAAAACTATTTTCCAGGAAATTCTTAAAGGAAAACAAAAATCCAACCACATAGGTCATGACTATGCCTAAAATGACCACTTAGGGATTGCTGTGGACAGCACATTCTCAGTATGAAATGTATCACTGACATAAATACTTCGTGCAACAAGGCTTTCTTTTAAAATTATGGCCTCCAATATCTGACGAGAAAAAAAGAAGCATCCTTCCACTGGAGGTAGTTTAGTTTTGCATTCACTGAAGAAAAGATGGAGGAGAAGCAGTTAGAAGTAAATGACAATTTACTAAATTTCACAATTTTACCTAAAGCTTTAACCAGTTTTGAGAAATCACACCTTTTTCCACGCCTAAAGCTATGCAAGTGCTGTCACCCCCTTGATTAACACCCCTTTGAAAGGGCAACTCTAAATATGATGGGGTTTAAATATTCAAGAAACACCATTTCTAACAAAGACTACTGGATTAATACAATGAAATGGAAACACCATTGCTCAGACTGCTCAATATCACAGTGTGTCATGAGGAGAGCTGAATGTCACAAGGTGGCTGCTGCTGTGAGGTGTAGAAGGAACTGAAAAGCCTCCAGATCCCAGCTTCACTTTCCCCCCCCGGCACACAGAGCTTTGCTCAGGGACCAAGCAGAAAACTGCTGAGGAAATACAGTATCCAAGTGCAAGCCAGCAGTCCTTGCTGCAGCCCTTTAACACAAGGACATCCTCAAGGCAGAGGAGCTGTAGTAGGAGGGTTGGGCTATATGATTCCCTTCCAACCCTAATGATAATGAATGATTCTGTGAGGCTCAGCAGGTACCCACCAACAGGAGGTGTTGGGGGACAGAGCTACTGTACTTCGGATCCTGGTTATGTCCCCAGGCACAAACCTGTTTCTGCAGGAAGGAAATCATCGTTCTTCTGACAAGAGTGCAAACGCAGTCTTTTCCTCTCTCTTAAAATCCCTTTGTAAGATCATCTTTGGGAACTGTTAACACATAAAGGGACAAACCAGTCTGAAATAAAGCAGTAGTAGAATAAGCTTTTGGAAATGCATGTATTTAAATGGAGAAAGCAAACTCAACTGGAGAGTCTCATCTATGTCTCTGAAAGAATCAGTCTGCAATCACCTCAAAGGTGGACAGGATTCCATACACTGCTGCGCTTTGTGCCACACACCAAAGCTGACTTGTCACTTCAGCCTCTGACAAGATAAAGTTGCTAAGTCACTGCTCTGCAGTGCAATACAGTAAAACTTGTCATCTGATGACAGTCAGGAGCAGGATTACCCCGTGACGTTCAACCCACAGGTACACTAAATAAGCACAGAGAAACAAAAATAAACACACAAAATGCTGCTCAGCCTTGGTCCAAGTTCAAGCGACATCAGTATGGATAGATTTAGGTCACAGCTCTGCACCCATGTTCAGCCTAGGCACCTCACCTCTCACTAAGTTAAAAAATAAGATATAAACTCTCCCTCCTGTGTTTTTTTGCTATGGCCAAAACACAGCAAATTCTGTTTAATTTCTGCATTTCAACTGCTACACAAATGAGGGGCCACACTGCATTGGCCTCAGAGGCAAAGACAATACCCATGTAAGAAAGACACCACCCAAAACAATATAAACACACACATGTAAATTTAAATAAGCTAGTACCTGTCACTACTCCATTTTTGGTGGAAAAGGAAGGAAAGTAGTGAGCTCTACCCAGCACCCCTGATGGGCAGGCCCAGACTTTAATAGAGCACAGGTAGCCAAAATATAGCCATCGCGTTTTAATCAAACATGGCCAGTCAACTTGCAACTGCAGTTCTCAGCTCGAAGTCATAGCACCCTACAAGCATTGCTCCTAAAACATAAGGCACATTTTCTTGCTCCCCTCTTTGATGCTTTTTTCCATGCTGCCACCAAGGCTACCAGGGCACACGGTTCTTCAAGCTTCGCTCTGAAATTAGATTCCTTGAGGAAAAGGATTTTTCCTTGATAGGTGGTGAATGTTACTGATTATACTGTCAGCTTTCCAAGCACACAAAAGAACCCCAAACAAACTCCATTTGATTGCCATTCAATTTAAAGGACTGTGGGCTGTAAAGCAGTACAAGCAGCTGAGGCAATTCCTGACATCATACTGGACATCACCTTAAAGTGGATTCAGATGGTACCCACCATTTCAAATAATTTCACCCCAGAGAGGGCACAGGTCGAGTACATAGCTGTCTTTGAGCAACAGTAGCTTGGCCAGTGTAAAATAACAACTCTCTCAAAGGACAACAGTTGATTGTTCATTATCAGTCAATTCTGGATTCAGCCCTTTTGCGGTATGATATACTGGTATATATATATATATACACACACTCTGGTATACTTGTGGGATGCAGTCTATCTGTGTAGTGCTCCACACACACCTTTTCAAAGCAAATAAGCAAAATGCCCAAACCAACCAACCCCCATAAGCAACCTGAGCATAAGTTGAGTACAAGCTAAAGAAGTCTGAAGACATAAACAACTATTCCAGGAAGCACATTGATGCATTAACATCTTATCTGGCAGCACAACCAGCTAACAAGAGTTCTCAGCTGCCTAAACTGCACGTCAAAGACAGCTTAAAGGCATCCCTGAAGTACATGTGTGCTGCAGGGAGTGTTGCATGTACATAGCATGTATACAATCCCATGAAAACTGTGTGTGGGAAGGCAGCTATCAGGTCTGGCAAGCTGGAGTCCACTGCATATGTCTGCTTTCAAACAGTAGGCCCAACAAATATTAACTTCCAGAATTATTAGCAAGTATTTAGCTATACATAGTAATCTTATATTGAGTTCTGGCTGCAAAAAAATCAGTTAACTGTTCCATAAACAGCCCTAAGCATTGCCTTTACCTCAGAAAATGGATCTATACTGGCTTAATAAATGTCCCCAGGACATGCATGGCCTACATCTCCACTAGCCTCAAGCTGCACATGTACTGTATTAATGTAGCTCCTCAAGACAATACATTAAGTTAGCTGTGACCTTCTAAACAGAGTTTTGCCAGCATGGAAGCCTTCACCGCTCATGCCATAAGGCAGGTTTGCTCCCTGAATGGCATCAGGAAGTTAAGCACCCTATGATACCAGCCTCTACTCCTCTCTACCATCAGTCTTGACTCAGCCTTCAGGCAGGGTTTATGAAGTCCAGCAACATTTACGTCAAAACTCTCTCCTGGGAAACCTGCTTTAAAGAAAATTCATCTATTTCCTGTATGCAGATGTACTATTAAGAAGAAGAGTGCATTTATCCTCACTAACCAAGGGAGGAAAAAGTATCAAGGTCGCTCTGCGTTGCCATAATTCAAGCTGGGATTTACCATGCCTGGAAGACTCTGAAAGACCCGAATTTGCACTGAAGTGATGTTGCCCCAGCACAAAAAGAATGGGGTAAAGCGTGCTGGTGCAGCAGTAGTGAGCAGCCAAATAGACTAAAGAGAAGAGACAGCTAAAATGCAGCACGGCTTACAGAACTTGAACCTGGTAAGGCGCTCATCCCTCTTCTTCTTGGCCAAGAAGAATTATGGAGATGAGACAGCTGAGTATCTAATATGATGCTGCAAATAAGTATATTTAACAATTAACATCTCAGAAAACCATACTCTGCTTTCTCCTCAATTGCTACCACTACACCTCAACTGTGTAGACAAAACAGCTCCTCAAAGGAAAAGTCTCCAGCTCTCTCAGCTAAAGAAAATCCAACTCATAGTAACCATCACACAGTCCTGTGACATGGCATTGAGTGCCACTGTGAAAATTATTTTCCTTCCCCATAAAAAGAGGACAGTGACTTATAGGCAAAAGAGAGGCAGCAAGTGTGAAGGAAAATGAGACAAAAACAGCTTGCTCACTTTTTCTTGGTACATGGAAAATCCATCACACAAGTTTACACAGCAACAATGAAGCCTGACAAGTTAATGAGCTGCTGCTTATGCAGTCGTAGGAGAGATGGCCTAACGTTCAGAAATTCCTAAGCTGCATAAATGCACAAAGTCATAAAGATGACTCTGATTTTCTCAAACCAAACATCAGAAGTTCTGGTTCTTTCAATAAGCAAGATACTCAATTAGTACTTCACTGGGGAGGTTCATGCTTCTGTGAAAAACAGAATAAAATAAAACCCTCGCAGCTCTGAAAAACTCATTGCAGATATGTGGCACTGCCCCCGAGCCTGCTGAACAGGAAGCCAGGTGCTTCAAAACTGGCTGAAGTGACATTTGCAAACAGAAACACAGGTCCAGAGAGCCTGTTGGTATGACAGTGTCATTGTGAATGAACACAGGGCTCTTCCAGCCTAACAGCACCAATACGTGCTTCCAGAGCAACACCCACATGAGGGCCTCAACGAGGCAGAGAGCTGTGAAGTTTTATCATCCCTGTGATGCAGGCAAGTACCAGGTCTCCTTCCAGTCCTGGCATGGACGCTGAGGCACAGGACGGTCATCCAAGGACATCCAGAGTCAGCAGCAAGACAGTGAGGCGCATTAGCTACCAAGAAAACCAGACTCCCATTACAAAGGCCAGTTATAAGACTTCCGCTTGTTGTTAAGAGAACATACGGCATCTGGCATTGCTCTGTCAGCAGCACCAAATAATCTAACGGCAATTTGATATTCACGTCTCTGGCGGGCTACTTTAGTTACAGAAACAGCATTAAAAATGTAGCATCCTCTGAGATACGCTGCACGAGCCAGGCCAGTTTCAGCCACAGGCATTGAGAGTAACTCTTGGGGTTGTTTTTCCCCTGGAAGATAAGCTCTTTCGTAACATGGAGATACCTCATCGGGGATTGCTTCTGTCACCAGAAGGCAAACAGAGCACTGAGAACATATCAGGTCTGACTTAAGCACCAAAGGGCTGTAGAGGCTGAACTAGTAGCTGGCCATCTCTCTATATAGGACACTTTCCCCCCTGTTGCAGTCTACACTGAGTCCCAGACACAAAGAAATAAGAACCCTTTGCTGCCAGCATGGACGCTGCCACATCGACTCCCTTCACTGTCCTTACATCGAAGCCCTGGTCAGGAGTAAAGGGGTCTGTGAGAGCAGCATCCAGCTCCCAGCCCTTGCTCCTTCTCCGCCAACAGCTCCCGACCAACGACAGCTAACCCAGCTGCCTGCCTGGAAGCTTTCCCAAGTAACGTGAGGGCAAATTCGGTCAATACCTTTCTTTGTTGAAACCCAAGTCTCGCATACAAATCCAAGCTTGACTTGACAGAGGTTCAGTTTGCGTGTTAGCCTTGCTGAGAAGATAGTTTAGTATTTCAGACCCGTCTAAACAGCTGAACTGAGCTCTGGCTTTTACTGCCTGAAAAAGCACCAAGAAATCACTGTAAAATATTAGCTTGTGGCAACGGACAGGCAAAAGGCTTTGCTTTCACCAGACCAAAGTCAAATAAACTCAGTTTATAAGAAACGTAAACCTCTAGCTATCTAACATCTATAAATAAACCTCTTTAATAGCTCAGGAAACTAATTTCTAATGTAAAAACATTTCATCGCAAAACAGCAAACGGTTCAGAAGTGCATTTCTTTTAAACAGCAGCTTGAAAAACGGCACTGTTTAAAGAAAAAGAACCAACCGAACTCGCCTCGCTGTGTAACAAAACGCACCGTTCCCACCGACAGCAGAACCCACCCACCGCAAACTTACCATAAACCCCCATGGAAGCACCCCTATCGATCCGTTACGCCAGCAGAAGGAGAATCCAGGGGAAGAGACGCGGATCACAAGCAAACAAACTCCAAGACCCCGGTCGCCGTGACTTGCAGGCGCGTCCCTCCGCACGCTGCTCTCCCCGGGATTAAGCGTGATTCCCGCCGCCGCTTCCCAGCCGCCGCAGCCGCGGGGTGTGTGGGGAGCCGGGAGGCTGCGGCCCGGCACCAGGGCGGCTGCGGGGCTCGGCTGGGCCGGGCCGCCCGGGAGCCCCGCCCGGTGCCCGGTGCGGCGGCCTGTGGCGGGCTTTGTGTGCGCGTCCTGCCTGCGGGCCGCCCGCCGCCGCCTCATGCGAGGGCCGGCGCAGCGCCGTGCCCCCTTCGCGAAAGCCGATCCCGCTGATCTCATCGCCGCGGGTTACTAATCCAATGACCGCGGAATTAACAGTACAAGGCGACGCCCCTTCCCCATTCACACATACACACACATACCCCGCCCCGGCCCGGCCCCTGCGGCCGCCGCCCCGCCGGCCTTCGTGTGAGGGGACCGGGTGAGGTGCTCGGCACGGCGGGGTGACGGGCACCGCCGGGAAGGGACGGCCACCACACGGGCGCTCGGCCCGGCCAGAGACACAAGGCATGTAGATGCCTGGAGTTGGTGGGGATGGGGTAGGGGAGACTGCATTATCTGCTCTCTCTAGCTCACATACATGCAGGTGAAGCTCTAATTACACTTTTGCATGCCAAACCCACACTTTTAGCTAAGCATCGAGTGATCTACAAGCAAGGCAAGTCCTGTCAAACCAGTGCAGGGTACAAAAGAGCCAAAGGTGAGGGCTTCCATCGCTGCACCTTAACATCAGTAAATACCAACCCGAAAATTGGCGCTTCCTAATCCTAATAATCTCGGGCTCTAAATCCACCACCACCAGGAACACCAGCATAGAGTTACAGAGATGTTGGGTTTTCTCTCTAACACACACACAGTGCTCAAGACAAAAAATGTCAGATGCTGCTTTTCCTCATGTTTTCTGTGTACTTCGCACCCCAAAAACCAGATTAACTTCTCTTGGAGACTTCGGAGCAATCTGTAAAGGTGACGAGACGATCAAAACTTACAAAGGTAAAGAGCTTACTAAGTAATTTTCCACAAAAAAATACTGTTTTACCTATGCTTTCCACTTCTGGGGACAGAAAGTGCAAGACTTCCCCCTCCCTGCTCGTTCATGGTGATGTTTATTTCTATTTTTTTTCTTTTACTAAAATCTTAAGACAGGCTTTTAGCAAAAAACTGAGCTGGGCAAGAGAAATACCCACAGAAAAATGGAGAGGAAATTCTGCACATCCTTTGAGAGCTTTCAGTCAAGAAATCCTCATTACAAGCCGCAGTAAACCCAGCAGTGTGTTTCATGCCTGCCATGAGAGCAGAGAAGGTGTCAGGTAATGGCAGCACCCCTTCTGTGAGGACCTAGAGGTGGCTCCAGGGGTCAGGCACTGCAGAACCCTACCAAAATACATTAGAGAAAAGCAGTACACTCAAGTTGCTCTCCAGGCGCTGCATATCCCCCCCAACCTTTGGGATAACTCGTAGAAGTACAGTAAAATAGGAAACAAAGGATGAACAGGAGTTTTCTATATGCTCCACTGTTCTTGATCCCCATTCCCTCAGGCGGTCTTTGCTTGGTTTACATATACACATGTGGAAATCCTGAAATGAGTAGTTGTCTGTGTCTGTGCACTTCACTACCAGACAAGTTATCGAACTTAAATGCTCCTCCTGGATGTGAACACCCCTAATATCTGCTCCACAGCACTCATCTGGGAGAGGAGCCCTAGAACAGGCAATGTCTGCACAGAGTACGTGGAGCAAGCCTGTGCCGTGAAGGATGTTTTTATTTCTTTTCCTCAGTTTTTAGCAGGCTTACTTTCCACACTTTCCTGAAGTAGCAGTGCCTCCTAACACTTTTTCTGGCACTAAACAGAATGCTTCCCAGTGCAAGATGGGATGTGGTCCTTCATGCCTGTGCCAAGCTTGATGCAAAAAGCAAATTTGGAAAGACTTTCTACATGGTTTGTAATACTAATGCTACAAGAGAAGATTACAGAAATCACATCAGAAGTCAACTTTTGTATCTTTTCTGCCAGCTTTAGACATGTAGATCTGAAAACCGAACAATGCAGAGATCAATCAGGCAGCACAGAGTTTTGGGAGTATGCTTCATGTGCAAATGTGAAAACACTTGAGGGTGTAGAAAGTGTCATTTTGATTAATGAGAGCTAGAACATGCTATTTGTATAAAGATGAGAATGTATATACACCTCTCCACAGGGCTCATTAAAAGAATAGGAAACTATCACATTTTAAATATTAACACAATCTTAAAACAGACTTCAAACATGGCATAGATGCAGCCGATTCTTTTGAGCTGATCTCATTCTCCAGGTCTTCCACTGGTTTGATTTACCTCATGGAATAAAAATCACAGGCAGAAAGGAAGTCTTAAGAATAACATACATTTCTCTACATGACTGGGAAACACCAGGGCAGGTTAGAAATCCCTGCCTCTCCTATCTGCTTGCAATCACTGGGCAAACAGGGAGAGGAAAAGCTGCCCACTGCTGCCTGTGAAGTTAAGTGCAGTTAAGAAAAGGAGGAAAAAGCAAGCTTAGATCAAGAGAGATGAGGCAATAATCTGCTTTCTACATGCATCACACATGACAATCATAGTTTGAAGTTGTATCTTGGCATCTGAGCTTGGCAAACAGACCAAAAAGAATTAATTGCCCAAATTTGTTCTTCCCAAACACACTCACCTTCGAGGTTAGTTCCATGCTTAACAAATATGAAACCTCATCCACCCTCAACTCAAAAGTAATCACGAAATATTTCCTCCACACATGCCATAAGTACTGAAAGGTCCTGATCCTGCAATCCTTCTAAATAACAAACCAATTCACTATTATTTTACCTGCCCAGTTTGTGGGCATTGCTATACTCAGGGTGGCAAGAGGGGAGAGTTGAATGAGGTTCAAGAAAAGAAGGTTATCAGCAGAATGGACAGTATCAATAAAGCCCACCTTGAAGTCCACAAGATACCACAAATACACAACTGAGATTTATGTAAAGAACTGTAAAGAACTATGTTTCATTGCATTGTATTTTTCCATTTATGGGGCTTAAGCAACCCATATTACTTCTAAAATAACCCATATTACTCTTAGGTACAGCAATGCTACAATGATCATTCTCAGACAGGAACCAAAGACAAGAATTATGATGAAAAATCTTTGTTTTCATGCATTTTTGATACCCCCATGAAAAGACATGACCTTAGCTCTAGTTCTCTAAAGTTCACAAAATTCCTACGCAGGATATTTAAATCTTAAAAGAGTATTCCAGTCCCAAAGCTGCTTCCATGAATGCTGGCTCCAGAGAAATACAGAAGCATACACCTTCCTCTAACCATTCAAAGCACTGTCTGGTGACAGAGCTTCTCTACATAGGTGTTTTCATTCTGACCCAGCCACATACTCCTATAACAGTGAATTCAGACTTAACCACTGCCACTTGGAGTCTACCAAAACGATTAACCAGGACACTAGGATTCATGCATCTGCATCTCTTAATGAATTGAGAAATTGCTGCTGAGACCGAGATCTGCTTCCATAGGTCTTTAGGTAGAAGCTAGAATTTACCTTCTTGGAGTACATCCCCCTGCAACTGTAATGAGGAAAACCCACAGAGGTTAGGAAATCAGCACTTGCATAAATGTTTAATTAGTTCAGAGGTTCTAAACAGAGGATAAAGATTCTGCATGCCCTCTTTGAGAAATCAGGATGACATTCAGAAACACTTAACACTGAAAAAGTATCTTCTTTTAAAATGTCAAAAGTCCACCTATCCAAAAGCAGAACCACCCATGTATTTCCAAAACTTCGTATCCTAGAACACAGTCAAGTCCCTTCCCCAAACACATCAGATAAGGAAAAAAACCAAAATCTGACTATACACACAGCGTACTCTTAAAAGCAGCTCAAGTCCCCTTCCATTTTGCTCATGGGTTATGTTCATCAGAACTCATGGTCTCAAGGACTTTCTGAAGCAACTGATTGCTCTGTGAAGCTGGTATTCAGGTCTCCTTCATGCAAAATTTAGTTGTACATAGACATGCATAAGTTTCCACCAGCACAGAAACAAGGCACTTCAAGGTTTTTACAGAAGGGGTTCTTTTAAACACTGTAGTGAGTACTTGCCCTGTGCAGCAGCACACAAAGATATCTCAGGGGACAGAACAGAATCAATTGATGACAATAGTTATTACAGTACTGAAAACACTCCAAAATTCATTTTCCTTAATTATTTTGGGTTCTGCACAACCTAAAGGTCAAATTCCAGCAGTTGAATTCAAAAAAACCTCTGTTGGAGAATGATTTTTTGAGGAGGTAGTTCCTGTCTGAGAAGCGCAAAAGCCTGTATCTCCACTGGCTGCTGCAGTCCAGTACAAAGAGGGGTTTTCTTAGAACTTGCTTTGAAACTACGTTAGACCCTTTCAAGTCATTAGAATGCCACAAAACCCATCAAAACCTGACTGGCGGCTAGTTCCCATCACAAGACTGACATTGTGGTCTCTGCTTTGAAATCTAAAAATGAACGTAATCATATTTTGCACATGCTTTAATTTTCAAGTGGTATTACTACATAGCACTTCCCCTGTATAGCAATCAAATGCAACTATAGGAGGGTCCATTTCAGAGAAGAAATCAAACACAAAATTTTCAATAGAAAAAGATGGGTACAGAGTCTGGGATGATGGCTGCCACAGGAACACCTCTAGTATACAAGACTGCCTCCACCGCAGTACATTATGAGCTTGTTTTGGAAAAGGGAAGTGATACTAATGAGTTTGGGGTGCAAACGGATCCTCATTAGCTCACTTAAATCTCTTCAATTCATCAGTATCATCTTAGTTTGATCTGAACCGAATCATAACTGATCCAACACCCCCCAAGGTCATTAGGTCACTGTATGTGCATTCTGTTACATCAGCTACTGTACATGAAGGAAACTCAGTTAAGATACTAAATGATGCTTTTGATACCACTAGTACTTGGCCATTGAGCCACTCAAGTGAGAGAATAGGTCTGCACGGACCCCCATGGGAAAAGTTTTGACTTTATAGTTAGCAAGAAGTGACTGTGATGAACTTTCTCTCCTATCTTTTAATGCAGATACAACATCCCAAAATAATGACTCTTGGAAAGCCACAAGATGCATACTTTGTATCACAGGCAGCTAGAGTGTGCAAAACCATAGCACATTAGCTATTTCTTCAAATCCTGTCGTGAGGGGCTAATGTAGGTAGATCTGTCACTCAGATTTCCCAATGATGTATTTCTGGAAATACAAGTAATAATGGATCTCTTATACCCAAAGCCCAGAAAGTTTTTTAAGAAACAGACTGGTTTTGGTTTCAAACTGCTTTCCTAAAATACTTAGTGGATAATTTTTATAAGATTTCAAAATATAACTATCAGATAAATGAAGATGTAGGCCCAAAACAGATCCATCTTTTGGGAAAGACAGAGTTTACCCTCCATTCTGCCTTCTTCTGGCAGAAAAATCCTGCGTTTTCCGTAACTTACAGAAACTGGATCAAAGATGGATTTAATCACATTCTCCCAATAAAAATACACTACTGCTGTTGCTCAGCATATTCTAGACATTAACCTTCGGTTTATAAGCTTATATATATATATATATATATAAAATATACCAGGAATAAGAGTTGTACTGTTCCATAGGTGACAAAGTTTATATTAATACATCTTTCATCACATTAAAACAATCAAAAAAAACCCCATAAACAAACAAAAACCCCACAACTTTGTTTTCCCAGCCTGGAATACTTAAAGATACCACTTAAGCCTCTCTTTTTGCTGGTTACCAGCATCTGAAAGTGCAGGAAACTCCATCTGAAACTCTCAGGATGTAGCATATTTCTGTTTCCTGATGTGAAGGGCTGAGGGGAGGGGAGAGAGCCTCAAAGGTTTTAAGTTCAGCTTGCCCCCCTCTTCAAGATGTACAATGATACATATCTCCGGCAACTTACCCCAGGAGATCTTTTGTTTCCTCAACTTGAAAACATCCATTCACATCAGCAGCAAAGTCAGTACAGTTTATTATCCATTAGACAATTTGAATATGATTCTTCCTCTAAGGGCTGTGACTGCAGGCAACCATCTGGGGTCTGGAGACACAAAAGGCTGTTCGTAAGGGTGTACGCACAAAAGCACCACGGAGATATGGAAGTGTGTGTGTTACAAAGACACTCAATTGTCTTTGAGTTTCTGTTGGGGAAGGAGGGGGTTTGAGGGTGCCACAAGCATCTAATCAGAGAATTAAGCATCAGGGAGGCAGCCCTCAGATGGCAGACGTCAGCTCCAGCAAGGACAGATGGTGAGGAGTACACAGTATGTGCACACCAGCTTATTCAAGGAAGCAGTTCCACTCCTCAGTTACGTGGTGTTACAAGTCCTGGGACATCCTGTGTTGTGAAGTGAAAACGTATCATTGTCTTTATGAGGCTGTCACACCAAAAGGGCCACTTTCCCGTAACAAATTACAGTATGTGCAGATTCTCTGTTAATATTTTCCCTGAAGGATTACGTGTCCTACCAGAGACAATGCACAGGGCTCACAAGAGAGATACAATCTCTGTGAAGGAAAACAGCGTGAGCTGCAGTAGAGATACCAGTCTGGTTTAATTGTTTGTCAAGGGGAACATATCCCACTGACTGTCTTTTAGAATTGAAACTCAAGGTCTGAGAAGACAAAAGAAAACCATCTCATCCTTTAACTCACCTAAAAAATACACCTGAAAACCATTATTCATTTCTTTTTTAATCTGTTATGACTGATTTTAAATAGGAGTCATAAAATAACAAGCTGCCCTCCAACAATGCTTTTTCTTATGGTAAGGTACATGCAGTTTACATGATGTCAGACATGCTATGGCATACATCCCACTGCTAACTAAACTCTCAAAGACTAAGTGTACATCTAGCCCATCTTGTTCTTCTCCAGTATTTCCAAAAGCAGAGGATAAACAGTTTTACATCATATTTAAACAGCAGGGATAGAGTGACCCTCCAGGCAACAAAGCCCAAATATTGAAATAAAGAGCAGATGCCAGCAGGAAAACTGAAAAACTTAACGGGATCATAGGTCAATACAAGCAAGCACTAGTCTTCTGATATGACACAGGCCTTGCTGGATTTGTGAAATACTTAAACCGTTGCAGTCACTGTTGTCTAGCAGAGGAGAATAAGTCCTTCTTTTTTGCTTTTGTAGTATTTTCTCTTTTAAAAAATAGAATTAAAAACCAAACCAAAACAAAAACCAGAAAACCTGCAGAGGCACTTGCCCAAAACAATCTCTTAAATTAAAAATGTATTACCAAGGTCTGTCTTTCTTCCTATTGAGAAAGGGCAGTATATAAAAGTCTTGAAAGACTTTTCTTGTTTCGCAGAACATTGCCCAGGCATGGACATGTTCAGCATCTTTGAAAAGACTGTCAGTTGTTCACTTTAGGCTCTCTGAAAACTGATCCATGAGCAAATAGTGGCTCTTTGTGATCGGGCCATCTGCCCTGCAGATGGGGGAAAAGGTAGTATCATAGTAACAGCTGCTGCAACAAGTTGTGCTAGTTTGGGCTGGGATAGAGTTAGATTTCTTCATAGCAGCTGGTACGGGGTGATGCTTTGGATTTGTGATGGAAACAGGGATGTGTTAGTTATTGCTGAGCAGCTCATACAGAGCCAAGGGCTTCTCTCCTCCTCTCCCCACCAGCAAGCAGGATGGGGGTGCACAAGGAGTTGGGAGGGACACAGATGACTCCAGCTAACTCAAGGGATATCCCATATCATGGGATGTCATGCTCAGCATATAAAGCTGAGGAAGAAGAAGGAATGGGGGGACATTTGGAGTGATGGTGATTGTCTTCCCAAGTAACCATCATGCGTGATGGAGCCCTGCTTTCCTGGAGATGGCCTGCAATGGGAAGCGCTTAGTGAAGTCCTTGCTTTGCTTAGCTTGTGCGCAGCTTTTGCTTTACCCATTAAACTGTTCATATCTCAACCTATGAGTTTTCTCACCTTTAACTCTTCCAATATTCTCCCTGATCCCACTAAGGGGGGAGTACGTGTGCAGCTGTGTGGTGCTTAGCTGCTTAAACCAGGACACAGGTATAGCAGGGCACAGAAGAATAAGGATGAGGAGTAAAGTGAGAGAGAACTAATATTCAGGAAGTGTGTGAATTTTGAATGAGATCAGATTAACAAAGATAGAAACGTATCACTGCCGTATCAGCACAGAGAAGACCTAATATGAGCTTAAAGATGTAAAGAGGAAATCAAACAAAACTAGGTTAATTTATTTAGGGCAAGAAGGGAGAGCTATTCTCAGGACCACTATAGAGTCCCCTTTGTTATCTGCAGTTCTGGCATAAAAGCCCCTAAACCTTCAGACCCACAATTTCTTTTGTATCTCTACAACAGCAGAGCTCCAACCCTCAAATATGAAAATAAAAGTTGGAGAGATGCTTTGTTTCTCCACCTTTGGAGTTGTACATGAAGTCATAAATATAGTGGTCCTGTTCATATTGATGTAGCCAAGAGCTAGGCAGAATTTCCATTGTATCAACCTGTTTTTCTTAGGACTTATCCCTACTGTATATTTCATCGTTATGGTGAGTCTACTTTCTACATTTTAGCCTGGATTTAGCTTGAGACAAACTCCAACATGCTACAAACACCATCCTACAAGCTAGTTGACATCTCCAGTTTCTTTGAATTCACTGGGAGGAAAGGATATTTAATGGAAACTGTGGAGAGCAAGAGAGGAAAAAGTAGTACTTTTCTGTGCTGGATGTTAAACAAGTACTTCATAAACTCTCATCTACTTCTCCCACACAGAGTTAACTGGATCAATGTATTGTCTGCAACACAGCATTCCTACCTCAAGCTATTCACCTCTAATTGATTTCTTCCTGGATGCCACGATACAAACATTGGAACAGAACTTCTTGTCTGGAGAAGTGCTGTCACCCATCTCTCTTGATGACACCAGGAAGCACAGCCAGTACCTGAAACTGGATATGCCAAGAGCTCCTTTCCTTTGAAAGATTAACTGGTTTGCATCTAACATAATAACTGCATGGTATAATGCTGAACTTTCCAGCTGCTTCCACTTTTTTAGAGAAAGACACTTTTTCTTTTCTTTAATCCTTTAATATATAAAAAAAAAGACATCTTTAATGGAAACAAACTAGTTATTGTTTACCTCTATTAATAAACCATATCATCAGGGTATACCCCCAAATATGAAGTATCTTATGCATTCTATATATGTTAGGAGATGGAATATTTCTTATCTACATTTGTAGATTGTTCTGTCAAGAAAACTGTATCTGTTTGAACAGTAACTTCTTCCCAATGCTGACACATGGCAGAAGAACAGTTTGGCCAAGAAAGAAAAAGAAAACCTAACAGCAATCTCGTGTTGTTCAGTGCCTGAGTTCAGAAAGTTAACTGATAAGAACGGCACAGTCAAGCGGTCAGACATACCCATAGTTTGCCAGAACAAACACTCATCAGAATCGCCTTCCAAAACAGCAGATTCACTCTGCAACATATTTGGGGGTAATTAATACTATTTCCAAGCCCCCTCTCTTCTTTATGAGAAGCCTATGTAGTACTATTAGAAAAAAACCTCAGCACCAAAAATGCTAATACACTCCCAAACATTTGTTTGCTGAGTTGTGATCTAAAGAGACCAAGTTATATTCAGTGCCACAGAAGGTGCTGACTGACCTAGTCCTGCCCTGAACTGCCTTCATCTGACAGCCCTAGGCTAGAGATGATGAAGAAAATTAACTGTATCCCAGCCAAAGCCAGCACACCCTCTCAGCCAGTGAGGCAACCTGTCTCTTACATTACTGCATGTCTCCATAACATAAACTTGCAAGATACAACAACAGACCTCTCAAAGCATACATATACCTCACTGAGGATATCTAGATATACATATATAGACATATAAAACTGCACTTTCCTGTCTTAAGCCCAGCTTCTAGAACATTTTTGCCAGAAAGACACTCTCTGACCCCTTCCATACAGTCAGTTGCATTCCTTACAAATGAAAGACACAGCCTATTTCAGAAATAATTCGGGAACACAGGCCTCCCTCTGCCAGATATTTTGCCGTGGGATGCTGAAGTGAATCATGATCACAGTGTGTCAGCCATCTCTGGGGCAGTCACCCATGGAAGTCTCTAACAGCAGAGCTGGGGATGAGCACAGGCTGCTCAAGAAGCTTTGTAATTGCATGCTAGCTCACTTGTAAGTCAGCAGCTCTGTCATTAAACTGCAATAACACCACTACGATGCAGAAAGCTCAATTCAGAGATGAAGTTAAATAGCACGTTGCCAGACTCTGTTCACGTTGGCAAATAAATGAATTCTAATTCAAATGAAACTTCCCTTAATCATAGCACAATATTACCACATGGTTAATTAGAAGCTATTTTTAATTAAACTGAAAAGTTATTTAATGGACAAGATAGCAGGCTCTTAGAAGTTACATATATATGCAGCTAGCTATTTATTACACAGCTCTGATCCCCCATCCATATAAAATTGCTGCTGCAGTCACTACACACTTCAAAAAGCTTTTAACTCCAGTTCCTTAGGTCAACACAAAGAAATCAACTTTGACAAGATCCTTTACAATTTTCTTAGGTTAAAAAAAAATCCCACATAGAAGATGCATAAAGCTTTTTCCTTCTCTAATACATCACACTGTCAAAAATCTATTCAAAATCTAGAAGATGAAAGGAGGAGGATGCTACAGGAAAACTAAGAACAACACATGCACTGAGAACAAATGAGAGCACATTCATTAATAGAAGCACCATGTGTTTCCCTCTCTGCTCTTCTAGCTAGTTATACTCAACTTCGAATAAGTAGCTTTTAGGAATTTTTTTTTTTTTGAAGCTGATCCAGATAATTGAAAAAAATGAAACAGAATTCAACCAACATTTCAATATGTTAGTTCAACTGCACGTACTTACAGATTTTCACTACAGAAGTTTGTTCACTACACAAAAAGTGTGTTGGTATTTCTCCTCATTCAAAAAAATGACAGTAAAAATTCCAGCTAAGAAAAAGCCTAATTCAAATCTATAGACTTTTATCAACACAACAGAAACATTTGGTTCCTCAGTAAAACATAATCTCATTATGAGATTATTAAAATTAAGATGCTAAATGTATCTATTGAAAATTTAATTAAATAACTTTAAGATCCCATTTATTATTAAGATCTTACTTAATTGAGACCATGAGACATGTAGTTTAAAGTGCTGATGGAAAACAATTAAAACCCATTAAGTCTAGGACCCGTTATAACCAATTTGAGCCACAAGAAATAGAAAAATAGCCAAACCATATACATAACAAAATCTCCACTATCATTTATACCCCACCCCTGGGAGTGTTCAAAGCCAGGCTGGACAGAGCCTTGGGCAACATGGTCTAGTGTGAGGCTTCCCTGCCCATGGCAGGGGAGTTGGAACTAGATGATCTTAAGATCCTTTCCAACCCTAAGCATTCTATGATTGTATGATTTAGCCAAATAAGGCATCAGCTTTCTTTTCATTACAACACAGCAAAATGCAGGCTCTAGAAAAATACTGTCTGGAGGAAGGAAGATTGATTGATAACATTAATCCATGCTGCTGACAACTGAACTTGTAATTTGAAGTCATGCTGTTTTGAGAATATGGAAATTTAAAAAAGAAATGTTAAAATCAATATTTGGTACAGGCCCCTAAAGCATGTTAAGCAGCTGACTGTAACCCAAATGTATTTTCAGGGCCCTTTAAGCCATTTCAAATTAAATGGACTTTTAAAGCTAGCGGAACTGCAGATAGCTCCATTTACCACTATCTTGTCATAAAGGTGTAGCCCAGGAAAGATGCTTATGAAAAAAAGGAGCTGATAACGCAAATACTATTGTTGTTCATTTCTTTAAAAGCATAGCGCTAATACTTGTTAATTGTATTGCTCAGCAGCAGGAAAATGATAGGATTAACTCATCTTCAAGACAATACATCGAAGTCTTAATTAATGTAAAACTCCAGAGGAATTATGGATGGCAAACACTGAAAAGCAGCTCTAATAGCTGTGCAGTTCTTGGATCTCCTTCTCTCCCATTCCTGTGTGTCAACCAGTACCACTGCAGCCCTGGCTCCAGCCACGTACCTCTGCAAGGTCAGCGAGGGAGGTGACGGAGGAGGAAGAAATCTTCAGACAGCATAAGTAACGTATAGGGTCTCCCATGCTACAAACTATTAATCTAATGAAAAGCAATTTAGCTAAGGCAGAATGTTGCTCCTCCATACTTTAAAGGACAAAAACCCTTTTTAAGGACTGATTCCAAGGGCAACAGACAACAAAGACATTTCCAGAAGTGTGCTCTCATTACTGCTGTGCTTCAGGCGTGCCAGGAAAGTCACTGCTGACCTCATGCCAACAGAGAGGAGGAAGTCTTGTAAGGGAAAAACCATCCTAACAAAACAACCCAGAGAAAGCTTTCCCCATTTCCTTTGCAGCCTCTTCTGCAAAAGAAAAGTTCTGCTCTAAATAAGAGACTGTCTCCAAGTTGGTTAAATGTGCAATTAGGTTGTCTTTAGAAAAAATTAATTCTCAATGTATGAGTTAACTACAAATCTTCAAGCAACTCACCACATAGGTTTTATTATAGTAGAGCAAGAAGGATCAGTTTACCAAAACTATTCAGTGTTCTAGTGAAACTACTCTGAAATAGATGTAGTAATATGCAGGAAAATCTTCTCAGATTAGGGTCTGTTATTTTAAGCTTTTTTTCTTATTTAGAAAAGTAATAATATTAACACGTATTTTCACACATCTATCACACAATCATACATCCAGGTAAGAGAAGCCCTGAAGAGAACTTGTAATGAATCCCATATGGGAGCTGATGCTATGGTTGCTAGCCTCAGTTGATACATCATAGGTACTTGGATGCAGAAAATGCCAAATGGAATAGTGTGTCAATGTCATCTATGCTGTGGTAATAACCCTAAGATAGTAAGGAAGGCACCCCTGGGAGAAATAAGGCAAAGACAAACCCCAGGGGAGCAGCAGCAAATAGACTTTTCTGAACTACAGACAGTAGAAGTATCTCTTGGTTTTGGTAGGTACCTTTTCTGGCTGGCCAGAAGCTTAGAAGGCTAAAGAGGTAGCGAGTATTCTACTCAAGGAAATAACACCCAGGTTTGGTATTCCCAAAGAGAGATCATCAGATAACAGACCTCTTTTTATGGCTGAAGTACTTCAAGGGATTGTAAAGTTTTTACAGATTCAGTGGAGATTACATGGAGACCACATGTGGAAAGGTAGAAAGAATGAATCAAATGTCAGAGAGGCAGTTATCAGAACTGTGTTAGGAGACTCAGCTGACTTGGGTAGAAGTTTTACTATCAGCATTGTTAAGAATTTAGGTCACACTGAGAATAAGGAAGGGAATTCTGAATGGAAATCTTGCCATGTGGACAAATAAACTAGATCAAATGAATATAAAGGGGGATGCTATAATAACGGAATACCTACTTTCTCTGTCACAGACTCTATCTCTATGTATTTAAATAAGCACACTCCTCCACCCTTGGACGCACCAATCCATGACTTCCAGCCTGGGGTGAGGTATACATCAGGATGTGGAAGAATGAACTCCTAAGAGAAAAGCAGAAAGGACCTTTCACAGTGCTCCAGATACAGTGGTAAATGTTAAAGGAGTCAAATGCACTCAAGTAAAGAGGGCACCACACGAGGAGTGGATTTCAGAGGAAGTGGAACCACTAAAGATAAAATTTCTGAAATCCAAAGGAACTGCATTTGGAGTGATTTAGAGTCACTGTATCATTTCGAGTGCAAACAGGGAGAGGTTTTTATTTGCATTTATGTGCTAATTCAATGCACCTGCAAATGTTAAGCTTCTAGAGACAATTGGAAAGTGAGACTCATCTGAAATGTAAGTAATTCAGGTAACTCTCAAAGGCTTAATCTGTTGTAGACATATAGTTAACAAAAATTGGAACTTATTGTTATGTAGGCAGATAATTAAAAATTAGAACTTGTGTTACTATGGAAAAAAACTGGACAGATACAAGAGCTTCCTAAAAGGTAAGGATGACCTACTGGCTACTGCACACGAGGCAACATACCCTGGTTTTGGCACAATGCCTAGAAGTGTTTTGGAGTAGGCTCACTTCGAAATGAGTATGAGGAACATTTGTTTGCATAAGCATTGCTCTTTAAATACTATGTAATGAAAATCCCACTATGCAGAATACAGAAGTTAATCGTACCTCACTACACATGCTATAACTGACAGCCACTGAATAAACAAAATCTACATTAAAGCACATCACTGAGAACAAAATCTTGTATGGAGCATCCTTTCCACATCAACAGTTCTTAGACTGTTGTGATTCAGAGGCACTAGCAAGTATGTTTGGAAAACGAAATCATCAAAAGCTCTGAAGATCTGAAGAAGTGTTAACAGCTGAGGTGTGGCTGGAAGTCCAGAGCCCACAGTGTTTGAGTGTGTTCAGAACTAGAACAGCCAAATCTCCCATTCTTTTGCCAAGCACTTGCCCTCAGAAGACAGCACATGACAGGTAATGGTGGGAATTTACAGCATGCTACTTCAGTTATATGTATGCCCCCATATAGTCATACCCACTAGACAGAAAGGCCACAGTGCTTACTGTTTAGGATTAGAAGAGACCTTCTGGCTGCCATGGGCAGGAACACTTTCCAATAGGCCAGGTTGCTCCAAGCCCTGTCCAACCTGGCCTTGAACACTGCAAGGGATGGGGCAGCCACAGTTTCTTTGGGGAACCTGTGCCAGCGCCTCACCACTCTCACAGGGAAGAACTTTCTAACGTCTGATCTAAATCTCCGTCTATCAGTTTGAAGACATTACATTATAATGATATTTAAGTTATAAATTAAAGTTATAAGTCTATTTTAATTTATGTAATATATTATGTATATTAATTAATAGCATATAATTATAATTTACTGATATTTTATGATCTAATTTATAATTATATTCAAGTTAGGATTATAGTTACATCATACATCACCTGCTGGGGGTACCTATTCTTACTTTTAGCTATGTAAGAATCCTCTGCAGCTCAATTAGGAGTCTAAAGGCTTGAATCTCTGCTCTGCACAACAGTATGAATACTCAGTAATTTCACCCTCAACCTATGGAGCACTCATTTCCACAGATAAAACAGAAATGTCCCAAAATGCACCATCAGCTTTGCAGATACTAAGGAAGAGAAATCCATAACCCAGAGAGCTTTTTCCTTTAGTAACCCTTAATGCTTTTCACAGACACCGATTAAACTTGAATACTCAAAAATAGCACAATTTCCCAAGAACCTGAAAAGTCTCAAGTCACTACATGAAAGCTTTTCAAGTCCTTACATAGTCTCCCAAAATATGGTAAAATCATCCAGCTACTGTATTACATGACATTGGACAACCGAGAAAAGCCTGCCAAATGGCTGTAATCCACACTTAACAATTTGGGAAGTTCTTGTCCAAGTTGCTGCCAGTTTTAGATTCCTTACATATGATCAGGAATTTGGTTTACTGGTTTGCCTGGTTAAAAAGCTGCATTTCTTAGTTTCAAACCATCACTCCAGCAGCCACAAAGCTGTGACATTATATGTTTTAATTAACCACTAGTAAGAACAGAAACTTGTCAATCGAAAGGTCACTATGATAATACTTCATGAAATAACTTGAAGTCTCACAAAAGAAAGCAAGAAGAAAACAAGCTACATCAATATAGTGCTCTTCAGCTAATTACTTTATATTTTAGTCACGTAAAAATATCCAAATATGAAGATATAAACCAGCCAGGAAAGATACATTTGGTCTCTAGCATAACTTGGTGATAAAGGGACATCTAAAAGAAATACTCTTGTTTATAAACATGCTTTCCCAGATTTTCTGTATTTGTTTCACCCCATTTGAACTACCAGAGCAATGCCAAATAAATACCTTATTTGAATCAAAGAAGAGGACACAACTCTGTCTTCCTCCTTGTTACTTCACACAGATTACGATCTTTATCACCTCTTATCACTTCACCATTAATTCTTTAAGCTGCAAATTAGACTGCAACACTGTCAAGATAACAAATTGCAACATCTGCCCTTAGCTTCATGCACAGGATAAGGGGAAGGACTAGCCATCTGCACAGGTCTTTAACACTAAAGCATATGGAGACACGTTATTCTTTACCACAACAGGTTCAACCTTAACACATTTTCCATCTTTCTGGAAAGTTTCGAACTGCATCTTACTGTATATCAATGATTATTTCAACAGCAGAAACTATTTCAATTATACAGTAACATGTCATCTACAAATCCAGTTTGAAGGCTGATCTGAACATTTTAATGATGCAAAGTTTTTACTAAACAAAGAAATGCTCTCTAACATTGTAGTGAAATCCTCAAAAGCCAACAGCCATGACTGCATATACCCCAGCCTACACTAGTTTCACTGGTGTGAGAGAGTAACAGAGTGAGAAGCAGCATGCTCATCTCCGGGAGCAATTCAGATATGTTCTGCTATCCAACCTTATTGATGTACTCCACTATAGGCTTTTCAAGAGCAAGACAACTGAACTCTTCTGTTATGCTGGCAGCATGCTGAATTTGAGGTGTTTACGATCAAAACATGAGCCTTTTACCCATACCTTCTCATTAGACTAAATACAGCTAAGTGAAATCAAAACTCTCCCATCACAATGACAAAAACCCTACCAAAACCCCCAAAGCCACCAATGCTTGCTTTCTCCACCACCACTGATGCCTTCTGTACCTGGAGAAAAGCTTAAACTTATAGAAAAGCAGGGCTTTAAAGGATTTTCCTCTTATCCTCCCCTCCTTTTTTTTTTTTTTTTTTTAAGTTATAAGTTATACTAATGCCAAACTTATGACAAAAAAGTTCTGCTTATCCACAACTACTCATGGAAGGGGGGTTGGGAAGAAATAAAAAAGCCTGTCCTACGGTTTAACAGACTTCCCAAAAATTATGCCCTTGGAGGTTTCAAATTCGTCTAAGATCTTTCAAAAAAATCAGATTAACACAATCTCGGAACATGCATTTGAACGCCTTACACCTCAGTGTATACTTACGGCATGTCACCTCTGCAGAAGAACTGGAGACTTGTTGGGCGCCTCATTCACTTGTTATGGTACCATATAAATTCCTTTAACTCTATGTTCACTACACTTAGAAAAGCAGGTTGCTCATGATAATGGTAACACTCTTGCTGCATAAGCTATTGTAACATACCTTCTACTACAGTTTCATTCGGGAGACAAGGCAGGAGGTAAGAATCCTCAAACAACTGCAGGAATTTGCATCAAAATCTGCTTGATTTAACACAGCATCTCAAATCTGGTTTCTACGCACATAGTTCTCTTATTTCTTCTAGGAGGAGCACACAATTTATGTAGAACAAAGCCATCTGTGTTGCTGTGCTTCTAAAACAAAGCTTGACTTATAAAAGGTGATTAAGGTTTCTAAGTGCTAAGAACTACCCTTTGATTCTAAACTTTCTCCTGCCTTCTTTTAAGACAGTCAGTCTGACACAAAGACTAGATTGTTATAACATTTTCTTTTCAAATCCTCTTACGTGTAAAGCACTTCTTGTTTTCAGAGAGGTTACAAGAAGTGAAATTGTAAAAGAGAGAAAGGACTTGAAGGAAAAAAAGGCAAAATATATCAAAATGATTGGATTCGGAGGTTTGAGGCTTCTTTGTGAGGTTTGGTTTTGTATCAACTCAGTGAATATGGAAGTCAATCTCAGCACGTCTACAGCTTTATCTGGAGTTCCCTTTGACTGTACTATCTCAACAACTAGACCAGTTTAAAACTATGCAGTGCTATTTGGGGGTAAACCACTATCAAGCTTCATACACATGGTGAAGGCCCAATCCCAAACACTCTGAGCACCAGCAAGTACTGACATGCACACAAACAGGTCTATCACCTCAAAAGAAAGCAAAACTGCCTAGCTCTGAAGTGGCCTCCAAATACTCCCAATTGTGATTGTCTGGAAATGATACCGTTCTGCCACAGTATCTGTAGTGCAACACTGAAGAAACTCAGTTATCAGGTTTGGGTTTGTCTTTTCCTCCACCCCCACTCTTTTCCTTTCTGCGTTTGCATGTGAAAGATTTGCTATGCTTGAGAAAGCTTCAATGCCTGAATGTAGATACTTATGGTACAGGTCAAAATAAGACCATGTTCATAGCTATCCTTTTTGATTAACAAGATCACAGAAGCAATAATTAATTCTCACTTTTAGGCTTTCACTGGAAAACAAGACTGAGAGGATGGTCAATAGAATTTAAAAATAAGAACGTAAGTATTGCTCAGGCTAGTCCTGTTCTACATTGGTCATTTCTACATTTATATATACACTGCGGAATATTCCATCGCTATGGATTTCCCACCTCGTATCCACACGGTGCCAGGTAATGTTTCCTACCTTCTCCACTCTTTCTTCATTTTTCATCAGTAAATTGCTGCCATCAATCTCCACATCGCAGGAATGCTATGTAACTGGAAAAAATCTACCCTCCCCCAAACACACTAAACTTTAAGCATGTCCCTTCTTCTGCATTCTTTCTCACTTACCCCCAATCCTATTCTCTCGATGGCTTTGTAAATCAACCAGTTTCCAACAAGGTCTTTGCAGAAAGCATCTCAGACATGGGAAGCTGCTAAGTTTTTGTCTGTCCCATACAATATGGAGTACATCAGTGAAAAAGTATAACAGTGCAAGTTTTAATTCATATGCTCTAGAAAGTATTGATCTTGAAAAACATGCAGCTCAGCATTCTCCACTCCTCCTCTTCCCATATTAAAACTAAAATAGATATACAACATATTCCTACAAAAACCATCTTACGCATCAGAGTAGCCCCATATTGAGTACCTTACTGCTGTTCTTTTCAAGCCTGGGTTTTCATCTGCAAAAATAATCTCGGAATGGGAAAACTCTCCCATGAACTAAGATCAGCAAGACCCATTTCTCCCCTTCCCCTTCCTTTGAGCGAGGTGCTTCAATACAAGACCCACCCTGGCAGCCAAACAATAAAGCTGCAAATAACTTATTCTGATCAAAGCCCCATCTGCTTGGCAGCAGCAATTCAACTGCACTTGTGGTTTTTTGTATGGCTGCAGCTTCTGAATTGAATGATCCTTTCATTTAGATGGAAGTTTAAACAAAATATGGTAATTAGCATCAACCACTGTGGCTTTCAGGGCTACTGTCTACAAAGACATCTCTAATAAAAGGACTTTCCTGCTTTCCCATCTAATTACACAACATTGTTGAACAATACAATTTAAATTTAAATCAGGCAGCTCTTTTTTTTCCTTTCAGCCAGTTAACAGACTTCCTGACTTATACACTACCTATCGGGTGGCAGAGACTATGATTAAAAAGAAGAATTCCACCTCAAAGCCATCTCACTGGATTTTGGTTTATCTTCCCCTGAGGAATATGGCTGTGCTTGCCAATATTTAGCACTAGTCTTGCTAGTATAAATCTCTGCTTTTTCAAATGGATGCAGGATTTAGCTTTATACCACGGTAGGGTAAAAAAATAGACATTATGTAGCACTGCAGGTTTATGACATAATAAAAGATGCCAGCGTGCAATGATGAATGTTTTTAATGAGACATCCACAACGCTGTAGTCAATAAAACCCTTTATAGGCACAATCCTATAACAAGATGAAAATTTTAACCACTACTCGTTTTTGTTTAGGTACCATAATCCCTCATTAAAATGAAATCAATAGTGGAAAATTCAATCTTACGCCCAAAAAAGTGTATTTTTGGGAAACGATATTTTACAGACACACAATCGCATACTGACCTCACAGCAAAGCCAGCGTGGGTCTGACTAACACTTGGGCTGAAAGGGAAGTCCCTGGGGTGTAGCAGCAGGTGCTGCAGAAAAAAGCCAGTGGCTCAGTGTCAAACACTTAGTAAACATTAGCCCACAAAAACAGATTGAATGGAAAGACTTAATCTGGCCCCATCACTGCTGATGAGCTGGTAGGCAGGAATAAAACACTGGTTTAAAGCCTCTGGCTGGGGCAGGGATTTGGACACCTGAATTCCCCCAGGCTGCTCTGACAACTCCAATCTAAAGATTTATCCTACAGACTTTCCTTACCACCTTCCATCTGCCAAGTGAAACAAAAAGGGCAGGCAGACGAAAAAGATCTGAGGGAGACATATTTTAGTGGCATGAGTTATAATTTGAGGGAACAGTTTTAGTGTGTATGTAGTAAGTCTGGCATATTTGTGAAACTCATTTTTAGAAATATAATTGGAAGAGAAAGCTCCAGATGGGTCAGCAGCATCCTCCAGTAGTTCCAAAACAACAGGAGCAGTAAAGCACAAGGCACCAAAAGAGAAAAACTTTCTATTTAAATATCATCTACTGTACGTTCCCCAAACAGCTAAATCCCAAACAGATTTGGAACTGGAATACAGACAGCCCTCCTCACTTACATCCTGTTACAGAGCTGAACAGTAAACCAGAGCAAGTTAAAATAGAAATGCTGTGTTAAATCCAACTTGACAGTCCAAGCTTTTAATAACTATTCCAAGGAAGTGGTCTCACACCTAAACACCTTAGGCAGACCAACTTGGAATCTCCTCTTCTCCCAACTTGCAGTACAGCTGCTCGCATCAAGCAGTTCTTTCCTTCCCTTCTTGACCTGAGCTATTATTGCATCCCTATCCCAAGAGCAGGCAGCTTCTTCTCCAGGTTTGCTGCCCAGGAAGATGGTGTGTGGACTTTTCTCACCTGACACATAATAAGCAAGGCATCTAGAAATCCACCTAACCTAGCAACGAAACACAAGCACTCCCCTGCTTTCCACTGGGGAAAAAAAACCTGTCACAAACATATTGACAATTTTGGAGAGAAGTGGCAAAAAGAATGGAACCTGAAAGCGCTGTTCATCAGGAAACTGCTTGGGAGACATTCAGCTATCCCCTGAGCAAGGAGAGCTTACAGCAATTTTAAAACCTGCAGCAGACAGAAATAGGAATTCTCACGATAAATTACTGCTTTCTTCAGGATTATTCTTGCTTACATCTCCTTGATAATATGTTAAGATACATTTAGAAATAGTCAACATAAGATTCATGAATTCTTAATAAACTCTCATATAATGATGGGGAAAGCATTTTACACGAGATACAATACAATGTCTGATACCCACAAGGCTCTGAAACAGTGAAGACTTTTCAATTGCCCTTTTAACATCTGTGAGAATTCTGTCATTTCTCTTTCTGTAACAGAGTCTCTCACATAGCACCTTTGTGCTTGAGAGGGAGAAGCTAGAAGCTTACTGCTGGGTATCATTTCCAAAGGCATGTTCTAAAGTCATCATTTCGGTTAACTTGTGATCTGAATACACCTTTGAGTTAAAAAAAAAAAACAGTAATAGGAATCACTAAAAAGTGATCTTTTATGTCTTAGCAGGAATGCTGCCAAATACTGTGCCCTTAGTTGCTGCAAGCAGAAAACTGCATTAACTTGAAAACTGTGCATCATGAACATTACCAAAAAATGACCTTCAGCACAGAGGAAAGCATTTGCCAGTTGTGCAGCAGCTACTCTTATGCCAGAATAAACCACAGGAGATTTCATTATGATACAGCAATTTTACTTGGAATTTAACTTAAAACTTTCAGTAAAGAGGATTTACTGCACTGAAAATACTCTTTCTAAGCGAAAATGAAATATCCCCATGAAAGAAAACACACGCACAGTGCCACAGCTACAGCCACACAGGCTCTTAGCTTTGGCACAAGCAGAAACACACACATATGTTGTACAACAGCTTCCACTGATGCATCCCTGGGGAGAGATTCCCAGGATGGGACTGGTACCATTGGTCCTGCTTCAGCACAAGTGGCTCAACTCATGTCTGCACGTTTCAGCTACTGCTTTAGGTCACAGGGGCTGCTGCTCCGACTGGATCGTGAAGTGTGGGAAAGCAAGAACCCCTTTTTTCCTAGAGAGCATTATCAGACATGTATTTCAAGTTCACTATCAGTTTGCTAGTCATGTTGCTGAGTAATGTCTTCTGTAGCTTTTCTTTATATCGGAACAAAATGTCAAGCAAGGAAAATATTCAGCTTCTCAGAACTTAGTACGCTGCTTCAACCAGCCCTGACAATGACTCCACAGGGATCTTTGTAGAAAATGGAAGTAATGCAGCATGGAAGGGGGTAGCCTGTCTTCATTGTGCTTAAAGTACTACAATTAGACACCTTCAGCCCCAGCAATGACAACCTTAATGAATGTTGTTTGATATTCCTATCATTAATGCAGACAAATGATCTGAAGCTCTAATGGTAAAATTTAAACACTGTGGATTAAATGGCACCATGTTAAAAAGAAATATTTTCCTCCATTAACACAAACAAAAAATGAAGGTGTAGAATGCAGGGTGTTTTATGGAAAAAGACCCACAAAACCCAAGATACATATTGAGCTCACATTAGCAGGCCTGGGACAAAACGAGTTCTGAGACCTACAGGTAATCATTTTGTAGTATTCACCCTCTTGAAAAAGACTTCTGGACCCAATTGAGCATCCTAGCTGCACAGTAACATCTCAGTGATCAGGTCTCAGTCTTTGTAACGTCAGGAAAAAGAGGGTTTGATCCTAAGGAAAGGAGGATCTTATGAAATGAAGTGTTTGCTGACAAGCAGCCAGGATGGATTTATGCCCACCACAGGCACATATTCCAGATTCTTTCAAAGAGAGGAAGCTTTACTTTGCAATCACTATATTTGAAACATGCTTTTCCCCCCACCACAGATTAAGGTAACATCTTATCTCTAATGCCAGTCTCCTACTGACAGACCAACTACTACCAGCCATTACTACACTCCCATCTACAGCAGTCTGAGATGACTCAATAGAAATTATACTCAACAGCTCTCAAGGGAAAGGATGAATACACACACCGTAGTACGACTGCACAGAAGATACTTGTCTAGGATACCATGTTTACATGAAATGTAGTTGCAATTATGCAAAGCCATTATCATGATTATTTTTTGCCAATAAATGTCACTACTTGACAGAACTGTGTATCTCATTCCAGCACATACAGATAGGATCTTGCTTTTAAAGCCCAGAAACCTTCAATAGAATATGAGTGTAAGTATAATTTTCTAAAATGGTGACTAGGTTTTTTTGCAGTGGAAAGCAGAAACAGGCCTATGTTTCCCTCCCCTTTTTCATCAGTGCCATTCATTGCACCTGCCAATCAAGCTGTCCCTCAAAGGATTTGTCCAAAATCATCACCACTTGTTAATGCACAGAGAACTGCATCCACTGGCTCATAGGCAGTGACTGGACCCATTCGGACCTGGATGAACATTGCACACTTCTTGTATTCCATCCCTGCCTCCTGTTTGTCTATCTTGTTGTATTTCATTGTAGGAAGCATCAAGGGCTGCTCCATCCGAACAGATGAGTCTAAAGGGCAGAACAAAAGACTCGCTGAACACCTCAATTTCTGCTTTGCCTTCGATAGTGATCTCCCGTCGAATCAAACGTGTTCTTCAACATCTGTGCAAGTGCTGACAATCCTGATTTCCCAACTGTTTAGAAAGCATAGGACTCTTTGGGGAGGCATTAATCATTTTCTTTTTCTGCCACTTCAGTCCTCAGAAATGTAAACATGTTCATAGTTTGCATGCGAACTCCACTACCAGTTACACCCCAGATAAGAGTGTGAAAACCAGAACAGCTATGCAAGGATATCTTATTGCTGGTTAGTTCAGAAAGGCAAACATGGGATTTAGCTCCATGACAGCTCAGGCAGTAAAACAAATAGCATGCCAGCTCTGCAGAGCATAATCAGAGCACAATTAGAAGCAAGTGACACAGCCACCTACACACTGAAAACATGCTCTCAGTAAAATGCTGCATCAGCCAATCTCTGAGTATACAGTGGAAAAGTCTAAAAATACTTTCAGAGCAGTGAGACATCAAAACCAGTGCAAGACTCATGTAATCCTTTTTCACTTGATGCTTCATGTATAACCAGTAAGCCCTATGTCAATTCCCACTGCAGTGTAACACTGGTGTTATCCTACCATCTCCAGTGGGTGGATTATAATGCCTCCACTTTGTCTAAGCACTGAAGCGAGGTCACTCTTTTTATTCCCCAGGAATTCAGATGGCTTTGGAAAGGGGAGGCAATAAGTTGACAAAAACCTTAAACAAAGAAACAAACCACATCTTAATTGCACTTCCTGCAAAGATTAAAAACCCCATTGATTCAAATCTTATTTTTCTATCTAAAAAGTGATTCTCTGCTTCCCCCTTCAAATCCTCAAATACACAGCAGTAACTATGAAATAAGGAGCACTGGCCAGGGTGGATGTGGTTCTAAGTTGAAGATGTCCTTCATCTTGAAGATGCAAGTGGGGCTAGACTCAACTTTAAAGATGAGCGTTGAAGGTCCTTTCCAACCTAAACCATTCTATGATTCGACGATTATGTTACAACACCTGTACTACCAAGTGCCCCACTCTTTGCTGACATGCTGGGTAAAATCTGTGCCACAGCAACACAAAAGTTTCCCTTTTAAATAGAAAAGTATCAGAACAAAAGTTGTATGTGAAGATTTCTGCATATACACTTGTATAATTTATTTCTGCAGTTTAAAAATAACCTATGACTCCAAAGTAGTTCAGACTATAAGTCAATGGAAGTAATACATAGGAAAATCTGTTGCGCCATTCCGTTGTTCTAACAACTTCCGTCTCTGATTTTGTACAGGTTACATGAACTACAGTTCTTTCACAAGGTATATAAGGTCCCAAAACATATATTAAAATATACCTCAATTCTGACAGTTTTGAGATGTTAATTTCTGTTTCTGCTCTTACATGACTCTTCCTAAATTGTCATGCAAGAGCATCAAGCTAAAGAAGACTCTACACATATGAAACATATTGTGGAACAGAATTCCAAACCATCAGAAAACCAACAGCAAATTTTCACAGCAAAGGACTCAAATGATTTGCTGATAACCTAAGAATAACAAAATCCAAATAAATGAAAAGTTCTCCACAATCTGTTTGAAAACAGTGGGTAAAAACAAAGATGAAAAAGCCACAACTCATTCGCTAATTCACAATTACTAATTTATTCACTGAGCTACAATGGCATTTTAGTCTGAAAAGCAAACACTGGTGGTTGCCATTACATAGATTTCAAATCTAGTATTTCAAGCAGATGGCTGTAGGAGTTTGGATCATTTTCTTGTTTACTACTTCCACTTGCTTGTTGTTTTTACATTTGGACCCATTCCTACCAAAGCACAAAAGAGCAACTAGATAAGGGATTTGCAGTTTTATATTTGCAGTCTGTGCTAATAACAGTGCATGTATTAGTGTCATATAGAAATCAGCAGAAGCTTGAAAATAAATGTTAGAAGTATGGGGGGTGTTAGGTTATATATACTCTATATTATGCCATACCTGGCATTTCTAAGAATTGCACGCTCCTGTAAAATCTAAGACAGAGAAAAAAAAAGAAGAAAATGAAAACATCTTTAGAGTGAGTTAGTGGCTTGAAGAGCAGCTGATTAGATGGTCTAAGCACACACCTACACTGGCAGCATAACCTCCCTGTATGAGACAAAGCTCTCAAATAGGGCAGCAGGCTTGGTTACCTACAGCAACAGAGCTGGCAGCAGCTTCCATGCTGGGCTGCAAGGATGCATCAGAGAAGCAGCACCTCTGGGCCAGCGTGAGCCCAGCCAGGTCCAAATCTGCACCAAGCTCCTCCAGGGCTGGAAGCAACATTCAGCTAGCCAAGGAGCACATCCTGTTTCCCCATGTCTTTGGAGGGGCCACTCTAAGCTACAGTCGAAAGATGCTGCTGACCCTGTGCCAATGGCACTGAATGGCCTGACAGACATAAGCCATTTTGATGAGTGAAACATGCTCAAACTCTTATCTTCAACAGTACAGGAATCATGGAAGCAAAGAACATGCAGCTACATGGGAATGCTAAAAACAATGTCAAAAGTGAGAAGAGATAAGAAATCCAAATGAGGACTTTCAAGGGAACAGTATCTCTAACTGCTCCCAGGATAAGAAAAAGTTTGAATGTTTGCTTACTTCCTTGCTTATTCTTTAAACACAAGAAAATTCATGGGATTGCTGAAATCACGGTAGTGGGAACAGGAATTACAAGGTCCTTACAAGGTCCTGTAATAAAATCAGGAACCAGTTTAAGGCAGTTATTTTGGACCAAACAGGAAGCTAGGAGAAAATTAGGTTCAACTAATCAAAATCTGGGATTTTTTATATATATATATATAAATTCATTTTGTATCTTCATAATGAAAGAAGAGATCCTCCTTTGTGGCCTCTGAACCACGGCACAGACAGTCCCTTGGATTGCAAACCTCAGAGAACTTGATTTCTACACATTTGACTACCTGTGAACAGCTACAAATTTTGGGCGGAAAAAGATAATTTCATTTTAGATACAGCTACAGACTCTGCTTGGAGATATTTTAATTCATCCATTTTACATATCACTGGATGTGGCTGTGGGTACCAGAATCAGCTTATGCAAGTTCTGAAGGTGAAAAAGCCACAACGGGAAGAAAAGTAGTTCTGTCAGCAGCAGCAGGGTACAATCAATAGCATTCCATATTAGACAATCAGTGCCACAGTATATCATTCCCAATTTCTTAAAGAAATGTTTTAAATTGAATTCTTAAATAATTGAAAGGTATCTACTTCATATAGAAAAAAAGGCCATTAAAGAAATGCTTTACAAGAGACTCACAACTTTAATCACCTTCAGTTGAACAGAGTTGAGCTGAGCTCAACATTTGCATAAGCAAATTAAAAAGTCTATAGCATAAAAACAAGTATTTAAAAGATTCCTTTAAAAATATATTTTAAAAAATGACTGATTTCATGTAGCTGTGTACCCAGAATTGTTAAGTTTACTATGTACTGTAAAAAAGAAAGAAGAGCATGCTGTTGGTGCTGTTTGCTGACTGGATTTCATTTCTTCACCCCTTCCATTGAATTTGTCATACACTTGCATTACCTGTGCAATTCTACACGAATGAATCTCCAGTGGGACTCAGGTGCATAGAGATTTACAGAATCCTTCCCTTTGGTTAGTATTAGTTAAAACTAAGGCTAAAGCAACATGCTTTTGTGCTGCTACTTCAACTAAAATGCACAAAAGACATTAGATACAATACTGAATTCAGAAGACAAGCAGACCATCAATCACACACATGGTTCTTTTTTAATTGTCTTAATTTTTCAGTAGAGGGTTGTATGCTATCAAAACTTCACAGAAGATAGTATAATAAAAATTGACTAGTTTTTAATGTATTAATTCCAAACTATCCTATAGAATGTAGTAGGATTCTGTTGAGTGAAGGGATTTTATTTGGAAAAGTTCACAATTTCTAGGAGCGATCAACACTTATTCTAAATTCATAAGATATTCCTACTAAATGTCAGCCCTATTATAATGATTTCATTTCAAAAAACAAGCACTGTAGGACTTCTCTGAACAAAACCTGCATGTTTCCCTTGGCATAACTCATCATCTCAACAACACTCAATCAACTCATTCAGATAAAGGAATCAAGGAGGAAAATTAGAACATATGTACCACCTAGGTACAAACACTAGGCGTATAAGAAACTGTATTAAAAGATGTACACATTAATAGTTTGAATATTTCAAATACTGTGTTTGTGGTATTTCCTGTTAAGAATTACAGGAAAAATTCATAACATCATCTGTTTGCTACAAAATTTATCCTCAAGCCCTCTCAGAAAGCAAGAAACCCAGTTGTTCACACTAACTGTAACTATACACCTATTTTACATGCATGAAGATATGCATGTGGCTATTCCTGGGCTTAGAGTCCCTTTAAATGCACTATCAATCAGTTGCAGATTGCACAGCCAACTGCAATTATGCGTTTACAGCAATCAGGTGTCCCAAGTAATTTAACATTAAAATTTCAAACTCTTTCAGGGAGAGTTTATTTTTACTGTCTATGTCTGCAAAAGTGTTATTGAAAACAATCTTAAACTTAGATTTGTCCCTAACATTTATTTCTGGTTAATATTTGGTTCCTAAGCATAAAAGGCTATTAGGACAGGTGTTCAAAAAAGAACCAAAATAACTGCTTACTTTGAGTTCCTTTTGCATGGAAAATTCTATATCCAGAGCTGAGCAAAGCAGGGGGTGCAGCTGGAATCAGGAACAGAAAAATTACTGAAGCATTAGCCCCCTTTTTCAGCTAAACATCTGGACAAACTAGCCAATGAAATCAATTTGGAACCATTATTCACCACTACAGTCACTTCTTTGATTGAGAAGAACATTCTAAACAAGCAGCAACCTTTGTGTCATGTCTTATCTGATTGCTATTTGGTGCTAATAACCACCAAACCACTCACCTGGCCAGGCCAGGGAAAGCATCTGGACATACCCAGCTACTTACAGCTCAGTTTTTGACCTGGCCAGGAAGATTCCAGCTGCAGGGCTGCACTCTGCTTCATTACTTACTAACAACCTGAGCATTTCAATTCCTGTAGCACAATGTATCTCCCATGAGCTTCTTACAAAACTGCTTGTCAGAAAAATTACTAACAATAAAACAAAATAAAGAGTTTGTACACGACAAAAGAATTACAATTTTTCTATTTTTCCCTTTAAGAATTCCTTCCCCTAACCAATTTCCTTATTTTCTTCACTTGGTTTCTATGTGTTGACTTGAAGTGCAACAAAAACTTTCCGGGAAGTAACAGTTGCAAACTCTGTGAGGGATTCAAAAACCTCCTTACATGTTATTAAGACAAAAATCTGTAACTCTGAAAAACTTTCCCTAAAACACATATATTTTCCTATGACATACAAGCGGTCTGTGATAGCATTCCTGCAGTGACCAGCATGCAGCCAAACGTAACAGCATATGGACAACCACTTTCCTAGCTAATCATGCTGCAGCCATCTGCAGATGTATCATGCTGAACAAGTGATGAGTAATTAAGACGATTTGCTTTAACACAGATGGGTACATTTTTGATACATTATCTCCTTGCAATACAAGAACCATTGAAAGAACTTCAGAAAGAAATACCAACTAACAAACTCTGCCTCATTGCACCCAAAGCACCTTATTCTGCTCCACAGGTCTTAATCCAAATAAACTCAGCCTTAGCTGCTGCTTAAATTTCCTCCAACTTGCCCAGTCTAGGTCTGCAGGTTGTCTCTCCTCTGTGTTTTCTTGGCTTGGGCGTCTCAGCCACCTTTGGAGTCTGTCAACAAGAGCCTGGAAGGATTCTGTAGGCTAACCCTGGCAGGAGGCCTACACCTCTCCCTGTCACTCCACTATCTGGATCAGACTATCAGGGAGGTGTGAATGCCTACAGCTTGTGTGTGGCCTGGGTAAAGCTCATTTCTTAACCTTTCCTCCCCTGCTTCCTTTGCCAGTCAGAGAGCAGAACCTACACTCTGCTAAAGATACAGATAAAACATATACAGATACAACATGAAGCCACAGGGACCATTGCCACAGCTGGGGAGGAGCATCACTGATGTTTGCAGCCACAGAATAAAATGACTTCTCACAGAAGATGAAGGTATACATGGGCATAACTGTAGGATAGACTGTAAATCCTTAGGGGCTTAGCAATCAATAAGAACTAATCTGTAATTTACAGGAAGTTAATTGTTCCTCCTGATTGCAACTGAGTCCTGAGAAAGCTCACACAAAATATAGCTGGTGCAGTTTAACCTACAGTAAACTGCACATCAAAATGTCTAGGGTGGAAATCTGGTGGGGAAAAAGTCCCTATATGCTCTCCTACGAAAAAAGTGAAAGAATGACACAACTTGTACAGGAAAGAACAGCACATGAAAAAATAATTAATAACATTCTTTAACCTGCTGCATGTCTTTGCATTAATTTAATTTTTCAAAACATTTGCTATCAGTGACATTCCCACTGCTAGCATGTTGCCTTCTAGGAAGGAGAGCTCACCCTTTACTAAACTCTTTACTAATCTGAGTATTGCTGGAGGATCTCCACGCAGCGGCAATATGTGCTCTGATAATAAATGTTGTAAAGGGAGCACAAACACTGTTCATAACCTAAAAACTGCTTACATTGGGGTTTAGTCTTTTTGAGGATCGATGTCTCTCAGAAAGAGAGAGCAGTGCTGTTTTTGCCAGGACCCACTATGCTCTAAAGAGTTTCCTGACCACTTTCTTTACCACCACAAAAGTGAACTTTAAAATTTAAACATGGAGTGCAAATTAAATGCTAGCTTATGGGGGTTTGTTTCTATTAACTGCCATCTTTTGATTTGCTGATGGTTCTAGAAGATGCAGTACCGCCAAGTCCAAGTGTTCAAAGGTGATGAGTCAGGCCACAAATTCCAGGAGACCTTGTAGATTAACAGCCAAATTGGACAGTTTATTTTACTTTTATTTTCTATTATCTGGGTTTTAATTAATGTTAAGGTCCATAAACTTTTATTAGCCTGGAGCTTTTCTTTGTTTTCCAGAACAGTATGTAAATTCTTGAGGCTTGTAAGCAAACAAATGAGATATGAATTGCCAATACTGAGTTAAGGGGAAATAACTGAAGTGAAGAAACTGTCAAGATTGTGCCAATATAAGAAATAAAGACAACGTCAGCATAGAAAAGAGTAAACTTGCATCTACTATAAACTAGTCTTGAAGTCTCACTCATTGATAAAAAAAAAAAAATCAATGTAATATGTTACATCCACTCAGACACACTGAGAGCTGGGATTTGCACAGTGCTCTCTATAGGTTTTCCTGGTTAGTGTAACTCCTAGTATGTAATGGCAACTAACAAAATCCATGCAAATTCTGTCTTTGATTCCAAGTTTCAAGATTTGCTTTTGGTGGATAGTTAAAAAATTAAAGTGCTACTATCATCCTAGTTTTTAAATAGATTTAAAAACCAAAACAAGCCCAAAACATTCCACCTATCCCACCTTTTGCGGGCTTACAAAGTACCTTGAAACTCTATTAATAGTTTGTTGGTTGGATTTTGGTGGTGTTTTCTTCTTCTTGTGGGTTTTTTGTTTTGCCCTTTTTTGAAGACTAGAGACATATTAAAGGATATCTAAATGTGTTGCTCATAAATTGCAGGGAGTGGTATATATGGTCAGAATCAAAGTTACTTCAAATGAACCTACTAATATTGCTGTCAATACCAGTCTATCAAGCTGCCTCTTACGTGTACCGCACTGTGCTTCCATGGCTTTGCCAAACGAGATGCCTCACTTAGCACAATTACAAAACAGTCTCTTTCGAAGGAGAATGAAGTCAATCAATTCACCACTGAGCTTTTAGGGGAGCCACCACTCTGCCTTGTACTCATTAGCACTGGAAGCGGTAAAGCGAGCCATTTACTTATGGTGCCTTATGATGCCTATTTAAAAGGGATGAAAAGACAGAAGACACAAGAACCCAGCTAAATTCAGCTTGAGAGAAAAGACTCAGCAGTACTGAGTAACAGGAAGAGTTTCTGTAATGTATTGACTAGGTTGGCAAGCTCTGATATAATTAGAATGAGGAATAACTGCAGCAAACTGCTGGCATACGCTGAATTTACTTGTGCTTAATGGGCCATCACCAGCCTTGGTGGGGTTTTTCTGTTTGTTTTTAAGACCAACAAGAATGCTGGAAAATGAAAGATCTCTCAAGGACAATCATTACATAAATAGGAAATAGAAGAGGAGATATTCCATCAGGGTACTCAGCTTTAGGAAGAGAGGATAAAGAACAACACAGGCAGATTTCTAGATGAATGGTGACACTAAGCTGACTGTCTGGCAGAACCCATAGCAGCTGATTAAGAAGAAAAGGGGGAAATGCGATTAAGCCATACTGTAGGTAACAGTTTCATACTGTACTGTCATCTTTGAAACTCTCTAAAATGAGCTTTTAATAGAGTCTGACATAGCATTATATACCCATAAACACACTTCAACAGCAAGAAGCCAAAACAAGTGAATATGGGAGAAATAAAACGTATTCATTAAAAGTAACTTGAATTAGTACAGAAGAGCCTCAGATTCAGGTCAGTGTAAGCTGGCCTTTATGGAAGCAGTCAAATGTACTTAGCAGTTTAAGTACCCTGGTCCATAGTTCAGTGAAAAGCAACATAAAGAAGGTAAACCAGGGTATGTGCAAAGAATTCAAGCCAAAATGAACCACCCCAAACCACTCAACACTCACAGCTCTTCACGTTCTCCTTAGGAATGCAAATGAGCTCTGCCCTTGTTATCAGGTGCTAACTGTCAAGGCACCCTGCTGCCTCTGATGTGAGAGGGATGAGCAAACACCCTCATGAATTTTTGGTGCTAGCCTTAGGAAAAGTGTCACACACTAAAAACCAAAAATCAAACATGCCTCAAAGCCAAGTGTGAGATTTCCAAACGCAAAACTAGTGATTGGGTTGTGAAGTAACAAGGCCATCAACGAAACTGGACACTGGAATTGGGCATAATTTGTATTACTATGCCTGTGATGTAACTGTGTGCAATCTCAACTTGAATTTTTCAAGATTCTCCTCGCAGCCATGCTAGATTCAGCTCTTATTTTCAATTGAGACTTGATTATTCCATCATGTTGACATAAATTGGAAATAACTTCATAAAAGCAAAGGAATTAACGGCCCAAAAGACTTCTTAAGACTGGTACGGATTTTTTGCTGAGGGTATTTTACATTCCCTGTCACCATGTACCTCACAGTCACCACAGTAAAACAGAAGTAAGCTATTTATATTTCACAGATGGGAAACCTATTGGGATAAAACACAAAAATCCTGCAGAATAGGGACAAATGCTCTGGTAAATGTAAATGTAAATGTCCAGGTAGACACAGACATACATAACCCATGTAGGTATCTGTGTGCTGTGAGTACCCATAAGATAAACAAGCATTTGTGCATGTAAGTGCCTACATGTATAAGCTGACCTCAGATCCTTTATAAACCTTGTCCTATTGAGTATTCTGATACTGCACAGAGCAAATCTGCATCATTGGATAAAGAGTAAAAAGACACTTGAGCTACAAGTAACATGTAAAACAAAGCAGCACGGTCACAACAACACGAGTTTAATGAGTCACATACATTGCCACTGAGGCTACATTGCCTTTCAGAGAATGAAAACTGCTATCATTGTAGGGCCTCATTGATCTGTGCTCACAGTGAACGCAGTCCTTTTTATAATGCTGTGTGCAGTACTACAGACAGTGAATGACCAGAAGTATTTCATGGATTAAGAATTAGTGATCCCAGACTAGTATCAGAGCAGAGGCCCACCCACTCCTTCAGGCTATATTCACCAGCTACATCTGTAATCCGAACAAACAGAAATACTGCCTGGCAGTGGAAATGAACATTTTAAATATCATTTTGTCTGAAACTCCACAATATTAAATTAATGCTGCCTTTGGGCAGGGAAGTAGATTAGATGAGCTTGCAAATCCTGTATAGCCCTGCTTCCCATGATTCTACTACTGCTCAGGATTGCTGCCTACTCTGTTCCCATGCTGCCCCAGTGCCATTCAGGTGACATCCTTCTCTTTGTGCATCAAACCCCTTAAAATATTTTCAGCTGTTCCATTTTTTAATTTATTTTCCCCCAAAACAGACAGTCATAGAATCATAAAATCACAGAATGATTTGCATTGGAAAGGACCTTAAGATCATCCAGTTCCAACCCCCAGCCATGGGCAGAGACACCTCACACTAGATCATGTTGCCCAAGGCTCTGTCCAGCCCGGCCTTGAACACTGCCAGGGATGGAGCATTCACCACTTCTTTGGACAACCTGTTCCAGCACCTCACTACCCTCACAGTAAAGAATTTCTTCCTTACATCTAACCTGAATTTTCCTTGTTTAAGTTCAAACCCATTCCCCCTTGTCCTATCGCTACAGTCGCTGATGAAGAGTCCCTCTCCAGTATCCTTGTAGGCCCCCTTCAGATACTGGAAGGCTGCTCTGAGGTCTCCACGCAGCTTCTCTTCTCTTCTCTTCTCTTCTCTTCTCTTCTCTTCTCTTCTCTTCTCTTCTCTAGGCTGAACAGTCATCAATATGGACTATACCAATCATTGGCATAGTAACTTAATACCCATGTTTATGTAAAAACGTTTCAATTTAATTTCATCCAAACTGTCTCTTGCAATATCTTCTAGGAAGGAAACAGATGTAAGTGGAACTTCTGTCCCAGTTTACTCTGCAACTTTTCCCCATTTGAGGTTAATTAAGAGGGCCCAGCTCACAAAATCTGCTTACATCACTGTAAACAACCTTAACTGGATGGTGCTCAGCAGAGGAACAGATGCCTGAAAAGGATGCTGAAATAGAAGCCCAACCCAGACAGATCTGACTCAGATTCGAGAGACTGAGCCTCACAGCAGATCTTTCTCATTTGTTTTGCTCTTTCCTGCATCAGCTTTTGGAAAGTATTGAGTCATTCTCTGCTCTGGAAATCCATTATCTGAAACTTGGTTCTAACAGGGCTCAGAGATAATTCATCTCTTGACAGCGAAATAGACATTGTAAGGGAAGGAAAGATACCCCAAGGTCAAACGTGGCTTGGTGTTTATGATTCATACACCCCCATGCAATACTGCTGCTTTCTGCTTTCCTTGGTTAGATTCAAAAGAGATGAAGAATTCAAGTGAAAACTTTTCAAATCAATGGGACAAAACCAGCTTCTAAATGATCTGAGAACTGGGCAGTTGGGCAATATATAAAATGTTGGGCAAAAAATAAAATGTTACTGATTGTATAATGAACATAGAAAATCAATAAAATACAGTTAATATTTATGTAGACATTAAATCAGAAATGGAATCTGACTGTGAACATCTGACAAATACTTCCAGTAGGAATCTAATGACACATTTGAAGAGAGATGCTTTCCCACAATCCTAAAATCTGTCATCAATTTGAAGAAAACCCTCTGATAGACCCATTTAGTAATTTGATCTTTCTGCAAACTGTTTTTACCCACTAATAAATTCCTTTGGCACTACCCAAAGTAAGTACTAAGTCAGCATCACAGCATGGATTTGTTATTAATCATATTCGTAAGTGACTGCCTTTTCTCTAGACAGGCAAGTTCCCACATGGTTCAGAGCACACCATTTCACTCCTCAGCAGGGTAGCAAAACCAAATAGTACTTGGTAGGTGTTAGTTATAGGTGCTAGGGAGACTCCAAAAAATGTCTTCTAGTCAGAACACACTCATTTGGGAGGTGGAGTGAGGAGAAAGGGGAAAAAGAACCATTTTCTTGGAACATACCCACTGCAAGGAGGTTTTGTGGAGGAGACTTGTCATGACCAGGCTCTATTTTCCTATCATAGTAGCCCATAGGCGAGTGGTTGGAGATTGCAGATGTGAATCAATCAGAAAACCCTAACCAGTGGTTACCATCTATTTTGGACCATGCAATTTCTTTGCTGGCGAGTTGGTTTTCAAGTGCCTGAAAGGTCTGTTTCACTTCTGTGGCAGAAAACGCAACATCACATGTGGCAGGAGAGAATCTGGATTTCTAATTAGGCTGTAATTGCATTCTTTCCTTTCCTACCTCACTCAGGCTCTTAGTGGGCTGTTTCACAGACCACCCAACTATGGAACCTCGCAGACTCCAGAGTTCTTCCAACACCTCTCCACAGGCTTTCTGTCAAATAGCTGAGTTAATGCTCAAAGTATCAAAGTGCTCATAGCCTCAGCTCTCTCTCATTTTAAAAGAAGGTAAATACGTTCAGCTCTTCCCTATAGTGAACCAGCTGAAGCACAAGCTGGAAGACAGAAAATTAGTTTGGCTAAAACAGCAACAGGCAACCCAAACATTCTGAGAGTACTAAGGAATCATGAGCTAACCAGAAAAAGATTCATTTTTGTGTGTATCACCTGTAGATCTATAGTGGAAACTAGGTGCCACATGAGTGGTAACAGGGAAGTTACTTAGCAACTTTTTTTCAGTCAGTATAACCCCAAAACTTGCTCTGTGTTATTTATAAAGATAGATAAAGCAATCTCAGCAGAACCAAAGCAGCCACACTGAAGAGCAGGAACAATCCTCAGGGAGAAGCAGACAGACAGAGAACAAGAACTACGAAGATACCAGAAGAAGGTAGAGGGAGCATATTTATGTGTTTTTTCAGAGGAACACAGTGTTTCTTTAATAAAACCAGAACTATAAAGACACAAAAACTATTTCAGCCATGACAAGCACACAGGTAAATGTACAGATAGGCAGAAGTGAAACACAAAGACAGCACTAACCTTCAGGTGATCACTTTACCACAACATGTCTAGACTGCCCAAAATTACTTGAAACATCTGTCATAAAAACTACAGGTTGGTTGGGGGTTTTTGTGAGGTTTTTGTTTGGTTTATTTTTTGTTTTGGTTTGTTTTGGGGTGGTTTTTGTTTCCTTGTTTGTTTTAATTTTTAAATACCAATTTTGCATACAAATTGTCCATGTAAATATTATATTTTTCCTCTGGGCAAAGCAGTCTGTGAAGGATTTATTGCTATCCTAGTAATGAACTCTCCAAGCACAATGATTCTGAAGAACCAAATTCAATCTCCTCTTTAAAAAGCTCTCATCCACACTGCAAAAAAATGAAGTATGATGCTGCAATAAATGAAGGCAGGAAGATGAAAAGAACTTGTCAGCAGTGAGTGAAGTGATTCTTCACAGTTACTAATGCTCCTGCACTCTTGCTGCATTTCCACCCTTGGCAGCTTCCTGCTACAGGGGCACACAGACAGGAGACTGCAATGCAACAGTTGCTCAAATCATTACAACAAAACTACTGATACTACTAACAAGTAACGTTTTCCTACCAGGTACTAACAACAGGCATCATGCCCAAAGAGGTAAATGCCTTCATAAGCCAACACTCCAATTAAATCACTCTCAATCAATAATTTGCCTGCTTCCAGTGACTGCATCTGAGAGGAAAACCTTAACTACCACAGAAAGCAGAACGTGGAATCAATGAGCAACAAACATTCCTGTGAAGATCTACAACAAAGACATTAAGATTGGTCTGAATGCAGCATGAATAGAAATATCTGTGTGTTAAATCACAAGAAACAACAGGATTCAGAATAGTGACACATGGTGATGACCTGATTGACAGCAATCAAACTGGTAAGCATCAGAACATGTTGTTTCCATCAAGATCAGGTGTAATATGTAAGTTTTCTTCATCTCACCCCAACAGAGGGCTATACTGCAGCCATAAAGTTACCACAAACCAGAGAAGCAAGGAAAATGGGCAGCTTAAGATGCATGCAGGAAAAGCAAGCAAGACAGGCAAGTCTCATACTGTAACTGCTGACGCTGAAAGGACATAAGAGACCTGGCCAAAACTCAGCTCATCACCACAATCCAAGTGAAACTCAGAAGATACAGTGAGGATTCACTACCCAGCACCCTTGTCCTGTGGGCTGCCCACAGGGATCATGGCCAGTTCTCTTGGGCTCACATGGTTTGGTGCTGGGGTTCTCTCAATATCCTACAAAGGCTGCAAAAGGACCGGTTTTCCCACACACCATGAGAAGTGCTGTGTGGTTGTTTCCTGAGCTCATGAACTAGCTTCTCTCTGCGTATATTTCACCACAGGAGCTGAACTTCCTCTGCCCGCCCTTTCCTTAGAAAATCCCTCTAAAAGTACTAGCAGGTCACCACAAAGCAGTATTTGGTTTCCTGAAGGGTGTTTACTGTCTCCAGGTTCAAGCCCTATGCTTGATCCCCAGCACACATCAGTGGGTTTTATGAAGGAAGTGAATGCTGCTTATTTTGTTCTGTAGCTATATTTCTGCATGCTTTCCAACAGGTAGGAATAAAGAGCTTTTTATCTCCTAGCAGTTCAGATCACAAATACAAATTCATGTCAGTCATACACACCAGTTTGGTGTTTCCTTGTCAGCAGTTAAAATCCAAATAGAACAAACCAAAACCCCCTTCTTGATAGAGGAAGAAAATGAAGGAAAATACGAGAATTAACACTCACACCGTAAAATAAAAATGCCCCTAAACACTCAGTTAATAGTTCTGTACTCTTCTGACTCAGTCACAGTTACTGGGTCACCATTCTCATTAAAGAGAACCAGTAAGTGACGACCCGATGCAAGTTAAAGACAACTTATCCTTCACTTCTCTGGAGCCAAAGCAAAACTATTCGTCTCCTCTCTGTTAATACTGGGGGTTTATTCTATAGCAATTGAAGAAGTTTTGGGACATTTTCTCTAAATTATTCACCAAAACCAGTCTTTTATATTCCAGCCAGGATCCTTCATATTTTAACCAGGATTAACCAGAGAATAATGCACTTTTATCCCTTTCCTCAAAAAACACTTGTGCCCCAGGAAATTTAACTGCCTCTATCTAATCCCATGAAAGTCCTTCCTGAATCACTTGGGGATTGACCTCATGAATTTTTCATTGTTGTTTCTTGGTGGGACTGTCAATCAGAGATGAAAAAGAGGAAAACAAAACACAGAGTAAAGTGGTTCGCTAGAAACATCACCTCAACTAGCACTAAAATTACATCAGATGGCATAAAGAGGAATCACTTTGAAGAAGCTGCATGGAAAAAAAGGATCTGTTTTGTGTCCTTCCTCCCCATTTTCCAGATTTAATAGTTTATTTCCTGTCTCTGGGGGTTTTTTCACACACACTCAGTGTTGCATTCTGTTTGCTGAAAAGCATCACGGGCACTTCACAGAAGTTAACAACAAAACCCCAGCATCAGTTGTGTTTTAATCAGTTTTCATGAAGTCATCCTCAAAATCAACCACCACAAGATTGTATCTTTTTCCCTTCACACTTCCATGTAGTTACATTCACAGTAGTGACAGCAGAATGGAAGGCATGGCTCAGATCCCACAAGACGTATGATCACTTCTGACAAGTTAAACGTGAGCACAAAGAATGTTCTCCTACAAGCAGTCAAAGCACACACATTGTACATCAATCCCCCGGCTAGGCACAGAAGCTTGCTATACGCAGCCTAAACCCAGCATTATTTAGGAGACCCAGCCACACACTGAGACCCCACGGGTGCTTTGCAATGCTGATTTCTTCCTAAAGGCTAAACTGTAATCATGTATAAAAAAAGGCAAATGTGATGCAGCAGTCGTATGACTTTTGTAGATCTTTCCAGCTGGCCTTAAAATAACTTATTCTCTATGAAGGACACTCTTTTAAGATAAAGGCTTTAAAAAAAAAAAAAAAGAAAGCTTTTAGGAAAGAAAGGCAAAAAAGAAGGGTCACAAAAGAAAAGAATCAAGAGAAGTGCTCACAACTGAGAAACAGAAGGCACAGCACAATTCTCACCGCGGAAAGCTACAACCAAGCAAAGGATCTGACATGCTCAGGTAAACACAGGCAACAACATTACTTTGAACAACTGGATCTATTCTTTCAGAGATAGTTTAGATTCAGCTGCTTTCTGTATTTCTATTACTACAATTCTGTACTAGTGAGGCCTTCATGTCTTTGCAGTACAAGAATCAACCCTATCCAAGATGCAAAGATGTCAAATACAGCTATATCTGAGTAATAACTTGTGTATTTTTAAATATACAGGGATCTGAACTCTCTTTTATCCAATGTATACATTCCCTTTCCATACTTTTTTGATATTGCATTATTTCAAATTCATTTAAGGTGTGTTAGGTTAATGTTTTCCATAGAGCTCCAAGACCTTTGAATACCTGCTTTCTTCAAAGCTAATTCCCTAAACTCACAGGTTGGAGCTCTTTATGTACAGTGTTAGTAATCTGCTGTAGCTGCATGGACTTGGGGGCTGCTACAGAACCAGCATACAGAAAGGACCTATGTATGCTGGTGATTGCCTCTTCCAATATAGTTCAGCAGACAGGGGACAGCCTCCATCCCCAAAACATTCTTGTGAGCACTTTGTTTTGGGGAAAGGCACTTTATTCTGGGAAAAAAAGGAAATTTTCATTTGGGAATAATTACACTACTGCGAGAGCGGAGAGATCAACTAGTGCAGAATAAAGGGTCAACATGGAAATCATAGAATGGTTCAGGTCGGAAGGGACCTTAGATTATCTAGTCTCAACCCCCTGCTACAGTCAGGGACACCTTCCACTAGACCAGGGTGCTCTAAGCCCCTGTGTCCAACCTGGCCTTGAACACTGCCAGGGACGGGGCAGCCACAGCTTCTCTGGGCACCCTGTGCCAGCGCCTCACCACCCTTACAGGGAAGAACTTCTTACATCTAACCTAAATCTCCCCTGTTCAATAGGGGAATGGGCCAAAACATTTTGTGTCACACCAGTTGTGCTGGTCTGCCCCCCTAAGAAAAGAAAAAAAAAAAAAGAAAAGAAAAAAAGCCAATCCAAAACACTTTAATGCAACTGCATTTCCTTTTGCTGGCTAACAAGGTTTTTGTATACTGATTCTGAGCAACATGACTGACACTGAACCATGTGGGTCTAAGTATGCTCAGCCATTACAGAGAATTCACAATATTCTTACACGTGCATGAGAGGAGGATTTTCTTAAATCAATCTAAATCAAAGATTTATTTCATATACAAATAAATAACACAAAGCATATATAGCTCACACAAAGGGGGTCCGCCTGGGAATCCCAACACTGTTTGGGGTTACTCATGGAGCAACATGAAATTCGATTTCTTTTGGGGGGGATGAACTTTGAGTTTGAGATTACGTATCTCTAAATAAGTAACTCTAGCATGAAGTTAAACAAGATATTTCTGAGATGGAAAGCAGGACTGGCTTCCTCCAATATTACTCCCTGTGCAGCATGACATCCACGCAAGTCAGAGGCTAATCCTTCCCAGAGCCCTCCCATTACTACTGCAGCTGCCCGGGGTCAAACGAGCACTAAGAAATGTGGGTTTGTTCTCAACTGGTCATTTTTTGTTCGGATACTGTCCCTTTTCTACTACCAAATGCACTGGTTTTCCCTACAGGAAAGTTTAAACTAGGATTTCTCAACTCTCCTCAGCTTAACTCTCCCAGTAGCAGCAGAATCAAGGCAACTAAACAAAAGGTGAGTAGAAACTTCATGTTAAATAATGGTCAGACACATGTTATGCCTAAAATAACACCAGCCAACTGAAGCTCTTCAAACAAACCTTACTGATAAGTAAACTGCAATTTATTTTAGTTCTTCCCTTTGATAAGTGAAAGCAATAACAATAAGGTAAAGAAGTTAAAGTTAAAAGCTCAGTGAAATCTCTCTGAACTTTCTTTGTGCAACTTAATCACATGGCAGACTTCAAAATGAAGTAATCCAGCAATTACACTAAAAAGCAAAATAATTAGGGGAAGGAAAAATAATCGGCCTAACAGGTGAAGGATTGAATGGCACTCTAGTTAAGAGGGGGGAAAAAAGCCTGTGTGAATAAAGCAGGATTCTTTCTCAAGCGAGCCAAGAAGTTCTAAGCTTTGAGAGCTAGACCTACACCTTTCTCTACTAGTAAGACCACATCCTTCCTAGTGAAGAAGCTCTTTCTTCAGTTTCTCTTTGCTTTCTTTCCTGTTCTGTAATCACCCTATCAGGCAATTCTGTCCTTCACCTTTCTCTTTGGGATTGGAAATTCTTTCCTTACTGGTTGCACAGTTCACTACTGGAGTCAGAACAGGGCACTGGTTTGCTATCAGCTGGCCTATACAGAAAGTAAAATGTGTCCAAAGGATAAAAACTTGGAATGCTGTCTCCATGTGCATTTAAACTGACAAGAGATTACATGCAGCTAGGAAAATAATAAGACATTTTACCAGGAATAGTTCCTGTTTCCCCCCCTTTTAACATTTTGGTGCATATAAATGTATGCCATGCCTCCATCCATAAATGGCGCAGTGCATTCTACAAACAGCTGTCAAATCCCCTTCTATTAAAATTCTGAGTTCTTGTTTACCTTGAACAGGCCTCTACAGACATTCACAGACAAGAAATAGAAACAGCTTCAATGCCAAAATGTAATTTCTCAGGCATAGCTCAGTATATTTTAACATATTCATACAGTGACAAAAGGAGCCTCAAGCTGCAGTGTGCTGTCAAATAGCAACTGATTCTGAGACAGGTGCTTCCACATCTGATTGAGCAAGCAAAAGCGGATGAAGACAACTGCTCTTGAAGGCAGGAAGAAGCAGAAAAGATCCCAAGAATGGACAGAAGTAGAGGGAAGAAAGTGCCTGTTAGATGTATATTTAAAATAGGTACAGTTTTAGCTGCTCATTTTACTGAAGTGTCTCAGGCACAGCCTAGTTTCAAGAGATTTTGATTGTCCGACTAAGTGTTTCACACCTAACATATTCCTTGCCTATAAAAAGGCTGGGTTTGCATGTTTGTCAGAGCAAATGGGTAACTTGACAAAATAACCACTTTGAAAGAGACTGGAAGGACCTCAGGAAGTCTCTAGTCCAAACTCCTACCCAAAGGAGGGTCAGCTCCAAGGTCAGATCAGGTTGCTCAAGGTTTATATAGTCACATCTCAAAAGCCAATCTGAACTTGTTCTGTTTCAATTTATGTCTGCTGTCTCTCATCCTTCCACAGTGAAAAGCCTGGTGCCTCACACAGGAAAACCAGTATGCCATTCCTTAAGTTTGTGACTGCTTAGTAAAACACATGAGAGATTTCCAGGAAAGTTCTTCAAATGAGAAGATGAACCTACACCATTTCTAAAAATATCTCAAAGACTTCAATGCAAACTACATTTGCTTTACAGAAGGGCCAATTCCTCAGTACTTCATGGTAAGTACAAACATTTTGGAAGAGTGGAACATATTAATTAGCAGAGTAAAGAGGTTTCAATTTCCAGGACAAAACAAAGCAGAGTATGTTGATCATGGAAATTTCAAGATCAAAATTAGGCAGCCTAGCTGGTTGGTTGTGACATAAACCACAATTTTCCAATCACTGCCTAAGGCAAAAATGTCAGAGCTGAAGTAAATTGCCTAGATTAGGATGTTTAACTTGACATGTTTATTCTAGCTGAAAGCCAAACAGATCTTTCCAACTTCCTACAGCATTCCTCATCCATTTTTGTTTTTAAAAAAGCTAATCAACTATTTCTCTAGCAAGTCTACAATAAGAAGCAAAACCAAAAATGCACACATGTAAATATACTCATATACATGTACATAAAATACAATGATTATATACTACTTTTTACATATACAAAACCTATCAGGTTTCATAGAATCACAGAGTAGTTTGGGTTGGAAGGGACCTTAAAGCTCACCCAGTTCCAACCCCCTGCCACGGGCATGGACACCTTCCATTAGACCAGGTTGCTCCAAGCCCCGTCCAACCTGGCCTTGAACACTGCCAGGGATGGGGCAGCCACAGCTTCTCTGGGCAACCTGTGCCAGGGCCTCACCACTCTCACAGGAAAGACTTACTTCCCAATGTCTTATCTAAATCTCCCCTCTGTCAGCTGAAAGCCATTCCCTGTGTCCTGTCACTACATGCCCTGTCAGAATTTGCTCTCCAGATTTCTTGTAAGTGCCCTTTAGGTACTGGCCTGAGTTAGCAAAAGGTTTCATATTTATATGTAGATAATTTATACTAGTCACTTTAATAGTCATAGATAAAGATACTTTGGATAATTAGAGATGTTCCTGAATTCCTCATACAGCTTAGCTTAAGTCAGTCCACCATGGTGTCAATGAATTTAGCTTCTGGGGATCAGCAGCCCTTTGTGCTGCTGTCACAGCTAGAAAAGGATCAGACTAGTGGGAGAAGAAACCAGAGAGAAATGCGCTTTCAGAAGGCTGAACCTGGCACAGTGAATAAATGCTGGGTATGTCACCCTTTCAACCCAAGGACATGTGGCCACAGTACAGTGTACAAATGCCTCGTTAGAGGAGGAAGAGCAAATACCTGTGCAAATGCAATTAAGCTCCATCCAGTACCTATGTAGGCAGCTTAGGACTATTGTGATCACCCCTGATTTACACTGCAACACCGATACATCTGAAAACCAGTCTGTATCTTACCTCATACTCAGGGCAGAAGAAACTGGTTTTGCCTTCAAAATTTGCCTCATTTCAGTATAAGGAAAGAGTCAGCAGGTACCTGGAAGGAAACTGAGGAAAAATAAAAAATTAGAAAAGGAGCCATTATAAAAAATCCCATGTGCATTACACAACCACATGATGCATTCTAATACATATACATGGGTGAAATCAAAGTGAGGCGGCTTCTGAGAGAAAAGATACTAAAGTCTTCTCAGGCAACTTGGGCACTACTGCAAACTTTTCTCTCCAGTTCATCCACAGCAGGCGTGCAGCGCAGTGGAGGCTCCATTACTGGGGCTCAATTTTTGTGGCTGTCTAGCAGTAAAATGCCCCATCCAGGATATAAGAATGCACCTCTGTGAGGAGGACAGAAGGGGAATTGAATGAGAAGAGCTGTCTTCATGTGTGAATGAGCAAAACAATGAGTATTCTCCATCTCTTCTCACATGTTTGATTGATTGAGAGTAACTGGATCCAGGCACTATGTTCTCTACTGTCTCCTCTACAATGAGATCCCTTAAGTGCAGGTGCTGCTGAGAAAACAGCTAAGAATGGAGCAGAGCAGCCAGAATCTGATGAAGGCCTAGAGGAGTCACACACAGATGCTTTGCTTTAGAAAAACACGTCCCACCATGCCACTAGGATTTACTATTTGGGGATTAGAAAGTGGTTTGGCAATAAGTACAATCAGAAACCAGGATTCTGCTTCCCTCATCTCATCCTAAAGACATTTTTACTCAAAGGGACAACTTGTTTCCACCAAAGTCTTTGGACCACCCCCCCCCCCCAAATATATAGATTCCTTTCCATATTTAGCAAGCAGAGCTTTGCATTATTTATCCTCTGTATCAAACTGTATCCTTTACATTAAACAATGAATTCAGTCATGAAACTCCTCTTTCTATTAATATTTGAAATCCTAACCAACAAATGTCCATTGCTCAGTGTCCTAGACCTGCTACAGTAAGGAAGACTAAGTGCATCAAATTGGACAGTAAATTATGTGAGTTCTATTTTGAGCTTGACATCATTCATCCTGTTGTTTCAATTTAATTATACTCAGCCTTCAATCCATCCACAGAAGCCCTAATATATCACATTTTGTTAGTTTGTCAGCTTCGCCCTGATTAGTGACTTGCAAAAACAGCTACACTTCAAAACACAGCCTCAGAAAATGAAGCCTAAAGTGGCATTCACAGCCCATCAACACTTCTGCACATAAGTGAAAATATCAGCAGTAACAGTAGTTGCTGAAAGCAATAACGGGGGAAAAAAGTGAAAACTCAGAGAAACACAGATTTCTGTTCTGAGCTGTGTAATAGCCTAGAATATGAATTTGACAGAAAATACTGTAGTTACTTTATTATAAGCGTAAAGCTTTCTACAAAAAAAACTCTTTTCAGCTAATATTTCCTCTGCCAGATTTTAGGTAAAAGATGATGCTTTTCCTTCAGTAGTTTCAGCAAAATCAGTTCGCAAAATCAGGAAGTAAATGAATTTTACAGATATTTTTATTGTCAAGAAAATGTTTTAAAGACATTAAAAGGCATTATATTATCCTCACTGAATTATAATCTTTTCTCACTTCTTTAGACTTTAAGAGTTAAATTATAAAACCTCCCCAAATTAATTTGCAATCTGAAGGGAGAAACTTAAAATCTAAAGTTTAAATTCTAAAATTGCACTGATTCCCCTCGGATCATGGAAAAATGCATTAAGCTTATGTGTTTTGTGCAGGTAGCTTAAAGATGATTGCGTCTCTGCCTCAAACAATCTGTTTCATATCTGTACTTCCGCAAAATCTAGTTTCTGCAAGCATTCACTAACCTAACTTATTTTCTATGTAGAAATACAACTTTTCATTGGATACACCTAGCTCTTCTAAGCACTAATGCCTAAAAAGTTTAATACTAACAATTTATATACAAGCAATTGTGCCAGGAGTGGACACCATACCCTCAGAAGACTCTAGCAATTATAAACATCTCCAAAATCTCCTTTTGCAACTGACCAGTCTTGGCTCTACTTCACAAGCCTTGGCAGAACTTCCCTTCCCTAAAGCAAGGCTGAGTCCCAATTGCACCACACCTCTTAGGACAGGAATTGTAATTCCTGTTGGGAAAAAATGATGCTTCAACATTCCTTACTGGAATGCAGTATTTATTTGGCAAATAGGGATCCTACAGCTCAGGAGAGAGTCTGGATATGCATTCTTTCCTGGATTCAAATGATCAGCCCAAACATAAAGTATAAAGTTCAATACTCCAACCAGCAAAAATCACTGATGCTTTTTTACTGTTGCTTTCAAACAAGCCAGAAAACTCTTATTCCTTCCCAAACCTACCAACAAATACAAAAGGATGCCACTATACATTGTAAAGGACTCGACATAACACTAGTGGAAGTGACATTTCTGTTTTGTTTTCCCAGTCTAACATGAAAATCCTTTTCATCCACCTCCTCTAACGTGATGCTTAGCAGCATTAGGATCATAGGATGGAAAGTCTCACTTCGAGTCCTACTTTCACATAAGACCTAGTGTCTTATGGTCACTGTTTCTTCTAAATATTTATTTGAGAGAGACACAGCTGGTTTTGATGACTGATCAGAATCATCTTTCACACAAAAGCTAGTCCAGCTTAAAGCACCAACAGAAAAGACTTCATGTGAATAAACATATTTCAAAGGTAAACAGTAGAAAACAGCATCTGAAGATTATATTTTGGAGGTGTAAAAAATGAAACTTAACAAATTAAGAGTGCAGCCGAGATCCAACCTGCTATATTTCACAAATCTTGATTTATCATTGTCTCCTGTTGCTGATTTTGGCTCAGCATCAGTGTTGAATGGCACCCTCAGGGTCCTGCTGGAAAAGAATAAAAGCTTTTTCTCTCAGCTATCCAATAAAGAACAAGTCAACAGCACTCCAGGTACACCTACTAAAGCCTACCAGAGCCTAATAAAAACAGTTACTTAAATATGAAAGCCATTTCAGAGCTAGTGCTGGAACATGAGAAAGCAGCATTTCCACTGGTTCAAGCCCTTACCAAAAGTGTAAAGAGAAAACTTGTGCTATTTATAGGCACAAGCATAGAAGCACTGTGTTTCCCAGCCTATTTTATTACTGATGTCTGAGAAAAATCATCTTTAAACCAACTATGTCTTAAATCCTGCAACGGGAACTAGCGTCTCAGCCCCCCTGCATCAGTGTCACTGTAACCAGGCACTCAAAAGACAGGCAGCTAGAAACAAACCACGGTGAGTTAGAACCATTAGTATCAACTATGGGGCCAGAGTTTATAAATTCTTCCAGGGTGTTAAAAACATCAGAAATACCATTTGTGTTCAGACAGAAGTGAAGGCACACCAGATTATGAATTTACAAGGCTTATCGGAAACAAAGCATGCAAAGGGAAGCAAAGGGAAATGGGTAAAAATAAGTGACCTCAAAACTTTTCACAACTGAATTCAAGATGAGAATAAAACCATTCTTAAAATAAATCTGTCCTAAGTCCATAATTACACCAAAACGCTGTTTACTTTCCTTTAACCTGAATTCTAACATTGAGCACTAAAGTCAAGGTTCATTTAATCCTGTCCTCCCCTCCTGCTGATCACCATTTCCATCCTAAAAACAAGGAGCAGGTATTGTTTCAGTTCAGAGGCAGTTTTTGTTGTGAAAGGCTCAGCTTCACTGTAACAGCCCTGGGCTGGAGAAGAAAAAATCCTCATTATTCTGGGAATTTTGGCAGCTCTGAGGTAGAAACCTGCCGCATAGAACGTCATTTTGGACTGTCTGTGGATGTCCTCACTACCTGATCTCTTCCCTTTCTCTGCCCACCTGTCTCACAAGCATTCCACACTTGATCAAGGACTGCAAGTTGATCTTCACGTTTCGATGAAGTGTGTAGTCAAAACCATTCAAGTACAGGTTCTGGTTTATTTCACTCCAGTCTGGGAGATTATTGCTTTTTATTTCAAAGAAGATTACATCTTACATTTACACTTGCTCATCTAGTTCCTTAAGCCATTTGTGGATGTGCCGAATTATACTCTTGCCAAGCAAGTCACTTAAAAGTGGGGTTTTTTTAGCTGCTAGGAAGCAGTGCTGCTTAACAGTCTTAATCTCCTTCAATGAAATCTTTTCCATAATATCACATTAAAGGGAATTATTAATACCCATGAGTATTTTCAAATGTAACTTAACAGGTCTATGATTGAGCATCATAATCCTGCAGTAATCTCTTGACTCCCCCAAATAACATTCTCCTACAGCCATATCACATCAACATTTAGGTTCAACACACTTCCATGGCCAATTCATCCTTTTCTGTTCAATATACAGTGGGTTTATAGCATAACACTATACAGGACAAGTACATTGGTAGCACTGCAGTGCTACCTCTTAAGAGGCAGATGCTGGCATTGATGCTACTGGGAGAAATTCAGTATGAGTATGTTCACACAGATGGGAATGCTCCATCCTCTTTCCAATAACCAGGTTAAGGCATGCATAACTGAGAAGCAAGGGTTACTAGGATGTAGTGCCTGTTAAAAGACAGGGTCTGAGTACAACCCCAGGAGTGGCTAACCTCATTTAAAAAACAGCTAAGTGTTGACCAAATGGTAAAAATTTTCAGTATAGCTTTAAAATGGTTTGATACATCACAAACAATTGAGACTCGCAGTATTCTAAGAATCTTACTTTGCAAACACAGACAAGTAAGAAACATGCAAACGAAAGCCCACCAGTATGACAGCAATGCCCATCTGTCAAAGGCACAGCACACATCATGGATCATCCAGTTCTCTTCTGCAGGCAAACCACAATGAGGAGGCCAAAGAAAGAGAACAGAACAAAAGGAGTTATGACACAGTACTGAGAAACAGCAGCTTTTCCCTTTCAGCATCCTGCATGGTAATTCACTGTAGCTCAGCTAAGGAATCCCAAAATACAGCCATTCATCTCATTTACTGTCTTATACCAAACTGAGATCAACTACATAATTTCTCTTACATTTTCCTCTTGATGATTTTTAGGAACACTTCTGAAATACTGCAGTAAGCTAATAATAAACTGTAGGGTTTTACTATGAAATAAAAGATGGTAGAATATTTCTCCTAAAAAGCAAAAAGATCACCTTGGTAGCGTAACTGGATTCCATGCAGAGTTTAAGCTCTCACCATTAGTTTATCTTTCTCCTTAAAGAATTCTCCCTGATAAATTTATTTTGAAGAACTTATCTTAAAAGTGTATTACCATCCAAAACTCTCAATAAATGTAGCCTTACTGCTTCTTCCAAACTGGTTTAGCCTCTTTGGTTTCCTAATTAGGACCAGTCAAGAAGTAATTATGACTAAAATAAACACTTGTGTGTGATTTTGCCATCCTTAAACCTTAAAAAAAACCTGTAAGAACAAACAGTATATTTCACTAAGGAACAAAAAGGAAATTTGGCCCATTACTTCTTGATATTACACAAGTAGAGTGATTTTGGGAATAAAGCTACCAAGCTCATCATCTTGACCTATTCCTTCTGCTGGAGGAAGAAGGTAGCCTACTTCTAGAGCAGTCTGAAGTTTTTCTAAGACTGCTTCACACTGCATCATCATGGATTTAGAGCACAGCTCCTGTCAGCACTATCTGTTAACAGATACACAGCACAGTGCCTTGATCACGCTACCAATCTGCCTGCTCACCATATATGGGTTGGGTTCTACAGCTACATTAAAGCTGTAGAACTGTGTAGAGAAAGAAATTATTCTTTAGCTTGTGGGGTACAGCCTTTAAGAGTTCAAAGTAGGCATCAGTTTCTTCATCTCCTTCTAAGCAGGTACCAAAAAGCAGGTACCCACAGGAAGTTTAGCCCAGACTTTTCCTCTCCACCTGGAAAAAAGTGTTGCCAACACATTGCAAGCTCCCAGTAACCAGAGGGGTCTCAGAAGATTAGGTGCCTTTCTTGATGGGTGTGCTGCAGAGTGAAGCCATTTACATGACAATCCCAGCCTTTAAAGTAGGGCCTTTGCCTCTCCTGACTGCCAACATACGCTTTAAAAGTCATAATGGCTAGCAAAATAGAGGACAACTAAAAATAAGTTTCTCATCTCATGATTTTTAAGTGAGTTTCATATTCTTTGGGTACTTGGTGATTTCAGTAGTCACAGTGTCAAGTTTATCAGACTCCAAGTGTGCAAATCACCTTCCTCTGCATATCTAGTCTATAAATGCTTTAAGATACTTGTAATTCTTTTAATGGTAGGATACACAGAGCACAAAGAATCACTTCAGAATTACTACTTTGCAGCAGAGCTGGAAGAAAAATAGATCTGAGCATGCCGTCCACTCAAAATATGCCGTTCACAGCTCAACCTGCCAGCTGCTTTCTCCTGAGTCAGCAGGGAACTGCAGGAGACAAAACAGCTTCCCCCTAAAACACGTCAAGAGGTTAATTCGATATCCTACCAGTTCATAAGAATTGAGCAGAGAAAGTAGAGGGCTGGCAGGAGACCAACACTTTGAAATCTCAATGCTAACATTGCCAGGCCTTTTCACCCTCATTTTACCAAGCCAATGGATTTGTTTGTTCCTTTTCACTCTGTAGGTGGATCCTTTTGAGAGCGATCCCATTTGATGCTGGGCTAAAGGTGAGCAGCTTGAACGTGTTGCTTAAGAAACAGAAAACCAAACCCAAAACAACTCAAGAAAGATCTAGAAAAGAAACTTAGGAAAAAAAGCATGTGGTGTATCTTAAGACAAGTGCTTTGCTGTAAAGGGGAATGCCGTATTTGAACTGTACAAAGAAAGGTCTGTTTTGTACAGTACTTATTTTTATACAGAGAAAAAAAAGCTCCAGAAAAATAAATCCACATTTTATGAACTGCCATGCTTTTCTGATCATGTAAAAGGTTACATGCAAATAGGTCTACTCATTAACTGTTAATCTAGAACAGATCTGAATGTGATAAACCATTAGATTTAGTTACTAATTACAAGGGGCCATCACATAGTTTTCGCACTAAAGGTATTCACATAAACATTTAATTCATTTAAGACACCAACGGCAAAAAGCTTTAAAAGTGTTTCATTTGCATGAGAAAAGCCAGTTAACTACCTATCCAGTTTAGACTGGGTGCTTTTCATTCTATTAACCATTATTTTGCCATTTGTTTCCTAATAGCCTTTCCTTAAATTCACTCAAAGTGACTGGAAGTTTCAACAAGCAAAGGAACCAGAATGGAACAAGCTTGGATGACAGCCAGATGAAGAAACACTGCTGCCGTATGTTAAATGCATAGGAACGTGTCACTTCAGAATTGACTTCAGACTTCTTCAATGTCTGCAATTTCACTTTAAAAAGTGAGAGATGACACAAAAAGACATTTTAATATCAGTTTCAGGAATTTTATAATATTATCCAAACTGTAATTTTACAGCAAACAAATGACTCCAGTTACAACTGGCTTATATAAAAGAGCAAGATCATCAGAAGCTTGTCATAGAATCATAGAATCATAGAATAGTTAGGGTTGGAAAGGACCTTAAGATCATCTAGTTCCAACCCCCCTGCCATGGGCAGGGACACCCCACACTAAACCATGCCACCCAAGGCCTCATCCGACCTGGCCTTGAACACTGCCAAGGATGGAGCATTCACAACCTCCCTGGGCAACCCATTCCAGTGCCTCACCACCCTCTCAGTAAAGAATTTCTTCCTTATATCCAATCTAAACTTCCCCTGTTTCAGTTTGAACCCGTTACCCCTTGTCCTGTCACTACAGTCCCTGATGAAGAGTCCATCCCCAGCATTCTTGTAGGCCCCCTTCAGATACTGGAAGACTGCTATGAGGTCTCCACGCAGCCTTCTCTTCTCCAGGCTGAACAGCCCCAACTTTCTCAGCCTGTCTTCATAGGGGAGGTGCTCCAGTCCCCTGATCATCCACATGGCCCTCCTCTGGACTTGTTCCAACAGTTCCATGTCCTTTTTATGTTGAGGACACCAGAATTGCACACAATGCTCCAAGGGAGGTCTCACGAGAGCAGAGTAGAGGGGCAGGATCACCTCCTTCGACCTGCTGGTCACGCTCCTCTTGATGCAGCCCAGGATACGGTTGGCTTTCTGGGCTGCGAGCACACACTGAAGCCGGCTCGTGTTCATTTTTTCATCGACCAACACCCCCAAGTTCTTCTCTGCAGGGCTGCTCTGAATCTCTTCTCTGCCCAACCTGTAGCCGTGTCTGGGATTGCTCCGACGCAGGTGTAGGACCTTGCACTTGGCATGGTGAAACTTCATCAGGTTGGCATCAGCCCACCTCACAAGCCTGTCGAGGTCCCTCTGGATGGCATCCCTTCCCTCCTGTGCATCAACCGAACCACACAGCTTGGTGTCATCGGCAAACTTGCTGAGGGCGCACTCAATCCCACTGTCCGTGTCACCGACAAAGATGTTGAACAAGACCGGTCCCAACACCGATCCCTGAGGGACACCACTTGTTACCGGTCTCCAGCCGGACATCAAGCTATTGACCACAACTCTTTGCGTGCGGCCATCCAGCCAGTTCTTGTCAATATATGCTCAAACATAAAAACAACATTCTGCTATAGGATAAAAAAAGGAGGGGAGGAAAGCACAGAGAACAAACAAGAGGAAAGCAAAACAAAAGGGTGTTAAATTAAAAGTCACTGCAGGAGTCAGCAAAAAACACCAAGTCTCCAGACGTCAGGAAGAAAAAGGCAAGAGTGCGAGAAGCTTCACATGATATTCTGAAACCCTTTGATGACAATTTACAGAAGGAACTTCAAAGGGTTAAATCATGGTTTATCAATGGGAAAAAGAGGTGTGGGAGTGTACTGGTCTGGTAACTGACATAAAAGATCTCTAGCTATTCCGTGGCTATTTGGACAGCATATAATCATGCCACTTTCCATCAACCTGGAAGGGGAAAAAGCCATGTCAGGGAAAACAAAAAAAACCCCAAACATATGCTTGCTAGCTACTGTGCTAAACTCCAAATAATGCCACTCTAATCCTTTCCCTAAAAGCAAATTAAGAAGTACAGTAGGCACTTGGTTACTTAAGAAAGTACCTGTTCCAGTAACTGTTGAATAAGGGCTTAGTTCCTCCCACTCAAAGAAAAGCCCAATGAAAAAGAAATCCTGAAGATTTAATGAGGACATACATTATTGTTCATCTCCTGTTCTGCTGCCATACAAATCCTTTACAAAGTCTCATATCATTAACAAATAGGAAAGCAAATGACAAGAAGTTCGCTCAAAGGCCAGCTGTCTGCACACAGCCAAAGATGCAGAGCCAGTAAGAAAGCCTTCAGTGGAACTATGTTCTGTGAAAGGATGCTGGCTGGCTCAGTACAGACACAGGAAGAGCACACCAGGTATAAAACCCAAAGGACAAAACTTGTGAGAACATTAAAATATTTCAGCCTTCCATGATGGAGATGTGTCAATGTTTCATTTTAAGTAATCCACTATTAAGTTTCTATTCTATTATGGCAGCAATCTAACTTGACAGAAGAATGTGGATATGCCTTATTATGGAATAACAAAGATCTTACTTCTCCACAGCAAGACTCTGACCTGAATGTTTCTTACTTCAATCATGCCTCTCCATCACCTTTTTTTCCTCTATTCAACTTACTTGTCCTAGCTTTTTCCAACCATTACTCATCTCCCCCTTTCTCATGCTGTTCTTAAATAGTCCACTTATTTCACACAGTCCCACAGAAGAAAAAGTTCAGTATGAAACAAGAATAGACTTGCAGACAACTAATGGAGAATGCTGATGGGAAGAGAACTGAATTACTGTCATTTTCAGAGATCCTCAAGACGGGCAGTATTCCTAGGAGGAGTAGTGTGTCCATATAGTCTAGGTAATTTCCTAATATACCAAAATCCCCTGTCCTAGAGGAAGGAAAAGGATCCCATCTGTGTTTGACATCACTTCTCATAGCAGACTATCATAGCTATTCTCTGGATTAGCAAATACAATGTAGTGCTTTGCAGCTATATACATCACCCCTTCTTGTGCGTCAGACTTTCCACTGCAAAAGTAAAGCAGAAACCCCTTCATGGAGACTTAGACAGAGCAATGATGGTGTCAACATAACTAGAAAGCAGTTTTCACATTCCGTTTTCATTGGTTATAGCCTCTTACTGTATCTCTGCCCAGCTGCCCAACAAAAGTCATCTTTATAGAGCAATGGTATAATCAGGGTTTACATTGCAGCATGAAGGCATAAAAGAATGTGGAATGCCATATTTTGTAGTATCTATGGAATAAAGAGGTACTTTATTTATTTGTAAGACTATATTCTACTGAGCCATTTTCTGCATCCTAACTCTCCCAGAGTGGTACTTCACCATTAGTTAGAATTAATTCAACAGCAAAGCTTACTAAAGGAGAAGTTGCATGACAGCATGCTAGCCCTTGCAGCCATCACTTCAATTGTTCATTTTGTTACCTAGCAGAACACACCTGGCATGTATGAGTAGGAGCAATGTACTGCCGTTGCAAATAGGCTCCTACTAGTGACCAAACACTGTGACTTTCTATGCAGTTTGCAAATGGAAAGAAGAACATTCATGTTATCCAAGACTTTGCAATACCTGAAACCATAAAGGTTCATCTGCAAGAAAAAAAAAAAAAGACAAAATCGTAAATGATGCATCAAATACTCAACTACAAGTTCTCTTACTAGTGACCAGCAATCAGAATCCCAAAAAAATCAACTCCATGCAGCACTGGAGCACCTTACACCAAGAAAAACAATATGAAACACCAGAAGTTATAGAAATTCCATTGACTGGGACACAAGAGTTTTGTTCCATATCAGATTCAGTTCTATCAGCCTCTGAACTATCTTTTTTAGGTGTAAAGATCAGAACTGAAAGTTGTTTTCAGTTAATTTTGTACAGCTGCTCATAGACAAGTACATGAATTCTGGAATTGCTGGGAAAGAAACCTGATTGGCTGCTTTGTGCCTCTGGTGAGAGCACTACAATGTGACTCAAGACTGAAAACAGAAGGAAGTGGTGTTTTGTTTCCTAGAATGAATCACTGTAGATTGCCTGACAAAATTCCCTGGCACTGGAACAGAAGCCAATAAAACAGACCTATTAAAAAGCCTGGGAAGCACAGCTGGGGTACAGCATTTTCTTCATGGAGGGAAAAGCTCTCCAAATCTTTTCCCTATAAGGTGTGAGAGGTTCTCAGCACATCACAGAGCTTAAAAAAATAGTAAGAAAGCAAGCAAACAGAATACAGAAAAAAAAAAGACTCTGAGAACTGCTGTCAATTTGTAGGAAGGGAAAAATAAAGACCTCATATGCTGAACTGCCAACAGAAACAGACAAAACCAATACACTTGAAATAATGATATTATAGCTTTTGTGGTGAATTACAAAGCTTTTCTTTCATTTAGGTAACATGTCAGTAAAAAAGGGAGTTTAAATTGTAATAGAAGAAACAGCTGCAAAGATGCACCTGGACCAGCCAGGAGACAGAGGACAGAAGCACCTCTAGTTGTGCTAGTGTGGTCTAGTGGATCTTTCCCATTCATCTCCATAAGAAGCAACATGAGAGCACAGCAGGCACTCACAATGCTGTTCTCTCGTTCTCTCTGTTGCAGGCAATGTACCCTGAGCTACATGCTACAGGAATGCTGTCTGGGCTGCTATTCCCCACCAGCTTGGGGTGAGCACACTTTGCAAGGCTACCTAAATGAATCAGTAAGAGATGGAAGTTAGAGCTACCTTTCCCAGAGAAGGCTGATGTGGAAAGTAAAGTCAAGTGGAATTTTCTGAGCTTAATGTTCAGCTAGCAACAAAATTCAGCTGAATAAATTTCCCACTTTATCTGTTGCCTCCTGGTTATTTAACTGCAAGACTGAGTTCTGCACTGAAGAGAGAAAAGAAGTTCATTGTGCATAATTAAGACTGTCTTCTGAAAAGAAGATGGGAGAATAAAACACCTTCAAGAACCTGACAAGAGTATGGGAAAAGTCTCAGAAAGTGATTCACTAGGTAGGTATAAGAAAACATTAAAAGTCAGCTGAAATGGTAAGCAGATGACCCATTTACCACTCCTTAATAGGTTATCAAGCACCACTGACTGCACAGACATTCTTAGCTCATGGGAAATGTAAAATAAAAACACATTGGCTTCAATACCATGAGAAAAGCATTGCCTCATGTTTTCCTCTGTCAGCTCTGCTGCTTCCCAAATGACTATGCCCTTTCATTATCAACCTCTTAACCAAAAGGCCCTATGGACTGTTTGCCATTGAAGACCATTTACCACTCTGGTAAACCAAAATTTCTTAACTCTGGGCCTAGAAACAGCATGAAATGAGTGAAATCAGCTCAAGTAATTTCAAAAAGCCACACGGTGAAAACCAACATCAAAACATTAAATCCCTTCTAGCTGAAAACTTAAAGTATCTTAAAAAACTGATCACCTAGTTAAGAGTTAATATAGAATCATAGAATAGTTTGGGTTGGAAAGGACCTTAAGATCATCCAGCTCCAACACTCCTGCCATGGGCAGGGATGCCTCAAACTAGACCATGTCACCAAAGGCACTGTCCAGCCTGGCCTTGAACACTGCCAGGGATGGGGCAGCCACAGCTTCTCTGGGCAACCTGTGCCAGTGCCTCATCACCTTCACAGTAAAGAACTTCTTCCTTATATCTAACCTGAACTTCCTCTGTTTTAGTTTAAACCCATTACCCCTTAGGATCTAACGCTTTGGAAAACTCCATTGAAACCTGAATTTCCCCTGTTTTAGTTTAAACCCATTACCCCTTAGATCTACTGCTTTGGAAAACTTCATTGAAAACTACAAAACTAGACTGAGGCGAGATACATAAAGAACAGAAAAAGGAGTTACCTATAAAAGAATCTTTACTAACACACATTGACAGCATTCAAAATTAGTGGCAAACCTGTGATGTTAAGCCAGTTTCTTTTTCGAAGATATTGAAGACTTACAAATTAGAGACATGTACAAATGTGCAGACACACAAAATACTACATAAAGGCATAAAATTATTGTTAACCAGCTAGGAAGGTGTGCATTACATTAAACGTTTATCGTCCTGTATGCATTCACTAGGTTCCCATTATCCTGTAGGCACTGAAATGCACAATTACATAAATCTTCAATGGTGTAATTATTCCTGGTTGTCATTAGTAACAGCTGTAGCATTCAGACGGGAGATCTATCAGCAATAAACTCGCAGAGTTTAATAAGCAAAGGTTTTTTGTAGTTTTTATGTTGTGTTCCTGAAACTCCTAAGGAAACTTCGCGTTAGAATATAATCTCCATCTTCTTTCTATAAAATTAAGGCCCCAGTACCTCTGTTTACAGAATGTTTTATGACTGCTCTTTCTGTGCAGTTTCAGTTTTCTCCCTCTTACTAAAGTAAGCTTCTCTATAGCTGCGGTGAGCAGCCTGGAAGTAGTAAATCACAAAATCCAAGTCTGCTCTCACAGCCCTGAAACTATATAGGTAGTTATACAAAATATAACTATAAATATCCATAAAGAAACCATTTATTTAAATTCAAGTGTTGGTTTTGAAGCTCAGATAACAATTGTTTGAATGCAACATGAGTGATTTTGTAATTATATAGCATAAGCAAAACCATTCAATTTAACTAGACTATTCCAGAGTCCCAACTATCTTTTGTGTGACAACAGATCCACTGAACTCTATTCTACTGCCAAAACACCTTTTCTTCCCATTCCCATTCTTTTTCAGTATCTAGATGCAGCTAATTTGTGAAGTAAAGTGCCAGTAATAACCAGATAATGCTACTTATGCTTCATGATACATTCATCTACCAGTAAGTTTGTACCGATAACAAAAATACACACTGAGCTCTCATGGTGGTTGGGAAGAAGAGCATGAGCTTAGTAAATGCAAGTTTAAAAAAGAAAAAAGAATGTCAAAACTCATTGTTTAAGATAATGTGATTTTCAGGCTAATATTACAATGGTTAAAATACTTGGATTTGAAGATACTGATGCTGAAAAGTCAATTGCCACTGCAATAAGTGGCAAAACAGAAATTACACATCATGTTACTGATGACATAGCTTAACATCACAGAACATTAGATGCCCTGGGTTCAGATTCTTCTTTTTATTTAATGTTCTTTCCGTGCTTGCACAGCCAAAGAACTTGTTGAAAACTGCTTTAATATGATTACCCAGATACAGACTCAGCCTGTACCATAAATCTCTGAAAACAAAAAGCAATAATGGGAACACTGGCAGAAACTGAACTGTCTGTCTTAACCAGTGGTGTAATTACTCTGTATACGTAGCAGAAATGCATTTAACTGACTTGCATGCTGCAGATCCACATAATTGCAATTAACACTTTGGGATACACATTTCACACCCCAGTATCACTTCCTTAGCTCTTTGCCCTCCACTGCTTTTCCCATCTTTCCTTTTTACCCGACAAAAGACAAACACCACGGCAAAACCAACATCACCAAGCAAATAAACTCCACACAGCACTCAAGCCACAGATCTGCAGTCTATTTGCAAGGATGTATTTATCCATCAAAAAGCAGATCCAAACCAGAGACACTCAATTTACATGACCACCTCAGAGCTTGGATAAACTAAATACAGATTCCCTTCTCTTTCCCTTCTGCTCCAAAAACCCCACAGTCCACTGAACTCTGGTAGCTCTGAATGCATCCGTGATCAGACCCTCGATAACTCTAACACAAAGGAAGACAGAAAAATCACAAACTTTTCATTTGATACATTTTTCTAGGTATTTACAAATTATTTTAGAGCTGACAGGTGGGAAAATTAATTCTGGTTTTACGCCTCTGTGCCAAAACCTTTTTGAAGATAATACAAGCACATTCAGAAGTCTGCATTCCAGATGTTACAAGTGCCATTTTATCAAGTAACCTCAGTACTTTACCCCTAAGTCCTCCTGATTTTCAGAAGCCTTTTGAGGTATTTTTGCAAGCACTTCAAATTAACCACAGATAATTACTGCTGCAGTTACTGCCTCTTCACTTTTCCTCCTTGTTCGAAAGAAGACCTTGAGCAAGGAACTGGCTCTTGGACTGGACTGTGCAATCAATACTACAAGATGTGAACAGAAGAATTTTTAAGTATATTCATTTGAACATTAGCTGTACTGCAATTTCCTTTGGAGTAGTTAAATAAATGTTTCTTAGACCATTTCTGTTTCAGTATAGTTTTGCCAATCTAGATTATATGTGAGGCAAAAAAAATGACATCACTAAACAACCATGCTTCCCCACCTGAAGTGATACAACATTCTAGGCTACCATACACTGAATTGAATTTCGAAGAAGTGGAGATAAGACAGCTCTGATATGAATCAACCTCATCTCTAAAATGAAATAGGTTTCTGCAGCAGTAAGAAGAGGTCAGGAACTCTGTTGAGAGCAGGTGCAAACATGCCCCTCTATTCCACACAACTAAGAAGCATTTTCTTTGACACTGACAACCTGTAATTGAGCTGACAGAGAAAGGAAGTCAGGTAAGACTAACGGCTCTATTTAACAGCAGTCTAGAGTAGCAGTTAAATCTTAAGTTGGGCACTCTTTCCAGACTAAAAATAAAGACAACTATTTGTTTTTTAAACATGAGAATTAATCTTATTAAAAGGTTTTAAAGAGTGCTGGTAAGAAACAGAGTCAAACTCAGGGCAGGACAGCAAGCATTTTCAGAGTATTTAAAGTAGCAAATGTTTCTTGTGATGAAAATATCTGTAAAAGAAATGAAATGGTAACGTGCTTTTCCAACTCTCATTCCAGGCTACCAGCCTAGGGTCTCACCAGAGACCACACAGGACACCGGCAGGACATCCTCATCTTTGATGAAAAGGTTATTTCAGTCAAAACCTTACAGATCTGCTATCCCAAAGAATGATGTCATCTGATTATGTCAGGTAATTACATTCCAAAGTTAATCAGCAGACATCAAGCTGCAAAGTCTGCAACAAAATATTTTATTCCTCTCCTCAAACTATATCCTATCTGTAGAACCATGAATATTTAATGATGTAGTTTTCAGAAGTGAATGTTTTATTTTCATTAACTTTTTCTATATTCTAGTTTCCAAATACCTTTTAAATCTGAATGCTCAGGTATTCCTGGAGTAAATAAATGCATTGTAAACAACTAAATGCACCAGTAGGTAATCTGTTTGAACCCCAAAACCTTCATATATTTTGATCTGTGAAAATTAACTCATAATTCTTTCATCTCTTGCACTTAACAGACAAGATTTCAGTAGCATTATTCACATAGACTAATACCTTGGTGTACAAATAACTTATGGTGCAGGAAGTCCCCCTGACATTAATGGATACACTATGTTACTACTGTCTTCATTACTACAAAATTTATACGTGCTTAACTCCATATCCGCATGCTGTGAGCAATTACTTCTGGATAAAGACACCAGAGCCAGTAAGGCCATCTCAATGTGCGTAACTACAAGCACAGATAGTTTTTGAGGAATCTAACTTTTAAGAGGAGTGAGGGTATTGGAATGGCCCAAGAAATGACCCTATTTCACAAAAGCACATGCTTTGCAGACATACCCTAGAAGGACAACAGACAAATTTTGAAAGCTTCTATAACTAACATGACATACATGTTCTATGTACACACCAAAAATGTCTGCATCTAAATAAAGGATACACAGATGGATATTTTCAGGTCTAATTAAAATGCCCAATCACAGAACACTGTGGTAACAAAGTATAGCATCAATATTGAAGTTACAGGTTGAAAGTTGCACATGTAGTGCACTTGACAGCACAATTAGCCATGGAGGGAAATGACACTTCCTCACATAATCATCAACAGCCAGCACTGTATGGGAGAAAAGCACCTGGAGGCTCAACAGTTCCCAGGCAGGTTGTTTCCTTCCAGTTTTTATCTAAACAGAGAAACCTGCATCAAGGACTTGATATTAAAAAAGCTAGTACACTTACATGCATAAAATGTCAGTATGGTATTGCTCTGTGTTGAGAGCCAATTTTCTTCCACAAGTATCACCTCTGCTTTGAATGGAACAAATAACTAGATAAAGTGTCAAATCTGTTTCAGCTGTCCGGGTGAGATATGGGGAAGGAATTAAAAACTGTGAAATTACCCAGGAAGAGTCAATACCGTGTTATTTGACTTTATAGGCAGAAGGTAAACATAATTCAAGCTGTAATTGAATTAATGCAGCATTTTGGATAAACCAAATTTGCACAGGATTTGCTGTCACGGGAGCCTCCACCCCACAATGTTAAACCCAGTCTCCCTTGACTGTATGTTTGAACTGGTGAGCAATCTCCCTGCATGAACAGACAACAGACCCATTCCTTATCCCACCAACTTCCGTCACATTCTCTGGGCACGAAGCAAACACATAGGTATGCACACAACAAAAATAGCTCTTAAAGGAAGAAATGTTATCCATGCTATTTACGCAAAAGAGAGAAGAAACAAGCATTGACTAAACTAAGCTGAGTTAAGTAGCAGAAAGACTTGTTAACAGTCATCAGAACTCTGCAGTCATCAGGAAGCATTCAGATATTTCTAAAATGGATATTAATCTCAATTAACAAAAGGAAAGGTATTCATTAAGCATTGCTCTAGTCCACCTTCAGGCTGCAAGTTATCATCTTTCTGCAGGGCCTCAATCCCTTGGGAATGCTTTACAGCCTCTTGGCTACCCAAGGATCATCACTTTAGCATCTAATTATCATTGTAAGAAGCCACTGTAAACATCAGCAAACTCCAACAGAGCTTCTAAAGTGCAATACGCAACACAGCACAGTCAGTTTATATTAAGGTTAACTGGTCTTCCAGGAACTCATATTATTTGCCAAGATAAAATGCAACTGTAGTCCAATAAGGCATCTGAAACAGGCATTCAAAACTATATGCAAAGTTTGCCTGTTGAGATTAAGAAACTGTATCGGTCTGTAGTCAGGGATTATGTATCTCTAAGGCTGAAAAAGTCCCAAAGGTAGACAGATGTAGCACTGGTATTGTAGAGTTGATAACTCAAGAATGTTCAAAGCCAGAATAAAATACTTCATTCTGATGGAAATTTGAAATACTTTGCTTTACACTGGTTTAATGTGTCAGTTTAATTTATTTTAACAGGAGTTGGTAAACTCCTACAATGAACCAAGCCTATATAATAAACCTAACCTTGTAAACCAAAGCAAAGGTCACAGCACAAGCAAAACCAAAATGGTAACTGAAATAAAGAGAGCTTTATGGTCTGATGCCATCTAACCTGCCGCTTTGATCAGTTGGCTCAAATTCTTCTAGGACCAGTAAACAGTTAGAAAACATCTGTCCCAGGCTTGTATCTGGAAAATAAGTTAGCCTTGGTTCCAGAGATTCACTACCTACCCTTATGAAACTAAGGCAGCAAGAAAGTAGAATCTGCAGCCTCACATGCTGAAAAGAGCTAGAAACTAGAGCTGCAAAACCAGCACTGTTCAGGGCTTTTTAATGTACTGCACAACAACAAACCCCTCACATTGAAACCACTGTGAAATAACAGCACAGCAACAGAACTCCTGTCTGCTTCTCTATTGCCTTTTTTCTTTTCAAACAATAATCACTGTGTAAATAATCACTGTGTCATAATGGATATAGGTCATAATCAATAAGAACATCCTTGTAAAGCACATGGTAAGTCCAGCTCTCTCCTCTTTAGGTTCATTCCTGCTCCCGTATAAAGCCTGATAAAACTCACTTTTCATTTGACAAACTCAGAATCAAAACACAAGTGTGACCTAAACACTGAGCTTCTCTACAAGTTCTTCTATGACAGCACTTTACTTCTAAAGCCTTCGAGAATTAAGTAAGGATTGAACACTACTAATGTCAAATGCAGATGTAAGTCTTCAGTGACACCAGCCTCTTGGTCTTAATTGGCACAAAGGCATCTAAACTACTACAAGGCATCATTTAAGGAAGACCCTAATTGTGATTTTTCAAAAGAGGTCCTTACTGAAATACACATTTTTCACTCTTCCACAGGGTAGTTAATTGTATGCAGGTTTTAATACACTCACTTTAAAATACACATTAGAATCTCTCCACACAGGACCCAATTTTGACACACCTGGTGTCACCGTTAACCATTCACTGCAACAGGCATATGGACCTTTACCCATGGGGAAGCAGAAAGGCAGAAAACTAAAGGATTTCTTTCTTTGTACCACAAAAACCTTTTCCAGAGAGGGGAAAGGGTTCAACAGTTCAAGAGTCGTCTGGGCTCTAAGGGTAATTAACCTAAGATCAGGCAACTCCACATGGAGGTCTCTGCTTCTTCCAGATCCTCTGAGATCTCTTAGGTATCATATTTGTGACAAAAGGAATATGAAAACCAGGATCATTCATTAAGATGCATCTGCAACACACTGGGAACAAACATTTACTTTTATCCCCAGAACTCTCTCTAAAGCCCTTTGTGTTCTGTTTCTTGAATAACAACATAGAAGCACAAAATTTGAGATACCTTAATATCCTTGTCCAGCACTCAGGGAAAGCTGAGGAGATGACAGATTGAAGAGAATTATGACTTGTAAATCTCTCCAGCTTGCTAAAGGAAGTGCCAAGCTGCACTGCATGACAACAGTGGGTACACCTAATGCTATGTGAGGACTGGGGTGGCAGAAGCACCCTTCACAAGCCACAAGTGTGAACGAACTTTAAAACAGCATGCCAGAGAGATGCTGTCGCTGACAGCATTTTAAAGGTCACCTGTGGCACCCTAAGGTAATTGCCACACAACTCCTCATTAGTGTTAATGAGACCATTCACTGCAGCAGTTATTACTTCCTCGGGCAATCCTGTGCTTGCTGAAGGATGCTTCCACATTACTCCAGCTTTACCACTTCCAGACCTGATAACCATCAGGACATAAAACTAGTGACCCTCCACAGCCGCTATGGATATTGTAGACGTTGCAATTTAGTATGTGAAAGATAACAAATACCAGCAATAACAGCAGGGCAGAAAAAAACAGATCAGATAATGTCGACAAAGTGCAGTTTAAAAACAAAGGCAGTTAAACAGGCAGCATCAGATGTGTTAACCCCCGATTTTGAAGGCACTTCGCACACAATCGTCAAGGCTCCAGAACACACACACATTTCTATTGTGACAGAAGGGCGAAAGCCGCAGTCCCAGCCCGAGGAACGAGTAACTCCGGGGCATTACCTCTGGTAAAGCAGTCGGAGAACTGCTTAACTCCCGCCCCTTCCCTCACGGCGCGGAGGGGCCGCGGCAGAGGAAGCCCCCGAGGCACAGCGACCCTGCGGGGGGCCGCCCGTGAGGGGCGGCTGGAGGCGGGAAACGCGCTGAGGGGCGGACGGGCCCTTCCCCTTCAGCGGTACGGACCAACCCGACCGCCGCCGCCGCCTGAAGCGAGGGAGACGCGGAGCCCTCGCCCCGCCGCCGCAGCCTCCCGGGACGGGAACGCCCGCAGGCCGCGGCAAGGGCCCGCCGGCGGTCCCCGCGGTTTACGCCCCTTGCAGACGGGGAGGAGTTCCTGACAGGCCGCGGCCGCATGGCTCGAGGCCCGGCTCCCCTCAGGTGCCGCTGCCCCGGGTCCTACCGCCGCCCGCAGAGCCAGGGGAGCCACCGGGGCACGGCCCAGCCCGAGGAAACAGGGGCGCCTGCTGGTGAGGGCGGCTGCTGTGGAGCTTAAGGCACAGAGACAGAAACCGTTTAATCCCAAATAATCATTGTTCTCTGTGACAATGAATATTTATTTCAGCGTCTCTGAATTTCCCCTTCCTGCTAAAGTTTCCAGTTTTATGAAACAGGGAATAGCATAAGGTGGCATTTAAAACTTTCACAAACTTCTTTAAAAGCCTTGTGAAGTTCTTCATTATGAGAGAGTTTTACTGAATAAGCTGTTGTAGATGAAGATAAACAGGCGTTCCTTCCATACATAGAAGCAGAAAAGGCACAGGAGCCGTGCCATGCTATCTCAGAGTATGATATGACGTGATATCTAGGAGTATAGAATAGCTCAGCCTCTTGTAGGAAGTGTTTCAGCTTGTAAATCTGAGCTATGAACATCTGCCTGCCTCATAACTTACCCCTCAGGTGTAAGGAAAAACAATCAAGTAATATACAAATCAAAAAGTTACCCAAACTTTATCAAGGAAATGCAGTACACCCTGAAGGGAAGAAGATGTGGTTTACAGGCTTTTTATTTGCTCCTGTTATGAACCTGTCTAAGATATTCCTTGAAATTAATCCATTGTCTATGCGCTGAAGCATGGAGATACACAGGTAACACATCAGAACCACTTCATGCCAGCTCTGTAGTGACATCTGATCCTTGAGGTTTGGGTTTTGATTTCACTTCTGCACAATGAATTGTGTGAAGACGCAAGTGGCCATTGTGCATTCCAAATTAGGCACAATAAAACTGCTGCATATTTACCATGGAAGTTATCTGGTTTACACATAAACTGCTTTGTTGATTTACAATTTTTGAGATTTTTAGTGTTTCTGTATCATACCACAGTAAATCCTAGCCCATTTGTCATTATAATCCAACAATACTGTACTGGACAGTGGGAATGAGTTATATCAAATCAGTTTTATTAGAACATTATAAAAATAACCTCAGGTAGCTTTTATATGTTCACATAAGGATGTGCTTTTAATTTTGAAAATACTGTGATACTTTATGCCAGGACTAAAGGGGGGAGGAAGGGGATATTTGGTGTTTGGGAAATGGGAATAAATCTCTTTCTTCAAATGGTAATCAATTATCCTAATGTGAATGTGTCAGAATACCAGAACCCAAGACCCTCACTAATCAAAGGCTGAATATTCACGTCCTGAACTTCCACCACCTAAAGAAGAAACTCTGTGTTTGAAATACAAAAAAGAAAATTAAAAAATTTAGTTTTTTTAAACACCACGTTGGCTATAAACCTTCATTAGTTTGAAATGCTAATGAAGTGCATGAGATGAGCGCTATAAGTGCACTTGAAAATGAGCACTGTAAGTGGTCCAGAGGGCAGTAAATTGCATAAGTGGCAAAGTATTCGCAACAAAAGGCAAATAATATTGACCTTTTGCCATTATTAATTTTTTAAAATATCTTCTTAGCATTAAAAAGAACCAAATATTCTGAGTCTTGATGAATTTTGCACAGTTCAATTTAGCAAACAAGATACGTCTGTTAAGACGAAATTGCTCATTTCATGTTAAGAAATATCGTGGTGATGGCATGAATGTAAAGCCAAGCACTGCATATCCAAATCAGATTAGTGCACAATACATGTGTGATTACAGAATTCAAAAGGTTACAGTTCTATATTAAAGTCGATCACTTTTAAGATGCGTTTTAGTTGCCACTCATGACATGATAATGTATTTCAAACAGAATTCAGCTTTGTTAGCAGAGCCTTGTCTAGCCTAGAGATTCATTTAAAGAGCTAACTCACAGGTAATAGCTATTAAAATTCCCTTTCATTAGCAGCTGTAGAGAAGTATCCTCTCAAAAATTAGTTTCATAGTGTTATGAAATCCACACCAAATCAGCACTCCTCCAGGCTGATTTATTACATGGTTCACAGTGGCAGAAATCAGCAGAACACCTGTGATCCCCTGTCCCAAAACCTGGCACTGGGGAATCTCCCACTGTAACATGTATTATGGTACTAATGGGTAAGTTACACACAGAGAACAATCTGAAAGCCCTATGTACATATCTGTGTGTATGTATACACATTTGCACTTCATGTGAGCCTACAGAGTAAGGTCTGTAGAACTGTTCATAAGCACAGTTGCAGGTTGCTCAATGTGGCCTATGTGCTCAGAAGGAGATAGACACACATGGTGTATGAACAAAGCCACACAAGGCACTGCATGCAGGCAGAGCTCTATTTACTGGCTAGATTTGATAAATAATAGAGGAAAACAATGGGAAGAGAGTCTACTTGGCTTACCAGTTCTAGTCTCTGCATTCAGCAGCAGCCACGGAGCAGAGGTGGAGTCAGAGGGAACTCCAAAACTGTTCTGGAGGGACATGCACTATGCCTCCTAACTCTGTGTAACAGCTAATCGTTCATAAGAAATACTGTGTGTAAACACCAGCCCAAAAAGATGAAAAGCCTCCAAATGCAACAACCAAGAGCAGCTCACTGGTTAAAGGAAAATAGCCAGGTGATCTTAGGACAACAGAGAACAGAAATGAAACCAGTAATAATTGGTTTATTTTATATTTTTTTTCATTTATAATTTTTAAATGAAACCCCATTATCAAGGATGCATGCCAGTTTATTTGCCATGTGTTATTGGAGTAAATTAGCATTCTTTGTTCTTCAGCACAGAATTGCAGAATAGCGATAAGCAGAGGAGGCTTACCTGCAGGGAAGTCTTGTTACAGCTGGGCCTTTTTGCCTATCATTTAATAATATGATGCCATTCATTGACAAAAATAGAAGTTTATAAAAATATTATAAAAACCAACCATGTATACCTGTGTTAGGAAACAGAAGCCTTCAAATATAATGAATAAACGTATGCAAAGAATAATTAGGTATAATAGCATAAAAGTAATTACCAAAAAGAATACAGTTAGCACATCAGAAAGGTAATAAAGGCTCTTTGTAATTAACAGCATAATCCATATGCTTTGTTAAGAACATTTATTTTTGACAATAAAAAGAGAACTGTGAATTTTGTACATAGGCAAAATGCATTTGGCCCTTCATTAACCTTACCTTAGCAGAGACACAAAAGATTTGAGGGTGGGGAAGATGAGTAACAAAACCTTGAAAAAACAATTTGTTGCACTGAAAATGAATAGAAATAATAGCCTTGCCATCACCATAACAATTGTCTCCAGAGACAGTAATAACCTGTTTAACTTCTCAGTTCTAGAAAACGTTCATGTTGTAATCTCTACATATCATGAAAAAACACAGTTGTAAGTTTAGCTTACAGTATTATGTTGCCACATTAAAGACACAATTGTTACTGATTTTGCATAGTAAATCTATAACAGTTTCTCCATTACTCACATAAACAGGAAAGATATTAGGAGACCAGATAATCCCCAGTAGCAGATGCTTTTTGTCCAAGTCATTAAAAGCTATAGAAAGCCTTCTGAAGTCAACTTTGATGTTATTACTGATCAATTTGTCATGATCTATATTTACATGATCATCAGCAAAAATCAAGTTTATGCATACAACTAATGTAAGAGATAAGAACCTGAGATCTGCTTCCAACCAAAGTAACGTTACTGCAAAGGACATTGCAATATTTTAATGTATCATTCTTAGAAAAGCTCAATATTTATTTCGCAGCACTGGGAACTACTTTTGGCAACATTTCTTCGAAGTGTTTTAACAAAATCAGAGATGTGTCAAGAAAGCAGGAAAAAAGCCTCTGAGGAAACGCTGGAGTTTTACAAATCTCCGGCAGTTTAAGTTTTTGCACATTTTAGCTGAGGAAGGAAATATTTCACATTCCTACAGCTTTCATCTGTGCTTTCGAGCTTGGCCATATATATTTACAGTCAGTAAATCCCACTGGAAGAAGCTGCGTGCAGTTTTTCCACAATAAGCCTGTCTTCTGCTTATGACTTGTAAACGTACAATGACACATTTCTACTGGCATCTATTTTATTACTACTATTAAGAGCAGAACAGGTAGAGCTGTTTTTTTTATTTAAAGTTTTCAAATACTTCTGTTATAACATACTATTTTTTCATTGGAGTATAACTTACCGAATTTCTCAGACATGGGGGCAGAGATGTAAATCCTATGGGGACTTAGGAACCCGGTGAATTTACAGGAATAACTCCTTTAATTTTCAACTGCATACTCCAACCTCATTCTCTGTGTCCCATCTAAACTTGAAGAGGTAAGTTCTGTTTAGTGCCAATTTTCATGCTGCCAAACAAATTCTAATTTACTGCAAAATCATATGAAAAGCAATTGGCTTTTTCACAGCATGTGTGTCAAGCTGAAATGAGAAAATTAACAATAGTCAATGAACATTTGAGTGAGCAAATGAGGTCTTTTGATTTAGCAACTACCTTGTGATTACACAAATCTCACCTTGCAGTGCTTGACTTGCACACAATCCATGTGTATTTCTACATAACATCCAATAAAAGGCAGTCTTTCACATAGTTTGCCAAACCTAATGAACTTTTAGTGTTAGTTCTATAGTGGGGAGAATCTATGCTTTGTTGTTTGAATGGATTCATCTTCCAGCTATCACAGATGTCCTTCAAAATCCAGGATTGTGTAATATAATCCAGTGTATTCAAGAGGGATATGTTTTATAAAATGCTGACTTCAGCAGTTGGGTTTAAGTCAAATTTTGAAGAGACAGGCAATCAACCAGTTTCTATTCTTGTTATTATTTGACTTTATTTTGTACAAATTACCTACTCAAGCAGTCTTTAAATACAAATACAACATAAACCATAATGTCCAAACCATGAATGCATACCAGAATATGAAATGCGAGGACCTCTAAGTGTTCCTATTACGCTTGTATGCTTGTGGAGATAGTTTTTGTTCTGCTGACCACGCAAATACTGTAAAGAAATTTGAAAATGAGGGAGACAAATAGCAATGGGAAACTGCCTATTAAAATTCAGCCTCTGACACTGCTCCATTTTACCAATGAGTAGGAATGATTGTGCCACTTCAAGTCAGCCATGGCTCAGCTTTGCCAATTCAGATGGCCATGAGATACGTACATTCTGAGTTGTCAGTGAGCAAACGTTAAAACCACTGTGAAATAATTTAATGAACTGTTTAATGAATATGCAAATGTCAGCCAGGAAGAAAACTTGTATTTTCATTTAAGTAAAAGAATAAATTACTGAAAATAGAGACAGGAGTCAGCCACCTGTAAATTCACTTAGAAAGGAGAGAGGAAATGAAGATGTTCTGTTTGCTACCTCATTATAGGACATAATGTCCAGGGTACCTTTATCTACAAGATGAGACAACCTTTATAAGTTAGCTGTGCATGGAAAACACTACAGCTCTTTCTGTGTTCAGAGAGAACATTTTGCAGGTTCATAGATCTCCCAGGAGTGAAGCTGTAAGATATGTAGGCTAGGGAGTGGGGAGGCTGAGGGCTCAACAAAGGCATGCCTTAAACCGACTCTGCAGGACTATTTCAGGGTTGGCTGCATTTCTGTCAAGAAAGAGGTTTCTAACGAGAGTTTGAATGTCCTTAAACCACAGCACAAGTGAAGTGACAGTGAGCATCAGTAAAGCCATGCTGAGCTTAACTACACTGGCCTAGCACAAACTACAGCGCTATGCACACCTATGAATGCCATCTCAGATGACAATGCACTGAAGCCTGGACCACTGTTGGCTAACTTAATTAAACCCTTCACTGGCTTATTTGCTGTATGGATTCTTCCTCTATCTGTCTGAGGGCCGAGGTGACTTTGGGGCTGTTGACAGAGATAGGACCAGTGAGTTCACCCACTCCAACCCTCAGAGAAATAAGAGAACGCAAGATGAGTAATTTGTTCCTTTTCACATTATGTGGTCTTCAATAGGCAGAGGGCTCATGTTAACGTGTTTCACAAGGAAATTTGAAACAGATCCTGTCATGAGGAGTCATTTACTGACCTTGATGTCAATATGTGACACAATCATAAATGAAGCCAAATCTGAAAATAGCAAAGTAATATTATTGCAGCCATTCAGTACTTAGAGAGGGCCTGTAAGAAAGACGGGGAATGATTTTTGTTATGGCCTGTTACAATAGGAGGAGGGGTGATGATTTTAAAGTAAAAAAGGGAAGAATCAGGCTGGATGTGAAGAAAATATTCCATACACTGAGGGTGGTAAAACACTGGCACAGGTTGCCCAGAGAGGTGGTGGATGGACTATCCCTGTAGACATTCAAGGCGAGGCTGGATGTGCTTCTGGGCAACCTGATCAAGTTGAAGATGTCCCAGCTCATTGCAGGAGTTTGGACTGGATGAGCTTTGAAGGTCCCTTCCAACCCAAGCTATTTTGTGATTCTATGAATATGATTCAAATATGAACAATCAGATATAAATTGAAGATTAGTTTCCAAACAGCTTGTAAACTAGATTATCTGAGTGGAAAGTAAAGTCTGTGTGATAACCATCACTAGATTATGATAAAATGGCCTAAATCCTGAGAATATATTTCACCTGTTAATAGCTTTTCCCACTGAGTGGTTCATGTCTCATTGGAGTAAACTGGACATTAATATTGATGGATAGCACTTAGGTGACTATCTAACACCTCACAACTTTTCCATTCACCTTGGAAACAACTGAGTCCTCTAATTCAACAGGTATGTTTTCTTCTTTCTCTCATTTCTTGACCTATACTTCTTTTTGCCCTCCCATATAAATAGTCAGAGGTAAATATGACAACATGAATTTTAGAGCAGCCTGAATGAGGCTAATAGCTGTAGTTGGCATTAGATAGGCTTCAACCGCTGAGGAAGAGATGGATTATTGCCATGAAAAAACAAACTCCCAACACAACATCCCACTATTAATGTAATAAGCAGGAATTTAGCTTGTCACACTCTTATTGGTTATACTCTCCATTTCTATAGTAGTAAGCCCAGCTTTCAAGGAAAAAGCAAACCCAGCTGAAATTTATTAGCTGTCTTTTGTACAACTAAGAAAAGCAGAACTACTCATTAAAGCTGAAACATGTAACTTTGAACTGGCTTTGTGTCATGAAATAATACTGGCAATCAGAACCCACAAATAAGTTATTGAACAAATGTTCCTTCAAATTATGAAAATATATTGTTTGTAAGGGATGGAAGTCATGGAAAGAATAATAGATAGCATAATTAGAAAAAACAGTGGAGCAGAACAGAATGGCCTACTGGCAAATCTGTAGTACACACCAGAGAAACATTTGGATTATAGAGCAATAACACCAGTGCTGCTGGATTTCTGCAGCACAATTGCCCATTTGCAAGAAAGAAGATTAGGAATATTAATTTGCCCAAGTGGATAGTTAATAAAATACCTGATGCCTCCAGTGAAATATTCCTGGTCTATTCTTCACAGAGTAACATAATCTGATAACTTCTGTTTGCCTCTGGTGAGGAGAATCATTCAGATAATAAACATTAACTTGCAGTTCAGCTAAAATAAGTAAGGTAACAAACCATATTTTGGATAGCTTGTAAATGACTCAGTGTTTAGCATGAATATTAAAACCATCCTACACAATTTTAACAGCTTGGACCAGTACAGGTAGCTACGTGCAACAGGGAGCACACATGATCAGTGCTTCACGGTGAGATGTCACATTCAAATTAAGTTTATTTGTAGAAGATTCGATTCCAGTTATAAAATCTCATCTGAAGCTTGGCTTGTGAAGTCTTGTAACAGAGGTGAAATATTGTAATAGTTCTAAAAAACACCTCCTGTGAAAAGTGCCAGATTTTAAACACAATGGAGGGGATTTACTGGACTCCAACGCCTCCCAAAACTTTTTACTTCAGTTATTGCAAAATACGGTTTAAATATCCAGTTATTTTTCAAGTGAAATCCATTCCTGGATCATTGCCAATATAGCAAGCTAAATCCACAAAAAAAGATGAGGATGTAAGGAATATCTTAACTCTTAACTAAACATATTAACATTAGCAATTTGTGGCAAACTTTTGAAAAGAGCATAGATGTTCATGGCGGAGGGACAGGCAGTCCAAGTGTATTGATGAATCAGTATACATCACACCCTCCTCTCTGACCTGAAAAGAATTTTCCCTTTTTTCTCTTTTTTTTTTTTCCTATTTTTTTCCTTTTTCAATGGAGAGAACAGAAAAGCTCAGAATTAATCATTTCTCTCCTACTGTGTAGAGTGCTAAGTTAGGAAGTACACAGCATCCTGAGGAGCAGAGGAGCAGAATTTAATGATGATTCCTAGAAAAAAAGTTTAATGAGGAAGTGAGCACAGAAACTGAGCTGCTGCTCAAATTATAAATGAAATTATAGAAAAATAAAGTCTAGTATTTAATTCACATCACTTTATATCATCTTAAGCAATGGGTATCGACAATCAGGTGCTGACTTCAACTTCTAATCTCATCACAGCAGGAGAACGTAATCACAAACTAACCCTTTTTTATTCAGCAGTCATGGAAAAAAAAGTCATTCAGTCTCTTCAGTGAAGCTAACAAAATAGACATTTCTCCTTTCTCAGGCAGTATAGATGATCAGAAAGGGACCAACAATAGAGAAGGTGCCCTCAGCAAAATGGGGGTGGAGAAATTCTATTCCCAATTGCTAACAAACTACACAAAATTTGTCATTCCATTCCAAAACCCCCCAGTCAAAGTATTTTTCAGTACTTTATTTGAAAACTGTTTAAAAAGAAAAAAGGTTAAATGGACAAAGCATATGGAATGATATAGAATTCACGCTGATTTTTAAATAAGGTTCCATTAATCTCAAATTTTTCTGAATGACTGGAATTTATTCCATTTTGTGGGCTTTTTTCTGGATTTTTTTTTATCCCTAAGCTGATCTTTTGCAAGCAACCAAATGTGAGATGTTACCAGTGACACTTGGTTGCTCTCACAGCTTTCAGCACAGTGCAAGCTTAATGCACTGTAGGTTCCACATTACTAGATAGTCTAACAATTCTCCTTTTGCAAGTCTTCCCCTCTTGAGTTCTGGGGCCAGTCCAGGCTGAACTTCCCAACAGGCACAGGCCACAAAGCAACTGACTCACCTCATTAAATTCCATAAGTTAGCTGATGTCAGTCTGAAAAAGAAGCTACCTGTGAAAGCAGGCAGCCACACTAAACATATTATTTCTTCGATTCTGCAGCCTACCAAGCACCTCTGGGGATCAGATCCTTCACAAGGGATTTGACCACATATTACAGTGGATAACAAACACTCAATACAGGTAATTATGTCTGCTGTGCTTTCAGAGGGTAACAACAGGTTCTTCAGCAGTGCTTTCCCAAGTTATTAATATGAGCAAGATAAATATGATTATATCTCTCTTTTCATGCTGAACTCCCTGATTCATCTGTTTTGTTGAATACAGCATTTGATTGCAGAGAAAAGTAATTATCAAAAGTGTCACAGGCATGCTAAAGATAATTTCTCAGCACACAATAGATGGGTAGGTGGGTTAATTCACCTAGTCAAGATCTCACCTGCTTTTCATCTCAAGTGCAGAGCTACTTAATGTGAAGTGCATGTTTCCTTCCCTTCTAGTGTGGGTTTCACCTGAAGGATTGTCACAGTGGCATTGATAATAAAGGCAGGCAAAAAATTTTGTGCATCTTTAATTAGCTCTGCTTCCAAATTCAGTTGGTTAAAGAGCACGTGGAAAACCTGAGCATGTCCCAGTGTGACTTTGGCTGAGCAGTATCAGGGCTTTTAGAGAGACAGAACTTCCAGCCCTCTGAGAGTGGCAGCTCAGCTAAGCTCATACAATCACACTTTGTACATCTATAATGATTCCCACTAATGCTCTGCAAACAGCCAGATGAAGCACAGCATTTCTTTTGCTGTTTTCCAATACAAACACTCACTGCTAACTTCATGGTGCATTTCAGACATTCACCAACCAGGAAAATGACAGAAGTTCATTAAATCCCTACATTACCACAACTGCATGATGTGTTTACTTGAGCTCCAATAAACCAAAGCAAGCAACATAGAGCATGTCCAACTACAATTCCTGGCAAAAATATCTGGGGTGCAGGGATATAATGCTGTTAATTCAGTTGAGAGACAAGGACAAAACATGACTGTGCAGGGCTGGAAAATGAGAATCACAAAGACCTTTGTTTCTGGCTTTGTTTGAGAAAAAGAGGTTAAGAAGACATATTTGCTCTACTAGATTGCCAAGGTAATTTCCTTTATCCAATCCCATGCTAGAAATTTATGCAAAAATTTAAGAGTTACTAATTATAAACCCCAGAATAGATTGAAGAAAATTAAATGAGTGATGCTTCACTAGGTTTAACAGGTGGAGTGGACATTCTGAATCATTTGGCTGATTAACAATGCATCCGAAAAAGAATAAACCTCAGCTCTAAATTCTCAGTGAGCTACAATCAAATTGATGGCCTGGTTTATGGTGGAGGACACAGGCTAAACTAACAGCAGCATGGTTAGCCAAATACAGTTATGGGGCTTTTTTTTCTTCTACTTCCTATAATTTCTTTACCCTGTTGTGAGCCAGCTGTAATATTGTAGAACTTGGACCAAGAAACCCCAACATTGAGCTACATATAGTAATGACATGGAAGTCTTGTGCAGAAGGGATAAATACATAGTGCCAAGACAAGATGGCAAAGGTTGCAGAGACACAGTACACATCTAAGGGAGCAGAAAACCATATAGGTAGGTTTAATTATCTCAAGAAGTAACTGTTGTTTCAGAATAACTCCAAATTTACTATCATATTTGCAAATAAGTCACAAAGCTTATGGCAGACTTCAGGCCCTTACATTTTCCTAAGTGCATGGCACACTGCCATGTTCAAACCTATCTGTCTAAACATGGTTTCTACATGTAAAACACCTAAATGTGTGTAACGTTGGTGACAAAGTGCTTTGAAAATGTCATCCTTGGTGAATCCCGTAGTGAATACTAAGTGTCTTTATAGTTATTTTAGTAGTTACAAATTTTCTATACATCATTAAAAAAAAAATCTTCACAGAAGCCAAAGAAACATGGTTTTCTTAAGAAATTAATAAAAGAGAAACTAAGGCTATACCTCTGTAGTATCCACCTGACACTCAGACCTGAGATGAAGCAATTGCCGGAAGTATTCCCTGCCTACAAGTTGTGAGCAATCACTTCACTAGGAATCTCTCCTTTGGCTAACTACATATCCTAGCATTACCTACAGACAAGCCTGTCCCAGGAGAGGCTCAGTGCCACCTTCGCAGACCTCAGCAGCAATGTGATGCCACTAGAAGACACTGCAAGTTATACAATGGACTTAAATGGGCAGCAAGGCTGTGGTTTACCCAATCTACTCACAAAGGAGATTAACAGAAAGAATAGCACGCACACGTAATATCTATTTTACAAGTACCAAACCTAAGCTACCATGTGTGTCTGTGTCAGCATCTAAACCACATGGATGTGAAGCAAGCTGGGAAAAGGCATACACTGTCTTTAGAGATAGGGACATATTAAATGCACTTGATCTTCCAGCTTTAAGTACCATTTCAAACAACTGGGCAGTGTTCTGAGGGTGTCACAAAGGAAAGCCCGTAGAGTGAAGTAGCTGCTGCGGAAGAGCTTCCAGAACAAGAATGATTCGCTGCTGGCTTTGTGTGATTCTCAGCACGCAGCACACTGCTGTAGTTCTTAAATGTCAACAAGAGGAAACCCACAATTATTATATAAAAGCCTGCAGAGCAGACACACAGGATCATTAAAGTGTTGAGTTTTTCCAAAGTGGCACTTTTTAAAGATGCCAGTTTAAGAAACTGAATTCTGTAACCTGTTATATAGAGCACTAAAACAGAACAGGGAGAAACCAGGGCATGAAAAGGGAGGCAGCTGATGGTGACCTTAAGGAAAACTGGAAAGGACTGAATTGCTAGGCAGGAAACCCCGTTAAGAGTGCATTTCTCTATGCTGCACAAGGTGTATTTTCAACAGCCTACTGAATGAACAGGACCACCACAGAAAATTATGGTAGAGAAACACAATTAACTGGGAAATAACAACATTTTCTAAGTAATAACATGCCAGTGGCAATACCATGAAAGTAGCTGGCTCCTTCCAGCCTGCTGCAAGCAACTGAGCTATTTATTGCTTAAAGGGAAATAAGAAATGGAAACACCTTGGTTTGATGCAGAGGCAAAGTCACTTTCTAAAACAAGGGGAAAAGTAACAGCAACATCATGTAACAGAATTATTTTCTATGTTAGTTCTGCTTTTCGATCTGTCAACTGACAGCACTCATGCAAGGCAGAACTCCCAAAAATGAAACACGAATTCTGAGGTGCATCAGACCAGTTTGTGGATGTTACATTGGTTGCCAAACATCTCTCTGATATCTGCAATATACCCCAGATTTCAGCTTCTAATTTATTCCATCACTAACACTGGAACTTTTAAAAGAGCAAGCACTTCTCTTGCTGTACACTTGCAGTTTTTTTCTCTAGTTGGGATTCTCACATGCAACAGTGATACTGTAAAGGACTGTGAAGATATAAAGATGCCTTTCAGTTCAAAGATGTCAATTTAGATTTCCTTTTCTATCATAAAAAAGGAATAAAGTCAGTCAGTGTTAATATTTCCCACATTAAGAACATGTTTCATCTGTGCGACAAAGTCTCTCGTTACCATTTGACAAACTTTAAAAACTATTTAAAGGAGGCAGTGGGAAGAGGGTTTCAAAGCCCCAGAAAGGAGGTCTGCAAGAGACAGGCTTTCTGTTTATTCATTCAGTGACCAACTAAATGGGATCACAAACACTGCCCCAGTACAAATTATAACACAAGTTGAGAAAGATCATATAGTACTTATTCCCTGATTTGAGTCCTATCTTACTACATATTGTTAGAAATGCCTGTTCACTAGGGATGTTTTAATATTTACTTTTTCCTCCTGTCATCTCAATATAAAACTAGAGAGCTGAGCCCACATCTCATATGACGGGTGTATATAAACTTACTCTGACTTGTACATGTATGGAATACATTCTTACCTTTGTTTTAGCATAATTCCCGTAAGGTTATAAGAACCTGCACACAAGCTGCATCAGGAATCAGAGAGGAGAAATCAGGACCCCTCTTATTAGAACAATAGCCATGATGGACTTGTTCTTGCAATACTGTTTGTATGTTCATTATGTGCTACTGATCTCCATTAATATGTACCTTTCTGTGGTATAAAAGGACTAACAGGAGACTATATTGAAAGTTTGCCTAATGCTTTGATCAATCTGGCTGGAAACCTTGATACCTAATTAAGCCATCCATAATGTGCTGTCATTAAGGAAATCAGAGAGCAAATTTGTCTGTCCCTCATGCAACTGAGAGGAGAATTCTTGGAGATTAACTAGTCAACCAGACTCAAAAGAACCACAGTAAAAAGGATTGCCGTGGTACTTTCTATACACTGTGATTTTCTTAATAGCAAGCCTGATTCTTCAAATGCATAAAAACATGCAGAGAAATGCATCTGAACGCCTCTCAAATGACAGTGTAGCTGCCTTTCAGAAAGTAAGGGGGACCATTTTTGGTGGAACATTAGCTCATCGGTGAGTCTTAAGGAAAGAGGTGCAGAAGTGCTAAATATGTACTCATAGACTGACACATGACAGATTCATTCATTCACAGGCATCAGGTTACTTTTTCTCTCCTTTTCTCCTTGAAAACAGATGCAGGGCTGCTGTTTTCAGATGAGCGCAGCTATTTTGTTTCCATGACTTTGCAAAAGCTTTCTCATTTTCAACTGTGGGAACCCAAGCAGAGAGCTTTATTAGCCATTTGTTTGCAGATTTTTGCATAACAAGTGCTTTCTGCATTATTTCAGCTGTTATTTGAGATGAATCATTGTTAATCCTGAATAAACGTTAACGAAAACGGGCAGAAATATGCGATGGGGGGGTGAGATAAGCAAAATTATAGCAACTCCTTAACAGTCTCAAGAGTCTCAATGCACTGCTTTTCTGACTAAGTGCTCAAAAAGCACTTAGGGAATCAAGATACTATTAAAGCCAGTAAACTACAAACTTGGAAAACAGTTTTTCCTGGTGAAAGAGATTTGTTATCATGCCAATAGCACCAAGTTACTTCTGCATTTAATTACTCTAACATTCAGCTCCTTGGGATAGCTACTGGAGAAGTAAGATTTACAGCTCTAAGTAACATATAGAGACATCTAAACATCCAGTGTTATCTGACTGCAATTCACACTGATGCAAATTTTCTTAGTGGGCAGCAGAGCTAATGAAGTTTGCTATCCTATACATGCATCTGCCATGACTGAGAGCTTTAAGTGAAGCTTTGGCTGAGATCTTGCTCCCTGGTGGATTCACTGATGCCTGGTGGATTCACTGAACTCCAACTCAAGATGCAGCATTCCCGTTTATAAGGGCACCTAACTGGTATTCTTTATCTAAATACTATCTCTTTTGGAGAAACTTGTTTGACCATAATTGCTACTGTTCCTGCAGACAACTTGGACTGAAATAAGCCAACAGGGAGAGAAACAGATTGGTAGAGGTAATTTGAGAGATGCAGGACAGTTTCTGTCAAGGATAATGGGAATTCATTAGTCTCTTTTTCCCTCAGAAGCCAGGCTAAAGCCAGCCGAAAGCAGGGCAATTTCTCTGGCATAATGGACAAGAGCCAACATGCACCATTTCATTATCTCTTGATATGCTCTCAGCAAAACACCATCACAGCTCAACTGCTGACGTCAGCAGGGAGAGCTCAAAGGCAGCGGACTTAAGCTTATTTATGGAATAGAGGGGTTGGCTTGAAGGCTGCACGGAGACCTCAGAGCAGCCTTCCAGTATCTGAAGGGGGTCTGCAAGGATACCAGAGGGACTCTTCATCAAGGACTGTAGTGATAGGACAAGGGGCAATGGGTTCAAACTGAAACTGGGGAGATTTAGGTTAGATTTAAAGAAGAAATTCTTCCCTGTGAGAGGGTGGTGAGGCACTGCCACAAGTTGCCCAGAGAAGCTGTGGCTGCCCCATCCTAGTGCAGAACTCTATACACATCTAGCCAGAACTGTGCCATGTGTCTCCTTGCTGTGAAACTGCAACCATGACAATAAAAAGCCAGCTAATACCAGCAGTAAAGTTAAATGTAAGTTATAGGTGCACCCTGGGACAGACAAGGTAAAAAATATTTTTGAGATACACAGAGTACAACACAAACTACACATTTTCAGTCCTTTTCTCAAAGTCCATTCTAATCTCCAGCTTTAAGCCTAAGCAAAAATATTATCCAAGATACATTTACACAAAAGAATGCACACAGAAATGAAACATTCTGACATCTTCCCTGCAAAAATGCTCTATGTGATGCACCGCCATTCCAAAGACAAAACTCCCATTCAGTTCAGAAGGAGTTCTCAATCTGTACAAATGTGTTTTTCTTGGCTAAGACAATGCACAAGCTTCCTATGTGAAAATGAATGTGGACGATTCTGAAGAATAAGATAGCTACGGTTAATTTAACATAAAAAGAACTTGAAAATGGTGCCAAGCTCCTCAATCACTGGAAATCCAGAGAATAAAATATATATGTATTATGTTAATTAGATAACATATGCCCTTGGTTTTAGCATAATCCTCTTTCATCACCATCCACTGCAGTACCGTCAAACACAATAGTTTTAAAGTAGCACCATCTGTGTTATCAGCAGGGAAAATGCCATTTCCAAGTTTTCACAGCCCCTTAATGACCCACTCTGATCTGACCTTGACAGTTCAGTCTATGTCACCAACCTAAAGCTGGCAAAACTGACATCCTAAATGTCAGTTTTGGATTATACTTCAGATTACATAAAGTTAAATAAAACCTCAAGTGTGTTATGTTTCAATTTTAAGTGATTGTGCTTCAGTGCATCAATGTATGTCAAATCTTCCACAAAAACCTCTGCTTGGCACAAGCAAACACTTCCCAGAAAGGAAAGCTGCCTGAAGAAGGTACTAATTAAGAGTAGTATTTTCACACACTTCTCAAGTGTGAGAAAACAAACTATTTCCAGTGGCCAAAAGAGTCTGAGCCTTACCTGGAAGATGGATTTGTGCTGTACATGTCCAAATTTGATGTTGGCTGTCTTTAACGGTGTGACTTTTTGCACTTAAGAATTAGCATGCATGGAAACATTTTAGGGACTGTGCTGGCCTTGCAGTTGGGAAGCAGGAAGATCGAACACAGTTCTGTAGTTAAATGAATGGAAGACAGTCATTCTTCATTACAGATTTAGGTGCCTCTGTCAGTTTAAATCACAGCTCAATGGCGAGTATGTTCATAGCAGCTTATCAGGGTTACAGTTACATGAGCACTACTCACACTGATGGAAAATGCCTTATTATATTCATAGCTACTTTTGAAGAGTCACTGACCCAGATGATGGGTTGCAGCACAAAGGCAGCATCACTGAGCCTTAATGGTGATTCTGTTTACAGTTTCATTAATCACTACACAGGAATGAGCACCAGCTAAGGGAAACAGATGCTACAAGCTGGAGTAGCAGTGAGAAAACAATGCCAGGCACTGTGTAGGTCACGAGAAGTCACATTATCTCATAGGTACATTTCTGCATCTTTATCTTGGCTCCTTGACTGTCCTCACTCTTATTTCTTCCTAGAGCAAGTAGAGTACCTGAGCTGCAGCAGGAGAACCCCGGGACAACAAACAGAATAGTTCTGACTTGGGAAAGATTTTCCTGCAGCTCTTGTAAAAATGATTTTTAGACTGAAGAGTGATTAAGGCAGCAGTTACCACCCGGTGCATAGACTGTATAGTATCTGCTATACAGAGACACTTTGATTCATTCACCAGCTTGTTAGATAGTGACAGGACCTCTGCAAGGGAAAGGTTGTCATGGAGATACAGACAGCTTCTGCTTTCAGATCCTTTAAACTACACTGAAAACCCAAACTCTCCCTTCTCCAAGTTACATTTTCCAAGATGGCTTTCAAGGTATTTATTGCCATAGCCTTTCTTCTTTTGCAGTTCCATGCACCCAGACTGTCAGAATCACTATGGAGACACAAGCAAGAGCTCTGTCAACAATCTGACAGATTGATTATTTGCACATTTTTAGATACATGTCGTTATGAAGCCTCAGCTTGAAGATAGCAAACCTCAACTCTTAAGCCCGAAGGGGCCTCCTGCTGGCTTTACTTCTCCCCAGAGTAAATACAAATGCTTTGTATGTGTGGAAACAACTCTATTTCAATGAATTCAGGTTTGTTTTAGCTGAGCTGCAGCATTACTTTGAAATGGTAATTGCAACTGTCTCTGCACTAAGCATATATAAGAGATCACTCCCTGTTTTGATGAGAATTGAAATTGCTCCTCTCTTCCCCCAGGTGATCTGCCCTTGGTTACAACCATTGCACTGTTGTGCCCTGTTGCCACTTCAATACCCCACAAGAAGCCTGTAAACACATATGCCTTACAGATGTACTCTTCTCACCTGTGATCTCCAGAGAACCCATAAGCTAACACAGGCTACTCAGCAGAGGACAAATCCAGTGTGCAACGATAATTAAAACTGAGAATTTGGTCAGCAAAGATTTCTTGAACTCTTGCACTGAACAGCTTGGCTGGCAAGCTTCACTACAGTGCCTCATGGGGTACCTGTCATTCACGCACCCCATCAAGATCTCAGCACAAGTGGTTGCAAGGGAATACACACCATCAGGAAACCAAGTTTCTAATGGTGTTTAGTGCAATAAATATTCTGTCCATTTTGAGGGAAGCATAGCTTAACACCATTCACTAAATCAAAACACTGACATGCTGGGGTTTCCTTCTCAGCCTCTGAACCAGACTGGAATATGCTTTGTGTACAAGAGCTGATGACATTGCAGCTCCAAATGGGTTAGTTACAAGCTGCTCTGTCTGAAATAGAAACTTGTACCAAAAAAAAAAAAAAAAAAAGCTAATTTTTTAATAATGCACGAAGGAGACAAATCTTTTGTGATTTTACATTACGATCAAACCAAAGAATTACCCAGGCATCTTACCTACACTCACATCAACAGCAAGTTTCACACTGTCTGAAATGGACAGGATAATAGAATCACAGAATGGTTTGGGTTGGAAAGGACCTTAAGATCACCCAACTCCAATCCCCTGCCATGGGCAGGGTCACCTAACCCTAAACCATGTCACCCCAGGGCTCTGTCCAACCTGGCCTTGAACACTGCCAGGGATGTAAATCTTCATTTGGAAATAGTACACAGGAACACAGCACTGAGTTGGGGGTAGGTTTGTGGGGTGCTCTCTGCTAGGTTTTCAAACTACCTGCTTTACCCTGATACCTGAACACCTTTGAACTGCACTTGAATTCCAGTGTGTCTGTTCTATTGACACTCAAGTTAAGAAAAGCCTTCTCACAGATGCTGGTCAAAGGTAAAACTACCTGCCAACAATCCTACAGGACCTGTAATGGTTTACAACAGTGAACTGAGAGCAACTCAAATCTTTGGCAAGCAACCTTAGCATCTTATTTGGTACCACTATATTCAGAGCCTTGCAGAGACAAGGACTCACACATTCATTTTGGTTTCTAGATTCTCATATATTAATTTAATATCTTCTGTTTGAAAATTGTGATAAAACCCAATTAAAAGTCTATTTACCTCTAGATGCTGTAAAGAGATGAGGGGCTATTTTTCCAAACTTGCTGATGTAAAGAGGGAACAGACATTGTTTCACAAAAGAAAACTGAAGTGCAAAGCAGCCAACTCGAGCAGAAAAAGAATTTATCAGCTTATCCTCTTAATAAGAAAAGAGACGTGGGAGCGCACATTTTTGGTAGCATAACCACATTAGCTAGAAACAAATGACAATTGATAGAAATAAACTGCCAAATGAGTAGTTGGCAGTGGTGTGTGGAGCAGTGGTTAGCCGAACGTGGACATGAGGAATATCAGAGACTGAACAATATAGGCCTTGTGTCTTATGAAGGGCTGCACAACCCAGGACTGGAGATGGCTGAACGACCGTGAACTATCCCTGATGCAGCATAAAATGAGGAACTTTGCAACAAAAAGCGTGAAGTAGAAGAAACTGCTTACCACAAGGAATGTGCCCTGCTAATGCAGAGACTTGCCAGAAGATACTAGCTTAGCCAATGGTAGTGTATAGATAGGCGTGTGAACAGATCTATGTAACCAATGAAGACAGCTAAGTGCACGTGGACCGTAGCTATCTATATAAATATAGGTGCTTCGAGCAATAAAGCAAGCAAGATATGTAACTCATATTGAGTGTTTTCTTGACTTCGGCTGATCTTCTTCAACAGTGGTGAGCCTTTGATTCAACTTCTTCGCTATGAACGAGCATCGCACTGAATGGCAGGTTTGTAAAACTTAAGGGTGTTGTCACACCACAGATTTTTTCCTGATGTTAAGCATCTGAAAAGTAGCTGGGCTTTAATGCTGTTACACACTGGCAAAATAAAAGGGGAGATTTTTCAAAGACACAAATGGAAGTTAAACATCCCTTTTCTGAATTTCAGAATGATTTTCAATGAGAACCAAGTATTTAACTACTAGGAAAATGTATCATGTACAGTAAAGCAGAGCTAAAAGCTACCCTCCTGCAGGTGTGGTTCCTCTTGCTACACCTCAGGAGGTGAGCAGACTGTTCTGTCTGGACCACCAAAACACATTATTACTCTAAATCCCTTCTCAGCTGCTTGCCCCATCCCTTGCTTTTGCTACAGCACAACACTACGTATAACCATACTGAAATACTTTATCACATTTTCCTGACAAAACAAATCCCACTATACTAAAAACATGGTTCATATAAATCTGAAAGATTTGCGTTCAGAAACAGCTTCACCTAGATGCATACGCTAGCATATCTAAGAGAAGAATTGCCTCCAACAGGGAACGGTAACAAGCAGATGGACCAGGCTGGAAAATAATCTCTTCAAGCTGGCCCAAGAACCAGCACACACAAATACAGCTTAATGTCTGTGCAGCTGCTTCCAGGCCAGGGGAACAAACAGCTCCAGAAACATCTCTTCCAGTACAGAGCTGTGTGAAGAATGATCAAACACAGCCTCCAAGTCTGAAAACAAGAGAGCTGAGGAAGTCGAGACACTCGTGCAAGGAAAAAAAAAACAAAATCACTGTTCCCTTCACTCTACAGTTCAGGCCCCTTTATTACTGTGAAGGACATGACAACTCCTATGGCAAGTCGATATTCAAAGCTGAAATCACAACTCCCCTTTTCAGAAGAGCATGCTTTGATGCAACAAAACTTATGCTTTCTTTGTACTTTTTATCTGAGTCTACTTCTATTTTCATTTCAGATTTGAGATTTGATTTTCCTGTGGCGATTTTAAAGCCTGCTTTTAATTTCACATTGTGGTGACTGTTATTTATGTTTTGACACAACAAACCCAAAAGTCTTTCCAAAAGCTCCATTAATAAAACCCCTTACAAGTAATACACATGGTCAGATAGCTTTGCTAAGATTTAGGCAGAAAGCCACCCTTCCAACTGAGATTTGGAAGCAAGCCTAGAAATGGTCTAAACACTAATAAACTCAGCTATCCCCCCTATCCCTGGAAGTCCATCCCATGAAGCTGCCAAGTTGTCCTATCTCAAGACCAGGCATGATGTCTTTCAAACATTACTGATAGCTTCTCGCTCTCAAATTCCTCAATCGCATGCCAATTCATCTTCCTGCACAGCACATGTCCCTAAAACAGTGCCTGACCTAGAGAAACAATGGAGAAGCGTGCTGAGAGCTGATGACATGCATTGCCTGAGACAAAAGCCAGTCCTATTCTGAAATGTACTAGATTAAAAAACAAAGATTATGATGCATTTCCATTGTACTCACTTATCACAGACCCTGAAGCAATTCTTGGTTATATCAAAATGTCTTTGTCTCAGAATAGGAGCAGAAATGCAGCAGGTTTTCATCTGCAAAACCTCAACTGAATTCTAAGAAAGAAAAATCCTTAGTGAAAGTAGTCCAGAACCTGTCGTTTGGGTTTAGTACTCTTGCAATGATAAAGTAACTTCATATCATGAACATAAAACCATGGAGTATGGCAATTAGATTTCACAATGAAAGTGTTCACAAACTGTTAAACATCAAATGATTTACCTCAGTTTCATGGGGTTCCCCAAATCCCAAAGATAAGCTGAACAAAATTATAATAGTAAAAAGGAAAATTAACTATGATTTGGCTCATTTAGGTCTATAATTGGACTCCTCTGCATCTGTAATATTTTTCCTATTGGATCATGTTAGTTTAATGGTTTTACTTACACAAGATAGAAGAGATGCAAGTTAGTTTGCACACAACACTTGGAGATTTCAGAGGTCATACACTGGGTTTCTGCATCCTTTACGCCTATTCTGTTTTGTCAAGGCAGCATGTCGTCCCTAATAAAATGTTAAAAACTAGCATGAAAAGTACTGGAATAAGCAGCTTATCCTGAAAAGGCTTAAGAGTGTCTAAAACGGTTCTACAAAGTCAAGTGTGTGATGAAAAGAGAGGAAGAGATCTGTTCTGTCATAGCATAATAGCCTGAGGGAGAGAGGAAGCTGGCATAAATTAAGTTATACTTTTAACTTAAGTTATTCTACAATTTAAAGTCTTTGTGAGCCCAAGACATAAAATCCCTTTTGAGCGTAACAGATTCCCATCTAGGTGAACCCAGTAAACCAGCCTAAGTTTAGAAACAGAAGTATGGTGTCTTCAGAATGTTCTTCTGAAATTAGTGGAAAGCTATTCCTGTCAAAGGGAAAAGAGGCAGTTTTCACATAGTTCACTGAAAGATCTATAAATCTATTTCTCTTCAGCATCACAGGTAGAGCAAAGACAGACAGGTGGTGCATCTATTAAAAGAAATCAGTAACTTAACTCCACAGGATATGCTTTATCTTTCCCTCCTCCAAGAGTCTTTTTCTACTGGCATTAATCTCAATCAATACAGTGCAGTCACCCGCTTTATGAATCATGTAGTTTCCCACAGCAAATAATGGGAAAAGGAAAACTTCCTCAGAAAAAAAAAATGGGAGGATAAAAGCTAGTTTTTACAGTAGTAGTGATGAGATTTGTAATAAAGACTGTCAGCTACTGAACTCTTTCATTATCAGATAGATAGGTTGAATCCACCTTACATTACACATGTATTGTTATTGACCTCTGCTGCCTGTTGGGATATGGCTAATTTCTACAGAGATGGCACTGTGATTTACTGGGCATGCTGATGTGTGTGCCACAGCTGCTCAGGCAGCAGCAAAAGTGCTGACTCATACTGAAGTACTTCACAGTACTGAAGGTCAGACAGACACTATGCAATAACATTAGGACAACAGTTTTCCTCACCATTACAGGAGCAGTTGCAAGCAATTTTCTTACGCAAGTTGGGATAGAAGGATCACAAGGATGCAAGTAAAATTATTATAAGGTTGTATTTCAATGGTATTATGATTTCCTGTATAACCAAAAAGAAAATGTAGTGTCTGTATAGTAATAGACAAACTTCCTGTTGCAAACCAGCAATTTAGGCAGAAGATACAACAAAACCAATCCAAGACAGCCAGTGCGAACTAATTGCTGTGGATGCATAAAAGCTGAGCCAGCTGTGCTATTTGGTAACTGCAATAGCTAACTGATTATTCAGAGTGTTTGTAGAAATATGGACTATTTTAAAACAATAATAAAACAAAACAGCATTATTACTGTTCAGATCAAAGAACAAGGCAACCTAAGTCACTTTTTCCATATATAAGAGACTTCTCAACACCAAAATGAATCCCAGTAAAAAAGGGAAATGAAGGAAACTGTCTCAAATATAAACAACATATGACAACACTGACTCTTCAGAGGGCTGTTTGCTCTCACCGGTTACATCAATTTCTATGGACTGTTACTAGCACAGTAGATGTGCACACAGTTTCAGCACTAAGGTTGAGGCAACATCGCAGTAGAACAAGAAAGCTAATTAGTTTCAAGACTAAGCACAGTAGATTTATAAATGGTATAGGCCATAAGTTCCCATAACAACGACCTGGATTTAATCACACAAGAATTCCCTCTTGGTCTTGAACTGCTAAGCATAGGGTAACTAATTTCTTCTTACGTGCCTGTGAAGTGCCATGACTGCTACTCAGCCCTTCCACAAGTCACAGAAACAGTACTAATGCAGCCTCACACCAGGCTAGCAGAGCAGCAAGTCCCTCCTGGAGAGCAGGGGAAGGATATTTCTGGACTGCACAAGTTATTTACCTTTTCAATGTTCTTCTCTCAGTAGTTTGCTCTTACCACTCCCAGGCCGCTTTTAAACCACAGAGAAACTGCAAATCACAGTGTTTCTTGGTACTAATACTACACCTATAAGGTCCCATTTCTGAAAGTTTTATAAATCCTTGAGAGATACATTACCTATATAAACAGCAGTGCCATAGGACAGTGTGACATGGTGGTAGATGGTTTCACCTGATAAGCAGCTTACTGACTTTCTGGAACCTACTAGGTTTACCTACAGAAACAATTCTCCTTAATATCAACCTGTAGCAGAATATCAACAATGAAACTTTAGTAAAGTGAGACAAGGAATGCAAATTCTTCTCTTACACACCTATATCAAAGTTCCTACTAGGGAATTTCTCTTTCAACTCACAGATACACTTACAAATGTTTATCAGTCATAGGAAAAAAAGCACCAACATCTTTACACACTGATGTATTCAAGCCAGTGCATAACACTGTACTGTGTTGATACCTCAGCTCTACTGGCCCCTGGGTCTTGGCTTTATTGCCCTTTGTTAGAATTCGTAGTCTGATTCATGCTCACATATTGAACATCTATATTAAAGAACTTCACCCCTTTCTAGAGTCTTATGCCCCCATCTCTGGAGAGGGGGCACATTTCAGGCAGCTCTGCAAACTGATTCATCAGAGAGTAGATAGCTCACTTGATTTTGTTCATTCTAACACTGTGGGTTTAGTGCTAAATACCTACAACGTTTTTTTGCTTTCTAAAGCAGCGTGGGTCAAGCTTTTTTTAAAATATATCAACGTAATTAGCAATCAAAAACTATGAACACAGAGTGAACCCTCTATCATAAAAGGTCACTTAAAATCCAAAGCTGAGAACTTGGAACTTAGCAACGTACATCTCTTGACACTCAGTCACCGTAAATAAGTAACTCCCATAATGTTTCATATACTGAGTGAAAAGATGAGAAAGCTCAAGTCTACTTCTTTCAGTTCTGTGGGACAGGAAAGATGGTATTTATGAAAGATAGCGTTTATGTGGTACTTCTCTTGTACTGTCTTGTGACACATTCATGATTTACTGTTCGGTGACCCTTCCTGTGCTGCACATAATTTTGACTGTAGGATGATATTACCATTTGTCTTTCACCTTCAAAATGCTTTCTTAGACAGTCTTGGGCTTTTCATCCTGTTACATACCTTATATTCATGTTAGCACGTATTTATTGATAGGATATATTAATGCTCAGAGATTATTTGATTCTAGTGGAAGGTGTCCCTACCCATGGTAGGAGGTTGGAACTAGGTCATCTTTAAGGTCCCTTCCAACCCCAACTATTCCATATAAAGAAATAATCAAACTAAATTATTCTTTTAGGCATTCATGCAATTTTGCCTCCATTAATTCCACCTTACTGGCTTACTAACCTGGAAAAGTTTAAGTGGAAGTGCATGGAGGGGTGGAAATATTGCTTAGAGAACAATGACTGGAATTGCTTTAGCTGGTATGCAATTCCCATAAGATCATACCACTGTTTCTGTGCAGAAATGTCTAATGACTAGAAAAACAGTGGGAAAACCATGTTTCTGTATAAAAAGCTGCTTTTGATAGAAGGGGGATAAAATTTCATCATGGAAAGACATTTTTGCGCCTGAACAAATTCACCATTTTGCCCAGAGGGAGAAGTTAAGTCATTTACACCATGAATGGGAATGTTGGCTGGCAGAAAAAACAAACAGTACACTGGATCAAATATCCAGATACTTGCAAAGCTATCAGTTTTCATATTAACTGAAAATTGGTAGTTTTCTATAGCCGTTTTCAGTATTGTCAATCACATCAGTCCAGGGACCAGCAATACCAAGGTCAAGAACAAGACCCCACTTTCAGAGTTCAAGGTTCAGAATAACCTTCTAAAGAAAATAGTCATTTTTCACTAGACTCTTTAGGTCTCTGGAGTTACACTGCTTTTTCACAGTGAAGCACTTTGTAACACCTCAAATTAACAGGCTAAATAACAGCTCTGTTAAACAAAACCAAATATTACAGGTGGAAATGCTTTCATTCCCCCTACGACTCCTAAAATTTTGCAAACTAAGAGGAAGCTAAATCAAGAATTAGTTAGACTATGCCATTTACCTGACAGTTTGCAGAAAATCAATTTGCATCTATTAGTAATAACCTAACATAGCCTGCATTAATTTGGGCCTGCTTAGAAGGCAATTGACACTCCTTTCAAAAGGTGTGCATCTTGCTTACACGAAGAGGTCCCAGTCCATGACTAACACACCTCAATGTTAGGTTAATAGTATCCATCATAATCCAAATTCCCTCAACACAATTCAGTGAGAGACTTTACCTGACATAGTGAGTTTTTAAATTGCCTCACACGATGGTCACCTCTTGAACCCTTTTGTACTATGGGGCTGAAGCCCCAGTGCTGACTCCAGCAGGCCTCCTCAGTAAGGCTCTCATGGATTGCCAAACACCTCAGTGGGTTGGACTGTATTCTGGGGTTTTTAAATTGGATTTGCACTCATCTCAAAGGGTTAACTATTAGATTAATAGTTGTGTTCTTTGACTACAGCAATAACAGTGTTTTTTGACCAGAGGCAGTTCGGGGCTTTTCAGTTTTGGGATAGCAAGTAATTATTTCTTCATAGAGGCTAATAGAGATGCACCCTTGCATGCTGCAGCAACTTTTACCTACAGATTCAATCAATAATGCAAGGAAGAAAGTAAATGAAAGTTTGTAGAAGGTAAAAAACATATGTAGCTTTCCTACCATATCATCCCTGCCCTTACTTGCTTCCTTCTGCTGTTTACTAGCTTTAAGACCTTCAGCACAATCTTAATGTACGCTGACAGAGCACTCTGGCAGAATAGAGCTGAAGTAGGCGCTGGTCATCTCCCACTGCAATATAGTATTTTCTGTATGTGGAGTTCCCTTTCAACACTAGTTGAAGTTTATCACATCCTACACCTGCAAAAGTAATTAAGACCACAGTATAAGAAATTAGACAAAACCTAACAGCATCTAAAACTGAGATCTTGAACTATGTTTGACAGAAAACTGAAATTGGCCAAAGTTAACAGAAGGACAAACTACTTGTATCAAGCACGGTAAAGGACTTGAGTGCCCATAAGTTAGTTTGCTGCTTTCCTGGTTTTCCGTCCTGAGAAATGACTGTATTCAAAGTGAAGTTCCTGAGGGCCCATGTAGTCAGTGCACAGGTGTAGACAGTGCAAGATCTCACAATCCAAATGCAGACTAAAGCCATCAAATTTCTGATTATTCATATCTATCTGTACAGAGCAAAGGAAGAGTAAATACTGAGGCAAGGCCTTAGCCTCCAAACCTTGGGACACCATTGATACAGACAGCACTATCTGTCAAGACAAAAAGCCAAGAACTCACCTGGGAGATTTGCAGAGTTTTTGTCACTAACTTGAGAAAAAGAGACCAGAATCAGGTAGCAAAAGACCTGTCTCACATATCTTTTCTCCAAGTTTCCAGAATTCTTTATGGTTGTGATGCCAACTGCAAAGAGAAGCAGTAAAGGTTCCTCTCAACCAGGAACAGCCTGTCACACTTTTGAAAGGCAGCAATCTTCTGGCCAGGGAAGGAATTTGAGCCTGAGCCTCCTCTGTCCTTCCTCAGCACAAAAAAAAAACCAAACCCAATCAAGTAGAACAACAGCAGCCATACCAGTAAGGAAAGCAGCAGTCATTCCTCGCATTTTATTTCATGCTTATTTCCAGGCCAAGCTCCTTGCGGAACTTGAGAAAAGGAATGCTAAGTTTCAGGATCTCAGCTGAGCTTGGGGCTGAGCTGCAATGCTCCTGTCCCACTGAGGTAGCTGTGGATTCGAGCAGAGAATAACTTCCAGATGTTTGGCAAAATAAAATGGTTGAGAATTTCTGCAGTTCACCTACCTCCAAGATGAAGCAGCAAGGGGTCTTTGGCAAGCAAAACAGAAGCGCTCAAGTCGCATTTTATACACTCAATTACTTTTTAGTCTACAGCATCACACAACCAGATAGGTCCTCTGCAATCCCCAAGTTTCAAGATTAAGTAGGAGAGGTTTACTGTAGATTTTACCTCTCTGCATCAGAAGGAATTATCCCTAGTTTTGTGCAACTACCCTGTTATGGTGCTTTCTACTCACACTGAATGATGTGCTCATAGCAACAACTCGTGAAGTTTCAGCTTTGGTTACAGCACTGGGCATTTAGCCTTCTAAAATCCATCACTGGCAAAGGCTTATGCTTTTGTATAACTGTCTTATCTTTGGTCACTAACATCTGGAAATATCTCAGCTTCAATGCTTATGCTACAAAGGAAGTTCCGCAGCTTCCAAGTGACTTAGGGTCAAATTGCTCCTTTGAAAACAAGCTCTTTACAAAGCTATCAGAATAACAAAGTTAATCTCTTCCATCTTCTGCACCTTGCTCCATCAAGTACAAGTGAATCTGGGCATGTACATTACAAAAAATTAACCAAACTCTTCATTTTTATATCAAATGAAAAAAGCTAGGGATTCTTCTTAAACCAACCATCAGAAGCTGCACTTTAAACTAGCATTTTGATATACTGCAGGCAGCTTCAGACATGGGGAGAAGAAGAGTGTGAGTGAAGTTTCTCATTTGCAGTCTTCCAGGAAAGAGATGCTCTCTCATGAGGACTTAATGCTGTATCATCAAGTTATGCTACAGTATCACCAAGTCAGTAACATAACTGCAAGTCTGGTACATGGGGAAGCCTGAATGCAATCTTCCATCACAGCTCCAGAAAACGTGTAACATTAATCCATCTATTCAGGGGTGCCTTTATCCAAACACTCTAGCAGACTGCCAATATTGACATACTGCAGGTGAAAAAGCTGCTCTACATGCTAGCATCTTCTGCATGTAGCAATATTCTCATTTCAGTGCAAATTTGCTCTTTGACTTCCAAATATACAACACACAATAAGCCTAAACTTTTTTAGGCATAAGAAGCCATTTTGAGGACATTAGTGTTAAACTATTCCCTGCTCTGGTGTGAGCCAAGAGATAGCTCATTATTCCTTAGGCTAGACCTCACTAATAACCTCAAATGGTTTTCCTTTTGCCTTGACCTTAATTCAAGGGAGCAATTTAGCCAGGTTCAGTCTGAAAGTCATTCATACCTCTTTTTTCAGGGTGACTCTGCTGACATTCCACTCTTACTCTGCCTTTAGCAGTGACTACCAGGCTTTTTGCTCTGTCACAAGAATGCTGTTTACTCTGTCAACTCAGGACGGCTGTAGGTCTTATTGTTCAAAGCTTTTTTCACAATACTGATTTCAGTGGTCTTGTAGAAAGCCTGACGTAGTAGGTAATCTTGCTTTCTCCATCCATTACCACCTCTAACACCAGAAGTCTGCAGCTGAAAGAAAAACTGTACAACCACACATGAGGAAATAAGCATCTAGTAAATAGATGCAGAGTCAAATCAGTAGGAGAGCTAGGCGCTGTCTTCGTTCCTTTTTAACAGTTTAAGCCCACCCCCTTCTCCAACTTACTTTTATACCTAGCTTGAGCAAAGAGGAGCAACAGTGAGTGCACAAACAGGCCTAGGAGTTGCAGCAGCTTTATTACATCTCCCTTCAAAGTTGCATTTGGAGACAAAGCTGAGGAGAAACCAGAAACTCGGAAAGTTCCTCTACTCATTCCCCAGAACATACAAACTAGAAAGACAGGATATAATGAAGATGCATACAGTTTGTGACTCTGAACAGATTTCAGTTCAGAGCATCATTCATCCCATGGTCTCAAATAAGCAGTTCCAAACCATAGCAACTCCCTGCTTTCTGCAGATTCTGTTTCTTCGCCTATATCCTTCTTTAGGAAGGGATTTACAGCCACGAAGCACAGTATTATTTCATCTTTAGGAAGAAACATGATCATGATGAATACCACAACATGTTGCCAACTCTTTACTTGAATAATGAGAAGTATTTTTTCATACCTAGGGAAGAATAAAGCTCTAAGCTTCTTGAAGATTTGCTTTTCTTAAGATCCTTGGGAAGGGTGGGTGGTTGTGTCTTTTGGTCTTTTCCAATAAACCAAACCTCTCATAGTTTAACTTTTAGTGTCTTGACATGTCTGCCATGTATAAAAACCCCATCCCTCCCAAATTAATTCTGCACCCCTTTTCAGGGAGGGTGGAAAGGGTGAGCAAAGCCCACGTAAAATCTCAGACCCTGAGATTTATCAGAATGCTGTCCCACAGAAATACCCCATCATGCCCTAGGACCACTCCAGAGTCCCTGCCCTGCCACAAGGAAACAATCTTGTACCCTGAGAAAGATGGTGGGAAGGAAGTATAGCTCTGGCTCAAATGAGCTACAGGGAACTGCAAGCTCAAACTGGCTCACCCCTGTGTGGTTAAGGCATTTCAGTGTGTGTGGTTTTAACAGCCCTAAGCTGCTGTTGCTCAAGAGGTAATATTCCATTTATATCCAACCTATAAAGTTTTGGCAACATTCCTCTTGGTTTATAACAGTTAGGGACTAGGGCAGATATTCCTCTAACAGGGAAAGGTCAATATTTCTTATACTGGTTTTGCAATTTTATTTTCTTTTTAGTATTGCAAATAAAGCACTTAAAATCTCCATCTATTGCCTGAAAGAATTAGGGAGTAATATTGGACCACCCTATAAGCGTAGCTGGATGCTTGTCATTTTTCAGTGTTTTCCCTCAACTAGTCTCTAAGGAAAAAGCTTGAATGATAATAGATCATTCTTGTTTCACGTAATTCAAACCAGATTCCCAAGTCTCTAAACATACTCAGCACAAACTCAGTTGGAGCACCCCAAAGCAACTTACAAAGCAATTTGTAAGTCATTCAATTGCTGCAAAGGCCAGGAAAGATTTGAAGTGGCAGAGCAAGATAATGCAAACTGCAAGCTGTTACCAATAGCTGCATTTCAGATGAGGGAAAAACAAATAACCTCAAAGTATGACAGAATGAAAGCACCTGAAAACTACTTTGAGAACTTAACAGCTTAGATACAAATTCTGCCTTTAGCAGCCAGAGGGAAAAAGTTACTTGCACATCAATAAGAATTTTCTGCACAAGACAGTACTTGTGGACAGTGAAAGGAGTAACAGAAAGTATGTCTGCAGCTGTTTGCAGAGGATGAGGAATGAAACCCCAATTTCTTCCCCAGAAGACCTTGCTCATGGATAAGATTTGGCTGAAAACAGGGGATGCCTAGGGAAATCCATTGTGAATTCCCAGAGTTCCTTTTAGAATGTCCCACCTCTGGGAAAAGATTCACACTCACTGAGTTTCCTGGCTAAGAATGGAATTATTTATTCAATATATAATTCCTTTTTCTATCCAAAGGATAAACTATAGAAACTGGAAAGATTTCTCTCTCCCTTCAGTATCTGTGTCCAGAAGGCTCTCACTGATACTAATTTCAGCCCAAGTCTACCCTGAGTGAACACTCGCAGTAACAGAAAACTGGTCTTCTCTTTAGAGGGGGGTAAACTGATCCCACAGAGATGTTTCTATTGGATGGTCTCCTGGAGATGTTGCGGAGCTGGAGACAGCACAAACTTAGATGTGTCCCTGAAAAGTATTTATACTATTGCCTTCTCAATGGGACAGTCTGAGATAGCTAAATTGGGATGAAAACTCTGCAAAACTGCACTTGGAGAGCTTTAATCATTTAAGTGGGAATTGCTGGCCAAGGGGACTGCTTTTTCCACCATTTAAAATAAAAAACCCTGTTATGCATCTAACCCCAGATCATGAAAACAATAAAAATAAAACCAATCACAATACCTTCTCATTCCTTACAGCCTGTTTTCACGTGCTGCTGCTTGTTACTGCAAGGACACTACTTACTCTCATTCTAACTCAGATGTGTCAAAGTAACTCCCAGGTTTGTATGCTTTCCAGAGAAATTCTTAACCTGTAACTTGAAAAGGACAGCTTCTCACCATCAAGTACCCTCAAAACCCTTGTAACACCCCCACTCACACCCACCCCCCCCCGCTTCAAGATTCCCTAATTCTTGGTTAATGAAGAAACTCACCCTCACTACCTATGCAAGTTGCATGCAGGCTGAATTAGAGGTCACCTTAAAAGTGCTGGATTTGCCTTCTGCACCTGCACTGGAACACTCCCCCGCTTCATCTTTAGCCAAAACCTGACCTGAGTGAACACAGAATGATTACACAGACCTCATGGACGTGGGATGGCTGTTTCTAAAGAGGACACAGCATCTTGATTGTTGCAATCCATTTTAGGCCTAAACAATCCTTTCCCTGGGAAATCAAAGAAAACCAACTATATGCAACAGGAATGCACTATGTTAACCATTCATCCTAGAGTTAAAACAGTAATCAACAATATTAAGAAAAATGAGAGTTAGCATACTGAGAGGTGATTTATATTTGACTGATTAGTTTGGAATCTACTGTATGAACTCAAACTGCAGAATGGACCAGGAACCAATAAAACTAGACATAGTAGGAAAAAAGTAACAAACAAGGATGAAATTATTCATAATTTCATAATATTCATAATTTTTCTTTCATGCAAAGAGTCGTGGTCAATGGCTCGATGTCCAGCTGGAGACCGGTAACGAGTGGTGTCCCTCAGGGATCGGTGTTGGGACCGGTCTTGTTCAACATCTTTGTCGGTGACATGAACAGTGGGATTGAGTGCGCCCTCAGCAAGTTTGCCGATGACACCAAGCTGTGTGGTTCGGTTGATACCCTGGAGGGAAGGGATGCCATCCAGAGGGACCTCGACACGCTTGTGAGGTGGGCTGATGCCAACCTGATGAAGTTTAACCATGCCACGTACAAGGTCCTACATCTGGGTCGGAGCAATCCCAGACACGGCTACAGGTTGGGCAGAGAAGAGATTCAGAGCAGCCCTGCAGAGAAGGACTTGGGGGTGTTGGTCAATGAGAAAATGAACACGAGCCGGCTTCAGTGTGTGCTCGCAGCCCAGAAAGCCAACCGTATCCTGGGCTGCACCAAAAGGAGCGTGACCAGCAGGTCAAAGGAGGTGATCCTGCCCCTCTACTCTGCTCTCGTGAGACCTCCCTTGGAGCATTGTGTGCAATTCTGGTGTCCTCAACATAAAAAGGACATGGAACTGTTGGAACAAGTCCAGAGGAGGGCCACGAGGATGATCAGGGGACTGGAGCACCTCCCGTATGGAGACAGGCTGAGAAAGTTGGGGCTGTTCAGCCTGGAGAAGAGAAGGCTGTGTGGAGACCTCATAGCAGTCTTCCAGTATCTGAAGGGGGCCTACAAGGATGCTGGGGAGGGACTCTTCATCAGGGACTGTAGTGACAGGACAAGGGGTAACGGGTTCAAACTGAAACAGGGGAAGTTTAGATTGGATATAAGGAAGAAATTCTTTACTGTGAGGGTGGTGAGGCACTGGAATGGGTTGCCCAGGGAGGTTGTGAATGCTCCATCCTTGGTGGTGTTCAAGGCCAGGTCGGATGAGGCCTTGGGTGGCATGGTTTAGTGTGGGGTGTCCCTGCCCATGGCAGGGGGGTTGGAACTAGATGATCTCAAGGTCCTTTCCAACCCTAACTATTCTATGATTCTATAATAGTAGAAGAATTGACATATTTCATTCCCAGTTTAAGTCAACTGAAGTAGACAAACACCAGGAACCTTTACTCCTTGCATACTCTGTGAGAAAGCAACAACTCTTTTGTAGCAGCATCTTGGCACTCAATTGAGTCATTCCTTAGTGACCGACAAAAACATAACACTGACAGAAAAGCAACATGTGGCATAAGACCAGGAAAAAATCAGATCAGCAACAAAATACATTATATTGTTCAGTTGTGATAAACTACTTAAAGATAGATGTATGAAAGGGGATGTTGGGAAGTTCTTGGGGTTGGCTGATTCTAAGGGAGAAGCTGAACTTCATCTTTTCTGTAAATCCCCCTGAAACAAGCCACATGCACCTCAAGCTCAGGGTTAACTCTGTCCTAAACAGAGTGCCTAATTCCTATTAAACACACAGCAGAGATCATTTAGGCCTGTGCTATCACAGGTCACCCTTTTACACACTATTCAGGCACCTTTAAGTCCCTTCTTTCCTGCTTTCTCTACCTAAAACTCTTTTGCATTATCATTAAAATCTTTCTTATATTCAAGCCAGATATGGCAACAGCCAGCAAACATGTCTCCATTTTGCAGCATCAGGTCTTGTACTTCAAGTACTTGTGCTCTTCACCACCAATACAACAGCTCCTGTTACTAAACACTTGCTCTTTAGCCAAGATTTCACCCATGCTGGAATAATCAAGAGACTTCTTTTGTGGCTCCACATGTAGTTCCACAAAAGAAAACCCATACGGATTCATTCTCCTGCACTTACTTCATCTGAAATACAGAGGATCACAAGTAATCATCAGCTTACTTGAACATAAATTCTTGCGTATCATAGCTACTTTTATGTCTATAGCATACTTTGCAGAAGCAATGTACTTAGAACTCTGCCTGCTACAGACACATAACCCTGCAGTTTCCTCATTGAATTTTTTTCCCTTTTAAGCACTGGATCTCTATTATCTAGTCTCTAATTATAGTAAGTCCTAACTTAACAGAATGCAAAATACTGTGTCACACTTGCACACTGCATACTTGTTTTCAGAATTCTAAATGGATTATCAAGTGTCAGGACAAACTGCTTCGAATTCCTTTTACACTCCAGATGATTTGAGCATTTACATCCTCAGGCCCATCACAAGTGTCTGCTGCAGGAGCAGGATTAGGAAACGAAACCAGTTTCTAAATAGTCACTACTGAGGGAGGCACCACTCCCTCATGCAGAAATCTATCCAGGAAGTTTCACCACTTGGAGCTTGTCTTTGAAAGCATGTAGTTACTTTCACACAACTTGATCATTAACAAGTATCTCTGCATTAGTGAAACCAGTCTTAAGAGCACATCCCTTGAAATATTCTATCTACAAAACCAGAAGCTCCTCCTCTCCAATATAGGTTATACACTTCAATACACAATTTTGTTTGCATCGATTTGCTCTAGAGAGCTGGACTCCTATCCTGATATTTCCTGCCTTTGACAGAAGCTTGTGCAGGAAGATTATGATGTTCAGAGTCAGCACAAAGCACGCTGGCTGGCAACAGCACACAGAAGACGAGAGGAGCATTTGTCTCCTGAAGTGCTTTTTTATTTTAGTGTTAAGTGCATTATCAAAATCAAGGGCTTTGTTTTGTCAAAGAGATAATAGTTAAGCCTCACATGCTTTGAGGTTGCATCTATGCCAGGCTACACTGCTGCATTAATGTCAAGCCATAACTCAATTAGAACTTGAAACATACCTTCATTTTATACACATGCTTTTTATCCAGGGCAAGTTTAATACAAGCCCTCCAGCAGAAGGGGTTGCAAGGCAGCATGAATGCCAAAACATCAAAATGCTCAAAACTTACCCTGAGCTCTGCCTTGCCAACCTGACTCTTTCAGAGGGTTAAAGTGAAAGATCAATTACAGGCAATTACAATTACACCAGCTAGAGACAGTTTCAGATATGTCAGGGATAAGCACGCTTGTTGCCTGCACTGATTGCAGAAGACTGATCACCTCTAAGTCTGGCAGACCTGGAAGCTAGAAGGCCTCAGAAGCACAGCAAGGCAGGTTAATTCACACTTATACTTCCTGAAAGAGAAGAAACATTTAATCATAGATGTGTTGGTTTAATGAAAGTTTTGGAGTAGTTCTGCACAGCTGAAATAATCAAATCAGAGACCTCAAGCCTGGCTCCATATTCAAGGCTGCAAAGGATCCAGTTCCAGGACACACACCAAGGGGAAAAAAAACCAGCATTCCATCACCAAATAAATCCTATGAATGCATTTGCAGAATGATTTCTGAGGAAGTTCTGAGGACAGACTTCAAATCAAACACTCTTAAAAGAAACAATACCCTAAAATGTTACAGGTTCAAGGACTTTGTTATAACTGCACACACAGTTAAGTAAATACTTCCCTTCATTTCTGTCAGCACTGGTTGGTACTAGCTGGCACTTTAAATGGACACAAGTTTGCTGATCACGTTACTGAATTTCAGATGACAGACAGTAAGTAACACTTCATTCTGCAGAGGTAACAGTGTTCAAATCCAACTGCAAGAACACATCCAGTTTAAGCCATCAATGAACCTCTCCAAAAAGAGCACATTACAGGTATAATACAGACACATTTTCAGCTACTATAAAATGGCAGAAGGTAAGATGATTTATTCCATCTCCCAATGAATTGCTCATTTTTAATCACAACTGTTCAGGCACTGATGATAGATGAATAATAGGAAAAACAAAAGGTTAAAAATAGTGTACAGTTTAGCACAGAAGGCAACATTTGAACAGAAACACATCATTTTAATTTGCTTTGAGTTTTAAAGCAATCTGAACAAACAAAAAGTTAACCATATAAATACAGAGTAAATGCACATAATTTACAGCCAACTACATGGATAGAGTAATAGCAAACCTCACATGAGCACTGAAGTACTCAAAACTGTAATTTGTGAGAGTTTAGCTATGACTCTAAGGGCATAGTTATGTTCACATATGCAGGGTAGGCAGACTTAAATAAAGGAGCTGAAAACTCACGTTAACTGAATTTTAACAGACAAGGTTGGAAGAAGCAACACATTTACCTAAGCACGCTTAAGCATTCAGCTCGGTTTCCAAACTTAAACAGTTTAAACAGGAAGCAACACTTAAAAAGGCTCTCCAATCTTTTGTCTCTGGAAGCATCCTTTTATAATGCTACATTCTGAGGAATGTTGCAAATGTCATTATGAGAACAAAAACAGAATAGCAGAAACTGTCATTAACAAACACCACAATCAGAAAGGAAATATATGGAGTGCATTATGTAAACAGGGAACAACATAGGTGCAATGTCAATATACAAGCTCACAGCTTGACATTTCAGTTACAATTAAAACAACCTAAAAACTCCCTAAACCCCAAGTGTAAAACAATATAGGCTAGCAGATCAGGAGCTCAGACAGAAACAGCAGACCTGTTAGTTTAAAGGCTGGGCTCAGCCTCTGCAACACAATCCATTTTCACCCAGCTCTACAGGGACCAAATAGATAATAGTGGGGCTGAGAAGTGTGTCTGCATTCACTGAAATGTCTTGGGTTTTTTTGATGGCTTTCCAAATTCGGGCCACGTTGCCATGTCCCCCCGATATGGCACTATGGGAGACAACCAAGGCACTGTAACCAAGCCCAGGTAGACAAATGCATGCTCTAGTGCCATCTTCTGGCTGAAACGGGAAACTGCAATCGCAGTTGTGCAGCCGAGTCAAAATTAACAGCCTGCATTAATATTTACATTTCATCTAGGCAAGGGAAATAGGAGGAAACTAATTCAATTACTGAGATTTTCCATAAATCCAAGACCTCTGCTGCTAGCACAGCAAAGTGTGACATAAATACACTACATTCAAATATAAATCAAGATGGCCATCTAAGTGACAAGGAAGTTTTAAATGCACTCCTTTAGTTCTGTAGTTAAAAGGTTATGTGGCATCATCTTATTCCCTTTCAGTTTTTAATATAAAGAAAAACTATATAAACACTTAAAATCTTTGGGAAATATTTCAGGGATAACTTTGCCTGTACTGGTACTTTAAAACTACCAAAACACATCCTGTGAATCTTTAAGTTTTGTTATGTAAAGCAAGCCTAAAAGATCACTCCAGAAGTTTAAAACTGCTTAAACACCCATTAAAAAGGCAGAAGAAGCAGCTGATTGTCTGTTTTTAGCTGTCACCTCCCATATTCAATTGTCTTTGTTAACATTTTCTATTTACCAACTCCAGAGGGTCTTCCTCACCCAGGCAAGGCACATACAGAGTACCCAGTGAATAAACGGGAGACAAACATGTAACCAAGGGACAAGGTATTCAATAAAACAGGAGAGTAACTCCATGAAGCGTAGGCTAATCCGAGTGTTAACTGTATTCATGACCTCCAAAGTTGTCTTTGCCAATTTAGATTTTGGCTATGACTGAGTAGTCTGGACTGCCTGAAGAGTAATTCACTTCCTACAAAACAAGAATTATCTGAACAATGGCATCACAGCAAGACTTGGGGCAAGTCATGAATACTCCGGATTTATCCTAGAAAGCTCACTGGAAAAAACCCACTTCAGAACACATTTAAGCACTCCCCTCACTTTGAAATAATCAAGTTCATCTTTGGTCTCATGACAGACCACACTATCTGCTTTTAAAAAGGTTAGGGAACATTTTTTAAGGAGAAGGAAGTCAATATAGCTAAGCCTCCACTGTAATACTTTAGGTGGCTTTCAGAAGAAAAAACAATTAGTACAGAGAATTACCTTAACTACTCAAACATTTTGACACTGTGGAGAACATGACAAGGGTCAAAATAAACAAAAGCAAATTACAAAGACCCAGACAAACTATTCTGTAAGCTTTGAGCTTTTACGTACAGCCTACAGAACTACTGCAACAGAGATGATATGCATCTACAGTATAACATGTTTTATCCTGCACAGCTTACACAGAAATCTAACTATATACTTTGTTTAAAGCCAAACTGTGTATTTTGAACACAGTTTGACTACAGGTATCCCAAAAGAGGAAGAAAAGTCATAATCCATAAGAAGGCCACAAAGTGCATAAGGAGTCATTCATAAAATAAAGCCATTGCACACAACGCACAGTTTAGATGTACTGAAGTACCACACTGGAAGAGCTGATAGCACAGTTCTGTCCACACGAGTATAGCAGCATTTATATGCAGAAAGCTATTGCCCCCAATGTATAATGATAACCCTTCCTTATAAGGATCATGGATGCGGACTGAGAAGGTGCAGATAAAAGGTATCTATTTGAAACACTGTAGAAGTTCTTGTAACATTAAATTTCTGATTTTGTCACTCCAGCTGTACGGTTTTGGAAAACCCTGGAAGTTATGACAGAAATAACTAGCTAAGCATCACTGCTGAATGTGACATTGTTCTGCAACTGTCTTCCTGAGCAAGACCAATGCCTTTATATTCAGACAATTTGGAGGACAAGGTTATACTGCTGTTCAGTATATAGGCTCAAGTTGGAAGAAGTGATATAGCAGTTATCTAGCAGAATACTTCCAAGAATCTTAATTACAATTTTCTCCATTGCTCTGCACAGAGGATGCACTGAAAAAGATCTATCCCACCTTCAACTGTTTTCTGCTTTCTGGTCACCTTAGCCAAAGTGATATGTGTTCTGCCCCAGTACTCCCATATAAATACTGGTAATGCAAGTCAGGATTTGCCAAACATTTTAGGGTAATATCACTTGTTCTTACGTAGCATGAAACTATCTGGGTGAATCCTGTCTTCAGAAATGGTAGGCTGGACTGCCTGAGATTCCTCATCACATCACAAATCCTTAAAAAGGCTCTAAAGTAGCATTCAGCAAGTTCCTACTTAGCCATGTGAGTGACCTGACAGGTTGGCAAGGAAAACACTTCATATGTCTCTCTTATTTAAGGAAGGCAAGTTACAGAAGAGAAAGGGTGATGTAGTAGAACTAGGAACCTACAAACACCAGTATCAACAGCTTGATAACCTGAGGAGATAAATGATAGAATCCTCTCTCAGTAACTTACAACACTGCTCAAACTTAAAACACACCAAAAATTAAAACCCCTGAAAAACAAAAACCAAGACCAAACAAAAAGCCAAACCCCAAACAAACCACTGAGTACCACTTCTAATAGTGAAGAAATGACTGTTCTGTGTCCCTGCGCAATATTTTGTCTTGAGATAGCAACATGGAAAACTTACACTCACTACTATCTCACTCTACAAATCTTCAGAGCAACTGAATAGCAGTTGTGGGTACAGAAAGGTATGAAAGCACTGTCTTGCCCATTCTTCCCACAGGTTACTGTGCAGTAAAACAGAATAAAAAGGGCAGTTGAAAGCAATCACTAAGGGAAGTGAATAAGGCTGCCCAATATCATATTTTACACTCCCTCCCTCACCCATTAGGTGTCTGAAGATGACTTTACAGCCTTGCCTGGATTAACAGGTGAAAACAAAGTAACAACGTTGAATTAGCAATGCATAAAGGTATTCCCTAAGGAGCAGCTCCCATTTATCACACTGTCAAGAGGCCATACAATAAGGCAGCAAGATTATTCAGATTTGCCCACAACCAGCCTTCTGTTTTGTCCATAGCTGCATGTTCCTGATACATCTTCACTTAGCCCACCACATCGGCATTGACATTCAGTGGTCCACTCCAGCCTTTCCATCTTCCACCTTCTTCTAGGAAGCCTTGTCACATTGCTATCCATCGAGCAAGTAGACTACCACTTCATAGGTTGACATCATGATAGCCGTGTTTGGAATCTGTCTGATCAGATGTGTAGTTAAGCCTCTGTAGAGGGAGCCATACCCTTCTTCTCGCACAAGCAAAGATAGTGTCTGGAAGAAAGATCTATATTTTGTTCCCTCTTCTCTTAGTCTTGTTCGTACAACCTCTGCACAAAGAAAACCACATGTCATTATCACTCAACACTGTTAATTATCTTCCCCCTAAACCAATTAGTGATTTTCACTTTAAAATCCCCCTCCTTGAGTTCAGACTTAGAAGAACTCTTTAAAAATGGAGGAGGAAGACAGAAGCAAGCCCAGCATGTGTAAGAGGAAAACAAGTTAAAGTTTTGGCAGTATTATAAAATTAAGCAAGGAAAATTCATTTGCTTAGTTAAAATCCAGAAGAGGACTTCTGTTTGGGCTTATGTTTCAGCTTAAAAGCCACCACTAATTATGTACTCAATCCATAGACAACTACTTTGCAGGAAAACTAAGTGCAACTGGAAACCCAACTAGACAACCTATTTTCCTAGAAGGAGGACAAGAACTTGCTGGCAAATTTTGTGAAATTGCTGAGTATACAGAGAGATTCCAAGCGCAAAACGACCTTCTCCTTAAGCACTTTAGGGTATACCCTAGCAAACCCTTCGGAAAAGATAAACATAGCCTAAGTAGAGACCATGCTAGATATCCACTTAAAAATACTTCAATTTCCACACACTATGCTCATGCTGACTCAATCTGACATGACAAGCTTTGTACTAAGAAATAGCTCTTGAACAAGTGATCCAAAGTCTGCTACAAATACCACTGAAGAGACTTCTTTTGACCCATTTGACTCATCTGTACATGCCCAACTTACCATGAGGATATGCTATTGATGTTGCACAAGTTTTGGAAGTGGCAGCAGCCATCATCATGCCAACAAAGTCCGAAGCCTCTTTTGCTGATTCATCCTCACTGTCCATGGCAGAGGCAGTCTTATACTCCAGTAGTTTTCTCTTAATACTCTCATAAATAACAAAATGAATAACAGTCTCAGATATGCCTGCGTAGGACGCTGACATTCCTCTATAAAAGCCTTTAATACCATCTGAGCGATAAACTTTTTGGACACATTCAAAAGCATTCATTCGCTTTTCTCCACGATTCCTAAAAAGGAGAGAACAAGAGAGACATCAAGCTGCAGCAACTTGAGGAAGGAAAACAAACAGTTTTGCTAGAGTGACAAGAGGACTTTGGAAATATCTCACACTGATGATGGGGGGGGGCTCCAATTCAGATACATTTAAGAACACACAGAACTTGAAGTGAAAGCCTAAGGCCTTTAGCACGAAACACAGGTGAAACACTATACTGAATCCAAGCCAAATTTCACATGGTGACTAAGTGTCACATAAAGTTGAACAGCTCTAGGCCTCCACAAGTCTTACAGAATAAAGGACTAAATTGCTTGAAGAAGACTCCCAAATGGACTTTCACTGGGAGTGACTCGTGGAAAAAATGACCATTTTATTCTGTGTAATGAAAAAGAATTTCCCCTAAATTCTGCCTTAAAAAAGCAGCTCCATAGCATGGCAATTACAGTGGCTCAGAGTTCAAACAGCAGGCCTCACAGCATCAATAACAAGCATATCAGCAATAACAAGCATATCTAGAAGGAGCATAGCAACTGATACAACACAGGTAACTATTATTTGAATCAACTAAGCTACTGCTGATATAAAGAAGAATACTCATTAGGCATGACTGTATCAAGAAATATTTGGTAAATAAAATCTTATTCTCATTTTAAGCTTGCTTAGTGAACTGAGTTCTGCCTACTGAAACACTCAGCATACTGTACACAGCAAAACCCTTACAAGACTTCAGAAGGTATGCTTCATTATAGCCACAAGTGACAGAACCAGCAGAGGTGAGTCACAGAATAAAACTGTGACTTGCTTTAAATTCTTATAAAGCAAGTAAGCTTTATAAGAACTTAGGTAGCTCTTACAGATACTGACAAAACCAGACAGACAGTGGCAGCAGCTATAGTGTAAGGCACATGAGGCACCACTTGATGGCAGAATTAGGCCAAAAGGTCTGAACCTGCAGCGTCAGACAGCAGTCAAACAAGGTAGAGCGGGCACACATAGCTGCAGACAGATCTTGTATAAACTAGGTGGCAGATGCTGCAGAGAACTGGGGGACTGGCACTGATTTTCTGACAGACAAGAGAAAAGAGTCAGAGAACAACAGGTAAGAAGAGAGGCTGTACCTACAGCTACAGCCCCAGGGGCACCTCCATCCCCATGTGTCCCTGGTAAGGACAGAGTGCTATAAGAACTTTTTCTTCTGATGTGCAAGATGCACAGCACTGTTTTGAAGGCCACAGCAATTTCAGTTTGTAAACAAGAGACATGGCTTCTTAAGCACTTACTGAGATCAGAGGGGTTTTTAAGAACTTTAACAGAAACAAGGATCAGGCCAGTGTAATCCCACTTTTACTCCTGCAGTAACAACTGAGTTAGAAGACCTGAGAACACAGTTTGTGCTAGATTAGCCCACATAATTGCAGTGTCCTACACAAACTTAGACCTTTTTGTCAGGTCTCCCACATGAGCCGTGTGCTTGATATAATGCACAGAAATAACACGCACAAAATAAACATCATTTTCCCTAATTGCCTTGAAGCCCTATAGTTCAAGCAATTTAACTGATAAATCGGTGAAAAACAAGCAGAGGCACAAGATGCCATCAGGATGCATACAGCATCAAAACTTCCTTGTAATTAGTCTTGCAAATATCACCCCCAATCATACAATGGCATCACAAACAACCTCAAAGTAAAATTAGTTCTGGGATATATTTACTATGGTCAACTTGAAGCTGACACCATGACTGCTAGGAGGAAAAACACTAGTATGTGCTTAATACAGGAAGCCCAGCAGACCTCCAAAATAGCAATATATGGCTAAATATATTTAGAATGGCTGAAAATTTTTATATTGCATACTAAGTTTCCAGTCAGAAAAATCTGTACAATGAACAAGACAGCTGCATTGAGACACTTGCACCATACCAGTGTCTCTCTACAGTTTTACATAGATAGGAATAAATATAAAGGTCTTTCTTCCCCCCTATTTGCATAAAATTCTACTTCAATACAAATTTCATTATAAAATATTTCCTGAAAGCGATGATGTAATAAGTTCAAACAACTTCTATAGTCTATCCTGCATTAGAACAATGCCTGTGTTTTGATCCATGAAAGCAGTCTTTTTATGGACTAGAGCTTATTGCATATAAAAAAAAAAATGAAAACAAGTCACTTCAGGCATTTCCCTAAACTTTTGCTAAAACACTTAAAATCCTTATATGAAGGAGTGCTTAGCTCAAAGCTAAAAACAAACACAATGTATTACTGTAGGAAAATGAATGCAGAGACTTCATAATCAATTTCAAGTTGGTCTACCAGTCTACTCTAGTGCCTCTGGCATGCTGCAGGAGAGAGATTACAATAGAGAAAAATGACAATGAACTTGTAGATAGATCAGCATCAACTTATGGAATTCCAAATGTTGGATATTTAACAAATCACTCCATTTGGGGATGCTGAACAGATTCACAACAGTTAAGCGAAATCTTATCACAGCAGTGAGAGTTCCCATTGTCACTATACCTTGCATCAAGCTGTAATCGTGTCTTTACTAGCCAAATGGGATTAGTTGTTGTGATCGCAGTAAAACCTAAAATATTTGAAAAGAAAAGTTAGATGTGATAGTATCACAACAGCAACTGCATCTAAGTTTGAAACGCACACAGTAAGGTACAGTGGATGCAAAAACTCGGACTATACTGAGTTTTAGGAAGTACTCATAGTAGCCCTTTACTGGTATCTTATGAATCCATACAGCCAATAAACATTAAGGTTACTTTTTAATTTTACATTACTATTAAGTAAGTTTGATTCTTAGCAAGAGATGCCCCATGTAAATTAAGCCCAATTGTGTACATTTCTCTGCCTTTTTAATCATATCATCCCTGTTCTGACACCAGAGAACAGCACAGCTAGCTAGACTAATACTAGCCAATTCAGCAAACATGTCAATAAGAATGCGTTGCAGATACAGCTCTAGCAATTTGAGATGGTATAAAGCATTGTGTCAACTTAATTTGCTACCTGAAATACAATCCGAGTTTAAAAGCATGCAGACTGAATAACTACTACTTTTGGTGCAGTTAAAAGGCATGTATTACTGTAACTTAAGAGACCTTTTAATACTGAACAAAAAAGAGCAGTTAAATTTAAGTGCTAATGGTTTATTTAGTTTTTAAAGCAGAGATTGTTGGTTGGCCTAGGACTACTTTTGCAAGCACATGAGTGTTTAAATTGTTCAAGTAAATAGTATAACTTCTAACTATCCAGACAGACAGCAACTATTCAGGCTTGCATAAGGGCAAAGGGTTAAAGCTTTGATTTTCAGTCCATTAAAGAAAAAGGAAAGGAAGAAAAAGAGAAAAGGCAACAAATTAAAAACAAAAAAAGAGAGAAGTAAGAATCATTCTTACTTCTGCAGAACCGTGGAGAGAAAAAAGAGCAGAGTGAAAGGCAGCTCTGAAAAAACAGAAGTAAAACAAAAAACCATCTAGAGTTGTAATACCATACATGCACCATTCATGAGGTGTCATGTCTGCAGGAGAGAAGAGGAAAAGGGAAGAGCTGGAACATGGCCAGGCAAGAGATGATCAATTTAGACACTTGCTTTCTTGCGTGACACACATCACTTGCAGATCACTACAAAGACATGCTGCCCTCCTGCAAGGGAATAGACTGGGGCTGGGGGAAAGCAACAACAGGTTACCGTGTTCAGTGCATATCTGGTGCACAACATTTACACAACAAACAGGCTATTGATAAGCTTGTTTATGGAGATAATTAATAGCTTATATATATTTAGCAGAACTGCTTGCATACAGGTTACTTTCTGTTCAATCACAATCTAGGTTTACATAGCACACAAATGACTGCAATACTCAAGAGAAATGCCAGGGGATCTTAACTGTTTTGAGGTTTCTTCTACCCCATCCCAAGTCTTAAGTTATTATGATTTTCAGGTAGAGTTCTAAAGACAAACTACAAGATTTAGCAGCTACTAAGATTTAGCTCTTTTTCTGTGCCAAAACAGCAAAAACACGTTAGAGATTTCAGTTTAATCTTTTGTTTAGGCAGATTTTTTTTTTTTTTTAAACTGGCTCAAAACTCCTAACTAAATAACTTTCTGTGGTAGATAAAAAACTTCTGGGGTTGGTTTGGGGTATTTTTGATACACTGCTCTTTAATATGTTTAAGAAAATATGGAGCCCTTCATATAATTGTATGAAAATGTGTTTCATATCTGCATTTCATATAGGTAAGTAACTACCTAAAACCTCAATGCATCAGGTAACTACTCTTCCATAAGAAGGCATGGGATGCTTCTAAAACATACCACATCTGCAAAAAAGGTTCTGTAGTTCAACTAGCCAGAGACTTAATGCCACAGAAACTTCCCTGCTTCCTACAGCACTTGACCCTGGGGTGAACCAAGCTTAAAGGAAACACTGGGTTTGCATTTTTTTATTGGTTTTATACTAGCACTAAGAATAAAGCTTTAGCTTTCTTTTAGTTCAAATGAGACTCTTTCCATACCTATAGTGGAGTGAAGGGCACTAGAAATACACAGGACTGCAACAATGGCTTTGAATAAGGTGAGAGGAAATTACTAGTTTTCTAATAGGAATTAGTAATTCCTTTCCCTACCAACACATTTTCAAGGAAAGATTTCCCTCTTAAAAAAAACCAAACAAACAAACAAAAAAAAAAAACCAAAAAAACCCAACTTAGTTCTTAAGTCTCCCCTAGATCTGAATTATAAATCAGGAAGACCAAAACATCTTTGGCATTCCTATTTAAGTTGCATGCTTTAGAATATTGTTACTGCTAAACTGTATGTTATAGCACTACTTGCTCAGCCCTTTCTCCTTCCTGTTTATCCCAAGGTGTTCTCCGTAAATCCTAAGTCTGGAACAGGGAATGCACAGGTGAGATCAGAGGCAGTATCTGAGTGGCAGCAGTGACTGCATTCACCCACAGCACCAGGCTGATACTCCTAGACAAGGAGGAGGAATTCCTGATATAGTCCTAGAAGAGTATATTGGGAATTGCCAGTAAGGAGTGGTTGGCACAGGACACAGCCTACTCTGTGTTGTGCTGAGCATAATTGAAGCATAGCACCTCTAACAGTAGGATCAGACACTTACCTACATACCCAATTTTTTTCCCTCGGGATATCATAAGCCTAAATTAACAGGTCAAACCAAAGCTTTCAAATCAAAGAGCCTTCAGTAACTCAGGTTTCAAGAGGAAACAACTACAGCTCAATTCTTACAGGTAATGTAGTAAATACAGTTATTGGAAGAGGAAATATAAATTAAGAGTTGAGTCATGCTGACGCCAAGGAAAGCACTCAAAAACATGCAAGATACTATGTGGGATCTCTGATAAGATAAGCTATTCTTTCTAAATATAGCAAATATGTAGCAGAAGTACTTGTTAAAAAAGTACAAGGGGGGGAGGGGAGAGGAAGCTTTCAACAACTGCTATGAAGGTCTATCAATTGCTTCCTTTCTCTTTTTAGAAGTCTGAGTGAACTTTATAAGGCTTTACAATGCTTATCAACATGTTGTATCCTCAAGACATTCTAGACTCATTAGAAGTGTAGATCAATTCATTAATACCAGAAAATCCTGTACTCTGCTATGTTTTATTTTCTTCTACATAATCGTATCCCTGTTTCAGATGGAAAGAATTATCTCAGTCTACTTTTACAGCTATAGCTCAATCTACTCAATTATACAGCTACTGACAGGTAAGATCCCAGGTATTCCTATTATGCATCAGATTTCAAAGGTTAGGGTTATTCTTTCTTTTAATCTACAAGCCAACGTAATACAGACACATGTGAATATGGAATGTTTAATAAAAATCCAAAGTAGTAAAATAAAAACAAACCAAAAGAGAGCACAGAGAAAGACAGAAAGGAGATTGTATACATATTAAAAAAGAAAAGGAAAAGAGGTCTTTGAAATAATGTAACAACACAGAGTATCAGCTGCAGCATTTTAAAGGCAGCTCTGGGACACTAAGGAAAAAAGAAAACCAAAAGGCCTTTTTTAACCCAGCAGGGACTTTCAATTAGCCAGATGTAAGTAAAGTAGCAGCTATCAGTGAAAGGCATTTTCTACCTTCCCCTGAACTGCACAGAAAAAAACCCTCCAGCTCCGAAAAGAGTTAAGGAGGAGTGATGTCTTTGCACAATGCACATCATCCAAGTTCAAGATAATCAAAGTGAATTCCCCTTATTTTGTTTATTCAATAGATATGACAAACCCAATGTGTGGTTCTTACACTAGAGGCTGCAAGAGATGCTCAGTTCAGTACTCACGAGATTTAAGTTAGTCCATATTGCTGCAGGAAGTGACCTGCGGATGGGGAGCATGAGATGACACGATCTCACTCTTTTCACGGGAGAAATGTACAGTAATTGCCTAAAATAGACACAGGCTTTTCTGTATCATAACAACAAGCAGTGACCTCATCAGACACATGTGTACAAATTGAATCCCATTGGAAGGATATGTGAATTATTGTGAGATCTAACTGTTTTCAGGTAAAAGTTTAGGAAAAAAACAAAAAGAAAGAAAAATAATCAGAACAGGCCACAGATATTGAAATAAATAATGCAAAATGCACTGAGTACTGAAATTCCTGCTCATTTGCAGCAGTTCCATTTTATATCTCCAAATACTTACCTATGTAACAAATTTGTGTGAACTCTTCCTTTCCCTCTCCCTCCCAAATAAAATTAAAAAAAACCCTAGTTTTGTGACTGAAAAAGCAAGACAGATGCCTTATGAAATCAACCTTTCTATTACCAGTTACCAATGAACTAAATATGCATTTTATTTGGTATTAAGTAACTGTGTACAACTAAAAAGTTACAAGTGTATATAACAACTGGTCCCATTTTTTTAATACATAAAAATAAAACCCCCTACATTTTGGTTGGTTTGCCAGTAGAGTTCTAGAAAGAACAGCAATAGCATACAAGGCAAACTACTTTTGCAGCAGATTTGCAATCATGTTGTCTGAATGAGGCTATGAATCATCAAAAGGGCAAACAAGAAAGCCATACAGGAATCGAGTATCTCATTCAGTTCCCCACAGTTTTTATTCTGTGTGGCAAAAAAGGTTGAATAAGTGCATTGAAAAGGCGGAGTTGATAATGAATCTAAGAATTTAGACTATCTTTGAAGTGTACTGAGATTACACTTTCCTCACACAAGGAAATGCTCTCATTCTTGTAGTATACTTCAGATATACTCACTGTTCAAGTTACCAAAAAGAGAACCATGTGATATTCCAAGTAATAAGCAAAAAAGATTGCTTCATGTTAAAACACAGATACTTTAGGTATGAAGGTGATATGAAATGTATCCTGGAAGCTAGCACACAGCAAGAGAAAAGCATTTCTAATTGCATAAGGCATCAGTTACTAATGTGCAGCACAACTCATCCTCCTTGGGATAAAACAAACTTACTAAAAAAATATCAATAAACCCAATAATATGTTTCATCTTGAGAAGGAAAAATCAAGCCTAAACCCAGACAAAAATGGTTGAAATACCATACCTCAGCTTTTCACTCCCAAAACTGCCATGTGCATAAAATTATCCTTATTTACCAAGGACATGAGTCCAGCCTGAGATACTTAAGTATTAACATATAATACAAATAGTATCTAAAGTTTACTAAAGTTCACTACTTATAGTAGTTACTGGTTTATGCAAGTTACAGATTTTTACTTGTATTTTTGCATCATGATTGTATTTTGCAACCTACAGGAAAAGCTTTTTAAGTGCAAACCCCACCTGATGATCAATGGGTATTAGAAGCCTGTATGTAATAGAAAGGTCATATGTAAACCAAAAAAACCCACCACCCTCATTTAAGACTGAATTACTCAACTCCTTACTGAAACCAATGGCAGCTGCAAAAGGAAACCAGTACTGATTATTTTCACCTCATTATTAGAGTTGTTTATCCACCTTGCCACTTTTGAAATCTGAAGTTCCAAAGCAAATATTGCAGTGATATTCATCTTAACCTGTTTAAGTCAACCAGTTCAGAGATAACATACAACCTTGTCCCTGTTATTTTGCCATTTCCTTAAGCTGATTTGCATCGTATAGAAATACAAACCTTGCAGGTAAAACTGTTAAAAGCTGGTTTAAGGGCATTTTCTGAAATACATCAGAATTACAAAAACAAAGTTAGCATGTTCTCAATGAAAGTACTGTTAATTTTATCTACAGTCACTTTTCACATAAATAGTAATACTGCCAACACTGAGTACTGAGAAATTATTTGTCAAATAATTTGATCTAAAGGTCTTCCAGAGAACGTCTGTAGCACACAGTGCCTGGACGTCACAAGATCAAAAATAGTGACTTGTTGCGTGAACCCGCACTGGGCATTCAGTTTCACCGCTGATGCGGTTTGAAATACAACTGCAGAACTAGGTAAGTTTGAGAAAGATAACAGCCACAGAAGTTATTCACTATTAAAACTTGTTTCCAAATGGAAAAAAGGCAAAAACCAGCAACTAAGGCTGAAATACATTCACCCCATATTCACACCATAGTCATAACTACAAGTGTGCAATACCAACCTTAACCTTCTGGAAGGAAAACAAGTTAAAAAGATACAGAACTCCTTGATAAACTAGAGTCTGCATCTCCAAGAACTTAGGAGAAGTCACTACAGCACATCTCCATACATGTTCTTTTAATTACAGAAAAAGCTTCGAAAGATAATGAATACTCTGAACATTCATCTGAAGCACTGCATGAGTTACTACACAACTTGTCTCCAACTGAGGATAGACCTGTTTTTCTTACCCATACTTCCCCTCACCCCCCTGAATGTTTTATCCCCTTGAGGAACTGAAGACAATTCAGTTTTCTTGGCACAACTGACTGATTAGGATGAACTTTTCATTAAATACCCTTCCATCCCATTTCCCATGTTGTTCACCTACAAAAAAAAAAGGACATATTTCCAGGTGACAAGAAAAACACTGCCATCATCTGGGCACTTCATTTTCCATTTAAGACAAAACTGCTCTCTTCATCTTTAAGAAGAATCAAAACTGCCACTTCATTTGTCATGTGCTATAGATCAGCTTTATAATTAAACAACACACTAATGCTCATGTCACTTGATTTTTCTACCTATGTAACTTTTTCTTGTACTAGATTATTAGCAATTATTAAATAGAAATCCAACCCTATTAATTATTCTGACATCACCTTTGGCAGTCCATTCCAGATTGCTAATACTCATTGGTTGTAAAATTTGACAGCCATTAGAAACTTGAACAGGCTACCATAAAACTGTCAGAATTCATCTGTGAAGTGTCTATGGCCTATTCAGAATAAAACCACTTCTGAACATTTGGTTTTGGGTAGGAAAGACCCAGGCAACAATAGGTAAAGTGTTGCCAGTCCAAGTTTCCATTACCCCTGCACAAGTCTGATCACAGCTCAGCTCAGTTGCCTTTAACTCCCCTTCTAATGACCTCAAAGCACAGAACATACAAATCGAACAACAAATATTGGTAGCTGCTAAAATATACCAAAGTTACATTGTGGATATAAAATTTCATTTCCAGAGATGAAAATATATGAAAACTACACAAATCTGCTCTTATATGTCACTTCAGTGGCAGAGCAAACTTCACACAGACTTGTATTTGAACAAAGGCTGAGGGGGCAAAGAGTTACACATCATTTATACAAATACCTGCTGGCACATTTCAGAAGAGCAAAAATAAGTCAGATATACATAGCTGTAACCAAGTGGTGGTAAAAGAAACAGATCACGAAGCATTAAACTCAAGTTCACTGCAATGTTTTCAGCTTGCAGAGCAAAAAGTTACTGTTTAGAAAACTCATTTTACATGTCAGAAAGTTATTACTGAAAAAGCAGGCATGCAGGCTTTCCTACGAAAGACCATTCACACAGTTAAAGATCTGCATTAGCACTAACGGCTAACTTCCATGCACATACTCCTCAGAGGCCAAAGAAAGTATCCACTACACAAACAGATCATTCCCTCACTGATCATTTTTGGTTGTTTTTTCCACTTTCATTACCATCTGTAATTTGTAGATATGGCTCTAAAATGAAGCTAAAAAATTACAGATCCTTACCTGCCACACCAGCTGAAATCATGTGTACCTGGGTAGAATCTGGATTGAAAACACTGTTCAACTTTTCCTTGCAGTTTGAGTAGGCAGCAAAATATATAGCTCTGAAATCAGAACAAAATCCAAGTTAAGTTCATTTTATGCATCAATGCCCTTACAAGCAGCACCATTAACTTCACCAACTCAAGATGATGGTTGTCCAAGTCTCAATTCCTCAGTAAAAAGCTACTCAAGAAACAGATGTTGCAGAGCAGTGGGACTATTCTAGGAAAGGGCAAAAACAAACCCAAACATCATACTTGAGAACTGTTTCTTCCACAACAGCTCCATTTAACAGTTAGTGAGGGGAAGGCTACATGATCAGAAATGTGGCTATGATGGTTGTGGCACTAGGAAGTTCAGCTACACAGGCAAAACACTGCTGAACTGAGAACTGAAGTTCCATTATTCTGCATTTCTTTAGTAACAGATAACATTTGTTCTAATGCACCTAAGCTCATTTCAATAGCATTACAATTCCACAAGAATTACCATGCAGCTATTTTTTTTATAAACCAAAAAGCACACTTAAATATTTATAATATTATTCTAGCATGTAAGATGTAAATATGGATAAATTTGTGGTTATACTTTATAACTTAGGGTTATAAATATTTATATTTTAAATGCTCCTTAGTTCTGTACTTAGAATAGACAATTTTTTTCTGATTACACTACAAAATATCTGCAAGCTTGTACTTTGTTCAAGTGTCAAGTGGTATCAAAGCAAAGCTACACATCCGAGTCAGCACGCTAATGCAATGTATTACGAAAAAAGCCTATTTTCATTCATTAAAGCTAAAAAAAACCAAACCAAACCAAACCAAAAAAACCAACCTTACTTTAAGCACATTTAAACCTCATATTTAAACTTGTTTTAACTTAAACACCCTTCTACAAGAAAAGAAAAACATGCCAGTTTTCAGGAACAGAACATTAACCTCATTAGCTGTGTAAACATGTTTTTCTTCATTATAAAAAAAGATGAAGTGCTTACTTCATGGGTGTAATTTCCAAAATGGAATCTGAACTCAGTTAAGCATACTGGATGTGTTATGAAACATGGTTCTCTGTGGCTTATTTAAACAAAGAGCTGCTGTTAAATCCATTTAGCTTATGCTTAATTGAAATGAAGTACTGGATGAAGACTGAGTCAGCCAGAGGGGCATGAGGATCTGCTTATTTATAAGACATCACATAGTAAATCAAGTTGACATTTTTAGTATGGCAGGGGGGATGGAATAGGACAGGATCAACAAGTTAAGTATTTCACCTGGGGGAAGAAGGAAAGGGAAATAGAAGATTTAACATAAAGTACAGTAAAAAGAAACAGGTTTTTTTTCCAATTGAGGATATTTTTCACTGAGGACAGTTACTTATAACATTGAATCTATTGCTGTATTGAAGTAGCTTGTAAAGTCATATCAAAGCTGAACATTCTGACCAAATTGGACTACCAAACAAGAGTACAGGCTTTTCAGATTAGGAACTGCTGATACCCCACAGGTGTCAGTGTCATGGTTTAAACCCAGCCACACAGCTTGTTCACTCACTCTCCCCCTTCCTCCCCCCCCTCCCGGAGAGACGGGGAGGAGAATAAAAAGAATATAACTCCAACGGTTTGAGATAAGAACAGTTTAGTAACTAAAGTATAACACAAAACACTACTGCTACCACCAATAATAATAATGATGAAGGAAATAACAAGGGAAGAGAATACAACACCTCACAACCCATCAACTGACACCTCACCCCCACCCAGCAGTGAACCAACCCTTCTGGGTAACTCCCAGTTACATCCCCAGGCATGACGTGCTGTGGTATGGAATACCTCTTCGGCTAGTTTGGGCCAGGTGTCCTGTCCCTGCTTCCTTCCAGCTTCCCCTCCTCCCTGACAGAGCATGAGGTTCAGAAAGTCCTTGGTCAGACTAAACATTTGAGCAGTAACTAAAAACCATCAGTGTTACCAGCGCTGTCCCCAGGCTGAAAGTCAAAAACACAGCACTGCACCAGCTACTAAGAAGGAGAAAAAATGACTGCTACTGCTGAACCCAGAACAGTCGGGAACAAAGAAAGCTCCTGGAATTACTTCATCAACTCCAAATAGCAGTGTTAAATTAATGACTGAAAAATACCCTAGGTATTCCTAATTCCTTAAAAAAAAAAAAAATATATATATATGCTGAAAGTATTCCAGTTCCTGATTTATGTTTTCCTCTTACTCATGTGTAGGATCTACAGAACAACACCTCATTTCTCAGATTCAAGTAGAAGAGAGATCAATGCTGAATGCTCAGTCCACTTAAATGAAGTTTTCCAGAAGCATCCAAAGACCTTAAACCAGAAAGGTTAAGATACTCTGTGTGTGCACAAGACAGGAAAGTCTTCTGTTCAGACAAAAAAAGCAGGTCACTAAGTCAACTGAAGAACAAAACCTTGTGCAACTCCTTAAGCACTCCCTTCCTTAACTGGACAAAGCTCTACATATGGGGTAGTACGCAACAGTAAATATTATACTAGCACATAGGATAGTAAATGCAGAGACAGTTGGAGCATGCATGTGGGACTGGAGCTGCAGAATATAAGTGGCTCCATTTCTCAGACAACAAAAACACTCCAGCAACCAAAGGTTATTTGCTCTTCATTTTTTACAACTGCAGATGCAAAACTTGCTTCAAATTAACCTTAAATCCCTTAATATACAGCAACCTAAATTTCATCAATGTTATTTTATTACTCTACACATTTGCACTTACCTGGAAGGAGCAACGCCTACTAGATTAGGACCCAGCCCTCTGAACAGGGAACGAGGACCTTCCTTTTGCAAGATCATCCTGGAAAACAAAAGAGTGACAATATCATTCACATCAAAATTAAGGGATGCACTGACCACCAGAACTACCATCATTTGAGCTCTACTCTGTATAAAGATTCCACAATAGCTGACAGTGCAGTGCTGGCCACAAAAATTAGTCATTTCCTACAACTGCCATAAAATAAAATTCCTTTATTGCTTGATATACCATAGAAATCAAGGAACCAAATGCAGAAGTACAGCCTTATGTTAATACCTCAAAAACAGGAACACAAAAGTACATGGTTAGCTTATCTGTTACTAGGAAGCTAAAGAAAGTGTCCTTTTATCAGGGAAAAATCCTAAGCACAGCAATGTGCACATTCCTGTAGGTTGTAGATAGCTCAGGAGAAAAATATTTGATTCTACCTACATTGCCTGCATCACCTCTTAGCTCCCAACACTTACGAACTTTTTTGGGAGGGATGGGGTAAACAGCAAGATAGGAGGAGAGAACAACTTAAGAAGGTTAAGTTACAGCAAGTCAACATGCCTTCTGAGAGCAGCTCAGGAAGATGTCAGCTCTATGCTTACCATGCAAAAGATGACACTGGCTAGGCAACCTATTCTCTACTTTTCTCAGTAAGACAGAAACCTCAACATGGCTTTGCATGTGCTACCCTGATTTGATTCTACAAGACTCCTAACACTAAGTTACATGTCAGAGGAAAGCAGTCTTTCAGATACGAAGTCCTGTGTTCCCTATCCCCATGAATGATTTAAATCCACTAAGCATTCAACTACGAGCTCATTCCTAGCTTTGTTTCTGTAAGTTACAGTGATTATTTTGACTACAGTAAAAGGAAACAGGAAGCTCCCATGCGAGAAGTAACCCTTCCTTAAGGCTTGCAGAGTTTTCCTCCCTATCAGTTCTGAACCACCGCTGCCTGTGAGCTCCTACTCAAGCACTGTTGCTGGGCTGTGCAGCCTGTGGATTTTCCTTTGACTCATTCCAGGAAAAACAATCCTCACCTCCTCAGGCAAGGCAGCTCACTTAAGTTTGAGAGTAACAGAAAAAGGACCTGTAACCCATGTGAAGACTTGGGGCTACACTGTGGCTGTGACATCTCATGGTACCAGGTCCACTATAAACACAGCTCTGGAAAGACTGGAAAGCATCTACAGAGAAACAGGGTTATGAGCAGTGAATTGAGACCTCAAATGAGGCATTACTAGTACTTACGTGTTTGGAATATCCTCCCCATATAACTGGTTTTTAAAGTTGAAAACCATTATACAGGTAGGTAAACTGGCACTATAAGAGGATAACCATTAATAGCCAGTTTTAGTGAAACCAATCTATCCAACAATCTAGATGCTAACCAGATAGGGTATTTTAAGAAGAATGGCAGGATATTGGAGGAGAAACAAGGACTATCTGCATCCCATTATTGCTATAGCAATTGCTTAAGAACCAGATTTAAAGTTAATTCGTAACTACTTCTGTAGATGTTGCCAAACAGAACTCCATGCTTATTTAGAAACAGAGGCTAATACACACAAATAATGATCCCGTATATTTCTTCTTCAAAATGACATGCCAGTTAACTGCAAGTCAATAACTCTATGAAGCAAACTGCATTTGTGTACATGGCTATTTTGTTTGGAATTTACTATGAGAACAAACAGGTGAAAGCCATCTATAGCACTGAAGGAGATACCAAACCTATTCCCATTTCCAACAACTGGACCACCACAGCTTTACTGCTAAATTCAACTGAAATTTTACATTTGTTTTCAGTAAGCAAAAATAAAGTGGTGGCTGTGTAAAGTTACCATCACTACTTAGGAATGCTAGCACGTAATGTGTCCAACAACATCTTATATTTGTATCCTTAACAATCAGATACAATTTGTCACACCTAATTGTTGGTGGCATTGCTCTGCAACCATAATTGGAACACTGAACACATCCTCAAAAGCACTTTGTAATGACAAATTTGACATGCCCATCATCTTGAAAGCATTTATAACACTTACAGAAGGAACTGTTATAAGAAATCTTAACATATACCAGAGATCAGCAAGGGCACAGCACCAGATTATATCAAATTCCACTTAAACACACTACTTAAAAATCACTACCACCACGATATCATGTGTTACACTTACGTATATATGCACATACAACACATGCATGTGCACAAAACAGCTAGAACCTCAGTTTCTTAAGAGAAACTCAGGAGTACAGTGTACCACTGTTTCTTCTGGATCTACAGTGTCCTGGACAGGTACCAGACACCTGCCTGTGGCCTGTACAAGCAGTTTAACTGTAGCCATACAACTTGCCTTCTGGCTACTGAACATCAGAAGCATTGGTGAGAGGAAGGGCAGTCCCATTCAGTGAGCTGCTATGCGAACAAAGCATTCCAGATCATGGCAAAAATCTGGCCTAACTCTTACTAGCCACATATCCACCAGAAGGTACTGAAAGGAAGGAACAGTGTGGAGTGGTGAAAGCTGAGGGAGATTAAGAAGCTCAGTTAATTTCCATAGGACTTCTTGCCCCCATATTCAGCAATATCTACAATTTGGACACAAGACAGTTTTAAAAGTCTTATGCTAACATTTTTTCAGGATGAAAACAGTCTGGCACTTAAATATAACAGTATTGCCAGTGAGTTTTAGAGACATAGTTTGGAGCTGTGATTTGTACAGGGTACACATGCTTTGGCTAATTCCAAGTACAAACTCAAGCATGAAGGACATTCTGAAGAGCAGAATGTGGAACTTAATTGCAGTTAAAAAGTAAATAAAGGAAAGTCATCTCAGTAGCATCACGATAGATGCAAGAGTCTGAATCTTCCATAGGGATTTGCCCAACACACCTCTTTACTCCTCACTCCCCAATGTAACCAAAACCTAGTAACAGGTACACTCACTTCAAGCAATGGAGAGGCCCAGGAGAAACTCTCGTTACTCGATTGACAGTAGCACCATTCACAGTGTTGAGATGGACTTCAGAGACATAGAGAGTCACAGAGGAGGACTGCAATCGTGTTTTCACAACTTCCAGTGGACATGTCAGAATTGCACCAACAGTACCTCCACATCTGCAGAGCAAATAAGATCATCACATTAACTGCAAAGACACTGAAGGATACATTCACATATAATTAACATTATACCCAACACAGTCAAATTCCAAGAAGTGAAGTAACAATGGATCATGCATGACAAAGCTGCAGTTATTTACCCTTGAAGGCAAATAAACTGTTCAGTCAGTTTGTCAACTCCACAACTTGGAGTGGAAATTTAAACAGACAAAGATACTTCAGAGTAGTTCAGATGCATAGTCTTCAGTACATACTGTTCAAATCAGTTCTGGAAAGAAGCTCAGCATCTGAAATGTTTAACTCCTTATGGTAATTTTTAACTCTTTTTTTTTGACTGTTTAGTGTGCTCCTGACTACCAAAATAAGGTGCCAAAAATCCTTAAGGCTAGGAAAAAAAAAAAGTATTATCTGCACTATGCACACAGGACTCCATGTAAAACCTAGTAAAAACTGGCAATTTTACAAAATTAAGACACTTATGAAAACACCTTCAAAACGCCATTTGTACTTCGGCCATTCTACTGTGAAAGCAATGATTCCGAGTGTTTCCTGAGTTCTGCTCATTACAGCAAAACAGACTAGATAGAGTAGAACCTAGAAAGGCAGAAGAGCTTTAGTGGCTGAGCACGTCAAGACTTGCAGATCTTGTTTCAGTTCACCACTCACTCCTGTGAGCAAGCCAAGGCAAACCACGCATGACTTGTGCTGTCACTGGAGTTACTCCTGTTGTGCTGGAGCAGAACACAGCCAGGAACCTGCTGCCTCAGCAGCTCTGCTCAGAGGATTCTTCTGGTGCTTGTTCATAACTGACTTAATATCTGTATTCTTATCTCCTTACCTACAATCACATACAGAGGGAAAAACATCAAAATTATGAATTGTGTTTCCAAACGACAATCCCAAACCCCTTCACTTTAGCATTACAAAAAAAAAAAAGGGCTCCCTCCAAATATTTTTATGTATTCTTAACTTTGCCAAATACCTTCTTAAAACCATGACCAGAACACTATAAGCATCCTTAAAAGAAAAAAGGTTGAACGAAAACAACAAAAAATAACCAAGAAAGAGCCCCACCAAACCCAGGCTTACATTCAGGTATTAATGCTACTAACAGCTCAGCCTGAAATCCACTAACACAAAAATACAGTTTGTACTAGATTCAAAGGGCCCAACTTTCACTTCTCTGATGCAGTAACAAGAGCTGATGTTTGATTCTGACATGATAGTTATCAGCTATTTTGCTGTAACATGAAAGGCTCAAGCACCCACCCACACTGCACCCTAACAAATCTATTTGTATGAACTCAACTGACAATGCCAAACAGCTGCAATGTAGGATAATGGCTGATGTTCACTTAATGCTCTATTTAAATCCAGTGACCTAGACGTACCCTATTACTGAGCCTAAAGGCATCATGTCCCACCCCTAACTCCAACATTAAACTGAACATTATACTCCTTTCCAAGTTTGAATTGATGAAAGAAATTAAGTTTGTCAGTCTGGAAAAAGGTGTTTTCACAGGACGATGGAGGACAGTGTTCCAGTGTGTGCTACTGACACAGCTTTTAGAGGAGCATGTTTAAATACCTCTGAATGAACCATCTGTCTGTTTACTCTACTGATGCTCAGCCACAAATAGACTTCTTAAAATAACAGTTGCAGGAAGAGACATCTACACATGCTAATATTTATTTAGCAAGCGTAGGAAGCAGTAGGAGCCTGTAACATGTTGTGGTTCATTACATTAACACTACCATGAGAAGCACAGGTAGGTCAGCCCTCAAAAACACCTGACATGGAGCTTTAGAGCTTGAGCATCTTCAACACAGACAGCAAGATATTGCATCTCCTGCAGTTCAAAGCAGACACTTCTGTACGGTAACATGCCTGGACAGGCCACATAGGAAGCTGGCTTTAGAGTTCACTTCCTTTCTTGTAACCCTCTGTTTCTGATCCTCAAGTCTATTTAAAGATCTTTCTACATTTGATTTTGGACAGGTTACATGAGGACTTGTTTTCAAGCAAAGTAACAGCAGGAGAAAGCACACGGTATGGTTAATATGAATGAGATAAACATTATAGAAGGGAGAACAACGAAGGAGAAAAAAAAACTTGGCCTACATTATTCAAGAGGGCTTGGAATTTGGAGCCTTTATTGCTACTGGCTCCACAGCTACGTCACACTGTAAAAACTTTCCAGAGTTGAAGATTAACACTGACCTTGAGCTTGTATCCTGCATGTTCTTCTGCATCATATCCGAGCGACCACAAGGGATGCCCGACTGTAACAGCACTCTGTCAGACATTCACTGTGGAGGGGTTAAACACTGCATTCAGCTCAATTACTGGGGAAGAGGGCAGACACACAGCCACTCAGTGCTTGCTGTTTTTAAACAAGCCTACAGCAAGTAGTTGTTCAGTGTTAACCAGCCGATGTAGCAGCTGCCAGCACTATTTTTATATGCATCAGAAGGAAGCAGCAGATCACCTGCCTCCCTTTGAGACTTGTGCACCCTTCACCTGCACCACAATCTGTCAGTCAAGTAACTTCTAATAATCAGCACCCTTGGCAGTTTACCTGTAGTGTTGTTGAGTGGTTTGTTTGGCTGTTTTTCTTTTTTAATTTAAGCAGTTTAAGATGTCTCACCTGAACCCAAGAATACTTCGAATGTTTTCCACTAAGTAGTGATAGATAGGATTAAAATTCTCCCCTATCTTCAACGCATAACATTGCTATTTAAAAATCGAGAGAAGTTTCATAGCGCTATATGGTTCTAAGCTGCCCACAAGTCTTTGCAAAATTGCCCATTTCTGTCAAAATGTAATACCCCATTCTCCCAGCCCTCAAAAAGCCCCATATAATAGAGAAAGCACAGAATCATTTAGGTTGGTAAACACCTTTAGGACCATTGAGTCCAACTGTAAACCCAAGCACCGCCAAGTCCACCACTAAACCATGTCCTTAAGTGCCACATCTAAGCATCTCTTAAATACCTCCAGGGGTGGTGACTCCACCACTTCCCTGGGCAGCCTGTTCCAATGCTTGGCAACCCTTTCCATGAATAAATTTATCCTAAGATGCAACCGACTCCTCCCCTGGTGCAACTTGAGGCCCCTTCCTCTTGTCCTTGTGAGAAGAGGCTGACACTCACCTTGCTCCACCCTCTTGTCAGGCAGCTGTAGAGAGCAATAAGGTTCCCTGAGCCTTCTCTTCTCCAGACTAAACCCCCCCAGGTCCCTCAGCCATTCCCCATCACACTTGTGCTCCAGACCCTGCACCAGCTCCATTGCCCTTCGCTTGACCTGGTCCAGCACCCCTATAGCTTTCTTGTAAGAAGGAGCTCAAAACTGAACACAGTATTGGAAGTGTGCCCTCACCAGACCAAAACAAGTTCCATAGTGTGGAGGAACCAGACCTTGCTCAGCAGTCACAACATCCACTGAGTGTGAGCTCTATCACTGAGTGAAAGCATAATCGAGGAACTACACTGATTTATCTAGTTCACTTGAACTTTAAAATAAACACTGCAAGGCTCAACAAAAATCTGTTTATGAGAAACTGTCAATAAACATAGCTTGTAGGAAAACAAAGAAGAGGGAGCATTCAATAACTATGCACCCTGAACAAATAAGCAACTTCTAAGCAGCATGCCCACAGCTCTGTCACCAGCATCAATGACAGTGTATTTTACTTAGAAATACATTTCCGGCCCTGCTTATTTAAGAGACTACTAGAAATACTGAGAGAGATAGACGGCTGCTACTTTGTGCTCAGAGTCCTGGCTGGCCACTTACACCCACCCACCAGCTCGAGTTTAGAAAGTGTTCTATAGCTTGCCAGCAGACTACTGCCACCACTCGTGCCATCCTCCTCACCAGCTCAAATTAAGGGGTTTATCTTATAAATTGTGGTTTAATGCAAATTAGGAAGTAACACAGTTCAGAAAAACATCTCCAATGAATTATAAAACTGTTACATTTCTTCTCAATAACACAAGTGGGATTTTTGTTAATTGCTCACAAAACTCTTACTACCTAAACCACTCTGGGCTTCAGCATCTCCAGTCATGTGCTAGGCCCCAACAAACTGGGACTTGGGAGAGCACTTGGTAATGCGCAACTTTTTCTCCAGGATTGGCAAGTTTCACCTGTTAGAATAAGTAGGTAAGGAATACACTGTTGCTGACAGAGTATGAACTGAAGAAGGGCAAAACCTAAGGCAGTCCTGTGTCTGAATGCTTACACCAGTTTCCACTGAATGCTATTCAAATGATGACTTGCTCTTCTTACCTATCCTAAATGGCACATTTGGCTCTAAACAATGTTTACTACAAGCCTTCTTCAGCTTTGCCAAGTGTATAAAAACCTTACAAGGATGACTTTCATCAGAAACACCTCATCATAGAGGGGCACAAGAACCCACTTCTAAGTCCCAAGTAATTTGAAGGGCAGAAGAGCACAGATCAATAGGTAAATCCACAAAAATAAGCACACTGGTAAAAAGATTAAAAACCCACTATTGCCACAGTCAAGTTAGAGATCTCAATCTGCATCTTAACCTGTAAGAGAAGGCAAAAGACACATTGTGGTCAGAGAAACAAATACAAAAACATGTATCATCTGAATCATCTAATCTGCAGGACTGCAACAAATTTAACACTAAAACTAGGCAGAGATGTCTACTTGACACCTCTGGGACAGAAGAACCTGGGGAAAAAAAAGCCAACAAACGAAATATAAAACCCCAATCAAGCAAAACCATTGATTTGATATCTGATGTGCATTTAGTAGTCCATCACCTCACTGGATTAACAAAACCAAACTTGGAACTATTTGGGCTTTAAACGCCTTAGCAATGCAACACAGATGCAGCACTGACAACCATTTTCTCCCAGATAATCATGTATTATTTGTGAGACACTGCAAAGAAATAAAGACATGCTTAAAAACCTAATCCAGTTCGGTATTCTAATCCCAGGCTCTATTTCCAAAGATGACTGCACAAGAACGCTTTTCATTCTAACAAGTGTAGGGTATCTACCAAGGAATCCCTGCCTCTGTCCCGAATAGTTGAGTACCTTCTACTATTACCTTACACCCTGCAATTAACAACAGAGGCACCTCTAACACAGATGAGGGTCTCAACTTCAGCCACTGGACTGTCTATGAATGCTCCAAAGCAGATGAATATTCCCTGTAGCAGCTGAGCTAGAACTGAAACTGTCACTGCCAAGACCTTGATTCCTTCAAAACAATATGTATTACATAAAAATTAAAAGACAAAGCTGCATAGTACTAGCCTCAGACTCACCTTTCACAGGATTTGCAACCAGTCTTAAAGACTCAAAGATAACCCTTGACCCTGTTATCTTTGGTCTACATTCATTCGTGTATTTTACCAGCTGTTTCTCTTTCCTGTATGAAAAAGAAAGTCCCATGCAAATACTGGCTGCCAAAAAAACCAGCAAGAGAACTGAGCTCAAAACTCTGTCAAAAGGAACAAAACGCAAACAGAAGTCCTTCCAATCTCTTCACCACTTAACTCCAAACTCAGGTCCCAAATCTATCAGCAACTTCATAGAGTTGTCTCAAAACACGAGTTAACTTTCACATCAACAGATACAGCATCATTCTTCTGAGAGATTTTAAGGGCTTTAGCTAGTACATTCTTACTGTTTCTGGAAGTTGTATCTCTTTAATCCTGAATTTTCAGGGGATTCCTGTTATTATACTGTCAAACTTGTATATTATACACCTTTCCATCTTTAATATTAATATAACTACTAGAAGTACTGGCAGAAACTCCTAACCCCCTTATTCACCATTATGTTTCTTCCCTGAAACTCAGTAAGTTTAAGTTAAGCTTAATCCTTAAACTAAAAATACTAATTAAACTTGCTATTTCTACTTATCAGTGTGAAAATAAAATTCCCCTGATGTGCTGACATGTGTTTTTCCTCTTTTTACATCTGGGTTTCTACAAGGGGAACAAGCATCACTGGGTTCCATTATCCAAAACAAACATCAACATGTGCAGCAGCTTCTATTAGGAACTAGGGTAAATAAACTTTTACTATGACATTTGTATCAGGTAAAAACAGCTGAAAGCATCAGTCGTCTAGCAGGAAAGACAAGAAATGCCAACTTCACAGTTTCCTGAGTATCAACAACAATTTCTTCACAATTGGGTAACTTCATGGAGCAAACCCCAAGCTGCCCAGCACCTGAAACAAACACTGGCTTATTCCACACAGAAAAGTATCTGAACACAAAAATAACCTGAAGCTTCTACAGGAAGGTAGTAACCTCATTATGCCTTGTAACAGGAAGAACGCATTCTGAAAGACATCCATGCTTGTGCCAGGAACCTATTTTAGGGTCAAGGGTTTTCTAAGGTCCAAGTGTTTGGCAAATCAGCTATAGACCAACTGGCTGTTTTCTGAAAGGGAGTAAAAAAAGTCCATATCATCACACTACCTGCCACATTCTTAACTAGTATCACCTTAGATCTAAAAAACACCAAACAACCCCAAGGGTTCACTTGATACATTTCAACCATGTCTGATCTTTCTGAAGAACTCAAACATTTACTTTAAATCTATTTTTAGAGCCTTTGCTATTTTAGCCACTAGACAGATTTGCTAAGAACCTCTGTCAGAAAAATCAGTGTTTGGCATTACAGATCAATTTTAGACAGTTCTATAATCAGGATAATTAATAATTAATAATTCCCTATACTCTCTCACTTATTAAAATACTAAACAGCCAAATTTCTGCAAGAAACACCAGAAGTAAAGAAAGAATTAGGAAGTAAACCTGAGACTGTCCAACCCTGAACTCAGAAAAGCAGCTGGCCGCTTCCTAACCCAAACCAATCCCTCCTTCTGCTGAGGAAACAGGTAAGTTCTCATGCCCTGGTGGAAGTTTGTATGATACAAACTTACTGTCATAAGCTTTCTGAAAATGAAGAACAAATCATGAAAACCTGGAAATTATTTCTGTAGCCAACACACAAATTTTTATTTGATGGACCAATTACAATTGCAAGTAGATTAATCCAAAACACATTAATCTTCTCTATAAGAGAAAACATTAAGGTCTTCCTGCTCCTTTTTTTGTTGCTTAAGTAGTCTAATAACAAAAAAACCCAACTAATATACTTGAACTAAAATGTTGATCTAAAGCCTATATTTCAGTCACAAGACTTTGTAATTTTAAGGATGCAGCACATTCAATGTATTGTTTGGTTTGGAATAACAGCACCTGAGTTTATATGACTAACATGCTGCCTGCAGTGACAAGAGTTGCTATTTGACTAGGAGATGGAAAACCAGATAATAGGCCAAAAATTCTGCAGTTCAACTCATGAAATGAGTTCTGTGCAATGCAAACAAGTAGTTTAGAAGGAATAAAAGTAAAATCAAGAGTTTCACCTGAAGTATCATTTTCTATCATGATCCAGCTAGTAACAGTTCCCACAACAGCAAGATACTATTAGCAAATGCAAATGTGGTAACTATGTAGTTTGTGGAAACAGATCCTGACAAATAGGGCTACCACAACAAAACATGACTCAAATGATTTCAAACATGTCACAGCACGAGCCTGAACTGCAGGTACACTATTGATCCAGTCAGGTATGTTGTACTCTTCAGTACAGACTGCACCATGGCAGTTTTGCACAGTCTAGAAAACTATGCATTAAGATGACAGCAAAGTTATTCCAGGGAACCAACTGCTTACACATTCTATCAGTTAAAATTGCCTTAACAAATGTGTTCTTAAAAGTCAGTAACCATTTTTTTATTAAAATTATTGTTTTTTCCTATCTTCTTTCCTGCACATGTGATGCTCTTCTCATGCTACGCATTTTCTAGTTCTAAATGTAATGGCTGTTATTTTTACATATAGAATATCTTATTTTCACAAAGCCAGGAAGGTCTAAGTAGTGCATGGGAGAAGGGTTACATGTAAATGAAGTAGTACTTCCTTGTTGCAGTGGCTAATGCATGAACTAGTCCAGCAAAACCTTTCAGATGAGTTTTCCCCTCTACTAAAAAACAAGGGGAAAGCACCAGTTCACTGATGGTGCTAGAAACTATATTTAAACCATTTCAAAAATCAATGCTTATTTTTTTCTTTTTAAACTTCATAGTTAGTATTTCTACCACAAAATACTGGTTGTACTCACAATTAATAGGCAGTTATGAAACAGAGATGGGATTCTTAAAAATGAAGCTACCTGAGTATGAATTACTTTAAAAAACAAAGCACTTAGTGCTGAGTAACTCCCTCACCATCACTGCCCCCACAGCCAGCACTGGTAAAAGAGTCTGTCAGACCTGTCGGAAAGGGGTAAGGACACAGAGATAGGAAAAAAGGAATCAGGAGAAAAAAATTATTAGGCATATGACACTAACTCCCAACATAAGCTTGTAATGGCCCAAAGTATTGCAGGCTGTCAGTTGTTGAATGGGTCATAAAACAACCTAGGCAGCTTTAGAAAAACCCCATAGTGGCCCACCCCACCTGCATTACTAAAACAGCAGTGTCATTAGTTACAGCCTCATTACAGAAAGCAGGAACTGAAGTCTGAACTTAGACATTATAAAAAACAAACAAACAAACCAGCAGATTGAGATAATAATGTTGTTCCCATACCGTCTCCAGCAAAACCTAAAGGAAAACAAAGCGTCCTTCCTTTCCCTTAGATGCACTGAAGACTCAAGATCACTCAGGTGACCTGTACTCCACCATGCCTGTGAAGAAATCATGAGATGACCCTGAGTAACTTTTCTACTGCTAAACTCAACTAAATACACACAGATAGCCTTGCTGAACTAAGGGCACAGGAAACATGTGGTTGGCACAGCAGGACACGGCTTTCAGCCTTTTCCTCACAGCATAACCCTTTACCCAACTGGACAGCAGCTAAGCACAGACCAGACTCCTATGCAAAAAAGAGCTATAAATGAGTTGCGCTGAGCAATCTTCATCAGGACTTAAGTTTCAGGTTTATAAACCTATCTCTATCATTACATATGATTCTGCCTAGTTATCTCTGCTGTGCAGAGCTATCAAGTTCAAGTGCTACAATAAATAAGGCAGCACTCCAGTTTTTCTGATTGTTTACAGGGATGTGAAGGCTGAAGATAAAACACGCACTAGTTCATCTCGGGCTTCCTGATGCACAATCCCTCCCCTCTTAAACAGAGTGTCAGAAGTTCAGGGGGTGGAAAAAGCACCTACATAAACCTGCATCAGGCGTAACACTGGAAACCTGCAAACGTGCTGGAAGCTAAGGAACTGTTAATCTGTATCCAACTCACCCAGACGTGCTCAGAGTAAAACACTGTGTGATCCTTCCCTGCGAAACACTCCAGCCCAGAGGGAGTCAGTTCACTTTGTCAAGGAGGAGCACAAATGGAAATCCAAACTCTCATTGGATGCAGTCTTGTCCCTTTTCCCACTTCCCCACAGCCACGCTCATTACCCAAATACACTTCTATAATTAAGCCAAACAGGATCCCCAGCTTTCTCTTTTAAGCTAAATGCCTCTGCAGGGACCACATGCTGTGTGACTGCACACATCCCAAGCATTACAAAGCCTAATGAGATGAAGACAGACTAACATCTGCAAAAATACCAGTTACCTCGAACTTGACCAAAGCTACAAAGGCCACATATTCTAACTAGATTCTTCTCTCCGATTTCTTCCTCCTTCATAGGCAGAAAGCTCCATGACCGCACCAAGCCCCACACCTACAAGCAACAGGCACCAGAGACGATCCGCATTCAAGTAACACAGCGGCCCTTTGATACCAGCTCTACCCTCTTGTCACTCCTGGGCTGTTGAGGGGACTGGCGCCCTTCGGCAGCCTCCCCGATGGGTTTGAGAAGGGCTCAATATGTTTCTCCACAGAAACGCCAGATAACGGTGGAATTCCTGGCGTGGTATCAAAGAAAACAAGCTATTTATAAGTGAAACCTCCACTCCCTTTCCTCAAGGACCCACGTTCCCCTTGCGTGGTGCCCGTAACAGAAAGCCACACACGGGGCCGGGCCTGGCAGGCACCGCCTCAGGCTCGCAGCGAGGCCCAGGGCAGCCGAAGCACCCCCGGGCCTGGGCCGCAAGGCGCACAACCAGCCTGGAAGGGCTGATCCAGGCCGCGGCCGCCACCAGCAGCGGGCAGGACCCGCACAACCCAGGGAAGTGGGTAAAACCCACCGGCGCCGCTTCCGTGTATAGCGGTAAGGCCGTGGGGGAGCTGCAGGACGGCACGCACCGCGCGTCCCGCTCCGCGAAGCCCGTGAGGGAAGAAGAAGGGCGGGAGGGCCGAGGCCGGTGTCACCTACCCGCCAGCGAAGAGGTGCACCAGGGTGTCTCTCTGGCTCATCCTCGCCGCCTGCACCCGGCGGGAGGAAGGGCTCAGCCGGCTTGCAGCTACCGGCGCTCAGCATTAATGCGCCCAGCGGCGGCGGCTGCGGGGGAAGGCGGAGGGGTAGAGGGCGGGGCTTACCCTGGCTCCGCCCCCCGCTCGGAGCCGCTGCGGCAGGCGTGGGGCCCCCCTCATGAATATGCAATGAGTCCCCGGTAAACAGAGGACGCCATTGGCTGGAGGGTGTGACGTCACCGCCTGAGGCGCGGGCTGCCCCTGAGGGAAGGTCGTAAGCCCCGCCAAAACCATGGGGAAAGGGGTAATGGGGTAACGCTGTTGTGCCTTCAGCGTCCCAAACTGCGTGGTTAGCACGGCGTGCGGTGGGCTGAGGGGTTTTGGGGGTTGGTTGGTTGCATTATAGATCATATCTATGATGTAAATATCTAATTGCTTCAATAGCAATTCGTGGAAACCTCATAGCAGCCTTCCAGTGTCTGAAGGGGGCCTACAAGGATATTGGAGAGAGGCTCTTCACCAGGGAGTGTAGTGTAGCAGTAGGGCAAGGGGGAATGGCTTTAAACTGACAGAGGGGAGATTTATGTTAGATGTTAGGAAGAAATTCCTCCCCGTGAGGGTGCTGAGGCACTGGCACAGGTTGCCCAGAGAAGCTGTGGCTGCCCCATCCCTGGCAGTGTTCAAGGCCAGGTTGGACAGGGCTTGGACCAACCTGGGTTAGTGGAAGGTGTCCCTGCCTGTGGCAGGGGTAGGAACTGAGTGAGCTTTAAGGTCCCTTCCAACCCAAACCACTCTGTCTCCCCTAAAAGGCACCTCTGCTCTCCAATGACTGTTTCTGAAGTGAGCATCACAACTCATTGGATGACTTTTGTCTTTGTTTGTCTTCAAAAAATATATGGGTAATGTAAAATGAATAATGCTGCACAGGAAAACTCCCAGGATTGTGTATAAAGTTGTCTGAGTCAATGCTTTGAAACTCCAAGCCCCCAAAAGCAAATAGATGATTGGCTACAGTCTTTGTGAATATCCATGAAATAAATGCAGAATTATTTCAAAAATATAAGGAACTATTTCGTAATAGCACAAGAACCTTGAATCTCTACATTAATAAAACAAGCACACACTTTGAAGCAGTCCTTTCCTATAAAATACCTCTAGAAAAGCGAGGTGCGTGGAAGACACAAGCTACAAATGTAATGTGGAATTGTGCAAGTGTGATGGGAGTTGAGGAGGAGGTTGGATGGGTGGCAGAAAGCTTGGAGAAATGTGGGATGTGGAGATGGTGGAGTAAAGAGAAGTTACATCGAACTGAGTCAAGTAAAAGTAGGATGTATATTACGATTGTATATTCCAATATATGGAATATATTCCAATTTTGCAGTTGGAATTCTGCATTCCTGCTATATACAACACATTGAAACTAGTGAAAAACTGAGTGAGAATTGTTCCAAAATAAAATAAGAAAGACTTGCAGAAGCCTATAGTATATATACATGAGACATGTTAAACTCAGCTTTCAGAAACTGAGAAGGGATCGTGCAGCTTGGCACAGGATGTCACACAGAAAAGAGTAAATATATTCAGGTTAATTACAACAGACACATTGTTTTGAGAGTACTGGAAAACTATACCAGTGATTTAATTAAACACTGCATGAAAGATGAAGGGTTGTATGCCACCTACTTAGTTTTAGGTCATGAGTCCAATTTCTTTCCCATTTCCCTCAGTTGCTCAAGACAGAACAAAGGATTGCTTTTCTGTAGGCCGTGTGATGCCACCCAGTGAGCACATGTCCTTGTAAACTCAAAAGAAGATTAAATAACAGACAAAGACTGGTTTATTCTTTCTCTGTATAGGTGAACTCCTACCCTGGGAGCTATTAACTTCATTTGGCACTTATGTCTTGCACTGTGACAAATGTAATGGGATTATTTTTATGAATGCATATTGAATAGTAAGAATAAGTACAACTGTTGAACCATTTTGTTTACATAGAATCACAGAGTGGGTTGAGTTGGAAGATACCTTAACGCTCATCTGGTTCCAATCCCCTGCCACAGGCAGGAACACCTTCCACTAGACCAGGTTGCTCAAAGCCTGTTCTGTTGGGTTTTGGACTTACTCTTCCTATTAGCTTGGTGTAACTAAGGCATGTAATGGGATTTTCCTAAGTTGCAATAAAGAGAAAAATGTGTGACTAAAAGTGAAGCCCCTGTTTGTACAATTTCTAGCTCTCAATTCTTCTCAGGATACCACCCCCATAGCATGTGCTGCACTTTTCCTTGTGCAGTCTTTGAACAGAAAACATTCCCTCTTAAATTTCATCAATGGCTTTCCATGTAAAAAGGAGCAACAGAAAAACTTAACCACCCTTCCTGATACAACTGCTTTTTCCTGCTCTTTTATGGCAGATTAAGGTGGGATGGTATAATTTCTGCTGCTATTTTTCAGTCAGGCTTATAAAAATTACATTTGTCTTTCCATGTGGAACTACTGCATTGGATTCTTGCTCTTATTATTATGGTTGTAGTGACCCTCTCTTTTTCAAATATTTATATGACGACATTACACAAGTTTTCGATATACAGGCAATGAGACCATAACTCCACATTGGAAACACAGATGTAGGTTTCATGGCTTGGTTTACCCTATAGTGTTCTTTAAACAAGCAGTTGCTATCTTTTGCTAGTGCCAAGGTTAGCCCTTATAAAACAATAGCAAACAATTCGCCTGTGAAATAACATTTGTACTAACCAACCTATTATGAAATAGTTACCATTCTCAGATGCTCTGTTTATCTCAGTGATACATTATTCCCTTTCCCAGACAAGCTTACAGAAATGTATTTTATCCCATCAAGCAACATGAAAACAAGGCTTCTTCAGTTGGGAACTCTGATTCTGAACCATTTTAATCCACTTCTTTCTCCTTCTATGAAATTCTCCTGCTGTGGGGTAAAATTATTAACTGATAACTTGCTGTGATGGATGGACGTATTACATGCTCATGGGGAGAGAGGGACATTTGTATCCTTGGAAGACTCAAAAAGTAGCAGGTAGGATCCTTCAGTCTGACAAATTCCTCAAGTTGTGTGAATGGAAAAAAAAACAAACCCCAAATAAAAAAAACACCCACACAAAACAAACAAACAAACCAATCCATAAAAATAAAAAAAAAGAAAAAGTAAAGTTAAAAAAAAACTAAAAAACCCAAACCATAACAAAAAAAAAAAACCACACACAAAACCCCAAACAACCCCCAAACAAATACGCCCCCCAAAACAACCCGCCCTTCATGTTGTTGAATGGAGAACTGAGATTGAGAAACAGAAGACAGTGGCACAGAGCTCACCTAAGGCCCTGGCTCAGGGAATACCACGTGAATAAAGCATGCTGTGTATGCCCTGTGGTGCTGCTGAGAGCTGGATGCAGAGGCCAGCCTCACGTTCAAGGACTCATGAAGCACAACGTGTTATCAGCTGGCTGTCTCTGAGATGCTGAATAGTGAGACAGAAGGAATCAAGATCCCTTGATCAAGGCCATCTACAGAAGTTGCTCAAAACACATTAAGAAACACAATTGCAGTATGCTGCTTTGCTTCTTTCTACAAACTACTCTTCCTCATAATCTCTTTTATGCATTCTTCAAATGACTGTCTCATCACCGTGCTCTGTTTCTCTCCAACCAACATGAAAAGTTAGAGGGGCTGTCTTAAGGTATTTCATAAATTCTACACATCTTATCATTCCTAAAAACCTTGTATAGGCCTTCTTTTTCTTGATAATGGAGCAGGCTTTGCTCCTTGAGAATACATACATTTGTATGTCTGTTGCTCAAAGGCTTATCAGAAGTTTGTAGCTTACAGAATCTCTTGGGAAATATCCAAGATAAAGCAGAAGAGGACAGGGAAAAGGGATAATAAGTAGGGAAAGAAGAAGAGAGGAGCAGCTGATTTCCTTTAAAAAAAAAAAAAAAGGTGGGAAGAGCAAAAGCACGAAATCGAGGTTTGGGAGAGCGGTGTATATGTAAGACTGAGAAAGAGCAGAAAGCAGGATGATCTGCAAACAAAGAGTGAAGACAGGACAGGTCATATCAATACCTGGAGGTTCTTGTTAGGAAGGATATAAGCCCTGTGTTGAAAACTGGATTTCAGATTTGCAAACATCCACATACGTACTGGAGAGACAACAAAGCAGTTAATTCTGTTGTGCTTCGTCCTTGTGAAAGCTGTGGAGAACACTTTGCGTGACTTAATCCTGTCAGTTTTCAAGGCAAGTGTATTCAAATTGAATCAGGTGTACAGAAGAAACATTCCAGTCATCTGGAAAATGGATGGCTTATCATATCAGAGAACACTTAAAAGATTTGGTTTGTTTAGATTAGATAAATGAAGGCTGAGACAAGATACGATTACTGCCTTTAATTATGTCATGGGATTAAGCTACAGGAACCAGAAAAGAGAAATAGCACATAAGCTAAAGGTCAATATTAGCAGCGTTATCAGAGCTCATGAATAAATTCAGGTTGAGAAAAAGAAGATGCTGTGATGTGGTTTTTTACAGCACCTGTAGTCTCAAATGGGAGATTTAAGGTACTGTATGCACCTTACGCTCATATGAGTCTCAAACTGAGAAGGTAGATAGGCTACCCTGCCTTCTGAAAGATGCAACTCCAATATGCAATTCTGTTTAAGCTCATCCGTAAAAACATGGGCTTCTGTCCTTAGCTTACTTTCAGAGTGGTGGGCAAACAGTGTCACACGGATCCAAAATCAGTTTTCGCATGTGAAATTCTTCACATCATTTTGAGAAATTTACTCCTAAATAGAATGAAGCAGAACTTCTACAGTTTTGCAGAGTGACCCATTTAGAATGGGTGAATGTGTGACCGCGTATGTTTTACATAGCTGGAGTGAGCAAATCAGGGAGCTTAGTAGTCATGTGGTTAGAAGAGCAACTGACTGTTGTTTATTGGAAGAGGCTGAGTGTAAGTGTGGAGGAGGGATCACAGCAGTGCGTGTTGGTCTCCGTGGTGTGTTGGCCTTTAGGGTTTAATGTAAGCAGCCCAATTTAGACAACTGAGCAAATCCAACCATCTTAACTGTGCATGAAAGCTATAGAAGTGTTTTCAGGCCACTAGCACTAGCAGTTGCCACAGGAGTCAGCCACCTTGCTGCTCTCACTTGATAAATGTGGCTTAATGATTAATTTCCATCTGGAGGAGATGTTACTTCTCTAGCTTACTTAAGCCTGCAGAAGGAATCTGCTGACTCAGGTGTACATTAGGGAGCTAGGCTTCATTACTGCTAAAAAACCGATTGAGGAAGCATTGCCAGGAGGCTTTGCTTGTTTCAAGCGATAATGCATGTGAAGTCTTGGTATGTAGCTGTAGAGTATAGTATTTGTTTCCTGGATTGTACCCTGGATATTATGCATATAACACAAAGCTTAGTTAGAGCCTCAATTTTTAAGGTAAAGACCGTAACTAAAAGGAAAACTCTTAAATCCTCGCTACAAAGGGAGGATCTTGAGCATCGTTCATAGGTTGTTTATCCTGACAAGGCAAATGTTGTTTCAGATTTTATTTTCAGTAATCAAACACAATTCAAACACAACACAATTCACACACAAATCAAACACAACACAATTCAAACACAATTCTAGTGCTTTGAAAATACTCTGGAAAATCTTCTGCTCATTTTCTGTGCAAGTTTAGACACAAGGAACCTCAAGTAGTTGCATTCATATCATGCTGTAAGTACCTTGGCCTTGCTGCAATTACAGCTTGGATGAACTTAGTCTTACCACTCTTGTGGAAACAGGAGTGGTTTTTGTGATGTGATACCAGTGAGAGCTGATGGAGATGGTTTTGACACATTAATTTTCCAACTCTTGACTGGATTTGGAGTTAGGTTGTTAGTAACTATAGTGAGAAGAACAACATTTCATTTTATCGATGATAAAGTGATGACAAAATTTCATTGATTAGGTTGATTTCATGAAGAAACAGATGTTTAATAGGATGTGTTTCTCCCCAAAAATGAAACAGAAATTCTGTATAACCCAACATGATTGCTGATCTATATTTCAAACACCCTATTTTTAATCATGCTATTAATTTGTCCATCTCTCCTTCTAAAAAGAATCTTTTCAATTTCCATCTCTCAAAAGACAAGAATTTCTGGCTAAGAATAAACTCCTTACTCCTTCCCACAATGTTCTTCCAGTTACATTGGAATCTTATCTTAATTTTAGTTTGCCATGTGAGCAAAGCAGTCTACTATGTGCTCACAAAGCCAAGTCTGTGTGTGATTATCTAACACACATGTGCTTCAAGTATATCCGAGCAGAATTCAAATGTTCCTAAATCCAGCTTAGTACAGTATCAACTTTGTTTCCTGTTGTCCTTCAGGTTCTGCGGATAGATTAGTTACAGATAAGGAATCAAACAGAAGTTTGTCTGATACTGTTTTATCCAGACTACAGCACAAGGTTCATATTTTGAGATATTTAGCCACATTTTTTCATTAGTGGAATCTGCTGTGGGTAGCTTGAGGCTTATGTCTTTCAAATGGATATGACCCGTTCTGATATGTAAAGAAGGATGGAGGGGGAAAGCATGCAACTTGCTCAAGTAACTGTTAAATTTATATGTAGACCCTCCATCTGTTGGTTCATGGTGGACGTATTAACAGTGGATTCTCATTTCGACTTTGTTCTGACATAAATATGAATAATAAAATGGCAGTTAATATTTAACAATGTGTAATGATCTTTCTTCGAATGGCTTTACCTTCCAATGTTTTTGTTTTTAAGGAGCAAGCACTGAATGACAGTACTCGAGTACTGGCTTTCTTCTTACATAACCAAATTCATAATGTTCAGAGGAGAAGTTATTATCCATTCTGCAACAGTTATTTCCAGAATGGGAAGCTAATAGTGAATTTGACCTAAGATTATGACATCTGCTACTTCGTTAAGGTGAACATACACTTAATTTAAGAATGTGTCCTTCTCAGAGCTTGGAAAGTAATTAACAAGCTTTGTCACAGTCAGACCAAGGATTGCCTGTTGTTGAACAATGAAACTAGCCCTCTAGGTTATAATCCAACCCACCCGTGAGTATCAGACTGAGACCTTATAAAAGAGTTACTGATGTAACCCTCATAAAGAGTATGTTGAAACCACATTTGAAATATGCGTGAAAACCAGTTCAAAATGTACTGCATTACAAGAAAAAGGGTATGTGGCATTTACAGGAAACCATCATTCCGTATTATGCAAGAGAAACCAATTCCAGTGATATATTTAAATTGTTTGGGGGAGTGGAGGGTGGGAATCCTAGGATCTGAACATATGCTAAATGTTAGAAGAGAGAGTTTGGATTTCATCTAACATATTTAGTGGGACAGATGGGATTTTTGTTTCCCAGTTCTGGGAGTTGCCTTTAAGAATTCCATCCTGGAGTGAGTCCAGGATACTTTCTTTTCTGCTACTTAGTCACATATTAGAAAGGACTCGAGATGTGAGGATATGCCAATACTTTTCCTTTAAGAGTTTCATAGAACAGCAAATAGAGTGTGCTATGTCTGTGCAACTTTCCCCTATAAACATGACAAGCTGTAGAAAATAAATCATGAAAACTGCTGGATTGCCAGTGAATGAAGATGACAGATGTGACTTTTTATGTTTCTTTTAGAAGACAGCATAAAAAGGAACTAACAAAGGGTTATTGATACATCATGGCATATGCTAACATATACTCACTGTTCTCTCTGCCCTTTTTGCATTCTCCTGCTTGTAGTTATTAGCAAGACTTTCTAAAAGAAGGAACTGGGTTTTCAGAATCACATGGCAAATATGGATATATGAAGCCTTTATATATGAAGAATTTTTCCAGCGCTGCCAGCTGCTGATGTAATTTCAGAAACACAGCTAATTTTGCTTGTGATATCAGAATCTGTGGATTGCTGTGGAAGTTAATTTTCAGCTGGCTAGTTCTGGGAACAAATATGTAGAAGAATAACTTGGAAATACAGATCCAATGTTTTCTTCATGTTTACAACTGCTTAGAGGAAGAAAAATTATTGCTTAAGCAGTATGCTGCTTATATATATTTCAACAACACACTGGTGTATAATGCTGCAAAGGAACATCATATTATGCACCACAATGTCAACATTATGCGATTAGGCAGCAGTCTGTAGAAAAAACCTGTTAGGTGATCAGAAGACAGACTTGTTTCACCAGGCCAGAGAAGCGTACATGCTATTTTTACTTCAGTTTCTGAGAACTTCAATAGCTGGAATTTGGGTTGCAATGTCAATAGAAGCACTGAACGCCACAGTTTGGCTATACTAAGTGATTTCTCACACTGGAGTGGTGCATGCGCGTGTGTGTGTAGGAAACACTTCAGTTTGAATAAAACTGAGCAGTCCTCAAACAATGTGACAGTTTGAGTTCCTCAGACTCTAAACTGAACCTAATTCACACTGAATGTAATTGGTTATAGTTCAGCATTGATTAATCTTCAACTGAAATAAATACCTCGGTCTGCACAAGGGGAGATTAGGCTAGTCAAAAGCGTACTGTGATGTTTGCTTTTGTATTCTATTTGAGAGGTCAGATAATGGAGACGTCAATTAAAAGCAGGATAAACATCAGGCTTCTTCCAGTGGAATAGCCTTTTCCTTTCTCAAATGGGAGTGTGAATTTATCTTCAGAGCAAGCTGCCAAATCACTGGTTATGTTTATATTCAGTATATCCCAAACATGACCAGTGAAAATTTCAGGGTTCAAACTCGTTTTGTAGAAAGCAGACACCAGATTTTTGAGTGAAAACATCAGTGTTAAAACTTGGTTTTCAGAAAGCAGTGGGATTTTTAACCTCATTCACTTTTCAGTGTTTGTTCCAATTATATCAGCATGACTTCAACATGCAGAATGAAGTTGGCTGTAATGCATGTATGTTTGAAGAAAATACTTCAATTTGAATGAAACTGGGTAAACGTCAAACAGTGTGCCACTTCCAGTTCTTCAGGCTCCAAATGGAACCTAACCATGCTATCTCCTGTGTGTCTTTATTGGCAATGTTTCATCTGTGGGATAAAACTATAGTACTTATCCATTGACCTTTACCATCAGGCTGTAAATATCCTGTTTTCCTCCAACAGACTTGGTAAATACCATGGTTTCATCCTCCTCAGATGTGGTTTTGTTCTATGCATCTTTTTTTCAGGGAAAAGGGGAGAGTTTGGCTCCCAGCCTTGTTTTACAGGCCCCAAGTAACGATGCCTCCAGTAGTCGGAGGTGCTATCACCGAGGCTGTTGTTTAATGTGTAGTCTTAACCACTGAATCAGAACATCTGTTGAGAAGTAGTTTGTCCTCACAACTAGGAAGTATGTTGACTGGTCTGATTCTAAGGGCCTCTGGCCTTGGACTTATAGAGGAAAGAGAAGTATGTGAGGGGCTTTATGGGGTTGTATTCTGCTCCACAACAGATGTGGTCATTTGGCTATATATTTACAGGTATCTTCTATTAGAAAAGTAAGCCAAAGTGCAAGCCTCTCTAGTGTTCATGGTGAGTTCTTACATTTGTTTTCTGATTCTGCACAATTATTATGCAAGAAGGCACAGCCAGCTGTGAGACAGATGGAGCCGCGTATGTTTCCACACCCAAGAGGGAGGTTTGTGTACAGAGCTACATTCAGAAATAAGGCCAAATGAATGATACCAAAGGTTATTCACAGAGACATGCCTGGATTTGTAGATAGATTCACTTGGATTGTATGGGTGATTGGTTGGTTTTGTGTTAACTTTCTGGCTGTAATAGAATTCTTCTTGCACTGAAGTCTATAAAGCAGTAAATAGTGAAGCAGTACTTGGAGAGTATTCCAGTCAGTAATCTAAATTCAAGATTATTGCATAACTTGTGCATGTGGTCTCTTTCCCAAACTAGGGGTGGTTGTGCACCTTCCTCTTCCACAAAAATCATGGCACCTTGCCACCACCACCTAGGAAAGTCTAGTGTGAAAAGAGATGCCACATTCTTTTCCTCTCTCATTTGCTGCAGCACTGAAAAGCTCTGCAAAACGAGATAAAAGCTGCTGCCTACTGAGCCTTCAGGACTGGCTCAATGTGAGGATGATTTCACTGTTTATCTGTAGGGCTGCCTTTTCTCACCTAGATCAGTCAGAGCACAGAAGAGTTGCAGTCAGGAAAATAGAGAACAGTCACCAGATAGGCTCCTGTTTACTTACCACAGCTTCAAGCAGAGGGAAGAAAGCTTATTCAACAGTGCTCTGATTCCAGTCAGCAGTACCATGGGCATTGGTGAGGGCTATAAGCAGGCAGATCAAGGAGTGCCAGTATCATGCAGGACAGGTAGAGTACGTGCCATCTCATAGCCAACACATATAAGAAGAGAGCTGCCTTTAGTGTGAGTTAGATAAAGTAGATTTTCTTTAGGTAAGCGTAAGATTATTATTCTCTGTTATAGCTTTTTTCTTTAATCTTTTGCCTTTTTGGAGATGATGGGACTAAAAAGATTTGTCCATATTTCCGCCTTATTTACAGCTACCCTTATGCCAACCTGAAAACAGAACAGTGCTGTGGAGAACTGAGCTCCCAGAGTGCATACAGCTAACCATTGTAGAGGGTCAAGTGAATGCACCAAAGGTGATTTACAGATGGATATATGGATTTTCCTAACAAACCCCCTTCCCCTGTTACAGTCTCACATACCAGACTAATGTTTCTTCCTTTTGTAAGAAAAAAGTCACTGCTGGGATTAAGGCAGGCACGGAGCATTTCAGATGAGGGAGAAGACAGTAAAGTTTACAAAGCCAAATGTTGTCTGTAATCGTAATTGTAAAGCTTCCATTTCCAGGCTATGCAGTCATTTCCAAAGTGACTTTTAAAGAATACAGCATTTGAGGACAGATGTTTTATATAATTTCTAATCTACCCTAGAACAAATCACACACATATGATCTGTAATTTGGTTTCATTTCTCTATTATGTGGCAAACACACTTCCTTGAAGAGATGTGAGTCTGTAGAAATGGCAAACACATCCTCAGTTCAAGCTGAAATGGAAAAGCTGCAGGTAACTGGCACTGCTGAAATGCAGGCCATATTGTCTTGGCTAACACTAGTCTGCAAGCGATAGATATTAAGGCTACCAACAAAACAAGTTATTGAAGGTGGGGATCCTATAGGCTAAGGGACTCTGCTTGTATAGTAAAACATCTTCAATAAAGCCTACTGACTAGGGAAGCGCTAGAAAATGCCTTGAGGTGGGCTATAAGTATCAGCATACCCAGCCTATTACTGAGTGACTGTTGTGAAGTAGAGGCACAATTCAGGAAGAGGAGTTAGGTAATGGTGTCCCAGTGCAGCTGAGCACTTCCTCCCAGCCACAGCCCAAGTAGAAACAACCCCCAATGAACAAATAGGAGACTACAGATCCTGCTTGCTCATACTACGTTCCTTGTGTTAGCTGATTTGAGATATGGAGGGGTCCTTCCTTCTATTGCAGTGTCTTGCAGAAGCAGGCCGCTAGAGGGCGTCTTGGTTCGGTCTCTGCATAAAGCCACCGCCCTCGTTCAGCGATCTCGGTCTGTGCCCGGAGCCCCGGCAGAACAGCTCCGGCCCGGCGCAAGCAGCGGCCACGGGCAGCGCGGAACTTGGACACCGCTACCCGTTACCGGCCGTGCCCCGGGAACAGCTCCGCCGCGAAGCCCCCGGGAAGCGCAGGACGCCGGCACAGCCGCTGCACAGCTAGGTCCGCGGGGAGCGGCGAACACTGACACTAAACACTCCAGCCCGGCCCGGGGCGACTATAGGGCCGAGGGGCGGGGCTCCGCGAGCATCCGCGGGGCGGAGGAGATTTGAGCCCCGGCGGCTGCCGTTGGCTCCCATTCACCTATCTCGCTCCGCACCGGGGCCGCAGCTGCGGGTCCGGGCCCCCCCAGCAGGGTGCAGGGGAGGCGCAGGGGGTTCAGGACCCGACTGGGAACGCACGGAGGACCGGCGGGGCTCAGGGAATAAAGCCCTGAGGTCAAGAGCCGGTGACCCCCGTCCTCGCTCGAGGCGTTTGCGACCACCCGGGCAGGGCTCGCCCCGCGGGTCCCCCCAGCCAGTTCCCAAGCACCGCCCCGCCAGGCCAGGGATCTCGGGGCCGTTCCACGGCACATGGGGTTTCGGGGCTCAACTAGGGCCGGTCTGCGGCTCAGTCAGGGTCAGTTCGGGTCTCAGGAGGGTGTTCTGGTGCTCGCGATCCGGGGCCGGGGCCGTACCCAGCCAGGCATTTCCCGGCCTTAGAACAGATCCCCGGTCCCGTGCCTGGGCCAGAGCCCAAGTCCTGCACCTCTGGGGGCTCAGAAGCGAACCGCCATTAGGTGTTTCTGGGGTCAGGACTGGGAAGGGGGATGTCGGGCTGTGGGAGAGGGGTGGAGGGGTGCAGTCACGTTGGTACCCAAATGATGGGATGCCGGGATGCACCAGGCTGCATTAAACATCTGAGATAGGCGAAAGGTGTTTTTCACACTTTGTTTGGGCTTCAACTTTTTATTTACTCAAACCACAGGAGTCCTGGGCGCTCGTTAGCCCAGAGCTGGACCGTGAGCAATTATGACAGGTGACATTCATCTACATGTCGTGACAGTGATTGATTTATGACCTGGCCATGATACGCGGAGAGACTCCACAACTCGTAAAAGTTGTAAAGTAGGTATGCTTTTATTCAGCGCTGAGGTGCATCGGGATCGCTCCTTCAAAGTATGCACACCTCAGTGTCGTTTTCCCGCTACATTTATCCTCCAAAGTTACACGCCTATACATATTCATGATCTATCCCCGCTTCGTATTATAATGAGCTAAAAGGTCCTTTGCACATGCGCAGTGCCTCCCCGAGGTCATGGGTGAGGGTCTCAGGATGAAGTAAATGAGTCTTCCTCTTGTGGGCAGGGGTCTTCAAGACGAAGTAAACGAGTCTTCCTCTTCTTAAACTTTTCACCTTTGTCACATCTGGATGCCCCAGTGATTACACAAGTAGCTGAAACCAGCCATATCTGTCTGTCTTTGGATTAACTGATAAGTAGAGAAGAATGAGAAGGAACAGTAGAATGGGCCAACTGATATGTAGATGTGGTGAGGAGAAGGAGAAGAATGGTAAGGAGGATGGGTCAACTGATAAGGAGGATGGGCAGAAGAATGGTATGTAGAAGGCAATTTATGTTTAGTGGGGCCCCTAAATTCCACAGCCTTCCAGGCGCTAGCGTTTCTTATATCAAGCCCCCTTGTATCAGTCCCCCCTTTTCTATAAAGTGAGTAAATTCTTTTACTATTTTATGATTATTATTTACGACAGAGCTATCCATGTTCCTTCTATTGATTTATGGAATAGCTTCAATATATATTGTATTACACACGGTACAATCATTAAAATGAATAATACTATCACTAAGATTAGAAGACCTTGTTTAAGTATGTCCTTGAACCATCCAGTAATTCCTAGGCTATTTAGCCATTTATCCAGTCCGCCTCCAACAATTCTAAGCTTCTACGGAGGCTGCTTCTTGGACTAAATGTCTTTTGGAGGCTGCAAACAGGGACAATTTACCTAGATAACATGGTCCCCCAAAAGGTTTGGAAGGAATTCCTGGCCATGCATGGTCTCCACATATCAAGAAATATCCTGGGGGTAGAGCTTTGGGTATTTTGTCATTGTATTGTAACTCGTTTGACCATGTACTAAAAGTTATGCAGCGCTGATTGGTTCTGTCAGATCCCAGGAGTTGGAATTCTTGCATCGGGATTGGGCTGATGCAATTATCCAACTGGTTCCTCGAGCCCTTTTGACCATTTCGGTTACTGTGGTAAAATTTAGAATCGAGTCATCCCTTTCCTTTACCCATCCCCGAAAATCAAAGGGGCTCAAGTATGGTACACCAATTAAGCATGTTTGAAAAGGATTTCCCACCCGTGCCAAGGTCAAAACAGAAATCAGTAGCCCCAGTCTTGTTTGTCCATGTGAGCCAGATATTAGTGTTTCCATGGAACACTCTATCTTTCGTGAGTTAGTTTTAATTTCACGGCCCTTTCCACCTTGGTTCGAGATCTTCTTCTTTTCCTGTGGGTCTGAAAGATTTTATATACACATAATCTCCAGGTTGTGTATTATGTACAGGACTATCCAGTCCTCTGCTTCGAGTTCCAGCCACATGTTTTTCAATTTTTCTGAGTTGTTTTCCTCACTCTATTATATAGTTATTCATAGTTTCTTCTCCCACTTGGGGAGACGGTCCTTGTTGGACCCCATGTGGTCTTCCATAACCCTTCTCGAGTTCTTGGTTTAGCTCGAATTCTCAACAGAGTTAATGGAAGTGCCTGGGGCCAAGGTAGGCTGGCCTCCTGACCCAATTTCACAATTTGTTGTTTAATTAAATGGTTCATTTTCTCCACCTGACCACTTGACTGAGGGTGGTAGGGAGTATGAAGTTGCCAATCGATACCTAAATATTTGCTAATTTGTTGTACCACATTTGAAATAAAATGTGGTCCTCTGTCTGAAGATGCAGTGGCTGGAACTCCGTATCGTGGTATTATCTCCTGTAACAATATCTTAGTTACCTCCCGGGTCTTTGCACTTCTTGTTGGAAAGGCTTCTGGCCAACCTGAAAAGGTGTCTGTTAGGACTAACAAATGTCTATACCCCCCTTTTCGTGGCAGTTCTGTGAAGTCAATCTGCCATTGTTGACCTGGTCCATTACCTCTTCCAATTTGACCTATTTTAAGTTTGGGGGCATTTTTGGGGTTTGTTTGAAGGCAAAGGTCACATTGTTGAGTTACTTGTTGAATGGTAGCATACAAATTTCTAGCCATGATTTTGTTTAGTAAATACTTATGTAAGGCATCCACTCCCCAGTGTGTTTTCTGATGCTCATTTCTTACTAATGCCCATAACAAAGAAGAGGGGACAACTATTTTCCCTTCCGGTGTGTGAGCCCACCCCTCCTTATTTAGTATTCCATCCTGATCTGTAATTAGTTTTTGATCTTCCTTACTGTAATTTGGCTTACCTTCCAAAGAAATTTCCCCATCAGAAATTAGGGCTCCTTCAATAATTACCTCTCCTTTTGCTGCTTCTTTTGCCTCTCTGTCCGCCAGCTCATTTCCTTCTTTCTGCTTCGAACTCACTCTCTGGTGTGCCTTAATGTGCATAATTGCTACCTTCTCAGGTAGTTGGACTGCTTCCAACAATCTCACTACCTCTTGTGCATGTTTGATGTTTTTTCCGTGCGAATTCAACAGTCCTCTTTCTTTCCAGATGGCTCCATGTGCATGCACAACTCCAAACGCGTATCTTGAGTCTGTATAGATGTTTATCGCATATCCAGCGTGTCGTTTCCCACTGATGACATAGCTGCTTCCATCAGTAAACCAGGTTTCTGCGTTGTCCAAAGAGGTATCTTTCAGGTCTGGACGGCTGGAGTATGTGTCCTCAATGGTTTTCATACAGTCATGATGTATAGGTTGTCCTTCGTTTAGCCTCTTTTGTCCATTGAAGATCTCCGCTGAGAAAAGAAGCTGGATTGACAATGTTAGTTGTTAGTATTTCTATATCATCCTGTTCCACCATGATGGCTTGATATCTCAGGAACCTCTAATGGGAGAGCCAATGTCCGCCTTTTACTTCCGGTACTGCAGACACTGTATGGGACACTAGCACTGTTATTTTCTGGCCCAGGGTGAATTTGTGTGCTTCTTGGACATTCAGCACAACTGCTGCCACTGCTCTAAGGCACCCAGGCCACCCTTTAGCTGTAGAGTCCAATTGCTTAGAAAAATAAGCAACTGCTCACCGATATGGGCCCAAGTCCTGAGCTAGTGTTCCCAAGGCAATCCCCTGTCTCTCGTGAGAAAACAAAAAGAATGGTTTACTCACGTCTGGAAGTCCTAGGGCTGGAGCTGACATGAGAGCATTCTTTAGTTGGTCCATCAGCAATGAGTGCATATAGAGGCTTTACATGCAACCCATAGTTGTCTGAGGCTTTGGGGTCTGGCATATTGCCTCTTTACGGCTCCGTCCCAAAGTTCGCTGTCCGGCACTTATCTCATAGCCCAAGTAAATTACCTTTTGTTTCACTATTTGGGCCTTTTTCTTGGATACTCTGCATCCCTGAAGTCTCAAAAGTTTAATAGGCTTACCATCCAGGCCACACAAGCTTTCTCTGTCTGGGTAGCGATTCAGATGTCATCTACATACTGCAATAGTTTTCCTTCTTCAGGTGGGGCCTCCCAGGATTCTAGATCTTTTGCCAGTTGTTCTCCAAACAGGATGGGGCTGTTTTTGAATACTTGAGGCAGCACCGTCCATGTGAGGTGAGTTCTGCATCCACTCCTAGGGTTTTCCCATTCAAATGCAAAGATTTTCTGGCTGGCTTCGTGGAGAGGGAGGCAAAAGAAGGCATCTTTCAAATCTAAAACAGTAAACCAAGTTAGCTCTGGTGCTAGGCATGTTAACAGGGTATATGGATTTGCTACCACAGGGTAAAGATCTTCGGTTACTTTGTTGACAGCTCGTAAGTCCTGTACTATCCGATGTGTCCCGTCAGGTTTACGGACTGGTAAAATAGGGTGTTAAAATCAGACTGGTACTCCTTTAATAGCCCTATCTGCAAGAAGTTTTCAATTATTGGGCAGATTCCTTCCCTGTCTTCCTTTTTCAAAGGGTATTGTTTGACCCTGACTGCCTGTTTCCCTTCCTTGAGCTTGACCTGTATCAGGGGTGCATTTTTGGCTTTTCCGGGTATATCCGTAGCCCATGCTCCTGGAAATTTTTGGTCTAATACATCCTCTCTAATCTTTTTCCCCTGTTTGGTGTGTAATTAAAATTAAACTTAGCACTTCTATGTCCTTAAGGTGATCTCGCCTTCATTGAAGGTGATGACTCCCCAATTGTTCTAATAAATCCCTTCCCAAGAGGGCCTTTGGGGAGTTAGGCATATATAAAAATTTGTGAATGCCCCCTTGTTAATGGTCTATAAAAATACACCTTTTCACTTTGGCCAGTTGCTCCTTTTACAGTAATATATTCATCCCCTAAAGGTATCAGGGCTTTAGTTAAAACTGAATATGTTGCACCCTTATCAACTAAAAATTCCACTTCCTCTTTATCCCCTAGCTTCACTATAACCAGTGGATCTGCTAGGGAAGATTCCCCCGGTCCCCATCAGTCTAGTTCCAATTCAGTCACCGTCACCGGAGCCACCCCCATGGCACTCCCCCCAGGGCAGTCTCACTTCCAACGTCCGAACTCCCCATAGCACGCACACCGATCCGGTTCCACACAAAAGAGCCCGCTCCCCCACCTCCGCCTGACCCGGCACTCATCCTAGGCTTAAACACAGGAGCTACCCGAGCTCCCCTCCTTTCCCCCTTTGTTTTCCTTTATTTTTTTTTTTTTTTTTTTTTTTTTTTTTTCTCACAGTTGCTCACCCTGCTCTGCAGGCGCTCCAGATGCCTGCCTCTGCAGCAGCACTTCTGGTTTAACCCCTTCTTAACTCTGAATGTGAATCTGCTGCTTGTTGCCAGTGACAGCAATCTCTTCCTCCTTATCAATATCTGATAGGACAGATATAGAGGCTGCTCCTCTTGGAGGTACTTGTGATACATAATTTTCCTATCTATCTACCTGATTACTGATTTTTAACTTTAAACATCATTTCCCCAGTATCACAACCTGAACAACATCTCTCCATCTTAACTTTCCGTTTCTCCCTGTCCTTTTCCAAAGCCCAATTTAAGGGATCTGGCGGAGCTATATTAATTTTGCATTGCATCTGTCACTCCGGGTGGTTTCTTAAAGCGAAAAACGTATCTGCATACTTCATATTTCATCTCACTTCCCTTCCCTTCTTAAAAAATAACATTAGTTGTAACATAATATTATAATCCAATGTCCCATTAAGTGGCCACTTCGCCCCATCTTCTAATTTATAGAGAGGCCACCATTGATTACAGTACTTAATTAGGGTTCTCTTGTAATATTTCCTTACTTTGGTTTGTTCCCATTTTATCTTCTTCTTTTTAACCACGCCTCCTCAAATTCCTCTGATACTCTTTTTTACAAATCCTTTCCCAGTTTTCCCTTTCTAACTTCCCGGAGGTCCTCCGGGACTTTGTGGCTTACTCCACAAAGTAATCGTTTTATTTCTGGTCCCAAAGAATAACCGATTGGGAGACTATAATTTCCCCCCCCCCGCCAGAGTTTCGTAAGACACCCCGAGCAATATCCGCCCCCCCACTGGTACCCTGAGTGGCTGTAAAAGTGGAATTTACACCGAGAGCACTGCCACAATATCCACGTGAAATACCACCTGTAATATACAGTTACACTCCCACAGGGCACACAGGGAAACCCCTCGTTCTTGTATCTAGATGCACATTCTGCATATCTTATTAGAGGCTCGAGTTCTGCTATTTGGCGTAAAGCTATCCACTGCGGGAGGGGTAGCCGGACCCTCCCCCACTTTCTATGCCGCTTAATGGTTACACACAGACAAGACACACAGGACGGCTCCGGCAGCTCCGGCTGCTATGTTGCTGACGGAACTGACGCACGACACACAGGGCAGCTCCGGCTGCTCCGGTTGCTATGTTACACACAAACAAAACACACAGGGCACTTCCGGCAACTCCGGCTGCTACACACACAGAAAAAACCACACAGGACAGTTTTGGGCAGCTCCGGCTTATGCTGACACCCAGGGCAGCTCCGGCTGCTTTGCTGCTTACAGGACTGACACAGACAAGACACACAGGGCAGACAAACATAGACGCTTCGTCCACCTCCGGCCGCTCTCCTCGCGGAGACACGGAACCGCGGATTAGGACTCCACACTCGCTTCGTAGCTATGCTACGTCTCAATCACACACAAACACTTACACACGGGATCCCACACACTCACACTGTGGTTCCGCTTACCCTTCTCCTGCTTCTATGGTAGCAGGTCCGTCCTGGCTCCCAAAACTTGAGATGCAGCGGAGACCTGGTGGGTTCGCCTACCCTTCACCTGCTTCCCTTAGCAGGTCCGTCCTGGCTCCCAAAACTTGGGATGCAGCGAAAACCCGGACTCGCCCGATCCGCTCTCAGGATCGCTAGCAGCCGCTCTATCGGTCGACGAGCCCCTTGCTTGCAAGCCCTACCTACCAAGGGGAACTTCGCTGTGCGCCAGACGTCTCTGCACGCCTTACCAGCAGCCCCGGGCCACGCGTACGACTTATAGGCCCCCAAATTACGACCTATAGGCCCCAAAAATTACAGATTCTAAGCATACCGTTTTCCGCAGCCTGCACAGGTTGTTGTCTGTTCCTGCAGTGAGCGGGCAAGAAGCGGAGCTCCTCCAGGCAAGTGGCCTGGGGCGCCTAGGATATCCGCCCCTCAGCCGATCCTGCAGTCGAACAGACGATCTCCTGCCTGGCTCGCCAAATTGATACGCGGAGAGACTCCACAACTCGTAAAAGTTGTAAAGTAGGTATGCTTTTATTCAGCGCTGAGGTGCATCGGGATCGCTCCTTCAAAGTATGCACACCTCAGTGTCGTTTTCCCGCTACATTTATCCTCCAAAGTTACACGCCTATACATATTCATGATCTATCCCCGCTTCGTATTATAATGAGCTAAAAGGTCCTTTGCACATGCGCAGTGCCTCCCCGAGGTCATGGGTGAGGGTCTCAGGATGAAGTAAATGAGTCTTCCTCTTGTGGGCAGGGGTCTTCAAGACGAAGTAAACGAGTCTTCCTCTTCTTAAACTTTTCACCTTTGTCACATCTGGATGCCCCAGTGATTACACAAGTAGCTGAAACCAGCCATATCTGTCTGTCTTTGGATTAACTGATAAGTAGAGAAGAATGAGAAGGAACAGTAGAATGGGCCAACTGATATGTAGATGTGGTGAGGAGAAGGAGAAGAATGGTAAGGAGGATGGGTCAACTGATAAGGAGGATGGGCAGAAGAATGGTATGTAGAAGGCAATTTATGTTTAGTGGGGCCCCTAAATTCCACAGCCTTCCAGGCGCTAGCGTTTCTTATATCAAGCCCCCTTGTATCAGCCACAGGCCAGCCTCAGTTCAACAAGCACAAGCTGTAACTGACTGGGGCTGCGGCTGAAGCAGCAAACAGGGCTAGAAATGGACAATGAGCTGCAGCCACAATGGAACTGGAGCCATCCAGGGGCTGGGCCTGAAAAAAAAGAGGGCAGAAACAGAGATCTGAGGCTGCAGTTGAGTCTGAGCTGTAAATGAGGCGGAGCTGCAAAAAATTGAGCTGTTGTGGGGGCAAACCACTGACCTGAAGCTGCAAATGAGCTGGAGCCGTCTGCAAGATGGACCTGAACCCAGAGCAGAAAGCAAAAGGAACTGAAGCCAAAATTGAACTGGAGATGTCCAGGAGCTGTGGCTAAAAGAAAAGGGGACCTGAACCAACACACAAAACAACCAAACCCTAAATCAAAACCCAAACTCAAACTCAATCAAACCAAATCCAAACCTGAAACCAAATGATATACCCAAACACAACTTCAAAACAACCCTACCACCAAGAAGAAAGGGAGGCCCAAACCTGGAGCTGTGTCCAAGCTGGAGCTGTACAGTCCTTGGAGCACTATACACAGGCGCAGGCAGGGCAGCAGCAGTGGCAAGGCGGCAGCCCGGCTGCTTCTTGGGGCTCCACACACCACATGCTGTGGCTGGGGCTCCTCTGTCCATTCCTGTGAAGGGACAGATGTGGCACAGTCAGCTCCTGGGAGCTCAAACTGGTCAGAGCTGTCTGTGAGCTGGAGCTGAACCAAAACCAGCAGGAGCTGCAAATGAACAGGAGCTGGGCCTGAAAGAAATGGAAGCCTGAACCAACACACAAACCAACCCAAACCCAAATCAAAACCCAAACCCAAGTCAAACAAGCAACATCAAAACAAGTAAAACACAACCCAAAAACGAATCCAAAAGCAAAATAGGGCCCAAATCCCCAACCTGTGGCCATGTCCGTCCTGGAGCCGTGCACTCCTCGCACTGTCACAGGGCAGGTGGAAGTGTTGGCCTCAGCACAGGCAGCCCTGCTTCTTCTGGGGCTCTACACAGCCCAGCATGGCTGGGGCTCCTCTGCCCATCCATGTGTCCATCCCTGTGCAGGGACAGACATAGCTCATCCAGGCCAGGGGTTCTGGTGTCAAGGTCATGTCCAGGAATGTCCAGCCTTCACAGCCCAAAGCCTCCTGGCCTGTCCAGGGCTGGAAATACTCCGGGTGCAGCCCAGAGAACGTGTCTCATTCCGGGATGTGGCCAATCCAGCAGCACTCGCGTCACAAGGGGACCTTAAAACACACACAAAAAAAGCATTAACTGCACCACAGGGGATCCCGGACACGGCTCCCGCCCTGCCAGTCCCGAAGGCACGGTATCGACCCCAAGCACACCTTGTGGGACAGGCGTAGTGTCCCCGTGTGCAGCTCAGGGACCCCCCCCAGAACACAGACCCCGCCAACGGGCGCCTGCAGCGGACCGGGGGTCCCGCCAGCCCTTACCCCAGCGCTACCGGGACTGCACCCGCCCCCAGGGGTTCGCCAGGGGCACGGCGGGACCCGCAGATCGCCTGGAGCCGGACTCCGGTCGCGACAGAACTCCCCTTTCGGCCAGGGACCCCGGGAGCATTCGGTATCTGCTGCTGCCGCCGCCCCCCGCACCCCATGGCGGCTGCTAGTGGTACCGCACACATGGGCCAGCGGTCGTCTCGGGGGGGCACCCGGTACGGACCCGACTGACCAATCAGCGGCTGCCGGCGCCCGCGGTGAGGGGAGGGGGGAGGAACTGCCAATGGCGAGGAGTGGCGGGCCGGGAGCGGTGCGGTGCCGCCCCCTAGCGGAGGAGCGGCGCCAGCTGCTGTGAGGTGAAATGAAAGGCAAGGTGCAGGGAAAACAAGAACTGTGGGAGCAGGGAGGTGCTGCGGGCACATCACAGCATTCCAGGCTGTTCAGAGCACAGGGACATGGAATAGCGGTTGTATGGAATAGGGGAGAGCAAGGTACATGTTTCTTGGGGGGAAGGACACATCCCATCAATAAGGGTCTCTGTGTGCAAGGGTCTTGTATCTCACAGGGGTGATTTTTACTATTATGATGAACCAAGTTCCTGTAGGAACACAGTTGTCTCCTGTTTTGCTGCTCTTGTCAAAATCACACCTGCCTTCCTCCTCTTTCTGAAGCTAGTTGTTACCCTTCCTCTTATGCAGAAGGGTCATTGATCAGTCTGCTACCTCTCCTCGAGCTCTGGGAGCTTGACGGAATTTCTTGCTCCATGGAATTCTAAACTCCAGTTCTACAAAATCATCACTTCCTCATTGCCTCAGCAGTGTTGTACATAGTTGTTCCCTTCCCAGCCACGGTCAGTCAGTAAAGCATCTTGAGACATAGAGTGAGAAATTAAGGCAAGAATGAATGCACCCTCCAAACCCCCTCCAGATGGATTTCCAGCAGCTGGAAACTAACCCTCATTCTCACCCCAACCAGACCTAACCCCAGCCCTTCAGAGCCACAGGAGCTGTTCCTGCTGGAAATCTGCGTGGAGTGGGATTTGGGCCCCTGTCCTGCCTGCCCAGACTGGATCCTGGCTGCTTTTGTAATGCAGGATCTTTAGAGATGAGCTTAAGAGTTCTTCAGGACTCACCTTGCACCTCTGCTGCAGCCTCCCTGCAGCCCTATGATTGCAACATGGTGTAATATTTGAGCATGCTGAACTGAAATGCCAAAGGTCTTGGCGTCTCAGATCAAACTCCTCTGCACTCACACTGCATCTTCCATCCCAACCTGTGCTGCTCAGCCCCCAAGCTCCTGTACTTGGGTTCTAGAAGTAATGCTGCCCTTGTTTCTCTGCCCTGAGAATGGTCCCTGCCCCACAGACACCAGCAAAGTCAGCCCAGGCCCATTTTCCTCCTGCATGACTCAGTTTCCAGCTACCATCCATCCAGTTGCCACTGGCTACAGAAAATCACCGTGGCCAAAACCCATTTCCTGTTACCTTCTCATCTAATAAAAGACAGAGAAAGGCAGTTAAGCCACACAGGAAAAAGGAGAGCACAAAGTGCCCCCCCTTATACCCACCTAGGTGCCCTTTCATTACTGCTCTGGAGCTAAACATGTTGGTTTTGTGTCCTGGTATTTACTTCTGAGATTTAAGAACAGTGACAAATGAGATCCCAAAACCAGATCCTGCCTCATGGGCTACACAGTGGGGAGCTCTTTGCAGCTTCTCTCCTCCAAAGGGCACATTCTGCCAACCCTTCAGCAACATCTCTGTGAACTCCTTTTAAATTGGCCCTTCCTGAACATGTGGGCTGTGACTGACGCAGACTACTCCAGGGTGAAGGCTTTCTAGTGTTTATAAACCCACCACCTCCATCAGAAACACTTCATGTTGTGCTGTCCTAAGTTCCCGAGTTACTCACTTGCCCTTACTTTCCTTGAGGGAATAAACCCTGAGCTTCCTTCTTCCCTGGTATTTCTGATGGATGAGCTCCCAGAATTTAGAGCCAGAAACCCTTGCTGCAACATAAATCCTGGCCTTATGCTCAGGATGGAGTTTGATACCAGTTTCACTCTCTGACCTGGGCAGGTCAGAGTCTACACCCTGACACTGTGCTGAAGTGCAGAGAGCAGGCAAGCTGCAACTCACGCACACATATACATGTTATTGAAGAGAAACCCAGAAGCACTCACCCTTAGTTGGATCTATTTTAGGAAGGATTGCTCCAGGATACAAAGCAGAGGGGATCAATGTCCTCTGAGGGATTGCAAGCTCTACAGTAACATCCCACGTGACAGCAATGTCACAGGCCCTGCAAGAACAATACCAAGCCTGTAACTGCAAGCATAACTCACCTCCTGCACAGAAACTTCCCCTCTAACCAATACAGGACTTTCAAATTAGGAGAAGAAATCCGAGCACAAGACATCCCTGCAATGCATCAACACTTTGTGAGCCGTTCTGAGGGGAAAAAAGCAAATATTCACCCCATCACACCCACAAGTAACTCACCGGGGACAAAAATCTGCATCCTGCTCTGCTGGCTGAACCCACAGCAGCGGCACATCACACACAAACAGCACTTCCAGCTCCACAGGGACATTCCCATTCTCTCTCAGCAGAAAAGGCAGCTTTTGAAGGAGGTATTTTGCTTTCCAGACGATTCTTTGTCTTGATCAGGATGGCATATGTGGCCCACTGTTCCCCTTAGTGTGGAGTTACCAATCACCACCACTCTTCTGTTTTTATAGTACAGCTAGTCTTAAAATTAGGTGTTCTCTCACTTTTCTGTGGGAACTCTTCTAACCTGGATGATCCTTTATCATCATAGCAGCCTCATAGCAGCCTTCCAATATCTGAAGGGGGCCTACAAGGATGCTGGAAAGGGACTCTTCGTCAGGGCCTGTAGCAATAGGACAAGGGGTGATGGGTTTAAACTTAAACAGGGGAAGTTCAGGTTAGATATAAGGAAGAAATTCTTTACTGTGAGGGTACTGAGGCGCTGGAACAGGTTGCCCAAAAAAGTGGTGAATGCTCCATCCTTGGCAGTGTTCAAGGCCAGGTTGGACAGAGCCTTGGGTAACCTGGCCCAGTGTGAAGTGTCCCTGCCCATGGCAAGGAGTTGGAACAGGATGATCTAAAGGTCTTTTCCAACCGAAAGCGTTCTATGATCATCTTCTTCACTTTCCTGATGCGCAAGTACCAGGGTCTCCTATCTATTGTAAAGGGGTGCTTGGGAAGGTCATGCAGCTGGAGGAGGGAGAAGAAATCCATTTCCAACCTCCCCTGTCTCCTAGGTTCCTTCCATCTGCCTAATGGCAAGAAGGCAAGGGATCCTAAAGTTCAGTTGTTTTGGGTGGCTGGCTTGCTACTCTCAAGAATGGTAAGAGTGCAGGTCCACCAGTCAACCTCCTCCTCAGATTCCCTTATGCCCCTTAGCTGTTCCACCTTCTCCTACAGCTCCGCCACCACAGAGCAAATCATCAACCTGCTGCCATCTTACACAGCCGCCATCTTACACATCCACCATCTAACATGGCCGACAGGCTCTGGCACTCAGTGCAGCCAGATGCTTCCCAGCTGTATGTTTATGAGGGACCTCTCCCTGGGTCACTCTGTCTTTTCTGGCCAGCAAAAAGTTTTCTTCACTTTATGTGGAGAAAATGCCGTTCCAGAGCACTGTCCCTATGGCAGAAAGCTGAGCTGCCCTCAACACCCTACTTTCCTATAGGACCCTTTCTACTCACCAGCCCACGAAAACATCCTCACCCTACCCTGCTAGCCACGCCCCCAGGGTGGTGTTTTACCCGCTCAGGGCCACCCCTCCTAGCACCGCCCCCTATAAATCAGCTGATGCCCCTCAAGGGTACGGTTACTTCTTGAGCAAGGTCTGGTGAGGGCATGGAGCTGCTTTGGTGGCTTTGGCTGCTCAGGGTTGAGACTCTTGGGTGTTGTGTTTCCCTCATGCTCCGGTAATGAAAGCATTTTCTCTGGAGCTGCTCACCTCAGCAGATGCGGTAGGGTCAAAGGTTTGTGCTTTCAAATTTGGTTTCTGGAATGTCTCAGAGCACCACTATTTCAAGCTATACACAAATGGAGTTTTAAGTGGCAAAGCAAGGGTGGGTTGTCATGTTGGTGGCATTGTTCTGGGAAGAAGCAATGTGTAGGTGATGCCCAGCACAAGGTTTCTGTGCTGGCACCTGAGGTTTAGGAGTAGGGCCTGGATGTTTGTGCTTAATGAGCTGAGTTGTGGCCCACCTGTTGCTGCCCTGAGCACAGCACACGTATGGAGTTTCAGGTGGCAAAGCGAAGCTGGACTGCCATCTTGAAATCTGGCTAATTTATGTTACAGTTGCAAGTCTTAATTTTTCATGTAATTAAGATGATAGATGTAATGTGAGGACAGTGAAAACAGCAAAGTCCCCTGTACACCATGAAATTAAAATTTGCTTTCAAGAATCTTTGTTGGAATACCTATGTAAATAGGCAGCTGTCTTGTATACTAATGTATCATGGTATAGAATATTCCAGTTTGGTCAATGCTTCAAAACTTACAAATGTTAAAAAAAAAAAAATACCCTTTGTATTCTGAAACCACAGAAAGTTTGATTTGGAGCTCGTTTAGGTATTGTTTAAGTGTGTGCCATGTTGCAATTTTGCAGTTAGGTTAAAAGCAGAACACAACTCAGATTCTGCACTTCTGTGACCTATCAGGAAAATATTTTTATCTCTTTATAGCCACAGTGGAGGAGCATTGAACTAGCAAGTGATTTTTATAACTGATCCTTGCTTCATCATTGTCCTGTATTCTTCCTTCCAATTTTGTCTCATCAAACCAATCATTGAAGTTAATGCAACTTATCACCCTGCAGAAGTTACAGTATGAAGAAATGAAAAGCTGCACATCAAAGACTCTTCTGTGCAGGCAGTACCAACACAGAGGCTTCATTGTGATGAATGCACAGAGTTAGCTCTGCCGCTCTAAATCAGCAGTGAATTTTCCTCAGTTCTCACACTGAATCATGTCCTTTGTTCTTTTGGGGGTTACTCTTATTTCCAAAATGCTGGCAGGCAGTAAGCATTGACTTAATCCAAAAAATTCATTTCCTGTATTCAGAACTGATATACATTTATAAAATTTTATCCTAATTAATTATAGGTACCAGTCATTTCTGCAGGAAAGCAAAACAAGCAGAGAAATTTGGGTAGATGTTTACACCCAGGCTCAGGGACATTTCAAATCACAGTTTGTTACAAGTGGCTTTTATTCAAGAACCTTGTTACTAAACTATCACTTGCTTTTGTTAGTGTTGTGATAACATATGCTATTATGTATAAAGTATGGATAAAAGTGGGAATATGGCTTAGTAGTTTACCTTCAAACACTATTCATGGCTAGTTTGGAAGGGAAATTGACATGTTTTGTATTTGGTATTAGTTGCTATATAATTGGTATTAGTTTCATAGAGGCCTTATGTGGTAGAGGGGTTACTTTAGAATCCTTGGAAGATGTCAGAGTACAGTGGGAGGGCCAGGTGAACAAAAGAAGCAGTGAAAGAGAAACTAAGACGTGGGATATGGAGAGCAATGTTGATGGTGCTAATATTTTATTTACAACTGCAAGCTATTTGCATCTTAGCTTTAATATACTTACATAAATTATAGAATCATTACTTTTCAATTAATAGACTTTAACATTCCAGACATCATACCTCTCTTCCTTGGGGTTATACCTAAAAGCAATCTAGTGACCTGTTGTTTTGTGCCAGGAGATACTGGTTTGTTATGATCTCAGTAAGGAAAACACTCAGATTTGAGCATTGTAAAATACCATTTATTGGAGCTAATGCTGTAAAGAAAAAGGATGGTGTAGACAATTTTATGTCCTTCCAGATGCTGAGTTGTGTGGAATCGAACATGTCTCAAATCAGAGTTCAGCACACAGGGAGATCCTGTCCATGGAAAGGTCATCTGATTTTTTAGTCTTTTGAGCTCTTACAGGATGTTTTAAAACTAATTCTAGTTCTTGTATCTACTGTCGAGCAGAGAGTTGATTCACTTGAGAACTGTTTGCTGCACTTTTAGATAAAAACAAGGACACACAGGTGGTGTGATGGCCAGTACTGAGTGGGAGCTGACTGTAGGCTCCTCTGTTACAGCCAGCTGGATGAGTTTATCCAGCAGCCAAGGGGAATGCACTGCACAGCACAGGTCTGACAACCAAGCTGTACATGCAGCACAGAACTGGCCTGCGCCTGCTATACAGATCCCTAACCCCTCAATACAGTGGTCTTCTGATCAGGGTGAGTACACCTATGACTAAAGAAAAAAATCACTTTGATAAATTACTGGAAAGTGATGCAATTGCACATCTAGGTTTTGGGTGCATCGGTGTTTTCAGGGCAGATATACAATCCAGGTGAGTGAGGAATGATCCTAACTGAAACTCCTGAGCGGCTCCCATAATCAAATAATAATAATATGTAATAGAATATAGCGTGATGCCTGAAGTAGATAAATTGACCTGTTCCTATTAATCTGTTGAGCTCTGGACTGTTGGAGGCTGTTTTGAGGTTGTGCATAGTTTCACATTGATGTAAGCATGTCAGTTTTGTTGTTGTTTGTTGGTTGGTTTTTTGGGGAGTGGTTGGGTTTGTTGTTTGTGGGTTTTGGTGGTTTGTGGGTTTATTTGTTGGGGTTTTTTTTTTTTTACATTTTTCTTCCAATTATAGGTAAACTTTTTTGAATAAGTTTTTTGTAAGAAATATTTTTTAAGAAATATCCTGTGAAACTCTGAGCCAAAAGCAGGAACTTCTGTATTTCATAATGGCTTGTTGGCAAGTTTTTCACTTAGTAGAAAAATAATAATAATAGTTAAAAATAAGGCGTGAAAAAACTCACTCCACACATTAAAAAACTGTGATTTAGGGGAGAAGAAACTCACTGCTCAGTTATGTTCCCTGTGATTCAGCTGCTGTCTCCTAGGCAAGTCTGACTGCTGATTGGGCACAGGAATTCTCAAGGTGTGTCTTTTGCCAAGAAGCTTCTGCATTTTAAGGGAATGTAGTAGACCATGATAACCTGCTTCTCTGGTAAGAGCTATTGTTTGTGTATTTATTCGTCAGTACCATCTTTCTTGTTATGCACGGTACTCGCTCGTTAATAACAAGCATTAGGTGTGCTCACAGATGTTTCCGAAACAAATATTTGTGGGCTTAAAATTTAGAAAGATCTTAATCTTGGATCTTAATTGTAGCAGTTATTCCTCAGTAGATTAATAATGGGTTTTAAAATTCAGAATTAAAAGGAATGTGATTATATAATAGGGGTAATCTCAAATCCACAGAGAATGAGATAAAAATCTTCTTTGTAATAATATAATATTTTGAGATAAAATTATTTATAACAAGATTTTACATGGTCTGCATTTTTCCCCAAAACTGTATGTGTTTTCTGTTTGCAAGTTAATTAATGCAGGAATCTTCTCATGCTGTATAATTTTCAGGGTTATTTTATGTTTTTCAGGCATTAGAATCCATTTGGAGTTTTTTGGTCACTCAGTTTAAATTATTTAGAAAATAAAATTAATCTTATTGTAACATATATTTTCAGATGCCTTTGAAGAAATAAGGGATAATCTTGAGGGGAAAATACAGAAATATGTTGAATAGGTTTTTGATTTGTAATTGATAGTTTTATGTCAACTTTACTATCAAATGAAAAGATGCAGTGATTGCTTTGAGAGAGAAAAAGAGGGATTGAAAAGATTTGAAACATGCTAAGTGGACAAGTTCGAATGTAGACATCTGTGATCTAATACCTTTGGAGTATAGTAGAAAAGGCTTAGGAAAACAGTAGTGGTAATATCCAGTTGGTGTAATGTCTGCTTTCCCGCTTCTACAGCAGGAGTGCTTAGAGCTCATTTCACATGACTGTGCTTGTTTCTGCTCTTGGAAAAATGTTGCAGTCATGACACAAGCATCAACTTCTTTGTGAGTGATGATAGAGTGAGCCATACTAAAAAGAGGTTTTCATTTTAATGTTGCAATAGTAATCTTATTTTTAGCAAATATATTACTGAAAACAAAGAACCTTTTAATGGTAAATAACTCATTTTAAGCAAAGAGGAGTAAATCTTCAGGAAACTGTGTAAAAAATATAAGGGTTTTCTTAGATATTCAGACAAACCTCTTGCTATAAAGTTACATGCATTGAGTTCTAATGCTTCTGCATATTTCTTATTTTTAGATCACCAATTTTGTGCTTTTGAATACTGAGTCCTGTTCTTTGCATACATCAGGAGCATTTCCACAATTAGTAACATTACAAGAAAGATGGGGAGAGACTTCTTTGCAGGATTTGTTGCTACAGGACAAGGGGTGATGGTTTTAAATTAAAAGAAGGAAGATTCAGGCTGGGTGTGGTAAAGAAATTCTTTACAATGAAGGTGGTAAAATCCTGGCACAGGTTTCCTAGAGGGGTGGTGTGTGCACCATCTCTGGAGACATTCGGGGCCAGGCTGGATGTGATTCTGAGCAACCTGATCTAGTTGAAGATATCCCTGTTCATTGCAGGGGGTTTGGACTAGATGAACCTTCCAACTCAAAATGTTCTATGCATCTGTGATTCTATGGATTGGATTTTTTTTCTCAGAATTTTAACTATCAGCACGAGTCAACACTAGAGGGTGCAGAAATGCAATGTAATATTCACAGATTCCTAGTAACATATTTACACACATACCTTTTCTAAATGTTGATGTTTTCATGTCTCTCAGCCTTGTCTTGTTTGTATGTTTGATATTGTAATACTGGAATGCCCCTGATTCAAGTTTTCCTTATGATGACAGCAATACATTCCTCTCACCAGGGCCTGGCACTGTCATAAGGAAGCTTTTCAAGTATGCAGATGAACTTTACTTAGCTACAGCAGCAATTAATGTCGTGTCCTTGTTTTGGTTGTCTTGGTTTTAGTTGTATGTGCAGGGGTCAGAGGCTGTGATTTATATTTCTATATGCCATTCTCTCAGCAAAGGAGGAAGTTAGTAAGAACTTCAAAATGTATTAATCATCCTTAGGTAAGAGCTCATGGTGCAATTAATTTTACAAGTTCTCTTATGTGATGTTTTTGCCTGGACTTAACAGTCCTGTGTTCCTGTCTTGAGGCTTAATAATCCTCAAAGTCTTGCAGCTAGTGTGCTTCAACACAAGGGGAACCAAAATGCAGATACTAGTGATAGAGGAAGTTATATGAGCTTAGAAATTTACTTCAAGAAATGAGATGTTGTGCCTTTGTTCCTTGGATGGCGAAAATTACAAGATACATACGAATGACATGTTTTTAGGTTGTTTTTACTTTCAATTGATAAAGAATGCCATACCTCATAGTCGCTACTGCTGGAGAACTGTATTTCTACAGTTGGTTTTAGTTCATCAACCAGCCAGGGAAAAATACATGTATGTGGCTAAAGAATACTCTGAGACAGTATTTGTCAAACTTGAGTTGAGGAAGATCCTTCAGCAGTTTGCAATCATTATAATGGTGGACCAGACCAGGGAATGTCCTCTGTGTGTGCAAGCATTTGATCAAGTGCTCATGAAAATGCAAATGCTTCTTTGTGTCTTCCCCTTTGGTCACACTCGGTAATAAACTGAGTTCAACAGCTAAGTCTAAAATTCTTGAAAGTAGCCATTAATTTCATGCCCATAATTCTTTTTTTCCTGCCCCAGCAGCTGATTGGAGTCTTCAGTGCCAATGTTTAGACACTCATCTATCTGATTTGTTGCACTGAAGATACGTATCTAAGTGCATTGTTGGTTTCTGCAGTAAATTACACCTCTAAATTGTGCAAGGATTGCATAATCCTTTGCAGTGGATTATATGTTTGGTATTATAATTAGGTGCCAGGCTAAGAACTCTTTTTGTCATATAAAAGGATTTCTGGAAAGAAGGAAAATAACCTAGTCACTGTTGGAGTCTTTTCTCTATATTTTTAATGAAAGGCCTGTCACTTTGTCTGTTGGAGTAGTGTCATTGTATTAGTGCTGCTTTCTTAACTGTGTCTAATCTCATTTGATTCAAGCATCATGGAATAAAACAGAAAATCAATGTATCTTAGGTTTGTTTTGAAATAAAGGTGGAGGAAGCAAATCAGTAAACATCAGTTCATGTTTAATTAACTGACAGGGATTTTCTGAAGCTGTTAAGCAGTATCTGAACTAACAAGTTGGATGTAGGTTTATTATTTTATAGGGAAGTTATGATATGGAAACTGGAAACTTTAAATCTGACTCTGTTTTCCTTTATACAGATACTTTCTTGTTTAATTTAACAGAAATGAGAAAAAAGTTTGTCTATATATTTTCAGTAGCTCCTTCAGTAATGTGAAGAATTTCTTTTTAGTTGCCTTACATCAAGATATGAAATCAAAGAGATTAATATTTGCCTCCATCTTTGGATCATTTGCAAGAAATCAAAGATCCCAAACAACTCAGAAATTCCTTTACATATCAATATATCAAATGCAAATCAAGTGAACTTTGCACTGTTAGAGCAGTGACCTTCCACCAGACTCTGAGTCAAGAATTTGTGTTTCCAAGGCCACTAATTCTTGCCGAGTATTTTTCTGGCATAATGTATGGATCTTTTGTGGTGTGTTGTTTGATGGAGAATGAATGAAAGCCCCTTGGCTCATTTATCCTACTGTCTGGCTTGGGATTTGAACTATGATGTCAGAAAAGAAAGTCCAGTGCTCTCGCTTTTAATTCTAATCCCCTCATCATTAGGCTTGCTACACCAGTTCCATGTTGCATGAATATTTTTTCAGCTATAGAACCTAGCAGTAGTTTTGGAGAGTCAATACATGTTGGCTGGTTTTGAACAATAGCTAACAGTTACTGAATTCCATATGGTTGTGCTTTTGAAGTTCTCCATTGTCATCAACATTTTCTATCTTAGATTGAGGAAAAAGCTCTGTGTTTTTAATAAATGCCTTTCATTTCCTCCATACATTGTCCTTTTTTCAGTTTGGTTGGTTTCTTTTTGTATTGTTCTTCTCTCAAACACTTGAAATGAGGGCTCTTATATGCTATTGTAACACTAATATAAAATGTATTGCAGACTGAAAAGCACTGTGGGTTGTCTTGGGGGTTTTTTTGGGCATTGGGTGTTTGTAAGTTGGTTTTGGTTTTTAAAAAAGGACTCGCTTTGTATGCAGGCAAATACCGTTTAAGAAGAAAAATAGAGCTGTTTTGATTTCTAAATCAAGAAAATAGGGATTTCCTTTGAATAGATCATGGCTTTTTTGTTCACTGCGTAAGACATTGATAACAGTTTCTAAGTAATTATTTAAAAGCTTTCCTTTAAAAATATTAAATTGAGTTTATAATTAGACCAAAGAGTGGATAATTTCAGTATGACTGTTGAAATTGTCCACAGGTTCTGGTTTAAATTGTAGGTAAAGTTCATTTTGCAGATCCAGAAATATGGGTGAACACCTAATCTGCACACATTTTGTTAATGGAACAAACTCCATGTCAAGTATTCCTTAGTGGGAATATATGAGACGTTATTTGTTGTAGAGAATGATCTTTTGTGCAGTTATCTTTAACTGGATTATGTCACAGAATTACCCTGTATTTATTAACTTCCTATTAGGTCTGGATAGCTTTCTAAGAAAATAATATACCCTGTTGTGATGGAATGCACTTTCTAGACCAGGTTTTTGGGAGAACAGAATGAATTATTTTCAATTTTTTTCTTGACTTAATTATCCAGGAAATGGAAAGGCTATGATCTGTATAGTATGTAACCGCATCAGTTGATGTTCTTAGAGTAGATTGTTATTAGTAACTTTAAAGAAAACTTATAATTACTTACCATAATGTTTTGGACCTTTTTCTTTTCATTGTTTATTTTCTTTTAATTTCATTTTTGGACCTTTTTCTTTTCATTTCTTTGCATTCTTTTCATTCTTGAAAGTATCACTCATATTCTACTGAATGTATGAGCTGGTTGGGGCATTTCTATTCTTTATATCACTGAAGTAGTGGTCTCAATCTGAGAAGAAGAGTTAAGGAGCAGTCATGAAGTTGCCCAGCCATTAGAACTGAGAGCAGAAATTTTCCTTATAGTGTTAAGTATCTTATGGAAATACTTCTTTATATTTTAGCTTAATGTACTTGGGAGACTTTAGTATGGTCCTCTTGCAACTACACAGGACAACGATTACAGTGTTAGGGACTTGTGCACTACTTTGGTCAGATTTCTGGATGTTTTGGTTAATGTTAGTGTAACTTTTAAGCTTAACATGGATGCTTGTGCTAATAAACTTCAGGTTTTACAATGCAGTTCTGTCAGTCTTGAAGCTTGCATACCCTCTTGTTCCAGCAGAGAACAGTTCCTCCCCCACAGCCAGCCTAACCTAGGCTCCCTTCAAAAGCCTGTCTATTTAACAAGCCCCTCAGGACAGGACATGAGCTAGATTCTGGTTTAGTTTCCTTTTGTGGAATACTACTACTGATGTAGAAGTCTGTGTTACTTTTGCGTGGAGATTTACTATTGTACTGTAAACACGGAATGTCTTTGAAATAGGTGGAGTATAAATGAAGAAAAATATGTCAAAGGAGAGCTGCTGTTACTACTGCACAGAGCTGTTTCTGTCTTCTCTTGCTCTTCTACTGAGAATACCTAAAGCTTCAGACAGAGGAAAATTTTCAAGAGTTAAATTCAGAGCTTAAAAGCACTGAAGCACTTCTTTTAGTTTGTACTTAATAAAGCATAACATTTGTGATGAGGAGTGTATCTGGTACTTCCAAGATTACAGACCTACTGGATTCAAAGGCAAAGTAGACCTACAAGTGCTTCACCTGCAGTGCATTGGGCTTTAATGCTATCTAAGCCACACTTGTGTCACTCAGGTTTTCTGAATTAGTGCAAATCTGGGGCTTGGCTGATGCAATAACCTTTACTCTGAATCACAGCTGAGTCCTGTAAATTAATCTGGAGAGCCAGAGTTATACTTGGTCGTGTCCTTTACTGCAGCAGTATGGATTTTGCTATTTCTGCATGTATGCTGTTATTGCAGCAGATTGCTATGCAATATGGTGAGGCAAGGCTGGAAAGTTTTCTGATGAAGAGGCTCAGCACGCACCACAGTGTCAATGGAAGCTTGTTATGAGGAATTCTGCAGTACAGAAATCAGCAGGTAAGGAGGAAGCTCAGTGGTAATGACTGAGAAATCAGTAAAATCTAGCCTTCATTTAATGGTGGTGCATGGCTTGAATGCAGCAACACTCTATTGGGGAGTAGGTGGGGAGTAAGAAGTAAACAGGAATAGGCTGAGAAGAAATCATTTGGGCTGTCTGCAGAAAGAACAATAAAACTGGTATGCAGCCTTAAAGAATGGAGTTTGATACCACAAAATTAATCAAAAATACTTTGAACAAATTTGAATTGGCATCGCAAGTTTAGACTGCATCAGGATTTTGTGTTATCTACCTGTGGTGGTTTTTATCTGGCACTAAGAATCCTGGCACTGCTTTTCTGCATCTTCAGAGGGAAAGGAAATAGTTCTTTGTTTATCAGACTTGCCTTCTGTTCACAAAAATACAACTGGTAGCATTTTTGCAGGTTAACTTAGTTGATTCAGAGACTCCTGACTTGCCACTGATGTTTTCTCCAGCTGGAACCCAAGTATCTTCACATTTCAGCTGGCCAGCTCTTTGGGTCCGAAGTTGTAGTATAAAAATACTCTATTTTTTTCTGCACATACGATCAGATTCTAGAATTTCGTAAGTAAAGGATCTCTAAGACTCTTAGAGGTAGATTGACTTACTAAGAAAGCTGATGAGATTATGACTCCTACTGCTGTTTATGGCTGAACTCCCCATAGAGGAGCTTCTGGACTGTTGCAATTTTTAGCCCAAGTTTTAATGATAATCAGATATGTTTTTTTATTGTTAGCTGTCTTAATGCAGATTGCCTGGTCTTGTGAGTTGTTGCCCTAAATATCATGTAGGCAAGAACATTAAGTCTAGAAGAGGGAGAGAACATCAATCTAAAATTAAAATACTAATTTCGGTTAAAATTACATTTGTTCCAGCTTTGTACCCTGTGCTGTATACACCATCCTCACTGAATATAATAGTTTATTGTAATAAACCTGCTTTTTTGGACTTGATGATCTTAAAGCCCTTTTCCAACAAAAATGATTCTATGCAGAAACTGGGGTTGTTTAGTTTGAGAAGAGAAGGCTCAGTAGAGACCTTATAGCTCCCTACAGCTACCTGAAAGGAGGTTGTAGTGAGGTGGGGGTTCATCTCTTCTCCCAAGTAACAAGGGATAGGACAAGAGAAAACAGCCTCAAGCTGCACCAGGGAAGGTTTAGACTGGATATTATGACCAGTTTCTTACCCAAAGGCAGTGGTGGAATCACTATCCCTGGAAGTGTTCACAAACTTTGTAGATGAGGCCCTCAGTGATATGGTTTATTACTGGACTTGGCAGTGCTGGGGGAAAAGTTGGACTTGATGATCTTAAAGGTCTTTTCCAACCTGGTTGATTCTATGATTATTGATCATCTTCAGGAAATTCACTCTTTTTCTTTTCCTGTGAAATTATAAGTTGTGTAAAAAGAAACAAATCAGTGAGCCATTTTACTTCCTGAGGGAACTGAATTTACAACAAAATTTTACATTTCACACAAACTTTATTACTTGTGTTATTTGTATTGTTATTTTGTGTTGTTATTGTTTTTGTTGTGTTGTTAATGTGGCTTTATGAAGGATATCTGGAGATAGCAGCTAATATGTTACGTTCTGCTGTTAATCCCTAAGCAGTTCTTATCACTTATTTTGCTAGGTAATCAGACATCTTAAGCAGGTTTTGCCATTCATTTGCTTTAGAAATAATACCAGGAACTTTTCTAACAAAATGTAATTTGCTATGATTTTAAAGGAAGATATATTTTTATTTCTGTGTAATTTAATTTACTGTAAAAAAAAAAGCTACAAAATAACCTTTAATGTTAAATGAAAGCACCATGGCCTAGCAGGAATTGTAGTCTTCCTGTTCTCTTTGATCTTACTAAGTATATTTTGTCACTTTTGTTGGTTTTGTGAGATTCAGTACATAACTGGAGCAGTTATAAGCTGAGTAGTCAACATGAAATATTTTGTCTCATGTCTTTTCCTCTTTACATAAATAGAATTCCATTAGGGGTTGTGCTTGAAATTGTAAAAGAAAAGTCAACAAAAATGAGTGCAAAGATGGCTAGGGAAATGTACCAGGTTGCCATTGCAGCTTGGGGTAGCAGACTAATGAGGAGGAGTAAGTGGAAGAGAGAAGGAAGGAAGAGGCAATTCCTTTTGTTAACTACACAATTCAGAAGCTTAGAGAAGTGAAGCAGTAAGAACACATATATGTGAGAGCAAAGGCAGGTTTTGCAGAGCAGAGGGGTTCAAGCTGTTGCAGAAAAGGAGAAACCAAACTCAGAAAAATTGAGGTTTCTGTTCTAATCCATTTCAGTGCAAAATCAGCTGGTTTGCTGATTTGCTCAAACCACCTTTATCACTGTCTTAAGCTAAAAAGATTTGATTTAGTGCTGGTGTACATGAGGAGTGTCAAAGTAGTCCTTTCTTTTGTTGACGCTGCAATAAACAGCAATATAGGGGCATAGTGAACACAGCTTGAAAAAAGAATGTGTTTGTCTGTTGGTCATAATTCAGCAAACACACTCCTGTGCTCTGCTTTGGTTATTTATTATTATTACTGCTGCCAGTTTGATTCTTAGCACAAGTGTAATTTGGTAGATTAGATAGCACCTGGCAACTAGAGTTAACTGTTCATGTGAATGCCTCAGCCTTTTAAAAGAAGTTACATTATCTGTAGAACAACTTGGAAGAAAGACCTAAATCACCATAAAAATTCAAGCCGAAAGGAAACAAAAAACAGTGGGGCTTGATTCAAGAGCTCTGTGTACATGTTCTGAGCAGCCTTATTAAAAAACCACAGCAGAACTACTGGCCATTCTCAGGGCAGAAGAGGTGAAGATGAATCTTCCATGATAAAATTTTGCAGAAACCTACTGAAGTAGGTAAAGGACTTGAGACAGGCTCTTTGAGTGTTTCCAGATCAGCGCATCTAAAAAATGCCATCTTAGCAGGGGGGCATTTGTTATTTGTTTTGTAGAAGAGGACCATTTCACATATCCAGTTTAGTATTTGACCATGCAAACATCAGACCTGGTGTGATGGAGGTGAATAACTCCTGGGTTGATCTGGCTATGGAACTGAAAAGAGTAGGATTAGGGTTTTTTTTTAATTGGATTAATCTACAGTGAAATTTTAGCTTGGAATCACAGCTGTAACTTCATTTTCTCTTGATCCCCTCTCCCTGAAGAGAGTTTAGCATGCTAGCTTTAACTAGATTTCTGATTATGTGGGATGCACATTTACAATCTGTTCCTGTTGGTGCATTTTAGGCTCTGACTGTTCAAGATGAGAAGCAGCTGTGGAGTCTTTCCAACAGTGCATACTGGCTCAAGTTCAGCATTGCACTAACACTTAGTCTGCTTGTGACTAGCTTCAGGTGCAGGTAAAATGAATTCCTGCCTAGCTTCAAAAGACCACATAGGCGTACAGAAAGAGAAAAGACTTACTGGACTGTAGTGATCAACACTTCCTGTTGAAGTGTAAGATGATCTTACTCTATTTATTTTTTTATCTAGAGTCTGCATTGCATAAATACACTTACAATTTGCAAGAACGTCTGTGGGGATGTTGAATCAAACCAAAAAGCATATCAGTCATTTTCTAGGACAAACTTATGCTTATAAAAATCTTGTAAGAACATAACTATACGGGGTTATTTATTACCCTTGTTTATTGGGTAAGGATTTTTAGAGATTTTGGTTGCCTCAATGTCTTTGTTTTAAGTAAGTTTTGATTTTTTGTTTTCTTTGCACATGCTGTCTCTTAATTTCATTTATATTTTTGCTATTAAGGACATCTGTGACACTATGTTCCCCTTGAATAAGATTGTATGAAAACCTGCTGCTTCTCTTCTAGAGCTTCTGGTTAGCTTAATAATTAAAAATATGTTGATGCTATGAAGTGGAGAAAGTTATACTTCTATTATATGGAAGGGAAATGAAGGGTGGTTAGTCTACGCCTTCCATAAGCAGTCCATAATGATGAACCGCTATCTTAATTCTTTCGTGTAAGCTACTAATGATGGGTATTGGCTATGTACCAGCTGAAAATACTTGGTTTGAAGTCTGATGTAAGGGTAGAGTAACTCCATGTTTGTGGTATTATATGTGAAATGTATGGAAAATGGAACTGTAACACAAGGAGAAAACCCAATAGACATATTCCATTTAACTGAATTAGTCTGACATGATAGCCTGAGTAGATGTTAAGGCAGACACTTTAATTAACTGTGAACGGTAATCTGGTGTGTGGTTGCTGAGTCAGTATGTGTTTAAATCCAGATTAGTATTTTGTAGACTCTTTATCTTTACATAAACGTTGGCCAGAACAGCATATACAAGTTGAGTAATGCTTTTTTCTTTTTTGCTGTAGTCTGTAGATTTGCTAAATGTGGGACTGACCTAAGAAGTCTGGGTTAGATGTGTCACTTCACTGCCTAGCATGCTGAAAGTATTTATGCTCATGTTTCTCTTCAAAAAATTTGGTATCCTTAAGTCCTTTACAACAATTTGTCTAAATTTTACCAAAATATTGTGATTATTATAGCTTAAAGCAGAGATTTGCACAGGGAAACATGAAGCAAATTGGGGATTAAAATAAATGAGAGTCTTGACAGTCTGCTCAGTGTATTGTATAATACTGCTTATTCCTACTAGTTCTGTCTGCTCTGAGCTGTTCTTGTAAAACCCACTCCTCTAGCTTCTGGCTGAGCAGCATGTGTAATGTCTGTGACAGTCTGAGCCCTTGGAGATGGAATGGGTTGAACAGAGTAGTCTATTCAGATAAATGTAGGGGGTTCATTCACATGGAAATGGCTCCTGGCACAGCTGATACAAAGTATGAGTAAAAGAGGAAACAAAAGGAGCCACAGAGAACTACACTCCCAGCACCAGTAAATCATCAAAGCTTTGTTGTTCAGTATACATTAAGTTACTCTACATCATAGCAGCACCACCCAAAGTTATAAGAGGTAGTGGTGAGACATAGTGTTATAGAAAGAGATTGCTTTAATTTGAAACCTGATTCTCACTTATGTGTATAAATAAACCATGTCATGCAATTAGAGCAGCAGACTTTGAAGTGTTTTTCATCTTCCTTAAAAGCCCATAGATATTTTTCTATAGTACTGAAAAGCTTGGAGGAGTCTAGTTTAAATTTGGTAGAGAGTGGGGAAAAAATGTAGCTAGCCAGTATCAGCAAAAGCCTAGGAAATCTGGGGTTTTCTGAATTTTGCTGCATCAGATGTGCTTCCAGTAGGAGGAGTTTTCATCATATACTTGCACTGTAAGAGTTATCACACTTGTGCTTTAATTATTTAACTCATGAAATGCAATTACTAGTAGTTACAATGTGAAATATCTGTAAAGTTTGCCTATATCTTACTGCCTTGTTGTACTTACTGCTAATTGGTATCAATATAAATATGAAAGGAAGTTTGCAGCTTCTAGTGCCTTACAAGCATACTTATGTTTGTCCTTGCATTTAGGGCAAAAATTGAGTGCATTTCCTGGACATTACAATTTATTTTCCATTTTTGTGTTTTGCATAGAATATTGTGATAACTTGAAAACTTTGGAATTTTGACTTATGTTTTAATAGTCGCAGTTAGGGGAAAAGCTTGAAATGAACTGCCAGGATGTCTTGAAAGCCCAAGAAAGACACGAGAGAGGGAAAAGCTAAGTCTCATATATGCATAGTCTTAAGATTTTTTGTTTACTTGTTTTATGCTGCAATACTGATAACGACTTAAAAATATGGTGTTTTGGAAGTCCTAGTGGGACATACTTTCATTTGTATTTTAAATTCAATGTAACACACTGCTTGGATTGAACTGCTGCTTTTGATCTATTTGCTGCTCAAGTGTTGCAAGGCAGTGGTATACTTGGTATAGTATAGTGGTGTATATATAATATATATAGTGGTATATATAATATATATATTGGTATATATAATATATAGACCAAGTATACTTGGTGGTACAATTTTGCTTTGTCTCTCATACTGTTTTCCAGTACTTATCTCTTTTCATTAAATCATGAAATAGGATTGAAGTAAAATGTATGTTTTGGTAGTTTCTCAGTAATACAGCTTCTGCTTAGGCTCCTGTGGGATAAAGAGATAGAGACCTTAATCAAGCCTGTCCTTTCATTAAGAGAAGAGAACTGCTTTAGATGTATATCAACATGGAATGTTCAAAAGACTTTCAGATCGCTCTAGAGCAAAAGAAAACAGATTTTTAAACCTCTTGGGTATCACAAACTAGTACTGAAACTTTTCGTGAAGCTTTGTTATTTCTCTTGTCTAAGGGCCTTGATTCTTGGACTGAATCAAACAGCTGCAGTGACTTACAGTGCTGGCACTCCCCTGCTGCCTTTCCCATCCTTTAGCTGTAGTTGTTTCCACAACACAGTTGGCAGAAATAAGAAAGCCAGTGCCTCACTTGCTTTATTTCACAGTCCAAGGTGGAATAAAAGGATGTATGTTTACATGCAGTCTGTGATCTGAATGGCAGAGGAGTCCCTAACCTGTAGCAGAATTTAAGAGATTTTATGTCTTGGATTTGCACTTCTGCTGTTCGACCGCTTCACCCTCATTGCTTCTTCTGTGCTAGCACAAGGTTTTCTGTGGCTGTACAGTGAAAGAAATAAGAGACCTGATTTGACTTGAGATAACAGCCGCTTCCTATGGACAATTTTCTCTGGCAGATCAAGGCTCTGATCCCCTTCACGGCACAGTTAAGTGAATGCTAGAGCTGGCACAGCAAAGAAATCAGTGCAAGGAAGGAACAAGCACTTAACTTAAGCAATACCTGTCTTAATCACTTGAGTTGGAGGCTAGTAATAGATAGTAGCTATGTAAACTGGCTTCAGCAGTGCTGCCACCAGACATGTAACCATTGCTGAAAGCAACTGAAGACTAATGGTTGTAGTCAAATGAATCTGAGAGAAAAGCAAAGCTCTGTTTAGATAGTCTATTGAAATATGAATACATTTGTTCTCTATTACAGCTTTTTTTTTCACATCTCTTCAAAGTATAATAGCTAAAGGCTCATAGAACTGTAAGAAAATAGTTCCTTTGCAATATTTTAAGTGGGCATTTGGTACAGACAAAGTTTGCTTTGTACAGCACAAATATTGCCATGTTTGTGAACAATAAATCTCCAGTGTTGTGCGGGACAGTGCCAAGCCATCATGGTAACATTAGCCTTTTTTGTGTCATGCTCTTATGCTTTCTTTTTCCCTTTCCACCCCTGATGCCTTCTGCATGTGGTTTGTACAAAGGTCATATATCCATCTATGACATTTTTTGAGGTAATTCTTCTACTATAAGATGTTTTTTGATGGAAGTCTGGAGATGGAATCTGACTGTAGTAATTATTACATGATGAGTAGTTGCTGTCCATTATTTCTTTTCATGCAGAGTTAACCAAAACTTCAAGGCTTCGCATATTGTTCCTATCTGAAGAAAAAAAAAAAATGGTGGTAGCTTACCTCTGATGTCTTCCAGTCCATATGCAATGTAGCAAGCTCTGTTTGTGTGACTAGAAAAGGATTGACACAGCAGGGGAAACAGGTTTTTCAGTCATAGTTTCCCACTCCTTTCAGCCACAGTCCTTGGCCCAAGAAGTGCTTTCTCTGGACTATCTAGTGCACGGTGCCAGTGTTTGTTTGATCAGTGTCTGATGCTTTGGTTCTGCTGATGGATTGCTTTTCCAGGTATTTTTGCTACTTCTGCCCCTGACCTATCTTGCAGATGCCCTTCCCTTTTGCTATAATTAAAGATGGAAATGGCTTTATAATACACTGGTTTTGATCAGTGCATTACCAGCTTATAGCCTGACTAGATTAGGAGAACCATGCCAACTAGAAAATTTCTCTTTAGTTTAATGCAGTAGACTAGGTCAAATTTCACAGTAACTGTGGCAGTTTACCATTACTATATTAATAAATCTCGGAGAAGGTTACTTTTCTCACTAAGATGTTGTCACTGCCACAGAAGTGAAATCAACTTTGGGTCATTGAGAAGTGTCTCTGACTTTCCAACTCTGCATTTAGTATTCCTTTTACAGAACAAGTGCTGAGATTTTTCCAAAATACACAATTTACTGTCTTAAACTATATCACTGACAATGTGCTTTACAGAAACTGGCAAATTGTTTAAAGAAGGGAGAGGAGAAATAGAAGCATGACCTGGGGTGTAAAAGAATAGATGTATTCAGATGGTAAAATCTGAGATGTGGCATCACAAGCATCATGACCACTATCAGCTTTTTTAGTTTTTCATTCTATCTACTGCATTCAGAAACTGCCATTCTGCCATTCAAATATGCATTATAATTGAACATTCAAGAAATACCTGTCTAACTGCTTAGTTAAGCAAGAATAGTTGTGATCAGCAAGGAGAGCAGACCTTTGGCCAGTGTCATTAGTTTGTGCTGCTGTACAGGACCTGAGGTGTATAGAATGTTGTATGAGAAGATTAGCTTTATTGAGGCTGTAATTTAGAGAGTTTGTTGATTTCAGTGATGCCAGAGGAAAATCAATGTACATATGAAAATGAAAGTACATCTGAGTTCATCTGAAAACAAAACTGATGGGGCCTTGATTCAAGGAGCTAGTTAGGAAGGTATGCAAAGGTCAAGTGATAAAAATCCTTAAGAAAACTGTTACTCATGCAGGTGTCCAATAAATAATTTTTCCCTAAGAAATGGATGTGTCACAGCAGGAGGCTAGTCTTTATTTGGAAGTACAATACAAGCCAATTTGCTGAAGTAGAAAAGGCGCTACAAGAGAAATGACTTAGCAGATGAGATGAAATAGCTGGTTCACCTGAGTAACTGGCTAGAACAGGACTACACCGTGATACATGGCTTGCTCCTTGTCATTTATCCCCCTTCAGATGTAGGAACTAAATTTCCATTCCCAGGGAAGCCTGAAAAAACAGCATTAATGGTTATCCCTGGAATACTTTCTATTTCCATACAGTAATTTGGAGTTACTCAACCTTGGTGTCCTTGCAATACATACATATGCGATTTTCAGAAATGACACTGAAGCTAATTTGGCAAAACTATAGCTGAGTTAAAAGTCCAGCTTGTGTCTGGAGTATGAGAAGCCAACATCAGCAGCAGAATCTTTTGATAGTTCTGGGATATTGTGATAAAAGAAAGAAGAAAACCAGTGAATTATCAGTAAAGCATTGCAGTGTCAACACTGGATTAAAAAGGTACATATTGAAAAACCTTTGTCTATGATTTCCCTTCAAATATTCCCCAATATGTATGAGTGCAACTGTGAGCATGTTTTTAAGATAGTACAGAAAGCCAAGTTCAGCTCACTAGCTCAGAAGTGCCACTGTAGGAACTTCCCATTATTATCCATTTGCTAACTTTCTGGGAGTTATTTCATTTCAGAGCCTCTGAACAGCTGGTGCTCAGAAACAGAACTGTACAAAACCAAGATTGGGTTTAGATGGTCTATTTTGGTGTAAAAAAACCCTGAAACTGTATAAATAAGTGGAAAGTACTGCAAGACCTTCTGCATAAGGATTTCAGAAAACCATAACTTCACTCTTCAGTTTTTTAAGTAGTCACTGAAGAAAAAGTCTTACAGAATGAATAGAAGCAAGTCATGAAGCAACCCTGGGTTTATCCCTGACTAACACTATCATGGTCTGTATTGCAGGAAACCTGAGGTGTACAGGAAGTGAGTCTTTAGAATGAGTGAATAGAATGTAGGTCTTGTATTGCCATCCAATACATCTGCTATCTTATATGATTGTTTCTGTCATTCTTCTGGAAAGAAAATATCCTCTTTTCTTAGTGGGTGAAAAAAATATATGCCCAGCATCTGCCACACACTTTACTGGTGTGTTTGTAATTGTGTTTTGGATGCTAAAAAATGTTGGCATTACATCCCCTAAGCAACAGTTGATCCTATTTTCAGAAAAAAAAGTAAGTAGTGTGAAAGTAGAAGAATAATAGGAAATTCCTTCTGCCTAAACCTAGCTGTCATAATTTTGTGTATATATATATATATATATGTATAGGATGAGTCTTCTACAACTTATTTTGTAATTCCACTTTACTTTAAACCTTGATCAGGCTTTCAATATATCTTATGTCCTGACCACTAGTTTGTACCGTACCCTGCATCTAATTAACAATGTAATACTGGTTAAATAAGAGATGCTTGAGTTAATGTTTCTGTTATCTTTCTTCAGGAAAACTACCATTATCAGAAGGGTCAGAAAGGCAATTAGTTATTTTGTGTGAGAAAGGAGGTTATTTTTCATCTGCCTTCACATGTAGGAACAAATTTTTCATTCAAATGGTAGTGAAAAATCTAGACAAGCATCAACAAAGACCTAATAGCACATAAAAGTATGCCAGAAAATAATCCCGTTCAGAGGTGTAAGTGCAGTATATTTGAAAACACTGCATCTTGTATCTCTTAGTATCCTGTCATGTAAGGTTAACTAATTTTCTGCTTTCACATGAATTTTTGAGGTTTTGGAGGTGGTGTTCATTTGGTGTAAATTAATAACAGAACAAATGCAGCTGGCCAAGTAAGACAAGTAAGATTAGATAGCTACTGTTTATCACTATTGCTTAAAGAGAATGTTGCTCTGTGGAAATTCTGGGATTCCTTTCATGCTTAGTGCAGAATTTATCTTTGTTCTGGAATGGTAATTATGGTGACTCTCTACCAATTCTTGTAGATGTTGTTTAATTGTCATCTACTAGCATAGAAGCCAAGTATTCAACCTGAAATGTCAAATTTATACTCTTAAAAATAATAATCCTTTGGAAGTTGTTAAACAGTTTTAAAAACAAGTTCTTTTTTGACAACAAAACTGAAGTCTGTGACTAAATTAAAAGAGTATTAACCAAAGAGAGCTATCTGTCCATGGTTTTACTAACATCCTAACCAACTAACTGTGTTTTCCTTTTATCTCTCTGAAAATCATATGCCTTTCATGCTGACCAACTTGCAATCTGAAAGTACCTGTTTAAAACAAGCCAGTAAAGGAAAGATTTCAGTGGTTGAGCTTGTCCTCACCTCACATAAGAATGTTCTCTGTGGTTTTAACATTCCTCAGAGAAATTCTTTTGCGGTGTGTCCACTTAATGTTGAAATTTTCTGGTCAATGTAACTTCACAAGATGTTCTTAGTTACTATACTACCAGTGTTCTTTAGATGTATGCTTGTCATCCCCAGCCTGCAATATTTTCACAATGATAAAAACACTGTATTGAAGCAAGTAATATAGCAGGGTATTCCAGTGGATGATAGAGGGATTTCATCATGTGATTTGTGAACTAGCAGGTTTGTTCTTTAATAGCTCATTAAATGATGAATTCGAGGATCACATCTTACGCAATATAGTGTTGTATGAGTATCTGAAGTGCAGCTATTTTGACTTGCTTCCGAGGTCAAACATTGAAGTTCATAGTAGCTGCTAGAAAGATGTCTGGTACAAAACATTGTGTGTCTTTGAGTACTTGTTCTAATTTAAATGCTTTTAAATTTTATCTAGGAATGTATCATATTTCAATACAGTACTGCTACTGTGGCCTGCCTTTCTGCAGGACAGTATTTTGGGGGTTGCAATGTGTAGAGTAAAAAAAAGAAAAAAAGGAGTGTCAGCACTTATTAATAGTGTTCCAAGAACTCCAAAAATGCTAAACAGCTTTCTCTGTCTGACATAAAGCAACACTGGCTCTTTGCAGACCGTAACATGTCAGCCTTTGGGCAGCTTCTTGTCACGTGCTCAGAGTAGACAGATGTGTTGGAACAAGTGATCTGTGGCTGGAAAGTCATCATTCCAGTTGGTTTATAGAAAGCTAATGAGTAAGTACTTTTCCTGAAGCATAGAGGAGAGGAAAATCTTAAAAAAAAAAACCAAAACACAAAACCAAAACTCAAAAATGAAAAATGTACGATTAAAGACACTACATGCCTGAACATGAGCATTTCCTTCTTCTGGCATCAGTGCTCTGATAGGAAATGTTTAGCTCATAACGTACATGTTTAGAATTGGGCATCCTTGAATTTATTTAGGATATGTTCAAACTTGCAGATAGACATCTTGAGCTCAGCTCTTCTTTGGAAGCTTAAATATTTTTTATGTAGATCTTGCATAACTGCTTACATAAGGCAGTGATGATTGGAGAATATTTTACAGATCTATTTTTTATCTTCCTGTGTCTATCATATCCATCTTAATGTATATCTTTTATTTCATTTTAGCACTGGAAAAACATTACTACGAGTATTTTTATTTACATGTAACTCAAATTTGGATGACATCATAGAATCAACGAGTAATTTGGGTTGGAAGGAACTTTCAAAGCTCGTCTAATCCACCCCCCTGAAATGAGCAGGGACATCTTTAACTAGAACAGGTTGCCCACATAAACCTGGCCTTAGGGAAGCAATGAGGATGTACAAACTGCATCATGATGGAGACCAAACTGTAAATATCCTGCAGTTGTTTTTTGTGTAGAAATACTTCATGACAGGTTGACTTGAGTTAGGGTCATACCTTGGACAAATACCCACCACAGAATCTTTTGCATTTTGATTGTCATACAGAATATGCAGTTTCATTTACTTCCTTCCTGTTCCTACAGATAACACTGCTCCTTTTGCTATTCCTCTTCATTTTATACATGGTCATGTGTTACATAGGTAAGAAGAATGGCATTATCACTGAATTAGCATATTGAGGAACTTTCTCTTGGAATACAAAGGCTGAGTATTTTAAAATTATTACAACTCTATTGAGTGATTAATCTTCTGAAAGATTAGTTCAACTGTGACAGCTAAACAAAATGTAGTCTTCACCATTCCCTGTTTGTGTGAGGATCACAATGAAACAATGAGCTAAATGCAGGAGCCTTAATGAATGGATAACTGCCTGTTGCCAAGCAGCCAAGAAAGTATTAATCTCTTTAGTCATAATGGTAGAACTTCTATACTATTAACTACTTTATGAGTTGTTCTGTCATTTATCATTCCTAAGCAATAGTATTAGTAATGATGTTTTATTTTTGTTTTTCAGAGTCAAAGGCATTGTGCAGTGAGGGAATAGATAATGAAGTACCTACCCATTACCAACTGGCTGAGCCAGCTTGGTCTTGCAGAATATTGCATGCTTTTTGAACAATATGATGCCATAGAGGTAGGAACTAGCTTTTTCAATAAAACTCTTAAGGAAATGTCAAGCAAAATGATTTAATGAAAGTGATTAATGTTCCATACTATGATGTTGGAGCAAAAAATGTAAAGGCTGATAGTTTGTGTTTGTCTTAGGAAAGGAGGAAATAAAACCAATGCCTTTTTAACTGTGTACTAAAACTTCCAGAGAAATGGACCTTTATTGGAGAGCTAGGCAAAATGAACATTGAACTGTTTCTAGTGCTGCTTGCCCTATGTTAGTTGTGGCTGTTTCAGATATGGTAACAAATAATATGTTAACAAAAATCAGAACATATAAATAACTTTTGTTCTGTAAAAGTTAACTAAGAACTTTCTTGCGTAAACTACAGTGTTAGATAAAACATACACTTTTGTGCCAATTGTTATATGACGTAGTTTCTAGATAAATGAGTACCATGTGGCTTAAGAATAATCTCTATTGAGCAAATACGATGTTACATAAGGGCCTTGCATCAGTCATCTTGAAGATCCCTAGAAATTTATATAGAAATTCTTAGGAAGCCCTTTTCCCACAGGTCTTTCTTGATCAAAATTTCCTTTTATTGTCCATTTTGTCTTTTCAGTTCTTATCATCCATATACAAAATTATTGAACTTACATACTATATTATCAATTAAATGCTGCTTTGACATATTTTAGTTTGGTCTCACTGTATTTCCAATTCAGAACATTTGTGTACAAAAAAATAACCCACAACAAACCCACAACTGAACATTCTTATCAAGTCAAAATATCTTTGGATTCACTTTTAAACAATTTTTTTGCAGATTTGTCCTTGTCAGTAATCCAAGTTTTATGAAGTAGCACTGAAGTGTATTTAAGATCAATTTCAGTGTCACATCTGTGCTGCTGGTGTACCAGAGTTATTAGTGTCATGGTCATCTTGTAATCCAAGCAAAATAAAAATTTGTCACAACTAGGAAAAGGACAACATTTTCTACTTTGCCAAATGGACTCAGTCAGTAAGACTGAAGCATGTTGGAAAATGTTTTTTTATCATTCACACTCATTGTAAGACAGAAGACACAGAATAGACAGTAATACAGAACCCTGGGATAGCTGTTTTGACAATCAACAAACACCAAAAAGCCTGCAGCAAAGACAGCTAACAGTTTACAAAGCCTGAATGCTGCCTGAAATAGTTTTTGCTGAAGTGCAAAACTTAAAAATAGGCTTAGTGCATCACTCTGGATACAATGGACTTTTTTAAAGTTCAAGGCCATTAGTCAGACTTTCATTTCTGCAATATCTGTAGATTACAAGCATTATATCATTCCATAGTTCCTCAGCCAAACAGAATACTTTCCTAACCCAAAACTTTAATTTGAGAAAACATCTAACTTAACCTGATTTCACATACTTACTATCCTGCTTAATACAAGGACATATGCTGAAGAACCAAGCTTCTAAGGTCTTGAAAGTCTGAGTAGTTTTCTTTGATGTCTTCTACTTTTAAAAATAATTACTAATAACTATTTACACTGGGGTTTTTATCTCTGCACTAGCAGGTATGATTATATCAATTTTTTTGAGGACAGTGATGTACAGTCTCTTGAGTTAAATTGTTCTTAGCTAAGTAGTAAATACATGGCAGTAGAAGACAAGAGTTCTTGGGTTTCAGTCAACTGCTCTAGCCAGTTCTAAAGCCAGACCAGAAGATGCTTATGATCTTGATCGAAGAAAAAAAATTTCATGGCAGGAAGCTTCTCCCTGACAAAACTTCCACACACTAGTGTTGTCTGCTGCAAAATGCAGCAGGCTCTTTAAGGCTACTAAAAGAGCCCCAACCCAAATATGTCTATAAAAGCTCTCACTCTCTTACCCTGAGCATATGCTGTTCAGTACTAGGGTTAACACCAACCCTTCTTGTGTTCCTCCTTACAAGCTTTTTTCTAAAGTTTGAAGAAGACGCAGACTGCATTTCTCTTCTTTGTATGTGTACCCCTTTTTCTTAGAGGATGATTTTGTGGTTTTGGAGGGGAGACTGTTGATGTTTTTTGGGGGAATCAGAGGAAGCCTCTGTCACTCTGGAAAAGCTGAGAAGTCCTTTCTACTCAAATGTGAATGCATCTTTAGAACCAATTTTTGCGTTTGGGTAAACCTTAAAAGAGATAAAGTAAGAATAATAATTAATAAACCTCTTTCTTTCATCTCATTAGATACATATGAGGTATCTTTTGAGGAAAAACTTAATAGGGTATTTTCAGGCACAGCTGTATTTCCCTAACAGCTTTTGAAACAGTTATACCAAGTGACATAATAAAATAGAGGCTTTCAGCAATTGGAGGTCTACTCAGTCTAAATCAAAGAATTACAGGCTTTTGCAGTGGTTTTAGTTTGAAAGAGAGAATCAAAAATTACCATTTCAAAAACAGTGGCTCACTTACAGTAGGAATTCTGTGTCAATTGTCTTATTTACACAGTGAAACAGTGTGATTTTTGGTTTTTAGGATCCTAGGCCTTACTTATCAAGTCTCTATTAAGAAAAGGTCAGTTTTAGTAATATAACTTGCCAGTAACAAAAGGGAGTACATCCTATGGGTTTATCCCTATCTGATTCATAGTGAAAATGCAGAACCATAGAAATGACAAGAAATGCATTTGATCATAAATTTTCTGCTTTGCATGTGTTTTCTTTTGCTCTAAAAGGTGTCATTCTCAAATAAAATGTTGTACTTACTTACAAATCAACAAATTGAAGTTTTGTACTGATTTGTAAATAATGCATTGCGCTTATTTTGAAAATCAAATAGTAATAATGTTGTGGTATGAAACAAGGATAAAAAGAGAACAGTTAGATTTGATTACCCAAATTCATTATCTGGAAATTCATGTTCTTCCAGTGTCACAAACCATTTTATCTATTAATTACAGTGAATATCCTCTTCATGATATAAACCTTTCCTTTCCAATATTATTATGCCACTCAGCTCACTCTGAGATTTCTCTTTCTTCATTAGCTTAAGTGCAATTGCCATATTAGCACTTTTTTACAAATTATTATGCAAAGTAATAATAACTTTTAGAAACTCTCCATCTATCTTGACCACTTTTGAGAGAAGAAACAGACAATGAATTAATGCTTTAAAAGACAAGTTCTTTGTCACTTCAATGACAAGGCTTTTCACGACAAAAGGGCTTCATATAGCGCATAAATATACTTAAATTTGCTATTACATAGCTTACAGTACCAGGAACAACAAACCTGTCTGAAAGAAATCAGAATTATCCTGGACTAGTAAATATAGTATGTTCCTTACTCTGGCATTTGCTACAGGACTTACTCCATCTTACTGAAGTTAATCTTAGAAAAATGGGAGTTGAGAACCAAGTCCACCTAACACACATCATTTCCAATATCCTACTTATTCAGGATGTAGAAAAAAAGGTAGGTAAGATTTCCATGTTGCCTCTTAAAGACTGAGAGAATGACTTAAGGCAAATATTCCTGTCACAAAGAGGTAATAAACAAATACTCTGATTCAGCCTAAGATACTGTCTAAGATTCCTCACTGGAGTAAGGAATATAGATCACAGGGTACTTTATGCAGCCAATAAGGGGAATAGCTAAACACTAAACTGCTGTCAGGATTCTAAAAAATCTTATAACCTGTATGCTTAAAAAGATACAACGATGTTATCAGACCAAGTGATGGAAGACTGTGTCACAAATGTCTTCATCACTTGGCCAGATCATATCAAAAGGGCTAAACCAAGCTATTTTGCGTACATGCCACCTTATCGCTAGGTGATGAGGTATGGAGAGAGGAAGAGTGCTTACACAAGTAGTCCTGGCCCTCTTTTTCCATCTGGGATTTTGCTATGAATTAACACTTGATCACTAAATCTTTTGTTGCTTTTATGATGCTTTTATCAGTTCAGTATCACAATTCAACTCAAGTGCGTAAGAGTTGGAAGAAGGTGTGTAAGACAGTCTACTCTGAGTGGAAGGATATAGCGAGACATTATTCAACTATGACTTACTGTACAGGATATTTTGAGAATAGATAACAAGATAGGAGTATTATGCAGCCTGCCCAGTAATACTAAAGGCTTTTAAAAGTTTTATGTGAAGCAGTGATTTACTTGGCTAACGTTCCTGCTTTTGTCCTCTCTCGGTCAAGCTAAAAAGACTCCTGGAGCATATGTAAAAATCCAATATTCATAAAATCTGTTTAGATACTTGTCACTTTACAGAAGAAACTAGAACTGTTTGCGTACAAGTGGATTGGTGTATTGTCTCAATGTTTTCTTAGGAGTTCAAAATTGGTTTAATAATTACATAACTTCTACAATTCATTGGTTTAACTCTTAAAATATGAATATTAAATATGACAGGTTTTGTCACTGCTTCTGTGAACAGCTTATGAAGTTATTCAAGTTGATTACTGCAGTGAAACTACAGGTACTGCAATTAGATTAGATTTTCATGTGGCTTTAAGACTGCATTTTGTAACCTTTTCAGGTACTGGACTGAGGAACATAATACAGTTCCCAATGTAATGTTGTTTTCAGAGGAAAGGACTGTTCACTATGATGATTTAGAGAGCTGTGTGACATTTGAATCAACTCACTGGAATGTTCCTAATGCTGTTAATATAGCTACAACTTGTGATTGTTCAACTTCAGTTATATTGAGATAAACCTAATCTTGCTGTGCTGTTGATTTCAGTGAATTTGAATTGGGCATTTTATCTCCAAACTGTGTATGGTTTTAACCTCTGGACGTGTGTCTTGCATGGTGACAGGATGATACTATTTGGCTTTCGGGGTTTGGGTTTTTTTTGTCAGGTAGAATTCCTCAAGCTAAGTTTTACTAACAGTAGTGCTGGTTCATAATTTAATGGGCGTTATCTTGGTAAGCAACATTTTTATTCACTCTGGTTTTGGCTAATGAAAATAATTAAGTGTGTATTTGAATTATGTGCTTGGAAAAATAGAGCTAAATTGATCTTTGAGTTTTTCTGTTTACACCATGATATTTACATCCTAGATAGCTTTGCCTATTGTATTAAAGAATTTGTGAGAACGTTGCAAAACAGATCAATTCAGTCAGCCATACATGAGTGCAGACTGCTTTGTTTTCATAGCAGGGGCTAATGGTTGTTATCTAGTCTCCAGCCTATTATGACATGGTTTTGTTTTCTGTCTGTCTTTAACAGAGTGCTGTGTCTAGGGGCAAAGTGCCTAACCAGTTATGCTGAAATGCTTTTTTTCCAGCACTAAACCTTACTGAAGTCAGATATTAGAAAAAAATATTTTTTTAATAATCTTCTATTACATTAATACTAATGTCCTACTAATGTACTTAGCAGCACAGAGCAAAGGTTATGCTATCAGTTTACAGTTATCTTGAACTTCAAACAGCAGCATCACATTTGTTGCTGGTTCAACAGTTTCCAGACAGTGCCTGGTGTGATAAGTCACTTTAATACGTAAGCATTTTCACAAGGTTAATTTCATAGGACTGAGCATTTCAGTTGAACAGTGAAGGTAAGTTTTGGGGAATTTTGTCAAAACATTTTCTGTTTTCTGAAATGTTGTCTGGTTCTGCAACTGCTTGAACAGAATGTGTCTTGGTACACTAAGATTTGGATTCACCCCATCTAACTCTAGCTACTCAGGCTGTGTTTCCACAGTAATTAGTATCAAGATCTGTGCATTGACATAATGCCCAGCAACGCATTTGACCTGGATCAAATATGTGCACATGATTGCCTATCTGTTGAATTAGGCAGAGTACACAATACAAAGTTCACTACTTTTATGCTTTTACGCTTTGTGACAGCCAATGGTAGGGAAGTTATTAGAATAACTGGTTTGACATAAGCAGCCTTAGCTAATAGGTGGAAAAATAACCATTCAAGATCATTAAAACACTTCACTCCACCAGAAATTATTTTATAGTGCATCAGTGCTTTGAATAATGGGGATCTGAATTTTCTGATCAGTATCAGAAAACTGAAAGGCTGCTGTGCCACTGAATCTTAATCTTAGTTGAAGCTGGGGTTCCAAAATGCCAGCCTAAGCAGCCTGTGCCCTCTTCAACTTTCCTTTAGCTGCTTTTGCCCCATCTCTGTATTTTCCCTTTTGTTGTCAGTAAAGCTATCCTGCAGTTGCATGGTGAGCTTACTGGGAAATTTATCTGTCTGAAAAACATTTTTTTTTTTTCCCCTTCACATTCATCCAGATCAAGTCCTTATGCCAGTTCATTGTTCTACAATTTGTTCTAAATTTTAAAAGCTAAAAAATTAAATTTTAAAAGCTACACAAACAGTTGTACAAGTATGAGTGGCCCAGGAAGAGACAGCAGAGGTTAGGCCTGGTGGCTGAAACAGCACCGCTGCCGAAAGTGAAACTACAGCTAAAGGTATTCTATGAAGAGGCAAGTCACTCTCTGCTCCCCTCCAGATATTAGAAAGAGACAGATGAATTCAGCAGATAATTCAGTCCACTTTCAGTATGAATTACCTTATGTAGGTGCTTATATTTTTTTGTTGATTATAGAGATACGCCCAGATGGCTGACTTCCTGGCACATCACTCAGGAATGCTGACAGCTGGTGGAATGAAATTAGACCTAAAAGCTACATCTGCATTGGCTTGGAACACTTCATCTCTTATTTTGAGTGCAGTCTTTGAATTTCAAGAAAGCATTTGTTTCCTTTCCTCTAAATCCTGATCTTAAAATTTTCTTAGGGCTTTATCACTCTTTTTCATTTCCTTTCAAATCAAAGTACACAAGTGGAAAAATGTTTACAAATTCTGCAGACTTTCTTCAAAAGTACAAAATTGTTACCAGTTCTGAACACCTACCACTGTTTCATGAACCGAAGACAACATGGCTGTGTACTCAGTCAAACTGATAGCTGCTCAGATCTTGGATCAGGTAATGGCAGAGTAGATGTAAAACATGTAAGAGCACAGCAACCCGTAGTGATGCTTTACCAGAATGCTTTCTCAGTCTCTAAGCATTTAATCTGACAAAAATGAAGTTTCAAAAAGGTATGAATGTGAAGAGCCATAAATACTCTTTCCACAGTCCTTTTGCCTGTAACTTGACTTACCTTTAGGTGTGTACTACAGCACATTTTCAATCTTGATGTCCTGCCATCTAGGCCAGTATCCATTCATAGCATGCTGTGACTCCTTTAAGATGTCCTTTTTGTCTTGTGTTCCAGAGAAATTGTAGAGTCAGAGGGTGGGGCCTGCATCTTGCATGGGTTTGTTCCAATATGGAATGAAGATGCATCCAAAATTTGGGTACTAAACCACTCTTAAGTAAAGCAAAATAAGGGCTGTGTTCTGTCTGTGTATATAGGAATGTTCACAGCAGCTATCTAGTGCCTTTTTATGGTCTTAGAAATGTTTGTTTGGCATGACAAAGAAGCCAGGAAATAACATATCCTCTTCTAGAAGTGACTTCTTCTGGTATGAGAGAAACTGATGACAAATCAGGTGTAATCTGACTCCTATATTCCCAGAGCATGAGGCATAGCTCTCTACCTGTACAATCAGTAGTTCAAGACAGACATCCTGAAAGTATAACCCAGCACTTAAAGTATAGCTCCAGGAAGGAACCATAGTTTTCTCAGTATCCTCTAACACAACTAAAGCAGGGTTTGAAGCTGTGAGAGATGGAAACAGAGTAATGTTTAATCATGCTACCATATTGTGCTGCAATCTTTAGGAGTGTGGTTTTATTGTTACTACTTATGACCTATAATGAAAGAATAAATTGTGCTTCAGTTATGTTTAGGAATCCCACCTTAATACGACCAGCTCCTTCAGTACAGTAGAAAAGTTACCCATACAGAGGGTAATGTAAATATATAAATGCAAATATCTATTTTGAGATTATAAAAAACCCCGACACCTTGGATATTGGCAGACATGGAAGGTATTTCTTGGTTCCTTTATAACAATGAATTTAAATATAAAATTATTTTGGAAAGCTTTGTATCATTTGACTGCTACAATGTTTGTGTACATTAAGTATTGGTGATGTGCTTTTCTGTACATCATTGGTTGAGTTATGAATGGAAAGATGTATAGGAAGCTAAGTGAGAAGAAAGATTTCTCTTTTTTTTTTTTTTTTTAATGGAATGTTCTACAAGTTAGAAACTTGTTTTTCCAGCACCTTATTTTACTGAGCTGAATACTGATTAATAGCATTTTTATGGCTTAATTAATTTCATTAACATTTTAAAGTGTTTTCCTTTGAGAGGCTACAGGTAGAAAAACTCTTTCCTTTTTGTCTTGTATGAGTTTTCTTGTGCAGAAGATTGAAGTTTTAATAGGATAGTTATTCAAATATTTTATAATTTTATTTGGCATACAAAGACAACAGCCTTAATGGATTTAAATAAAACATATGCACTGGCATAATATGATAATTGATATAACATAATAGCATAATTGGCATTGATATAATTCCAAGGCCAGGTTGAACAGAGCCTTGGGCAACATGGTCTAGTGTGAGGAGTCCCTGTCCATGGCAGGGGGTTGGAACTAGATGATCTTAAGTTTCTTTCCAACCCAAGGCATTCTATGATTCTATTGTGGGTGAATATAAAATAATATGCAAAACTTGAATTAGATTAAATGTAGTTAATATTCCATAACTTCTTGCTTTTGGTGGGGAAAAGATTTTGCTTTTCAGTTCTTAAATAACTGTTTCTGATATGCTGTAATCTCTTGCCCTGATGCAGTAAATATGAAATGCTTTCTTGCCATATTGGTTTTCTTATCATTCATTATATAGAAGACCTAAGATGTGTGCTATTAAGAAGGAAGATGACCAAGCAGTGCAGATCCTTGCTTGTGCTTAGGATATATAAATAGAAAATTGGGGTTATACAGAGGTAACTGTATATTCAAAGAAGGTGTAAAATAACCAAGGGCTTCGTACATGGGTTTTCATTACATGCTCAAAATAATTAGCATAAAGCCATAACTGGTTTTGCCTTGTCAACCCCAAATATCTTGTCTTTGATTTTGTTCTCAGATTTTTACTCATTCTGGGTTGTGATGCTTCCCTTTGAAACATTACAAACACAACCGAAGTGCTTTGCAGCAGTGGTATGTAGTGACAACCTGGCAAATTCCAGACTCATGCTAAAGTATTCTGGTAGCTTTGCCAATAAATGAAGAGGAGGCTGCTTTGAACATTTCATTTGCATAATAGAGGTGGTATTGCTACCTGTGTGGTTTGTTTTGCTTTTACTGAGATACACAAGGATATAAAGTTTTTTGCCATTTCTCTTTGAGGAATTCACAAATGTAGATGCTGTTACAAACATAAACCTCTCTACCATTTAACTTGTTGATAGTTCCAACTTCATTTATTGCTGCTTTCTGGCCTTCTGTTTATCCTTGTTTCTACATCAGGTATGTTCTAAATGAGAAACTCCTCAACACCTGTCACATACAAAGAGAGGCTGTTTTTTCTCTTGTGTTAGAGACTTTTTACAGAAACACAGGAAAACAAGATCACAAGGAAATCTTAGCTCCATAATACTAGTTCTTCCAGTGCTAGAAGTAAAGAGAGGAAAGTAGAACCCCTGGTAAAAAGGAAACCATAAAACCTTTTCAAGCTTCGTTCTGGTGTTGTGTTCCAGTGTAATTTGTCATTCATCAAAACTAGTCAATAAAGAAAACTGGTTTTAGTGAAGTTTTCCCCATGTCTTTCAAACTTCTGAAACAGATCTGTCTTATCTATGCCAGCACAAGTTGCTTGACATGATTTTCAATACCAAATTGAGAAGGGGGGAGGAACTAATACCTCCTGACTCAAAACTACATGAGTTTCTGTGTTCTGAGAACTCCAGATAGCTACAATGAGATTCTTGGGTTTGTTGTTTTTTCCCCTAATCCTCCCAAAACTTTTGGCTTCTTTCTGACTGCAGATTTACAATAATGAGCTGCATATTAGAGGAGTTTAACAGTGAGCGAATTCCTATTGGAAAATACTGATTTGTCAGAACTGTAGTTTTTTTGCCAGTAGTGATTGAATATGAGACACCTGGTATTAGATATACCCATTTTGTACTCTCCTAGGTCTGCAAAACATTTAAAGTGCTGTAGCAAGAACTCCATCAAGCCAGAGTATGTTAATGCACCAGTTTGTCAGTCAATGAGCTAAAGTAATTTAACTCATCAAACTCTTCTGCTTTGCTACAACATTATTTCCAGGGTGATCAGCTGTGGGACATTTCTGCATGTGAATGTTTCTGAGGCAAGCAATCACAAGGCCTCTTGACTGACTCATAACAGATAGCTCTTTGGGAGTTTCTTCAAGACCTTGTGCCTCCAGACCTAAGACAGACCAAATAGCAAGGCTGGATGTTGGTAGATTTATTATAGAGTCTTGACAGCTGCTGACTAAACTTGTCTCTTTCACTTGGCAGTTGGGAAGGACCTTAGAAAGCACAGTTGCAGTAGCTCGTAGTTTTCAACCTAAATATTGTCAGATTTAAAGTACTGGATGGAGCATTTTTCAATTCTCATTGTCATACTAATTTGGCCTATCTGTCTTCAATTAATTGAAAATTACCAGTGAATAAACTTGATTCCCTAACCAACAGTTAGGGTGATCATTATTTTTGCTATGTGGCATCTGTGGGAGTTGAGGGAATGTAGCATTTTGTTTGTTCCAGTCCTTTCTCTTCTAAGACAAGTCTATAGTAGAAACTTGCTTTGACTTTTGTTTATCTGGGAATCTGCAAGAAGTGCTGTGTGAGCAACCCAAGCATACCATTTCCTCATCTTGTGTAGTTACTTCTGCATTTGATCATTACAGCTGCACAGCAGTGTTTTTAGAGTAGATGTATTTTTCTCCAAATTATTATTTAGAAAGAGTATAATCCTGATGTTTAAGGTCAAACTGAAAAGTTGCAATGAATCCTCCTGTTTTGTCCCATCATATCTTTTGCTACTGTAAGCCAAGTACAAAAACTGGCAAGTAGCCAACTCTTGGCACGATTAAGATATGTAAGCTTACAGTGTCACAGGTCTTGGAACCTAGGTAACAGTGCTGTTCCTCATCACTCATCTCTTTAAATAGCTGCTTCTATATGTGTCTTTGCACTAGGTGGTAAGATGCACCTGTATGTACTCCCTTCAGAAAGCAGAAGTAAAGGGTGGCCCTAGAAGGCCACAGCAGTGATGTCTGGCCAGCAATGCCAGCACACTGCTGGTTTCTCAGCCTCCCCTGGGTTCATGTGACAAAGGACAGTACTTCACCATTAACATTTCTGTGGCAAGGTTATAGGCAGCAAATGTGATGCCATGTAATAGCTAAGGGGCATGTCAGGTCAATATGGAATGCTGGTTACTGTGCTTGTTTCAGGACAGTGGAGCTTCCAGAGTTCATCCCACATCTCAGTAAACCCATTTCCTAAGTGGATATAAAGTCTGAAAACAACAAAATTTTGCAGTGAGGAATCTAATCTACCTTAATTAATGGTAACTCATAAATAATGTAGCTAATTACTCACAAGTAATGTAGCTATAGTTCTGGGCAGTCCTGCAGATTCTTCATTCTTGCAGCTTGCAAGCCCTTTCTCTTTAACAGGTTTGCACCAAGTATGTACAAGGATGGGTTGTCTAAATTGTCATACATAAGACAAAGACCAATTTTCATTTTAATCTGAATACAGAAGAAAACTCCTAGGAAAAGGATGTAATGACTCTTGCATGAGTAATCACAGTTTATGCACAGCTGCTCATCTACCCATCTCATTACTTAACACCCAATCATGTTACTAAGGAAATTACTCCTTTTCTGGTTCTTACTCATAAAAAATGACAATGAAGCATTACTTCCTATGTAATTACAGTGCCTGAAAACCTCCCAAGTTTTAGAGTAAGCCAATAGACACCATCTTATATGCTAACTGGCCAGAGTTTTTGGCATGATTTTATGTTTTTTACCTGAACTGTGAAAGTATGGTTTAAATAGAAAAGCAAGATGTTGTTCTTTATGAAATGAGGAAAACAATAGTGTGCACTTCCGTAGCATCTTCCACTTGATAAGCTGATAAAGTACTGTTTTTTCCTGTGAAAAATATTTATTACACTGACATATGTTACAAAAATATAATTATAGGTCATACAGAGAATTAGTGTGTCAGAATACTAGAACTGAAATTTTAATCCAGGTATCTCTACTCCTCTTTCTGTATTCTCACCATGATTCCATTTTTCTTGCACAGAATGTATTACTGAAGCATTTTGGTATCCAAAATTGGTCACAGTATGTTGGGTTTTGATTCCTTTCTCTTCCCCCTGCTCCTCACCTCCATTTTCCAGGTATATTTTGAAGAAAGGCTGCCTGAAATATCTTACAGGAAATCTCCAGAGATAGTTACTTGTGTCAGTGAAGTTCTGGAATCCATCACTGTGAAACATTCATAGTACCTCTGTCCTCTATACTTACCTGGTTTTGCACAACTGGCAATGATGAAAGCAGGGAGCTTTTTTGGCTCATCAGTGGCTCCAATGTTGTTGCATTTGGGGAAAAAATTGGAAAAAAAAAAAAAAAAATTGGAGTAATTTTTTTGGTTGTGTGCTTAAGACTCAATTTATGTGGAATTGGTTTGAATTGAAATCTTCAAGGTGACACTTCAAGGTGTCACAAATTCAGTGTCACTATGATATTCTAATCTTCTGTAATGTTGGGGGATAAAGTTATTTAAGTGTAGAAGACTGTGTCCATTAGTATGCCACAGTGGTGATTTATGTCCTAGCACCAGTGAATGAATCCTTTTGGGAAACTGTTGTCTTTCACATTTGCCTCAGCTTTTCTGTTTTGGAAGTGGTTACTGTAATAGGTGCATGGTAATACCAGCAGTGATAATGCTTTCCTACTGCACATGCCTGACTTAAGAAACCAAAGTGGGGTTGCTGCGGAAGGGGAATGCCAGTCAGAAATGCCGCTGTGAGCTTCCTTTACCTTGGTATGTTAGATAAATTCAATTTTTTTAATCTTCTGTCTCTTTTTCATCCCTTACTGCATATTTGAGCATGCTCTGATTTTCTTTTTTTTTTTCCTCTTACTTTATACTGCACTTCATCTTACTTCAGCTTTTTAATGCAAAGATTCTACTCATATCTATGAACATTTCCAGAGTTTTCCAATCATTTTCCTCTCTCAATACCTACCTCTGCAACATAGATGATGACTGAAGAATCTTGGCCTGATGAGCTAAATTTTTCTGAAGCTCTAGCTACACTTCAAAGGAAGGTACAGCTGCTTTGTCTTGAATTGCTTTGTTTTTAAAACAAACAGTTTTGCTGCAAGTTATTTTAAATAGCTCAGACTGCAAAAGTCAGTGCTCTGGACAATACATAAACCACAGACTAGAGAGAGGTAGATGTTGTGTTTCTACACAGTACCCAGACATGTCACTGTGGTAAGTCACCATATGGAATTTTAATCCTGCTGTTGTCACCACTGGATGTAGTTTAACTTATTTAGAGTGAGAATACCATAGTTTCATTTCCTTTTGATGACTGGCTTGATAATACTTAAAGGTCTTTGAAGATGAATAATCTGCTCCTCAATGACACTATTTAGATAGTTTAGGACCAAAACTTCAGCAACATCATGTAGTCAGGCTCTGAATTAGATACATCAGAAGAAGCATATTAAAGCTACTCCTGGGGGAAAATGGAGAAAGAGGGTCAAAGGATTGAACATTATAGTGAAATTAAAATAGTGCATTAATAGGATCTCCCAAAAACAAAACCAGCATAAAACCTAGTAGGGAACAAATATTTAGTGTCAAAATCAATTAAATGTTTGGCTGGACAAAGAAATGCTTGCTTCTTTAAAGCTAATTCCAATAGGATGGCTGTGAAGTGGTTTGCGGAATGTTGGCTTATTAATTCTGGGAAGACACAAAGAACAGCATTATCAAAATTGCTTTTGATAACTGGAATAACTGCAGCAAAATCAGAGCAATGTTGGCCAGGCAGCCTTGAAAGACTGAGCCAACAGGAAAGAGACAAATATAATGTTAAAGAAAAAAATGAGCTAGACAGGGCTTTAAGAGTCAACCGAGTGTGCCTTGATTTCTATTTAATCATAAGCTCTTTGGCTGAGTCAGTGGTACAGCTGAAGACGCTGGAGGTGATCTGTTAGAAATGGATGTTCTGTCTGTAACTGATTGTTTTGGAGGGTATGCTTTACAAACGCAGGTTAACTAGCCATCTGTTCTGTCAGTTGCTCTCGATCCTTTACAGCTGTTTGACTCTTTGTTTTAGAAAACGTGTTTTATCCCGCCAACCTGTTGCACAGATAAATTCATGTAACATGGTGGGATGGGGGGACAAATCTGCTAATGCAAGTAGATTGTGTAAAGTATACCACAGGCTCTCAATTGTCCACAAACAGGCTGGGTTTAAGGAACTTAGTCTTTGCCGTAGTGCTTATCTGGGAGACGAAATTCTGGCAATGAAGCTGTTGAATCCGTGGAAGAGGGCAACGGCTGGTCACGGCATGCGAGCGGCGTGCGGCGGGGTCTCGGCATGACCCAGCCCAAGCAGCCCGTCGAGGGTGTGGTTGCGGGACTGTAAATCCCGTCAGAGCGCTGGCTCGGCGCACAGCTCTTGCAGCCGCGCCGCTGCACGGCCGCGGGGGGCCCGGCCGCACCGCACTCACGGTGAGTGCCTCCCGCTGGTCGGTCTCGTTTGCTGGCTGAGAACGGGAGAACCGCGGAACTAGGTCCCTACTTCCGCGGCCCGGGCGAGGGAGCGATAAGGCGCTCCCGGGAGGCTTGGTTGAGTCACCCTTATTTTAGTTATCGTGAACTGCTCTTCCTTAGGGCAGGCTGGTGCAAGTGTACGCGCCGGCTCCTACTGCGGCGCGGCCATACCTTGGGCTTTCCCAACAGCGTCCCAGTTCCTTTATTGAAGCGCTCCGGGACGCTGGTGTTCCGGGTCCGGCCTCCGGCCCCCCTCTCCTCCTCTTGACTGTCTCCGCAGCCCCAAGGGACCTGGACGGGACCCGGTGCCGGGAGATCGTTTGGCCGGGACAAAACCTGCAACTAATCCCCAGAAAGCTGGGAAAGAAGCAGCAGTGATCAGACTGGTAATTGCGGGGACAGTGTTATCCTCTAGGGCAGAGAATGAGAAGCTGGTGCTTGAGTGTGTGTGAGCGTCCCTCGGGCTCTGTTGGGGCAGAGAGATGTGGAGCTGGGCGAGCCGTGACCCTGGCAGCGGTTGACTTTGTGGACTGATAAAGTACTGTAGCTGTGGCAGTAATCAGGTTTTGTAGGAATGGATCCCGTGCAAATCTTAAGTATAAAATACTGCAAAACTCGAGATACCGAGGTGTTTCACCAAGGAGAGAGAAAAGGAATGCTGTGTCTTTCTTTTGTCAGTTAAAGACGAACGCATAGAAAAGTACTTTTTTGTCTGTCGAAGTCTGTAATTTCTGTCGGCCGGTTGTTAGCTCAGCATAATGAAGCACATACTTGTTGCTGAAATTTTTTTTAAGTACTTCGTTTTCAGTTGGAATGAGTTGTTCTGTGGTTTGGGTGTTCTTTCTTTTCAGTAACATCGTGGGAACAGAGGAGCAGGCAAAATAAATGATTTTCTATACTAGAGGAGAAACAAAAGCTTGTGTTGTGAAGCATTAGCTGAAAAATGCCTAGATTCGACTGTAACCTTGGGGAAGTCCTCGATTTCTGCCAGAAAAACCGGGGAGAGAATGTTTATTTCAAGTCAAGGTTTCATACTGTTCAGAATTACTGAGCTGACTGATTGAGCACTGAAGTTCGAGTTAATTTCATAATATTGGCCAGATGAGGAGGTCTCTACTTGTTATTGAGTCTTCTTCAATGATTACTTTTTCATGTCATTTTGTATAGATACCAAGGCATTCTACGTGTGAAAACTCACAAAGAAATGTGGAGTTTATCTGTTTCTCTCATCTTGAAACAGAGAGATTTTAAAGATAACTTATACTGGCCTGTATGCTCTCTGTTGCCTGAGAAGAGTAGTTAAAAATAACATTTTAAGTAGATTGTCTGATTACAGTGCAGGGATGTATGTGGGGTGTAAATTGTATGGCATACATAAGGAAAGAGAGAGCATAAACACTGTGGTAGCATTTCAGGATCCTTTGGAAGCACTAACCTGGCTGTAACCTTGTGAGGAGTTTTTGATGTTTGACAGACTCGTGTTTTTTCCTGATAGTAGCTGAGGGCCTTTGAACTATTGCGTATGCTCTCTCAATCTTTTTCTCCGTATCATAACAGGCTGTAGGTTCTCAAATCTAGTATTCTTCTCAAAGTCTTGTGACCTTTTTGCTGTGTCACAGCCACTGCATCAGTTTATCTTGTTTCTGAAAAAAAGGGGGGGGGGGGGCAACAGAAAATACAGGTTGTGAAAGCTGCTTCTAAGACGTTTTGGGAGAAGCTGGCCTCTTTTGTTATACTAATGAAGATGACTACATTGCTTCTAGGGAGACAACATGAATTCAATCGTAAGTTTATAGAGGCTATAGTTTTAGCTGTATATTTCTTCCTATGATGAACTAATTTGAGTGGTTTTTTTCAGTTATGCTTTTTCTTTTTCACTAACTTGCTCTCTTACTACACACACACACACACACACACACACACATATACATTAAAAAAATCTGAGGAAACTGACTTGGTTTTTGTCCTGAACTTTACTTCACCATTAAGGTTCATCACTTTCATTATTTCCCGTGTGCATATGTATAGTGCATGCAAATGTGCCAGAGTAACTTAGCAGGAAGAAAAAAGTCCTGTATCTCCCACTCATCATAATTTATTGCTACTGGTTTTGAGGCAGGGAGGGCAGGTGGGTGGGAGGAGGTTGTGAGGATATTTGCTGTGTCAGAAGTAAGTAGGATTTTCACAGAAGTTGACTCCATCTTGTAAAAACGTGAGAAGATAAGGCAGTTGTTCTTCAGCTGGCTTTATTAAACCTTGCTCAATTCCTGTTATCTTCGTAGTGTAGATAATAAAGACATGCTAAGACTTTGAGTGAAGTATTGTACCATTGGTGCTATGATAACACCAGGTATAGGCTTCAGAGACTTTGATCTAACAGGGAGAATCCTCTGGTTTGCAGATCAGGAAGACTGAGAGAAGTGTGAATCTTTTAACATAAAGCTGGTTTAGGTGTAACTCAGCTTGAGTCTGATTTGGAAATCCAAAATTGCTTTTCTGTTTCCTTTGATGAGGTTTCCGTTAGCACATATACAGTGTTGGGCTGTTTGTTAAGCCATTCATGTATCTCTGAGGCTGAAATTAACATTTCCCTTTCCCTCATTTCCCTGCTGATGTACTGAAACAACAAAGTAGCAGCCATTGCTACTAATTATGTTGTGATATGGAAGGGGCATGTTCCTGTATGGGTGGAATCAGAACTTCTGCAGACTGTGCACATCCAAGTTTTTGTGAGGACAAGCTGAGCCAGAAAGTTTGTATTTGCATCCTAAAGCCAAGAGTGCACCAGTAGTAGGATATTTTATATGTTGGTTTGGGGATGCAAAGGTTATTTGTTTGATTGTTCATACGGCTGGGATGTTTTTGAGCAATGATGTGAAGAGATGCATACCCGATTGGATTAGAGTTTGGTGCACGTTTTGTCTTGCCCACCAGATAGGTATTTTATTCTAGGTCCAATCTTGTAATTTTTTCCTAAATGCCATGTTGATTTTAAAGACCTTTTTTCTTTTTTTTTTTTTTTTTTTGATTCCCTCACCTTCATTCATAACAAAAACCTAGAATATGTCTGAAGTCACCTGGATATCTGTCATGCCCTCCAGTTCTCTGAATTCACAATCTGACTCCTGCTGATTCCATTCCCATATAGTTGCCCAAATTACAGGCTGAAGAAAGAGACATGTCATTCTATACATAAATACCAATTCACTTAGCTTTTTTAACATTATATTGGCATGAATCAGTCTTGTTTGTATCTAGTTAGAGAAAACTCGAATGACTTGCAAAGGACTCCGTTTTGTGAGATGCTCCATTTTGACAAATAGGAATGTGTACAATTAAACTTCAGTTCTATTCTGTTATAATTTCTACCATTTCTACTGATGATTGAATGATGGCAGTTGTTCAAAGCACACTGTCTCTTAGGGACTGAAGTTTTCAGGGGTTCTATATCTAATAAAGTCAAACATTCTTTGAATCATATGCTGAAATATTTGAGGCATTCCAGAGTCTTCAGCTGAAGAGGCTCCCTCCTTTCAGTGTTTATGTTCAATAAGATGAAGAACGTATGGATCATTTGGCAGGACTCTTGTTACTGAGATAACTGTTGTAGCTCTCAGTTTACATTTATAAGGACTACATAGTACAGCAGCACATAGCCAAGCAGATAGATTTAAGGGTAGAAGTTAGCAGGCCTGTTGTTTGGGGGTTTTTGGGGTTGTGGTTTGGGTTTTTTTGTTGTTGTTGGATTTTGGTTGGGTGGGGTTGGTTTGGGTTTGGTTTTACTAGGGGTTTTGCAGGGAGGATTGCTCAGAATATTATCAGAGCTTCTGTACACATGCAATTGTGGCCAAGTGTCTTGCAAGTTCTTGGATTTAGGTATTTCATATTGACTTTGGAAGTCTAACTTGATTCCTCAAAACAAAATTCAGGTGTGAATTTGAGGGTTGTGTATTGAGTTTGTAAATCATGGAGAGATACTGAATGACTTAAAGGTTCAGTGAGTAGGGTATAAGTGAGAGTGGTTTTCTTTCTTAGAAAGGCAGGTTAAATGCAAAATCCTCTACTTCAGAGGGTCATTGTTTATTTGCTGAAATATCTCAGATTGTTGGATTGGAAACCTACTGGATTTCTATAATAATTATCCCACCATTGGCTAGGAGAGGGAATTCTCAGGGGTTTTTATGTATCCTCAGACATGTGGTGGTCGACAGCTTACTGTCATTATAAGCCTACTGTGGACTCATCTGGTATCAACTACTAAACTCAGACTTTCATTGGTTGTATTTATACCCGCTTGGCATTGCGTGAAATACCACTTGTTCTATTTCAGCATAGTGGTGGTAATCTTGTAGGAAAGCCTAAGAAAAATCCTTCTGACTGGATAACCTGCACTTACTAGACAGAGTTCAGAGGTTTGAGGGTGATTTTTATAAACCAGTAAGAAGGCAAGATTATTACATTCAGAATCTCAGCAGCCCCCAAAAGGAGAGTAACAACATGTTTGTACAGTATTAGCAAGCTATCCTCCAATTTCAGACTCTGTAAGTGGTGTTTGTTGCCTTACTACAAAATTGAATTTTCAGATGACTGTGAATTCTAAGACGCTTCCCCCTCACCTCCCAGCTGTTGTTTGAGGTAATTTTTATCATACCTCTCTAATAAGAAAGCTGAATTTACTGGAAACAAGCTCTGTCTGTCAGTTTGCTTTTAACTATAGCATGTTGCAGCTTTGTGGTAAGCATTTGCATTTTAGATATTCCTGTCTCTGGACCAGTTGCTTTGCTTAGAACAATTGTAAGGCAAAACTGACTTTACAGCACTCTGGTATTATTTTGAACATAATTACGTGATATGTTTAATACTAGCCAGCAGAAACTATGTCCTCAAAACGCACAATAAATGGAGGGGTGATTTAGTATTTCACATCAAGGCCCATATGATAATTTATGGCATATTTTTTTGTGAGAGTGTAGATTTGTTTCTTTAGTATTTTGAAATCTGTTTGGATCTGTGTAACTAAAAATGTCAGTCCTTATTAACTTCTGAACTCTTTTCTACTTTTTTCAACAAGAAACCTGACCTAAGTCAAACAGATTCTGTGGACAGAGGTGCTATTTCCAGAGGCTTTTTTACTATAGTACATAGTAGCGGTGCTCAGACAGAGCCTTGGCAAATGGAAGACTAAAAAAAATAAATTTAAATATTATTTATCATCATATTTAAATAGAATATCTAAATATTATTTATAATATATTTATAATTTAATGAATATTTATTGTAGGACCTTCAATAAAGGAGAATTGGAAAGGCATTTGTTGTTCAAGTCTGAAGCTTTATCCAGTCTGTGAATATCTGCAATGCAGCTGACAGGAAATAGCAGAATACTTTCATAAATTTCAGATGAGCTTTAGTGTTACTCTAAAACTAAATCTGCTGTGATAACCTCTGGGTATAGAAGTACAGTAGATTCAGTGCAGCAACACTTTGAAAGCACCTGTGATGATGAGGTTGGAGAATAGAACAGCAGGACTATAGATGCAGCTGTGTTCCTTGTAACACCTATACATTCCCCAAACCCAAGAGTTCTTGTGCAGCTCTAACGAGCTGACTTCCAGGTTGCTGGGCCTTCAGGGTGCTGTTCTTATTTTCCAGCATGAAACCTGATCAAGGTCAGAGCAGAGTCTCCCTGTCCATAAGTGTTATTGCCAAAAGCTCTTCTGCTTGCTGATTTCACATCTGTCTCTGCTGCACCTGGTTGAGTACCACATAGGTTAATAACATAGAACTGATTGACTTTTAGATCTGTGGGTATGTTCCATAGAGTAGCTTTTGCATGCTTATATGACTAGATAGGATAAGGCAGCCTGTCTTCTATAATATAACACTATAAACTGAGCACAAGGCAGCGTTTTTTGAGGAGCAGCACAGCAATTTGTTAATGTGCCTGAAGTGTTTGTGTCATGAAGCTTTTTTGCTCACGATAACAGAAAAACCTGTACTGTATGGCAGGCTGTAATTGATTATACAAGAGACTGACAGCTATGCAAATCCCTAATGTCAACAACAATTTAAGCCAGCAGGCTGTGCATGCTGAGGAAGAGAATTCCGGTCATCTGCTCCTGCCGTTATCTCTGGGTAGAACCCTTTAGTTTACAGCCTGTTAGAAATGTGACTAGTTCTTTGCTAGACTTATCACTTGAGTAAGGCTCTTCAGAAACAGTTTTTTCCCCTCACAGTGTGACAGCTACTGGATTTAGAAACACATTCTCTCAAATCAAGCTGTAGTGTCCTCTATTTTTTTTTTGTCAAAATGTTCTTAACACTTTCCTTTTTGATAGTGATTCTAAACTGACACCCGAGTCTTCAGAGGTTGCGAAGGAGCAGAAAAAGTACAACTTCATGGATGAAAATGGAGAATTGTTCAGGGCCTGCCTGCCCTTGCATGTGTTTCTGGATTGGTTGTTTTTTGTTGTGACTTTTCACGTGTCTAAAAGTTAATATACACAAGTGCTTGATGTGTAGTTGGAGCAATGTGACTGGGTTATAATACAGGCTACATCTTAAGGTATCTGTCCCAAAGCAAAGCAGAAGTTAAAATTTAGATGCCTTTGTTAGTCATGCTGTTGAACTTCTGTTAAAGCAAGGGCTTTGTTGACTGATGTACTATGATAAATCTTGTTTTTGTTTTTTTCAGAACCAAAAATGATAGCTGCAGGAAAATTTTCAAGTCTTCCCAGAGATGGTCCAGTGAACCACCAGTTCTCATTAGCTTCTTCCATGGACCTTTTGAGCACTAAACCTTTGCCAACTGAGCATTGCTCAGGCTCCTTTCAAGATGTCTCCATCCATGGCACTCTTCCCAGGAAGAAGAAGGGGACAGTTCCCACTAGGTCTTGTGAGATGTTTAGCCACATGGGAACACTGCCACACACCAGGCCATACTGGCAGCAGCCACCTCTTGTGCAGGGTGTTATTGAAGAGTACCCTCTGCAAAATGGCAAGAGCAACAAACTCCATGTCAGGTACCTTGTAAAACCTTAATTTACATGTGTTTGCATAGGAATTGTTTTGTATTTTTCTAGACTGCTAAATGTCCGGTTATAGGTGTAGCTGTTTATTATAACTGCATTTAACTGAGGTTGATTTTTCTGCCTAGTGCTCAATTTAGGTCTTGATGGAAGAAGCCAAACAAAAAATAGTGTGAAACATGCTAGGGGTGGGGAGGATGAGGAGTGAGTCTGATGCATAGATTTCAGGAAATCTGAGAAATTCTTAATAGCTCAGGTTTCAAAATAGTTTTCCTTTTGCAGCAAGATTAGGCAGTATATGGGCTTCTAAATACTCATGCATTTTTAAGGCATGTGGAATCCCACTTCTGTGGGATCTAGTGATTTCAGTGGAACCCAGTGTACACAATGAGTTAATGGCAAATTACCCCTGTTTATTATTCTTTCCTGACTTCCTGGTTATAATATCTGTGACTCTTGAGAAAGAATTGCACTCTCATAGCTAGCATTTCTTTTATGAATTTAGTATCATCACTGATATTTCATTACTTACACAAAAGGACTTAATTTTGTAAATGTCCTTTTTTGTTGTTCTGATATTGAGGTCTATAAAATGGGAAAAATCCCAGGCAACACACGAAAAATTCCGTGTAATCAGTGGATCAGATAAAGGCACAAAGGTGAAGACTGTTTGGTTGCTTGGCTGACAGCATTAAAGGTTGAGAAAAGATAACCAAATTACAGCTTCTGAATAAGGATTTACAATTTTGCTGTGCCCATCACTATATAACACTCTTGATCTCAAATCTTGTGATGGAAGGACAGTTCTATTTATGTGGGGTCGTGTGTAGAGGAGTTTTGTATGCTTTTTGCTTGTGGCATACAGGATCAGGCTTCTCATTTGAAAATAAATCTTTCTTCTCTATACTGTATTCACTCTGAAGGAAGAAAGGGCCTCAGTGCCTTTAGTATTCCTCTGTCACTGATCTTTAAAATGGATCTGCTTATGTGAACTGGCTTTTTAATGTAATTTGCTTCTTTGACTTGCATGCTTTTAGAGAGTACAAGCAGCCACGGCTGCTGCTATGGAAAGAATATGGAAGTATACACTGAAGTTTTATCTTATGTCTTGCTTCTGAAGAGGAGTTACTGAACATGATTTGCAAGGAATGTTTTTCTTCAGAGACCAAATGCTCCCTGTTAAATATATTTAAAATTTTAACTGGTAACTTTCCTTGTCCTGTAAAGAACACTTTTGCACAAGCAGTAAGTGTTAGAACAGGATGCTTGAGAGGAAAATGTAGGGAAATTCTGCCTGATCAGAATTAAAATATGATGCTTTTGAAATAATAGGAGATTAAAAGTGTTGTTAGTGCAGCTGTTAATAGAATTTGTGTCTTTTGAGTCATAGCAGCAAGCGCTGTTCCAATTGGATTGATCTTCTGATTTCTTTGCAAAGTCATTCATGGAATGCTGTGGTAGCAACTTCTAACTTTTGCTTTCTTTAATTTTTGCAATGAATCTTTATGCATTCTGCTGCATGACCTCACAGCCCAGACACTACCAATATGACAGTCAGCAAATACATTACTTTTTGAATAGTTTGGGGATGACTGTGCACTTTTTATTAGTACACTTTAAAAGAAAATCAGGAGAGCATGTCTGATTTTCTTGTGGTAAGCACTTTGCCATATATGCTAAGGTATATATTCTAATGCTCAGACATGTTGAAATTAGCTGCGAATAATTGTATAGGGAAGTCTATGTTCCCTTACCAGAATTATATCAAAAAAGCCTCATAATATTTTTATTTCAGTGTAGGAACTTGTGAAATAGTATAATGTTACATGGATATTCTTATTCAGGAGTAAATCAGTTTCATTACTATAAACTTAGTGTGAACACGCATCATAATCAAACTTTTCCATGATGGATTGTTCAACCCAAGTGTTTCATGTCAGTGAGCCAGATCTAAGAGTCATTGGGATTACAGTGTTCATGTGCACATGGATCCTATTACACTGAACTGTGACTCAGGCATGTCATAGTTTAAGTTTGATCAATTTAGAAAACATAACTGTGATACATTTTCAGTAGTTCAAAATGAGTAATATAATCTCAAAATACACAATTTTGTGAACAAAAAATAAGCCAAGGCAAGAATAGGAAAGTGATAATGAATTATGTCATTTCCTAATGGAACTCTTTTGGTTTTCAGAAACTTCTATCCTGTCTTACAGCTACCTGATTACATTACTATGTAGCCAAGATGAAGTGTATGTATAATAATTTAGTTATAGGATTATTTTGTCTCAGGAGTTTTACATCTAAATGACCAAAAATAATATGACTTTATGGAATTTCTTGTGGATTTTCCATGTTTATCTTCTGGAGTAGCATGGAAAAATAAAATTCTGATGTACAAAAGCACTCTTAATGTTGCAGACTTACAAGGCATAATTAATTACAAATAAATAAATATAACAAATGTCCAACTCACCTCAGTTTTTGTGTGACCAAGCACATTATGAGGCTGCAGTCCTTATTAGGAAGATTTATCATACCTACATTAGGGCAAAAATCAGGTAGATCATGAGTCATAGCCTCAAGTTGTTAAAATCACAGACTTGAACTTACATTGGTTTAACAGAAGAAGTGGTGTTATTTGGAAGTACCTGCGCCCTTGAATGATTATGGTTCTCCTTGGCTGTCATTCCAGTGTAACAGACTTGTGGCATTTTCATGCTTTTTCATTAATGCAGTCCAATATCCAATAAACAAGATCTAAAAGCAATGCAGAACTACCACTATCACAGCAAGTCTGACTGTAGTGATGAAGCTAGCTGTCAAAAGCCAATTTTGACATTGTACACTATTTCAGTTGTATGTCAATAGTACCCGCGTAGTCTTGGGTTAAGGTAGTAGTTGCCTCTGTAGGTCTGGTACTGGCTCAGATATGATCTTACTTAAATGCTACCTCAGTGTAGAGATGCAAGCAATTTCTGAGCGTTGTTAAGAAAATGAATGGAGCAAAGGATCTGTTGCTAATATTCCAAAGCACAACTAGATTCTGCTCTGTTGATACTGTGCTCTTTGTTTCATTCCAAGAGGTAGCAGAACAAGTAATTGCTGCTTGGATTGTCTGGCAGCTGACAGCTATAGTATTGTGTTCCTAAATTTTATAATAAAGGAAAACTAACAGGTTCATAAAAACTAACAGAATCTGATTCCAAAAGACATGTTTGTCATATAAGCTTTCTCAAAAGCTAATATTTTGTTTGAATTTCAATAAAGCTGTGTATATACTATTCATTATTAGTAAGCCAGTCCACAAACCAGGAAAAGAAGAAGAAAGATGAAGCATAAGACACATTTTGGAGGCTTTTCCTTGAGTTGGGATTTTGAGTTGAAATTAGTACTTTTACAAGACAACACAAATCCATTCCATAGTCATGGGTGCTGCTGCATGTATTCTTCAGTACTTAGTATAGAATAAACTTCAACAAAGACTATTTCCATGGTTAGGCTATTCATAGTGTTTCTTCTTATGTGGATTCTGACTAATAAGTATTGAACCTGTTGCTCCAATCTTCCTCTCAGCAAGTTGTCCTGGAGGAATTGGTTCCTTCTGCTGCCTGTAGCCACTTTTCCTGTTTTTTTAAAATATGAGAAATATATTTTTGATACCCCACTGTCAAACAGGTCATTAGTTCCAAAGTGGCTTTGTGGGGAGAGAAATAATGCGGATGGTATGATAGTTTCAACATTTTGTCCCTAGAGAATCAGGCTATTAAAGATGTGCTTGTCACAATCTGATTAAAGCATGCTGAAGAAAAGAAAAAAGATACTCCTTTCTCAATACCAGTAGTTCCTCTATTGCCTCCAAAGTAATAGGGGAAAAATCCAGCCTGTATTCTTGTTGAAACAGACAGGCTTTGGAAAAAAAAATGAAGTGAAATTGAGTTAAATAACAGCTCTGGTGTGAAATTGTAAACTGTCAAGAGGCCAGAAAGAGGATCCAAATTTGCACAAAGTTGGCCTTGTGTTTTTTGTTTGTTTGTGTTCTCTTCATGATGCTTTGGAGGAACTTAATACAAATTTCAGGATGAATAATCTCACACAGTAGTAAAATCAAAGCTAGACACAATTTCTTACAAATAAGGTTATTGGTTTTTATGCAGTTTGTAGAGTAAAATGCTTATTTAAAGCCCTTTGTGTTTCATGTGTGTCCAACTCAGACTTTTTAGGAAATACACTTGACTGATAGAAGTCTGTGTATGAGAAATTTAGCATTTAACAGACAGAGATGAGTTAATTTTGTCTTTGCCCTGTATGTGAGGTACGAACTCCTCTGTGAGTAGAGCTTTGGATATTTTGGGAGAAGCTGTGTGGTCACACATTTGCATTAAATCACTATCTTCTCTCTGCTGAGCCTTCCTCTAGGAAGTGTTGAAGCACACCATCTGCCAGAAATGATCACTCTTAAGTTTTCATGCTAATTAAAGCCTTCAAATGAAGCTGACACTAATTTAGACTGGCTGTTTCCCATTATATGAGATGTTTGTGAATATGTGCTGATTTAATTCCTGTTTACTGTCCGTCTTTCCAATAGCCATTTCATCTGTTCACACTTGCAAAGACTGTTTTTTGTTCAAATTCTGTTCTTTGCCTATACTGATGTTTCAAAAATAGTGATAAACAGTAGGGCTGCACTGTTCAAACTGGCTTGGAATCAAAATATTTCATGCCTTTCTCTAAATTACATGTAATGCTCTGGATGCTTTGTTCTATCACTGTTCATGAGAGGTTCTGACCAACCAGCTGGACAGAATTAGATTTCCCCCTCCCTGTTTTTAAAGCTTTACTTTTAACTGCCTGTATATTTAGAAACACAGAGTTGTAACTACTGAGCTGTAATTTTAACCTTTTCTCCTTTTTTTCTGTCTTGATTTTCTGTTTGCAAGCTGTATAAATTCTTGGCTATGCTGAAAGTCCCGAGTGTAATAGTAGCTACAAGACTACTTCTGCTTTTATTGATGTGGCTACAGACTATTCCTTTTTGTAGGTAGATCAGGCGTAACAGCTTCTTTTTAGCCTACCAAAATCTCAGACTTGAACTGTTCATATCTAGTGTTGGATTGTGGGTTTTTTGGTTGTTTGGTTGTTTTTGGGTTTTTTTTGACATGGTTCAATGATGTTAATTAAGAAGAATTGAATCTGGTTGGGGAGCAGGTTGTGGATAGTTGATTCTTTCACTGTGGAAGTGGGCAAAGCAGTAGTTGTAATGTCTTCCAATGCTCACTGAACCCTGCTGCAGGAGATGAAAATGTGGCAAATAACCTATAAACTAAAATGAATTTTGTAGACTAACCCTATCTACATATAGACACTAAGAATACACTGAAGTTCTGTAGTTTTGAAAGTATGATAGCTGTGTTCAACTGTGTGTTTAGCTAGACTTCAGACTTAGTTTTCATACTGGTCAGCCAATTCTTTTTCCTCTTGTTTTTCTACATAGGCTGTTTCCCCCATTATTTCAGATAAAGTGCCATCATTTAACGTTGGACTTTCTATTGCTGCAGCAGAGTTATTCTGGAGTAGATGAGTTTATCTCATAATTTATGATGTTCTGTTCTCTTCAAAATTTTTGGTCTTCAAGGCTCTGCGCATTTAGCTGGATGACACTTGCATGCTTGTCTCATATTCTGTAACTGTCCAGAAAAAAATTGAAAACCTGATCAGTTTTAAACTTTACTAGTACCACTGACATCAATAGGGTAACTTCATCAGCATATTGAGGTATAAAGTCATCTAAAAGCTGGATTCTGGGTTCCTGAAACTTTTCCTTTCTTCTTAGTGGTACTACTGCAATAGATGCTGCCTGCTGAAGGCCTTGAATTGACAGTTGATTTATAAGGGGAAAGAGCTGACAGAGCATTACTTGGTGAGGAGCATACTATGCAGGGATTTGCTCCAGAATTTGCAGCCTGTTTTGCTTCTCCACCTGCTGCAAATTCTGTTCTTTGGGTTCTGAGAATGGTGTGGGTTATATATATAGCATTTATTTTGTTCTAACTAGTCATTTTGAAAGTGTTATTTTTTGGATAATTTTAGTTGGAATAATTTAATTAATAATATTAATTAAATATTAAAAAATTTAATATTTACATTAAATATAATAATATAATATAATATATAATTAAATTAATATAGTTAATTATAATTATAATAATAAATATAATAATATTATATTATTTAATAAATATTAATAAAAATATAAATTTAATAATTTAGATAATTTAGTTTATAATTTTATATTATAAATAAAGTTGTGTTACTTGTTTATGACTACGCTGTGTGCACTTATGGCACAGAGTACTTAGGTGCATTTTGAAAATCAAAAAGTGAAATTTTATCAAGTCAAGATTTAATATATTAAATAAAATAAGTATTGTATGTGTTTTCTGTATGAAGAAGAGTAAATGATGCTGTGTGGGTTCATAGATTGCAGTGATTCAGATATAAAAATAGTTGTGAAATTAACAGGAAGATGATCTTTATTATTCCCTTTAAATTTTTGGGTAAGGTGGGGGGGAAATGTTTATAAACCCCCAGAATTTTAAAAGTAAAAATACGTATGGGTTTGATCTAATGCCTGAACCTTCCCTCTAGTAAGAATTTTGTTTTCCAAGAGCCCTGAACCAGGCAGTTTGTGAGTTTGTAGCAGGAGTAAGATGAGTGTGATGAATTTAGGCCTATGGAATATCTCATTGACTTCTTCAATACCCACATAGATGGTTTTCAAAAGGAAGGATTCCTTCATGCTATTTGTCCCAGAATTTCCTATTCTTTCTTTTGATGTGTCCTGTTCACATGCACCTGCAAATCTGACCTCTGCTGTCTCTGAGGTGGAGCAGACCTGTCCGTTAAAGCTGGCAAATGTTTGTGGTAGAAAGAATGCTCTGTTGTATAACCAGAGAATAGCTAGTGTTCTCTGCTTATATTCAGTACCAAATCCTCTTATCCTTTAACTTTTGGGGGTCACTTCTGTTTTGGCTTGTCTGCCTTTCCAGTCCTTCTGTCCATTCTTGGAATCAGATTCTTCTGTTGCTCTCCTCAACACTTCACCCCTTTGTTCCCATTTGATGCTCACATCTGCTGCTTGACATAGACATGCAGAATAAAAACCTCACTTCTTGCTTTTTATGGGGATTTTTGAAACCTGCCTACAGGTAACAGTAATCAAAAGCCTGCCCATATGGGATCTTGGGGAAGGGAGATGAGGAGAACAGAACAAAATGTCTCAAAAAGTGAGACCTCTGTAGTTAATTGGACATTAACTAAACCACAGTCCTTTAGCTTCTGAGCAGAGACCTGAAGTGCTGTGTGGGCTGAGCACAGTTGTATCACTGTTTGAAATTGGTTGTGGGATCAGGACCTTATTGTCCATGGATGACTTGGCAGGTGAATGCAGCCTGAATTCCTCAAAGCCCCAACCAAAAATGAGTGTATGTTGTTTTTTAAAAAAATCTATCTTTTCAGGCCATTACTTCTTTGGGCAAAGGGTGCTGTATGTAATGGAAAGTTTCTTGAATTACTCCTTACATAACATCCAAAGCTTTTCCTCAAACTTGGTTGTTTCCTGGTCTCTTGTAAAGATTCTGGAGTGTCCTCTTCACTTGTACTAAGTACTGTATTGCTTCCTCAGGTTGCCTCTTGTCCACATGTGACCATGTATTTTCCTTTCCATCCCTTTTATGCTTTAAATAAAGATACCAGCTGGAGGTCACTTGGTTTGATCAGCTTGGAGAAGAGTTAAGGGGTCTCCTCATGGCAGTCTACAGCTTCCTATAAGGGGGTCTATAAGGATGCTGGGGAGAGACTCTTCATTAGGGACTGTAGTGATAAGACATGGGGTAACGGGTTAAAATTTAAACAGGGGGGTAAGTTTAAATTGGATATAAGGAGGAAATTCTTTACTGTGAGGGTGGTGAGGCACTGAAATGGGTTGCCCAAGGGAGTTGTGAACGCTCCATCCCTGGTGGTGTTCAAGGCCAGGTTGGACAGAGCCTTGGGTGACATGGTTTAGTGTGAGGTGAACCTGCCCATGGCAGGCGGGTTGGAACTAGATGATCTTAAGGTCCTTTCCAACCCTAACTATTCTATGATTCTATGTATGCTTCATCATCTTCTCGATGAAACTACGATTTGTAGCTGTACTGCTTCCTTTCAGCAAGAAGTGTTTGTTAGGAAAAGCTAATATACTGCATTGCAGTTTCTCTTATGCTATAGTCTGACACCTGTTTTTATTATTAGGTTGTGAGATACCTGGTGGTCTCTGAAAGTATTATAGAATCTACAGTAAGTTCTTTGCAACTCCTCTTCTTACATACCTTTGCTGTGCTTCTTAATACCTTAGAACTGCTTTGTTGCACTTAACAATTTGTTTTCCTTTAAAGGTGTTTTCATTCTTTCTGTTCTGTAGCTGAAAAAAGTTCAGAGCCAGTGAATTTTTCTTGTCTGTTCTGGTAATAAGATTATTCGACATACATTTAAAGAATTTCAGCTACTACTGCACAAACCAGTTCAGTTGGCACAGAATCATACAGACACATGAAATTAAAATCAAGTGTCCCTAACATTCGCTAGCCTGCTCCAATGACAGAACAGTCCTTTCATGTTCCTGGAGTTGTTCTGAGCTTGCTGCAACTCATTGGTACAAACCTGTCAAAATACAATCTATTTTGATGATGGGAGGTGGGGGAGGGAGATGGGTGATCAGTTGTAATATATACAGGATTATAAATTTCTGTTAGTTAGCAGGATATCAGTGGAATTGAGTAGAATATCCCCAGAGTAGTTAAATGTCACACAGGAGAAAGAGTTCCTAATGCTCACTCTCAGTATTCAATGTAGAGAAACTTCTGATGCAATGAATTTTTTAAACCGGGGTAAGGGAGTAGACAAGGAGAAGAGTTATTCCTCCACAAGTATCTTATTCAGTACTAAAGGAAAGGAATTAATTTTCCTATGCTTCAGTCCAAATACACATTCCTGAAGGATGTACCAGCTGGGTGGCAACTATGCTTTGTGAATAAACTGTTCCTAGATTTAAGTGCATTTCGGATGAATTGATGGAGCCTGTGATTCTACTGAGTGTTTGTCAGTCTTTTGGGAATGTGCATGTTCATTTTGGAAGGTTCAACTATTTTTGAGTTGCCTTCTCAATAACTGCAACAACTAAAGCATTGACTGTAAAGAGTTGTCAGCTGAAGTGCAAGTTGACAGCAACACACACATAAGGAAGTTTGTAGGAACAGTGATTGCTTTGGATAAGTGACTGTCTGCCCAACGAATACTTTCACAACATAGTAACTGCCTGGGAATAGAAGATTTTAAGAAGGGCTTTGAAGAACAGAGTTTTGGCTCTGGGACTCCTAAATGTTATGGAAAATAAAGGAAAAAGAATGAGGGTCCCTAGACTGAGCTTTTGAACAGGTTGTAAAGACCAGTACTGTATCTGGTGCTGAAGCAGAAATTGATTTGGGAAAGGTAGAAAAAATGGGATAGATTTTTCTGCTGTGATAGGTAAAATGGAGCAAACTGGGGAGATGCAGAAGATTGAAGTGGTAAATGGCTGTAGTAGTATCTCTGAAGAGGCGTTCTGAACAAATACGAATGAGTTGAGATTTCATTTAATTCAGAGAAAAGTACATTGTTTCTTTTCTTGAGTTTTAATTACTGAAGAGTCCCTACTGCTCTTGTGTGAACTGTGGGTCATTATGCAGTTAGTCATAGCAGTTTGCACTTGTTTCCACTGGTGTTTGAATGAGTCATGTCCGTGATGTGCAGCTGTAGACAGAAGGGTGGAATGGCCTTAGGTATGTAGTAGGAGTGTGTGTGTGAAGCAGAAGTTGCTGGAGGATAAAATCACTGGATCTTTTACTCTAGTTTACAGTACAAATAACATCAGTCTGCAGTGCATAAGCACAGTGTTTAGCATGCTCATACTTGCACCTTCATACTTAAGTAGTGATGTATTTTTTAAATCTACATAGATGGAGAGATTTCAAAGATACAAATTGAAGAAGTTATTTGATCCCATCTGGTCTGTTTATAGCACTTCTATCTGTGTAAGCAGCCATACAACAGCTCAGTAGATTTTCAGTTTCTCAGGCTCCCTTGGAGCCTGTATTGCCTTCACTCTGATCTGGTGTTGGTACTGTTGAGAAGATTGATCTTCTCAGGATCACTCTTTCATTGTAGTAGGAAGGAGATGCTTTTGAAAGTCCCCAGCAAAGGTCACTTTAAAACAATCAACCCAATGTACTTTCACATGCCAAGTACTGCAAAATGTCCTAATGCTTTTCCCACAAGTACGTTTTTTAAAGTATGAAGTAGTTCAAAGCTGCTTCAGGGCCATTCAGCAGTTTCCATTACTGTAAGAGTGTCTATGTGATAGTTGAATGATGTTGAAGATTTGGGCACTTCTGATAATACAGTTGTGTCTAGGCTTCAATTTTGTGAAAGTTATTGTAGGTAACTTATAATTGTGGGTGATACATCTGTGAGGATGCCAAAGGCCTGGAAAAGGCAGATACTTAATATGGCTTAGTCTATCGGGGTCTGTGTGTTGTAGGATTCTTTACAGTAGCAGTGATGAAAGTAATGTAGAATTGTTAGCAGAAAGGTGGAGTTTTTCCTAGAATTAACAGCTAAAGACTGCAGGATACCTGTTTCAAGGTTCTTTATTGAAGCAGAGCTGTAGTGAACTATTGGACAAACCTCAGACACTGGAAAAAAAAGACTGACTGTTTCCAAGTTACTCTTCTGCACTCACTGAACTGAATAATGTGCGTTGGGGATGAATTCCAAGATTCAACTTTTCAACTGTAGCACTGATTTTAAGTATGTAATAGTTTTATCAAATATTTTAAAAGAGTAAGTAGTTACTCAGACTTCAATGTTTTCTTTACCAGATTTTCATGTTTGGTTGCTCATTGTCTTCAAATCTATGCAGGATTTGAACCTGGCTGTATGGCAGTATTTAGTTTGTCATACCAGAAACGTGATCCAAGTTCTTTCCTTTCAGCTGATGACTACTGATGTTGTCAACTTCAAAAACATCTGAATTCCATTCCCTTTTCTCATTACTGTCAGCTTTAGCTGTATCTTGAAGGAGGCTACATGTAACATTAATTCCTCTTCTCACAGTGTTCAAATGTATCAGTACTTTGTCATAATCACTTCCAACCAGTAACACTCCAAGCTGTTCATTGCTGCAACAGATTTTGGGTTGGGGAAAGAAGGAAGAAGCAAGAGAGCTCTGTTTTCTGTTGTTGTCTTCATCTTTATGTAGGGTTGCTCAAGCTCCATGTCTCACGTTCAAGCTGTGTGTTCTTTTCTTGGCAATATCAGTAAAAAACCCATAATTGCAAAAGAAAAAAAAACCAATAATTCTAATAATCTTTCAGCTGGATTGAAAAGAAATTGTTTCCAAGGATTGGTACAGAGAGATTAAAAGGTTGTATATTTGCGAGATCAGCCAAAAGAGAGAAAGATATTGTCAGATGTCAGTAGGGATACTCTAGAGAGTTTCTGGCTAGGGCAGCCTTAGAGTCATGAAGTTTAGGATTGTGATGACTAATGGTTTTTTTTGGTGATGAATTATTACTGGAGGAGTATGTGTGCTACTGCAGTTTCCACACAGACTTTGTGCATGTGAGGAGGGTCAGGAGAGGACTTGGACTACTCAGAAGAATGACATATAGCAAGTCAGATGTCTTTTTTTACTTGTCTTTTTTTTTGTTTTGTTTTTTTCCACCCCTTTTAACAAAAAAATGTTGTAAAGGGATTTAGTTTTTGTCATGAAACGAGGTGATCTAACAGCAGTGTAAATACCTAAAATGGACATGCAAGTGTGTTTGCATATTTTTCTTAACTTCCCAAATTCCCTTCTGTGACAGAATGAATATGAAAAGAATTTGAAGTCAGTACTGTATGTCTTTCTGCAGACCTTACCCAACATCTTACCTTGAGGTGTTCTGAGAACTTCTGTGTTGCAGGTGACACCTTTCTGCATTAAATGTGTTTTTAATCTGAACGGAAATACAGTTTATCTGATTATTAGGAAGCCAAAATATGTAATAAAATCCAATCTATGAACCCACAATTTACACAGTAAATGTGCAGACTCTAATACATACGTGTTGTAGGTAAACAGATGCAAATCAATACTGGTGTGAAGACAAGCTTATTTGAAGATAAACATTAGCATTTCTTGAAAAGTAATAGAATCTGATGAAAGATGAAGAACTTAGTATTATTGAAACAGACCTTTAGTTTAATTGGTTTGAGAGGTGGCAGAGCCTGCAAATAACTTTCATCTGATTTGTGAGTTATTGGACAGTGTTAATATTTTTTCTGCAGATCATCCAATACAAGAAGTGAGAATGTGGTTCACCATTTTTAAGATTCCTTGAGAGGGAAAATGAAAGAGAAACAAAGTGATTTATATTTTTTAGATTCCTGACATTATAGTTTTCCTTTGCTGGAATTATATGGCCTAAAGGAGCATATCATCATTGCTGACAGAGAGCTGAGATTCAGGAGTTAGTTTTGTGATCAAGTAATTTGGTTAGTAGTTAATTGAGCTGCTTAATCTGTTTTTCTGCACATAATGTGGCAGTATTATGGTGGAACTGAGCAACAGGAAAATGCAGTAGTTAATCTTTACTATTATTTAATGCATGTCAATTACCATTCCTTGAAAATAACTTCCAAAAAATTGCATGAAGGTTAAGACTTGAACAGCAAAGGAAGACGGGAAGAGAGAGAGGGTAGATCTGGTAGGAGAAAGGTGTCTGGGGTGAACAGGGCTACAACATAAACATCTTTATGTATAACCTGTGCTTGTGGTGAGTAACAGGGTTTCCTATGTTTTGTTGTGGAACAGTCTACTATATCAAATGTTACAGTACTTCTGAAAAGATTTGTTACACCTTCCATTTCCTAAAGCAGAAATTCTCAAAGCGTGTGGGTGGTGAAGGAAATGAAGGTCACTTCTTTATCTCTCTCTTCTGGTTTTCCTGCTTTATATAGCAGTAAATAGACTGTTTCATTTCTAAAGCTTTTCTACATCCTTCATTTTGCTTTGGCTTGATCTATCCTGAAGTTTTTTTGTCTTGTACCTTGGGTGGGAACAGTGGAGTCTGTAGCAAGGCCAGCCTGCAGGAATGGAGTTTGTAAATGCAGTCCATGACAAAACATGCTTACTGCTGAAATAAGCAAGTAACCTAGCTGTTTGCGTTATTGTTGACGTTTCTTTTTCCTTTTTTTTTTTTTTGAAGCGTGTTGCATATGCAGTGTTGGTAAATGCTTTGTCCTGAAAGATTCCACGGGCAAGTGAAGAACTAAACTGCAAAGTGTTTCAGAAGCATTTGGTACTGGCATAACTTCCCACAGATCATTTGAATGTGAAAGGAGTTCAGCCATGCTTAATGACTTTCCTGAATTGATTAAGAAGGGGAATTCCCCCCCCCCCCCCCCCCCCCCCCCCCCCGTCAAATTGCAAAGCATTGAGAAAGAAAGCTTTTTTCTGTTTAGAAATGTCGTGGTTTAAGCCCAGGCCGTAAATCAGAACCACACAGTCCACAGCCTGGGCTTAAACCACGACAAGAAACTTTTTCTTTTTCCTCCGTGCTTTACCCATGGTGTTTTTTTTTTCTGGTATGTTTGCATGTAGTTTATGTGCGTACAAACACCAAGCTAGCCCTACTTTGTATATTGGGTGGGAAAAGTTTTAAATAGTGCAAATTCTATTTCTGTAGAATTTAGCAGCTTTGTTGTTGCCTTTTTTTTTTTTTTTTTTTTTATTCTAAGTTGGGAATGGAACTTGACCCTGGATAAATATTGGGATAATGTGAAACAGTAACCCATGAACAGCCTGAACAGCCGAGCAGCATTATTTATGGGCAGGGCTAAGGAGTGGGAGGGCTCTGTTTTGTCTATGTGTAGGTATTCTGGGTTAAAAACTCTTAGGGAACCTGACTGAAAACTGAGTATAAAATTATAACTTAGTTTCAGGTAATACAGAGTTACATTCAAAACCATGTTACATCATTTTAACTATTTCCACCAAATGTTTATGGGGTATGTTATTGACGAGTGAGCCAATCTCGTTTTAAAATATAAATTTATTCATTTAAGCAAGCGATAGCAGATAAAAAAACAGCGCTGGGTGCACCGGGAGGCTCCGCTCCGCCCCCCTCAAAACGCACACCGGGTCTTTTTGGAGGCTGTCCCTTATACCTTTTCGGCTCGGGACTTCAGCCAATCATGTGGTCCCCCCCACCCGGACACCCTGACGTGGCTCTTTTCCACTGGTTCTCCCCACCGCTGGGGTCTCATCGTCGAGAAACTTCGAGATGTTTCCAGAAGCCTCGGGAAGCTCCCAGAAGTTTCGAGAAGTTTCCTGGAAGTTTCAAGGCGCTCCCGCCCCCAGCTCAGTCGTCATAGCAACCTCCATCCCTCATATGCTGTAACAAGACACTACCTCAAACTACTCAACCCTCCCCTTTTTCCCTCTCACAATCCCCTGCAGTAACACAACTGACTTCTCCCTCCCAATACAGAAGTCGTAATGCAGAAATACAACAGCTACAAAACAAAAGAAAACATGTTTCTACACAAAGTGACAGTCACAGAGAGCTTCCCAAAATGTAACAAACAATATCCTCCTTTAAACCTTTTGATGAACAAACTCTACACATTACAGGGTAGATGTTTTCTGTGTGGCAAATGTGATTGCTGTAACAAGCTCCTGATCTGTCTGTAAGTTTGCAGAGTTTTCATTGTGCCTCTTAATTGTTTGTATTGAAGGCCAGCACCATGTGTGTCATCCCAGGTTCTGTAGAAAGCATCCAGTCCTGTGCTGCAAACTCTGTTAACTTGCTAGTTCTCAAGCAAAAACAAATACACAAAACCCTTTGAAGAAATATGTTTCTTTTTACCTTTTTTTATGGCTTCTGGTCCTTTTCCCATTGTATGTATAGAAAACTTGCAGAAAAGATCTTTTTTTTTTTTTTTTTTAGATAGAGTGATGACTTGATTATCTGGCTTTCAGATAATTGTCATGTTGAAATTGTGATAATGCTGAGAACTTTTTAAAAGACTGCAAGAAGTGTTTTTATTTTTCCAAATGTAAAAATAAAACACTCTACCATTGCAAGCCTATGAATTCTTTGTTTTATTTATATAAAAAGTGAAAGCTTTACTTTCTATTTTTTTGTGTTAGCAATGCCCTCTCAATGCTATCAGTAGGAGTAGCTTAAATAGGAAAACATGCAGATAAATAAAATTAGGACCTATTGGAAAAGCTCTCCTAAATTTATTTCAAATTGTTTAGGTAGTATTTCACATAATTTTAGGTAAGAATTTTCAGGCATCTTTTGAAATTTCAAGGTTGTTTTTGCTCTGCTTAAGACTGTATAATTAGCTTTATTTCACAGATTAATTTCTAGTGACTCTACTACCTGACCTCTTAGAAGAAATCAGTGTTTTATATTGTGAAAAGTTAGGTAGCATAGGTGATCTAGCTATAACACGCAGTTTTTAACAAGGGTTTTAACGTGACCTAGTAGCCTATTGCTTGTATGAATGCATCTCTTCAGTATGACGTTATATTTGCACTTACCATGTGGTTTTTTTTATTTCCTCTCTCCTTGCTTCATTTTCTCACAGAGATCAGAACATTCTGGATCCTACTTTGGAATATGTTAAGGTAAGGTACCATTTCTTATACTCAGAATATTTAATTTGGTGTATAATCAGCACTGCCAGAGCATTTCCATTCATTTGTAGTTAAATACTGCTTTCGTCTATCTTTTGCTACAGAAAAAATAATTATACATGTCAGATTACTTTCTGTCTGATTCAGTGAAATCTTTGTGGACATTTTACTTTGGGGGGTAGGTTGCATTTTTATACTGGGGCATCTTCAGTTCTGTGGTGACTACCTATGATCTTGCCTTTGTTAGTAGATTAAAAGAATCCATATTGCTTATGGATTTCAGGGAAAGTGAAGGAACACATCTGAAAAGATCATAAAAATGTCAGATCTAGGTTTATGGTTTTAGCGATATACTTACTACCATTGCAGCTGGAAATTCACTTCTGGTCCAAAAAGTAACTGGAATCCTGGCAAAATTGTAAATTCTGTTTTCCTTTTGTACAAGATCTAAGTGCTGAAAAAATAAATATAATAAATGTGTATTTTGTTAGAATAAATAAAACCTATTCTGGAGCGTTCATGAATTTTATTGAAAAATCAGTCTTCAATTGGCAATATATAAAATTTGGAAGGCGCCTTAGGTATGTGATTCTGCATTGAGAGTCTCTTGCAGTGCTGCAATTTCCACTGAATTAGTACCTTTCAACATGTTTCATTTAAGTGAATATTATTTCTGAGAACCTTGAAAAGATCTGGCTTCTATGTTATGTCTCTCTACAATGGGCTTCTTTAATTGTTGGGCTTTGTTCCCTGTCTTTTTGAAGACATTAATCTTCTGAACGGTGTCCGATAAAAAAGGTTAACCTTTCATGTAGAGTATTTCTTTACCTATTCATGTGCACAGCCTGAATTTCTCAGACACCTGAATTTCTACTTCAGGTTAGAGTTTTGGTCAGGAAGGAACTCGAGAGACAGTCAGCTGGGTTCTGTTGCTAGAATTCCCTCTGTGGGTGTTCATAGTTGATGGAAATTAAGAGTGTCCACGTTAAGGTTCATTCAGGTTGATCACAGAAGTAAGCTAGGAATATGTAATGCAGTGTTGAGAGGGCACTGCCAAAGGCAAGTGCAAAGAATTAATTTGCCTGAAATTGTGGAGGAGTCCTCTGCTGGCTTTTATGACTAGAGTTGGAGTGGAGGTAGGAATTAGGGTTTCAAAGAAGAGAACAGGAAGAACAGAACACAAAGGTCTGTGGAAAAGGGACTGCCAGAGGACTCTCAGGACTGCTGCTGGAATTCTGCTCTAAAAAGCTCAGTGTCGCAAGGTCCCTGGCTTCAGTTCCAGCCTAAAGTTGGGATATGGTAAAGTAGCAGAGACAGAGGAGGCCAGGAGCCTTCTGAAGAATACTGTAGAAGAGGGGATGTCAAAAGCAACTAGGTGGTGGACATGTTAATTGCCCTATTTAATTTACTGTCTATCTTGCATTATGCTATATAGAGTATGTTGTTACAGTTTGAATAATATGGCCAAGTAGAAGGCAGAGATTTCATGTGCCAATTCATCAATATGTGTGTCTTGTCTTGTTGCAGCAAGTTCTATAATACAAATGTGGTTTCTGATCTTTTCAACTTTTCTAGTAGAAGCTTGTCTTGGACTCTTGTCAATAGCACTGGTGCTAAGCTTAGTTATTAAAACTTTGATGTCGGGGCAGAAAGCCTGGGGAAAAGAGTCTTGTGAGGGAGAATACAAGGGTTATGTCGCCTTCTTTTCTCCTTCCTCTTTCATTTTTTCCTGTGTGTGCCCTCGCTCTAGGGAACTATGAGTTTTGTCCCCAGTTCAGTGACATTGCTAGCCCCCCCAACATTTTTTGGCTGTAAAAGTCCAGGTTAGTAACAAAATTGCTTTCAGAAATGTATTCTTACTCAAAAAATTACCATTAATGCCAAATAAAGGAGGCCTTTCACCAATAATTTGTTACCAGTTTACTATGACTGTAAAAGATGTGCCTGAATTCATAACAGGATCTTGGAACCCCCTTTGCTGACTGAAGTTTCAGTAAGTACGTGTTCATTGTCTTCTATAACTCACCTTGTAGTAATTATTACATTAATGTTTATAAATTTTCCAGCTTCTTGAATAAATTCTGATGGCAGTGTTAAATCCAGTGTGAACTGCAGAACACTAACCTACTCAAGTTACAAAGCTGAAAAATAGATTTCTAGCATTTTGCTATGTTGCTTGCACCAACATTGCCATTTGCATAAGTTTGCCATATAATGTGTACATATTTAGCTTGAGCAAGAGGGTTGGTGCCAGTTAACAGCTTTGGTTGGTGGCTTTGATGGTGATGCTTAAGTGGTGAAACAAGCACCTTTAAATGAAGTGATAGTATGAGAAGAGGGAGAAAATGAGAACTTTTGGGAGTCTGATTTTGCTGATTCAGGATATTGAAGTTCTGAGAAACAGATTCATATTTCTGATGCCCAGGAAAATATAGCTAGTAATGTCTCTAGGCAGAGAAGTGTTGATTGACTGACTGAAAACACAAACTTGAGTGTTCTGTATGATGTACCAAGCATACTTCAAAACTAGAACAAGCTAATTGTATGGAAAGTCTCGATAGCAATTAGTGTTTCATCTTATTCTAAAGAGGTTTTGGCTTAATGCAGTTTTTTACAAGGCAGATTTTCTTTCTAGTGGTACGTGGCACAAGTTTAAGTTTTATTAGGGTGGTCTGGCTGCTGATGATTCTACCCAAGAATCTACCCGAAGTCCCAAGCAAATTGTACTGTCAGGGCCCTGAGGGCACTCATTTGCCTTAGGTGTCCTGACCAGCCTCACTTAGGACTTGCACCCACACCCACAGAGCAAGGGCTCCATTTAAGCTCAGACTGGGGCCTTCGGGCCCTGCTTGAGCTGTGTCCTAGTTGTGCCCGCCTTTAGCCATGCTGATCCTGCAGCATGCTATTTGAGTTTCTTGTGAGTCCCGTAAGAGAGATAATACTTGTTGAGAATGTGCTCCTGATGGGGAACTGGACTCTGCTGTAAATAAAATGCAGAAAATCCATTCAGGTTTGTGAAAAAATAACACGGTTTTGGTTTTCGTTTGTCTTTTTTGAATCCAATGTGCTGTGTTTCTCAGTGAAAAGAACATGATAGTGTTTGTTGTGGCGGTAGTGAATACAAGCAGGCATTGCTGTATAAGTCACAGAGAGTGATGGCAAACTTTAAAAGCTGAGTGTATCAATTTGCTTGTTATACAAACCTTTACTTGCTACAATCTGGTGACTAAAAGTAACATAAATAATTCCTTGTATTTCAAAATGCTCTAGACAGAGGAAAGGCAAAATAAATTGTTTTTTCTCCTGGTCTGTTCTGTTCAAGATACAAGACAGAAAGTGCTGATTATTATATTAATCCTCTGAAGGCTTTTTAATAGAGAATGCTCTCTATAGGTGCATTATGGTTTCTAAAACTTTAATATAAATTACAAGTAACAAATAGCAGTTTCTTGCACCTTGAATATTGATGTATTAGTTCATTCAGTACGTAGAGAGCTAATTATGCAAAAGCAAGTTCTAAGGAAAAAAGTACTGATTTGCTGAAGCGTGAGTACTGAAGTGTCCATATGGTTTCAACCCTTCCTTTGTCTTCACAGTCCTGCTGAAACCATGGTCACAGTTAAATGGCTCTTTCAAAAAACCCTTTTATGATAGAAGTGAAAACAGGCCAGACTGCTTTGAGACGGGCTGCTAACCAAGTCATGAAAGAGATTTACAGACACAATAGCACGTTGTACATTCTGTGAGATTTTTACAAGTTTTATGAGCCAAATAGTAGATCCATTGGTAGTCTCAGCAGGTTGTTCCCACACCCTGAGTCTGCACATCCACAGATCAGACTCCTGCAGGGGGGAAAGGATCAAGTGCTGGCAGATTTCAGTGTGTCAGAGAAGTTCTTGTGAGTAATTTTCATCAAGTTCATGTGAACTAAAGATAGCTTTCTATCCCATTCCTATTCACTATAAATACTTTAGGATCTTTTAATAGAAGTCTGTGCTGTAGTCATTAAGGCTGTTATCAGGGTGGAAGAAAGAAAAACAGATTTCCCTCCTCCTGTCACATTTCCTGTGGGATTAGTGCTAAAGACTACAGAAATACGTATCACTGAGTTGATGAGTATTATTATGGCCTGAGGTTTTGGAGTTTGATCTATAAGTGGAGAAAACCCAAAATTTATGACTGATTATCTGCTCAGCATGATCACAAGGGAAGTTTATATTTAGGTTCAGGCTTTAAAAAAAGCTGTCACTGGTCTAAGGAAGTTACAGCTGCAGAAAAAAATTATTCCCTTCTGAGTTCTACTGAAAGATTCTTGTTTGTCTCTGCGCCACAGTGTTCATTTTTTTCCCCCTGTTTTTACTCCTCCTTGATTTTGTTAGAAGCAAACTGGCATAGAAATTATTGTAATTTTGTGAACTCAACTCCAAATCCATTTTTTTATGGCATTCTGATCTATTGGTCATTATTTGTAGCTTTGCAAGGTAGAACAGTATTTTGTGAATTTTGTTCAGCTTCAGAGGACTTTGATCAGGTGATGAGGTTTATTGATGCAGTTTATGCAGTTGATTACACAAATTAATAATATTGTGGACATCAGTAAAATATATGTGTGAATATTTGACTGTCATATTCTAATACATTTTAATGGCTGTGCCAAGAAGATAATATGGTACTATTAAACATGGAGTTTGTGTGTGTGTGTGTGTGTATGGATGGTTGGGAAAGTTTAGGGGGGAAAAAAAATCTGTGTCAGCATGATAAGTAGTTACAGTTTTGGAAAAAATTCTTCCTGATGACATTGGAATTCCATTGCAAGGAGTCTTTTTTAGACATGGAAATATATATTAGAGAAATCCCCACTCCACCGGAAAAGTTGCCAAGTACAGTGTATACCTGTTCATGATCTGCTGCGTATCACTCTCCTGTGGAGACTTGCCTCTTGAGATGCAAGCTGTGACTTGTGAGCAGTAAGTTTGCTGGGTTTGTGCATTGTTTGACAGTGTTATACATGAAGTATCTGAGCTTTGAGGAATGCCTGACACTAAGGCACCAAATGATCAGGAGGTTCTTTTTAAATCCTTGTGTGCATATGTGTTGTTTTGGTTTGGGTTTTTTTTTTTTTCCTTCTTGTTTCAACTGCAGCAAGGGCAACAGCATGACACAAGGTGGAATTATCAGATGGAATGTATTTAGTTGAGGAGAAAAGGAGTATACCCATACAGCTGACTGTCTTTACACATCTCTCTCTGTCATTCTGGATTTGTCATCCAACTCAAATAATCGTTACCAGTGTCAGCGATGTTCAGTCAGAGATATTTAACTTTTTCCGCATGTTTCTCTATTTAGTAGGAACAGAAGCTTAAGAAACATCACTAAACAGAAGTTGCCTCTTGTATATAAGCTGTATAGATCAGAAATCTAAGATCCTGTTAGAGCTAATGTAATGTTGAATACCTAAATTGATGTGTCTCACAATGAACACTTTCAGGTTTGATGCTTGATCGGTAGTTGTAGTTATACACTGCCCTCTGGAGGAAAACCCCTCTCAGGGTGTATTTTTGTAATCGGGTCGTGGCTAGTAAAATCCATTTTTCATAATAATTCCATTGTAACCTTTGTAGTAATAAAAAACCTCTAGTCTGACTGTTGGGAGTTAGCTGCTTTTTTCTGCAGAGACACAGAAGGGGGGGGGAAGATTTCCCTACCTTGATTTAATTTTCTAGTGGAATAAGTTTTGGCTGTTGCAGTAACTTAAATCATCTTGTCTTGTACTTTTCATCCTGTTTTTGTAGTAATAAAGCTGCTTATAAGATATGTCTTTTCTCTGCTTATAAGGTGCAACTGTTTCTTTAAGTATTTATGATAGTTATTCTTAAAAGCTTTCAGCAGCCCAGGAAGATTTCAGAAAAGTTTTAAGGCGGTACATATGTAGTTGAAATTCCGCAGCTCTCAAGTAGTCATTTACCCTAAAATCATTATGAGAATCTTGCCCTACTTCTTTGGAGTTACTGAAAACTTGTATTATTTATTAGAATGTAGTTTTCCATAATTAATGATGGACTCTTACATCCAAGTTTCAGTATTTTCTCATGTTGGATTTTGTTTGACCAAAAGGCTAATCTCTGAAAAAATGGCTGAGTCAGCAGTTCTGTAATGATTTGGGTGCAAAGTGATAACTAAAATCCAAGCTGCTGTTTGCAGTAAATATGCAGGAAGTCTGAGTCTACAGCTCTGCAAGACAGTGCACTTTTCTGTCCGCTGTCCTAGATTATGTTTTCCGAGTAGAGACATTCCCAAGTTAGCCTGTTGCTGTTTGGGGCTTTTTATTCTTTCCCAGCCCCCAATTCCTGAATGCCCTGTTTAGCTCAAAGATCGGGGGGGTGTGTGGGGTGTGGGGAGGTGTCTTGTGTTTTCTGGAGGACTTTTTTGTTGGTGTGGGTTTTTTCCCTTTTTTAATGTATATTTGATTGTTGGTTTTTTTTGTTTGGTTTGGGTTTTGTCAAGTTGTGTTTGTTATGGGAGGTGTGTTTTGGTTTTGGGTTTTTCTTACCGTACTGTGGGGAGGGCTTTTTTCTCTCTGTGAATCCTCATATGACTTCAGTCAATTGAATAGTGGCTCTATAATTATTCTGGCCTTTATTGTGAAGTCTTTCAGCAGTGGCTCTTGCATTCGTTTCTCTTGATGTTGAAATGGAATTTAGGGTATTTTTTGCTTGTGGAGCATGTTCTGTAATGCTGAATATGCTTTGGTAAATCTTAAGTGTTGCTAATTCTTACTGCAGCATGCACTGTTTCTATTTGCATGTTAAGGGTTAATCTTACATCTATCCTATAATGAATTTGACCCTGTTAATGTATTCTGCTTCTTGTATTATTCCTCGTTAACTCTTATGTCTGATCTGGAGTCATCAAAAGAGCCACTACATGTACTGAGATTGCACTGAGCTTTGAGGTGAAAAGTGTCTATAAAATTACCTTGCATTGATTTCCTTGGCACCACTAGTAATACTAGTGGCAGTGGATACTTAGTCAATCTTTTCAGTATCTTTGTTAGCCTTATTCGCAGATGTGAAACATAAGCTACAAAGGTCTGAATCTGAAACATGGGTAGAAGTTTTGAGATGCAAAGTAATATTTTCGTCTCTAGTGATCTTGTGGAACTTGGATTTAAATTAATTACCCTTTTTCACCAAAATATCAATGCCTGTGCTTCTCAAATGCTGGCAGTTGTACACTTCTATTGGTAATATCTCCAAATCAAAATGACAGTGTTGGTGAAAGGAAATACTACAAAATGGTGGCATGCATTTGCACTTTAAAAGATAAAAAACTAAGGGTGGTTTTTACTTTTAAGACATTGAGACATTGTCTGCTTCGCCTTGATTTGTGATCCTCTTTTGTTGCAAACAGAGTTGTTTTCTCTTCTGTCAGATACTGTGATTGTTGAAGTGACTAATCATTTCTGACAAACCATGCTTTCCTGCACCGAATTCAGCCAAGGTGTAATCCTGAACCCAATCCATTGCATTGCAGTAGGCACTGGATTACCTCATTTGACAGAAAAGAGCATGCAGTTTCCCACAAAAGTGATACCTGTGAGGAAGAAAGAAAGGTGATGAATTATAGTATTGCCATACTATAGTAGTGAATATTTTCTCTACCTTGGTAAGAGCAATCCCAGCTGTAATGAAAGGGATCTGAAGATTTGAGTGTGAACTGAGAGGTAAAGGGCATAAAACTTAATTTACTTGTACAATCAGTTTGATTTTCTTTCAATTTCTGTGCAAATACTTGTCAGTTGACACTAGAAGAAAAAGCTGTCTTTGTGTGATAGTATCAGCTGGAGTTCTTGCAGCTTACCATAGGCTTTCATATACATATATGAATAGGTGTGTATATATATATCTCTATATCTAAAAAAGGTATGAATACCACACAGAATTTTACTCCTTTTCATGTGAGATATTTAAACTGTTAACAACAGCAAAGATCTGACTGTAGTCTAACAAATTCTGTGCTGATTTTTTCTTAGCTGTTGCTGAGCTGTGTCTCCTGTGTGGAATATTTACTTTTGTTTTCTTTTGGGGCTTTTTTTTCTGGATATTGTTCCACAGGCATTATGCCTTAAAGGTGACAATTACTGATGTGGTTGGTTCCTTTTTGTAATGCTGAAGATGGACTAATACCAAAAGCTGACTTGACATGAAAATATTTATTTTTAGCTCCTTCACAGCAATGCCCTACTGCAGCTGGTTTTTAAATGCCTATAAGCTTGTGAACCACAAGGGGGAGTGAGTATATAGTTTGTGGAAGGCAGATTATTAATAACCATTCCAGGTACGCTTTACTGATAAAACCTATAGAGGTAAAGTTCCTAATCTCTTAGTTTATAGGTAGGAGCTATGCTTATAGATAGTAGTTAGAGCAACACTTGTACACTCTGTTTGTCTGTACATCTTGCTTCTTTTTGGAGACATTCTATTGACATAGTTTGGCCTGTGGGGAGGGCAGGAGGAGGAGTATTAGTACATTTCAGTTGGGATGCCATCAATAGAGATGTGTGGCAAAGGAGTAGCTTTGAGTTTTTGTATGTTAGATACTATTAGGAACTAAGCACCTGCACAAATGAGGGAGTATAATGCTATGTTGGCTATGTAGAATATCTCTATGCCTTCAAATCCTTCTGTTAATTACCTGCTGAAAAGGAGGTATATGAGCTGAGGTGAGCTTGTTGCTTTTGCTTCATCAGAGTGTATTGCACAAAAATGTGGGAGGGAGACAGGCCCCTTATAAAGACTTGAAAAACTGAGCTCTGACAGAGCCCAAGTGAGTTGTGAGTTTTATTTTTGAGTGCTAAACATCCAGAATCTCCCTTTGTATAAAAAGGAAGTATTTTCGGGTTTTCAGGAGTTTTAGATAAATAGCTGATTTTGAAATGTGTCCACCTAACCCTAGTGAAGTTATGGAATTTGTTCATCTTTGAATTATATTTGGAATTGATATAAATCTCAGACAAACGCTTTATTTTGACAGGACTGGAGAAGCTTTCAAAAGCAGAACTCTGAAGTTAGCAGTTGTGTTAATGGCATCTTTTTATACGCAGGAATAGCTCATTTATGATCTCCAGCAAAGCTAAAGTTAGACTAACGGCATCTTAGCCAGCAGGAAGATAAGAAAATATAACCATAAATTGTGAATTAATTCTGAACAAAAGGAAGTTCATGCCTTTTCATATTTTCTTTCTTCCCTTCGCCCATTTCCTCAATCCAAGGAATAAATTTAAGGAAAGACAGGTGAAACATTACAAAATTCCTTTGTTTGTACATGGGTTGGCAGACAGTAGATGGAGCTCAAGAATATGTATGCCAGTTTTTGGTGGGATCAGTTATACCTGATGGTCGCTTCTTAACAGGTAGATAACTGGTAGGAAAACTGTGCCTATTGCCAGATGACTTTAAAGGTTGTATGTCTAGTTATAAAAAATCAGATTTTTCCAAAGCTAGTTGGATGTCTTAAAGTGCAAATTAGGACCTAGTAGACAGTTTGTAAACTGGTTGGCCACTTTATTCTTATACCTGCCAATCTGGGTTTTATATGAGTCAGATTTTCAAAGGTATTTATTCAAGCAGCATTGAAAGCTAAATAGATGCAATTTTCTGGTTTCTCACTATTCCTGTACAACTGCAGCATATTTCTGACTTTGCCTCATGGAACTGCGATAGAGAGGAGGAAGAAATTATGCTGACCTCTCCCATACCACGCCTGTGCACTGCAAACAAGTGTAATTAAAGTTGCTGCTGTATCTATTGATTTATGCTTAGAAGCTGCAGCAACAGCATGCAGGAAGTGAGATTATAGAAGAGAATATGAAAGAGTCAGTTCTGTTAAGAGTTCACACAGGTACGGTAGAACATGAGCCAGGTGGTGAGACTTTAGACAGTTGAGTTAGGGACAGATGAAAGTAAGCTACACTTGCTGACAATATTGTCATCCCCTTCCTTTCACTTTTTCTACACTTTAAAAAGTGTTCAGCTGTAAATAAACAGTTGGCTTGTTTGTAGTGCCCAACAAGCAGTTAGGCACTGCTTGTACTTGGAGGTATCCCCCACAGAACTTTGTTAGAGATTATGGACCGTGTCTGAAGGGCTTGAATACTAAAACTTAATGGGCATTGTGAAGATGTTGTTTCCATGGACAAATTATATAGCAGTTGTCCCCTGTGTCTGGACTTTTTCTTGTATTAAAAAGAAGAAATACCTGATTATAGAGAAAAGCCTTATGTATTAAATGAAGAATGTTTCAATCTGAAGATTTAAATGCTTTGATTTTCTTTAGGTTATTTTTTCTTTCAAATTTTATTCATATTATACTTTGTTGCAACCTTACATGTACCATTTTATAGCCATAGGCACTCACAACATGTCTATGCATATGCACTGTGTAATAAGGACTTATCTGTATTCTGTATGATATCATCAGTCCACAGTGAGCTGTGTGCTCTGGCTTGGCTGCATGCTGTATCGTATCAGATGTATGTGGTTGACCCTTGTACAGTACACCATGCCTTCTGCATTTACAGCTGGCTTTCTGGTTACTTTCACTGAGTGGAGAGCAATCTAAAGCATTACATGTATTTCACTGAATATTGTTAGGCTGATTTAAATCCTTAATGATTTGTAGCAGTGGCAAGCCACCAATTCCCTCATCTAATTTAGTCTCAAGTTATTTCTCCGTAACATGAAATCACAAATCCTGTGTGTGAATTATAAGCACTTCCATGAACATGGGTGGTATTTGGTTCAAAATAGTTTCTGGTGGATCCAAATGCTTGTGAGTTTTCAAGTGTCTATATTTTTATGATATTCGATTGCTTTACTAAAGGCACCTAAAACTTTGAAGCCATATTCTTTTGATGAGAGAAAAGAAACCAAACTGTCTTAGAGAAATTATCTCTACATTGTGTTTTATTTAACCTGTACAATTATAGCAGCCTAAGAGGATTCCCCTAGGGCAGGTTCACGCTAGCCACTATGAAGGCTTGAGACTCCTGCCTATACAGCATGCTGTGAGTGGAGCTGGACAGAGTTTAGCTGTGTCAGGGAAACAGTTCCAGTGTGCAGTGCTGGGTGAGTGTAATTTACACCAGACCGTGAAAACACCCTAAATAAATCTAGAGGCTTTGTAATAACATGAAGAGGGTCAGCAGAGACACCTTAGTTTCTCTTCCTAATGGACTATTAGGAGCTCAACATAGAATATACAATCAAGCTTCCTTAAACTCAAGGGGCCTTGAATTCTATGAACTTAGAAATCCTTTCAGAATAAACATACTTATAAAAACTCCTATAGCCAGCTCTTCTTAGAAGCAGATGAAGGGCTTATCAGTATTTTAAGGTTCTTGGCAAGAATCTTTGAAAACAAAGAAATGAAGCTGATGGTTGAGCTGTTGGTGCTGAAGGGCATTATAAATACATCAATAGCTTGATTTAGCAGAAAGATTGTATGTTCTAAGGTACAAGAAACAGATGGTTTATTTTTCATGTGTAGAGTCTAAGAAAACAAAGTACCAGCAAATTGTTGCAGGACAGGTGAGGGAAAATATGGCTAAACCCTCCTTTGTTTCTCTGAGTCAAAATTTACAAGTGTAAATCTTATCTACATATGAAGTGTAATTTGGAGCAGCCTGAAGGCTGTTCTCAGTCACGCTGGCTGAAAGCAGCAGTGCAGGAACTAGCATACTATCACCGGAGGCTTCTCATGTACTCTTTGAGATTCAGTAGTCTTAATTTTCATATTGCTGTGTCACAGTCATGCAAAGCCTCTGCTTCGGACTTCTAAGAATGTCATCCCTTCATTGAACTGTATGTGCAGAAGTCGTGTTAACCTTAAATAAAACAAAAATCCCATTAGCTTTGTTTAAAAAAAAAAAAAAAAAAGAGATTCACTATCTGAATAAAGCACCCTCTTTTCTGCCAGTTAATACTGTTGATAAAAGGTGTCAGCAACTGCTGTATGAAATCATACAGTATTATTTTTTAAGGTTGATTATTTGTCATTCTCACAGAGTACGTAATTTTTGATTCTTTACTTACTCCATTGCAGACAGGAAATAAGGAACAGGCAATTACCATTTGTAATTTATGCCCTGCTGTTCATGTAGCTGTGGATGTAGCACTTAAACTCTTTTTCAGTGCTGCTTAGTAACAAACCTTTTAGATGAAAAATAGACATGCCCACGTTGAATACATATTAGGCCAAATTTCCTTTCTAGATTGAGCAGTGCTACTCCCATTGAAGGGGGAGATTGTGCCTAGAACCCAGGGAATCTGTTGAAGATATGTTGCTTATGTCCCTTTGCTCTCAGTGGGGAAAAGACTAAAGGGGGAGTGTAAGCCCTGTTGAAAAGCTTTGGGAAGGTACATATGTATCATACATATGTACATATGCAAAAACTTCACTCTTTGTCTCCCCTGTGTTTTTACTACTTGTTTTGGGGGAAGGAACTATATTAAGTATTATATAGTTCAAGCTAGACCTAGAGAACTATCTCAGTTCTAATTCCAGTGTATCCCTGGGTAAAGGAGTCATACAAAAAGTTGCAAAACTAATAGGTCTTTCTGTAAGACATGAAAGTACACGTAAAGCTATTGAGACTGGGGGAAATATGCATGTGTTAACTAGTGAACTACAATAGTGGTTGGATTTGCAATCTAGAACTTGACAAATTAGGAAAGAGATAAAGAGTACTGCATCTTCTCTATTGTCACAAGTACCGCATCATGCTACTGTGAAGTGCTTCATGTTGAGCTCCTCAGGACAGCCACTCCAACCGTCAGTTTTTAGGAAAGTTGTGGGGGTTTATGATGATTGAGAATCTTTGTGTAAATTCCAGTGCTACTTCTTGGTTTATGTGCCAATCTCATTGCTTGATGCAAGCACTGAGGGCACTCACATTGTTCAGTCAATGTAGGAAGGAAGTGATCTATTAGGTGAGAAGTATTGTCTTGCAAGTAAGACATCAATAAGTATTTAATATATGTGCGCTACTAATTATAGAATATACGTTACTGATGAAAAAGGCAAGTAACTCTTCCTTTTAACCACTCCCTGAGACTAATTTATTCCTAATCTGAGATCTGAAATATCTGTGACTTCTGGACTTTTTGGTACCATTCCAGTTATAAATGGCTGATCTCTTCAAATTTTCTCTTTTTTAAGTGTTACAGGCTTTCTTGTAGCCAGCAATCTAGTACATTTTGTTTCCTTTCACCAATGTTGTTAACTGAGGTGTTAGGGAGGTGAGGTTTTGTCTTTAACAGCTGTTGTAATTAACAGGGTTTTTTGCCTTTTGCATTTGTTATTGAGACTGCCTTGAGGTATGTAGGATGGATTCTTCAAGTGATTTAATGGTTAGTGAGCTATGGATTACACTGTGCAAGAGAATAGAATCATAAATAAAAATGTTGCTTTTTATTTTTAGTGTTTACTTTGCCAAATCAGAGGTGTTCCTGAATTCAGTTCTTTTTCCTCTAGCATTTCGCGCAATCCCATGGGACTATCACCAAGCCGAAGCTGCCCATTGCTAGCTTTAAATACTAAAGGTACCTTGGTTGCACCACTAATAATGCTCATGCTGACAGTGTTGATTTTGTGCTATTTTTTTTCCAAGGACTGCTTGCCAGAGGGTTTCTAATTAAAAATAAACATATTTATCATTTTCCTTGGTAACCTAAGCTCTAAAGGTGTAATTCTTACCTGAGCATGAAGAGGAACAGTTATCAAACAGTAATCAACTGTTTTTCCTCTCCGTTTTTTACCTTTTATGTGTTGTGTGTATATATTGTTGATGCAGGTAGAGATGTTGTGTGTTTGAGCTGGAGCAACTGATTAAGCCTTTATCAGCACAGGGAGACAGTCAGTTATTGTATCTCATCAAGAAGAGAAATTTGGCTTGAGCTGGTGGCTTAAATACATCTCTGAGGCAGAGGATACCAAGATAGAAGAGCTAGGATTTCACTGGTGAGTGAAAGGGATCACATGGGGCTTCTGGCACTCTCTATATGGCATGCTGAAAGCAAGCCTGCCAGCGGCCACTGAGTTGATAGTATCAGCTTTGGCTGTGGAAAGTGTTGCAGACTGATACATGAGTAGGGGGTGAGCAGCCCTAGCAGGCAGTGGTGGTGATAGTAAAAAGCTTGCTAAACCTCTGAAAACTACTACTAGTGGCTGTTTATCTTCAGCCTTGAGGAACCACAAGCAGCAGAACTGAAAATGCCGAAGGATTATAATGTTTTTCAAATGCTGATTGCAGCAATTTGCTGCTTTTATCATCGTAAGTCTGTTATCAGAGTCAAGGTAGGTGCCCTTTTTGATAGCACTAAATACACAGTGTGCTTGTCAGTAATGCTTTTAGGTTTTGTTCAGAAGTGTTTGTTTTTATATGATGGTTGGGTACAGTGTGTTTCTGTTCTAAAGAATGTCTTTAGAATTCACCCTTGTCTCAGGCTGAAGCTTAAACAACTTTCAGTTTTATGAACCTGAAGCTGACTGTCTTTATGTTTAGGCACTGAGTGCAAAATGCCCTGTTCAAGACTTGCTGGAGAGCATTTTAGCAAAGCTTCCAAGTTTTTAGAATAAAACTGATCAGACCATTTGGTTTCCTAACTTTTTCATCTACTTACTGAAAACATAGTGAACTGTGCTCAGAAGCTCAGGGGTTTTAAGCACTTAAGACAATTTTAGACTTATATTTTTGAAATTACATAATTACAAAATACTCATAGAATGGTTTAGGTTTGAAGGAACCTTTAAAGATCCTCTAGTCCAGCCTTTGTGCCATAGGCAGGGGCATCTTTTGCTTTATGCAGAAATGCACTGTATGTACTAAATACAAAGAAAAAGCCTTTATAAACATTTTGAGCCACACTTACAGAATTATCTAAGTGACTTGGGAATTGAATTGTACTCAGCTGGGGTACCTAACTACTTCTGAGGATCTGTGAGCTACACCTAAGCTTTGCTATCTTTTTATTTAAGATTTATGCTTGAATCAATCTTTGAATAACATAGCGTCAGCTCTGTAAATCACTGTGTAATGTGTATAGATTTTTGTGGAGCACTTCCAGTGAGGAAGGATGTGAAGGTTGCTATCTTCTGGCCTGTCAGCTTTTAACTTTGATGGAGGCACTTAAAAGTGGGGAAGAGCTGCCCCTCTTCTCCCTCCTCTGGTGATTCACCTTTTAACTGTCCATTTCTGAAAGTGGGATGTGGGGCTCAGTCATTTGGGCACACTGACTCTGATCAGACTATTTTTTTTTCTCACTGGGACAAATGTCAGAAGCTATCATCAGAATAGAGCTAAAACTGCTCTCTTGTTACTGTAACTAATTTTCATTTTCGTTGTGATTTTAAGGATAAGGCTTAATTCTTCTGTTCTAAAACTTTGGAAATTGCATTGGGTTTTATTGTTGGCTGTCAGAACAGTTCTAAAACTGTTGTTCTTGACCACGCATGCCCTTTGTTTGACTTGGCATGTATTTCTAATACTTAAAATAACAGTGGTGTTGTCATGGCAACTTTCCATTTAGTCTAATCCATACAGTCTCTAGAGAAACTGAAACATTAATAGTGTTTGATGTATGGAAGGTAAAAAATAAATCCTTTTATGTAGAAACAAATTACAGCTGTGCTCTTTCAAAAATAAGGTTCTATTTAAAGAGATTTGCAGCATTTAAAATAGATTTGAATGCATGCTTTCCAGCATGCAGATTTAGCATTAGTTGACTCTGATGAACTGCTATTTTAAGACATTCTGATGGTAGGAAGTGGGGGTGCATTTGCTTAAGAGAAAGTGGCTCTAGGTATACAAACAGTTAGTGGCCAAATCAAGTAAGGTCTGCACCTTGGGGCCAAATGATGTATGTTCTATATATGCCAAAGTGCCTAGGATGGTCTGAACACCTGAGTTAAGACAGCTTCTTACTTAATTAATGAAAACATAGCACCTCAAGCAAAATGAGATGAATTTTTAGTTTTTATAGTAATTATAATTGTAATGAAATACCAAATTGATCCATAACTGAGCATGCTGAAGTCTGCAGCTACCCCTGAGAGATTCAAATTTCTTGCTGGATTCAGTTATAATTATGTTGTCTGATTTAATGGGAAACAGTATGTGGCCAAGCTCAGAGATGCCTTCCTGTGTCCTGTCAAAACACAGGAAGCAGTACAGCACTTGAATACTTGCATTTTGCTGTACTTAATTTTAGTGTGTGAAATCAGGATCCCAATAACAGATGTTTTGTTTTTCTCATATGTTAATAGAAAATATAAAGATGGGTGCAGAATATCCGAACATGGATCTGCTCATTCTTCAGGCATGATGTGTCAGTACTTTTGACAATCCCATTTGGTATTAATAGCTGCTTAAAGCTAAGGTCAGCTTCTACCTTTGAGGGAAATGAAGGGAAACTTCAAGACAAGGGGTTCCTATTTGATTCAAAAGGAAAAAAAGTTGAGAGAATTCCGAGTTGTGACTTAATGCCACGTCCAAGACAAAATATTGTTCTTCAATTTTTGCATTTTTGGGAAGAATTAAGACAAAATCAGTGATAAATGATGACTTAAAAAATGAAGAGGTCTAAATTTATTAAGTGAACTTTGCCACAAGACAGGGTCTTTTAGTTGTGACTAGTATAGTTGTCATGATTGGAGGGAAGACCTTGAAGTTCAAGTATTTGCATTCTTAGCTCTCTGCCATGATTCATCCTCAGATGAAGCTGTGCAAAAGGGGAAAGCCACTCAAATTATCAGGTCTGTCAAGTTTCAAAACTTCCAGCACGTTGATCTAGCTCATTACTGGGTAATGTACTAATGCTATGAATGTGGCATGCGTAAGAAGCCTTTTATAAGTAGCTACTTATTCACGTGCCATCTCTTATCTTGGATGAATAGCAAATACTTTTTATAGATAGTAGATCTTAATTAATATTTCTTCAGTATGTGATGATCTAAATCTGTTTTGCTGGCATCTTCAGGCTTCATGTATCCAGTTGCAGCATGTACGTGGAGGCAGTTGGATTTGATAACATGAGTATAAGTCATCAGCACCCAGAATTATGGGTCTGCGTTTTTGATGTTAGATGTGGTGGTGCTGGGGAGGGCCAAAATGATGGGCAGAGAGTGACTTATCAAAATGATGTAAAATTTTGTCTGGCTCCCTGAACTTTGATCCCCTGTTGCCTTCCTGCTGAGTTTGGGGTTTAATGAGTCTGATATTATGTAATTGTTTTTCACTTTCCCATGGTAATTTTAGACAGTTTATTAAACTTTCATCCCAGTGTAGTGTCTATCTTAAATATATAGATAGCCCAGGGACCACTGGCACTCTGTAAGTGATTCGTGTTCTATGGGAATGGGAACATTCCCCAGTAGATAATTATGCATTTAACTTCTTGGTAATAACTTTCATTTAGGTAATTCTCAGATTAAAACAAAAAACCTACACAGCTTGTAAAATCCTTTTGATTTGGTAGTCAAAATCCCCAAAGTCACTGAGTGAGGAGATTAGGATTTGGCTAACTCAAGCTCAGGATTTCTCAGGATCCATAATCTAGAAATGAGGCTGTCCTCCTAGCTCTAGATGTGGTCCTCTAGAAAGTTAAGGATTTGGTATCAATGTAGTGTTGTAGTGGAAGGTGGATGCAGAGTGCACTAGAATTAAGTCTTCCCATTACCTTCAGCTAACATTAGGCTGAAGTTGGTATTAGAAGCCTTTATTTTCCTCCTCCCAAACATTTCGCTAGTTAAAAAAAAAAAAGGCAGATTTTCTGTGAATGTCAGGCAGACTGAGAACATGCCCATGATGGAGTGTATTTGATTTGAAAGAGCTGTCACAGTCATGATGGAAGTTTTCATGGTGATTTGTTATCTTTTCATCAGTAACCTCAGAAGTTGTCACCTGTTGTCTAAACAAGCACACAGAAATCTTGTGGCTTCAAAATTACCATCCTCCTATGTCAGTTAATCTCTCTGAGTGGGTCAAGATTTCTCTCCAGTATCTTGGGCATGGTGAAAGCTTTTGTAGATGTTCTATGTCTCAAAAAACAATTAGTGATAAATAAAACGAAAATCCCATAGAAGTTGGCTGTCATCTATGCAAAGAGACTTTTAACACCCATTTTGTACCTCCCATTACTTAATATAGCACTTGTTACAGTACTGCGTGAACTTTGTGTGCCCTGGAAGATGAAGAAAAACTGCCCCGTGAAGAACGTTGCCACAGTTGTTCAAAATTTCCAAGGTGGTTAGAAATTGGTTTCCTAAATTTAGAAACTCCCTTTTCCCCCTTAGTTCCTTCTAAAAAAAATAAATCAAAAATAACTTTGTCCATGTGCTCTTGGTCAATGATACTACTTTCTTGTACAGGAGAAAGTAAAGGCCAACAAGAATGTTCTCTGCTTGCTCATGGGTATTATTTAAATGTCTGGTGCAAGTCTGTTGGTCTTGGTGGCTGATGAGTGGAGTTATAAGTGAAATTAAATATGTTGTACTCATTATAATTAAAATTAAAATGTATTATGAATTGATGTGTCTATATTTAAAAAAATACATTCATAGTGCCAGTCAGTTATTCTGATCAGGATCACAAGAGAGCAGGGTTAGAGACTTAAGGGATCTGTGCAGCCAGTGAAGTGTATCTTGATCCAGAACTGGAACTTTGACAAGAGATTGTTCATTTTCTGCGTGAACAAGTTGATCGCTCTCTAGTGGTTAGGAAATAGAAAAATTTAATTCCTTTTTTACTTTTCCAGATGTTTTTAGTGTCCAGTGTCTGTGCATCCATCCCTTTCTTCCTTGTTTCACATCTTTGTGTTCCCTCTTGGTATTTCCTGTTCCTGCCTCAGCACCCCCTTCATATTGTTCTGTTGATTGGTCTTGCTGTTAAATTACCCACTTGACTAAAAGCTATGCAAAGCTTGCAAAATTTAAGGTTTTGATGAATCTCAAGCTATTTCCCGTCTCTCTTCATTTATTTGGAGATTCTGTAAGACCTAGTGATTTTACGAGTTCAGGAAGTTGTACTTCAGAGTTTGTGCTGTATTTAATCAAACATAGCAGGCCTCTAGTTTTAGGGAAAAGATAGATTTGGGAGAAAGGTGTAATAGATTTGGTTGAGGTAGATAAAGTGCATTTATTGAAAGTTTAAGAAAGGCACTGGCTTATTTCCTCAATCAGATCATGCTTCAGTTTTCATAGAGCTGTTCTTATCTATCCCTAATAATTACCTCCTTTTTCTTTTTTTCTTGAATTCTTCAAGGCAACATGAGCTCAGGTGGTTTCCAGGGCTGCCTGTTGGGCTAATTTAAATACCAGCTGGCAGAGCTGTGCAAAGTACCAGGGAATAATCGAGATTGGATGGAAATGGTGGCCACCTTTAGTTGTGTGCCTGTAACAGTCCTTGGCTGCCCTTTAAGTACATAGTACTTTGCCAGAAGGATAGGAAGAGATGTGATGGGAAATTCCACATTATCAGAACTGAAGGAGCTGATCTAACATGACAGATTTTGGACCACTTCCAAGCTGTGTCCATAAAGTAAAAGTCTCTTCCTCATAAATCAAGCTGTTTAAAAAAAAACCAGCCAACCAACCAACAACAAGAAAATTCAACCAAACAAAACCACCACTTAATCACCTTAGAGAGGAATTAATAACAGTGGAAGTAAGCCTCTGTAGAAACCTGTGTGATTCTCATCTCCACTATTTTGATACTCTATTGGTACCTGTAATTCACTGGAGTTGTTGGAGATATGAACTGAGAAAAGAATCTACTGCCAACAGGCAACAAAAATAACTGAGGGGCTTTTATTTTGCTTATCACCAACCTCAAACAGTAGATTATTCAGCACAATTAAAAATTACTCTAATGTGAGCAATTCAGCCAGGATGGTTGACACAAAAGCTTGCTACAGTGAGTTTCCTTTGAAGGGTGCCAATCAAGTGAAAGTAACCCCTTGGATGCACAAACAACAGATTATTGTGAGAAATTACAATTAACATGTGTTCACAAGTTTCACAACAACAGCATATTGTGTTAGATCAATTCCTTTTTAAGTTCACCTAACTAAGATCATATTTTGATGGTAGATTTACTTAAACTTTGATATTTTCTATTTTTTTGTATGCTAGATTAACATTTGCCTGGGAAAAAAAATAAGTAAAATAGTACATGACATCAAGGGTAGTTTGTTACATCTGTAAGGAAAATCTGCTTTTAGTTTAATGCCCTGAAGTAGAAATCCTTTGGGAAATATAATAAACCTGCATGACGTTTATTGAAAACACTAAATTTACTGACTGGAAATCCTTCTCCTCCCCGCACCCCCCAAACTCTTGGCTTTCTGTTCTCCATTGGGTGTGTAGGTAAGTTTTAAGGGCTTCTGCTGGAGGTTGATAATACTTCGTTGCTCAATAGTTTTGTATTTTTCTTTTAAAGACCTGTTCACAAAAAGCTCAGCATGGCAGGAATATCTTAAAATAGCACCAGGACTGGAAACAATGCCCTAAAATGTGAACAAACAGTTCTGGAAAGCACATAGTTAGGGAGAGTTCTTTGTAAGTCAGGAAAAGCATCTGTATTGGAAAAGAGTTCTGTTGACTTGATTTGCTTTTATATTCCAGGGATCTCTCACAGGGTTGCTACTATTTAGAAATCTAAAGAGTTTAAACTGGAAGCATTCCTGTGTTGTTTCCACCATGTTTTGTTGCAGAATATACTGAAGTCTTTTAATTTTTGCCATAGACTTTTTATTTACTTTCATTTTTTACCATCCACTTCACAATCTGGCTGTAAATTCAGGTTTCTTTCTGTCATTAGATAGGAGCCAAGATGGCATCTTAAAAAAAAATAAATGAGGACTTACTAGTAAATGAAGGTTTGTCACTGTAAAGTTAGTGCAAATTTACAGCCCGTTAGCTTTTGGGTGCTCTTTGGAAATGAGGCTGAAGTATCTGCATCATGTTGTGTAGAATAGCTCACCTTTTCTATTAAAAGAAAGCCCGTTGCCATAGTTAATGTTGTAAGTTTACACTCTTCCTTATTTACAGACTAACATGCTTGTGTAGTCTGTACCAGGAGTGATTTTTGAGAGCTCACTTGCATGACGTGGATCTGAGCATACGCAGAGATTCTTGCAGGGCTGGGGGCCTGGGGTACAGTGTTTAGCATAGAAAGGGGCTGATACGATTACAGTCAGATCATTGGTCACACTTATCCTTTAATGGACAGGGTTTGTATAAGCAACTGGCCTCAACCAACAAAAAATTGTCCAGAAAGACATGCTATTACTAAACTTGCTTACCTAGGCAGTTTCCCCCCCATGTATTTTAGGATTTGTGCTAGCCTCAGGAGTTCTTCCACTAAGTTCAGAGTTGCATAAGGGTTATTTAAGCATGTTTGCTTCATCTCAGGAGATGTCTGACCTTTGGCAATCAGAATATGCTCAGTGTGGTAGACCATGGTGGAGAGGGTTTTTAACACAGCAATAATCATGAATGTTAACCATTTGGTTGGTTTGGATTCCTTAAATGTTTTTCTTGTTGTGTGCTAGATGTACTTCAAATGCAATATGTGTCTCATTATGTTATTTAAGTAGTGAAAAATCTATTGAACAACCAGAAGAAGTTCTAGATTTCTCTGCTGTATTTGTAATTCATGTGCATCTGTAACTTGATCATCCTGGGGTTGTAAGATAATCTGTGTCAGTACAATGGATGAAATTAGCCTGTGCAAAACGATGTATAGCTCTTTTTGTTGGCTAAGAATCTAGCTCTCCTAAGCAAATTCAGTTATTGCATTTGTGTACTGTGGTCTGTTCCATTTGCAGTAGCTTTGCCAGCACTGAGGTGCAGTGGAATGCTTTTGAAATGATGGTAACAACCTTTACAGTAGTTTTCTGTGTTTCAAGATCTCTATTCAGTCAAAAGAATCTTTCAAAAATGTAAGTACAATTCATTACAATCAAAGTAGCAGTTCCTTTCAGAAGATCAGCAAAATACACAGCTATGAATGTTAGAGATTTGTATGCCGTTAAAACCTAATGCTGTGATTTAGATTGGAGGGGGTATTATAAAATTTCTGCAGCCACCTACTTCCTTGTGTGGTCAGGGTAAAGGTGCTCTTGAAAAATCTATTCTCAGTGTGTGTGTTCTTCACTCTACGTACTGTTTATGCAAATGCTGTAATACTTGTTACCATCCTGTAAGTGAAATGGATAACTGTTAATCCTGGAATCAGTGTCAGTCAGCTTTAACTGGGTACCCAGCAATTGGAGTTGGGAAATGAAGGCAGCAGGTATGTGCTGCTAGTCCTTTAGCTATGTTAATGTGATGGGTCACAGAGGTGTGGGGTGGAGGGGGATATCAGGGTTAGGGTTAGGATTGGGGAAGTTGGTGGAGGACCTTGACTGTACAAAAGCACAAAGGATTTACTCCTTGTTGAAAATGCTTGTCTGTTTTGAACTACATTTGTATGGATATGTACCACCCTGTTATGGTTCACAGAAGCAGAGCTGAGGTGACAAGTGATTCTTTACCAGGTGTTTTTTATCTTTTGCCTTCCTCTGTAAGCTACTATGCTAATTTTTGTTTGTCTAAGAAAAACCTTAGTTTTCTCTGAGAAAAGTGGAGAGGAGAATTTATCTCAGAATTTCTCTGGGCTCCCAGCATGTTTAAATAGTCTTGGCAGCAGAATGCCTCTTCTGGCATTATTCCACCAAAAATCTGCTGTCTAGTAATCTGTTGTAATTCAGTCTGCTTGAAATCACAGGCAGGATTGTTGAAACAAGTGCTAAATGCTAAGTGCTAAATGCACCTGCTCCCACTGTTAGGTGCTGTGAATGCTCAGTATCAAAAAGGAAAGGCTACAGAGAGCAGGGTTCATAGACAGAATGAGATTGGTGGGCGAGTGTTCCCAGTTCTTGTTTGAATAATGCAGAGGTTGCATATTTACATCAGTGTGTCAGTGAAGAGAACCTGTGGGGTTTGGCTCATGTTCAGAGCTAAAGGAAAAATAAAATCCATAACACACTGGAGCAAGATCTTGCATTTTAGTCTGTACTCCAACTGGAGGCCTCTCTCTCACACATCTCACTCCTTCCCTGTACCTTCTTTTAAGAGAGGGTATACTTTGATTCTTTCATCAGTGTAGAATATTCTAAATTGAATACATAGAATTCAGTACTGTACAATACATAGAATATTCTGCAATGAGTCTCTTGGGTATTTTAGGCTTTGGAAACTCTTCAGCAACAGTAAGAATGCACTGGAGTCCCCAGGCCTTGGGGGATGTATGGAAATCCAAAGAACTTCCCTCCACTGAGGGAAGCTTATGAAAGTACATGACAACTCTCTAGAGAAGATTCTGCACTTTACTTGGTTGGCCACACTGCATCCACAAGAAGGACTTAGGAGCCAGGGTGCTCCAGGGTGAAAGCTGTACCCTAAGAAGAAGCAAAGCTGGGAACTGTTCAGATAATTTTATAGTAGTTGTGCAGTGGTGATGGAGATACCTCTAAGAAGTTCTCATGTGTTTTGTGCTATGGGGCAACAGGACCTTTTCCCCTTAAGAAGGGAACATCATGGACATGCAGATTTAATGACCGTTAAAAGTAAGACCTTTAAGGCTGAAAATTTACTTTGGCAAACGGAATTTAGTGCAACAGAAATATTTATGTCCAGCCTGTCTCAGTGCATTTGAAATGTTCTTAATTGGATCGGTTCCAGGGGGGTGGGGGAGAAAGAATCTGAATTGAAAATTGAAGTTTAAGTAGGAGGGAAGAGTATTGGAGCAGAGCATTTGGGTTCAGCTCCGTTTTTGTGGGTATAGTTAGAATTATTGTTGGGAAGAGGAAGTAAGAGAAGTGCCTTTGTAGGTGTGTCCCTGTTAGTTTGGTGTACGGACAGAACTCTGTGCTCTGTTCTGTGTATTATACACTATAATAATCACATGTTATCTCACCAAATGCTGGATTTTACAAATGCAGAGGGTAAAGCCAAGCCAGGCTGCTGAAAGCAGCACCTGCATTCCAGTGGCTGGTGCAGATCATGTGATGGAAGTCAGAACCCAGGTAAAATGTTAATCACTAAACCTGGCACAGCTGAAGCTTTTAATCTTTTATTACAGTTTTCTAGGGAGAGGCAGGTTATGGACAACAGCCCAGAAAAGCTGAAGAAGGAGTTAGAGGAAGAACTGCAGCTGAGTAGTGAAGACTTGCGTAGCCATGCTTGGTACCATGGACGTATTCCTTGGCAGGTACGTGGTCATTGCATTGCCAAACATGCTTTGAGCTTTTGTAGACAAGCAGAATTGTACTTAAGTACTATACACATTTCTGATATCTTCATTCATTTAGTAGAAACATAATGCTTATTTGTGTGAAAGCTATGGTATTTATCACAGCTTGGTATGAAATGAGGCTGGGAAAAGATTCAGGTAGACAACAATGGAAAACAAAGGTATTTCATGATTTGTGTGAATAAAGGTAGAAATGGAATTAAGCTTTATATGAGAATACTATTCCCACATATTGTTCAGGCACACGGACATTAATTTGGTTCAGTATTCTTAACCAAAGCTAAGATGTTCTTGTGTATTTTCTTTCTTGCACTTGGAATTTGGGGGAGGGGAAAAATGTCCCACAACAAAATCTGTGCAATAACTTGATGTTAATCCTTACAAACATCTTTGAAACGTGTTAAAGCTGTGGGTGGGTTGGAGTTTCGGTTCCCAGAGCGCCTGGAGCTCCCCCTGCGGGGCTCCCGACTCCGGCCGGAGCTGCAGGCTGCCTTTCCCCTCGGTAAGCAGAGCCCGCACTGCACCTACGTACACTGCACCCAAGATTAACTGTTAGATGCAGAGTTTATCACATGAAAGGACTAACTCAGAACAGGAAAAACAGGATTGCGCTGACTCTTCCTAGTACTATGCAGTATTCACAAAGAATAAAAAATGAAAGCTTCTGTCACTGAAGGTAATAATAAAAGACAATTCTGGTGTCCTCTAGTAAGTAGGCTTCTAAACCTCAGTGTGACTGTCTGTTCAGATGTTTTGAAGTCTAAAATCCTGAGTCATTGCTTTCCCTTCATGCCTTATTTTTTATTAGCAAACTATAAGAAATATATAGGTGTGAGTCGTTCAAAGAAACCCCCCCAGATCTCTGCCTTGGGATGGGTTCTTAAGGTTGGAATTGGAGACATGATTCTTCTACTGCACTTCATGCTTTTCTTTATATTTCTGGCTTTATCTGTCCTTCCAGAACAGCCAAATGAATGTTTAAGCCTATGTTTAAGAATACTTTGTTGTGGTGCGTTGTTTGACTGCTTGTTTTCTAATTCTAAAAGTCTTTTTTTGCATAATCCTTTTTCCTCAAAGGTGGCAGAAGGCCTGGTTCAGAGAGATGGAGACTTTCTGATCAGGGATTCTCTTTCCAGTCCTGGGAACTATGTTCTTACCTGTCAGTGGAAAAATACCTCCCAGCATTTTAAGATCAACAGAACAGTTCTAAGACTCAATGAAGCCTACTGCCGTGTTCAGTATCAGCTTGAACTGGAAAGCTTCGACAGCATTCCCGGCTTGGTTAGATACTATGTTGGGAATCGCACACCCATATCAAAGCAGAGTGGAGCAATTATTTTTCAGCCTATCAACAGGACTGTGCCTCTCAGGTGTCTAGAGGAAAAGTATGGTGTAACTCCAGTCCGACAAAAAGAGCCAAGTATCCCTGAAGGAAAACCAGAAACTGCAAAAAGGCTGAGTCTTGGTATATCCAGCATGCAATCCCCAGAGCAGAGCATACCCAGGGGCAATCTTTTAAGGTACTTTAATTTTGCTGTCCTTATGGAGGGAAATGAGGTAACTCTATCAGCTCTGGTTGTAGGTGATGTGAATTTTCACTCTGATTTTAAATGGGAAACTAGGGAAGAGGGTTTGCTGACTTGTAGCAAATGAGTGAGAACAAATGTGGGCTCTGGAAGCACAACAGCAATGCAGCTTGTTCTTGGCAAATCTCGACTAGAATAAAACAAAGAATTAGAATAAAATCTTCTTGCTGCTCCAGAGAAGCCTTTCTTTCCATGTTTGACTTCTGCAATAAAATGCCAAGTGTGGGATAATGGATCCTAATTTCAGTGTCCAAATCAAATGTTTCATTAAAAAATCTCAACACCAAGAAACATCCTCATGAATGTTGCAGGGGTCACACATGTTATATAGCCCGTTCATTTCTGCCACAACAGCATGAAATACCTTTTATTCTTATAAGCTGCCCAAGCTAATGATCCTTGCACTGTTTTTGATATATTCTGGCAATTAGGTATGTGTGTTAAGAGTGTTGGATATATTGATATGGTTTTATTTGCATTTTTGTTTACCCTAGAAACAAAGAGAAAAGTGGTAGTCAGCCAGCTTGTTTGGATCATGTTCTGGAAAAAAGATTCCCTTTGAAGGCTCACCAGTCAGAGAGCTATCTTCTAATAGGTATGTTCTATAATTAAATGTTTCACACTTAGAATTTGTGTGTGTCCAGGTGATCCATTATGCTTCATACCAAAGTGAGATTGTTGAGTGTTCTCAGTCCTGTACATACAGATATATTTAATGGCCAGTGTAAGCTGTCTTAGCGTATTGCTTGCTCCTTAAGTCACTGGAACAGGGTTTTCACTTACAGTGCACCAGCTTGCTGAGTATCTTGGCACACAGCTCAGTAGGCTTCCACAGGAAAAAAACAACAGCTACAGTTGGCATTAATATCTTTTTGACAGTATGACCTTTCCCTTGCTTGTGCCTTACAAGAACTGACTTGTCTCACTCATGCCATTTTGACAAGTCTATTAAGTAGAAGCCCTGTCTCATGGAAGTCTGTCTGGTAACTGCTTCCACAAGTATGCAGATGTGCTAGTGTTCCTCCCCAGGAAAAAACCACTGCTTTGGCTTTTGTATTCAGCCTTCCCCCCCCTCCCATCCCTTTTGCTTTTTGTTCCTTTTGCTGCTGTCTGGTTTCATGGCAACTGTCATTGTCTTCGTCCAGTGATACAAGGTGTACCAACACCTGACCACTTGTTGATGGTGGCTTTTTCTTTCTCATACTCTTCAGAGATGTAAGCAATTGTATCCATACTAATATACTGGCTAAGGAAGTTTCAAGGATTTATCTGTTGCCTATGGACAAATTCTAGTGTTTCACTTCTGAGGCTGCTAGTCATTTTGAATGCTGAAATTTGTGGTGCCTATTGTGGAAAGAATTCTTGAGACAAAAGTAATATTGAGTGTTTGTAAAGTGAAACTATATCTTGATAGAAAGGGTGTGCTCCTGTGTTCAGCAATCGGATGGACAGATATTCATAAAACAAGTTTCTGTCCATCTGTACTCGAATCGATCATCTTATTCCAGTCCATGGCTGCAAAAAGTTTTCTTTTGGTACTACACCAGTTAATCTGAAGAGTACTGCTGTGTATTTCATCACGGGGTCCTTCAAGCAGGTTCTGGTATCATACTGCTTGTGAGTGGTGACAGGCTGTGCTTTGCAGATTTTGTCTGCAGAAATTGAGAGCCAGCTGAAAGCGAGCAGCAAAGCCCATGTGCTGCAACTGGCCATTTTGCTGGGGATACCAGCATATGCACGGAGAACTGCAGACTGGGAATGTCTGATACACAGGCTTCAGTCCTAGATTGGATGCTGAGGTTTGAGTCCAGATTGAGGTATAAATACACAGAAGCATGTGGATGTGTTTCTCCAGCTCTTGCCATCAGCTACCATTTAGGGAAAAGGTTAGCAGCCCTGAAATTCATTCCTTCCATACCTCATGTCAGGTTCAGGCTTGACTGTGGGAAGCTTTTCTTTCATCTCAAACTTGTCATTCTCAGAAATGACTCATCTTTTATGTGGTATGGCTGGAAGTTTCTGCTTTTATGGCCTAGATCAGGTTACAAAGAAGCCTCCTATTCCAAGCCATGGAGACTGTCCAGCTCTGACAGTATAGCCTATGTATGCAGCAGGGACTGGAATTATTGTCAGCGTTACCACAGAATAATATTATGGTGCAGCTGTTCCGTGTATTTGGGATTTGGGGAAGATCAGCAAGAGAATGGAATTTACTGGCTAGCTCATTCCTCAAAATACAATTTCATGTGCATTTTGTCACAGAGTAACTGACATGAACTGTCAGTATTTTCCTCCGGAATCAGCATTAAGACATGAACCTTGGGACAGGCATCAGGAGTGATACGTGTTTTGGCCTTCTAAAATTCCGTTTTCCCTTGCAGGTTCAAGACATCCATCTCGATTACCTGAAGCAGATGCAGACCCATATCCAAGCTCTCCTGCATTTAGAACAGGCAGTGAGCCTTCTCTAAGCCCCACAGTTGTTCAGAAAGTCACTTCTGAGTTACAAGTAGGAGAAGCTCTTAGAGGATCAGACAGTCAGCTCTGCCCAAAGCCTCCACCTAAACCCAGCAAAGCACCCCTGATAAAGCCCCCAGATTCTCCCTTAGCTTCCCACAGTTCAGAAGGACACTACTGTGAACTAAGCCCTGCCAGAGATCCTGCAGCAACAAAGCAGCAGTTATGTCAGAAAACCAGCTATGTGGAACATCTGATACGAAAGGAGAGGGGAACACACTCATTCAGGAACTCTGAAACAAACTATTTGATCTTGGAAGATGACCCTACAATGAACTCTGCAGATCCTTTAGAAGCTTCAACTCATATGGCTGAAGATGACAGCATCTTTTCTGCACCTGTGTTTGAGACCGTGTCTAGTTTTAAACCGAATGATTTTGAATCCAAACTACTTCCTCCTGAAAACAAGCCATTGGAAACATCAATGTTAAGAAGAATTAAGGAGCTTTTCACCAACAACAGTGCAAAGGTTATTGCACAGCATATTCTTAGAATGGACTGCAAGGTAAGAAAACTCTTGCATTTTATTTTGTACTGTGCAAGTTCATACTTTTTACATAACCTATTTGAAAAGATTAATGGGTAGATTTGCAGCTAATACAACAAATGTGTTGCATTGATTATAGGAATTTTTATGGTGTTGGAGTGGTTTTTTTCCCACATTGGGAAAGTTTGGGTGATTCAGCCTGGAGAAGAGAAGCTGTGTGGCGACCTTTTAGCACCTTCTAGTATCTGAAGGGGGCCTACAAGAATGCTGGAGAGGGACTGTGCATCAGGGACTGTAATGGTAGGACAAGGGGTATTAGGTTTAAATAGGAGAGATTTAGGTTGGATATAAGAAAGGAATTTTTTTACTCTGCTGGTGGTGAGGCCCTGGCACAGGTTGCCCAAGGAAGCTGTGAATGCTCCATTCCTGTCAGTGTTCAAGGCCAGGTTGGACAGGCCTTGAGCAACCAGGTTTAGTGGAAGGTGTCCCTGCCTGTGGCAGGGGCTTGGAACTAGATGGTCTTTAAGGTCCCTTCCAACACAAACCATTCTGTGATTCTATTTGAAGAACAAGAATGTTAACCAACCCTTTGGACTAAAGGTTTCCCACTGTCCTTGCCTTAAGACTCAAATTCTCAGCATATCATACATCTTGTTAATCTCCTATCAGTTGCTGTGTATCTGTGATTCAGCCTTTCTTCTATACCGGAGGGTGAGCTGTCTGTGCTGTAAACCATTGTGGAAAGTACCACTTGTGACAGGAAATAGCCAGTTAGCTCACAAGGGCAAACAGTAGACAGACATTACCTGGTTGCCATACCCTGGCTGGTATGACATTCAATGGAACTAAATGTATTTAAACTAGATGCTCTTTTTATCTGAGTTTCTGTCTTATGGCTGGACAGGTGGTGGGGGAAAATAGCTATCAGGCCTTGTGCATTTTTCTCCTATGAGAACTGTATTGCTAGGAAAGTCTTCAGAAAGATGTAAAACCACAAAGCATTACTTTTCTACAATGTAGACTTTGTTTAGCTGACAGAGCTTTGGATGGGCTGTTGGTTCAGAAATTTGGCAGTCATTTCCTTGTGAGCTGTTGACTTTCTGTAATTCATGAAATGCAACTGCAGTTGAATCTGCACCACTTTGCTGGGCTGCCAAGTGCTGCACTTGCCACAGAGCAGCTACAGGAACTGAGTGATGGGGCTTTGTGTTTAACTGCAGCTTGAGAAGCAACACGCATGGCTACTTACTGGGCAGCTCCACTGCAGACGAGAAAGGAAGTGGCAGTGCTCCAGAATAAATAGGTCTAGTGCTCAGCTTAGCACTGCTGCACTGATTCACACCTCAGGTCTGGGAAGGGGGTATTTCACCAGAGCAACAGTGGGATGAGTGTGCCACTCCCTGCCAGCTGCTGGGTTCTTGCCAACATCAAATGCAGCTTCTCTCCTCAGTAGCAGTGTTGGCTGCTGCTGAGTGAGGCTTTACACAGACATGGTGACTCAGAAAAACTCAGCTCTACAACTGTTTGGTCTTTTCAGAAGTGATAGACTGTGGCTTCTTTACTATGGTTCCAAGAGTAGCAAGAGCATTCTCTGACATTTTAGCTCTGAAATTCACCTTTTCCTCCTTGAACCTCATAATAAAAACCAGAACGTCTTTTAATATATTGTTAAAGTGTATGTTGCTTGAAGGCACAGGATATGCATGCCTTGGAGAATTAGTAAAGGAGTTTTATATATACTATATTCAATTAGGTTGTTATTAGTCTCCTTATTTTAAATTCTATGAGCTCTGGAATGGGGCCAAGGAAAATGCCTCTTGGAAGTGTGGGAGCCTGCACAATTCATTAGAAGTCACTGGAGCATTTTACAGAAACAGATTTTTGGGGTTTGGAGCAGGAACAGTAACTGGCTGGGACACGTAGAGAAGTCTATTTTATCTTTATCTTGCAGTGCTGAGAGCCAATGCCTGTCATTTGTTGGTAACTTGCTGCATACTACCACACTGATAAGAACTGCATGATGCAACAGGATTGGCATGTGAACTTGGCCAGAATAAATGCTTTGTACTAAGATCTGTGATAAGGCTGAAGTTCATAGCTTGTCTCGAGTGGCAGCAGTGGCTGTTTGCCTTTTAAATAGTGAGATGTCTAATAATGAGAGGAGCACCCATATGGTGATGGAGTATCTGCCACTTGCAGGCCTAAGAGGACTTCTTGTGACAAAGAAGTAGCAGTCAGTGTGTCTCTAGGGACTTCAGAGCACTCCCACATCTCCAGAAGTGAAACAGGTTTCTCGACAGTGCTAGATTCTGTACCAGGGAGGCTTGTTGTGTTGCCCAGATTGCTTTCATCTTTTCATAACCAAGAAAGCCTGCTGACATGTCAGTAAATAGCAGGCAGATCAGTTTGTGCATGTGTCATCATACAGGCCTTAAACCAGCAGATAATCTCACATTAGTATGTTAATGTGGTTTTGCCTATAATTAGCAAATTAGCATGTATAATTGCTATTGCTATAACCAGTAGCTAATATTGTGTGTTTAAAAAGCAAAGACAAATTGGTGAGGGTGTCAGCTTTCACATGCTGACTTCATTAGGCCCTCAACATTCAGTGTCCTCCTTAAAGGCCTTTTACTAGTTAATCTTTATGAGGAGCCTCTGATTTAATCCAAAAGCATTCAGAGCAATCATCTTTTTAGAAATGAAGGTGGCCAAGCAAATGTTGGTCTTTTTGTGTAAGACACTGAAAGTGCATTCAAGTTAATCAAGTTTTTCTTAGATGACTGTATTCTACTGTTGCATGCTGTGCGCTTAGCTCTGTATGCCCTGCACTAACCTGGAGGACTTCTATGTGGTTGCAGGGGGAGTTTGAAGTAAATGAGTTTCAAATCACATGCAGGTCTTTTGCCCTTGGCAGGTGGCGAGGATACTGGAAGTGTCTGAGGAGATGAGGAGGCTTATGGGAGTGAACTCTGGGCTGGAACTGATCACCTTGCCTTATGGACATCAACTGCGCCTTGACCTCATTGAAAGGTAAGTGTTCCTGTTACTCATTTCCAGGGCAGCTGGCCAGAAGATCAGAGCATTGCTACATTGTACTCTGCCTCCTCAAGAGTGCTAGCCTACACCTTGTCTGAATTCATGTGTACAGAGGGCAAGGTAGAGAGATATGACATAGAACTGCTTTTTGCATAGGAAACATTCCGTAATGTCCTGGGGCAAATCCACGCATGTAACACAGGGAAAGAGGACCTGTCCTTAGAGCTCAACACCCTCATCTCCTTTAAGAGCTCAGCCAAACCAAAATTTAGGGGGGACCTAGAATATAGCTGAATGTGTGTTTCTGGAAGAAATTGAAGGCAATAGCCTTCTGCAGCTGGGGAAGAAGGTAGAAGTGCTACTAAAGTAAAAAATGATCAGCAAATCTTATTCTGAAACCTCTGCACAAGTTAAGGGGGAACAATTAGGGGTCTTCTATCCCTGATCTAGCTTTTCTGCTCCTCTGAATCAGATTTCAGTAGTTCAGTTGCTGAAAGCTTGGGGAAAGATCCCAGGATTTGAGTGCAGAGGACAAAATGGAATTAGGGCAATTATCCCAGAAGTGTTCATTCATTCATTGCTTAAGCAGAATTTTGTATACTAATGATATTTCAGGAAATCTTACTAAATTTATTTTAAAAGCCAACATGTCTATGTTCTGTATAATGGCGTTACTGTTCTTGATACTAAGATGTTGGCAAGAGTAAGTTTACTGGGGCACACCAAGCTATTGGAATAAACCTTTGAACAGATTTTCCTGAACACATGTACAGCATAATGTATTATTTGGTAATCAGCATAAATTGTTTCATTTACAGGCACAATACCATGGCTATAGGAATAGCTGTGGATGTCCTGGGTTGCACAGGAACAGTAGAAGATAGAGCAGCAACATTAAACAGGATTATCCAAGTTGCAGTGGAGCTGAAGGACTCACTGGGGGATTTGTATGGATTTTCTGCCATTATGAAAGCACTGGAAATGCCACAGGTAAGAATCTGTTTCTCTTTATGTTCCAAACCATGGAATTGTTTGGTAGTTTGTTTATTTTCATTTATGCAACTTCATTGAGACTAGAGAGCTCATCAGAACAAACTTCATCACTAGCAGGGTGCTGTTCCTGTGATTGCCGTGGCATCACTAACAGGTATTCTGTCATTGTCTATGAACAGGTCACTAGGTTAGAACAAACCTGGACCTCTCTGAGACATCGTTATACCCAGACTGCCATTATGTATGAAAAACAGCTGAAGCCATTTAGCAAAGCTTTGCATGAAGGACAAGATGAGTGGAACAGTGAGTATGAGTGATGCTGGTTTCTGTCTGGCCTTTTAACTTCTCACTGCTCATTTCCTGTGGAGGGAGATGAGGCAGCTGCTGTTTGGATAGCTGTGTATCACATGTTAAAAGGACTGTGAACTTGTAGAATGCACTATAAGACAATGCAATAGAAGGAAACAGTCTGCCAGACAAATGTGCTTGTGTGCATGTACCCATGCAGAATCTAACATCCTTCTCAAACTTATACTCCCTCTTTGTGGAGCAGAAACTGAAACACTTTCTTGCCTTGCCTCAAAGACAGAAAAAAAAAAAAAACTCCTTCCTTCCTCAGAAGAGAGTTACTTGTGGCAAACTTAGATTTTTATTTGCTTTGCCTACTGGATCAGAGGATGAATCCTTAAATACAAAGAACAGGTTAGTAAGAGAATTCCTCTGATCACACCAGGTGCTCCTACATCCATTCTTTGCAGCTCTCATCTCCAAAGCAGTGCGAGGCAGAGAATAACATCTGAACACTTCTCCAAGACAATGGATAGAGAAAGAAAATGTAAGCCTCACAGAATTTATTGGAATTATGCAGATTTTAAATGTGTTTTAAGTCTCTGTGCCACTGTTTAGTAATTCAGCAGAGCCCCCTCCTGTAACAGGTAAGAGGAGCTTTCCGACACTGACTTGTCTTGGCCTTCTCCCCCAGCCAGTGCCCTGGAAACCGGTAGGACTGATGTATCTGAGGTAATGTGTTAGTTAGTTAGGAAGATGGAAGAAAAAGAATAGTTTCCAACTTTGAAGAGAATGCTGCAGTTATAATAGTTTCTTCAATTAGCAATTCCATAATGTCTGATAGGATGTTTGTTGTTCTCTATTCCAGAGACCACCAGTACTCCACAGAACCATGTGACTGTGCCACTGCTGATGCCTCTCATTACCTTGATGGAGCGGCAAGCTGTCATTTTTGAAGGGATGGACCTGTGGGAAAGCAGTGACCAGAGCTGTGAGATAATGCTCAAGCACTTGGCCATGGCTCGTCAGATAGCACAGAATGCAGAAAAGTACAGCCTGACTGCAGAGCGGATGCTGGAAGGTAGGGAGCAGCGTAGGAGAAACTGCTGCACCTTGACACAAAGCAGGGGTTATGTCTGAAGAATAAGGTCTCTGCCTAAGTGCCACCAATAGTGCAAGGAATTCTTCTCCTCCTTCATGGGAGCTGAGATAGTAGCAAATGTCCTGCAGGAAACTCAGTGGGAGGACAACATCAATATAGCTTAAAGGAAGACAGTTAATTATTAATCACTGTAGCTCTCCAGTAATCAACAGAGCATATGTGTTTACTAAACAAAAGTCAAAGTTCTCATGACTTAATGTGCTTGACCCTTCTAGCAGCTGAGCAGAAGTACAGTAAGACTGAGGATAGCTTCTTCTCTTCTGTACAGATTCAAATTCCTACTCTGTTTGTTGCAGAAATACCACCATTTGTCATAATGAGGTTTTCTTACAGCAGTGCAAAATGCAGCACTACGATCTTGACTGCTTGGAGCCAGAAAGCAGCAATGTGTTCAAAATGTGACTGTATTTTAAACTTTTGAGTGAAACAGTGAGGGGAGATAGATGACTTCTGATTCCTAAACAGATTATTTATTTACTGTGTCATCAAGTCAGTGAACGATCCCTTTAAACAGTTAAATTATCCCTGTAAGGTAATCTTACAGCTTTTTGTACTTCCCAGTTGGAATATGTTGAGAATGCACGGGATCCCTTTAAACAGTTAGATTATCCCTGTAAGGTAATCTTACAGCTTTTTGTACTTCCCAGTTGGAATGTGTTGAGAATGCACAGGATTTAAGGGCATTGGCTTCTTAAAATTAAACAGTGTAAAACCAAGTATTGATTAAGTATGTGACATTGCAGAAAATCTGTTGTATGATATTCCTTTAATGAATATAAATGAATGTACATAGAATTGTGAATTAAAGTGTATCTTGATGCAGGTAGCATGTATACAGCAATAATTGTATTTAAGGTCAGGCTTGTAATGACAATTCCAGATCATTAAAATTGAGCAAGGGGACAGCCTGTCCTAGTGTCCCTAAAGCATTTGTATGCTATAGAATGTCAGTAATGGGAAGGACTGTCACTTGTTAAAAATAACTTGTTAAAATCACAGTGCAGAAGGAATCCAGCACACTAAGGCTTATCTTATTTGGAGGGAATAGATTTTAAAATCCATTTCTTCTGAATAAAAAAATTTGATTGATAGTAATACTGTGGGCTACTTTCTCTTTACTAGGTTTTCAGCCAGATGAAGAAATGAGTGAAATCTTCAAGACAGAATTTCAAATGAGATTGCTCTGGGGCAGCAAAGGAGCCCAAGTTAATCAGAATGAAAGATATGAGAAATTCAGCCAGATTTTAACTGCACTTTCCCGAAAACTGGAACCTCCCCCAGTGAAGCAGGTGGAACAATTAAGTATATAAGGTTCTGTAAACACTATTTAAATGATATACTTGAAATAACCTTGGTTTTCTTTTGGTAATTTGATACAGCACAAACTTCTTCCATTTCACAAGATGTTTAGAACTTTTAACTGCACAATGCACACTTGTTTTAAAACTACTGATTTCTAAACAGATTATTTATTTACTGTGTCACTAAGTCAGTTAGTGATCCCTTTAAAACAGGCAGGTTAGCCCTGTAAGTTAATCTTACAGCTTTTTGTATTTCCCAGTTAGAATGTTTTAATAATGCCTAAAATTTAAGGGCATTGGCTTCTTAATACTAAAATTAAGCAAACAGTGTAAATACAAGAATTGATTAAGTATGTGACATTGCAGAAAATTTGTTGTATAGTATTCTTTTAATGAATATAAATCACTGTACATAGAATTGTGAATTAAACTGTATCTTTATGCAAAATAATTTGCAGGTTGCAGAAATTATCTTATATCTGTGATCACAACAGAAAGCTCAACTATGATTGCTCCTGTGAAGGAACAAAATGAGTTGTATATGTGTTGGGACAACTTACTTTTTGTTTAAGACAGCAGCTGTAGTGCTTTTGCTGGAGCCTAAACAAGAGCTATGCTGCCAGGAATGAATGATGAAATAGCAAGAACAAACAATCCAGATAATTAAAATGCTTTCAGATATGAGTAAATGTGGGTGTATGAATACATTAAACTTGCTTCCTTTACTGAGGTGAATCATTTTGGTAAGTAATATTTTTTTCTTAGATGAAGGCAAAGCATAAGCTGTTAGCACTTTTCACAGGAAATCAGCATGCATGGTGTTTATAGAAAGAGTGCTCCAGCAGCAACTTCCACTGTGTCACATATAAAACTGGTGTATAAGCATGATAACCTGGATAAATGTTTAAGCAAGAACTAAGGTTAGAGATTCATGTGCTCCTTATTATTAAGTGAAATGTTACTTTTACAGCATTTGAAATTACTTGAGCAGGCTCACAACACAGCCAACACCGAAATGGTATCATCTGTTCCTCCCACCTCCAATCACGAAAGGTTCTACCACTGTAACAAGAAGTTACAGTGCTCATGCTGGAAATTTTTAACAGAAGACAAGTGGGGAAGGTAAATTCCATAGACCATGAAAAGATTTTTTTTTATTCCATGAAAATATTCTCAACAGAGAACACTATTTTTAAACAAAGCATTTAACATTTAGGAAATCAACATGTGCACAAAAAATGATTAAAAATTACTGGAAAATGTAAGATTCTTTAAGACAACTCACGTTCAGAATTTCAGAAGTGATTTATAACTAGCTGTGCAAGTACAAATGTTTTTTTCCTATGTTTAATAACCCTCACACAAGTTGCACTATCCCTCATGAAAGCAACCTGCCTCCAAAGGAAGCAAATCCTGGTTTTAGAAAAAACAAACAGTAGCTCTAAAAGAACATTTAGTCCTTTACCAGGAAGTGTTATTACTGACCTGCAAGGCTGTTAGCCAGGCAAACCACAGGCCCTTTAGCAGAAAATACACAGATCACATTTCCTCCTTTTCTCTAAAATAAAAAAAAAGCACTAGATTTTAAAAGAAAACAAAAACAAAAAACCCAGAACAAAACCAAAAAATCCCATCCCAACAAACCCCCCCCAAGCCCCCCAGAAAAACTACCCAAGTAGTTTTGTCAGTATTGAGTAATGTCACATTATTATATAAATAACCCTGTATACAAGCTCCAGAAATCTAAACTTTAGAGTTTAATAGCCCCCCTAATACACTAGGTCAAGCTGTGTAAGTGGTATACATAACAAAAGAAATAAACCTCTACACAAGTCACTCCAATTCAGTCTTACTCATAGTACAGTTCCTACTAACACTGAAATTAAAAAGAATCCAGCACTACTGCATCTAACTATTGCTTCAGACCCCAGGAAAGCCAGATGTGTTTTGATCCTGATTTCATTTCCCCAAACAAACAGCAGGTGGCTGGGTTGACAAGCTTGCTTCGATACAAGTATCCCTCCCCCCAACATCACTAGTCTAATTCTTACCACCCTAGTAAATCAGATATGGTGTATTTATTAGTAAAACCACAAATGGGAGGCTAGACAACAGAAGCAATAGGGGCACTGCAGACAACTATATTTACACGTATAAACATATCCAAATTTCAATTGTTTACAAGTAAAAGTGCACATAGATCATTAACGAAGTATCACTCAAATTTCAACTGGTCCATACAATGAAGCATCACCTGGAAATGGACTAGCACTGCAGTAATTAAAATTGGAACTTCATAGTGAAAAACTAAAAGATAGTTTCCATAAAAATATTCTAAAAAAATATTAAAAGTCAAATGAAGAGCTACACATTTCAATGTGTCAAATTCATGATGCACCATGTATCCAGTAAAGTAGAGCTCTAGAAAATGCCTACCGTGGCTACCTCAGCAGCTGCAGCACTGTGAGAAGAGCTGAGACACAAAGCCCTTTGTGGGATACTGTAAGTGGTAGTGTTGGCAAACAACAGATTTAGGCACTCTAGTTTAAGGCAGCATTTGAATGGCAAGTGGTTGATTTCTGAAAACAGTCGTTAGCTCGCAGTGGTGAATCTCTCTGGACGCGTTCCAGATTTTCAGTGCTCACAACAGGTTACTGAAGTGCTGAAGATGGACCACAGTTCTAGGAGTTTCTCTTGATTGCATTGTAGGCTAGAGCATAGATGTAGCATTTCCCCAAATCAACACAAATACATACGGTCTCTTATCAGTTATGCCAAAAACTGGAATGTAATGATGGTTGCAGTGGTATAGTTATAGCAGCATACATGGATACTGGGATGGAACTCTAGTGCTGAAGATAGTTCAAGAAAATGATTTGTTACAAAATAAGACAAGCAATGATGGCAAAGTGTTACGCAGACATGCCCGACTGTCCTAGGCATGCAGGAGGAGGTTAATGGCGAGCATGGAGGTGGCACAGGCAGACTGATAACTGACTTACTTACGGTTCTAAATGATTGCCAATTGAGTTGAGAAGAACGTAACAGATATAACAAAACATAGCACAAGCTGAAATACAGTTTGTGCGTTTGGGACAACTTAGACAATGAAAATAAAGCAATTTTAGGAGCAGTAGCCTTGTTACTCTGGTAATGGAACTCTCTTTTCCTCCACAGATTGAAGAATTTGTATTACCATCCTTACCTATGTATGGAGATGCTAAGATGTTAGTGACTAAATGTATGTCTGCATGCATTCATGCAACTAGCTTTTCCCCTTGGGCCTCCCAGTCTAGAACCCCACCCCCCCCCACCCCCCAGCAGCTGCATGTAACCTCCTTCAAGATCTCGCCCATTTTCTCAGAAACCCGCTTCAGGAACCTGCAGTCCAAGAGGAAAAAGAAAAGAACACAGTTACTGAAGGCCTTTAGAAGACAGAGAAGCGTGCCTGGTTCTAACAGGCCATTCTCAGTGGCTACACATCAGCCTTGTACTTAATTCCACAGACTCTTATTAGAAACACAAGCCACAGCTTTTAGATTAGCTTTTTTCTTTCACCCTAGTAATGAAGTAGAGCAATGTCATTTCCAATCCTCAGAGAGGGGAACTGCTGTACATTTAAGACTTTGATTTCAAACTAAACATGATGCAATTCAAACACTTATCTTACAGGCACAGATTAAGAATATAACATCATTCTATTTCAGGAGCAGAGAGAGGTTTCAGTAAGATATCAACCATTACATATGGTCTCTTTCTTTCTTTGCTTCAAGGTATCTAGAGTTAAAACAATTTAGTTGTGTCCAATACACAACAATCTACATTACAAGCTCTGAAAAGGAAGGAGAGGCAGGTCAGTGGACTTTCTGTCCTCCTTAATCATAATGTTTTTTCCTGAGTATTGTTGTTGAGCTTTCAGAATCAGAAAACATTTTCCTGTTTAAGAAGTGAAAACTGCCAAGAATTTGTTAAGGAAGGAAATTAATAATTTTCAGTAACTGAGTTCAGTTAGTTCTTAGAGGAAAAAAACCCTCTATTTTAAATATTTAGTCTACGTCATAAAAATGGCTATGGTAAATCTTGAGATAAATATCTTTAAACCTAAGCCATTTTTCAGCTCTCTATAAAAACAAAGTATTCTACAGAACAAGCAGAATCTGGTCTTTTGCAGTATGATAGCTGAATTGGATCTAGTAGTTTGTAAAGCAGGAACTGTAGTAGATCAGTTAAAGCAGAAGACATTGGTCAGAATTACTGACCAGCATTAAGACAGATATGTAATTTAGTGTGATCATCTCTGAAAAAAACTACAGCAAACTCACATTGCAAACAACACACCACTGCTGCTATCATAATGCTTTCCATGAACCTGTGCAACTTATTATTTTTACACTATTTTCCCTGGGGAATGTACAACTGAAAGCTGCCAGTTTATCATTAGATATATGTTACTGCACCTTTGCTGTTTTTCTCTAGTGTTACATCTATATATGATGTTGGCACATAGCCTTCCTCTCCATTATGTCTTCGAGCTCTTGTCCACCCATCTCCTTTGTCCTCTTCAATAATGTACAGAATCTCCCCTTCTTTCATTGCCAGAGTGCCTTCATTATGACCTGGGAAAAACACGAGGCAAATAAGTTTCAATGTTCAGACAGAATTTCAAGTCATCTTTTTCCCAGGGCACAGTTTCCAGATTATATATGAACAGGAAGAACCAAAAATCTGTGCAAGATAACATACGTTCAAACAGGCTTACAGACAAAAACCTACTCTGACTGTAAAGCTGAATATTTGCCAATGCTGTGCTAATGTTTATCTTAAAACAGCACAAGAGCACTGCTCACGCATTCAAATGATTTGTAAAGTATTTCCACAAGTCTCATAAGCAGCTCATTGCTCATGCAGTTGATTTACTTTAAATCATTTTACCTGTCTTTTCCATAAAATATAATCCATGCCCTGTAGTCAAGGAATGACTGTGCATGCTGTGAACCTTACCATCAAAGGGATATATTGCCTTGCAATGTCCTATAGCTGGTAATGGATCATCATCTTCAAACTCATCATCAAACTCACTGGGTTGCACATGTTGCTGTGGTGGGCCTCGAACCTCCTGACTGGCATCATCCGTGTAACTGCCTTCAGGGCTATAATGCAACGATTGGAGTGTGAGAACTCTGAGCAGTTCTTAGCTCTAAAACTTGGAACATACATGTATCACAAGCAAGGGAAAAATCACTCTGGGAAGGCCCTTTAGTCTTTTCTGTATGTACTGTAGGAGGTGATTTTCTGAAAACACTGACCTAGGAAAGGCTTGGACTGAATTGTGCTACAAAAACAAATGTAAATTCAACAATAAGCAACTGAATCTTAAGCAACAGAATCAGACAGTTTTAAAAGGCTATTTCTTGAGTGCGTTTCGATTACACTCACTTTGTCAATGTTACTATAATGACATGAAATGACCTCTAGACTTCACAACCATTAAGATCTTCCTTTAAAAGGATATAAACTTTCAGGGGATAAGTAACAACCTACTGTTAACTATCAAAGAGATGTACTCATTCTAGCATAAGAGATAAAAGTAGTAGAGACAGAATAATGACCTCTCTCTGCCCTGTGTTACAAGGTGGTTGATATCACTGCTGTGCCTCCTGTCACTTCTGGCTGCTACTTTACCTTCAACTTCAGACAGCCAGGCCTTAGGGGAAAAAAAGACAAATATTGGTGTCAAAGAGAATTTGATTCTAAACCAGCAAAGACCATTTAATACACACACGTAACTGCGTACAGTCACACACACACACTGCATTGACAGGGAAAGTCTCACCATCACTTCACCTATCCCTCATGCTTAGCCCATACTCCACAGTCTTCAGGAGAAGAATTATCTTTAATCACATAAAAATTTCAGATTAAGTGAGTATTAAGAAATTCTTCTGTAAAGTAAAACTTCTGTATCCTTCTGAACAGTGTACATCTTTAATAACGTAAATCCTTAGCTAGATGTATATACTTCAAAATATGGCACCCTACAAACAATCACATCAAAAGCACTTTCTTAAATCAGGTAGTTTCTCCAGGTGCTGCATTTACAAACCTATAAAGCAAACTACAACTTTACCATTCATTTACATTTTCCAAGGAATTGTTTTAGAGTCTCACCTCATTCTTATGTATTTCCATCCGCAGACGATCCATGTTGCTCATAGTCTCAGTTAATTTTGGTTGCAAACTGCTTGGATCACCCATCTGGGGATTTTTTTCATAAACATCCTTCATCTTGATGAGAGCATCTCTAAAAAGGTACAAAACCAAATAATACTTATTACACACATCAGTACCAGTTCATTAAAGTTAAAATAACGCTTATGTGTATGAGCTCCTGATCCGTGATCAGATACTAAGCATGGACATGATGAACTACTGCTCCCATACCACAACCAGGTCCTTTTCCCATTCTGTTGCCTTAGCACTGCCTGCCTCTTAAGTCATGCACAAGCACACAAGGACCCCAACTATAACTTCTTCTCTATCCAGTCTCGTTACTGTTTCCCATATTGTTTGTTATACACATTTTCCTAAGTATGAATAACATTCTGTTCTTAATGCACTAAGTTACAGCTCAGTTGCTCAACAACCTTGATTTTTCTATGCATTATTTTAGATACAGAGTTCCCTATGCAACATCAGGATCAAAATGTGTATTATAGCAAAGCAGAAGGAAGCAATGCTAACTGAACTTACGTACAATAAACCATGAACCAAAAAATGCTTTCTAATAGTGTGGGCTAGTATATTCTCTCTTAGCTTCTGAGCACTGTTGGCTTAGGTAAGGGACTTGAAAAGAAACAGAGAGAAACAAAGCTCAAAAAAACTGCACTCGCTTTTGGTCTGTTTCCTTCTGTAGTTCTCTGTTAAGTTCATCGATTCTCTGTTGCAGTTTCTTGCGTCTTTGTTCTGGTGGGAGATGGCTGAAGTCTTCTAATGCAGGGCCCTGCAAATAAAAATACTATTAAACAAGTGACACCTACACATCTGGAGAGCTGAACTGACATACCCAAACACGGACAGCATTCACTGGAAGCAGGATGGACCTTCTGAAAACCTCTACTTAACACACAGCTCTAAACCAGACCCAAACAGAAGAAATGCACGTTCTTGCTGCCAGGTCGTAGTCATTCATTCAGGGTTCTCAATGCCTTCTGTAACAGTTGGCTTGCAGATGTAGTTCAAAATTTGGAGACAGTTATTTTTCTGAAAAGCTAAGCCATGTGCCTCCTATTACATCCACTGCACTTAAAGCAGATTTAGAAAGGACACAGTTACCTACTAGAGAGTAATTTTAGTCTGAACAAAAATCTAAGATGGGTATGTAATAATACTAATGATAATATGTATATAATTGAATCTTTCTCTGGAGTGCATCTTCTATGGCGATTTGGATGTTATGAAAAATACTGGATATTCATTCCAAACTACTACTCTAGTCCTCTTCTGGAAGTTCAGCAATCTGGCTAAGAAAACACATTAGATGTATTTTATCTTGAGTCAAACTACTTCATAGAAAAGGCCTTTGTAACAGCAAAATTTTGGCTTAAACTTATTAAATTTACTAATCTGATTCAAAACTTGGTCAAGTATTCAAAGCCACTTTTTTTCAGTTTCCTGAAATAATTATAAAAAATGTTTCAGGGACGGATAAAACCTCTTACTTTCTAAACTTATTTGTTTACTTGCCCAACCAAACTGGTCAAGAAGAAACTTGACAGAAACATGGCTGTTGAGATTTGACACAGAGAGTCTTAGGCTCAGGTGCCAAGTTTCCACCACCCCTTCTTAACATCCTCTTGCCCCTCAGCTTCTTGATTCTTTTGCACTTGTAAAAATCACAATCTCACTGCTTCTTAAGAAGGGACAAGACACCACAAAAGGAGGGAAATCAAGACACGTTGAGTCCAAAATAAAGCAGAAGTGTTTCTTTCTGGAGGAAAAAAAGAATAAAATCTTTTCAGGTGCTTTTGCACACTGTGAAGGAACAAGACAACCACCACATCCTTATCATTCTTCCTCACAGGTCAGTTAAAACTACAGCAACAATCAGAAGGACAGAGGTCTTTTTGTGAAGTTTTACTGATCTACTCAGCAAAATAATAATATTAAGGTGTGGTTTTCATTTCATAGCACAGCTTTCTAGGATTTCTAACAGTAAAGGAACATCTCTTCCCTGCAATTTTTTTGTTAAATCCCAAGGAATGAGTTTTGCAGTATTCAATATTTCTCCTTTAAGCCAGCTTGTAATCTTTTCATATATCTATTTGATGCTGCTTTAATAATTTTCCTGACAAAGCAAAATCACCCAGTATTTCCCATCATGACCAACTGATCAACCCTAGAATTCCAAAATGACAGATTTAGTTGCAGCCAGATGACAAGTCTAGTTGTCTTACATTAAGCATGGATGATTGAGAAGACTGCATGTATAAGTGGGACATCTGAAGATGTATATCAGCACCTGACTTAAAGCAGTTATGATATGGAAACACTTTCAAAAGGTTACTTTCATGCTATCTTAGCAGAAGTACAGCAGACAGATCAGCACACGGGCTTACCATCTTCACCGACCACTGCACAGTTCATTTGAAAACAGAAAGAAACGGGAAATTATTCACATGCAACAACCAGATCCTAAAAATGTATCTTTATAATATTACTTAAGATTTATAATTTCATAAAAACCACACTTCACTATAAGCACAAGCAAAATACAATGATCAGAAATGCACTTCTGCTTTAATTACTAGGTGATAATGGGTAGTTTAACTTAAAAAATTCCAAACACAACTTCATTAAACTACTTTTCAATTTCAGTGTTCTGAATAATAAATATGTTAAAGAAATTCTATTGTAGGAGAAGAAACAAACACACAGCAAACAGTGCACAAAATAGCAGAATTTGATGATGATGAAGGACTGATCAGCCATATGCAGGTAATTTGTTAATTATAAGTAACAATCCACTACCATCACTTTTACAAACCTAATTTCTACAATGTATTTATTATCACTGTAGAACTACAACAAAGATACTTTTCAAGTTTAGAAGTTAGTAACTTGACTTCTTGAAAACAGCATCTGGGTCATGGCCGCTCTCCTGGAAAGGCTCTAGTCCAGATAAAATAAAAACCTTTAAAGAGTAAAGGCTTTATCCTTACAGGAAGCAACAAAAACAGGGGATGCCAGAAGTCATATCTTGAGTCAAGCATTCACAGCATTTTGAAGACCTGCAATGCCTTCAGATAATCCTTTCCAGAGATACACCAGGCAACTGAGCAGATATGTATCTGACATAATTTCTGATCCTCAGCCATTGTTAATGCTGTTGGTAGGGGCACACACACACTAAATCAGGAAAGTAAAGCACCTTTGAATGATACTTTGGTAAGAAACCTCAGTAAAGTCCAAAGATGTAAAATAATAGAATAAACTTCCTGTTCCCTTTATAAAAGGTCTTCCATGAAAACATAAGTGAGGTTTATATATCACTGTTGACAATGCATCTATTCACATATTGGGTGGCACTGAGCACAGACCTCTCAGCAGCGCTAATGCTATCTGGAAATGTTAGTTTCAAGGGATAGCAAGCAAGAGTGTAACACCAGCCCTAATAAAGCCAGCTACATTTGCTTACACTAACCTGTCCTACAGCTACTGTTGCTGCTTTCGCTGTACATCAGAATAGGAAAATCTGCGGGTGAAGCACAGAATGAGGGCAGTCTGGCTTGTGATCAACATTGCCTTGAAGTGGAATCTTGTACTGGGCGTGTTCAACAGAACAGCCAGCACACTCACACATCAGCCTGACACATGCCGATGTTAGCTCTGCATGTCAATACCTCAAATGACAATACCTCAAATGACATTTTCCAGGGACAAAGTGTGGAAAACGGCATCATATACTAGCCACTAGGAAGTACTGAATCAAGATATATTGTAAAAATAAGACTGATCAATGATATAAAAAGAACTATTAGGATTACAGTATCAATTTCAGTTCAAAAGACACTCAGTATGGTGAAGTGCTTGCAAGGAGATTCAAAATAGATAAATATGCATCTTGAAGATTTACAGATATTAGCTATTAGCTATTGAACCCTGTGGGATATTTGAGTTTATCCAGATTTGTAGAATACTACTGACTCAAATACTATTTTATGGAGATCTATTCTGTATTACATTAATTCATTTTTACAACATGAACAGTAATTAAAAGGAATTTAAGACTGAAAAAAAATTAAAAATATGGTTTAATTTTCCATTAGCATTCTGTAGTTGTTGGAAGATGATCTTTTGCTTCAGTAGGAGGTTTAAGAACTGCTGTATTACAGGTGTTGATTTGTGAACCAGGAGTCAATACATTTAGTGATCAGCAAAAGGAAGTATAGTCAAGACCTGAGCCATTTCAACAACTGTCTAACCCCTCAGTGAGAACTAAAGGAGGAATGTTCTCTTAGTGACCATCAGAAATTATGAGATAAATGACTCAGAAGGGGAAAGGAGAGACTGTCCTCCATAAATGCATGAAGGAACACAAGAACCTTCTAGAAAATCGTGGTTATAGAAAGGTTATTTCCAAGGTATGTGGGGACCTGAAATAAGATGCCACAACATGATTTAAAGAAAGTTCTAAGTGTAACTCATTACACTTCAGAACAGTAGCAAAGTAGCCTCTAAATCATGACTTTACTGCAACATAACACTGCTGTACTTTGATCTTCACGTTATGTCAGCAGTAGTCAACCACTCTTGCACATGAGACAGCAAGTCGATATTGTTCTCAAATATGAATTATATATAATTCAAAGGCATCCAACAATTTGGATCAATAAATATAATAGAACATACAGAAACTGGGCAGCCTATACTGACTGCACTGCATAACAGCAGAGTGCCAGCACATTTATCACCAGTACTATAAATGTTGCTAGGCAACCACTTAGCATTTCCCTTTGTATTGTCTCTGAATTGCTATTTGCAGAACATGCCACTATAAATTAGTAAATGAATCGATAGATCTCAGAAGGTGGCATTTGGCACTAACTTGTCAATAATTTTACCCCAAAGAACCTTGAATAAAAACCAAGGTATTCACCAGAAAATGCATTAAAAGTGTAATGTTTCAAAAAAAAAAAAATAAAAAAAAAATCAGTATTGCAAAATCTGAAGAGCACTGTGTGCTACAGCATTTGATGTATAAAAGAAGTGAAATTCCTCCCTTCTCAGTTCAGTGTCTCATCATCAACTCCTATTATTGCAATTAAAAGCCAGCAAGTAAGACATCTGCTTTGTCAGATGGTCTTTGTGGTGAGACTGTATACTCAATGATAAATTACTGCAAAAAACACATTACATGATGGAAGGAAAACATTTGTGAATGTGAACAACAATGAAGAAAGGTATCAAACACATGCTGAGCACCCTCTTTATAACACCTTTCTTTAAGGTTCAAGTATCTGGAATGCCACAGAGACTATTTCTAGTTTGTTTTTGTATTTAACCTGTTGGTAACTTCAGTGTAACATGAAACAAAGAATCCCAAAAGTGACCTGACAGGCACAGTGTTACTTTTACCAAAGCAAGCCTTATAAGGAGGGTGAAGAGCATGAGAAAAGCCACATCACAAACACACAGCTCAAAGCCCATCATGCATTTCAACTTGTTATCAAACTTACCCCTCTTTTGAGGCTTCTGAAAGAAGGAATTCTGGGCTTCCCTGTTTTTATGTCACTCATGCAATAATGCACTGGTTCAATGGAGAATATGGGATACTGGGACCCATTAGGAGTACTGGATGTGTATAAACTAGTAGGGGTTAGTGGTGGGGATTGTGGCTAATGTGGAAATAAAGAAAGCAATAAATAAGCCAAATGTTCATAGTGATTTTAAAATGAAAAATCTGTCTTACAGACATAAAATTCCCATCTAACACAGAAACTGCTCATAATGTTCCAGACACATTTACGCTGTAACTGCACTGGTTTTTTAAAGGGTTTCTGTCATGAAGTAATATTCAGAGTTACAGGTTGGTGAAGAGAATGAAGGCATACTCAAGAAAGCTTTGGAATCAACATTTCCAAGAGAACCTGACAAGATCCCCACACCGCCTTTCTCTTAAACCAGGAAGTTTTGCTTTTCCCACCTTTAGTTACAGCCATTCTGGAAGCCTGTGTGCTCCTCCTCACTGTTTCTCCCTACATTTCTATGTACCCTACCAGGTAACCTGAAATAGAACTATTAGGTACCTCTATGAGGATGACTTCCAACAACGAGTCTATTCCATGTCTGTAGTCAAGCTGGACTGACACATGGCTGCATGGAGTTCTTAACAGATACCATTACCAGAACTTTCTCCCCTTTCTTCCCCCCACCCTTTTTCAGATTGCTTCTCTCTTTTTGTATTGTCTCACACCTCTGCTGCTTTTTCCCAGTTCCATTTTTCCCATTCTATTTCCTCTGTTGCACAAACTGTTCCCTTTCCAAAAGACTTGTGTCTTTGACAACATCAAAAATAGGTAAACATGTATCTCTAAGTCAAAACCAGCCATAGTTTCAGCTAAATGAAGGCCCAAAGGCCACCATGAGTACAACAGCTACAATAAAACCCATTTTTCTATTAGCTAGCCTAAGAATGTATTATAAAACCTTTAACTAGCATCTAGAATTAAATATGTATCTCCCAATCAGTATTTGCTCCCAGCTGCTGTTCAGTAGAGCACTTCTCCATTCTCCCCCAAAACAGGTGAAAAAAAATGGGACAGAATATTCCATTTCCTCCAGGTCCTTAAGGAAGAGATGCATATCATACGTATAAAGACATGTACATCTGTGATTCCATACAGTAAACATGAAGGCTCTCTGAATGCTACATACAAAGGGAATAAACTGCAGAGAAGAAAGAGTAAGGACAGCCCTGCCAGCTTTCTTCAGCTGTCATCAGACATGGGGATTTTTTACAACTACAGTAAAAGCCAAGGCCCAGACTGAAAACCAGTGTGTATTTTCATAGCTTCCCTATCCCAGATTCTCAGAGAGATGTATTGTTGTCAAATTGAACAGGCTGATCTCACCCCTTCTGCAGCCAGATGCAATAAGTATGCTAATGCACTGATACATCAGTTGTTAATTAAACTGCATGGAAAGTAAAGAGTTTTCACTTTAAGACACAGCTGCAGTTGCATAATACACTGAGGAGGGAACAAGGATTCGGCAATATCCTGTCAGTGAAAATCTGCTTTCTTGGAATACTATCAAGTGGAAAGTAAGTCCTACCACTAACAAGCTCTAAGAAAAGTTTCCTAAAATAAATGGCAGAAACTGACTAGGAGCATTAAAATAACCCCATATAAATTTGTGGGAATCATTAAAGTGACTCACTGATACGCTCCAATACTAAACAGAGACCTAGGAGAAGATTTTAATATGTAGATGCTTCATTAATCGTTTATATAGCTAATGCATGTATTGTTAATCTCTTTTGTTATTCCATGAATGCATCTTGCACAGAAAGTGTTAACCAAAACTCACAGAGCAATACAAGAAAGGCATAAGGTCTCTGCTTTGCATTTTTTCTTGAGCATGCTATGTAGTGTTACCTATTAACTATTAATACCTATTGAGTATTGTTACCTATTCCCTAGAATATTTCTTCTGGGACTTTTACCTGTACAGAACATGACCAGTCAGTTTTATCAATGAGGCACTGTAAATTTTAGTGTTTTCAGACAAACCTCAACCTTTTATAAGTAGCAGCAGGTATAATAAAAATCTGTATGACACTCCTATATATAAGCATCTACAAAACATGACATTTAGAAAGGGGTTGCTTTCTGTAGTGTAACAGAGATCTGAAGTCTGCCCAATTTCAAAGCACAACCCCCCCCCCCCTTATTTTCACATTCACAATTAACAGCTTTCCTATGCAACTGCAGGAAGTCTTTCCAGAATCTCAGAAACGTTTCAGAAAGAGGAAGCCACCTCTATCAAATAACCATTAAAAACATTCCCAGGCACAAAGGACTGGAAGAAAAATCAGAAAACCTCCCCCAGTGACAACTTGTTATGTAATGTGGCAGGTGTCCAACCCCAGTCACACCTTCAGATCTCCCTACATGTGTTTTAGAAGGCAGTGGCAGGCAAGGGGAAGGTTACTTAAAAAAAGATAAATTGCTGCTTCCATGCACTCTAGATCCTCACATTTTAGTATTTCAAATAATAATTTCTTAATTGTTACCTTTGGCTTCTTTCCAAATAGCCACAGCTTTCCTTTCGATTTGCCCACTGTAGTTTTTGTGTCAATTCTCATTCCCTCCTGCTTTGGCGTACTGATGGTTCCATCAGAGATAGTTCTGTAAATATTCTGACTGTAATCTTCAAATGGGAAATCTCCAGGAGGTTCAAAACCGGATTTGAAGCAGTCTATCACTAGTTGAGAGTCCTAAACACAGGACATTGAGGAGATTAAAAAGCAGAACAAGCAAACCCATCAACAACCGGAGAGAAAAAAAAACCAAACCATGGAGAAATAACTTTCCCTTTAATTGCAGAGCTGCACAGATGGGAAGGTGAAAGAGAGCTCAGAATGCATGCTTCTGGAGAGATCAAGTTAAGATAATGTACATTTCTTCTCTCAGCAGTGCTACCATGAGCGTAAGATCAAAGCATACCCTGCTCTTCAGAATCTAGCAAATACTCCCCAAAGATGAACTTCAAGGGTTATCCCAAATTTCAAACAGGACATGCTCTAGGGCCACACTACTAATCTACCTTCTAAGCTTTCACATTAGCACTGAAATGAAGAGAACACTAAGAAGCTAGATGTACAGTATGATACAATAGGGAATAACTCATATTAGAAAGAAGAAGTAGTAAGTTCCAATAGCAGCAATCAATCAGGACACCGAATGCTATTTTGTTAACTGAACACCCTTTTTTATGGTTGAATGCTACATGCTGGAGAAAACACCAACCATGCTGGTATTCCAGGATGTTTCAGGATAATCTAGTAATGTGTCTAAAATCACATACAGGAAGTGTCAAAAGATCTTCAGATCACAAGAAAGCAACAGCACAAGAAGAACAGACATGGAAAGTCAAAGTGACCATTTGGACTAAAACCGAAGTCACAACACTTTTAAAGGAGGCAAATATTTGACGACAGAAAGATAAAAGTGGAGACCAAGTCAATCTTTCCCCTCTCTGCAGCTTACATTGCTCATGCACATTTACAATGTTGCTCAATTCTACTTACTCTGTGTTCATCAACTGATTTGGCTGCAAGGATCATCCCTTCTAAACATTTAGAGATAATGGGAATAACCTTGCGCTCAGAGTCAGCAAAGCCTTTGTAGCATTCACTGAGTTTGATGGTCCTTCTTTCATCCATTTCTTGAAGTTGCTGCAAGCACAAAGTGAGATAAAAGGAAGTTTTTGTTTGCAGATTTCCCTCCCTGATCCTGATGTATGCAGTCACTGTGGTCACCAGTGCAGTATAGGATCTCTGCCTTTTCAGTGTTTTTATTTGCTTAACAAAACCAAACTTAATTAAGTTTAAAAACCAGTCCCTTCAGACAGACTTAAAATGCACAGAACAGTAATTACAAAGACCTGATATTATCTGATTTATTCTTTGTTAAACAACGTGCAGTGTCTGCGGCCACCTGTTTAGTTCAGAGCATTTGTTTAATGAAAAACTTAAAACTACAGTAAAGAAATTCTACTAATTTCTATATCTCCTTACTCTTATTCGAGTTCCAAATAAATTCTGTCTGGTGATAACACCTCTATCTTGCTTTTTATTTTTATGCTTCCCAGTATGTACTAACAATTAGAAAATCAGGACAAATCAGACACATTAAAATTACGTGATTTAGACATGCTCTTTGATTTGAAATACAAACCATTGCCTTTAGTAGTGTGCAAGAAAATAAAGAAAAATACCATTACGTAAGATTCGTAATAAAAGTCTACAGGAACAGAACAAAAAAGAACAAATGGAAGAGAAACACAATGTTGAGTATTTCTTATCATAAAAGCCCTGGACCCTTCCCCTAGTAAAAGGTGGGAAAAAAAACCAAAACAAAGCAATAGCACACATATCAATAGGTTATAAAAAAATGGGATAACAAGTTGGATCTTTCCTGTATCTGCTCTAGCAATGGCAGATGTCTCAAACAGCATCCAATTTCAGCTCTCCAAAACAAAGCAACAACCCAGTCATACTAAATCCATCTCCTAGGGTTCTCCCATAGAATGTTATCTGCAAATATCTGCAAGGAAATAATAAAGATGTAGTCCCAAGAGAGAGCAGGACTAGGCCTTTCTGCTTGTACTGGAGGTTTAAAAAGCCCTAAGTAATATCTTACAACAATAATGGCTTTTAACCCTGGAGAAATAAAGGCAATAAACCAAAACCCTGGTCCAAGCTACAAATGAAGATGATCACACTGTTCAGTCTGGGAGCTGACTGCAATTCCTCCCTCAGCATGCTAATGCTACATCTACTGCAGTGCTGCCTAACAGTTAAAATACTAGAAAATTCTTTCGTAAGCCAAGACCATTTTCTCCTGTGAATCCTAGACCTTCTAGTAAGTGTTTTTCAAAACTATGAACTCCCTTCTGCTTCTGGAACATATCAAGCACTGTTAACTTGGTGCACCCTTGAATAAAGTCAGTATTTTCACTTTACTTTTCCTCACTCTATGTCTTAGAGTCAGTTTCTACAGCCACAGTATCTCCCAAATGGCTGAATGTCAATGCCAACACACTTCTGAACTCTCCTTCACCTGACACCCTGAAGTGCTTTACTTTAAATGAGTTTTGCAAGGTCTCTGACTTTGAAAGAATCTTAAAAGAAACAACAGTTACAAGAAGCACCTTAAGAACCCCCTTTTTAGGTACAAAGTATCGAGCCAATTCCAGCTTTGAGGGGTTTTTTTATTATTTAGAGAGTTCTGTCGATTGCTGGTAACACGGATGAAGCAGTGACAGGGGGAGTACTTCTGCCTCTGATCCACTCATTTTATACCTGCATATGACATATATTAAACCACACAGTCACCATTACCTATATGCTTTCCTCTATCTCTGCCAGAGTCAAGTCATTCACAAACACACACACAAATATCAAGAGAACTAATGATCAGGTCTTACTGGCATGACAATTTTCAATGTTTGCTCTCACCCAGATGTCTCAAATATTTATTTTGCCATACCTCTTCAGCAATATTTAAATAAAAAGGCTATAAAATAGAAAGACTTCATAGAAAATGCAACAGTATTTTCATTAGAAGTCTTAGCATAATTACTGTAAGCAGTGTTGCATGATAAAACACAGGTTGCATCAAGGTTCTGCTCATTTCTTGATGAAGCGATCCACTAAAACTCCCCAAATAAAGTTCCAGATATTAAAATCTACTTCTCCTTTAAAAGACCAGACCTACTTCCTCTATTTTCTTACCTTATAAATCTGAGGAATGACAATGTAGTAGTGTTTGTGCTGTTCTCCATTAAAATTCTGTAGTTGTGCAGCATACTCATTTTTGTTTTCATCAGCCATATGTGTGCGCAGGTTTAACTGTTGCTTAGCCTGGGATGAAAGTGTTATCAGTTCAAACGTGTCTTGTGTTTTTCAGTTACCTACAGCATTATTTTATTTTACTAACTATGCAAAAGCACTAATCAGAAGTCATCAAAACTGACATCCTTATAATTGAAACAGAAAACACATGAAATTTCATCTATACTGACAGTCTACAGATCTAATTGCTATATATGATACATAGCAATGATCATTTCATCTCCCTTAGCCAGATTGCTTAAACATGTATCCTAAAAACCATAGAAGTGTCTGAACATACCTATCACAAGATACCAAATACCACTAAGCTTCTGGTATGTGTTGAGATTACATCATCTCAAGAGCCTCACCTTGAGACTAATGAAACATACTCCCTCTCTGTGCTCTTTCATTTTACTGAAATGTTGATTTTGCACATAATATGCAAGCACATTGTATACACAATTCTATACTCAAGTCAAAAAATGTTGTTCCACTTCCGACGATAAACAGGCGAATAAAGTATTTTTATAATAAAGAGTAAAGAAACAGCACTGCTCTCACCTTCTCAACATCAGCTTTTGTCGCATTAGTGTCGTTGTCCAGTCTTTCGTAGCTTTGTTGTGCCTTCTCTGCCTCCCTGCATTCTCTCTCAAACTTCTTTTTGCTCTACAAAAGCCACAGATTTATTGCTTCAACAGCCACTGTCCACCCCCTTTTGGTTTTGTACAGTAATTCTGGATTCTAAATAACAAACCTTCCAAATAAATACCTTAAATCCACTAAGTACCTTTAAGTAAATACATACCTCTCACATCACACATCTCAAACCTTCTCAAGTTTTCTATTTAAAACTTATTTCCTTGAATACCAGCAAGGAAAGAAGTGCAATTATGCTACAAAATATCAAATAATCAAAATACAAAACAATTTTTTATAGCCTGACTTCAATAATCTAAATAAAGGGGGGGGAAGGAGCAAAAAAATTTTAAACCTGGGCTTGCCTGAGTAAAATTTTCAAGTTCCCTTCTTCAGTGATCAATTTTACTTGAATTAAACTAAATTATTTTTAATGTAGCCTGAAGGATTCATGTACATCACAAGTTCTTAGCATATCCATCATCATCAGTATTCATATCAAGTGGCATAGCTGTAAGCAGCACAGATAACAGCATTCGAGGAACCTGATGTTCAACATATTCGGCTGTTGTCAACACAACTGCTGTAGGAAAAACTACTGCAGTTCAAGAAGTTGGTATCTCTAGAGACAAACCAGCAACAGAACCTGTGTGAGCGCTGCTCTCCTGCTTCAGGGCCAAGTCAGGCAGCAGAGGTTAATGTGTCCCTTAAAGGCTGTATGCATTTAAAAGACTGATTTTGCACTCAAGTAAATACATTGCACACAACACAACTGATAGATTGAGGTGAAAACTCCCACATCTGCTTCTACTCTGATCCTCTGACCATGAATTAAACTCTGGCATGACACTGAAGCAAGACATTGCCTATCTGGGTCCACAACAACAAAACAGAAATACAACTCTCCGGTATTGCTTCACAATCTGGATTAAAGAGAGAAGAAATTTCTAAGACACAGAACCAGCAGAACATCAGAAGGCAACTTGAAAACACTTGGTTGAATTTTTTATTTCCAGATCTTTAAAAGAATACCTCTCAAAAAAAAGGAGCTGACAATCTGTTCTAGAGCTGTTCCCTTCCTGTTTGTCTCTGTTAAAAAGTAATTCTCCCTCCTGAGGGTATGGTAGTCAATAGCAATATTCTTGATTAGACCTCATGGAACATGCCCATACAGTGATTTAAGGTTTTATTTTAATATAAATACATTGTCATTACTAATGTCTCTCTAAAAAAAGAAGTAGCGTGTGAAGAAGCAACCAAAGTCATGTGTGCCCATGTTAAAACCAGATTCCTTTAGGCTGGATAAAAGCCAAGGCTTCACTCAAACATATGCAGCAGAAGCTGTTTATAGATCTTTTTTAAACAGGGAACTACAAATATATTGAACTGTATTTTAGATGTTACTAAGTCTGATTTGGACATTGAAGCATTGAAGTCTAAGCAAGACAGATGACAACAGTCCATTAACAGACTGTATATTATTAACTTGAACAGGAAAAAAAACCACACAACAAAACGCAAACTCACATTATCCATCTGTTTCCAGCACATGTCCAAATACTGCTGAGCCTTTCGCCCTTCCTGAAGATGCTAAAAATACCACAAATAAGTTTACTTTACATATCTTTTTTATAGTATTACCATTAGTTAGCCTCTGCTCTAGTTGACACACTATGACATGCAGCATCTTACACAAGTTACCAATACTCTGTGGAAGACATCACGTAATAACAGTATCACAAGTGAAAATTACACTGGCATAAACACTGCTAATAAGCACTGTCTCTCAAGATCTTAATTTTTGAGTTTGTAAATGTAGTAAACCAGTACATAAAAATACTGAGTGACTTCACGTGTGTGTTTAATAAATTAAAAAAACCTACTTATTGCCAAATTCATTAACTTGGGTAAACAAACACCCCAATTCAATAAAAGACATTCAGTTTGATTGATTAAAAATACAGAAATTACCATTTTCCTCTCAGTTTTTAGATCATGAGAGTATCTCATCAATTCTCCATACACTCTGTGTCCCATTTCTTCTGCAACTACTTCTCGTTGTCCAGCATAGTCATTCAACTCATTAAGGATGTTAAAAAATGCAATGCATGATGTAAACCTGATGGCAAGCACACACACACAAACACACATTTACAGAAAGTGAGACAGTTTGTTTAAATGAAATTCTTTTAGTACAGTCTGTACTCCTGATTAAATAAATTAAAAGAAACCCCCATACATATTTTACAATAAACCTCATCTTAATGGTAACAGAATTACAGCATAAATGTAAGTTGGGAAAGCCTATGTTAAGCCTAGCATGTACTGTATGTTGCAGTACCTCTTCAAATACATTTTATAAGAGTATGGGTTATTGTGGATGGAAAAGAAAGAAGAAGAATACTACCTGGAAAGCCCTGTAGTATAGTGTAGTATCTCCTAAGCTGCCAACAGAGGCCTGAGCCTGGGAACGGATACATACGTCCCTAGGCTCGGAGGCTGAACTTGCAGCAGAGATGATGTGCTTGGTAGTCTTGAGGGTGGAACATGCCAATCATACCACTCATATGCATCCCGATGGATGATCTACAGAACAAGCTTTGCTATCAGCTCTGGAGACAGCTGCCTGTTTGCCTGCCCACCTCTTGGCTGGAAGTAAGGTGCCACTATGGCTGGCACTGAAAAGGGGGGGGAAGAGGAGGGGCAAAGGGTAGAAAGTGTGTGTGGAAGGGAAGAAAGAAAAACAAACACAGGCACCACATTAAAATATACATCTTTTTCTCTTTTAACTGTGGAATACTGCCATATCCATAGGCTTGGCTCTGGGGAATTCAAATGCCACCCTAGCACTAGAAATCCTATGCCCTATGGTCCAGGATCTTTAAATAGTCAAAAAAGGAAACCCAAGTGTGAATTCTCAGGCACTCTGCACAGCATGTGCTCTGGCTGCAACCTGAAACTTGCCCATTTCTTTACTTCATAAGAGTTATCTCTAATGAAAAAAAGGTATTGTGTACTTTCTAAATGAATAAAAAAACGTCTCCTGGCATGAAGAGCACAACAAGCACATCCCTGATAAATAATCAAAAGTAGTTTAGCACAAATCACTTACAAAGCAAGCCAGCAGTTTAAGGACTCTGGTCAAAAACATGCCAATTTTGTGTACACTCAAGTCTCAACATGCAAACGCACAGCTACATTTGTATTGCCATACAAATGAACTGAAAACCTCTACCAAACTGAGCAAAAACCACAGCCTAATGAACACATCGTTGGGTTTGTATTAAAAAAATACTTAATTGCTTTTCTATAAAAACAATACCAGACTGTCCATAGCACACTGAGCTACTGCCTTCACACCTCCAGCTAGCTTAAGATCCATTTGGAACAGAGCAAGCACAACCTGCCATGTTTACTGCTTTAAAATATGAACATAAGTAAACTCAGGTCATGCTTAAGGATTACCAAAGAACTGTAAGAAGCCAAGCACAAGTCTTCATTTGCCTCAGTCAATTAAATGCTTTGTCTTAAAAAACAAACCCACAAAACCACAATTCCTCCCCCCCCCAAAACCAATAAATAAATAAATAAATCCACAACGAAAACCCCCACAAAACAGAAACAAACAAACAAACAAAAAAATAAAAGCACACACCAGGGAAGGGAAAAAACCCCCCAAAACAAAAAAAGCCCCCCCGCAAACCAACGGAACAATAAAAATCTGAGACAAAACCAAAGAAACAAACAGAAAAGAAACAAAAAGACCCTCAACAAACCCCGCACCCTGACACAAACCAACCAACCACAACAAAAAACCTGAAACAAACAAAAACCTCAGTGGGGAAAAAAAACCCAAAACAAAAAAACCCAACAAACCACAAATCAAACAGCCAAAAAATAAACAAAAAAAGCCCATAAAAACAAACAAGAAATTAAAAAAAAAAAACAAATCCAACCCCCTGAAGCAAATAAAACAACAACAAAACTAGAAAAAATAATTCACACACACAAAACCCCCAACCAACAAACCAAAAAAAACCCCACACCAAAGCAAATCAAACACCAGAAAAAAACCTCTTGAAACAAAACAAAACAACCCCGAATAAAAACAAAAAAAGGCAACAAAAAACAAACAAAAAAAGCAACAACAAAACCCAGAACAATACAAAAAACCCCAAACAACCCCCCCTCCCCCAAAAAAAAACCAACCCAAGAAAACCAACCACCTCCCCCTGAAACAAACAAATGAAAAAAACCCAAACCCCCACACACACCATGGGTAGGGGGAGAAGGAAACACCCAAGCCAAACAAAACCAAAACCCCCCACCAAAAACCCCAACAAACCAACTAAAGCCCCCAAACCCCAAACCTTTCCCCTGAAACAGAAAAACACAAAAACAAAGCACACACACGAAAACCACACCACAAAAACAAACAAAAAGAAGCCCAACACCCCCCCAGCCTCCCTTCCCAACCAACCCAGAAAAGAGCAGAGAACACTCATTCTTACACATAGACCTTGCAATGCACATTTTTACCTGGGTTCCTCATCTTTGGGTGAGCGTTTAGGGCAGTACTTCTTAACCAGATTTCTGTAAGGAAGAACAAACCAAAGACGCAATTTCAGGGTCTCTCTTGAGCAAGACGCACACACAGACATTGAAAACTGCACGAACAGATCATTTATTTTCCATGACTTCAAGGAACAAATCTATTCCCTCTGTCATGTTACAAGGGTCCTTTAGATAATACAAGGCAAGAATTTGGCACTGTAAACACTTTAAATCACTGACCCAAAACAATACATTTATAAGTATTTTGAAACCTCTACTGCAGGGTGACAAGACATAAAATTATAAGTGCTTTATTTACCATCCTCTTCTCACACACCAAAACAAGCTAGCAAGCTAGCAGACAGGAAAAACCCAAATACACGATCACTGTGTAACACACAGAGAGCACACACTGTATGCTTACACCCACGAGCACAGAACTCCATGCCTGAATTAAGTTTTACGTGTACATTGAGGACAAAGGTTTTAACCACAGTGTCTGCACATCTTCAAGTAGGCTATTTCCAGAACAGAAAAGGCAACATCTATTTTCAGGAATAATTGGAAAATACCACATTTTCAGAAACGAAGCAGATCTCTAGAAGATGCTCCACAGAACTAGCATCTACACAGGGTCACAGTCCGAGAACACCGACAGGAACTCATCCACTTATACAAAATGCAGAAAAGGCACCTGAAGAAATACACGAACCACATCACCTGCTCTACCCTAAAGCATAAATAACACAGGTACGTATAACACTGCCTACACAAACAACTGCAAACTACTTGCAGTTACAGAGACTGTTACAAATATCCCAAATCCTGTGAACAGGAATAGCAGCAGCACAATTTTACAAATCAGAACTCTACTACCATTCCTTTTCTTTCCCTGTGAGAGTCTGTCATATTACAACAAATAAAGAATCTGGTTTTGTACAAAAGAAAAACAGGTAGGAGACACAGGGGTCTTCTCCAAAGACTATGTTCAGTCCTGAAGTATGTACCAAAACACGAGCAGGGAATCAGTGTGGAAAGAGCAAGTTGAGACCCTTTGTGTCTTTTCATGCCCTTAAAATCACAACCAGAAAGTACAACCATTATAAGACAGTCGAGTCCTTTTATATCAATGTGTATTAGCAGACAGAATAACTAACTTCTTAAAAATTCTCTGCAAATTAAAAACTTTCTCACTGGAGACACTTTTCACTATCACCAGAATCCACGGCCCCTTGTAACGTTCTAATTGGTAGAGATTAAACAGACATCTTGATTGGAAAACACCTAAACCCAAGGAGAAAAAAGAATCATCTTCTTTGCTAGTATCAGTCCCGTGTTTTCTTTTCCCTTGCATTTCCACTTTACCCCTCAGTGCTTATTTACGAATGGGAAACTCCTAATATTTATCTTATTATTCTTCAGAAGGTGAAATGCATAATAAGCACACAATGCTGTAAGCAAAGCAACCACACACGAGCCTTTTCAAGAGAAGATTTTCAGAGGTGTTGAAAAGGGGAGAATTGGAGAGGATTTACTGGCATGCAGATTTCTGTAAGGAGTTTCATTTTATAACGTTACTTTTTATTATTTCTAGGAAGACAAAATACTTTATAATCCTTTCTCCAACTAAAAGTCAGTTTCATTAGTCATCTTAGTCTAATCATCAACCTTAGGATCACATGAACATAGTGTTGAGGCACTGCGTGAGCAAGACTCAATAACAGCACATGATGCAACAATCAAAGTCAACATGAAACGACAAGCAACTGCAGAATTTAAAGCTCAAAGAGAAAAACATTGTTCACATGAACAATGAAGCATAAAAGGCTTTCCAAGAAGTGAACAACAACACTTGGAAAAACCAAAGAAATCAGATTTAATCTTTGAAAGAACACAGGCTGGATCACAGCAGGTATGACTGTGGATCTGAAGAGTAAAACATCATTTCAAAGAGGAGCCAGTTGACATTTCAAGGGGGCATAATGTTCTTAAACATTTTTATCTAAATGTGTGCCTAATCCTTAAGATCCAAATATGGATCTGGTCTAGTTTAGAAGGAAACTGCAGCAGTAATTGCAGATCATCAGAACTAAATCAAATCCAAGAGCTAAACTGCTCTATATTTACTTAGAAAAGTCAATCGATGACACTTTAATCCTCTCTGGAAGTTACAATTTAAACTTCTACCATACTTTGTCTTACAGATATCTGGAAGCAGCTTTCATACAGGACTAACTACACGCAATTGTGCTGCTCCTGGAATTTTACCAACCTCTTTTCTCTGTATAAATTCGTCTCAGATCAAGACCAGTGAGACAGCAGCCTGGACAATATTACTTTCTGGACGATATGACTATCAAGAGAAGCAGAACCTCAGTCATGTAGACAGAAGTTCCAAAAAGCACCCTAGTTAATAAACTAAAATTATAGTCATGTACATAAAACTTCTACATAAAATTTTAGCCATTTGTACAAAATTGTGTTTATCGGCTCAAAACTAAGTTTTCTTCAGTCAATTAATATGAAAATAAAGAACGGAAGCAGCAGCATCAATATGGTACAATTTGTATTAAGGTAGCAGCTCAGGTACTGTGGCATCTGCTCAAATTAAACTTCTACAGCCTCTGCATTACATTATAAATGAGCCTGGGAACAAACTGTGAAGTCTGCTTGCATAAGTTACTAAAACAATGCACTAGTACTTAAAGGCATTTCATAGTAATACATAAATAAATACTTTTATTAGGGTTCTGATGGCTTCAGAGATTGCAGATCAGTATTATGGACTGTGTGAAAACAACGTCATCAGAAAATGTTGTAACTGAAGAGATGAATCTTTGAGTTCACAAAGCAGAATATCCTTGGAGCCATTAAGAATTTGTGTGTTTCGACTCGCAGAAACATCACTATAAGAACCTGCCACATCCATACCTGGATAATATCCAACAGTGTAAATTTTAAGCGCCAATCAAAGGAAGAGAGATTTGCTAAATGAACACACATGGTGGTAATTTGTGTCCCCAGCTTCACATCTGAGCTTACATCCATTTTCAATTACATTTCCAAGACTGCATAGAAAAATATGGTCACTATGTCTCAATGTGGCCAGATAGATGCACAGACTAGTGTATTTAGAAAAACACACTTGTACACAATAGTGTGCAGAAGGAACATGAAAAATACATTTGCTCAGATTAATCAGACATCTCCAGAGACCACTACATACAATTTTAAAGGGAAACACTCAAACAGTTCAGGAACAATCATTGCTGTTTTATTTAAACTGACAACAGAGAAGATGACTAAATTCAGAAGTCATATTCTGCATGGTAGTTTCATCTGTAACTGCAGGTCTAACTTGTATTACTGCCTAGCATCACAGAAAGTGGAATTCCTCTGTCTTCTCAAGTGTCCTCATGCTTCAGACAGCACAAAAAGGGAGTCAACCTCTAGAATTAATTTGTGTGTGATGATGTGGAAATAAAGAAAACAGACCTTCACCTCACCCCTTTTAGCAAAAATGCTCATCAAGAACAGCATCTGATCATTCAGTCACAAAATTCAGACGAGAACCCAGCAATTTGGCACATAAAACCATATTTTTTCCAATTATAAAATAACAAATTAAACAGTCATATAGTTAAAATGAAATCTGTTCATCTACAATGTATACTGCAACATCTTCATCCTGATTCACATCTCCATAACTCTGTAATAGCAGCGCTTGCAACCCTTAGGGTATCCCAACACATTAGTTGAGACCCAAGCTATGCAAAAGTTAAGATTCACCTTAAGTTAGCTCAAAAAATGGAATCACAGTCGCTTTTTCTCAGACCAAAGCATACTGCAGGCAAAGCCAGGACAAGCTCTCCAGACAGTTCTTTTTCTCCTCTGTAGACATTTAAGCAGTCCTCAGCGGTTTCAATTTTTCTTGTAGTTCTTTTCAGTATCAAAAACTGTCTATCAAACAGCAGCAAGGGATCACTTGCATCCCAAAACCAGGATTTAGACAGGATTCTCAAGTTATCATTTCTGGAATTACTCTGCAACCCTAAACTATAATAACTGCATATAATAAGAATATAGTGAGTTCACCCAAGCAGTTCCTCATACGCTGTACATGCATCACTTGTTACCTGCAGGAGTCCTGGAACAGATATTGCACCTGGGAAAGTCTTATCACTAAGTTGTGACAATATACAAAACCAGCAGTTATCAAAATGCAAGGGTATATATACACCAAGTGAATGTGAATTTCTGCCAGGACACAGATTCTGATTTGTGGTAAGCTGTTATGAACAATTCACTCAAGTTTTCATCCTTATGTCTATGAGAATAAAATCCATAAACAATCTCAACAGAATGATCATGGCCCACGACCGAGACCAAGACAGAAGAAAAAGTACCACACCATACAGCACTAGCACTACCTCCCTCATTAAACTTGTCTTTTTTGGCCTCCCATCCAAGTGCTAAGAGAGCTGCAGAACCACCAAAAGATAACCACCCATTGTACTGTTCATACATCTACTAAACAAGGGTATAATACATCTCAGTTATAAAGGTAATTATGAAGATATCCTCAACACTATTTTTCGGATTGCATTTCATTTCAAAAGGAAAGAAAATCATGATAAACTAGAAATCCCTATCAGAGATATTAGTATCTATCTCACTTTAATGCTGCCAGCATTAAAGTTCATCAGAACCATAGTCCATCCAAAAGATCTTCTGCCTCAGAACTTCTCAGGAGCAAGCTGCAGGACAGCTAACTCTTCTACAGGTGAAGAATTTTGCTTGATCTCAGTGTCCACCTGGGGCCTCAAAACTGTTTTACATGGTTGAAAACAGTGAGTGTCCTCCAGAGCAATGATGGCTGAAATCAAGTTATCACAAGACAGTTCACTACTAACAAGAAATACACAGGCTAGAATATCAAAGAGTAGTTTTATGAACTGGTCTACTGGCAGAAAATCAGTCACCCACTGGTGTGTGTGCTGTCCAGATCCTTGTTGGCAGCAGGCAGGAAGTGCATTCATGCACTGTACAACATGTGTGCAGCAAGGCCTGTGCTTCCCAAAAAGTCATACTTACTGCACATGGACAGTCAGTCCAGTCATCTCACAGAAGGGGAATTCGATAGAACTCTTGGTTTTGAAAGACACTTTTCTCAAAGTCAATAGTTTTACCCAGAAGAGTAAAATGCTGAACAGAAAAGACTTCCTATTTTTAGTCAAATCCCAAAGGAATAATGTGGTGTTTCATCTTGAGAGCTGTGGAATGAACCTTTAAATATAATTAAGAAAAAAGGCATTTGTTCATGATAGTTAAGGACAAGATCTGGGTAGGCCCATACAAATTCCATTTCTAAACAGACAACTGAAAACAAGTCAAAATTGGGCTGTTCACTGGTGCTGTGCATGTTTCAAGCTTTCCTTTACATCCTGGAGTTCTTCTATGCCAGAGTTGGAAAACTGGTATTTATTTCCTTCCTTTTAAGAACAAAGCTCCTTCAGCAAAGTAACAGGTTATTATGTTGCGTGATTATACACAACCATATCAAAGGAAACTAATAAAGAAATCAAAAAGGAAATAAGCAGCCTAATAGAGACCATCCGCACTGTTAACCATGAGCCTCATTACTGCGTTCATGAGGAGGATTCCTCAACTCTGTATCCGGTGACAACCTAGTCTGCCAATGATGAGATGATGGAAAACACCACAGGAGGGAAGATGCTATCAGTTTCAGTGTCGCAAGGGCTAGGTAGCAGTTTCAGCTGAATCCCCAAAGGAATTCAAGACAGCAAAGGTTACAGTGAAGGCCAAGTTCACAAGAGTGTCTTATTTAAATCTTGTTCTTTGCACTATGTGCACTTTTTGGTAAAAATAAATCCTATTTTATTCTGAAGAATGTTCTTCTCTGCCATTTCACTGCTGCTGCTCTTCTTGTATGATCCTTTTGTGATCCCTGAGGGGAAATTCCTACTGGACCTAAAAGATGTTTCACTTGGCACTAACAGAAAACAAACTGGAGAGACAAGATAAAGGGTGGTTGGGTTACAGTCTCACCCAAAGGGACAAGACCAGCTACGGAAAGGGTGTGCTTTCAGGACAGGAAGATCTGCTGCTTTCTCAAGTTCTACTCCAGGATTTCAACCAGATTTCATAACACAATGTAGCGGGGCTCTTGCCAGCTCAACATGAGAAATTAATTAGCAGCAGAGGCTTGAAGCTGGTTGAACACACACACACACACACACAAATGCAGATATGGGTAATGCACTTTGCAGCAAATATGCCAATAGTGGAAAAATAATACTATGGTATTGAATATTAAAATTTAAGTCTTAAACCTTGGCTGTTCAAAGATACGAAAGGTGAGTGGGAAGAAGACAAAAAGCAAGCAAATAAGTGCACACCCAAAGAGAACTTTCTGTTTTGGCCTGGTAGAGAAAAACTTGTCTGTCATGAAAAGAACAAGAGAGCTAATTCACTCTGTAGATTAAAAATGGTCATTAATCACAACATTTCATATTTGCCCATCATCAGATACAGTCATTTTAAGTAACAGCTAAGGCTCTTTAAAAAGAAAAAAATCCTTACCTCAGTTGTTTTGCATAGTTTTGCTCAATTTCTATCCTTTCTTTTACAAATTTTGCATATTTCTCCAAGAAGTCAATGCCCCATTGTGTGTGCTTGTCCAAGTTATCGAACTGATCCTTTAAAACCAAAGAAACAGAATTAGCCAAAGTTAGTTAAGAATCACAGTAGCACCAGAAAGGACACATAATTTATTTATGTGCTGTGAGGAAACGCTTGCTACCCAGATAGAAGTTATTCAAGTTATAAATCAGTCGTATAACAGAATATTCAGCTGTATCTGCAGGCTTTCTACACCTCTTTGTATCTACATCTTTCTGTAAAAACAGCTCTAAATACCTGCATTTTAAATTGTATACAGTCTTTGATCACTTTCACAATGCAAAAGTGGTTTTTTCTCCCTAAAAGTCTTTTTATTCAAAAGTGGATTTCTACCTCCAAGATAACAAAGACAAAACCAAAGATTAGTATTAGGTAAGTAAAAGATACTTCCACAAAAGTGTGGCAGCTCTAAAACACAAGAAATAGTGATTTCATTGGATACAAAATATTACTTTCATTCTTATGATTTCCCACTGAAAAATATCAGCATTATAGCTGCATGGTTGAGTTGGGTGTAGTCTGCATCTGAAAAACATTCATTAAATCAATTCTATCTGCACAGTCCGTGATCAGCTCTAACAAGAGATTCCAAAGAAAGCAAACCTGTCCTTAGCCATTAAGAAAGTTATAGTAAAGCAAAGGCACAAAACAAAACAGGGAAACAGACAAAAAGAAACCATGCTACCAAACAGTCTGGGGATTTTTAGCACATTAAATCATTTTCAAAACCAATCTTTCACTATATTCTATACTGAACAACAGGTGAAAGGCACACTAATTAGCATAAGCTGAACATTCAAAAAGCAAGTAGAAACATGGGGGCTAGAGACCAGGCAGGAATGAATATAGGTATAAAATGCTGCCTAAGAAACACTTTTAGCCTAGCACATATTTGTATTTTATGCTAAAAAAACTGCCACAATGGAAAAAAAAAAAAAAAATCAAGTATTTTCAGCCTGCCACTGTATTTACAGAACTTTTTCTCAACAGTTACTTACTAATCCAAAATGACAAGCAACTGCAACAAAGTCTGTCCTGTCTGTGCTGTAATCCAAATACAGCTTCTTAGTGAATGTAAAAATCAAAATGAGAAAAAGGAAACAAAAAAGCTAAAGAAAGCATTTAAAGGCAAAGTTTAACTTACACAAAAGACATGAGGCTTCTTTATCAGAAACTCTCTTGCAGATTCAGTAACTTGACTGAACCTAATGAACTATGCTGACCTTCAGTATATCAATTTAAGTTCAATTTCAAAATGCAGCAGAATGATCTGAAGTCAAATTAAAAAGTATGTCATAAAATGCTGCAGGGCTTAAGACCCAAGGACAATGTATCCAACTAAAAGAGATACCAACACAGCTATATACAACCAACAGGACTACCTGAAAAGAACATAACGAGATTAAAGTTGCTTTTAAGTCTTGCCTTGTGACTCTTACTGTCCTACACCACAGGCTAACAACCATGGCCACTGGTGCCTTTAACACTTCAATTCAATAGCATACAAGTACTGCCCACCAAAAGTGCCCATCCTGTTACACTACCAACCATGTGCTCCTGCCTCTGCCATCACTCTCTCCAAACCCACAACTGCTTTCCTTGACTCATTTCCTCAAAAACAGCCAAGAGACAAGGAGAAGGACTAAAGACAAGATTTGAATGAATTTCAGAAACCATAGCCTGTATCTCATGTTGTTCTGATGTGCCCACTTTGCACACTTCCACTCTAAATATCACTGATAAAACTGACATCCCTATTGTTTTTAGAAGTTGCATATACATTATTTGCATATGTTCAACATCTTGTTAAACATCTCTGTCACTGACACGGACAGTGGGATTGAGTGCACCCTCAGCAAGTTTGCTGATGACACCATGGTTCAGTTGATACACTGAAGGGAAAGAATGCCATCCAGAGGGACCTTGACACGCTTGTGAGGTGGGCTGATGTCAACCTGATGAAGTTTAACCATGCCAAGTGCAAGGTCCTACACCTGGGCCGGAGCAATCCCAGGCACAGCTACAGGTTGGGCAGAGAAGAGATTCAGAGCAGCCCTGAGGAGAAGGACTTGGGGGTGTTGGTCGATGGGAAACTTAACATGAGCCGGCTTCAGTGTGCACTCGCAGTCCAGAAAGCCAACCTTATCCTGGGCTGCATCAAGAGGAGTGTGACCAGCAGGTCGAAGGAGGTGATCCTGCCCCTCTACTTGCAGGGAGTGAAGGCGATAAGACTTGCATAAAAAAGAGTTCGGGAATGAGCTCTGAAGCCTTGGTGATTGACAAGCCCACGGGCAATGAGTTGGGGTGTGTAAGGCCAGAGGATGTGGGGGTTGTGAGAGGGTCTGCAACATTGTGATTGGACTATTTACCTGGAGAGTTTCACAGTGGCCAATGAGATTGGACGTTGCATGTATGTGCAGGTTGGGAAAGTACTGAACAAGGGGATAGAAAGGGCTTGGTGGTAATAAACGAGGATTTGAGTCTCTGCATCAGCTTGAGTCGGTGTTGTGAAATGCCGCATCTACTCTGCTCTCGTGAGAACTCACTTGGAGTATTGTGTGCAGTTCAGGCGTCCTCAACATAAAAAGGACATGGAATTGTTGGAACAAGTCCAGAGGAGGGCCACGAGGATGGCAGGGGGGTTGGAACTAGATGATCTTAAGCTCCTTTCAAACCCTTTCTATTCTATTCTATATGGGAAGAGGGAGACTGTTGTGCTGTAGTGTCAAACTGCTGTTGCATATATGCATTAGAATACATCATCAACCTCCAGAAGTCTTTTTTTATATTCCACTCACTTTTGTAACTACTCTGGCAACATTAACCTGGCAGCCAAAGGAAGTTGTCAAAAGGTGCTTTTGGCACAAAGTCAACATCTAATACCATTAGGAAGAACTGACTTCCTCCAGTGCATAGCAGAACAAAGCTTTGCTGTCCTACTTAGGCTCTTTAGTCCACAAAGCCTTCATTTGCTGCTAAGGTTTCATTAGCATTAAGGAACACCACATTACTTATGTTTCCAAACATGTAACCAGAGAGGACGGTTTTCCAAATATTTTCTTCCAACAAAAAAGGACTCTAGCAGTCAAAATTAATTCTCTGCTACTAATGTGAAACTAGAATGGAACAAAGTGAGTACATTTGCCATGCTGGTCTCCCCTCATGCTTTCCTAGAAGTATTTAATCATTGACTGAGTGCCAAAACCTCTTCCTTTCCTCAATTCCTCCTCTTCATCTGATTCTAGAAACAGTATGCTCCGTGCGAAGTCAGCTTTGTAGGATTATCCCATCACTCCTCAAGGGAAAGAAAGAATTTGTTCCCTCGCTGTATGAGGGACATACACAGAACAATCTGAATGGAGTAAATCCCGTGTGAGAAAAAAAAACTAAAACCCATTACCTATCCTCCCCATTCTGCAGACCTTTACATTAGGCCAGCTCCTCCACCATCACTGACATCTGTGAACCTACTCATGCATGCATTAATGATCTCATAGATGAAGAATGAACATCCTAATTGAGTGGGCCATTAGTCCACATTTACTGGAATTAAAACAAGAGGAATAGCATGTTCTCTTTTAAAGAGTGAAACAGCTTCACAACATCAGTTTGTCCACTGACTTTCTCAATCAGTAAACATATTATGCACTTCTTAGAATGAAGCAGTCAGTATGAACTATAATAAAAATGATTTCAAGAAGTATCAAAACATTTTCTGAAAACTGTCTTATGGATGCCTAAAAAAAAAAAAATATATAAAAATCTACAGATTTATATTCCAAACAAAACCACTCTAATAGACCCTGGCATAAACATTGACTCCTTGGATTAAATTTGACATACTGATGATGTCTCTTAAGTTCTCCAAGTCATGTATGTACTGTAAAACAGAGCTCTCAATTAACACACGAAGAAAATATAAGCCAACACATCAGCTTCACAATTTTTCAAACTCTCTACAGCCAACAAACCAGTGAATCAAAGTCTGCAGTCACAAAAATCACCTTAGCTGCCCAATACTGACACTGAGATAAACAAGCAAAGGATAAAAGCAACACCAATAAATAAGCAGAAAGGAATGGCCTTTTCACAAAGGCTTCCAGAAGTGAGTCACCAATTTACTTGTGGTCCTTTGAACTTCTCCCCAGAAGCATCCATGTCGGAGCTCTGGGCCTTGATTAAGCAGAAAGTTTCCCTTTCATCCAGGAAAACAAGCAGAAAAATCTTCCACATTGCTACAAATGAAATCAAATTAATGCACTGAGATACAAGCCAAGCAGTATCTTGAATGGAAAAAGCAGTGCAAAAAGATCAGGCAATACTGTACAGAGCAGAAAATGAACCAGATAGTTGCAATAAAATTTAAGCTTGGAATTTCAAAATAAATTTATCAGAGTATTAATTAGGCTGGCTCCTTTATAAGGAAAGTAAAAACTGCATTAACCTAAGGTCAACAAAAGGCAATTAAAAAAAGAAGAACACATCCTACAGCATCTGGCAATGTACTACCTTGATAGTAAACCATGTTCTCAATATTCCAAAGCAAATATATATTGCTATTTATCTAGTAACTCCCCACACCCCACAGCAGCTGAGCAGGCCAGTTTTTGTAAAAAGTTTTATTAAAACTGCAGCTGTCTATTATTAAACTGGTTAATGTCAGCTAATGGATGGTGGCCTTAAGTAGACACTGCCCACTCAAAAGCTGGAATGAAGTCCAAAGTCTCCACATCATAAACAAACAAATTTGACACTTCATGGAATGTTTGTACTAGGTCAGTATGGACTATTCCAAAATAAGTATTACCTCCCTAAATTCTACTTCCAGATTATTTACTGGAACCACAGATCAATGTTACAAATACTTCAGATACGTAGTTTTAAGCTTATCAGGTTTTTGCAGATACCAGGAAGCTATACAGTAACGGCAACTGAACATCAAAGCAAGGAGTCAAGTCGAATCAAATCTGCAACAAAGACAAAACAGTCTTTCCTGGGTTAAACTCTTATGGACACTCTTTTTTCACCCAAACAAACTTCAAGAACCAATAAAAACATAGACGGATGCTACAGCATAAATACCCTACCTTTAGTCTACCTAAAGCTATCAGCAGCTACTTCTGACATTTGTATATACGGGACTTTCAAATAAAAGGCATTAAACCAGACTGAGATTTTTAAAGGGTTAGTTCTTCCCAGTTTTTACACCTTTGGAAAGCCTTTTTGCATTAAAAGCTAGGATTGTGGTATCACCTCCTTCTAAAAAAGAAATCCACTTTAGTAAATAGTTCCTTTACAATAAACACCAGTTTACCAAATCAACATCAAACTGCTAATTAGCCTGTATTTCACTGACCCCCATTTTGATGATCTCCAGACAACCCAGTTGAAAGCCTTAAGAACCATATTAAGCATAGAACTACATCAACCTACAAGTTTAAGCAACCCATCTTGCTTAATATAATTAATTACATCTGCTGTATCTTTAAGACACATCATTAACTAAAATATTTTATTTGAAATCACAACACTTAACATTATGATCCATCATTTTTTTCTCTTTTGCATCAACTGTACATCACAGTTTCCACACATTTACCTGACAACAATTTTAGTCTGCAGTTACCCAAGTGATCTCATTTGCAGTTCTGAAGCATGGGCACAAGATTAGGGTATTTTACAAATTCTTTGTTCTCCAGGCTGCACAGCTTCTCCAGTGTAAACTTCCGATTCAGTGATCACCTGATTCAGAAAAAAAGCACAATTCCATATTTTGCTCCCTAAATCCTGAACACTTATGTAGTCCAGGATAAGGAAATATATACCAGGCCCTAATGAGAGTCCACAAAGAATGTGTTCACAGCACAGGAAAACAGGAATCAGGTGTTGTTAAAGGAAAAAACCCAGAACACTTGGCATCAAAAAAGCCCCAATGCCTTTGTGGATAGAAATGTTGTATTTTACTATTGTTTATGGAAAAACAACAAATTACTTAACCAGAAACTCTAAGTCTACAGTAATCTAACTGAGAAAGTGTGGCTGATAATACAACTCAACATTGATCATAGTTCTTATTTTCTCCATTAAAGCCCATGAGGGTTTCTCAAATGAATCTGAATTATGGATATACTTAAATGATAGGGTGAATTCCACATAATGTCTTAGCTTCCTGTATCAGCAGTACTGCAGAAGAAAAAAAGACCCAGTGCTATTCACAAGGTTAAATATTTTAACTTAAAATTTAGTGTAAAGCGACTACTTCACATATTTTTATCAAACTCTTCTCCAGAAATATCTGAATTGTTTCTATAAAATATCATTCAGCTTGCCTTTTTTTGTTTGAGGTTTGGGGTTTTTTTGTTACTGTTAAACAGGCCTTGAATTCAGGTCAAATTATTCAAGATCTTCATAGAATCATGGAATGGTTTGGGATGGAAGGGATCTTAAATCTCATCCAGTTCCAACCCCCTGCCATGGGCAGGGACACCTTCAGCTGGATCAGGTAGCTCAAAGCCTGGCCCAATCTGGATTACTCCAAGTATTCATTTATTAAAAAATAAATGAATACGCCACCCCACCCCCCAAAAGAACACCCCAGAAAACCCTGCACAACACAAAAAAACCCAACAAAACAAAGAATACCCCAAAAACAACCCACTCCCCCCAAAAAAAATTTAAAAAACCACAAAAAACAAACCAACAACCAAAACCTGACAGTGTTTTGCAAAAACCTATTTGATATGCTGCATTAAAAATCAAGGCAACCATAATCAGACAAGTATGTTAATGAGAAGCTACCAGTATAGAATACTTCTCCCTTTAGGAAAAATTAGGTTATAAAATTGTATTTTAATTAGAATATATGCTAAGCTGATCCACTTCTGACAGTACATTTCAGTTTCTCTGACCTCTGAAACCTCTTCAGTGCCTAATTGGTTTTGATCTGTACCTTTGTCTCTGTTTGCATTCCAGCTTCCTTTTCTATCCTAGGATAATAGCTCTTCTATTTTACTGTCTGAACTTATCACTTCTCTCTCTCCCAGCCTGTCTTTATAATTATCAATTTGGTCTTCTGATCTTTCTGCTTTCCTTGCAACTGCAATGTGCTTCTTCCTAACAGGCAGACAAGAACTGCTTCCAGATAAGCAGTAGTTTAATTTTTTTTAAACATCCTGTTAGTTTTACGTCTAACAACTAACAAAGAGCTTATTCTATATCAACAGCAAAACAGAAAGCGTCTTCACTTTCTGATTTCTACGAGTTCTGGAACACAGCTTGCAGACTAATCTGCAAATTATACCTCACTTCCTTTAAAAACTATCTCTGAATTAAAGTGAAGAGCGGGGGAAAAATGTGGCTGTGAGCAAACTTAACAGGCTAAGCAGTTATTGGACCACAAGATTAATAGCCATGAGAGAGTTCAGAGCAGCAGCATCAAAAGCCATAGCTGTGCTGGAAATAAAGCAGAGACACTCAGATTAAGATAAAAAAAGTTACAAGTTCATATACATAAACTGAACAGCACTTTGCATTTTAATTTCATATTAAAAGCTCAGTATAGATTTTACAGGCAGGATAGCATGAAGAAAATGTTCTACTCTTCTTGAGACATTAATTTCTAAATAGAACTTCTGAAAACTATCTTTGGGCTGACCTTCAGGACATGGAAACATTTTGCTAGCAAAAACTAAGACACTGGTGTTAACAATAAACTGTATGTTGCAGTTTGACAATATTTAAGTGAGAAACTATTAGAAACACAGACCTGAAGTGCTTAATGTGCAAAAGAAAAACAAAGGTAAATAAAATTAAATAAAAGTAATTTACTTTTAGCCAGATGACTGTTTTGCTCTACGGAATGAATAAATTCATAGCATGAATGCAGTATGAAAAATCTATTTGCCTGTTAAACATTTATATACATTCTTAAATACCACTGTCAACTTAGATTTTTAAAAGTCCGTTTCCATGATTAGAGAAATGCTTGCCTGATAAAGTCAGCAAAAAACTCAACAGTACTGAACCACTGGAGATCTAGCCATGCTGTGAGATACGGTATACAGCAAGTCAGGTTTCTAAAATGAAGCTAAAAACGGAAAGCCACAATTGAGAAAGAGAAATACAAAGTCTGTGCTTTTCCCTTTTAAAGATCTCCTCGGACCAGCAGCAAAGGAACTGCTTTGGAAACTTTTGATGGAAAGTCAGGTCTGGCAGGAGAGGATGTCTTGTTTGGCAGCTAACAACTTCATAGGTGTGACAGACACATTCATTTTCCAGGAAAGGACAAGCATCTGCCACTGACAGAACAGGAATAGAAACATTTGTGACTGCTTTTGGCATGAGCAGCCAGAACCAGAATAGAATCAAGTTCCGCATCTGGAGATTAGCACATCAACCAAAAGACATCAGAGATAGATATTAGCAATTACAGCGATGCCTTCCAGCTCACTCATGCCACTGAATATAGCAGTTGGTGTAAGGACTAGGTTTCAATAGCATTAGTTTTCTACCAGCAGAGCAAGTTGACCAAAACCATTCACAGCTGGGACAATGAACACCAGCAGAAAGACAATAGAGGAAATCAATGTGCTGTCAACAGAGGGCATCTCAACAACTCCTGTTTGGCCAGTTTATGAATCACTCTCATAATTCTTCAGTTAATAGATGGGTATGTTCATATGAACTCAGTGTATTCACCTCACTGTATCAGGATGCATTCAGTAAAGAGAAATTCAATTCTGTGCAACTTTACCTATGGGTCTGCTTTCTGTTTTTCTCAGGGGGCTCCTGCTCTGCCTTCCCGTGGCAGGCTGTCCTGGGTTCAGCAGAAGCAGTCACTTTTTCTCCTTCTTAGTAGCTGGTGCAGCGCTGTGTTTTTGATTTTCGGCCTGGGGACAGTACTGATAAAACCAGTTTTCAGTTGCTGGTCAGAATGTTTACTCTGACCAAGGACTTTTTGAGTCTCACGCTCTGCCAGGGAGGAGGGGAAGCCGGGAGGAAGCAGGGATAGGACACCTGACCCAAACTAGCCAAAGAGGTATTCCATACCACAGCATGTCATGCCCAGGGATGTAACTGGGAGTTACCCGGAAGGGCATCCTCTCCTCAGTCAGGCTCGTTCGGTGGGTGGTATCCTATTCTCTTCCCTTGTTATTTCTCTTCTCATTATTATTATTGGTGGTAGCAGCAGTGATTTGTGTTATACCTTAGTTACTGGACTGTTCTTATCTCAACCCGTGGGAGTTAAATTCTTTCGATTCTCCTCCCCATCCCTCCAGGAGAGGGGGGAATACAAACTGCATGGTTGACTTGCCGACTGGCTTAAACCACGACACAGGCTCAGCCCTGCCTCACCCCACAGGGAAGGCTGTTTTCTAAATGCACCATCTCCTCCTCCTCAGGAAGTTCTACCAGCACAGTGCATAGTAGCCAGAACACAGTTACAGGCATCCTTCCTCTATGTTACCCATCACAGGCTTTTCATGTTGTGCTTGTCAATGAACAGGGTTGTTCACTGTAAGTACATACCATCTTTAGCATCTTTACTTACAAGTTAGAATGAAGGTAAGATACTCTGTTCCAAGCAAACAGAAGAGTTTTCTGTACCACAGCTATTTGAGAAAAACATTAACATACACACACATATAAAGCAGGTATCATGAACCGTACACCCATTTGTAAAACACAAGCATACATAAAACATAAACCAGGAAATCCGACTTTGAAAACTGGATCAGAATCCACTCACTCAACTTCCAAAGAGCCCCTTAGTCTCATTAAACTTTTAATGGAGAGCAAAACAGAAAAAAAAAAAGTAGCCGTATTTTTCTACATACGCTTTTTATAGAGATATTTAAAATATTTGAGTCTTCTGTGCATTTGAACCAAAGCTTAATTCTGAAACAGTAATTCTTCACTTAGTTCTACTTTAATTCCCACTTTAACACACATCAAGCTGTTTTCAAACAGCTCCGTCCAGACAACAGCAGAACACAAATCAATGTTTTCAAGTATTACTGGATTAAAATAGCTGCCACTTTAACACAGAGACAGCACTACACTTGCCTTCTTAATACAAAGGACATAATTGTGTCCATTCTCCTAAACACCAAGAAATCTTACTTTCACCATAGCCAAGCCAGAAATCAGGCACTTCCTGAGACTTCTGGGAGTGACTGTGTGGTGTTAATAAACAGACAGAAACATAAGTAGATTTTAACCTTACTTATGTCACCTGCAAGAGAAGCTAGGAAAAACTTAAGTGTAACCATAAACAACACTCAGTCTGATAAGCATCACAGTAAAAAAGTATCAATGCTTGTACATTGCATAGATGCTGTTGCTCATTATAAGAAATACCCGGGAAAATTCCCACCTTCAGAGAACACTTTATACACAGAGTATAAATCAGTGGGGTTACACGCCAGTGAAACAGCAGAACACTGAATTCACTGTATGACCTTGTGAGGCTTTCACGTGAAGCAGTCCTGTGTAAAACCAGCGCATTAGCTGCATGACTAACATCAGCATGCAGAAAATCTGCAACAAAGTATCTGGCAAGGTTTTGATTTCTGAAAAATTGTGTAAAGAATCATTTTGTTCCTCAGAAAAGACCATTACATGGTTTGACACTCAACGGACAACATGAATATTTTACTGTATAACTAAACAATCCACCACTGAAACTACCGAAGACTTTAAAGACTTCTTAATGCCTCTCTACAGGTACTTCCAAAGTACTATTAAAAATGTATCCACAGGAGACTGAATGAGCAAACTGCTCTGCCACTTGCCAGTCCTTGCATATGTAACAATCTCTTTTCCAATTCTAAAGGATCTGTTTTCTAAAAACAGAAGGAGATCTTACCTACTGCCAACTTCTTCAGAGAGGGGTTAAGTTTCTGTTCTGGCCAGTCTGGCATTGCATTTAACAAGCACAGTATGCACTGCTTTTTTTCCTCTCCAAACACTAAGGGAATGAACTTGGAACAGCATGCTCAAGAAAAGAAGGGAATGGTATTGATGTTACAAAGCAAAATGGTTCCCTGAGAACAGGAGATTATTAATCTGGAGGTAACATAACAAGGGCAAGGTACAGAGGAGATGATGGGGGAGAGTTAAACGTTTTGCAAATGGAATATTATTACAGAACACCTAGATGCCCTACATCACAAATTCAGAAGAAAACAAGTTCCACCAGCTTTGCTGCTCATTCTGGTGCAATAAGCCTGCATTCACTGCTTTGCAGGACACAGTCATTTCTTACCAAGTTACATCTCAATCCCTTACATGTAAATGCACATCTCTATACAAACTGTGTCTGTACAAGCACATCCAGTTGCACTACCATGAAAACTAGCTTACAATGCGCTTATTCAGTGAGTTTTACAGACTTGAAATGTGACATTAGTTTGCATATAACTACACTATATACTGTAGTTCAGAACTGTAACAATCACAGCTCTGAAGCCATCAAAAAGAGTGTGGTAGCAAGCGATACGAATTTAAAATAAGGAAGTACCTTCTGCCAGCTGGGGGAGGTGAAAAATAAGGGAGTATCAACTTGCTTGTCATCCAAATATCACTTCCTTGTACTTGTCTGCTCAGCTATAAAGTAGACTGTTCTGAGGATACCCTTTTTAACTGACTTAAAAAACAGTGAAGTGGTTAACAACAGGGGTGTACAAATCCCATGCAGACAGGTCACTTTGGTGTGTTTCATATTTAAAGATGCATATTTAATTTTTCTCCCAGTGGAATAAGTAGAAAGAAAAAACCTGTTTGGTATAGGTTGAATTGTACTGTTTGTAATTCTAACAATTAGGACAAGCATCACATAAAAACATCCATACAGAATCCAAAAATATTAAGCTCAAACAAAATACATTTCAGAGCACTATTTCTAAACAGTTAACAGGAGTAAACTACAAAATCATAAAATAAAACCTATAGCTCAGGAATAAAACAAACACAGCCTGGCATTAGGAATAAAACAAACATAGCCTGGTGTTAACTTTTAGCTCACTTCTCATAATAGGTGCAACTGCAATATGCAGTAAACCTACAAGAACTTGCTGGTGAAGTAGCACATATTGGATCCTCTGATAATCATCAAACTTCTACCTTTAGACATAGATGCAGATATCCAGACAGAAACTCCTTATTTTGCATAGCTCTGATAAACAGTTTCAACTCCTCTCTCTATTCCTCATGTAGGGGCACACCACGAATGCAACTGGAACATGAGAAGGAATTTCCAGGTGCTATTACCAGTTCTTTTTGCTCTTCTAAATCACTCAGAGCAAGGTACCTGTACACAAGTATTCTGATCAGCTCTTCAATTTTACTGAACTAAAGCATTAGCCTTTTTTGTTTAGGAAAGGCTGCAAATATGAATAGAATTCATACCATAGTTCTGAGCACACTCACTTCCCTTCAAATGAGAGCAGACACTGCTCAATACTTCAGAGGATCAGAGGTCACAGGGGTAAACAGTTGGGTAAACAGTTACAGAACTGGAAGGCTCATCCGTTAACTGATTCAACATATGTTGTTTGTTTTCATCCCCTCAATAGATGATGGGATTTTCCTGTAAAAAGTCCTACTTCCCTTTCACTATCAATTGTGAATATTTTAGTGTTCAAGAGAAAAAACATTCAATCCACGTCTTTTTCCCATCAGAAATATCCTGTGAAGAAACAGTAAATACTTTTCTAACTTGATTATAAAACCAGATCCATATACTTAGCAGGAAATTAGCATGGCAGTAAATTAGGGATTTCTTTGGAATGTTATTTCAGATAAAGGTAACACATGGGGGTAGGGGATGGGATGGACAATGGGATCAAGAAAGCCCCAGACCCACAAACAAAAAAAAAGCCCAACAACCAAACACACAAAAATCACTCTGTTCGCAACAGTATCTACTGCACTCATTGTTTTTAAAGCAAAATTCATAGTAACTAACATCAATGAATAAAAAAAATTTAAACTGAAACCAGATGTTACTACTGGCATCTTCAAAAAAATGGAATTTTTCAAGGTTTTGTGATTCAGCTAACATTAGAATGTAACACAATTCTGTAGCGTTATCAGTTTATCTCAGAGTTTTTAAGGTATGAGCCCAGAAATATACAGTAAAGTCCTCATATTTCACAAGAGAATTCAGAATCATAACCTGTAGTGTAAGAATAGCATTAACATTCTTCATAAATCTTTTTTAATTCTAGTAGAAATGTACTTTCTTTGCAAGATCAAATAATACAAACACATACTGTTCCCCTTCCAGGTTAACAAGGCTCCCAAATACCTTAAATTACAAGGGAAACAATCAGAATAATGTAATCTAATCATAAGCATATGCACTCCCATTAGAAAAGTTAAATTTTTAAAATGGTCAAAAATCCCTATTAGAGCATATTTGGACATTGAAGTCCCATATACAAAAGTTGAGTACAAACCTCAGTGTACTGAAAAATACATGCACCACACTTTTAAATTGTCATACCTACATTTCACATTCTTTACAAAACATATACAAAGGCCAAACACAAATCAGCTCAATTTCATACTGTTTCTGTAACCCAGCATAGCAATTACATCAGCATTAAAAAGACAATGGGCTCCATAAATATATTCCACACCACTGTAGGAGCTCAATAGCAAAAGCAAGCAAATCTATAGCATAATCAGTGCAAGTATTTCTGAAGACAAATAGTACTCACATTCAGGACAGAGGTAATCATGGAATGGCAGTCTCACATCTGGCAAGGCTGACACCAGACTGCATCTGTTTCTTTTTGAAGAGATGCATTTCTTTTTGAGAGCCAAACAGCCAGTGTAGAAATTAAAAGGTACTTCAGCAACAGTCTACCTTTTACAACTACTTCCTTCCTAACTAAACTAACAAAAATACACGGGTATTCACACTTAAATACCAGAAATAATAAAGAGCAAGAGAAAAAAACCCCACTCAACATTATACTGGAGATGTAGTTTAAAATTAAATTGCAGATCAACATAGCAACTCACTACAAATCACAGTACTTCTCTTCCAAAATCCAGTTCTAACCAAAGAACCCTTTAAAACTAACACTCCTCACTACACATTGCCCTGTAAATAGAAGAAAGCAGAGCAGTATTTTTCACACGTAAATACATGGAACCTCTCCTGCATCTTATGTCATTCCACATCACATTCTTTATGTCCTATATGAAAAACGTAACTATTTGTAATTTCCTTCTTCAACATGAAGTGCTACTCATGTCTTTACTAAGTACTCATTTCACTAAGTCCTCAGGGAATTAAACCAGTAAAATATTAAACAATAAGTGATAAAGCTCAGTAAATAATCAATATTCTAGGAATTGTCATAAAATGCTAAATAAATTCTGATAAACAGCCTCAAATATTGAATAGAACATTAAATAATCACAAAAACATTTCTCTTACACTGAATAAAACTGTTCTGTCTTGTCTTATGTTGATGTCGTGGTTTAAGCCCAGGCCGTAAATCAGAACCACGCAGTCCACTTCCCCCCCCCACCTTTCTTCCCTCCACTTCTGGAGGGACAGGGAGGAGAATCAAAAGAATGCAACTCCCACGGGTTGAGATAAGAACAGTTTAATAACTAAGGTGTAACACAAATCACTACTGCTACCACTAATAGTAATAATGATAAAGGAAATAACAAGGAAGAGAATACAACCGCTCACCAACCGGTACCTCGCCCCCACCCCGCAGTATCTAGCCCATCCGGGAACTCTCAGTTCTACATTCTGGGCATGACATGCTGTGGTATGGAATACCTCTTTGGCTAGTTTGGGTCAGGTGTCCTGTCCCTGCTTCCTCCCAGCTTCCCCTCCTCCCTGGCAGAGCATGAGACTCAAAGTCCTTGGTCAGTCTAAACATCGGTGTTATCAGCTCTGTTCCCAGGCCAAAAGTCAAAAACACAGTGCTGCAACAGCTACTAAGAAGGAGAAAAACTGACTGCTACTGCTGAACCCAGGACAGTTGACTACAAATCTGAAACAACCTTATTGTATAAGGGAGTTCCAACTTTGTTTTTAACATTATGAACTTGATAAAAACAACACTGAAATTCAATGTTTCGTATCTGGGGAGCCTTCACAGTTTTAACCTAGCAAAACCATTTTCAAGTTACTGATTAACAAATGCCAATTTGAAATAAAAACCAGGACCGATTTTGAAATTAAAAAAAAAAAAAAAAAAAATTAAGATTTTGTAGTAGAAAAAATAACCCAAGTGCCTTTTCTCTAAGTATCTCTTTTTATTTCACATCAATATGTAAAACCATGCCTAGCTTCTAGAAAGAAAATAAAGAAAACCAAAATAAAATTTAATTCGTCATTTTCTTATCTGCGCCAGTACCTGAATGCAATGCATCTTTAGCATACAACGGGAAATTAAAGACACTCCACAGCCACCCATTTTTTCTGAAGCAATAGGACAAGGGGCAATGGCTTTAAACTGAAACAGGGGAAGTTTGGGTTAGATATAAGGAAGAAGTTCTTCCCTGTGAAAGTGGTGAGGCCCTGGAACAGGTTGCACAAAGAAGTGGCAAATGCTCCATCTCTGGCAGTGTTCAAGGACAGGATGGACAGAGCCTTGGGCAACATGCTCTAGTGTGAGGCATCTCAGCCCATGGTAGTGGGGTTGGAACTGGATAATCTTAAGGTACCTTTCCAAACCAAACCAGTCTGTGATTCTATGATTTGGGAAGGAAGCAAGAAAATCTCAAGAAAAGAGTTCAAAGACAACTACAGATCATCCCTGCAATGGATGGAGGAGAACACTGTCTTAAGTAATTTTTATTTGTAATTTTTGTCCCCATAACTCAGACAAATACTAAATACTTCAAAACATTCAAAAGCTCACTATAAAAATGTATTTTGACTTTAGCCCAAGTCATTTAAATGAATGTGACTAATACATAGCATTTCTTAAAGTGCAAAGACTATACTGTAAGAAATTTTATTCTCAAGTCTGAAAGTTATGTTGGACTTCTTTTTACTGCATTTGTTAAAAACTCAGCTCCCAAATTATTTTATATATATATTTTTATATCTATATATATGCAGGAACGAACTCATGTGAGATGCACCCAGCATTAATACTTGCACATTTTTTACTAGCCCATGAAGCTGGAAATATTGATTTGATATCAACCTGCTACAATTAAAAATACGCACCAGATTGTAAAACTGAAGTTTTTTTCTTGTTGTTACATACAAGCAATCTAACATATTTATGCCTCTCAAGATTACATAACAGCACAAACCCATAATAAATACTTTCATCTCTAGCACTCCACCAACCAGATCGCTCACTCAGTCCAATGTATCATCCAGTTCATATGGGCAATCACTGGTATCAAGAGAGCAATTTTACAATAATTTAACACTCTAAACTGCTATGGCTCTCAGCATCCATCTTTATGGTTGTCACAATCATCAGTTTCATTTGTTCTACTTGCAGCTTAAAATCATGCTGTGATACAATGTACTAATATCTTAATAACTGTACTTTTAACTATGCCTTCATGAAATGTTTTGATTGATACAGAACTTTGCTGTTCGTGAGTATTGCAAACATCTCACATCAGGGATTCCAAACCCATCTATAAACTAAAATGTTAATTAAAATGTTTTCCACCATACTGTAAAACATTTTTCCCCATTTCAACAACTGGAGAGAAAACATAATACACCACATGTGTGTAGTCATCTGATTTCTGAATCCATCTTAGAAACAACTCTATCAATCTTTACAACTGTCAATTGTAACATGTAAACTAATAATAGCACTTTCTTTGCAATAGAACAGATGTAAGAGGTAAAGAACTCAAATGGAAACAAGCAGACTCACAGTAACTACAGCAGAACACTGAATATTTAATGATGTTGTGATGGGCTGCAACATCAATAAACACACAACTGGCACAAAAATACTGAGGCAAAATCAGGCAAACAAAATCATGGATAAAATACTGAATAAAGGTATTTTTCTCAAGATGTGACTTAGGATTCCCAATATTCATGTAGCATAACACCATTCCAAATGTAATTCAGATCAACTACACCCAGCTGAAACAGTAAATTGTCTCCCACCAGATGAATGTAACTGGATGAGCTGCACCACCTTCTATATGAGCTAATATTAGAAATGGAAATGTCTTTTTATATACCATCCTTAGGGTTTATAGCCAGAAGGTAAACTCATGAATTGTGCATTTAAGCACTATATAAAACATACTATCATTGTTTCCACCCAAAAAACCTAAAGCAATGACAGCTACTGAAAAGTGTTCTTCATATGGTTAACACTCATTATGAAGGCCTGATGAAATATTACCATGAAAGCCTTTGGTAACATCTTTTTAAGGTGCTGGAGACATTTTATACCATATAGTAGAGATGATAAACCACAGCTCATACAAAGCCAAGAAGAAAAATGCACACATCAGAAAGAATACTGTACACCTCCAAAAGACCTCCTTACAAATAACTTTAGATAACTAGTTAGTTTCACTGTTCGTTTGCTATGCTCTTGATTCTTCTACTTTCTTCATAAAATTGAAGTTCATATTAAGCAGAAGATAGAAACAAATTATGTTGAAGCAACTGAATAAATTGTAACTACAAAGAGATAGAAGATTATGAATAAAAATAACACAATAAGATAGTCTAAACAAACTAAAAATGGAGCAAGTCAATTGTTAGGCATTTCTAGCAAATGAAGATAAAAAACTGTTTTCAGGAAAAAGAAAAGCAGAATCTCACAGCAAAAAAATGAATGTTAGGGTGCTGTTCCCTGATGTAAACTTACTATTGCATTAGCTTTTTGAGTGGCAGAGAACATTGAAAGATAAAGGATGCAACTTCAAGCAAAGCCTCAAACCCTTTACTTATAACAGAAATATACATTTTTATTTACATTTTTCAAGACCCCTCATCAGCTTTCTACCAAATACAGTAACATCTCAAAAAAACACATTTTTTGCTATGAAGTTAAAGTACACACTGTGCTACTTCCACATCACTGACATCAACTGGAAATATATGAAAAATCTGTGAAGTGCTCTTGAAGAAATGCTTTAAAACTCACCACCTTAATGAACAACCAATCCTTTACACCATATGAAGCATAGCTTTACATAGATTGCTTTAGAACAGATGAAGCCTGCAAGTGTTTGGTCTTTCCTTTGTATTTCATCATGACCCACACCAAGACAAAAATTTACAGAACTTTGAAAATAACACATCACTCATTCCTCAGTGTTTACCAAACAAAACATATAACCAGAACAAAGAGAAAGTATTCCACAACAGACATACAGTGAAGTCAATGACCAAAATGTCACTTTTACATGCAATGAAATCATTAACAACTTCAAGGGTACATTGTATTAATTAAGAGGAATAAACAACCTAAGAAAGGATAGGAAAAAACATCATTTTGAAGAGTAATGCTGTCTTCGTAACAGTAACTGGTACCAGCCCTAGAAGTATCACAGGCAACATCCTAACTGTCAGTTTAACAGGGATATAGCAACATGATCTTCTTCCCACATATGAACACTAGTCAGCAAAAACATAAGCCTCTTTTCCAATGACCTAACAAAGAAAGTCATGAAAGCCACGAGCTTCAGTTTTGACTTTGTGAAGACATCTGATGATACACTTACAATAAGTTTGAAATGCTAAGTAAAAAGCACTACAGTCTATCAATATGAGAAACACTTACATGTAAGGTCTGTGTTAGAAATTCACTGTTTCCCAGCATCCAGAACAGATAAATTAAAAGCAGTTTTCCCACCAAAGGCCTACATAAAGATGAAACAACAGCTTTATTCCATTGTAACTCATTACTGAAAAAAGCATGAATGCTGGTCATTCAGTACTATCACCTTCAGCTGACTGCACAGTTTCTTAAAAACTGCAAGGCATTTTACACAAATTATGTCAAGCCCACAATTACAGCCTTGCAATATAAACCAGAGAGAACAGGGAGAAATGTAAAAATCACTAAGCATATAAATACCACTGGCATCTCATCTTTAAGACTTGGTTTTAAACCTCTAGAGAAAATTACTTCACTTCAACTATTGAAATGTCAGTGAAACTGAAGGACATCCCCTCAGAACCAAATCAACTCAAAGTCACTGAGTGCTAAGCCATCCAAGCACAAAAGCCACCAGCACACTTAAGCCTGTCACTGGTTTTATCTGCATCTACTGAAGTTTTAACAATCAGAGACAGTTCCTGGGTTTGTAAGAGTCCGATTCCAATCCACTGATGGGATGTTTCTTCCAGTAAAAACTTACTAGTTACACACTACTTCTAGTTTACTATTTCCCTCTCAGGAATGCAGAAGATAAAGCTGAAACTAAGGGAACCATACTGGTATCTCTCAAGTGCTAAGCTAGAACCCACAGAACAGCAACAGTGGTCCTGGAAAGAGATAATCATTACACTCCCTAGCACCAGTGTTAAAGTAAAAATGTTTCTCAAAAAGCCATTTTAGAAAGAATTTTCTCTTGTTATTAGAGAAAGATCAACCAGGAAAAAAACCCACGAAAATCTAATATTAACAAGGCCTCAAACTCAGGGAGATAGGTTGAAAAAAATCTAAGTCCTATGAATGCAATACTTCAGCAGGAATGAGAAAAGGCCTCACAGCTTCTACAAAACAAAGGAGCAATCAAACTAAACCAAAACAAACAACCCACAGCCCCTATTTCCTTAGTCTCAACCTAAAGACTTAATCAGACCACCACACCTCTTGCTACAGGAGTAAATATTTGAGTATCATGCAGAGTCAGGACACTTGACAAAACTGCCTGGCTTGCCTCACATGGCAACATTTCTATTGAAATTTCATGGAACTGTAAAGTCTACATTCCCCTCCCGTTACTTACGAAGTACAAAAATCCCAGGCATTTGGACTTTCTTGATAAATTACTATTTACTTTCAAGAAACTAATTTTTCCTCTTTTAAACATGCTCTCTTCTAGATATGAGGCCTAACCAGATACTCCAGTCTGGTTTTTCCCATTTTATTACAACATGCTGAAGAACCTTTTAACTCAAGTTCATCCTTTTCTTCCCCACATCCAAACAAATTTCTAACTCCTTCCTGACCACATTGCACAGATCTCAAATGTCATCATCTACTATTTAGCAAATTTCCCAGATAATAAAGCCCAGTTACGATAAAAATTTTAACTGAGATAAATTTTAATGCACTTTAGTGAAATTTGCACCATCCATAGATCCAAGTACTAATCTAAATCCCCTGTTCCATTAAATCCTGCTTTATAGCAAAGCTCATAAACTTGAAAAATACCATTAAATAATTAAAGAAAATAGTATTTTCTTTCAAAAATTACATCAGTAATTTTTCTGATTTAAATAATGCAGGGCAGCAACTACCATCTACAGGTAGAACCAGGAACCTTAGATGCAAAGTGGGAGCTCTGCATATACTGCACATTTTACCACAGAAACACACTGGAGAGGCTAGGCAGAGTGACAAGTAACAGGCTGTCCTGTAAGATTACCTTGAAGAACACATTAGTACCTGCACACAGCTTTGCAACTGCCCCCTCTCTTAAAAAAACCTGATCTGAAAAGTAGCTGGCATGCAGTACTTACACCCAAGCACATAAATTAGTTTAGCTGATCCTGTTAGACCTCTGTTCATAAAATGAACAAATATTGGTACATTTAAATATATAAATAAGTATCTGCACTATTAGGTTCTAAATAAAAGTAGAACTAAGGGGGATGAGGGAACCTATACTTGACACTTCAGAACAAATTTTTTGATGGACCTTCATACAGTTTTCCATTTAATAATCACAAATTTGAACCCGTTTTCAGATAAAAGATACGATAAAACATGTTTCATTAAAATGCAGACAAATGTGCATCACCTCTTGTCAGCTACTACACTTCATTGATTTGTATCTTTATAAACTAGGGTCTTAACCTTTAACTTTTCCTTTACAGGAGCATTTGACTTGTTTCCCATATCTCAAATCCATGTTCTGTATTAAGACTTCTTAACAGTTCCTACATAAGGTTTTTTGAAATGCAAGCTCTTTCTAACCATTCCAGTAGCTGCAATATTTATCCATTCCCATCTCATTTCTCAATTACAGCAACATCCTTTTCTCTGGTATTGAGAGATTATTTCACCTGCATACATCTCTTGGGTGTTATCTCGGCCTGTCTCTTTGCATCCTTCTCTCTCGCATCAAACATTAGCTTCTTAATCTCACTTTCAAGGGCACTGCTGGCTGATTACAGCTCTATTACCTCATTATACCAAAGGATTACTGTTTGCTCTTTCTGAGACTCCAACATTCCCTCATACATTTCAACAACGATTTTCTTCATTCTCTTAGGATGCTCATGTACTGATCCCCTGCAAACACAATAAAGGTCTACCCCATTGCTACCCCTGACTTGCAAGGTTACCAAAGTAAACAGGTAAGATGCTGCAGTGGAGATCCCTGCCTGTCATGTTGAACAATACTGCAGTTTGCACAACTCTTGCATTTCACATGATCAGTAAATGACCCATCACCTGCTGGAACTGAAAATTATCCGAACTAGGGATGGTCTCTATACTCTGTGATCATGTAGAAAGCAGCACAACACAAGCCCACTATGTAACTAATGGTTCTAGGCACTAAAACGCAGACATAAAATACATTCCAACTATTGATTACAGATGTCAAATACCCTAAATATCCCTCTAATTGTGACTGACTTCATATAAATAGGGTGGAAAACAGCAGGGCAATTAGAAGTCATAACAGATAGCAAAACCAGGAACAACTTACCACTGGGGGAGGGGGAAGGGGAAAAAAGAAAAAGAGAAGTGTTGGGCCTTTGAAACATTACAATTTCCCTTACCAGAACATTCCTCTGCTGCAGAGAAAGCCAACTGTGTCATAGCACAGATACTGGTTTCACACGTATCAATTGTGCTCATACTCACAGCCACAAGAAAACCCTATGTTACCTACAGCAAACGCTTATTTGAAAACATTATTAGAAAAGTAAAATATTATTTAACTTCTTTGAAAGGAATCAAGCATTTTGGGTGAAAACAGTGTACAAGCAGCACAAAGAAACCTCCCTCTCTCTGCACATCAGAATTTACAAAGTGAGGCTTTCACATGCACTCAGGGTGGGCAGCCATCAGGAGATCCGGCAATCAAATGTTGTCCTTCCGAAGTATATACTAAGCTAATAAAGATCCAGAAGGCACACCCATGTTCATCACCTTCACTCACATCTGGTTCCCCAAGCATGCCAGAAGTAAGGCTGCCTCTCAACTCCCCAGTGCAATTGCTGTCATATTTGAGAATTTTTTCAGTGCTTAAGTAACACTTCCAACTCAGATCAAGTGGGTGCCATTTCATTACACAATGCTGAAAATACACTGTTTACTTAATAAGGAACTACAAAAAAGTATGTTGTAGGGTATTTCTTGCGTACCAGCCGATGAGAAGTGATTTGTACAGTACCTGCCTCCTGAACAAATACTTGCTAAGCATAAGCATTACAAATAGATACCATGATAAAACAGCAAACATTCTTGTGAATACACAGCAAATTTTAAACTTCACTTGAATGGGTTCTCAATAGTTATTTCAAGCAGACAGTCTGATCAAAGAGATTCAGGACAAGTTACTAGAATTTGTTGCTTTTTGTGTTTTGCTTCTAACATTATATTGCTTTCTACTTACACATTAAAGAATGTTGAAGTATGCTGAAAATGCAGGTATTATTACAATATTGATTTGATCTAAAAAAAAGCCACAAACCTTAATCCAATTTTACAAGTCAACTAAGAGATAAGAATTAAATTTACTTGCACAAGACCACACAAGAGGTCAACAGTAAAGGCCAAGAAAAATTCAGGTCTTGCAATGTTACCTTTTTAGCTTACTCTAAGACTGCACTTCTCCTTTGAAAGATGTAAAAAGTAACAAAACTATGTATGAACACACAAACCACGATGTCAGAAAGCACTTCAAGCAGCCTAACGCCCTCTTTTTTTTTCTAAATGACAAAGCAGAAGCAGAGTCCTGACTAAAGGAAAACAAAACAAACAAACAAACAAAAAAAAAAATCAAGAAAAAGGTGTTAATCTCACATGTAGCTATTTCAAATTCCAATATGATCAAACTTAACAGAAAAGTAAGAACACTTGAAACCAAGCCTTTTCTTGTTCTTGTCACCTATCAGGAAATACAATACTGCTGCCCATCTCCTCTTAGAATAGAACTTGTAATGGAGAAAAACCAGCAACTCAGACTAACAAAGTTACTGCAGAGAATTCCATAAACAAAGTCAGTGTAGAGGGTCCACATTCTAATGAAAACCAGAAGGTTTTCATTAGTATAATACTTTTTTTCCCCTTCTCCTCACATCCAGCTGAAGCACTGACATGCATCTGAAGACAAACCTCCTAACTCTGCCAAGAGAGCAGAAGGGACTGGGGTACGTAAATTCACTAGAGGCAAAATGAAACAAACTGATTGGAATTTCAGCTTCCACTGAACAATTTGTTCACCAACACAAGGAAAAAGCTGAACATATCAGGACTTTGGGGAATTTTTTCTACCAAAAAGAATTCAAGTTGCTGAAAAAGTATGCACACATATGAGATGAACAACAAAAATCACATTTCAAATGTGTTAGAGAATTTCCCTTCCTTTGCAAAAAAACAAAGTCCCAAACCTCTGTATTAGTCAATTACTGGTTTTACCAAGCATGCTAAGAAACTGCTTTGCAAATGTAAGGACTTAGGTATTTAAATACTGTATTAATAATAGAGGGTCTCATCTAGATCAACCCAGTATAAGAACTAATCTAACTACACAAATTAACTTTTGGACAGTTTCAGACATATTTGAGCAGGTCTGCAGCATTAGTGACAACTCTGCATGAGCATTAACACAAACCTTTTGTCTTCCAGCATTTACTTGCAGACTGTTGAAAGCACAAATCATACTCACTTGGATCCCCTTTGCCAAGAACAGAAACCTGAACACATTGGCAACAGACTTTTCTCTACTCATGCTTTTCTCCATCACAACTTCTGATGGATTTGCCAATTCAAAAGATCATTATTTTGACAGATACACTCTTTAAAGAAATCTCTGCTTGGTTGAGCTAAGAGATCTCACAATCTCAAACAGCCTCCTGCTATTCTCACCCAGGAAATCAAACTGCCATCTGTAGCATTTAGAATCTGGATGTAGGCAACTCTCAGATTTTGGATTAAAAGTAAGGATAGTACATATATTTTTAAAATAACATACATATTTTTCCAGTGTTCAACATTTCCAGATTAGCAAAGTCCCACGAACGTACAAATTCTCCTGAAGAGCATATACATTTCCAAGTACATACATGTGTGGGGCCATAAATAAAAACAGATACCATTTTCATTGATATCAGGTGATAAAGTTTTCAAAACTGAATAAATGCTTTCTAAACAGATACTCAAGGGCACAAACATGTGTGCATTCTTAAATTATGTTCAACATCAAACCCACGCTGATAAAAGTCTCAAGACAATGACTCACCCCTTCCTGGAAATATCAGTAAAAAGGTCAGATGTTTATGAACTAGACAATTGCTGGAAAAATACAGACAAACACAATTTCTAACTAAAAACTCAACACAATTGTTTTCATTCTGGAGCCTGAAGTAACTACACATCCAATAAGCGAGAATTTGATCCTTACGTAACTCTCTATTTGGAAATCTCAAAGGTCTTCAGAAGGATGAGATAAGCAGCACAATGCTCCTTGTAAAAGACTGCAACCTCACAGAGGTTAAGCATTTTACCCAGTATCTACCCATGACAGAGAAAATGTGTGGCTACCCCATGCATCTGGAAAGGCTGTGATTTCATCCTGCAGCCACAAGACACATTCCTTGCACACATCTGCAGACCACAACAGCAATACAAATGAATAAAAAGAGAATCCATATAGAGTACCACTTACAATCTTCAGGTTAAGCTGAAGGACAAATCTGGGGAAAAAATCATCCAGGTTTCATCTCACAAACATCTATATATTTGATGGGTGGACCACTCAGTGGATAAAGAAATAGCTGGATGGTCACATGCAAAGAGTTGTGGTCAATGGCTCAGTGTCTGGCTGGAGACCGGTAACAAGTGGTGTCCCTCAGGGATCGGTGTTGGGACCAGTCTTGTTCAACATCTTTGTCGGTGACATGGACAGTGGGATTGAGTGCACCCTCAGCAAGTTTGCCGATGACACCAAGCTATGTGGTTCGGTTGATACGCCGGAGGGAAGGGATTCCATCCAGAGGGACCTCGACACGCTTGTGAGGTGGGCTGATGCCAACCTGATGAAGTTTAACCATGCCAAGTACAAGGTCCTACACCTGGGCCGGAGCAATCCCAGGCACGGCTACAGGTTGGGCAGAGAAGAGATTCAGAGCAGCCCTGCAGAGAAGGACTTGGGGGTGTTGGTTGATGAGAAAATGAACATGAGCCAGCTTCAGTGTGCGCTCGCAGCCCAGAAAGCCAACCGTATCCTGGGCTGCATCAAGAGAAGCGTGACCAGCAGGTCGAAGGAGGTGATCCTGCCCCTCTATTCTGCTCTCAAAAGACCTCACTTGGAGTATTGTGTGCAGTTCTGGTGTCCTCAACATAAAAAGGACATGGAACTGTTGGAACAAGTCCAGAGGAGGGCCACGAGGATGATCAGGGGACTGGAGCACCTCCCATATGGAGACAGGCTGAGAAAGTTGGGGCTGTTCAGCCTGGAGAAGAGAAGGCTGCGTGGAGACCTCATAGCTGCCTTCCAGTATCCGAAGGGGGGCTACAAGGATGCTAGGGAGGGACTCTTCATCAGGGACTGTAGTGACAGGACAAGGGGTAACGGGTTCAAACTTAAACAGGGGAAGTTTAGATTGGATATAAGGAAGAAATTCTTTACTGTGAGGGTGGTGAGGCACTGGAATGGGTTGCCCAGGGAGGCTGTGAGTGCTCCATCCCTGGCGGTGTTCAAGGCCAGGTTGGACAGAGCCTTGGGGGACATGGTCTAGTGAGAGTCATCCCCGGCCTGTGGCTAGCCACTGGAACTAGATGATCTTAAGGTCCTTTCCAACCCAAACTATTCTATGATTCTATATTAAACAGAATACCACCTTTAACACAATATATGTCAGCACACTGGAAGTTTATGAAGATTAAGATTCAAAAGCAGAGAACTTCCACATAGAATATGGTTTGATATTTCAAACAACTTTCAATTATTTTTTAACTGTTATAAACCAAAACCAATTTACTAGCATTAATAATGCTAAAGGCAGTATTCTGTTTAAGATGTAGAAACCTTGTTTTCAAACTGCTTTGAAAAAACACCTTAATTTAGCTGAAAAAGAAAACCAAATTTTCTCCTCTGGTGAGCAAAAATACAAGAAATCATTAAAAGAGAAATATGCTACATATTACTTAAGTACTTTTTGAAGTCACCTTTTTCATATTAACATTCTGTGGATGTTTTCCATATAATTAAACTTGGCAACTTTAAAGATTAGACTTCACCACCACACAATTTACCTTCTTCCACAGAAAGAAGGTATCTGATTTTAAACCAAGAAGGAAACAATGTCTGAAACAGGCATTGAAAGCATAAAAGAATTCTTAACAGCTTTTGGAAAAACTACTGATGCAACTGAAAATTATTTCATATTTTTGAAAATGAAACTTGGGTTTAGGCACAGAATGAAATTTGTTTAAGCGAAGATTAAAAAGAGCACATCACCACATGCACTTTGATCTTTCTCTAGTCCATTTCTAAAATAGTATTCTACAGTGCCAGCGGTTTCTTAATTATAAAAGATGGCGTGCTTTGGCCCCAAGGATCTCACAACAATAGTATCGTTAAATCTTCCGTAGCCTTTCTTTCTTTAATCATAAAATCTTAGCACAAAAGCCCTCAGCAAAATTTCTGCTTTAAATATTTATCAAGAGGTGAGGAACAGATGGCTAGACTGGTTCTACAGACTGAAACTGTTCTGACACAGTACTCAAACTCTCTTTCTGCCAACTACTATTAAGGGGTTCACACAGGTTTGAAAGACACAACAAGCATCAAAAGTTGAAGAACACCCTTCCTGATTTTTTTAGAGACAGCACAAACTCTTTCATCAATTTCCAAGGAAGCTACTTCAGAGTGCCAATCACATGGACTTTTACTTCTCTCCACTCATTAAGCCAAGAACTTCATTATCGACCATCCGCCAGTATCCAGAGCTCAGTGAGCCTTTAGCATCAAAGCAAAAGCACTACATATTTGATTTAACTGCACAAAACCCCAAGACAACAATAACCAGACACATTCCATTAAATATTCTATGCTAATGTTATTTGTACACTCTACACCCCTCACAGAAAGAACTCCAGATGTACAGAAACATACACACTGAACAGATGTTCACACTGAGTAATTCTTTATCATATCATAATCCATCATTTTTCTTTCTAAATATTTACATTTACTAAAAAAACCCCAATTTTAGTTCCATTCATTTATTCTTGCCTCAGATATTGCTGCATAGTTTGACATAAGTCAGATGGGGCACCTTATAAAGCAAATATGCAAGTCTGCCCAGGACTCCAATGTGTAGACTCTTACTGCTCATGAGGTGAACACAAGCATGCTGCACTCGAAAAAAAAAGTATTAAAAAAGGCAAAAACTCTGAGAAGTGTATCTAAATAAACAATCTTCCTATTACCGATGAAATGCAGCCATGCAACTTTGTGCTTATGTGCCCCCTTTCACCAGATTTCCTTTACAAATATTGCCTAGGAAAAAGCTAAATATTACAGGTAAGATTCAGCACTCAACATCAAATTCTCAGAAAATACGATTTCAATTACAGAAGATTAAACTTCCCAGTTCTCACTACTCTGTTCTAACCACTATGAGAATACCACCATGCAAGGCAGTTAACTGAAGCATCTTCGGTTTTCGGCGGACATACCATAAGGAATATGCTCCAGAGCAAGCACAAAGATAAATGCACTGATGAGCATAAAACTGTTTGTGGAATAATACTTTCAAAATTGATCAACATTTTTTGTTGAGATAAAAAAAGGCATAAAAGAGGAACACGTTTCACACAGCATAGAAAACACCGTAGAAAGAAACATTTTAAATGTGACAAAATGTCTTAAATGAATCAGCAATTAATTTACTATTACTAATTCACATTGTTTCATATACTGTTATCCAAGGAAACACAACAGGGAGCATGCTGCTTAGTCAAGACACACTGCTGGAAAGCACAAAGCCCCTCCATCTCCTTCAGCCTACTCAAAACATACATGTTTTGGCCAATGCACACCCACTTCACAGAATAATGGTGTACTTATAGAAATAGTTGCTTGAAAAAAACAAAAAACACATCTTCCACAGAAATAACCAGAAATAGCAGCTCCAGAATCTGAAGAAGTAGCAAGTATTGGCCCATCAAAGAAAACCTTTCCCTTGTCATATCCCTGATCACAGAACCAACCAGGTTGGAAAAGACCTTCAAGATCATCAAGTCCAACCATTACCCAGCAATGCCAAGACCACCACTAAACCACGTCACTAAGGGCATCATCTATACAGTTTTTGAACACTGATATAACCACTTAATTAGCACATGCATCATCACAATACCAGAACAGACACATTAATTAAGTACCACATAAGTACCAGACATGAGCTGCTTTCCCAATCTCCTGATTTTTCTTATGCCTCCTTATTTGTATCTAAATTCATCCACACACACTTTCTACTTATCAGAAACTACAAAATGCGTAAGACTTGAGGAGCAAAAAAGAAGTCAGAACTGCCAATCAGCATGAAATACCAATAATCAGCATGAAAAGATAAAATCTGATCAGGCAGGGTTAACCCCGATACAAAATCATCGAATTTGTCTCAGTCAATCAGCAAAACCTACACACATATTTGCAAATGTTCTGAAAAGCTTATCATCTACATACCAACCTTAGTCCTGAAAAAATCCACTTCGTGACCACAGCTGCAAACACTAATGAGGGAGAGCTTTAGGCTCAACAAGGTCTCCAGAAAACCTGTGGAGAACAGGTCTCTGCAGCTGGAGACTCTTAACATCATAAGTTGCTTGTGCCCACCTGCCATTAGCAAACCCACAGCAGCTGCCATCTAAAGCTGCACTGATGTTGGCAAAAGGGAACCACGAAGGAAAAACTGCAGTAGAACACAAACCCATCTACGAGTTTATTTATTCCTTCAGAGCCCTTCCTTTAAGCTCCACAAATAGTGGTTTTCCTTGTGTTTTTAACCTAGATTTAGGCCACTTATTAATTTCATTTTGCACCAGGTTTAAAAAAAGAATAATCTTTAACTGACCAACACAAGCTGTTAATTAAACAGTCAATACTTTTTTCAATAGCTAAGAGAAGCACTAAATATTTTTGCAACTAAAGTTGCTTTATACCCCTAGTATTTTTTGAAAGTGTGATTAGATTCAACAGACTAAAAATAATCCACTTAAAGGGTGCACATTTATGTAAAAACCTGTATTGCCAAAATCTAGTTGTATAGCTTAAAACGGAACATTTTCTGTATTAAGGTACCTTACTAGTGTAGAGTTACAGATACCACCTGATATCAAAACAAATTTTGCTGAAATAAGAATGTTGCAGCAAAACTTTTAGCTTAAAATTCTGGCATTATTTCTTCAAACCAACACATAATAATTAGGGACTTAATGGGAAAAACCCCACAAGCATATAGTAGGTCTAGATAAAATTCAGCTAGTTCCGTGACACTGTAAATGAAATGCCTGTCATTAAAAGCAAGCCTGAGGTCAAAATCCACCTTTTCCTATCTATTTCTTAAGCACATAAGGAAGATAAACCCTTTTTTTCTTGAAAAACCGAACACAGTAGACTACAAAACCTTGACTGCTATTTACAAGCTAAACAAAGAAAAGAAAATTAAGAGGCTGCCAAAAATGCAGAGATGAGTAAGATAAAACTGTTTTCTAAAGTGATACATATTTAAGTACTTAGAGAAGGAATTTCAGTGCTCCCCCAAAACGTAAAACCCCACTCTTCCAAACCACTGACCTACTACCTCTCATCTGAAGTATATACAAGCATGAAGTACAAAGACATACTTGGGCTGCAAAGATAAATCATGGCTTTTACTTACTCCTCACTGTTAATGTTACCAGGGTCCTATGTTGCAGTTTCGTTACACCGGTGCTGTCAGTAATTCACGAGTGTGTATTACCTGAATTCCAATCATGCCTGCAAATCCTACGAGGCACTGCACAAAACTCTAAAGAAACCCTTAAATACCTTTAAATCGGGCTTCTCCACACCTTCTGCAATGCTATTGCACCTTCATTTTGCATACCCAGCCACGACTTATTCAGATGGCTTCAGGAGCTTCACTGCCTCAACCAACCCCATACACCTCACCTACAACGTCCGATTGCAATGCCTCAGCCTGCCTTTGACTCCCCAGCTCACTCAGGCTGTCTCGGTGCTGAACAGATCTTTGCTCCTCTGGAAACTAAGAGCCCTGTACCAGAAAATCCTGATAAAGGAATTTAATTCAACTTCAAAACAAAGTATAACGCTAGGTCCCAGCCAGGAGCTCCTGAACAGACTTCAAGCTACAATGTTTAGCTTCCTGTAGTTTATTCGTTTCTTGAGCACAAGTGTCTGAGCTTCACAGTCCTTAAAAGCATATAAACGAAGGACGTTATATCCTGCTCGGTGCTATTACTTTTTTCACTTCAGCTTTCCCACGACCAGCGTCAGCTTCAGTTACAGCAGCACCAATAGGAAATCTGATAGAAAAAACGAAGCATCCCACCACAGACACCGCTGTGCTTCCTCTGGGAGATTCCCCCCGAGAGAAGCCCCTTCTGTACGGCCCTCAGCAAAGCCGAAAAGCCCGAGGAGACGGAGCTGAGGCTTAAGAAAAGACCCAAGGCCACTCGGACAGAGACGCACAGACACTGCCTGCCTCCTTGCTGCCAAGTCTCCGTACTAACACCACAATACCACACAGGATTAGCCGATGTTCTGGAGTGCTGTTACAGACAAAGCTATACAATGGCTGCTTCCAGTTAGGGGGCACGGTTCCAAACGCTTCACTCGCCCGAGCAGTCCCGAGGAGCAGCGCTACGACCGCCCGGCCCCTGCCCGAGCCAGGACCCCGCCCCACGCCACCCCCCGGCCCCGTCCGCCTCACACCGAGCGCGTCCCCTTCTCCTCCTTTCTCCTCAGAAGCGGGCGGGGGGCGCACACAAAGGAGCCCGACCCGTTGCGACCGTTACCGGGCGGAGGACGAGGCGGCGCGTACCCCTCCCCACAGCCCCACCACGGTGAGCGCCATGGCGGCGCGCGCGTACCCGCACCCTGGACCAGGCGCTCCCCGTCCCAGGCGCTCCCCGTCCCAACGCGCTCGCCACCTCCCTCCGCTGCGTTCGAACGACCCCAGCCCGGCCCAACACACACACCCCACCCCCCTCCGCCCGGTAGCCGCCGCCGAACAAAGCGCCTCGGCTTCCTCCGCCCCGCGCCTCCCCCGGCGAATCCCAGACACAATGAGAGGCAAGCCGGGACTCACCCACAGCTCCGTGCCCCAGCTCATGGCTGCTCCGTGGCCAGCGCCGGCTCCAGCAGAGGCGACAGCGGGAATGAGGCGTCGGGCGTCGTCCGGAGAAAGGGGGTCCCGCCGGGCAGCGCCGGTGTCCTCGGTCACTGGGGAGAGGCGGCGGCGACGAACGGCACCGCTCCCAACTCCAGCTCCGCCTCGCGCGGGGAGGGGGGGAGCCGCGGAGGAGGCTGGGAGAGGGGCGGGGCCGGCTGAGGGGAGGGGGAGAGGCCGCGGCGCCACGCGCAGCCCCCACGGACGCGGAGGAGGGGCAGCGCGTCCAGGGCGGCCGCGCAGTTACCCGTTACCGAGGGGGGAAGGCAGCTGCGGAGTCACGGGTCTCTGTATCCCGCCCGGCGGCGAGACCTCCCCAGGGAAACGCTGACTCACAGCCGGGAGAGAGGCGGGAGGCCCCCACCCTGCACACCTGGCACGGTGGCAGGAGGAGAAACAAACCCGGAAGCGTTTGTGTTTTAATGCCACAGGTGTGTTCGTAAATCACAGCTGAGAAGTTGGGAGGGGACACCCCGCGAAAAATACACTATTTTTGATAGAGCGCTTGTCCGAATCGTACCGTTTAGAACCGGGAGTTTCCTCACCAACTAGAAATGGAGGGGTGTTAAAGCCTCGTAAAATAAGACTTTTTCCACCAAAGTGTCTGTTACGAAGCAAAGCCACCCAAATTTTTCCTCTCACATTTTCCCCCTCATTCCTACTTAAAATACCTTTTTATAGGCTACAATAAAACCTCAGTGAAAACACTGATTTCTTAAGTCTCCATGAAACAAAAATTATTTAAATCCACTAATTTTTTCATTTCCAAGTCACCTTTCAGGTCATGTTCCTTTGCATCACGCTTAATTTAGTCCTATTTTCCATATGAAAGGGAAATGCAAGTTCTTCTAGACAGGTATAGAATTATGGAATTAGAATATATCAAAATAAGCAGATGAGATCACAGATCAGCCATGTAATTTCTGGAGAGAAATGTTTAAACTACATGAGAAATGCACTTGGGTTCTGTGGGGATCCACAAAGTGAATGTGTGCCACATGCTGTGGTAGCCACATGTATGTTTTAGCAAGCCAGTGGTCATAAACCCCTAATTTTTAGAGTTTGAAGATTAAGTTCCATACTTGGCACACTTTATTGACCTCTGACACATCAACTCAGTTTGCAGACTGCCTGCATGACAGAAAGCTTAACATGAGCCAGCTTCAGTGTGCGCTCGCAGCCCAGAAAGCCAACCGTAACCTGGGCTGCATCAAAAGGAGCGTGACCAGCAGGTCGAAGGAGGTGATCCTGCCCCTCTACTCTGCTCTCGTGAGACCTCACTTGGAGTATTGTGTGCAGTTCTGGTGTCCTCAACATAAAAAGGACATGGAACTGTTGGAACAAGTCCAGAGGAGGGCCACGAGGATGATCAGGGGACTGGAGCACCTCCCATATGGAGACAGGCTGAGAAAGTTGGGGCTGTTCAGCCTGGAGAAGAGAAGGCTGCGTGGAGACCTCATAGCAGCCTTCCAGTATCTGAAGGGGGCCTACAAGGATGCTGGGGATGGACTATTCATCAGGGACTGTAGTGACAGGACAAGGGGTAACGGGTTCAAACTTAAACAGGGGAAGTTTAGATTGGATATAAGGAAGAAATTCTTTACTGTGAGGGTGGTGAGGCACTGGAATGGGTTGCCCAGGGAGGTTGTGAATGCTCCATCCCTGGCGGTGTTCAAGGCCAGGTTGGACAGAGCCTTGGGGGACATGGTCTAGTGAGAGTCATCCCTGGCCTGTGGCTGGCCGTTGGAACTAGATGATCTTAAGGTCCTTTCCAACCCAAACCATTCTGTGATTCTATGATAATATTCACCAAGCAGAACACATGTTGAAGATTCAGGTAATGAAGCAGAAATCAATAAATTATAAAAATGATGACTAAACATGTATTTGAATTCACTCGACTGAACATGCCTTTCAGGATTAGGAAAAATAATTTCCATTAAATGCTGTAGGCTGCAGTTGATGTTTTACTTAAGCTACCAGTTCACCACATACCATTATATGATTCTTCAAAAAACATCATCACATCATATAACGAGATAACCTGGTTCAAAACATAATTAGAGGAAAAATTAAAACAATTTTCTCATTTCATATGCTTTTTATATGCATATAAGATTTCTCATTTTATATGCTCTCTTAAATTAATACCTATGCTGTAACTTGCTGCATATCATTTTAGAAACAGGGGTTTCCAAAATCTTTAATCCCACATTAATCTACATTCTACTGGGTCCTAGCAAAGGTTTGCACCAATGATCTGGGCAGCTTTTGGAGGCCTGATTTGTAATTTTATTTTTTATTAAAAGCATAATTTTGAGAAACAGATACACATTGAACCTTTAAACACCAAGGGTGAGAGTCCTGACCATTTAAATGATTTGGCGATTTGCTACTGGCTTCAGGAGAGCCATGATCTTTCAGACTGCTTCAGAAAACCTCATCTTCCCAATTGTTTCATCTTAGATACCTAGAAATGAACCCTAAAAAATAACTTTTGAGTTAGAACTTTCAAACTTAGAAGCCCCAATAGAGCATTGAAAATTAATCTACTGGAAAATTGATTCTAAATTCTAGATCTATGGATCCAGAAGCTTTGAAAGCCAGACACTTGGCACTCAAATTTAAAATACTGGCCTTTCCTTGCATGAAACATACAGCAAGAGAGTTTCAACATGCAATACATATTTATTTGTGGTTGGTTGATTGATACCTGAACCCTCAGGTTCTTTCACTTAACTGTAATTTAAGAATTAACTAATTACTCCAATTTCTGCAATATGTGCAAGGCCAACATTCTCAACATGTCAACATGTCAACATTCTCAACATGTCAGGATTTGTTTTCAGTTCAGAGCAATATAACAAAATTGAATGTTTTATGGTGATCTCTAGCCACTAGCTTCTAGGAGAAGGAAACTGCAGCCTGTATCACAGGTACATAAATACAGTACTTAGCTTCTCAGTAATGCTTAAAAAGCCTAATTCTAGTTAATGAGAGGTCTTCCCAGGACAAACAGGATTTCTTCTTTCCATGCAGCTCTCTTCAGGAAAGATCTTCACAAGCCCTAGGGTAAAGCAAACATCAGGAACTGAACGATGTTGCAGAAGGACTGGGTAACTCCACAACCTCCAGAACAAGTTGAGAGGTTGCTCCAAAATACCATGTAAAACAGGATAGTTGTTAGCAAGCAGCCTCTGGGCTATACCTACCTTTTAATAGCATATGCAGGCTATAAAGAGGAGCAATCAAAAGATATTACTGAACTGGCTTTGAACTAGCTAGCACCGGAATAAGAAACTGTATCATTGCATTAGAGCACTACTGCAGTCTGGCTAATTATTCCTGTTCAGAGGTTAACAATTAGACTTAGGAAATAAGGCTGATTAGGCCAGAAGCTGTACAGATTAGCACAGCATTTCTGGGACCCAGCCTAAGTGTTTCCGCATGGAAGCATGATGAGCCATTTAGCCATATTGGGTCATTCACAACTAGCTCAGATCTTGGACCTTCATTGTACAACACTGCTAGAGAATTAGGACAAATTCTGACTCAGAGGATACAGTTCACAATTATCTGAGATAGCTCTGATAGCCATTATTTCTTCAGGTAAAGTAAATGAAACAGATTTGGAAGAGTTGAACAATGTATATACACGATAAGGAAATGGAGGAATGACTGCTTCCAATATTCCTGGAAAGGCAGTAAGTATTTAATCATCTAATCGGGACATAGTACAACTTTATAAAACCCCTAATGTAAGCTTTTAAAATCTGTGTGATATAGGATAAAAACCTTCATAATGCCTTTTATACAGCTTTCATATTACAGGATTAAAAAAAAAGTCCAGTGCAAATCCTATTTCTTGCCAACAGATTTCAGTGGCATTATTAGCATTTGAATTGAAATGTGGGCATGACTGTTTTCAAGATTGGTTTCTGATTTTTGGTTCGCTTTCAACCTGTACTTCCTCCAAACCCAGAACTGTGTTTATATATATATATATGTATGTATCAGGTACGTACACAGAGATGTGCATTTCACCTTTAAGCTATGAGCCACCTCTTCTTCAGCAGAGAAGATCATAGCTCATTACAACAAGAAACTGCAAAGGTAACTGATAGTTGAAAAGCACTTATCTAAGTTACCACGGAACCTGGAATTCATAAGCAATATATTAAGACCATGTGATCAAATCAAATTTGAACTCATTAAAAATAAAACAGAAGTCTTAGCAGCGTAACACCATTTAGCTTAGCAAGAAGTCTGACATCAGCCACCATTAGGTCCTTTACTTGCTTAAGTACACTCTTGCTTTTGGAGATCCCATGTATATCCTGAGCTACGCTCTCCTCCAGTTTAGCAGTTCAGGATGTGAAATGACCTAGCTGTAAGATGACGGGAAGAGTCTACTGCCTCTCTGCAGGATATTGCTGGAAATGTTATAATTAATCACTTATAAATTTGACATTGCTTCCATTATCAGAGATTGCAACTGGCCTAAAGCCTAGAAGTAATTAAAGTATTACCATTCATGATGGTACAATTTTTATTAAAATATTTATTTTTAAAAATATTAAAAAGATTTTTATTCTTTTAGCCACATCCTTAAAAATGTCAGTCTCAGGGTGGTGGTGCTGGGAATCAAACCAATACAATAAAAAAGGCTCACTAAAGAGACTCAAGAACACATAAAAGACATTTAAGTAATTTTGACACACAGCAAAGGCTTTGTGATAGACTGGATTGTTCCAGTATCCTTGGAAATCATTACCATTTTATGGAAGATGATGACAACTTATTTTTAGCTTAGAAAAGTTACTGTTACATTTAGCTGTTTTCCCCATCACTGACTAATTAAGGCAGGCTTTAAAAAGAAAGCTGCCTGACTTTATTTTTAGACTGAATCCACATCATTGCAGTGATCACAACAGTTATGTACTCTGCTAATTCTGTTCACTTCTCAACAGAATTCGAGTTTACAAGCGTACCTATGAATATTATCTTGGCAGAACAAGTCTGTGTGATTAATGTGGAGTGGCAGAAAAGCCGTCTGGCACTCCCTGTGGGCACACTTTCTAAAGAGCAAAGCAGCTTAGCTTTCCATTGCCACAAAAATCAGCAGGACCTAACAAATTACTTCCAAATATCTCTTTCTCAGCGTGAGGTGCCATTAATCCTTTTCTCCTCTAGCCAGCAGTCTCTCCATCATATTAAAATTGGACTTTTACTCCACAAAGAAAATAAAGCATTCCAAACCCCATAATATTACCTCTTTTTGCTTCAAAACCAAAAGAATTTTGGTCTCTCCCCCCTTTTACACATGTATTTCTCCCATCACCAGCACTTTAACTGCTCTAATTTTAAAAAATACTGATGTTTCTAAGGCTTCCATGTGATGTAATCATTACTTTACAGCTCAGGAAATAGTTTGAGACAGAAGAAAAGGTGTCTTCACACTTCAGATTGTGCCATCTTCTCCACAGACCTCCTCTGTCTCCTAGAGGCTGGCTATTTAACCATCACCAGCACAGCAGGCAAAGGTTTTGTATCAGTGCATCTGACTAGGTGCTTACTTCCACAGGGTTCCTGTTTCAACTGTTAGGCAAAATAAATTCACAGTTTTACTCTGAGTACTGATTTTTTTGGATTTATTTATTTATAAAGCAGGAAACTGCATTAGTTACACCACACCACCTCTGCTTCCAGGCAGAAGGAAAACTGCACATAGCGCAGCCTCTGCCACTGCTTCGTGTGTTCTCATTTTTTCTCCTATCTCTGAATTTTTGTGGTAAGAATGGTACACCCCATCTTTCCAGTCTGTACTGAAACACATTTCATATAGGAAGAGAAAGGTATGTTTCTTCTTTCTCTCTCATCTCAGCAAGCAAAACAGAAAGACATCACCAGTGACTGGATAACAGAACTGAAAGGTTACTTAAACCAGCTTATAGGAGGAAAATGAGAACTTCCATCTGCTTGTATGAAATATCCTGTATTCACTTTTTTTGCCTGTACTATAGCCAACAGCACATCTTTCCATGCCATATGTAGCAGAAGAAATGTGGTGTCAATCAGCATCAACTATCAATATTAGAAATACCAACAAGCTCTTATTTCACAGGAATTTGCAAGACTATCACATGGTAACTCAGCATATCTTTTCTATAATAAACAACTGCATCCCAAGCTGGAGCCTCAACAATTACAAAGGATCAAGGAAGACCCATAAATCATGATATCAAAATATGCTTTTCAACTCTATCTGCTTGAACACTATGAATCCATTTGCTTTCCTTGCACATACTTTCAGAATTCTATCAAAATGTAAAAATAAATGCCAAGGGTTTGCTACTTTAGTTTCTGATATCTCCAGTTCACCTAGCCAGTATTCTCTGTTATCCCACCAAGCCCATCCACGAACATTTCCTTACAGTAAAAGAACACAGAGCTGTACCTAACATGCAGTTATGTACAGCTATAGTGAATTCCAATAGCCACCATTTTAATTAGTGTATTATCTACAGGCATAAAGATTATTAGTTTAAAGATAATAACCAAAGACTTGAATAGTAACTGCTTTCTGCATTGATTAGTTAGCAGCTTTCAAGCAGAGCATATGGATTGACATACTGCATCAATATTGAAAGATAGTCTGTCATGGTATTAATTCAAGCTGTAACAAAATGAATAGTGGATGAATGTGTGGCTAAGGATCAGCACCACTCATTTTCAGACTTGGAAGTATTTCACTATCATCTGACTTTGAATTATGATCAGAAACACAACTGTATATGCAGTTGTGCAAAATCTGCCTTAACACTTGAACGTGATCAGTATCCTGGGTTACTGGCTAATCTCATTGAAGGAGCTGTGGCAATTCATCAACCGGTTTTCCGTTACAACAGACTGTAAGGTTCAGTTAACAGGTATCAGTAGTTAAAACACACCCAGCCGAAACCCGTTTTCTGACCGTGACAGCCGCCTGCTGGCAAGGGAAAGAACAAGCAGTGTAACAATACCAACACGTTTCTGCTGTAATCAATCAGATCTTATTTCAGTGGGTGAGGTATGAGTTACACTAATTTGCAACCGAAGCTGCCAAGGATCCCTCTATTGTCCTACCTTCCATACAACCGCAGGGGCTGACTTCTCTCCTTTAAAGGATTTCACCTCTGTGGTTTAATTTCATGTGTCCCTCCCTTGTTATTTTTACTCCTCATGAGAAAGTGGATATCCACATTGCAGAATACCACACTTAACTTCTGCATGAAAAAGCTGTCAAAGGATCACAGTCTTGAAGGAAACTCAAAAGTAATTCACGTACCCAAGATAAGTCTCTCCATCCCGCTAATCATCACTTTAAAAGAACAGGAATTGCTAAATAAATCAGCAATGGGAATGATAACAATGTCTATAGAACAGATATCCCACTAAGCAAATCAATTACCTGACTGTGTCTCCCTCTCACACTGATAGCTACAACCCCATTTATCATTCTTATTTGTTCCAAGTGAGATTGTGATCAGAGACAAACTGCAGTTTCCAAGTAACCTAAAGGTTAGCAAAACCAAATTTTCAAGTTAATTCCAAAGAAACAAAAATAAAGAAACAACTTGTATAAAAAGCAAGTTTATTTCTGTGATATCGCGTTTTTGGAGACCTATTTAACTACGCTTGAAGACTAGTTCTTTGGGCTTCAAAGGCAGATAAAATCTAGCAAGTAGCCAAGTGAATCCTAGTAAGTCTTTCCCTTTGAGAAAAGGTGAGATGCGAAGGTAAGAATACACATAATTTCTCAAGACTCTTCTTTTCTCCCCCTAACACACTCATCTTGTAGAAGCCAGGGCTTTTTCTCATTGGATTTACCACTACCTATGGTAGTGTTCTCCTTATGTTCAGATCTCCTCAGTTGAAAATGAAATGCACAGAATATGAGGGTTCAGTTGTGCTGCTACTACCTTTTGTCTCCGAAAAGAAGCCAGTCACCATCTCCTATGACCTCTTCTAACACTAAATAATTGCACAATTTTCAGCACCAAGTAAAAATATTGACTGAGTTTGAAGACTCAAGTGTGCCTTGGGGTTGGAACACATATACCACTGAGGCAGGTGGCAAAAATACATCTGAACACAAACTCATTAGGGGGAAAAAAAGAAAATCCTTTTGAGCATTCAGAAGCTTTATTCTGTGTTCATGAAGGAGAAACTTCTAAAATAAGCTATTGTAACACAATCAATACCAGAGATTTCAGTTTAGGGCAGCATCCAATTCTCGTGATTAGAGGAAAATCACAATTAAAGCAATCAATTACATGCCCTCCAAGCTTGTCTGCTACTATAGTCCTTCCTGCAGGACTATGTGATTCATGCTCTAAATTCTTTCCATCTACGAAGTCAGTTCATCATTTTACTGGGAGAAAAGTTTGAGCGGTGAATTTTGCCCCAGAACATCAATTTACGCTTTTTAAATAGGTACAATTACGTTCTTCAACATTTTGGAGAAGATAACTCCCAAAGAGCAGTGACAGTTTAGTCCCATGTTTTCACATTCTGCAGACTGAACAAATACCTTTTTCACATTCATCAAAAATTGCCCCTTTCATTTTAATGATACAAAGCATTAAGATACACTGATTTTGTTTAAATCCTTAGTTTTATATTTTATTTAGAACTATATTCTTAAAACCATTTTGTAAGCATCTCAAACTGTAAGACTTTTGTAGAATTGAAAACATGTTTGTAGCAGGTTCAAGTTTCAAAACATTAGAACATACTGAAAACAAGAAAAGAAGTTAAGGGTAATAAGTTTAACTGCATACAATTTACCCAGCAATCCAGACAAACTACCACTGAAATACCATCAGAGAATATGGAAGATGTATGTAAGTACATTTTTAAGAAGGAACTGTCTGTATTTAAGATTTCAATTTTACCTGCCTGGAAAATAATTATCTCTGCATGCAAAGATGTACCACTTAGCTTTTGCATTACTAACACTGCACTGCCTCTTCCATGGGTTATGCTGCTGCCTAGCAGAGAATACAAATTCATCCCAGAAACAAAAAAACATAGAATTTGATTTCTAATACAGCTGTGGTTTTTCACTGTGTAGGTAACAGAATGAAATTTGAACATAACATTAGTGAAATCAAGTCCTAGCCCATAACCAGCAATCCCAAGCTCTGCACTGTTACAAGTAACTTATTTCATCTCTGACAAGGACTTTTATAACAAGTCTGTTTTGTTTTCCCAATTACTTGCTCTCTAGATGAGTCACCCCTCCATGAAGTCTGACATTAGGATAACATCTTTTTCCTCTACACAGTGCACTACCTTTTTGTTCTACAGCATGTGAAAGTGTTAGCTTCAAAGCACAGCAAGGACTGTTCAAATACCAACATTATTACACTGGGCAGTATAACATTGCCTACACCTAATTAATGCTTGCACAATGCTTTGAAGATATAAAAGCTTGATTACTCACTAGTAACAGTACTGAACTAATACCAAACCTGTACTAATTCCTTCTGAAGTGAGTGTGGAAGTCATTCAGACTTACACTATTTAAAACAACATTAGTTATCCTACATGGGGGCTAAAAGAAATAAATCAATTACTTTGAAACAAGGAAGAAACCATCTCAAAAGTATTACAAAAATTAACCACATGAACATTCAGACTGAAAATGAAATGTAATCTTTACATAATTTACTATGCCTCTTACAAATCTTCACCCCAGATACATAAAAGTGTGGTAGCTGTTTACATTTAAAAGTGAGGGGAAAAAAAACCCCAGCTTGTAGCAGTACTGTCAATCCGTACTTGAACATTTGGGATAGAAGCCTTCATGTTGTATCCCTGTAATTGGCAGGACAACAAATCACAGCCATGAAGAATTAAAAATCAACCATCCCCTTCCCCAGCACATTCAGGAGCATCATCTGATACGTATTTCTACCCTTGGTTATTAGAGTTTATTTATGCTAGACTCATCCACACAGCAAAACCCACACTTATTTGATTTATGAGTAATTGATGCATGGGATATGGCACGTCCAATTGCATTCACTATCTAACCATATTGCTGCAAAACCTCCGCTCCCCAGGGACTGGCTTAGTTCCATTATAGCACAGTACCACAGCAAAGAACAGCCTCCAACTCAAGCATTCACTGGATTTGTTTCTTTCCAGGAATGCACATACTCTAGCATATCTGGTGCCCCATGTACCCAAGAACTGGGATAATTACTTCTAGTACCATTATTATATTCTCAAAATTACTGATTTTTGTAGCTATGATTGTGTGGAACCAAAAAAAAAAAAGCTCAGTTCAACTGGGAAAAAAAAAAAAATACTCAAACTAAGCACAAACATCTTTTGAAAGAGAATCTATCATTCCCGATTGCCAGCAAACCTTAACTGGTGTATGCTGAGCCTCACTGACTCCTTTTCATCAGTTATACCCAGCATACTCGACTCACAGGTGGCCCGTTCACACAGTAGACTTTCAGGAAGCCTCAAGGATCAAAAGAGCTACCCTGTCTGATTTATCTGCAAGCAAAATCAATCTTAACACTGGCCAGTATCCCACTGACGTGATCCCATTGTGTAAGCTGCAAAGTAAAACTTCTCCATCTTAGATTAATAGTGTAACACTGGAAGTAAATTTAACCACAGCATTCAGTCTTTCATATCACACTCCTCCCTCCTCTTTTGTTTTGTGCACGGTTTACACGAAATCGCTACACAACACTGGAAGGCTAAAATGAGGTGTACACTCCAGAGTTAGGGTTTTGCTGTTCACATCAATCATTAAATCACTTCACGCCCTTGACTTGGCACTGTTTCAAAATCACTACCAAATCAGTACAGGCATTATTATACAGAGTTCTCATCAATGGAGGTACCTTAACAAAATCTTAACAGCACCATTTATAAGTGTGGCTGTCACACTTTTTCCATTCTTGCAGGAATTCCTTTCCAGTCTTTCAATATCAAACTCAACTTGATGCTTTTAAATAGAGAAATTCAAATATCAATTTAAGTATTTGATATTCAGAATCCTTCCTTTAAAAGCATCTCAGTGTAATAAATACAACTGTATTCAGTATCCACAATGTCATGCACACATGCATTTTATTAAAGTAACAGAGAAGAAAGGCTTTGTAATAAAGTCACTTAATGAAAGCACTCTGAAACAGACTGTCAAAATAACTATGGAAAACCCACAGATAATCTCAGCCACCCAATAGTTAAGAAACAAACACATCCTTATGCATGTTTCTTTTGAGACAAAGTAACAACACAGGTCACTAACCAAAATTTATGTATCTGGTGTACCAAAAAAAAACCCCAGTGGCACCACAAGTTCAGAAATCTCTTGCCTTCACAGAACAGCTGGTACATGGTAGGAAAGTAATACAAGGCTTGTAGTTTGTTGAAAGATCAGTGAAGATTCTCCCCCTGTTTACTCTTCATACTTGGGGTGGAATGGCTGAATAAGGAGTCTCTGAACAAGACTATCTACATGACATGAATTCAACAGGAGACTAACAAACACTCTTTATTTCCACACCCTCTGTCTGGGGTTTTCACTTTGTGAAACTCAAAGTATTTCAGTCAGTCATATGTGATCTACAGCAGCTTTGTCCAACTTTTCAAGTTGAGAAGGTCAGGTTATGAAAACGCATATATACAAAATGCAATTCCCAAGAGGAAAGAGAGCAGGTCAAGCCCAGAAATGTTGTTTGCAAGTATGAACCCCAGTGAACAGCAATGCCATCCCACAGAACTTGGGCTGTAAAGACTTTGGTCACAAGAAGTGTTCAGTGGGTCTAAGTAACAGCAGAGTTTAGGTAATCTTAACAGTTTTCTTTATAAACACAATGAAGACAGACCATTCATTAAATATAAAAGCAATTTTATAAAAACACATCAGAATTTTATTGCTTGAAGAATACAGCATATGAAAAAGCACAAGAATGTCCAAAAGAAAGGTCACAAGGATCCAAACATATTACACCATACATACCAGATGCAGTAAAATGTTAACCTGAATTCTGCATCAGAAAAGAAAGGTGTGAAAATATATCTAGTAGTATTTAAAAGGAAAAGACTCATTTAAAATAGAAAGTGTGAAGGTGTTACAGTACAAGTTAGAAAAGCCAACACTGCACATTAACATTGTATCACTAGACTAGATTTTCTACCTTTGGTACTTAAACCTTTACAGAAAACCACTTCCTCAGATGAACCTTGCCGAATGCATTTCATAAAGTAGCTATGAAAGCTTTTTTGTTTTGTTTTTTCCTGTTTAAACGTAAGCATTCAAACCAATACTTTTCTGAGTTTCCACTGCATTAATGCATTTAAGGAAGTGTTCACGTTTATACAATATGCAATTCGATTTATCTCCAATTTAAACCAGAAGCCACCATGTGACTGAGGTGCAAATATGCCAATTGTACTTTGTTCAGATCTCCATGTAAAAATGGGCACATCATTTGCTGTTTGCATTCTTATGTAAACAGACTGCTGCAGCCCTCCTCAAGAATTCTAACTAGAGCAACTTGCTGAGGACACCAGTTACTGAAACAATCTGCATCGTTAGAGAGCTATGGGATCATCTACAGCAGCATGCAAGTGGCTTTTCTAGTCTGCTCAGATTAGTGTACCAGAAGATATGCCAGTATTACTTCAAGTAACACATTAAAACTCAGCAATGGACACTACTGTGCTTTATTCCAACACAAAGAACAGCTGCTCATCCATTAATCAACAGAAGTTTCAAATCAACTATCAAAAGGACTACTACATCATTTCTGTTCCACGTATTGTTGATCACTCTCGGGGAACAGTTTAATCAAAAACCTGGACTTACCTATGAACCAATTTGAAGGAAGAAAATGTTATCTTTCAACAAGGTATTTTAGTAATCCAGTGGCAATCTAGTCTGGAGAATGTTAGCGTTACGCTGACAACAATGACTAATCAAGGTTAAATAAATTCCCTCTTTTATAGTAAGCATGCTCTTAGCTTCAGTTTTTGCCATCTTAGGCTTGAATATTTAAATCATTCCCAGTTACATCAGTGGAACTAAACTAATTTTGTTTTGCCAAGTTCCAGCTTTACATTTCCACAATATGAATAGCTCTGGACTACGAAATACCATCAACAACGGTTAACATTAAACTGGAGTGAAATAATAGAAGAGTTAGTTCTTCAAACCAGTCAGTCTTTGAAGTGAAATACTCAGTTAGGACTGTCAAAGGATGTCATAATAAAACCACAGGTTTATTTTTTTCCACTCCTATACAAAAAAGACTGAATTTGTACAACTCCTATTAAACATACCTTTTCCTAACTTGGTGAAAATGTATCATTTTCAAATTTTAACAAGTGTGGTATTTGAGCATATATAATATTTATTGCCACATACATGGTCATTTTAAAAAGTAAGAATTCAGACTTTACTATGCTGAACTCTGCTTTTTTTCCCATTAAGAGGTTATTGGCTACTGTACCACTCCCCCCACCCCCCAAAACAATTAAAAATCCTAAGTAAGATTTTATAGTTTAGTTAAAAGGGAAGAAATTCAAATGTGGATTTAGAGCTTTTTGTAAAAATCTCACTATATTTTATAAACTCGTTTATTGTAACACTGTTTATTGATCAAATAAATGACGCAATGCTATCTAAAATTTCCATATACACCATTAAAAATCCAAAGTTGATATGATACTGAAGCTTAAATCTTCAAGAGTTCAAAAAGAGACAGTTTATACATGTACAGCACACAACAGCAGACACCCCTAGAATACCAATTGCCAGTCCATGATGCATACAAACTTACAGGTAAGCATTCATTTCACTGTTTTCATTGTGCAGGTAAAAGTACTTCTTAGCAAAGACAAATTCAGCTGGTGAATTTCAGATGTCATCTTCGTCGTCTTCATCCTGCGAGGATCCTGCCTGATTGGATGCACTGGCTGAGGCAGCAGCAAGCTGTGCCTGTTGAGCTGCTTGTTGCATCTGTAGCCATTCCTGCTGCGCCAGTTCTGCCTGCTGTTGTCTAGCCTAGAGACATGAATTTAATTGTTAAGTCCATACATAGCTTGTGAAGAACCTCTTGAGCACCTTACCTTAGAAAACAGTTTCATCCACACCTGCAGATTTCTTTTGTACAATTTTACATTTTACTTATAAAAACACAATTAGAAGTGTTATTATTTGTTTAGTATTTGTACCAAGATGTTTAGCTCTATTCCCTCTTCCTTCTGAAGAGGCCACTATCCGGAGGATTTACAGTTACAAAAAACAAGAGGCAGGAGCTGGTGTACTTAGGGTCCATTGTAAGGACTGTGCTGAGCCACTTCCTAATGGAAAAATTAAGTGAGGCAAAGCAATGGAAATTCTAGGCTTTGATTTCAAGGGATCTTAAGATTTAATCACATTTCAGAGATGAGAACAGCCCTACTTTGTGATTACAGATACTAAAACTTGCAATTATGAAATCATCCAATGGCACCACAAAGGCACACATTATTATAAAAAACATAGAAGAAAGCCATTATCTTCCTTTGTTAAGTAATCTTTGAAAAACAGAGCAATGCAAGGTCTTCTCAAATTCAGGTATGCAAACTGAGGAAGGCTTTGCTACAGAAAGGTATAGCCCTTTACTGAAAGGTACAAGATGCTCTAACAACATGACCTCTCATTTTCCTATCCAGGATTTTCACTTGGTTTTCAGCAACTATTGTTGATTTCAACAGTTTACTAGTCAATTGTGTTCAAGTTAGAACTTCAATTTCTGAGTCAATGTCTGAGTGAACATTCTATTTTGAGTGAATGTTCTATTTTGAAAACTAAAATTTGAGTGAATTTTCTATTTTGAGTGAAAAAGTTATTTAAAAATCTTTAGTCTTCTACTTTTACAAGTCATCACAGACTGCAATGATTTCCTTTCTAATCCCATTGCACTCACTGAATTTTCCTATTATTTTTTCCAAGCATCAACAAATTTCACAGTTTTGAGAATTTTAAGATGCCAAAAGATGATGCTTTGGAAAGTGATCAAAACCAGTTTATCTACTTGGCCATAAAGGAGTCTTCGCTTATTTTAATAGTCGTGTTTCCTCAGTCTGTTCTAGCATTAAAAGAAAATACTTTTGCAGAGGTAGAAATCTCTTCTCAATAAAGACTTTCCAGTATTTCAAAGTTCAAGTGGCAGTGAGGTTACAAGGGTTGAAAAACAACTTAAGACATTGTAAAGTTTCCAACAAAAGAAGACAACAGCATCTGTACACATAGGAGAGGCATAAATATTTATCATACACAATGTAACAGTAGGGCTCCCTATTGACCCTGCTACAGTGAAGTTTACTGTACACTCAGTGAGGTGACTGATACACATGCATGCACCAGAGGCTCAGCACTTCACACTGGATGGACTGTTTTGTCAGTGCCTACCCTCACTGCCATATTTATAGTTATATCAGCCATTTCAAAAATTGAAAGAAAGGTAAAAAACCCCAAACCATTCAGCTGTATTGATGACGAAGTCTGGCAAACTTAACTCATTTATTGCACAAATGAACTTCAGTGAGGAAGCCCCGTAAAACCCCTAAATCTGTTAAGGGCCTCATCTTGCACAGAAACTTACAGATCTGCATGAGCAAAGGGATAAGCCATTCCCGACTTCAAATATTTACAATAATCCAATCTACAGGCATGAAACATTCATAACATTAACAGCAAGTATTTTAAAGCTACAGCAAGAAGTCAGTATTAGTGGCATGTTCCAGACTATTAACAAAATCGCACAAATAAACAAACAGGTACTTGTTTAACTGTTTTTAAGAATAATTACAGTACTTCCAACAGCATAACACAATTGGTACTGCTGAAAAACGAGGCTGACATTTCTAAGTAAAAATTTTTCCAAATTCCCAAGAATTATATATATATAAAAAAAATAATCATTCGTACAATCTTGGATGCATTGCCTTAATTTAAACATTAAGGCACAATATTACAGAATTTAAAAAGAACATACCTGAAGGGGTCATTCCTTAGATAAAGCGTGGCTTGCTTTAGGGTGGCCATGGATTCAGCATTTACGTTTTTACTTAGTAGAGAGTACTACCCTTAACACACTTTATTTTTGCTACTTTTTTATTTGGTATACAATGCTAAGTCATTCAAACAAATTAGAAAGCCAAAAAAAGGGTATTAAACTATTATTTGCAACTCTCTCCCTTAATCCAGAAGCAGCATATTAGTCTTTCTAATGTTAGTAGAGTCAAACTAAAGTTAGGCACAAACAAATTTATCATAAGTAGTTCACTGCACACAGACAATAGCTGTGTGGTAGGCTGTAATTTTAAATGCCTTAAAGTGCATCATGCAATTAAGATTAAAGTAGTTGGCATGCTGTAATATGAAAAACAAGCTATTGATTGTTTCTGCAAGATTAAAGTATAGCGCAGAGGGGAGACGGACACAGTGATCAGACATTACACACAATGGAACAAGCATTTTCAGCAGAGGAAATTAAGCAAGCAAATTGAGAAAATAAGTTTCATGCCTTGGGTAAGTGGGAAGAGAAACCCAAGATAATTTTCACATCACTTAGAAAATGATGGTCTTGTTAAACTAAGAGAATAATAGAAAGACGGTGTAGAAATATCTGCATGGCTTTTAGTTATTTAAACTTGGGGGTCTTCACAAACTATCTAGGAAAGCTGAGAGGGGAGAAGGCTGGGATGACAGAGAATGTGTGTGTCTCTCTGTTTGCACAGTATTTGCAGGAAAATGCTTTTCCTATGCCTGAATTGCCTCTTTAAAAATTTATGTATGAATTCACTCAATTAGAGTCTCACCAAGAGTAAAGAAAGATGAGAACAGACAACTTAGAAATTTTGAGCAATTAAGCATTTCTTTCAAAGCTTAAGAAATAAACATTTGTGCGCTGATGGCCAGAAACAGAAAAGATTTTTTCACTTTTTAATGCATCAAAAGTGGTCATTTCCGAGAACACCAGCTGTCATTCTTTTATTTCCTCAGCCAAGTAATTCCTAACATATTCTCTCCAGTAGAATGCAAATACCTAAGAGCAGAAAAAAACCTTTTGCTTTTTAAACCTAGTTTATAAAATTTGTTTGCATACCAAGTGCTGTATGTCAAATAACAGAAGTAACAACTAGCACCATCTTATTTGTTGACTTCCTCCAATTCAAACAGGCCAAGATCAATAGCATCATAGATGTCACAGCAATTGACAAGGAAGGGGATACTTCTTGAGGTGTGCACATATTTTTTGTGGCACTAGATCTCCAGCATTAATAATTCCAACCTCATCAGTACAAGTATTCACTTCTTGTGAAGTATAATAGAAGCTTCACTTACTTTCGCAAACAATTCCTGTTGCTGCCTTAGAAGCTCTTCTTCCGGAATGCCGAGGTTCTCCAAGCGTGAACTGGCCTTTCTTCTCTTTAGTGCTACTGTTTTGCATTCTTGCAAGACTTCTTTGACTTCACTGATATATGAGCCAAACCCCAAACTTTCTAGTGCTAGAAAGAAAGAAAGAGAACACACTGTTTATCTTTTACAAAGTTTTTGACAATAGGTATAAATTTCTCAATTTAAGAGATTTCTTCATTTTAAAAAAGTAATCATTTGTCCATCATCTGCTGACAGAAACCTGTGTTCATAAGATCTGACAGATATATTCCCTGTCTCTTCTATGCCATTTAGGGATCCATGTTTTCAGGCTAGAAAAATTAAGGCTGCAAAGCAGTGTGCACTTGCAGAGGATTCATGGCTTTCCAATACATTTTTCTGGAGATAAACATTCTTCTTCAAAAGGCATCTTTTTCCCATCTTCTACATATCAGAATCAAGCAGAATTTATACAACTAAGTAGTCCTCCCTATCTGAATTGTTAACCTTTAGTCTCTCAGTGATGCTATCTTTCCAGTTCTGTTGTAAGTCTTCAGTAGAAGGTAAATTAGCAACCAGTAACAGAGCAGAAGCAAAATGGTCACAGATCCTTCATTTAGGCAGAAATATTACCTTAGACCTACGAATTTTAGCTTTTGTCTGTTAACATCTAAATTTGTCTTTCAAGTGCCAAGAAGCTAAAAATGCATCATTTACACATATGAAGTTACACAGAATTACGTATGAGCTCTTCAATGTTTTATTTCTCAACAGAAACCACTTCATTTATCTTCATGTGAAAATATATTCAGAAACTAAAATCTTGCACTTTTACCTGCCCAAAGAAATCTGAAATGCAGCTATATCCTGCAACAACAGGCTTTCTGAAGAATGCACAAGTAACAGGAAGGATTATAAAAACCCAAGTGTGACAAAAAGAACACACTCTATTTCCTGATGTAGTTATTAGGATATGCCTCCAAACATACACCACCCTAATATTCCTAATTCCACTGTAATAAGTGGAACTTATTACAGAATACGCTAGAAATATTACATAAACATCAGTTATACTAGAAACAGGTTCAAGTCTCAGTTTAATAAACCATCTGGTTAATTTCCAGTATTTACATAAATCAGAGTTTCCTTCACAGAATGATAGTTGTTTTAATCTTTATCTTACTTTATTTCACCCTTATGTCACAAGCTATTCAAGAAACAGTACTAAAATAAACTGCACAACAGCAGTCAACAACTCTTGTAAACAAGCTCTTGGCTACACTAACTCCAACTATATTCTAACATTAATTTTGTAAGCAACATTTTCTGATGCATAATTACAGCAGCATGCCATTGTATGATACAACTAAACAACAACCCAAAGGCATTCACTAGGTTTTCAGCTTCCAACTTGTAGTCAAGGAGACAATTAATACACTGTCTTCAACAGGGCATTACAGTACAGCTCTTTAGTTATGCAGGACAACCATTCCTTTAGCAGATAACATTTGGCAAATGAATTTACATAATACCTATTTCTTAAGAAAAACAAAGTTAAAAGACAGACTGATTTAAAGATAATGAAATTTCTCCAGAGACAGTATATGCCAGTTCAGACAGCCCACACACAGGCACTGTTCAATTAACGCATAGTTTCTATGAACCTGGGACAGAGATTTACCAAAAACCTTTAGCAACTCGATTAATCCAACCTCAGAAGACAGGAGGCAAATCCACATCTCATGGTCCAGAACTGGTTTTCTAAGCAGTCTATATTTAAGAACTCATGCAATTTTAACATGTAAACAGCATATACAGTAGACTAAAGCAATAAAATTTTATACTATGGTTAAAAAAGATAAGAACTCTTAAAATTTTAAGAAAAGTGTAAAATTTTTAAGACTCTACAAGTCTAACTTCTCAAAGACAAACCAACATAGCAAAAACACATAGGTGCTCATCAAAAGAACATTCTCAGTGATTAGGGTTCGCAATCTGCTACATCAGAATATGAACGATGGCCCAATCTGCAGTCAACAGCAAGATGTGTTTTTAAGGAAATTTTAAATGGCCCTTAAAAGAAAGTATATTAATGCAAAGGACTTGGACAGTTATGTACTGTATATAGCACACACACAAAATCCTAAAGAAAGCATGTGACGTAAGCAAGCCAGATTTGCACAACTGTTCATCATAATAAACCTATGAAGAGCCATATATGCATCACAGGTCTAGTGCATCAACATCTTGCTGGCTGTGAAACAACTTACAAAACTTACTACCTTCTTGAAGCACATCAAGGCTTTACAGAACACATGCACAGAATAAATATCAACCCCTTTATACCAGCACAGTCCTAAAATATGGGACAAGTAACTGCTACTTTAGCAGAGCTACTGTCAGTACCCTAATAGCTCATGCAAAGAAGCTACAGGATTTGCCATCAATCCGCAGCCTACCTTACTGCACAACAGGTCTGTGTAGACCAGGCAATCAACCTAATCACGTCCATTAAAATGTCGATTTAGTATCTCACCATTTTCAGAATTCAATGGAAGTTCAATTTCTCATAAAAAAGCCTGCTTTGTCATGGCTCACATAACTACCAAATGAGGCTATTTTCTGTTCCAGGATGGAAGGATATTCATTTGCTTATTAGAGCCTCAGATTCACAGCTGGGTTCCTGATGGTGGGATTCAACAATAAACACGAAGACTCTCTCCACTTAGGACTATTACATAGCCTTGATGCTTTTCGACACTCTCCAGGGAAGCTGCTTTGTGTTTTATTGCTACCAGTGAGTGCTTGGCAAAGTCTGAGTACATCTACCAAATCAGATCTCTCATGGGATGCAAGAAGCCTCTGCTTTTCTTTCCCTATGCTGTTGACAACACTGTGCCAGTCAAGTGGTAGTGCTACCACACAATGAAACACAGCAGGGACTTAGTCTATCTGAAGCATAACCCAGTGGCAAGTGGAAAGAGTTCTAGATCAGCACATGGTCACACAATCATTTTAACAGCACAGCAAAGGAAAAGGTGTCTTAAGCACTGCTGCTGCCAAACACTTAAGTACAGTGACCAAGTGCAGTTTCACACTACCTCTAACGCAGTTCAGTGGCAGGGTGTCACCAACTGCAGTGCCTCTTTCCCCTTCCTCCTTCCCAGTGAAAAACCCTTCCTGCTCCTTGCTTCCAATCTAGTAACTTCTTGTTTATAGGAACAGTCAGATCAGCAAACTCATCTGACAGAAACCTCTGCTTCCTCCCTTGATTCTCAAAGTCAGTTGTATCAGCAATTGCTGGATCCAGCTCTAGGGAGGGTACAAAAGGATTCCTCTTGGCAGCATGCTGTGTTTAGACTGGACCAGGTGTGAGGCCATTAGCCTCATCCTACTTCTAAATGAACTGGTTTAAGCATTCGAAAGGAACAAGATATCTGGATGACCACAACAAACATATTTCAGTTACTTAAGTAGTTAGCATCATTATCCAGAGCTCCATTAAGAGGCAGTCAAAGCTGCAAGTATCTAGAATGTATGAAGACAGATAAAACCACTGAAATAGTACACCTGTATACACATTTTCACTGTTTCCAAAATGAGCCATGTAAACACTCCTACCTCACAAAGGGATCATCTGCCAACTAGCCAGCATCTGGAAGAAGCCAATAGCCCACACACCTTCCTAAAAACAAGAACAGCAGAAAATCCAAAACCAACTCCTATCTCTGGAGCATTACAAAAAAGTTTTCCTTAGCAATATTTGATGAAAAAGTACAGATCTAATTTGGAACTCCTCCCTAACTCTAAAATCTTGTAACACAAAGGCACAAAGCCCAGTAACATACCTGGTTTGGGCCCCCCTGCTGATGACACATGCACACCCAAGTGTGAATATGCAAAACCACACATTTTAGTTTTGTTTTCAAAACCATCCAGACTAACCCCAGGGCAGAAGTAGGTAAAATCTTTACTAAGGACCACCACTAGTGGGCAAAAAATATTGTCATTCATTATTGCAATCCTAAGTATTTTATGATTCTATGATATCCCACAACCTTAATAGGTCATGTCTTGTCCTGTGTTAAGAACTGAGCTCAGATGTTGTGGTGGTCATTTGAAGAAACTATCCATCTACTAAAAAGCATCATCCCCAAAGTATGCTCCCACATGCAAGCACGAGTTTTACGCTTTACATTCTGAACTTCTATGATGTGGCTGTGCTGCTGAACTTCCAGATTTACATGTATTTATTAATACTAAAGTTCATACACACCACGTATTTTCTTTTGCTGTTCATGATCCAGTCAAGTACTTAAAATTCTCGTGGTAAGCAAGCTGATACAATCTGAAGGAATCGTTTTGTTTGTTTGGTTCAACCAGATAATCCCAAAAAAACAAATTACCAAAAAAACCACTTTTTCAATTAACTTGATACCATCACAGTACTGAAAACAGCTGTATTACAAATGCTGCTGTTAAAACCTCCACTAGACAGCACAGTACTTTCCACTATTAGTGCTACAAATTTGTTTGCAGCAGACACTGGTATCAACAACCTTTTGCTTCAGCAACAACGTGAATGATTCCTGACAAAACATGCCTGCTGCAGACTTAAGGATGAGCAACGAAAGTCTCTGTTTGTAGCAGAATTTAAAGAACAGCAAATGAGACACAGACAGACCTCGCCTTTTACTGAAGCAAGGGGAAAAAGTCAACAGCAGATGCGATGGCATCAGTCACGTTTAAAGGCTTTCTACAGCAGATACAAATACTCAGTACTACAAGGATAGCCCTAGAGGAATCTCCTTTTTATAGGATCCAGACAGGACGACTCTGGATTAAAGGCTGGGCCCCACAAACTCAGCCACGCATCTTTTGTCAGCCTCCAATTGGACATTTAACACATTCAGGATCCTAAAACACACTGTGAACGAACTGTGCAGAACCACTCGCTCTGAAGCTGACCTCGTTTCACAGGTTCGAAAAGGACGAATGGGTTTGGTGACTTCACCCAGAGCATCACAGACTTCTCCGGAGCACAGGACGAGGGCTGGTCCTGGGCACGCTCCACAGCCGCTTTCATCACACAAAGACAACCTCCCCTTGCAACGCGACTGACAAGACACGCTGTACCTCCAGACCCTTACGAGATCCCCCGGCCTTTTGCGTTGTATAGAGGTGAAAAACAAAACACAGCGGAAGCAGCCGCTCGGGGACGGACAGGAGGGGCTCGCAGCTCGCAGACCCGCGGGGGACACAGCGCCTACCTTGGATGACATGCTCCGGGGAGATGGTTTTCTTCTCGGATTTGTTGCAGATCTCGTTGGCCTCGGAGGAGATGAGGTGGATGAATTCAGTGCAGCAGTTCACCACCAGCTCGCGGGCGTCGTTGGCCACGCGGACGTTGGGGAGCGTTTCTTTGATCATCTTGTTGATGGCAGCCCTGGGGATGGTGAGGTCGTCGTCGTTGCCCGACGACGAGGCCATCCTGGCTGCCGCTGGCTCCCGCGCTCACGGGCTCCCCCTCAGACGCCGCGCGGGCCTCCAGCGCGGGGCGGTGAGGGGGGGGGAGGCGGGCGGGGCGGGCGCTGACGAAGGAGGGAGGGAATGAGGGAAGAAGGAAGGGTGAGCGGGGCCAGCGGGAAGCGGGACCAAGAAGGGGCTGCTCAGGCTCAGCGCTCCCTCGGCCGCGGCGCCTGCAATTGCCACCTCCACCACATCCTTCGGGCGCTGGCGCCGCCGCCTTATGAACGGCTATGGGAAAGGCGAGCCGCTAAATCACCCCTGTACAGCGCAGCGCGGCTCGACCCGGCTCCCCCGCCGGCGGCGGCAGCGTCCGGCCCAGTGGTGCGGACGGCCGCGAGGCGGAAACGGTCTGATTACGGGCTCGACCTGCGAGAGACGTCGCTTCCGCCGGAAGCGGAGACGCGCTTCCGCCGCCTGAGCACTCCCGCCCCGGGAAGGCCGGAAGGGCGGGCGGTAGCACGTGTGGGCGGTGGTAGCAATGGCGAGGGGCTGGGTGCCGCGCTGGGTCACCCCCCCGGCAAGCGCCTCGTCTGCGGTTTGCCCAGGAGCGGCAGGCGTTGCTGTGGGTTCACCGAGGCGTCACCTATGAAGCGGTGTTTGCTGCTTTCACCTGATCGGTAAACAGTACCGTGGGGGTTTCATGGAGCAAAAGGAACCAAAGCACACGGGCATTTGTGGAAGGCCCGTTAAAACCTGCAGTCCTGGTAGCACCTTGCTGCTTTGTACGGAGACAAGGAGGCACAAAATGTTATCAGTTCTAAGTAACGTTAAGTTTGATGGCTTTGTAATGGAAAATAATTGAGGTGCTTGAAGGTAGTTGACATAGTTTTAGGTCCTTAGGACCTTAGTACAAAAAGTGTAAGAAAAACAGAATAGAAAAACAGGACCTGGGGATGGGGAGTATCTGGGACTAGCAGATGTCCAGGATGGGAGCAGTTAAACTGATAGGTAGAAGGACAGGATGGTTGCTATGTTTGTGGTGTTAATGAATCCATTAAGCTGGTGTAAACATCTACTGGGGAGTATCAGGGACTAGCAGATGTCCAGGATGGAAGTAGTTAAACTAACTGATAAGTAGAAGGACAGGATTATTGCTATTTCTGTAATGTTAATTAAGCTGGTGCTTCAAAGACTGCCAGAAGTTATGAAGATTATTGGAAGAAGTAAATGACCCTCAAAGACCACCACCACGTTTTTGTATGCATGCGGGAAACTTCCTGGAAAATGATGTAATTCATGTGTAGCCTCAGGAATATGTATGTATGCCCAGTGACTATATAAGGATGGCTTGTATAGCAATACAGTGATACACTTAGGAGGAGCTATCCCCCGTGGCTCCCGGCACCGCAATAAAGAGTACCTGCTTGTCAACTTGAAAACTTTGTTAGTCAGTTTGTTCCTGCAGTTTTCTCTGAATCAGTACTGGAAAGGCAAAAAACATGGTAGAGCAGCCCAAGCCAAAGCTGCAGGCTGGCGACAGGCATACAGGTGTGATACTGATACGCTCCTGCTCTTGCCATAACCCTGCCCTGAACCCTAACCCACAACAGGACAGCGGCAAGGTCTCTGGCTGCACCTTGGGGTGCAGGGGATGAGTGGCCATGCTCCCTTCAGCCTCAGCAGCACTGCTTTCATTTAACTCCTGCCTCCCCACTTGCAGCCTAGCTGCTATTCCCACCTCTCCCCCATCCATGCACTGATCTTGAGGTGCAGGCACCAGCCTGGTATTTTGGGGAAGGAGGTTTGAGTTACAACTGGGACATCGAAGAGGCCTCCAGCTGTGCACAGGGGCTGCTGCGGGCACTGGCCACTGAGCACCTCCCCCTGCCTCTGGTCTGCCCTGGTTTTGGCTGGGATAGTCATTTTTCTTCCCAGTCGCTGGTACAGTGCTGTGATTTGGCTTTAGTCTGAGAACAATGCTGATAACGCACTGATGTTTTAGTTCTTATGCAATAGTACTCCAAGTCAAGGACTTTTCAATCTTTTAGTTATTGCTCAGTGATTATTCTAAGTCAAGGATTTTTCAGTCTTTTAGTTATTGTTCAGTAGTGATTACTCTCAGTCAAGGACTTTTCATCAGTCTCTCATGTGTTGCCGGTGAGGAAGAGCACAAAAAGCCAAGAGAGAGCACAGCCGCGACAAGCTGACCCAAACCAGCCAAAGGGGTATTCCATACCACAGCACGGCATGCTCAGGATATAAACTGGGGGGAGTTAGCTGGAAGGTATTCATCACTGCTGGGGGACCAGGCTGGACAGCAATTGTATTGTGCATGCCTGCAGTTGGCTGGTTGGTTGTATTCCTCTCTCTCTCTATTTCCCTTTTTTTTTTTTTTGCCATTGATATTTTATTTCAATTATTAAACTGTTCTTACATCAACTCAAGTGTTTTGCCTCCTTTTTCCCCCCCGATTCTCCTCCCAATCCCACAGGGATAGTACTTAGTTGGTGGCTGGGCTTAAACCATGTCAAGGTCCTAGAGAGGTGCCTCCGCACCCCTACACCTTGGGCCTCACCAAAAGGGTCATGACTGCAAAGCAAGCCCAGCATTCCCTGGAGAGCTGCCTATGCAGGGGCTGCTGCTTGGCTCCTCAGAACCAGCCTTTGTGGAGAGGCAGGGCAGGGCTGGGCCGCTGCAAGTCCCAGGATGGAATTCGATTTAGGCTTAGTGAGAAAGTACTGGGGGAAAGATAAAGCCAGTTCCTGAATCCCCAGTGAGCTCCAGCTGGGCTCTCTCAGTGAAACAAGGACTGCTACTGGAAGCTGCTGAGAAAACTGCAGCCCAGAGGCCTGAGGGGCACCTGGGGCAGCGCCAAGGCAAAGCTGGAGGTCAGAGAACAAGAATGCTGTGTGAGAACAGTGCCAAAACCCAGGCTCCAGCTCAGCCTCAGCAGATTTGTAGGACTAAGGTGAGAGGAAGAGAGGGAAAAGACCTCCTCCTCCTGCTAGCATTTTGGTTTAATACATACCTGTTAGGATAGCTTGGAAAAGGAGAGCCTGTGGCTCAGCTTCAGTCACTCAAGGCACTGTAGGCATTTAATGGATTAAAATTACTTCTTACTGATGCTATTTTGTTGTTTTTTTCAAAAAATAGTACCTAGACAGTAAGAAGATATTTTAAAATGTTTTTAAAAAAAACATTTTATTGTCCACTATGTGTAATATGCCAGTAACGACTGCATATAAAGGAAGCATTCAGAACATTATATATATACACATAAATATTTTAGTTGTGGCATTTTAAGATGGATAATCCTTTCTCTTATGTTACTGGTAAATAGACCTGATTTCTGAAAATTCAAATACTATTATGAGGGATTACTATACTACTACTGTTCTAAGAAGTAAAAAGAGAAAATATTTTATGGTATTAAGAATCTAAACAATTACATAAAGTGCACATCTCTGTATGTATTATATTCTAGTAAGTGAAGGGGATTGGGTTAATACCGAATATGCAAGTATCAGTCAATACTAATGTTCCCATGAAAACAGATCTCTCTAAAAAGCAAACACTGAACAGAATAAACCCATTTTAATTTCAAGGTTCTACAAACTGTAAAGTTCAAGATAAATGCATTGAGCTGAATATCCTGGCTAAACATCTTAGCCAAACTCAAACATTTTGAATGCCTTTTCACAACTACAGAGCAAAGGCATTTGAATAATAAGTTGTGTTATCAGTAGCTACAACAATTCCAATTTGCACTATATAATCTCATAATTATTCTGAGGTTTTTCCCAGGTCAAAGCTCTTCCTACTTCTCCACCTGAGCAATTTGATAAAGTTAAGACTTGCACTGAAGATTTTGTCATGATGAAAAACCATTTTGTAGAATATATCAATGGGTAGGTCTCCATTTGGATCTGCATATTTCAGAGTTGTCATTGGAGTGTACAAGGTGTTGGTCTGATGGCGAAAAGGTGGATTTTCTGCAAGAATTACCTTTACTGTATGCTGTCAAGAATGAGAAGTAGAGTTGTTAAAGAATCTTTACCAAACAAAATAAAAGCCTAGCTTTCAGTTAAGCAGAGAAAAAATGGAAGACTAAAGTGCTAAAATAATGTAAAATCCTGTATGTAGTTTTATTAGAATTTCACTACAATGTTTTCTTAAAATACTTTATATTAAATATGCCCTATCCCTGGCAGTGTTTAAGGCCAGGTTGGACAGGGCCTTGGACAACATGGTCTAGCGTGAGGTGTCCCTGACCGTGGCAGAGGGTTGGAACTAGATGATCTCAACATCCTTTCCAACCCTAACTGTTCTATGACTCTATGATTTTCAAGGCCATGAGTACTTCTTACTTAATTTTTAGCCCTACTTCTGTTTATGTATACCATGGTGATAACACCTTAGTTTCCTGAAGACTCCTCCAAAATTATGCTTATATGCCCACAATAGGTAGATCCTTTTTTTCACAGTTCACTGGGTAAGGATTGGAACCATGCACTTCGCAGCAAGATCTGGGAACATTCAGTTGACACTGAAGTTCTTCCTTAGCAGCAGGCACCTGAAATCAGTGTCCTCTTCCACAGCTTTGCCTAAATTTATCTTCCTGCAGGAAGCCTCAAGCACCAGAAACGACATCCATGTATCTTCTCTTGTGCTTTGGTGGTCTGGGATGGCTGACTGAATTTCACATTAGGGATTATGAGTGAGATAGAGAGAACAGCAGCGTTTACTAGTGGTTGGAACCATGTGTAGGAGTATGATAACACTGCAGAATGTTCAGATTTCACCAGATGATGTGTAAGTGCATTTAACACCTCAGTGGTATTTATACTACCATTAATAGTGGTCTTCAATACTTCAAAATGAACATTCTTTTAATATTCTAAAGGGGTTGGTTTAAAACTCTCCAGAATCTCATGCCTTTTTAAAAATTCATTTCAAATTGTGTCAATTACGTTTAATTAAATCTAATGCTTCTATCAAAAAATAAAAACCAACCCACCAGTCAACCAGTGCATTTGTAAATTACAAAGAAAACAACAGCAACAACAACAACAGCAGTCAAGAAAAAAGGAAGATGGAGAATTGTTGAAGAGTTACCTCTGCGACCTCTTCAGCACTTTGTCCCAGGCTCTGAAAGATTTGTTTGTAATTTTTAAGGTAAATATTAGTAAACATATCAGCTGTTTCTTGATCTGCAGCTGAAAGATCCATTTTCATTCCATCTTCAAACACTTTTCTTTCAAACTCTGTAACTACGGGGCCTGGTTCAATCAAACTTAACCTGTTCAAAAAGCAAGGATATAGTGGTTATCAACTATCCTCTGTGGGAAATACACCCCTCTGTCCTCCTCAAAAAGGAACGTTGAGGAGTTGTACTGTGAGTACATGTTAGCAAGCAGTATTAAAACAGGATGTTCTGTAAAGGGAAGCCATGCCACGTCATTGCTGTCATGCTCCTACCCATCCACATGTAGTAGTAGAAATCTGCTTAAATTCAGTGCAGTGCTGTAACTTAATTCATGGCAGAAGCGAGTGCAGTTGTTACTTGCTGTCTCACAGATGCGGAATCTAAGGGTGATTTATGCACAAGAACATATCAAATACTAAGAAAAAAAAAAATTTAAAGATGATAACAAAATTCCTTACTTTCTGGACAAAATCCTACATTGATTTCTTTGTTACAGCTTTCCTATAATAATACTACAAGTAGTTCAAAGAGGAGGGGGATTTGTCAAGCTATCAGTGTTACATCATGCAATATCTCTCTGCAATATTGTAATAAAATAAAATATAGAGAATTTTGCTGCTGCCAAATCTGGAAAATCTTATTTGGCTTGGTCGCATATTACAGCAAATCCCTGAAATACAGTTACTAGTCAGTTCTTTCCTGGTTCTTCTCTCAGGGAGCAACTACTTCCAGCCACTCTTTATCAAAACAGTCTTTGGGATAGGACCTCTTCCTAGACTTGAGTTCTGATCAGGCTGTTCTTCAGGACTAAATCAAGGTATTGACCTTGACAGGAGAATTCCAGCTGCAGCTGGAATTAAAGCCTTTCCTCTTGCGTCACTCTTCACACCAGACCTTGAACTTTTTCCATTCTACTTTCATTTTTTTTAACCTCCTTTTTGCTGTTACTTTATACTCTTGAAATCTGACTATGAATTCTGGTATATCCTGTTTATCATTACAATATATTTGTTTTAAATCCCTCCAATCTTCTCAGAGCAGTATGCTTCTCAGTTTGGATGGCGCTTTTTGGGATTTCCAAGAAGCAGCTATCTTTTCTCGCAGAGCACAAAGGCTAAATGCTTGGATGCACTAGATAATTTACAATTTTTGGATATCTCACAAAGAATAGTAGCAGAATTATATGAATGAATGTGAATATACATGTGACAAATCAAAACCCAAAGCCCCGTAGATGATGAACAGGAGGACCATTCTCTTAAATACTGTCTTAAACACTAAGTAGTACACCACATTTTTCTCACTTTCCTTCCATCTCCTGCCAATATAGGTATTGTGCCCTGTGTTTCCTTTTGATTGATTTCTACTTGCTTACTCTCTATGATAAGTCCCTGACCTTTTTTTATCTGTGAATTGCTTAAGAAGACTGTTATCCTTTCTAAAGGAGAATATTACAGGTTGGTATTAATTGTTTTATTCCTATGATACTGTACGCAAGAATCTTTTCAGAAGTGTTATATAAACTGTATCTTATCCAAACCTAAACAGCTTTTAACTATCCAAGAGAACATGTTTATTTTATCATGTAGACATTTTTATTTGCATACGTAGTGTGAAGAACATGGACATTTCTATGCCTTTTGTGATATACGATTTCCAAGGGTTCCTCAATCTGTTTCTTCTGGATAGCAGCAAGCTTTAAAAATTTGTTTGCTAGCTCTGAATATATTTACAACTTTCTAAAATACAAATACACACCAGTGGATCAATACTTACTGCAGTTTGAACTTGAGCACTTGTATAGCTAAACTTTCGCAGAATCCTTCCACAGCAAACTTAGACGCAGCATAAACATCATTAAATAAGATACCTGATGGTGCAAACAAAACATCTTGAGAACATGATTGCATTCAACACACTAACAGTTTAAAAAACTCTTCTATTTTCCAAAAATGTCTAGTCTTGCAGGGAGAACATTAGAAAAATCCTTGTTTATACTGAATCTAAATACTGAGGTTTTGCCTATATTCTCTAAATTGTTTGTTCTAAGAAAAAATGCTTAAAAAATGCTTTTCCTCCACCTAGCTGATGATCTCTTGGGATGATATTAAATATTTTGTAGTCTAAGACATGAAAGTGTCTGAACATACAACACCATCTGCATTATTCATTAGCAAAACTTTAATAGGCTATAGATAAACACATAACCTGAGCGCAACACAGGAGATGAGATTAATGCAAGAGATCCAGTTTCAATGTGAGTGATTTAGCAAAACTATTACATCAATCCATCTAGTGGATGGTAAGTGTTGTATTAAACAATAACAACTCTTGAAGTTTGACTTTGGACCCTTGCTCAACAGAATAATCCAGCTAAAATCAATGCCACTGTTGTAATAATTGAAACAAATACAGCTAGACTGAATGGAATGCAAGAGTGAGAACGTCCTCATCTGTCATAAAATTAGACTCTGTAATTTTACAACAGGAGAGACTTTACAAAAAGGTAAAATTGTCCACAATATGATTGGATTCTATTCCATTATTATTGTTCAGAGTGTAGTAAGCATGTTTGCCTGTTCTCAAAATCTCTTCCACTAATTCTTTCCAATAGGAAAAGTAATGCTAAGCCCTGTTTTCCTGATAATAAAAATAAATAAATAAATAAAAGAGTTAAAGCAAAAAAAACCAAAAAAACCCCCACACACATATCAATTGACTCTAAGGGTTTTGTTGTTAAAATGTCTTGAGAGTTGTGTGGCAACATACAACCTCGATGCATAAAAACTATCAGGTGTATCTAAGTGTTGTGCTTTTTATATTGGAACTTCAGCATTCCAATGCACAATACTTAGATATGCTTTTTTTTAAGATAAAGAGGTAAGCTTAGATTTTGAACACTGAATTCTTAAAAAGCAACTTTGCCTTGTATTCCCATAACACTGCTTATTACGACTATATGTCCGCTCTTTCTCCTCTTCATATCAGGCAAAATCTCCTTCAGGAGTCGAACCAGTCCAAAGAAGTTGGTATCCATCACAGTTTTCATCTCATCTATGGTCTGACATTCAATAGGTCCAATGAGCCCCATTCCAGCATTGCTAACTGCACAAAATGGTAGACAACAGTGAGCAACAACCTGAGTAAACATTAATTCAATCTTTACTGGAAAGCACTTGAAAGTAAAATGAGGATTAAGGATTAAATGATCCTTAAATAATCCATAAAGAAAGGATTAAAATACGTTATTCTGACACTAAAGTTTTGCAAAAACACTTCCATACTTTTTAATTATGCCTTTAATACAATTTAAATTATCTGATATTTTGCATTTTAACAAATTGATTTCTGATTAGTCTCGTTTCTTTCAATTATAAAAATGCTATAGAAAAATGAGCCAAGAATCATCTGGATTTGTTTATGATTCAACATTAAGAATTTAAAAGCTATGGTCTGCTTTTTGTTTTGTTAACATTCACATCTTAGAGGGGAAAAAAGGAAAAAAGAAGGAAAAATCCCCAAACCACCACACTTCCAGAATGATTGCTAGAACTGGCATTCTGCACTACAACTAGTATGCCAAGTTAGAGTATAATACAGTTTGCAGAAGCAGCTTTTTAAACAGTGCTTTAATAATTAATCAAACTAAAGGCAGGTCCATAATTTTCTATTAGGGAAGATTTAATAGTTGATGGTGTAAGCAATTCCCATCTAAGATACATTTTTAGCAAACCATTATGGAAATATTTCTTGTTGAAAGATTTGTAAAGTGCAGTTACAAATCTCAATACAAAATGAAAGTATCCTTGCTTTCTTTGCAGTTCTTTTACTTGCCAATTACCAAACGCTGCTGCTTTCTTAGTACAGACAGCTGTTGCCTTCATTGTAAATAGGGCAACAATTCATTGATAGGGCAGAAAACCTGTACATGAAGACACCAATTTAGGCAAAAGTTCTCACATTTACTGAAAACTGGAATTCTATCCAAAACACTTCCCTGTGTTCAAGTTTCTCCTTTGTAAGCAGGGAAAACAAGCTTCCCTACTTCACAGAAGCATGGTGAGATTTAATCCATTCATGTCTGCATGAAGTCTTAGGAATCTTGAACAAAATACACTATGTAATTATAATTATTTTGGTATATTAAAAAAACACATTAATGAAATTTCTCCAGGGTATCTGAGATGATGCTAAATATAAAACTGATATCTGTTCATAGCATAGACATCCAGTACTTGCCTAGGATATCAATCCTTCTGTCAGGGATACTATTCACACAAGCTTTAATAGACTGTTCATCACAGACATCCAGTTGTTTAATTTCGAGGGTTTTGCCCAGCCTTCGACCTGCAGCTTCCTCTAGTGGCTCTTTCTTGGCCAGATTCCGCATTGTGGCATACACTGCAACACACCAGAAGTAACAGTTACCAGAAAGAAAACCTATTCTGTTCAGTGTTACTAAGAAGTATTAAAGAATATTGATTTTACATCCATATCTTAAATACAAGTGATGATTAAAACTTCAAGTAGAAAGAATGTATTTCAACATACATTGTTACTGATATCCCAGAGTTTGGGAAATCTTGGAAGTCTGGGAAATTTTTGCTGTGAAGAAATTCAAAAGGAGAATTAAACCGCTGTTTAATTCATACATGCAGTATATGAAGATAATATTACCACCAAAATTTAAATAATGGTAGCAAGTCACGCTGCTGAATCAGTTTTAGGTACCTAGAACCTAATTTTAGATTCCATAATATCCTTTTATTTTTTTAAATCACTGTCAACATGTTTAGAACAACTTTATTTTTATTAAAAAGAAGAAGGCAGATACTTCCTTAGGTGGCAAAAAACATCTTCTCGAAATATGAGTTTTATCATTATTGTGGCCTAAATACACAGAAAACTATGAATCTGCATTCAGTCAGTTAGCAGTAGAATACTGTGAGAATAAGTGTGAAAACCTGAATTACCACACATTGGTGTATTCGCCTTGCCATCCATTGCCAGCCGTAGCAAATACCCCATTTTACAGCAGAAAGACAAATTCCAGCCCCTTTGTTCACCCTCTTAAAGCACATTTCCTTAAATGTGCTTTAAGGAAAAAACTGCAAATATAAGAGCTGCTTTCCTACATGAATTGCTGTGGTCCTCAAATGGGTATGTACGTTCATTCAACAAAGATTTTAGTACACAGAAGTAAAGCTAACTAAGCTGTAAATGTATATCCAAGGTATCACAGTACAGACACTTACAGCTATTTCTTTTTACACTGTTTTGTGAACCATTCAGTTCAAGTAGCTGTTCAGCTGCAATACACATACAGAAATACCATCTCCTTAGAGAAAGCAGTGTATTTTCACTGTATTGTATTTTCTTGACAGTAGGAGGAGGGAAAGTAAAAAGAAACAAGTCACCAAACTGAATACAATCACTTGTTAAATCAAAGAGAAAGGCGTTAGTACCGCCTTGAAGAATATGATTTTATAAAGATAAATAACAGATACAGTTACCTTTAAATCTCTTCTGTTCATCTTTTGCCATTTTTGCTGCTAACGCCAGTCCAATTCCTGAGGAGCAACCTGTAATGAGGACATTTCTTCTTGCCATTCTTTTCACTGGGTGATGCAAACAAGAGCTCTTGTTCAGAGGAGCAACAACCTAAATGTGCCGACAGTACAATGCAATTGGCCTTTAATGCTATCTCCAGCTTTCCTGAGTCAACAAATCTGCAAATGCACACCTGGACCCTGTATGATTAAGGGATAATCTCCAACCAGACAAGAACAGAAGCAGATGCTCCTGCATGAGCTTATAATCAGCATTATCATCATGGATTATATTTAATACAAAATTTGATTAATCTTCAAAATGAGACATTTGTTAAGTACATGGATTATTTTTTTTTTCAGTTGTGGAATAACCAGTTTGCATACTACGGTCAGGACAAGCTTTGCCACAATTCCAACCAGTCTGTAGTGTCAAGTTCCCCACTCACACCTATGGAAAGTAAACTACACCCAGAATGGGATCCCTCTTCCTAAGGTGTTCAGACTTCACACACTTACAGCGTCCTCCTCATTCTTTTGCAACAGAATGATAAGTGTATTTCTTTCCTGATGCCTTACTATTATAAGAGTCCTAAAAGGATTTTCAGAAAAAGTAAGTTGAGAAACCGGATGTGGATTTTTACAGAAACAAAGTTGTTTAGAGAGATTCCTCACATTTCTTTCTTGTACTGTTCCCAACCAAGAATAGGAAAAGTTAGAAAGTATGCTGGCAGTGGCAAATAGCCAGCAAGACCATCTCCACTCTATCCTTGCTACTGGACCCTGTAATATCTTTGAACACTTCCTAGTGTCAGAACTAGCATGATGTCTGATTCAGTTTTAGCTTTGGAGAAAATACTCCACCAACTTTGTGTATAAACTCTAAATTAAACAGACATTTGGACTGGCAATTTTGTGCAATTGGCATTTAACATACAGCAACTGTAGGCATGCTACATTCAGAAAGAAAACCAGTCTCTGGTGAAATTTATAAGTCATCCTTTAATAAGCAATTAGCCTTCTGAACAGCATTCAGCTAATTGCAATGCCATTATAGCAGAAAAATGTTTTCCAGGATTCAGTAAGCCCATGTTAATGCAATGCAGATCGGTAGAATAAACTTAGCATTCCAGTATTCACATTCATGTAAGTTGGTTGGTAACTCAAGAAAAGTAAGACTCTATAGAAAAATTTAACTGATATTATGATGTTAGAGAAAAAAATATACAAATGTCCCTCCTTTCCTAAACAAATTCACTTGAACAATATAAGTGGAATCATTAACTTCTTAGGCAAGCAACAAAGCAGCAAGATGACATTCAAAGTTAAAACGTAATTATTCAAAGAAAAATGTAATTATGGTTCTACTTATTTATCAGGTTTGACCCACAGTTTTACCACAGAAGTTGGCATCCAGATACACAATTTCAGTGCAAATGCTGTTTAGCTGATTCAGATATTAAGCAAATTGCTTTTGCTGCTCATGCACATTTATATTTAGTCAATGTAGGAGGAGCAAACGATGCTTTATGCAACACTCTCTTAGTGGAGTGGAATACCAGTAGTGTTGTGATGCAACTGTAATTACAGATGGGTTACATTTTCCACTTGAAGTCCTGGTTTGAAGGGCTTACATGTTCCTCTGGTTTAAAAAACTCTCTCTGAAATTTGATGCATAGATTTCTAGCCTGAAGGAAAATGGATGTGCCTAAAGAGAAGAAAACATTAAAGTAGTATAATATTTTTCGGTTATTACACTGATCAACCTAATTGTAATGTTTTTCATTTACTGTTATGTAGAGGAACAAATAGCTTTATTTAAAACACAATATTTTTTTTGCTACATAATAATTCTCATAACAGCAAAATAAATAACCTGAAACTGCAGAAATACTTTAGATGAGTGTATCTTGACCTTGTCAGAGGTAGCAAAATAGGTGCCTGGTTTTGTATAACCACTTAAAGTTGTATTTGTGGAACATATTTGCATTAACAGGTAGGTAGTGAAACACCTACTTGCTACCCAAGGAGTTTAGCACACTTCCACCTGCAGAGCTGCTGAAGTACAACAGATAGATTTGTTGCCTGAGATACACTTTCAATGTACAAAACAATTAATTTAAAGCCTTATCTTTAAATTACAATATATTCAATTCTCTTCCTCTGCTTTATGTCAGATAACTTTACTAGCTTGATTTTCTAAAGTACAAATCACATATCTTAACACACATAAATCATGTTTGCATTTAGCAGACTCAGATTTAGGCCTCATAACTGTATTTGCAGTTTCTGATGCTTACGTGAATATGAAAGTGTTAAAAACTGAGCCCACTAGTCCAGTTTCTACCAGCTAAATTGTGTAGTACTTTTGGAAAACTTGAAATAAATATGCTTTAGAATGCATAGTTATGATACCAATTTAATCAATAGTAAGTTTTGGATGGATTTTGGCTTGGGGAAAGAAGAAAAATAGTTCAAGCTTTATGTCCCTGTCCCACACTCATTTGCATCTTAAAGGTAATGGAACATACTGCTTGGAGTAATGCAAACAGGTTTTGCCAGTGTCTCTTATCAAATCAGTGTCCCAAAACATCTTACAAACAGGTCAATTTTAGTAAGATATTTTGTCTGCAACACTGGGGGAGGGAGGAGAATTGATATTCCCAAACAAAAATTGTTTGTATGGTAATACCATTGCGCTCTTAAGTTAGATGTGAAACACAAGTACGCAGTTTAAAGTCCTTGGGAAAAAATAAGAGCCAACATTAATTCCTGCAACTCAAGATACTTAAAAACTAAAATTTATTTCTCAAAAATAAATTAAGATGTTAATAATAACAACATCAAGGCAATAATCTCAGAAACAGTTGAAAGAGTAAAAAAGGTTGCAATTTGTTTCAGTACAAATAACCATATTCATCATTTACAAATACAAAATTTCCTCTTTGAATGCTCAATTATGTTGTTGAATGCACAATTATGTTGCCAGCAACAGCATTCCTGGGTTACTGCTTGTCCAATGAGCAACATTCCTTCCTTCACAAGTCTTGCCCCTGAAACAAAATACCTGTGATTAGAAGCTTCCTTTAAACTCCTGCATTCAGTTCACCATATCTAAATCCATTTGTACCAAGATGTTACTTTTCAATATTAAGATTTATCTTACAAATTCAAGAAAACTAGCTGCAGGTCTCAAATCCATGGTTTCTTCCTCAAATTCTGCCCCCCAGCCTGAAGTAACTAATGCATTCTTTTCCTGTTATTGAAGTGCATTTCCTTTAAAATGAGTAAAATGTACACATTTTTCAACATATATTAAGTTCTAGTAGATAAGTAGGAAAATAAGATCCAGAACATTTTGAAGGGAAAAAAAATCTTAATATACAAATTGCTGTAAAAATGTACCATTTGAAGGAGCACTCTTTTGAAATAACTCCTCTGTGGAAGGCTTAAGGCATGCACTGCATTATCATGTGCAAGTTCCTAAAATTTGGTTTCTGAGCATTCAGGAAGTGTTTGTAAAACCCCTATCAACTGTACCAATTATCAAGAGGAAAATAGCCTATGGTTTCTACCAATACAAATGGGGAAAATTTTATCAACATTAATGTAAATATTCCGGATTTTCTAAAGGATACAGAAATAAATGTAGGCAAACACGGTATGTTTGTGGTTGGAGGTTCAGCCCTCACTCCCCTCCTTTGAAAAACAGGCTTATATGGTGGACCTAAATATTTGACAGTTCATTTGCAGAAAAACACCAAACAGGAGTTTTAGCTGATCAGACAACCAGTCTCTCTAGTATACCATATGGAGCAGCTATGCTTACGTTAGCCAGTACTGTAGCACAACAGAGGCCATACCAGCCACTGATGTTGCATAATATCCCATTATAGTATGGCTCCTGTTAATTATAAATATCAAAGTGATTATGTTGTATCTATACTTGTTCAGCTTAATACTTATTCTTCATAAGGAATGCTATAAATAGACTACACAGATATCCATCAGTAGCACATAAGCAGCTTACAGCTAACAAAGGAAAGATTATGACAATAACTTTTAATTACTTTTATACAGGTATATTTTGACAAAAACATGGTAAAAATTACTCTTTTTTTAAAACTGATCTTTGTAAGCACCAACTTTTTCCTAACTTCATTTACCATTTTTAACACAATTTCATTTCTCATTTCAGTAAGAAACTGGGGCTATATAAGATCAACTCGTTTAAGCCAATCTCTTTCTTAAGAAATTATTTCAATTTCACAGAAAAGTGAAATGGCCACTTTGAATGTTCAGAAAGATATATCCTCTTTCTTTATTTGGAATACTTACAACTACTAAGGGTAGCAGAATGCTGTATTGTTACAAGATCCTCACTGCAGGTTAAAGCAGAGTGAGAACAAAGAACAATTCAACTACAATATCTGTGACTTGATCATTTTGTGAATCCCAAAAGGGCAAAATGGACCAGAGGAAAAAGAATGAGACAGACTATACCCCCAGGCAAAGCACACAGACACACTGCTCTACACACACATCACTCCTTTTCCCCAGATAGATTAGGCAATTGAGTTGTTAGAACTAGGACAAAAGGTTTCTGTGGAAGACTGGTCAGTGAGTCTGCAGTGTGTTACTAACAGAGAAAGTCTTTTCTTACCCCATGTTAATATACTCAACTTTCAAACAAAGAAGCAACCATATCATAATCTAAATGGCCCCTCTGCTATGTGCTTCATACTCTATGCAGAATGCTTCCAAAATCCAGTGTTTTATCTACTTACTATAATGAAAATAAACCTGAAATTTCATTTACTTCATCCCAAGTCTCTAAAGGAACATGACTGGGGTAGGTCTATTTTCAATGCCTTTCTTATATCATTCTTTCATGATGCCCCCTACATGGCATTCCTTAGCAAATAAAGTGACAAGACAACCTGTCTGGAAAGGAAGGGTCTAGTCAGCAGTTGTACGGGGGCTAGCTAGGAAATCCTTCAGAATCCTCCCCAGAGTTCTAGGAAAAGTTGGCAATATGTTAATGATAAGTGTGAAGGGTAGCAGCAGGCACTGTCCTGTTCTCGACTGTCATAAACAACCTTTAACAGAAATCAAGATGGAAAAACTGACATTGCTTTAATTTGCAGTGAAAGAACCTTCATATTCATCTGTGACACAGCTAAGTCCCCATAGAATACAGACCAAGAGTCTTTGGTGACTACATAAAAAGAAGATTTCTCTGATATCTTATCCTAGGGAAAGAAATAACATCCAAATGCAGCATAATCAAAAGGGCAGGAGCCAGTTCAGTTTTGGTGTTTACCCCTAGTTGGCAAGCATCTTTGACTGAACGGACTTTTGCAGAAAGCCTGCTTATCTCAAATTGCATTGTACTTGTAGAGAGTGATTCATGCCCCAAAACCAGATTTGTATCACTTCATAAATTGAAACTTTCTTTATTCTATCTGCATGTTCCCACTCACTATGCCAGAAAATTCCTTCTTCTCATTCCTATAAGCATGTTAGATCTCTGTGCTCTTTTGTTGCAATTATTTTCACAAGACAGATAATCAAGTCGTAAGAAGCTCTCATCATACCGCATATTGTTTCATTTCATTTCAGGGAAGACCATGTCCAGAACATCAGGTTACTAAACATAATCAATATTCAGAGTTCCTCACAAGGCAGGCAATTAAGAGTGTGCCATTAAATTTGTTATTTTAAATCATTAAACTGGTTTAACTTTAGGGGATTAAGATTCAGGAAACACCAGGATATAAAATGCAATTACTTCGAGAGAAGTAATGACACTTCTAAAGAGACACTGTACCACTTCTGCTAGGCAGTTATGGCAATAGCTTTAAAAATTTATCATTTGTTGTGTGTCCAGGGAACATTTTACCTTTTCAAGAGGTTCTAGTTGTTTCCTTTCAATTTTTTTCTTCAGCTGATTTATTTCTTGATCTCTCTGGAGCAATTCAAACTCCTTTTCACGAAGCTTGTCTTTGGAATGTTGGAGTTTCTTCTCTAAGCTGTCAATCTGAACAAGAAATGCAACTAAATCAGAACAGATATTTTACTGAATTCAGAACAATAAGAACCCTCCAAACAAACAAAACTCACCAATACCGTGAGTATTACCTCTGACTTTGGAATCCCTTGTCAACTTTTTAGTTTATACTTATTTTGTCAACATTTTCCTTCATTAGAGAAAAGCAGTTTGGGAACTATAGCATATAAAGTAAAAGAAATAATTTCATTTTTATACTGGTATATCCCTGCAAAAGTTTAAATCTTAATTATTTAATTGAAAAACATAAAATGTTTTTGGTTGTACATTATGTAGGTACTCTCTTCCCTGTCCCTACAATAAGGAACCAGTTTTACTCTTCTAAGTTTGAACCTGGCCAGCTACTGTGTCCCAGGACCAGACTTTCTCATAGAATTAACTGCCCTTTGTTATAGAAACAGGGTTTTTAATCTAAGCAAAAATTACCTGTTTATTGCATTCCTTAATTTCTAGCTCTGACTTCTCTAAATTGCACTGTAATCGAATTATTTGTTGTTCCATTTCTCCCCTATGTTCACGAACTGTCATATCCAACTGTGTAATCTGGAGGTAAAAAAAGGAAGAGAAGGAAGTACTTTAATTTGAACTAGTATGCAGATTTTAAGTAGTATTACAAAATACGAAAGCAAAAGGAATGAAACTAATCCTTTGTAGTCTCAAGAATATTTTCTCAAATAGTCAATGTACAAATGCAGCCAAGCTGTTCCATTTGAAAAACAGGAGCCAAACTCAAGGAGAGAAGAGGAAAGTTGGGGAAGTCCGTAACAGAATATGTTTGGTCCTCAGATATAGAGAGCACAAACCTAGTTCTCAATGTACTAAGCAGATTACTATACTAACCCATCTTGTAAGAAGGTGCCAAATTTTGCCAAAGCAAAAAAAAAAAAAAAATCCTACTGCTTTGATAAATTGCTTTTAAATCCCCACCCCTCCTTCTCTCTGATTCCCAAATATTCCTGCATACACAGGCTGGTAGCTCCTGAAGGAAGCAGCTATTAGAAGGCTAATTATAAGTGACAGAAGAATAGTTTTTCCATTATGGGTGTCAAACCCTGAAGTCAGACCAAAAGACTGATATTATTTCAAGTAAGCTACAGAAACTTCTTCACAATAAAGATACTGTTTTATATTTACAAGCTGCTTTAGAGCTAATAAAATATGCCACAGAGCAAAAGGAATCTATCATCTCCAAGCACACTTCAGTGCAGATCTTCCCTTCATTTTATCAAACATTTAAGATGACAACAGTTGTCCTATAGCTTTATTGCTCAGGATGAATTATGGGACAGGTTTGCACGAGGCTTCTGTTCTATCAAAACAGTAGTCTTTAATCCCTTAGGGGAGCACAAACTGATGTTCCTGGTATTGGCTTCAGTAACACACAGCTGGTTTTGAGGTTGACACTGGCTATATTAACAGTATAGGCTGGAGTGATATGTGAAGGCAACTAAATCTAGCAGGCTATTTGTAAGTTACCTACTATATAACAGGAATAATTGTCTGTAACATACTTAAAATGATCTAACCTGAGCTGCTCTTTGTTTCAGTTCCCAATTCCTTTCTTTCAGTGCTTGGTCCATGTCAAGAAGTTCTTGCCTTCTGTCTTCAATTTCTCCCTTGCAATATCTGAAATTCTCATGTTTAATTCACATTCAGTTGCTTAGCTTCTAGTACCCAGCTTGAAAATGATGAGATCTATTACTTAAAGCTAAATTACTTTAAAAGGTGAATTAATGAGTGATTGCAAAGAAAAAACCTCAAATTAAATAATTCTGTTAACTATATTCCAGGTGGAGATTTCTCAATAACTTTGTCATTCAAGTTATTTAATTGGTTATTAGGACAAGGTGTTCTTAGAAAAGAATAGCAACATTAATTTATAGCCAGAAAGGAAATTGGACAATTTCTCTGTAAAAGAAAATAGTTCCTCTTATTATTATTTCACAGCTTTGGGATTCAGCAAATAATTTTAGTTGATTTTAAATCAGAATTAAAAACAAGGAAAAAAGAATTCAGCACCACTCTTGGAAATCAAAAGTGAGCTGATGAGCTATTGCATCAACTTACCTTACAGCCACAAACCTAAAACTTACAGAGAGCTGCCAAGAATATAAAAAGAGACCATCCAAACTACTTGCTATTCCTAAGGAAAACTTAACACAGCTAAGTTCTCATGATGGAAAAGATAACAGCTTACCTGAGCTCAGTTGTTAGATTCACGATAGCAACTTGCTTCTCCTCCAGAGAGGACTGTGCATTCTGTAATGCATCTTGCAATTCCTGAAGCTGTGTTACACTGATTTTTAATTCTCCATGGGCATTCTGCAATGCTGACTCTAGTTCTGCTATTTTCTGTAAGGCTTCCCTGTGGCAAGTCTCACTTTGAAACAGCTTATCTTCTAATTCATTCACTGTTTTACAAACACACACAAAACACAAAATGATCAATCATCAGTATGATGATTAGTATGCAACACTGCTGCCTACTAGCACTTGTACTATTTTTAGGAAAATGTGGAAAAACAGTGACTTCTGAGGTTATACAACAACCTTTTCATGGTACCTAAGTCTCTTTTTATTCATCTCAATCTATAACTAACTTGAAATATGAGCATGTATCTAAAAACATCTGGCCAAGGAGAAAATACAGAGACATAGTAACTGAATATGTGGTGTTCTGAAAAATGCAAGCAAAATTGTAGTATGCTTCCTGTTTTAAAAAAATGGTAAAGTTAAATTAAATGGAGGAAGAGGGATGTGAAAGTTTGTTATTTCCACAGTACTACAGAATCCCAGACTGGTCTGGGTGGGAAGGGACCTTAAAGTTCATCCAGTTCCAAGCCCCTGCCACCGGCACGGACACCTTCCACTAGACGGGGTTGCTCCAAGCCCCGTCCAACCTGGCCTTGAACACTGCCAGGGATGAGGCATCCACAGCTTATCTGGGCAACCTGTGCCAGGGCCTCACCACCCTCACAGGAAAGAATTTCTTCCTAATGTCTAATCTAAATCTCCACTACGTCAGCTTAAAGACATACCCCCTTGTCCTATCACTACATGGCCTTAGGAAAGGTCTATAGACTCTCTTTTGGGGTTTTGTTTGTTTAAAGAGCTGAATTTTTTGAATAACACATGTCATTATTAAACCTATGTGTGTTGCTTGACTATCACATTAAGAATCTGCATTCCATTTTACAAGGAAAAAACTTCATCTGGGGTAAAGGTGCACCCCACAAAAGTGAGTATTTGTAAAGCTTTGTTAAAAAAGCTTGGGGGGGTTTTAGGATTTGGGGTGGGGGTGGGGGGGTTTTAACTATGGAATTACAGATTAAAAAAAAAAACAGTTTATCATGTTTTGACTCTGAGGTACTTGATTATAAAACAGGGCAAAGGAAAAATGTGTAATCTAGTACATACAGAAGTAATAGCATGATGAAAGGAAGCCTTAGAAATTACCCTCATTTGCCTTTTCATTGAGTTCTGATCGTGCTTCTTCCAAAGTAATATCCAATTGATCTATGTGCATTGCTTTGTTTTCATCATCTTGTTTTAATTGCACAACTTCTTTTTCCATACCAGTAAGTTCATTCCTGCACTGATCCATCTCCATTTTAATTTGTCTAAGTAAAAGAAGCAACCAGAAAAAATTAACCTTGTAATAGCAAAAGCCTACATACACATGTCCTCACATGGTGTAAGAAGACAAGCATTTGTGAGTAAATTAGAATTAAAAAGTCATGTTATGTAGGCTTTTCTTGTAATGAAAACCATATTCTTTAAGACTAGCAAGCTCTCCTAGAGTCTACTATCTAAAATGACAAGCAACTTGATATATGTATGATTTGAATTGCATTATGAAATTCCATCTTAAGGAGATAAACAGGTTGCTGGAACCTGCATTAATTCCACTGGAAGACTGTTTCAGAAACTGATGCCTCCGCTAGCTAAAAACATCCTTCTGATTTCCAGTCTATGCTCATACAGAGGCTGAACTACATAGCTGAATTCAACTACGTTCAAGTACATAGCTGAATACCATTTTAGACAGCAGTCTTTCTTATTGACGTATCTATCTGCAGAATAACCTCTTAGTTATTCTAAATGTACCTGATCGTGCTATTAAGTTCATCCACCTTCTTTCTGTTTAAATCTGCTTCCTGAGCAGCTAGGCAACGCTTCTCCTCTACTTTTCTCAACTCATCTTCTGCATAGGCTTTCTGCTTCTGAAGCTCTTGTTCCAAATTGGATACCTATTGAAAATTTTTAAAAGTGTTGGCATTTCAACTTTACATACCAAAGAAATATACATGTTTGTCTTGCAACTCACATAACGAGAGTTTTAACACAACTGATTTCTTCATAGTCTAAAATTGTTTATAATTTAAGACTAGAACTTTGCAGTCACATTTGAAAGAAACAGTTTCTAGTAAATACAACAAGATCCAACTTTCTGAATTTCAGTGCATCTCTCCTTAATTGCAGTCTAGGGCTTGACTTTCCAAGTGTTTAGCCATAATAATGCTAGAGTTTCTGATAGCATAGAACCTAGTTTAAGACAAAACAAACCACTAAAATCTTTATTTTAGATATATCTAAAATAATAACTATTAACTCAGTTACCAAAGAAACATTCTGATTTTAAAGGTATTACAAAAGCATATATAAAAGCATTTAATTATCTGTCTTTATAGGTAGACACTTCTCAGCATGCTGTACCTGTTTTTCAAGTTTAATTTGATTATCTTCCAGCTCCCCATTTCTAATAGTTTCTTGCTGTAACATTTGCTGCTGATGATGCAAAGTTTGTTGTAGAAGAATATTTTGTTCACTTGTGTCCTGAATATTCTGATCTTTTATTTTTATTTCTTTCTGTAAATAAAGAACCTGAAAACACATTGATTTTCCATTACAGTAACACAGTTTTATTTACACTTGCATCAGCTATTCTCTTCATTCTTAATAAGCACAGAATCATACCTGATTCAATAAAACTTCTGGCTCTGAATTTATTGCATTACAGTTTCAACAGTATGTAACACATTTCTTAATTCATCACTGAGTTGTACTTTATAACGTGAGTAAAGAAGCAACATAACAGCCCCAGGTTTTGACTTCTTGCTTTCTAAATTTACCTAAACTGGTCAATATTTTAAAAACATCTATAAGAAAGATTTTTCATTTCTAAATTAGTGAATTGCTTTTCTTTCTGTCACTTTTCTTTATTTCTCAGCAAGTGCTTGTTTTCTCCTTTAGATTTTGTTCTCAGTCCTCCCTTTTATTTCTTCCTGCCTCTATGACAACAATCATTCCAATAAAAAGCAGGAATTCTGAGTGCCTATCTTGTCATGTGCTGAGTGGTCTGATTTCTCAGTGATGAATTACAAAGCCTCACTTGCTACCCTTGAGTTTCACACAGCATCCATCTTATACTGCATTTCACATGCAGTATAAGAACAACAGAATTTAGGGATTAGAAAGTAGCAGTAAATAACACAGGCTTATGCATAACACAGACCATCGATTTCCATCTAGTTACTCTTGTATAGGATCTAGTAATCTCCAGGTGACTCTACCTCTCTCTCAGCAAGTAGGGCAGCACTGACATGAACAGCCTGCTATGGTAATTAGTTCATGTGGTTAGGCATCCTCACAAATAAAAATTCATACTAATAATATTTAAACTTAATTCTTTTGTTCTTTCATGTAGTACTGGAAAGTATAATAAAACTCAGGGGCTTGAAGTAAAAATTTTATGTCCAGGACCTCTCCCCCGTTATGGTACTTGAAACACAAATCAATTACGTGCACCTAAGTTTGTATTGCAATGGTGCTTTCTCAATTTTTTCCCCAAGATAATGTTTTCTTTCACTTAATTCTGATTTTGTTACTTCTTTCAACAGTTCCATTTATCTTGGTAGTTCTTTTCCCTAAGCTTATCTACTGATTCTTAGTTATGATTTTCCCCTTTATCCTCAGCCTTTTTTCAGCTTACATCCTAGTTCCCATTGCAAATGTTTTGTCTATTTCACAGACAAATTTTTAGATTAAACCATTGGTAACAAGTGTTCTCTGCAATACAGGAGAGTTGTTCAAACAAGCTGTTACCTCTTCAGACTTCTTCCTGAGCTGATTTTCAAATAATTCCTTATTTTCTTGTGACTGATTCAGATAGAGTGCAACTTCTTCCTTACACATGTCTAGTGCTGACTCAAGTTGTCTTACCTAATTGAATGTAACAGATTACTTAAAATTCAATGGCATAATTTTTATTAACTAATCTAAAAAAGAAGTGTTAAAACCCATCTTTGTGCAAAATCACTGAAAAGCTTATTTTTATCCAAAGAGTATTAAAACACACATAGAAGATTATGATAAACTTCAAAACTGAAAAAGTATTCAGAAATTAAAATTACTTGTGAAATTAAATTACCGTACTTTAGACTGTGTTTAAATCAGATGAAACTATCAGTTATGAGGAGGTATTCCAGTATTTTTCAGTAGCTAGAATTTAAAAGCAAACGTGCCCAACACCAAATCATTAATCTACCACGTTATTACATACAGAATTGCATAAATAAGTTCCTAATGATCACCATGTGAGTTGTGGCAAGTCTTTCTCAAAAGTAACACTCAGTTCTTAAGACAGGTCCTCTCAGAAACCTACTGAATAGTCTTATTTTTTTTCTGCACTGACAGTGCCTGAGTTTTACTAAAAGCAAAAAGAAAGCAACATCAACGCTGTTCATCTATTTTACCCTTTTAATATTAATTTGGATTTGAGTAATCTCTAACAAGCATTTTATAATCTTGAACAGATAAAAATTATAATGAACAAACTCCAGAGGTCTCAATCCAAAGTAACTGAACTTTTAACTGTTCACTTTCAGTGCTAAGAAGACTTTTCCTATAAATGAGAATTCTCTTCAACTTAGCTGCAGATTGGCTAATGCTTAGATGCTACCAGTTTTCTAAACCGTAATGGAATGTATACCCCTCTCCTCCCCTAGATCAAGAGCTTTCTGAAAAGAAGTTAAAATAGGCCTTTATTTTAAATCTCTGGAAAACATCCCAAATACTACAAAGCCACTTGAATAGAGAACTGGTCCAACACAAGTTCAGAAAGAGCATGCTACCAGCTAAATACCCAGTATCTTCTCGGTGATATCCAGAATACTGAATACTGTTTGAAACCTGTCTGTGCTAAATCATCACATGGCAATGGTTTATTAAAGTACTGTTGGCAAGTGCTGCATTGAAAATACTAACCAGGCAAACACTAGGAAGAGGCACAGATGGCTAAAAACATGACCAATAATATAATATCACATGTCCAAAATGTATGTTGTATCTAGAGCAAAAATCTACATAATATTCTTTGTTAGATGTTTTACTTTGAGTAGAACAAGCACAAATCTGACCTATTAGTAACTACAGTAATTTAATAAAGCAATTATGCATTGCATAATCTCTTACTGCAGGCTTCATCATACCACTTTCAATTAAAAATAAAAGGGAAGATTTCAAGTTAGTAACTTCTGAAATATTTACATGAGACAAATTTCTATAAATTTCTATAAAGCAACCTTATTATAGTTTTTCTATGGAGGATAAAAGGAAATACACCATTACTGCAAACTTTAAAACTATTAATTGAAAATTACAGAGAGCTTACTAACCCTGACTGTTTCTTCTGTTAACTGACTTTTCAGCATCTTCAGTCCTTGATCTTTCTTGACATTCTGATTTTCCATTTCCTGTGTGTACACATATTTTTATTCAAGAGAACAACATGTGAAGATAGTCACAATAATCTAACTAATAAAAACTCATACTAAGAATCAGGAAAAAAAAAATAGATCAGTGTATTTAAAACACAATTGTAGGCATCCTGTATTTGTGTACATCATATTCTGAAGTGAATCTGGTTCCTGATAGGTGTCCCTTCATTTTCTGCAGCAGGAATTATTAAAAGGAATAAAGCATTGCCATAATAGAATGTTCTTGGTTTTCCACCTGATGCAGAATAGAGACAAATATTCTTTATCTAGATCTCCTTCCTCTGATTACACTGGGAAGCCCTAGGGGCAAACCAGAGGCAAAACCAGAATGCTGAGATGGAAAATAATAAAAGGTCATTAAAGTTTGTACAATATATAGCTGTAGCAGTAGGAGATGTGGACTAGATTCAGTCAATTACTCAAACAAAAATTAAGAAGCAAAACCATAAGGATCTTAGATTTTCTCCTGTTTTCCCATCTGTTTATTGATATGCTTTTTATCACCATTAGTCACTTGCTTGATTTGCATTTAAAGAAAGACTTGTTTGATTTGCATTTAAAGAAAGTCAAGAGCCAACCTTACCTCTCTGCTTTCTATCAGCAGCCCATCCAATGATTCAATGCGATGCTGTTTATGTATAACATCTTGTTGCAACATAGATATTGTTTTCTCTTGCTCAATTAATTGTTGATCTTTCCTCGCCAGCTGTGTCTGAAGCTGTCCATAAGTAATTCATGGTTCATTATTTTAATAAGCTTTTTCACATAATTTGTGCATCTAAATATGTCATTTGGTTCTATTCACCCATCACTTTAAGAGTGAAAAGTAAGTACATTCCTGCCATCAGCAGTACTGCAGAGTCTTAAAATTATCAAGAAATCCTAAATGCTTAATATTTTAAAGTAATAGGAATATCAAGAGAATGAAGGCAGGCACAGTGTAATTGTCTGTCATCAGCCAAGACAGTAAGACATGCATATACGTTTTCTAGTAGAAGATGAAAAGCTTCCTCAACAGCTAGAAATAGCCACAGTTGTACTCCTAATCACATGGAGGAACAGAATTTTTCTCTGAAGAGAAACCTACCAACACTTCTCCCTGAACACAGATGCTCATGAGGCTCAGGCTGGCAGAGGTTCAGCAGGCAAGAGAATATTGTTAGAAGCTGTCCTGCTCTAACCCCAGTAGGCAAAAAAGTTATACTTTACAGTATCTTCTTAAGTCCCTATTTTCTTCAGTTAAGCAGAAAAGAGGATATGAAGATCTTGGAGGGAAATCATGCAGTTACATAGTGTTAGATGGAAAAATGAACTAAAATCAGGAAATTTAAGAAGACATAACGTTATAATGTAAATTTTTAATTGGACAGCTGCCTCAGAATTACTAAAAAGACAAAGAAATTAACACAGACAAAAAGTTACCAAGTGTATCACCCATACATACAAGCACACAGAGAAGCACTTACTAGTTCAACCTGTTTCTCCATCTTTTTGTGCTGCTCAAGGTGAGCCAACTTTGTTTTTTCAAAGGCAGAAGTTATTTTCTCATGTTCTTCACTGACAGCTGTTTCCAACTCATAAATGCGTCTGTTTTTTTCCTGGGAAACAGCAACAACAATAACAACTTAATAAAAATACTTAGCTGTCTCATTAAATAGTGTTTTATTTGATGATTGAGCTGCTAGATTTCATAAAAGAACAAGATGGAAAATAATAAAGTTATACACAGCATGTTTCATCTCTAAGGATATCACACCTATAACACAGTTATAGGATGCCACTAAATGCAGCTACTACATAGAGACAAAGTATCTACAAAGGTGGACAGCTGGCACAGATTATTACAACTGGAACTATGAACTTCTGACAAAGACAAAAAGCAACTCTAGGTTCACATCAATAGATGGAATCTTTAAAATACAGCTTTCCATTTCAAAGGACCACAGTTTCATTTTCTAGCAACCTTAGACCGCTTCTCAAAACTAAGAGTTTGTATAACAATACCCAGAGAAGAATTACAGTGCTCCAAGATGTTAGAGCATCTTCCTCACTTACTACCATTTAGAAGACTTTCATTCACAGGTCTACATATATTTCACTGAAACAAATGGCAATGCTACAGTAATAGGACCAGATTTTCATTGCACATATCATGACAAGGAACAAGTAACATGTCCATTAATAGCTTACTGTGTTCAAAAGCAGGAAAAAAGGGATGTTTTATTTGAAGAAAGATTCAGTTTTTAAAGACTGCACTGTCTAAAAATTGCATAGATTGTTTAGTAGATCTGAAAGTCTATTCTTTTTGAATATGTGGAATACTGTTTTAACCTAAATTTTGATCTCCATTTGTGTCTTTTTATGTAAATGTAGTTTCCCACTGAGACCATTTTACCATGATTTCCTGTTCCAACTCAGTATTTCTTGTTGCAACAACAGAGTAAGCAGTAGTCTTTTCTTCCAGCTGTTTCTCAAGTACAGAAAGTTGAGAAGATTTCTTTGTTATCTGAAATTAAATATGGCAAAAAACAGCATGAAGACAACTGTTTATTCAAGTATTTGTGTATACTTTCTTACTTGTATATGCTTTCACCAATTCCATTTTAGCTACTACTATTTCCTAGTGTTATTAATTATTTATTTGGGTTTGGGGTTTTTTTGTATGATCTATTAAGCTTTATTACTTACGGGAAAAATTCAGGATAATTTACTTCAAATTTATTCAATTAATTATAATTGTTACTGCCATATGAATGAATTAGCTGTTACAGATTTATAACATGTATAGCCATTATTAGGAAATACTGTAAATGCCATTATGCTGGAATTCTGTAAACACATTAGCACCAGAATGTAAACATTAGCATTTTAACTTATTCAACCAGACAAGAGCTGAAGCCTCACTTCTTTCTTTTGCGACTCTTCAGTAAGAATGTTAATCTCTGGCAACTGCACTAAAATTTAAAGAGGAAAAGTACAAGTGTTTATTTTAAGGCTACACATTAATTCAACCATATGAAAGCAACAAGACTGCGCATATTTTCCACATAACGAATCAAAATAGTAGTAGTAAAGCTCACTATGTCAGCTTTAAGCTTTCTGACAAGTAACAAATTAAGGCTGCTACATAAGTTTTCCTGCTTGTTGAAAAGTTTATTTACAATTTTTCTTAAATAAGCTGCTAAAAAACTTACTTCTTTCTCTAAGCTACTAGCTCTTGAAGCCTTCTTCAATAGGTCTTCCTGCATGACTTGAAAATGACTGGCTCTCTGAGCCATGCTGGTCTTCAGAGAAGAATTCTCATCATCTACTTTTGTCAGTTTAGTGTGTAATTCTTCTATCTCCTTCTGGAATCTTTGCTTCTCCTTTTCAAATTGTTTGCTTATAAGTTCCAACTGTTGACATTTTCTCCTCTCTCAAAGTAGAAAAAATAAATTTAAGGTTAATTTACAAACCAGCACTCAAACAATAATCATACAAGCCAAAGAGAAATGTCATTTCATGACAGCACATTCAACTAACACATACAGTATCCAGAAAAAAACCTGTTTCTTTTTCCCCATAATAGAGCTGTGACTCATGAAAACAAACAAAAAAACCCAAATAAACAAAAAAATACCGCCAAACACCCCCAAATTATTGAAGACAGCCTGATTATGTAAGTGCCCTTAAGTCATTTCATGGAGCAGTCCTAAAGGCAATCGCAGAAACAACAGCAGAAATTCTGCAACAGCACGATACAGTGAAAAGAATCAAAGAAAATATGAAGACCTCAGCATAGCCTGCATGAAGAAAAAATACATGTGTTTATTTCAACACGATTTGTAGCTTGGATATTGATGAAAAAGTAACTTGTCTAGCAAAAGAAAGAAGAATATTGTGCCTGGAGAGAATTCCAAGGTGGCAAAATGCTCCCTGCTCACTCAAACTACATTTGTTAGCTCACAGAGATATATTTGAAGAAAAAAACCCAACACTATAAAAAAAATGTAAACCCCACCAAAAAATTCCTATTCTGTGGATTAATCAGACGGAACTGCACAGCTACTCCTGTAAGCTTACCTCCTTGACTTCTGAGCAATCTGACAGGCTCTGTTTCCAGGTCATATAACGTGCTATTTTCTTGTCCTTCATTATCATTAGAAAGATGCTTGGCTCCAGTGCAGACTGGAGTTAGATTTGCACAAGGCTTTTGAGCTTCTGCTTCTTTCATTGCCAATTTAATGCTATTATAAAAAAGGAGAAAACTACTTAACATTCTTCATACATTCTAGTTCTGATGCCACCTTATTATCTGCCTATTCTTGCCATAATTCCTTAACCAGAAAGTAATACCTTTGGTCTGCAATCAAAGGTTTATTCAATTCACAAGACTCAGAGAGAGCTTCTTTTGTTGAAGAGCTGGATAGCTGGTGTTTCAAGGGGTGCCATTTAAACTAAAAGTTAAGGGAAAATCAAGTTCAATGCAAAATCAACTTTATTGCTTCACAGCATGATTAATTCATATGTAATACACATAATTTATAGAATTTTTTTTAAAACAAAATACATTTTTATACAAAATTACTATATTCTTTTCAGCAGAGGTCACTTTGGCAATTCCAAACTCATACAGAAAGCATTTCTTGATTTTGGTTTCACTACACGTGCTCACATTTATAGTTCAAAAATAAAGACATCTGATGGATTGTGTACTCCTCACCCCATACATCTCTCTAGCCCTTCCTGACTTCCCAAACAGTTCCTCCAGTAACCCCAGTCAGTTCACAACTCTGGGATTTTTACATGACTCTCCCAATCAGTCAGTTTAATGACAAACTTCAGGCTCATGAGCCAGAGTTCATCCCGGTAAAACAAAAGTTCACTTGCAGCCAGGGATGGTGTGCCTTCTGTTTCCCAGCACAAAAAAAAAAGAAGCTCCTACAAACATCTCTCCTGCTCTGATTTCTCCATTGCGGAGGTTGACACAATATGTCTGCCTTATGGTAAATGTTCCACTGAGAAGAACCTCAGTGGAATATGATAATAGGACATCATCATGTCTTAGAGATTATACACGCATCTGAAGAATCAATACACAGAACATGGAAATAGAAAGTGTAATTTTAAATGCTGGCTGATTAAGCAATCCAAAGCACCTATTCCTTGTTCTTGAACGAGGAGACAAAATTATTTCAACTGAGAAAACATGTCACCCGTGCATCCTAAAAAAGCAAAGATATTTTAGGCAAATAATTTCTCAAGAATGTCACAGGATTTGCATGCAATGTCAGTTAGAATTGTTTAAGACACATAATACAATTTTTAAGGATGTATCAGTTACTGTACCTCTTCAGGTGTACTTAGAGACAACTGAGAAATAATGGTTTCTAGTATGTGGAGTTCTTCCCTTGAATCTTCAATTTCTTGATGGCATAATTTCAAGCGGTTACGTTGCTGTGCAATAAGTGCTCTCAGCTCCGTGTTTTCACTTATTAGAACATTTTTCTCTTGAAGTACTATTTCTTTTTCATGAAGTTCACTCTCAAGCTCCCTGATCTTCTGATCAGATTGAGTCAGCATTGACACCATTTCAGTGTTCTTTACCTCAAGAGTCTTAATTTCTTCTTTTGTGCTAAGATTCTCTTCCTTTAATTGCCTAAGAAGTATATCCATTTAAAAGGTATAGCTCAACATAGAGGATTTTCATTATTAAAAGTACTAGACAACAACACCATAACTATACTGTTTTACGAGCTTCCTTCCTCTCAAAACGTAGGATTAGCTCTGTACAACAGAACAAAGAGTTTTCATTGCTGTACTAAGCTTTCACTCTTCCTAAAGACCAAGATGCAAACTGCTATGAGCAAACAAAAGGAGGGAATAAATGACTTCTCATTCTTAAGCAATTTAATAAAGGTTTAAGTACTATCAGAAGAGTCACTGGTAGGAAATAGGTCAATGTGGCTGTAATTGTGCTGAAGCCAAGGAAATTTAAGAACAGGATAACATAACTATGTAATGATAACTAAAATCAGAATGGATGAAGATAATGTACTAAGACTGAGCTAGTCTAGCATTCTGCTACTAACAAGACAGGGAGGGTCCTATTTTTTCTCTCCCCTATCTGACTGTACTGTGAGCCAACTGTATTTTTAGCCCATCACAAATCATTTACGTTATTAGGTACCTCCTGATTTAGCAAACTGAATTAGCTCAAAGGTCCTGATGAGTGCCAAACCCAGTGCAAGTTAGTAGGGAATAGCAGTCCAGAGGAAGATCCCTGTCAAGAGCAGAGAGCTATCCAACAGGCTAAAGCTAGCGGAAAGGTGCACCCACACTGCCCACCCTTGACAAAATGGCCTAATGAACAATTGTTAAGACAGGAATGTGAGTGTGGACAGTGCATGTGAATGGGATACCTGAAACTGTTCAAGAAAGCACTTCTCCAAACCTAATGACACTAAAGACAACCAGCTGGTGGTTCTAAGGATTATTTAGAGAAAATAATCTAGAAATGTTTAAGTGTATGCTAACATTTTTTACCTTTTTAGAATTCTGGTTCATCTGTTGTATTGCCGATACTGATACTAAGTGTTCACTGACACTGGTCCTGATTTCATTTGAACTACACGTATCGAGCAGCACGTTCACAGTGACAGTTGTAACGTGCAGTTTCTTCTCAAATCACCGTACAGAGATTTTTAAGAGCCTTTGTGTTACCTTAATTGCTCTTCTAGGATGTCTAGGTCCTTTCTGTAGCTGACACACTTTTCATTCAACTTCTCTCTTTCTTTTTCACAATTAATCAAATGTTTTTCCAAGATTATTTCTTCAGCTTTAACCTTAAAAAGCAAAATTTTTTTGTTACTGTACAACAATAATCTAAGCTTCTGTGGCCAACAGCATTTTCTTAAATAAATACTATAAACATTATGCTGTGGGGATTTTGTTTGTTTTGCTTTCTTTCTTTCTTTCTCTCTGGTAAGCCTGTAGATAATTCTGTCGCTCACTATTGTGAAGGAGAGGAACAAAGAAGTTGGTTTTTTTCCTGCAATTTGGGAAAAAAGTAATGTTATTTTGGTTTAATATTTTAGGGCATATTTGTGGTTGGCAAGGACTTTTTCCACATTCCACAGGGAAAGAAGTCTAATCAAATAAAAATGCTCTGTAAAAGCTAACTGTCTCAGGCCTGTTTTTTTGCTCTTCCCACAAGGCCAGAAGCATTAACAATTTTGACCACAGGAACTTTGGGAGATTACTTCATTTTCATCTTATCTCTTCTCTAGCTCATGTTTCACTGAACACCTTATACAGATGGAATCAAAAGAATTCTTTCAAAAGGATCATATACTTTTAAAATGTAAATTTCCCAGCAGGCAAGCAGGAGTCAGAAGAAACATAGGCAGTATTAGGATACCTCAAAGATGCAGACTGTCCAGACTGTGAGAAGACAGTTTAAAACTGAATAACTGAAGTTCTAACCACAAACAGTTGCTTACCCTGTCCCACCTCTCTTGTGACTTTGCCAACAACAAGCAGAAACAATTGACCCACTGGTGAACCTGTTGCTATTAGCTGCCTACCTTACTGGAAAAAGCAAAAACCTAACAGCCCAGCAAAAACAAGTGAAGAATAAACTGTTACCTTTTCTAATGTTTCAGTTATTTTCTCTTTATACTTTTTGAAAGCTCTTGTCAGCTCCTCCACGCTCAACAAAGCTTCATTTCTTTGTTGTTCTGCCCTGCAAAGAAGCATAGCAATTTTAAAATTCACAAAGTTCAGTCATTAAGCAACTCTCCTCTAGATACTAAAAACAACTCCTGAAGTAATCACTCCAAGTAATTTCCTTTCTTCTTCCAACTTTCCAAGCCCTAGATTAAAAAATTTTTCACGAGGCATAAATTAATTTTAAATATAATTTTGGCATAGTAACATAAACAAAATTCCGGTAAGAACAAGAATGTTTAAACTGATTCCTCTTCAAAAAAGAGTTTGATTCAAATCATCCACCTGTCCCTAGCAGTAAAAGCCTGTTTTACAGACTGGATTAGTGTGTGTGATAAGGAAGCAGGAAACAGTAATGCTCCTTAAAATTCAAACTGCTTAATGGGAACTACCAAAGTTTTTGATACTGAAGGGAGCATTCATGATGGAATTATGGCGAGACTGACAGGAACTGATCAAAGGACAAATTATTTGGGGGATATCGGAAAGATGGCATCAATAATACTAAAGGAAGCTGAGACTGGGATGACACCAGGTAAGCAGCTGTTCAAAGCAGAAACCCAGACTTTATTTTGCTTTATTACTCTGTGCTCCTTTCTCACTTTCTCCTCTTGTTATTCACTAGGGAAGTTGGAACAGAAACCTTGAGACAGGTCAGGTATGCAGCCTATTCAGGACACCCAACACAAGCACACAAGAATTACCATTGCTCAACAGCATCTGTTTTTCTTCCACTGTGGGCACTGTGAGGACAGAACAAGTGCCTCATCTAAGTACAGTCTACCTTCGGATCACTGTTTCTCTGTCTGAAGAGCGCTGCCCATTTGGACATGGCAAAAGTATTCAGAGTAGGGGATAAAAGATTTCAGAATAACAAAGAAAATAGTCTAAGTCTAAAGCACTTCAGTTTGCTTGGCCAAAGAACAGTAAGTGGTTGTAATTACTGATTAAAAACAACCTGTAATAATTGTTAATACTAATCATAACACTATGTTGCTTTTAATACACGTCAGAAAGTTAGCTTTTCTATTTACATTTGCAACTAGTAACTAAGTCCACCTAGTTCCAACCCACATTCTCTGAATGAACAGTGAACAAATAAAAGCATTTCTTCACCAGTAGCACAGTATTTCCATTTGTCTAGCTATAGGAATGTTAGAGGTAATTTCATGGGTAGGTAGACAAGCCAAACAAAGGGTTAGCATTCAAAAGGCTCAAGAAATGCTTTAAGGCATTAATTCAGGGGTGGTTTTTTGCCCCAGGCAATACAGTTAAATGAATTGTGCAGGCAGGAGTCTTGTTATTTATCCCTCTCATTTCTTTAAAATAACATTTTGGAGGCGATAGGATTGTATATGGTAGCTTCCAACAGCCATAAGAAATTACCTAACATTCCAGTAGCCACACAACCACTAGGCTAAATGAAGAAATAGAAAAGGGAAATGGGGATTGGGATGGAATTACAGCACCCTTTTCAACAGAACCATACAGACAGGTAAGATTAAGAATAACATAAAAATGTTCTCTCAATTAAATTGTGCTTCTATTACTTTCTTCATATAAACCCAAAAAATACAGCACTCAGTACTGTTGCAAACCGAGTTCTGAGCACACACTGTAGGTTCCTGCAAGACAAAGTCAAAAGTACTTCAGGAAAATTTATTGTGGACACATTTCAGCTCTCCACTACATTGTGTCTATTCTGAAGGGAAAAAATAGGTGACAAACTAGTGTACAAAAGCCTGCAACTACCAGCAAACTTCAAGATTTAAACAGTGCCCAAAGAATAAGTATATTCACACAGAATTTCTCCTTTATTTAAAAAAAAAAAAAAACAACATAGACTAGATACAATAGAATCATAGAATATCTCAAGTTGGAAGGGACACATACGGATCATCAAGTCCAACTCCCTGCTCCTTGCAGGATTACCATTAAGCTCAGCAGTGACCATTAGGAAAACCTGTGCAATAGCAGAATAGCTGGTATTAAACTGTGGAGCTAATTTGCTACTTTTTTTTTATCTCAAAGAATTTTAATATTTTATTTTTATATGTGATTCTGGGGGGTTTCGAGCTCTCTGAAACACTTCTGAGTGTTGCATGACACATGCCAGCAATAAAAGGGAATACTTCCCAGTGCTGGTTATTAATTCTGTATATAACAAACACTTCTTTTTTTAGTATTTCTTTCTATTTTTGAAGTTTTGAAGACTAAATCATATGAGTAAAAACATCAATCAGATGCTCCCTGAACTCTTGAGAGGCACAAAAAAACCCCACCATGTCATTAAAAAAACTATAATACTGTTTGACCTCATGGGATACTTGGCAAAGGTAACAAATAAATTGAAATTCAGACTGTTGAGAAAACATAATGGAGAATTAGTTGTAATTTAGAACTATGAGCATATTTTTTTAAGCTCTGTTGACTTCATCTATCAGATAATTCTTTAGGGAATATAAAGAGTGTTACGATTTGTTTGGCACTGTAATTTTTTACATTACCATTACAAATTACTGTGTTACTTTCACTTATATTTCAGATGTGGTCTGATAGTGTAGGAAAGGTCTGTTCTTAAAGCAGAGAAATAATGTGATACCACAAAGTAAACATTTGCCAATGGAAATAAACACACACTCTTACTCAGTATTCCATTTATTAAAATTGCTTAGTTACCTCTTTCCTTGCTTGCTTCGTTCAATTAACTCCATTTTCAGGTTTTTATAGTCCTTTTTATATCTCTGCAACATGTTTCCTCTTTCCATTGCTGTTTTCTGGCTTAGATTTAGTTTATCTTCTGCATCTCTATCAAATAAACAAAGCATAATTAAAAAAATAGGAACTTTTTTTGTAAAGAAACTCAATTTTTATTGCTCTCTTCTGCACATGGTGTTTGCAAAGCACTAGTCAAACACCCTACAACTCTTAAAACTAGTTTTGAAACATTCATAGTCTCCAGATTCCCCACAAGTATGTCTGCAGTCTGGAGTGGTGTCCAAAGCTCATCAATAGGCACCAGGTGTCACAACTGCCAAGGACGTAGATGGCTGACTCTGTGCCATGAGATCTGAACACAGAAATCACCATTTTTCTTTCAGAAGGAATCACTGGTCAGGATACACTTATAGGAAACAGCACTAAAATGTAAATTAAGTATTTTTACTTCTTTTGTGAAGACAGACCATTGAAATATTAATTGAATATTATATAGCATGAGATTGTAAGAAACTGACAGACAGTCGTGTCTTCCTGACAGCCTCTGGACACTGTTTTCAGTTAGCTTGACATTTGTCTCCATCAATATTTTCATGAAGAAAGAATCTTTTACTTTACATGCTGCACAATCATGTTTGGAAATATGTATGCTTGTTTACAACGGAAGATATATAGTCATGTAATATACAATCACTCTGGTCAGTTGTAAGGGCACATTCATGTTTAGCATACATTATGAACTCATTTAACAACCTTTATTTTTTTTCTCCATTTCTTGAAGTACATTCAGTACAAAACAAAACACCTCCCTCCTCCTAAATTTGGCTCTGAAGTGAAAGTTTTAAGCCCTAGATTACAGGACCCACACAGTACCAGTTATCATGACATCCCAAAGAGGAGATTGGGCTGGCAAGCAGACCACAGTAAAATGATGATACAGAAGTACACTTATTACCTGAGAATTTTATCTTGAGCCGAAACTTCTGCTTCCAAGTTTACAATCTGTTCTTTCAGCTTTGGAATGCTGACTAAATGTGTACCTAAAGTTGACTCAAGATAAGAAATCTGAAACAGAAACATATTTGGGGTTTGATTCACACTTGTGTGTGTATAAATATATACACACACATACACCCACACATTCAGATGAGACACAGAAGAATAATCTGCTTGCTGAATGATACAGTGCTCTTAACCTTACTATAGAAGATGCTTGTTCATCTACAGGATTTGAACTTCAATCTTCTAATTGATACCCTTCCAGCTCCCTAGCACCACTGCAGTGTAGTACACTGTCTAGCAGACTGACTTCTTTATATGTTGATCTTGTCTCTTGTTTTTCCTCAAAAGTTTATATTCCACTATTTGTTCTGTCCATGCCATACAAACATTTATCTACTTATTTATTTACTTATATATCTCCAGGACTGACTGAAGATAACATTTCTCAAACAAAGTGCATTAACCACAGCTATGTTTTCTTAATGTTACTTATAAGCTCAATACAAAAATATAGTTGTCCTGGAAAAACAAGTGTGTATTAAATCAGCAATGATTTATTAGATACAATATTTCCTCCTAATCCACGTTCACTTTTTCAAAATAACAATATTAATCCAAACTGAAAGGTTAAAATTTTTTATCTCCTAGACAAATGTCTACTGTGCCATTATTGTTCCCTTTATTCTCCATGTAGCTCAGACATGTGAATGTACTAAACATATTATTGAGCTATTTTCTTACATACTGTATTCTTCATTCTGTGACTTACTGGCTTTAGATTAAACTTTAGAACATGAACAGATAGAATTCATAATTAATATAGTTGGTTTGCTCATGAAGAAATAGGTTATAAACTATCCTGTTCCAAAATGAATGCTGAATATTATGTAAAAATAGAGTATTAAAGTTTTAATCTATCTAATATTTAGATAAAACAAAACCCAGCATGTTCTGCTTGGAATGACATTCAAAAGTTATGGTCACTGGGGATATTAGGGAGGTTTGTTTTTCTTTTTTGGTGAATACACTGAAGATACATACTCTTGTTTTTGACTGCAGCAATTCAAAGTTCATTGTTTCCACTCTGTTCTTTAGGTAGTGGTTCTGAGAAGTTAAAGATGCATTTTGCTCATGAAGGGCATCCAGCTTCTCCTTAAGATGTTCATTTACTTCCATGGTTTTATCAGGAGTTCTAGATACTGGGTAAGACTAGACATAACAAAAGGGTTTATATACCTTTTTTTTATATATATACACACACTTATGCACACATATCAATGGAAACTTTGCAGAACAAATGTATTTAAATCATATTACTTTTAAGACAGCTCTGTTTATTGTCTAAGAGTTGTCTGTTGATATGATTGTCCATTGCTATGCTGTACCAACTCCAAGCCCTAAAAGCAAAACAATTCTCATAAACATAGTAAAGAACAGAAAACTAAAATATTAAAAATAAGTAATGAAGTGCAATATTTACTTCAGATTTCCTTTGAAAATTCTTGCCCAATGTTTTACCAGCATTCTTCTTACAGTTGGAAAAGCCTTGATAGTTGCAGTTAGGCTGAACAAGGTCCTTCAGAGTGAAGTCTACAGCCTCATCCAAGCAGGGGCCACAATGTTCACTTGTATGAGTGCTAGGAGTGAAAGTAAAAAGTTGCTATGCTATTATTATTATTTTAAATTGCTCATAGTTTTCAAAAGAAAAACACAAAAGGAGCTACTTGTGATAATCCATTAAACTGAATAAGACAGATACACACTACAAGAGACAGGCTGATCTCATCCCCAAACACACTCATACCTGGAAAGCTCTTCCTCTACAGTTTGTAGGTTTTTTTCAGTTCTCCTCAGCTGATTCCATAATGATTGCAAATTTGCAAGGTCTTCAGCAGAAGCACTTTCAGAGCAGGTCCACATCATACAATCCACTGGCACCACACGTATGACTAAAGTAACATTGAATGTCAAAACATTGTTAAATATATGTGAAAAGTATCTGCAAAGTTACTTTTAAAGACACCAAAATAAGGAAAGTAGGAAAAAAAGAGGAAGGAAAAGAAATACAACCTAATACTGACTTGACAAATGTCACTGGTGACATTTCACACACCACCTCTCCCCACATTCACTAGATATGAGTGATATGCCCTCAGTGACGTGGTTTAATGGTGGTCTTGGCAGTCCTGGGATAATGGTTGGACTTGATGATCTTAAAGGTCTTTTCCAACCTGGCTGATTCTACAGTTCTATTCTATAAAAATCACTTTGTACAAATTGTGGGTTTTGAGAAAAAACTGAGCTCTTTGTGTATTCATAAAGTGCAAGAAGCTTCATGAACTATGAAAAGCAGAAAAGCCTGCTATACATTGGTTGTCAAAGATCCCTTGTACAGCACATCTTAGTTACTTCAAAAGCCCCATGCAGCTAGCAGGGTGACTGAAGAGGTGACAGCACATACAATCACACACTCGTAGAACAGTTTAGGTTGGAAGGGACCTCCAAAGCTCCTCTAGTCAAATCCCCTGCAATGAGCAAGGACATCTTCAACTAGACCAGGTTGCCCAATATCACATCCAGCCTGTCTCCAGGGATGGCACGTAGACAAAAATCTTTGTCTATGCCTCGCCATTCATTAACCAGCGAAACTAAAGATCAGAGCAGCAAGGATTTCATAGCAGAGTGCGAGCTGCTCAGTTGAGGGGGGCTCGGGACACCACGTCCTCACCACAGCAAATATGACCTAGTAAACCGGGCTTGATATGGGAAACGGACTCAGGTGACGCACAGAAACCAATGCTGGCCTTTTTTCCAAGCAGTGCAGGGGTCCCTCCGCCGCCAGGCCTCGCAGGCCGGCACCGGCACAGCGGCGATCCCGCCTCGGGGAGACCCAGATCGCTGAAGCCCAGCACTGGCGGCACCGGCACTCCCTACCTCAGCGCTCTGCAGAGAACCAAAGAGATGGGAGAAGCAAAAACGGGCTACCCCTCAGCTGTCAGCACCGATCCCTCCCTCACAGGAGCCCACAAGGCCCAAACCTCACCCCGCTTCAAACAGCGCGGGCCCAGACAGCCCAGTCCCGCCTCCCAGCCAGGCCCGTTCCACACATGCGCAACCCGCTGCTTCACCGCGCGCTACCGCCGCGTCCCTGCGCCGCGGTGCACTGTGGGCGGGCGGCTGCGATTGGTGGAGCGCCCTGAGGGGCCGGGCCAGGCCCTCGCTCCGCCAAGGCGGGTGTTCTCCGCACGCCGCCGGGATGGGGTTGCGGTTGTTGCTGCCGCTCGGGTGCTTCGCGCTGCTCCTGCCGCCTCCCGGCGCCGTCGAGTTCAGCCCGTCCCTGGACAGCGACTTCACCTTCACGCTGCCCGCCGGCCGCAAGGAGTGCTTCTACCAGCCCATGCGCAAGGAGGCCTCGCTAGAGCTCGAGTATCAGGTCGGGCAGGGCGGCCGCGGGGACGTCCCGAGCGGGCGGGCGAGCGAGCGAGCGATGGGCCTTCCAGCATGGCAGGGCTGACGGGAGACAGGCGGGGTGGTTCGGCTGCCGGCAGAGGCTCGCCCCTGCTCTCCTGGGGACCGCGCACCCCTCGTCCGGCTCCATCCCGGTGCCGTTCTCGAGTAGCGGCCCCGAGCAGAATGTGCGCCGTGCCTGCGGTGCCGCCGGCCCTGTGTATCGCTGAAAGATCCATGGCTGGGATTTGTGGTGGGGGGAAACCGCCCGAATTTTTACAGGGTATTTATAATTATTCTCAATAGATCACTTCTTTACAAGACTTCAAGTTGCCATTCCTTAAAAACATGAATAAATGTAGGAATGTAATCGCCGTGGCCTTGCGTAGTAGTTCTAAAGCATAAACAAAATCGTTGCTGATGCACAGACCCCTTACTTGCCTATCTTTGTGTTGATAAAACGCTTTTAATCTCAGTGACACTAGGTTTTCGGAAACATCCTCATTTAACTAGACTAACGTTAAGGTCTTCTTGGATGCCCTTCTTCAGAGGATGAACCTTCTTCAGAGTTCCCCAGATACTCTGGGAATGTTGTCATCTCTTTCTTTTTTCTTCCTTAAAATAGACTTAATAGAGCAGGCATAGACAGGGAAGCTGCAGTGACTATTTTCCTTAGAATGTGCCTTAGAATTGGCTGGGATCTGTCTCCCATCACATTTTTCCCCTCTTCTGCCTCCCAACTAAAAATACAAAGCTGAAATTGCTGATTATTTTGTAGCAGAACTGAACAAGAATGAAAGATTGAGGTGTTCAAGATCTGTTCAGAGCTTAGTCTAAGCAAAAAAGGAAACTTATTTGGGATCGATAACATAGGATTTTATTTCAGGGAGAACAGATGTGTTTAACAGTGAATTTATTTCTACTTGAGCATGAATTTCTCACCGCTACTGCTAACAGTAAGGATTCATCTATTTATTTGAATGTTTAGAAAAGGACCTCTGTATAATACTGGAAATAATTGATTTCATGCTTAATTATCCTGAGTTACACTAAATCATAGGAGTGTTTAATGTGGGATGCAGGTCAAAGACATAATGCAGTAAACTATGCTGATAGGAAGCTTTGTTCTGGGTATTTAGATTGTATCATAGCCCTAAAGGCATATCACTATATATGGTTTTTAATTAGGTCAGCTCTTAGCTACTCATGTTGTCCTTTCTCTTTTTCTTGGTAAGTCTCCAATGTCACTAAGCCGGTCTAAACTTTGCCCTCAATTTCGGCAGAAGCAGATTGCTGTACTCAAATAGCTCACTGGAAAACAATCAAACACAAAAAATCTAGCATGGACCTAAGTCATAAAATCATCCCACTCCTACCCCCTTGCAGTTACTACTTTCCCTGCAGGAAATTTCTACAACACAACAGATGTGGTGATACAACTTTAAACAGTTAAAGCAGCACAGCTTTCTTGTACGGTACACACTTACTGTGAGCTTAAGAAGCTAACTGCCTTCAATTCCTTCTGCCTTTGGGAAATGAGAATGGCCTTGGAGAATTCAGACCTTAAATCTGATTAGAAGGTGGGGTGATCCATGGTACAGCTTTGAGTGGCATAGGAAGTCTAGTGCTGTCATCTACACTGCTAATTCACCCAACAGAAAGATCTTGGGAGTGAGGCTGCATAGCTTCTATTCTTGTACAAATATATGTGTGTATATACATAAACGTGACAGACCTTTGTTACAAGGTGTCCAACGTAAAACTAGCTCTGGCACTTACCCATTGATGATGTGTGTCATAGAAATGCTAGATTTGGCTATCAGCTGGTGTTCTTACAGGTTGTTCCCCCTGCCCAATGATAAAATTGTACACTGTATTAAAAACTAATAGGGAAAGGGTCAATAGCAGCTCAGCATTATTGGTCATGTTTAGTTTAAGCTTTTAAATGCTTAAAATGCTTTTGGGTTGAACCAGTTTATAATCTGTTTCAAATTACCTTGGTGTGAACTCATGCTGACAGATTCAGCTTTCGGATTCTTCCTCTATCAATTCTCTTCCCTGAAAATGTTGCCATCAGCAATGCAAAAAGGAATTGCACTGGTTGAAGTGGTTTTGTATTTCTTTGATTCACAGGTTCTAGATGGAGCAGGATTAGATGTTGATTTTCATCTACTGTCTCCAAAGGGTGAAACTCTAGTTTTTGATGAAAGAAAATCAGATGGAGTTCATACGTAAGTTTAACATCTTCAAATCAGAAGTGTTACATAAAGTACTTCCCTGGTGTCTTTAGCAAATATAACTAAACCAAAGGTTGAATACTTTTTATTCGTTAGTATGATAAAAGACCTTCTAATAGGAAATGCTTTTTACATGGATCTTACCATGAAGTGAAAGATATTTTTGGTTTAATGATAGTTCTAAAGTTTAATGATAGTTACTGTGGAGTTGAAAAAGGTATCCACATCAAATATCAAAAGATCTTGTGAGTCATATAAATAAGTGGAAATGTTCCCATTTTTCCAGCACTTTTATCAAAATATGTAGTAATTGCTCTAATTGTACTATCAAGTATAAGAAATCCACTCATAATACAGCTTTTTTGTAGCAGTTAGCACTGACTCAAAATTCCAATAAAGTAAAATGAAAGTAAACTTCTCCATAACTTCAAGCCTCTAGAGTAAGCATGGTTGTTATGCTGTGCAAACTGTAATGTGTCTCTGAGTCCCTATTTTTGTATAAAAAAGCATAATTCAGTTATTCCTAAGCAGATGACTGTCACTTTTTAAGAGGAAAGTCTGCTTACAAAACTTGCTTTTTCAGGACCAGAGCAAAAGGTGTAGTTAATGACATTTGCTTATATACACAGGGTGGAAACAGAAGATGGGGATTATATGTTCTGCTTTGACAACACATTCAGTACCATTTCTGAAAAGGTGATTTTCTTTGAACTGATCCTGGACAACATGGGAGAAGACGGAGAAGATCAGGAAGACTGGAAGAAGGATGTCACAGACACAGATCTCCTAGATATGAAGTTGGAAGACATTCTGGTTAGTATTTAATCTTTTTATTCTTTTGAACATGAGCATTTGGAAAAAAACCTCAGTATCGTTTAGCTGTTCTGCCTTGGTCTGGTGCATCATCCTGGAAACTATTCCAGTTCTATATATTGCTTTTACTGATACACCAAGTCTAACACCATGGGTCTCTTGTTTCCACACAGAAGAAACTGCCTAGCTCTCAAATTCACTCTGTTTCCAGTTTAGGTTTCTTTCTTCCTACTTGTCGTGGTTTAAGTGACACTACTGCTAAAATGGGACATTTGTCTTTATCAGCAACAAAATGAATACTTGTAGTATTAAAGTATTGATTAATGCCAGTGATATATAGTTGAAATCACTGCACGGATTTTTATCAATGTTTGAAAATAAAATACTGTGTTAGCCTCTTCTTCCCATCTTTGCAGAAGTACCCCAACCCCGTATAGAATATTTCTATCTTCATTAATTTATGTATTACTTCACTAGTCTTTTTTACCCTTAAAATGTTGTTTCTTCTCTTCAGAATAATAAACAGGACAGCAGTTAATCTGTGCTATGCTGCAGGTTCACCTTTGCAAGCATTCTATCCATGGTAATGTTTGCTTAAACTGTGTGCTGACCCTGTTTGATGTAGGATGAAGACTACTACCAAGTCAAGCTTTATTTCCTTTCATGATCATTAAATATTGAGATTATTTTAAAAGAGCATTACGTGGTTTTCCTGTACCAATGTTCTTAGTGCTTGACAGGATGCAAATTGTGTGTTCATTGCTATAGCCAATAGGTATTTTAAAAACAAAACAAAACAAAAAAAAAAAGACCAACCACACACAAAACCTAAACCCACATCCACAAACACTGAATACACTCATGTAAAGAAAGCCATTTTATGTATTCTAGTTATTGCAATAAAGAAAATGCAGATTTTGAAACAAGATGATCTTCTATAGGCATACAATAAACTTTCAAGTAGTTCAAACAGCACCTGGAAACCTGGCCTGAACTTAAGACTGTCAATCAAGACAATTAGAAAGATTTAGAGGGGAAATTGTGAAGAAAATACTTCTCCCTCATCAGAAGCAATACTTGGGTGATTTTGATGGCTTGATATACTTGATAATAAGATACACTTGAATGGATTTTTTTGTGTACATACTGGTGTATCTCTCAGAAGAAAAAACTGCAGAACTTAATCTTTGAGAGCTTTGCAGATCTTATGAAGTAGGTAATTTCTGTAAAGTTAACAATAGTATTTGATGCCATTATTTACTTAGTCAAGTTATTACTTCACTTGCAAGTCCTGTGAGGACAAACACTTCTGAGTTGAACTTTTTAAAGATAAACAACAAATTTGCTGGGGAAAATGGGGAACTGTGTCTTACTTTTAAAGCTCTTTTATGGTGTTGATATTTCTTATTGTGTAACACATGACCTTTACTATCGCAAGATTATTTGTCTTCCAAAAAATAGCTCTTTTGAAATACTTGTTAAATATGCAATGGAGAAAATGTTACTGCTGGATTTAGCTTTTTCTTTTTTAAACTTATAGCCTGCTGTTACTGCATACATTACTTTTCTCACAAATAGTTATTTGAGGGCCCCATAATTATATCAAGAACATAAATCAGCACTTGGTGAGATCAGCTTTTAGGTTATGACTGTCTATTATGTTACAGATGAAATTTTAACAAATCATAGGACCAGGCATTTACTTTGTAAGGGGCTGATCTTGAGCTGCCATTGTTATGGCCAGGGTGTTCATCTGCTTCCTCCAGTTCCCCGAGACACACTGAGTGTGCTTTGTAGCACTCTCCAATTGTCCTAATCAGAATTTATCGTCAAAATTCTGCTTTAGTATTAAAGCTGAAACAGCAGTTTACAACCACTACATTGAAAGCATAAAAAGATGGGAATATTACTGTAGTTCTTTTCTTTCACTACAGCTATAGTCTGGATGGTAGTTTGCATTAAAAGTACCTTAATTTGATTATCATATAGAAAAAAACTCTACATTTGTCTGCTGCTACATAACTTGTTTTGAGACTAGTTTTACAGAGATCACTGCTTTTTGCTTGCCTTAAGTACCTGGAATCAGAGTTCTCCAAGATACGTGGAATATTAAAAAACTGGTTTTAGGTTTAATTTCTCTCTCCCCTCTCTTGCCTATAGAAGGGAAACCCCAAATTAATATAGAACCGTAATGCTATGTTAATCAAACCTTTTTAGGTGATATACAACAAATTAAGGAGGTATTTCAAAGTGAAAGTGACTGTCATCTTGGCTAAGATTGAATTACAGATTGTAATACAATGTTGATATTTTGTATGTGTTGCAAGCTATACATTTAAATCAGATGGTTTGGGGTTTTTTCTTCTAAATATATTCTTTTGTTACTTACCAGGAATCCATCAACAGCGTCAAAGCCAGATTAAGCAAAAGTGTCCAGATTCAGACCCTGCTCAGAGCATTTGAGGCTCGGGACCGGAACATACAAGAAAGCAACTTTGACAGAGTGAATTTCTGGTCCATGGTCAACTTGGGTGTAATGGTGGTGGTATCAGCTGTTCAGGTTTACATGCTGAAAAGTCTCTTTGAAGACAAAAGGAAAAGTAGAACTTAATATTCAGTATGATCATAACAATAAAACAGGTATGGGGGGAGGGGCAGGAAAAAAAAATACTACAGTGAAGAACAACAACAAAACATGACCTTTCAGATTCTTTTGAACAAGCAGTACACATCAGGTTTTCAAATCACATTGGGCTTTTTGGTTGGGGGGTGGTGGTCATCTTGTTTGGGTTTTTTGTGGGTGTTTTTTGTGTTTTTACCATAAACAGAACGCCTTGCCCCAATTTCTTCAATTTTTCCAAGTGCTACTATTTGGTTTTACTTATAGGATTTGTTAATGATTGTGAACAACTAACTTATGCATAACATGGTGAATATGGAAAAGTAATGTTAAATAATGTTTGTGGCAGGGACACAAGAGTCAGAGGGATGGAGCACCTCTCCTATGAGGAAAGAGAGAGTTGGGGTTGTACAACCTGGAGAAGACTCCAGAAAGACCTTATTGTGGCCTTTCAGTTCTTAAAAGGGCCTGTAAGAAAGAGTGGGAAAGACTTCTTATCAGGGTGAAGGGTGATGATTTTAAACTAAAAGAGGGGAGATTCAGGCTGGATGTGAGGAACAAATTCTTTATAATGAGGGGGGGTAAAACGCTGGCACAGGTTGCCCAGAGAGGGAGTGGGTGCTCCATCCCTGGAGACATTAAAGGCCAGGCTGGATGTGGTTCTGGGCAACCTGGTCGAGTTGAAGATGTCCCTGCTCATTGCAGGGGGGTTGGACTGGACGAGCTTTGAAGGTCCCTTCCAAGCCAAACTGTTTTGTGATTCTACAATACTGTCACTTTTCCCACGTTCACATAAAACTTTAAATGGTAACTTAGACATTGGTTTACTTGCTGTTAAATTCTGAATGAATTTACATATGTGCCTAAGTGTTTACAGGACTGGGGCCCACTGGAGTAGTCTGTAGTTACTATGATGCTGCATGGCATCATGGAGAAACACTGGGCTAACAGTACGAGAACAAAATGAGTACTCTTTTTATATACGGATGACTAACATCAGCACTTTAAAAAAGCACCATCAATGTGAAATTGAGTCAATGTTGGGAAGAATTGGAGAAAATAGGTGCAATTCCTGTTCATAGATCTTTCTGTCCTATAGTTGTACAACCCTGTTTCCCTTTTTGGCTGTTATATGAGATTCAAGAGGCAGGTGATACGGTATAAAAACACATGCACACACATGCTGAAGTATGGTTTGCAAACTTAGTTTCTGTAATGTCATGTAATAGATATTTTTCAAGAAGTTATTTCTCATATTCTTCTTTCCCTTTAATAAAGGGGCTGTGTGTCACAGGATGTGAAAAGATTACCTTAACATTCTTTTTTGTAATCTCAAATCCCTCGTATTTGCCAACTTATTTTTTATTGTCTACTACATCTATGACTAATGGAACAGTTAATTGGGAGACTTACATGGGCATGAAAACAGAAAGCTGTTGCCCTAAACTTTCCCTTTTTGCTTACCTTCACAAGTCTTTTAGCTATGTATATACACTCAGTTCATATGAGCAGTGTTTCTCACATCTAGCTATTTATTTAAGTCACAAAATACATATACAGTTAAGTACAGGCTTCAAAATTCAGTATCAACAGAAGATGGAGAATTAGTTAACTAAAGGCAAAGCTGTCCTCAAATCAGTAATTTGTAATTTCAGGAAGTGGTTTTTAAAAGTGTACAGGGAATTTTTGCCAAAACCCCTGGTGTGAGATTTAAGTCAGTCATTTCTACAATACGCCAAGTCACTGAGATTTCCTCTATAAATGTATTAAAAATACATTTCCTCACAAAAGTGTTTTCCAGAAACACTTTCTTAAACACTTTAAGAAGTGCATTATTACATTCTGCCTGTTGTTGGGTCATCTGGATACAAACAGCAGAATTGCAGCTTCGATACACTGTTAGCAAAAATTATTTTAAGGAGATAAACCAGGGTCAATAAATGCATGAAAACACACTTTGTTCAAATGAAGCAGATGCTAGCAAGGGCTACAGTACACAGAAACAGCACTCAGAGTATGGGGCCTAGCAATAATATTTCTGAATAGTTTTTATAGGCAAAAGTATTATTCCTTACAGGACTTGTTACAGAAGGCTCTAAAGGTGGTTGAACGCCTTTTCTTTTTGAAAAGCTATGTCCAAAATAGTACTGTTTCCCTTATGGGTTCTGCATATCTTCTTTTTCCATATGATGCAATCTATTCTAAACTGCCTGGAACTGGAAAGCTTGTTTCTATGGTCAAGGCAAAGCCTAGGGCAAAAAAATTCTTTTCTGATAGTGGCAAATAATACTTTTCTGCCATTTCCCTGTACATCTCCCAGTACCAGTAGACCATCTATCTACATCAGGGCATAAGCCAAAGCTCACTGAAGTCACCTGCCAGGTCCCTTCAGGACAGACAAACAAGATCCTTAGGGCTCTGCCCCTGTAGATAGAAGAGATTTATCTTTGGTTTCATTACTATGTGTCTGATGCTACGCACCATCTATGAAATGCTGAACCAGCTCTGTGAAGCTGTGACTACTACCTCTTACCTGCTAGATTCTAGATTTCAGCCTAGACTTCCAACAGAAGAACTCTGCCAAGTTTCCCAAAGGCACCTCAAGGGATTAGGTTCCCCAGCTGCTCTGCTGTGCCTCTGATAAATATCCAGCAGCAAAACAGTATGTTGTATTAACTGAAGCTGCTCATGAATGCTGGCTTCTCTGTCTCAAGACTGAACTGCAGCAGCTTCTTCAATTACAAAAAGCAGTTTCTGGTAGAAGGAAAATAACACAACAATTATCACCAGAGTTCCTCTAGAAGAAATTATTATTTTACAACCAAGAGCTCTGATGGTATCTTTTCCCCCCATTCAAGGTTCATTATAGAAAAAGAAACAGGGAATAAAGTTAACTGCGCTTTAACTTTGGCAGCCGGAATATGTTTATCATAGGTGAAGGATTAGGCATTTGGACTTGTAGATAAGTAAGATTTTATTTGGCTTTGGAAGAACAGATTGCTTTTGATAGTATAAAATTTACAAAGAATATAAATCTACATTTTCTTTCTTAATGGACTTTTTATTCAGAATTAAATGTTTTAAGATCTGCAGATGTTGAATAAAAATATGCAAAAACAATTTTAATTGATTTTCAATAAACTAACTTTAAACCTGCATTTGTGTTCTTCATTTTATAATGAAGGAAGAATGCTTTATCTACGAATGCTGCAGAATATCAAGGATACTGAGGTAACAACAGCTTTAACAATGCACCTTTCTCATTTATGGTGGTGAGGCACCAGCACAGGTTGCCCAAAGAAGTGGTAAATGCTCCATCCCTGTCAGCATTCAAGGCCACATTGGACAGAGCCTTAAGCAACATCGTCTAGCATTAAGGTGTCCCTGCCTATGGGGTATCTTCAGGTCCTTTCCAACCCAACCCATTCTGTGATTCTCTCTCATGCAGTGTTTAAATTGTGTTCTTATTCAATGTAGCCCAAAACCAATTTCAGCAATGCAAATAACTTAGGATTTGCATAGGTGTCAGGTCAGAATGATACCAGCCTCTTATCTTTGTAACAGGAAGTACATGAGTTTTGAAGCTCTCAGATGCATGTCAGGTATGAGACTTCCCCCCTCAATATTCGTACCTTAATACTTACACTCCATATTGCACCTGCAGTTCATTACACACACAGAACAGCATACGTTCCAGTTATGCAGGCAACTTTTAACAACAAATCTAGGAAGAACAGTAGGTACTGTCTTGTGCAAAATTATAGCAGGGGTCAGTATTACTAGAGACTTTACTAGTCTCAGTAGTAGTACTGAGTTTCTGTGTTCCAAGAAGAGACAGCAAGACCCAAGGCTAGCCTAAATCAAGATGCCTTAGTATTAAATCAACACCCGTAACTTCGGAAAATGTTTGTCTAGTTGAGCATTACTCATTATTAACTAAAACAAGTTCCAGGTTTCTCACTTCAGAAAACCTGTGGGAGGAAACAGCCCAAGGAATACATAATGGGAATTTGCAAGTTTGTGATAGCTCAGAAAGATGGCAGCAAATAGTCATTTGAACTCAAAACACACTTTATAGTGCTCTAACCCAATGACCATCTGTTCTCACAAACCCTTTTTAGAAAGCATATTACAGAAGGTACTTAGTCTTGATCAGTTGTTCTAACTTACATGCATGTTTGTGCATTTACAATTAACAGCAGTGCACTGGTCATGTGAATTTAGAAAAGTATTTTTCAACAGCAAAAATCAGCTGACATCTAGTGATCTGTTGAGTGCTTCCATTAATACGCACATTTTCCTCCTCTACACAAACAATTTCACAATGTTAAGTACTTCCATTTCTCATTAGGTATTGTCATTAAAAATAAACATGTAGGGAAAAATACAAGGAAAACAGGAAAGCAGTATCACAGATTATTCAAGTGTAGCAATCAAGAAACCAGTACTAGTTATTAATATACAATAATTTCACATTATTCATAAGAGTACATGCAAGATCCTGAGATGGAAAGCTCAACTTTTTGGGGCAGTTTTTTCAGTTTAGTCAAGTACTACACAGGACAAATCCAAGCTTGTTTACCACTTCACAAGACTCTCAATAAACCTGGCCTGTCCGGAAGCCTGCTAACCACATTGTTCAAATAACGAAACAGGAACTTCCTCTTTGTACTGTGTTTGAACTGATGAAGTAAATAATTAAACTACTACAGTACAACATTGTGTTGTCAGATCAGACATTTAATAGTAGAAGGAACAGTGGTTTGACTCAAAAACGTATGTGTTCAGTGAAAACAATCAAAAGCCCTTTTGGACACAGACATCCAAAATGCATGCACAAGTTCCCTTAACTGGTCTCTTGAAGCACACACCATGAGAAATAACACCTGCCTTCACTTCTTCCTATAGACTAGCACAAGTCCATTGTATCTCAGTGCAGTGCAGCACTTCCTTCTTGTAACTCGGCGTGGTTTTCGGTTCCAGCACTCTCCTCAGTCTATGACTGTGTAGTACGGTGGTAAGACCACTCTTATTAAACATTTTATTCAACCAGCCACAGCAACTATGCTTTTTTCCTCTCTTAAGTATTTTTAAAATAAATATTTCCATAGCAATTTGTCCTAAAGATTCAGTATCTTCAACAGTTAAATAAGGCAACCTGAAACCATGTAGTCTGCTGAGCTGTATTTGATGTCTTTATAAACTAACAATTCCTGTGCCTTCCCTCATTTCTAAGAAGAAACCTCTTGAGACTTTAATTGTAAAACTTGCCACTTTTGGTGCAGACATGAGACAAACAATTCTTAGTTATTGCTAAGAAATGGCTTCTGTTAAGCCCTTCCCTTTTCCATGCTTTCCCCCTGCTTCAGCAGTATTTATAACAGAAACTCACTATTCACACAGCAGCAATGATGAGATGAGCAAGCATTGTATTTGTAAATTGTTGCAGAAATGAGCAAAAGCTCTATGCCTTAATTGTATGAATTTGTTATCAAAACCAACAGTTTAAGGTAACTAAAACAGTAGTAAAATTATTAAAATAAGAGATTTAAAAATGGTAGTAAACACACCTGCACTGCTGAAGTTTCAGCAGAAGCATCTGAATTACATCATCTTCTCTCATGCTATCAATAGCTATAATTAGTAAGACTTAGAACCCATACATCTCACAAATCCCTTTTCTTCCCTTAGCATGTACCAAGTTTCTAGAAACAAGATAGCTTTCTTCACTCTCCACCTAACACCTACAAAATTAGAAGAGAGGTTTGTAAGAACAGCATAGTGCCAAGAGAAAAATTCTTAGAGCATGTATGGATAGTCTGTATCTTTATTTCAACATTACATTAAACGACCAGGCATTAAACAACTAATTAAGGTAATTTTTCTATTATGCTGGAGGATTTCAGGAAATGGTAAATAACAAAAGATATCCATGACTGTTCATACAAAAAGCTACTGACAGTTCAATCAATCCTGTTCCAAGCAGTTCATGAGACAACTCTTAATTACATTCTCTGGAGAGACATGAAAAAGGCAGAACCAGACACACACCACCACCCCCAAAGCCCCAATTATGCTTCAGGTATTACTCATGTTGCCTCTCCTGAAATAATTTTTCCCAGTTACTTGTCTCCCACAGGAAGACACCACAAGACTGGGAATAAGGAAGCAGGCTCAGGCACCAAGTGGACAAATAAGTAGCAGTTCTTAAACTAACACATCAGCACTTACCTGTACAGGTAGGTGGGGCAGGTGTACACCTATGATACCGGGCTCATTACCACAAGCAGAGAAGAAAAAGCATGGGAGGAAAGAAGGCATGAGCTTAATTAGCAATTTCCAATTGTTTTAAACTGTCCATCAAAGACAACATGTGTGCTTAGCCATCAGCTTAAGTTCAGCATCGGCCAAACCCAACTTATTTTCTCCATCTCTAGAAAATATTTTCTGCTATCATACCCTTAACTGCAGTGTTACTTTGCATTCAGGCAGATGCGAGGGAACTAGAGAAATGATACTATTTAAAGCCTGAAAATTACCTGCATAGCATTTGCAAGACTCATCCTCTTCCCTCTGTGCACAGAACTGATAATCCTGTCCAGTTTGTCCTTACCACTGTGTTTTGACTACTGCTCCAGCTCCAGCCTTGACATGTTCCATCTCAATTCACCGGTTTCCTTTTAAAATATAACACTAAAGATCACTTTAGTGGGACGTTACAAACACATACCCATTTTTGTTTATCCACTTCTATTACCCCCTACTCCCCAAACTGCTTGTCTGCATCTTCAAGGCCTCTTATTTGTCTTCATGTTTAATCAAAATACTGACCTTCATTTCCCAATAAAGCTGAGAGACTTTTCAAAATTCCTTTATAATCTTACTCAAAATGCCTGTTATGCATAGAAAAGCAGTTTTTATTCAAAAATCCTCTTGAAGTTTTTGTTGAAAACAACGGTTTGACAAGTAGCTTGCCATGACAATCATTTTACATTTCTGACCAGTCATGTACTATTTCTTTGCTGTCATGCTCATGTAATGCCTACATTGTTAGAATGGCCTCAAGAGATTTCACCTTCCTAAATACTACAGCAATACAAATAATACACGATGAAAAAATATTAAATCTGATACATAGAAATGGTTCTAAATCAGTGACCACAACAAAGTTGAATTACATATATTTACACACATGCATACACACAATGATCAAGTCATACCCAAATGAAACTGTTACATACAGCAATATTTGTATTTTTCCTTTAGAGACTCCATTACTACATGCAATGAAATTCACATACAATGAGAAAGGCATTTGTAGGTGTGCTTTAATTGCTACTCTAGCTGTATTTTCATCAGCACTATTGCAGCATTTCCCAGTACATGACCCCTTGTAGCAAAGCATCCCTCAACCATAACCAACACTAGTTAGTGTTTCTGTGCACGGCAAGTGCCTCCAGGACAGCAACAGCAAAGTTAGAGAAACAACAGATGGGAGGATGCCACCAAGTACGTACTTCACAAGAATACAGAATCAAAACTCATTCTTCTCTCTCAAAAAATACACACATTTAATGTTGGTCTTTTAATTCTAAGAAAAAAGCAATTCCAAAAATACAAACTGAACATCAGAGTCAAGTCAACCACCATAATAAAATGAAACAACATTCACAATAGTTAAGTCTACGGACAGCTTAAGTTTGACAAATATCTTCTCCCCTTTCACTGAAGTCCCCAAGTACATTCCAATATTTATCTTTAAATGAAGCTTTACGAAAAATACTGCTGGTGTTCAGTTAGAATTAAAGGACTTGGATAAAGTGAAACAATAGAGACAGGTACAGATGGTGTGGGTAAAGTTACAAAGGCTTTACAGTTTGCATTATCCCAAGATATAAACATTCAAAAATTAACATGAAGTTGCTGTGTTATCAAAATATTGCAGCTATAGGCAAGGCAACATTAAATTAATAGCTGAGGGTGTGAGAAAAAAACCACACATTTTAGTGAAGGTAAACAGAAGTGGCAGTTTTTAATTAGCATTTGTATAAAGCTACTATTACCTGGCCAGCCATAAAGCGAAGCACAGGGTAAAAAGCTTTCTCTGCTTCCTTTGGCTATAAGGTGACAAGGGAAAAATAAAATAAAAAAAAAGGGAAAACAAGTATTAAAAAAAAAAAAAAAAAAAAAAAATCACCTTTTCAAGATGTTCAAGACGAGCAGAAAAAGTAAGTCAAATAATCAAGTAAAGGAGTACGTACTAACCCAGGCAGTACACTTTAAAACACTGTCATTTTTAAGTGTTACATAGTTTTAGTTTGGTGGCCAACCGCAAGCTAGTAAGAAAACTAATCTTACGCAGTACACTGAATAACCACCAAAGTAAAAGTATTCTTCTGTTTACTCTTTGGCTAAAACCCCCTCAAAAGTAGCAGACAAAACACCCAATACTGGCAAGAGACTTTTAAACAAGTAAAATCAACTTATCAATTTAAAACTTGGTACAGTTTTATAAAAACAAAAGAGGTAATGTTGTAATAAAATCAGTAACGTTACTTCAAATGGCAACAAATTGTTTGTTGACCCTGTGCAATAATACACTTTGCTCATACTATATTTATCAAATACGACTGTTTCTACACGTATGCAGGAATCTGGTGTGCGACTGCTGTCGACTTAGTTTCTAACTGGGACACAATTTACAATCAGAGTGCCACAAGAACTTCCAAATTGTTATTTCTAGCAGAGTTAATTTCAAAATGTTCCAATCCTGCATTATTTAACAGTTAATTCACACGGAAAATAATGGAATATATAACCTAGAGCATATGAACATCAATGACTGCACCCATTGCCAGAACACGCTGCACTGGTTTGACACTTTTTCTTAGTACATAGAAAGCGACAGCACCCAATAAGCCTGAGAAGAAATGCTGCTGTGTAAATACTGGCAACTATTCCTGAAAAAAGAATTATGGGATGTATTCTCAGAAGCTGCCCGATCCCATAATTTGTATTGCATAGGTCACAATCACACATATATATTCACACACACAAGTATGCGTGCGCGTATATACACATGTATATATGCACACACATGCACGCACACATGCACATACACACAAAGAATATATTAAGAAGACAATGAAGTCTGGTCACAGAGCAATTTACAGGCTCAATATATTTTTTCTTTTTTTTTTTTTCTTTTTTTTTTTTTTTTTTTTACACTTTGAAAGAAAACTTCAGTATTTTACAGTCATCAGTAGGCATTATATACACTGCACTTATGAAATCTAGAAAGTACTGAAATAGAAATACATTTCTGCAAACATTTGGGTAAGAAAACAAACCGAAATTTCTCAAAGATTTGTGCTATCTACATAGTATTTTCTCTAAATCACAATAACTGTATCCATGGAATGTTCTCTAGAATATGTCTTTCTTTTTTTTTTTTTTTTAAACACCATGCACATTTTTAAGCAATTGTAACCCAAAATATCCCAACCTAAAACAATCTAACAATGTTCAGATTAAAAAATTTAAGTTTCAGATCAGATTTTAAAAAGATAAGTCTTTATCACAAGAGCTGTAATGATAACAATTACATGTTAAGGCTAAACTGGTTTTGTTTTGTTTTTTGTGGGTTTTGTTTGTTTGTTTTTTTTTCAGAAACACATTTAAAGACGTTTCTCTCAAGGCTCTGCATTATGAACTGTACTTACATATGACAGTGCAGTGAACATAATGTTCAGTCCTACAGTCAGGATGCAGTTGCTCCTTCCCACTCCACAAGATACTGCACCTTTCCATCAAGCGTCACTCGACGAGCCAAAACACGGTATTTCTCCCCACAAGCTATTCTACCTGCTGCACCAAAATAGCTAGTAATCGAGTTCTTTAGATGATTGAGCTGTAATTCCTGATCTGCTAAGTTGTTAAGTATCTCTGTATTGAGTTCATCATACTGGTAATCTTCCTTGCTCTCATCATCTTTCACAATTTCTGAGTTTTGAGTCTGGAGTGCTTTTCGTGGAAAGCGACCTCTTCTTCTCAAATGTGGTATTGCAGCAGGCCAAGTTCTTCCCGTACGAGTCCTTTTTCTCGAGTCTGATAAACTATTCAACAAGCGAAAAAGAAATCACAGCATTAACTCTAAAAAACTTTTGCAAATTGTATCCTTTGTCATCAGTTATTTCCACGCAACCCATAACTTTTTTTGGTCTATTTTTCACTAATAAAAGTACATGTTGCCTACAGATGACTATAAATATGGCACTTGCAAAATAAGAGTGATTTACAGAAGGAACAATGTACTAATGTAACAAAATGTCAGAAAGGTTAGCCAAATATTTTCAAGCTGAATTTCTCAGTCCAAACTCTGAAATATGAACAAAGATATTATAACAATCTATTTTACATCACTACCTTCTACAGCATACATGACTTACTCAAGGTTTATTATACATGGCCTGAAAAATATGAATATCCAAAACTCAGATTTATATCTGGTAATGAAAAAAGGAAGGTATTGACAATATGCAAAAATAAGCCATCATCCAAATATTCAAGTGTCCAAGATATAAATACTTACATAAAAAAATACCTCTATAATTTATCAAGTAAGTTTTAGTATGCATAAAGTCCTAAATTAGCTGGTATTTGAACTTTAATGTTCAAGACCCCAACGTAACATACTAAGCAAAAAAGCACATCTTTTTAACATTAAAAACAGAACTTTAAAAGTGCGTATTTTTAACTTCTAAAAAAATGGAATAAAGGGCAGAAATACAAAACAGTGACTACTACTACTAAAGTAAGTCCCATAGGTAGCAATTTCAGAAGTCTGAAAGTTAAACAAGAGGTTTTGAAGACAGACTACTTGTAGCAGTAATGTACACAAAAATGAATCATGAGCGCCCCTGACAGCATGAAACAGAGAAGAAGCAGTAAGTAGATTGAGGATCCATGTATCTCAATAAAAGAGAAATTTGTGTTTGCTTAACTTGAGAGAGGGAAAAGTTTAGGTAACAACTTATTTGCAGAAAAGTCGATTGTAGTTAATAATTTATTTATGAAGACTGTGCCAGAAATTTTTCATGCTCTATGGGCTGTAGTAAAATTACAGCATGCTTACTGTTCTTTAACAAATACACAAACCTACAAAAACAACAGCTGCTAAAATTTATTATGGGTATGCATCAGCTCTTTTGTGACTTTTATTAAAAGGCTAAGCTCAGGAAATGTTTATGGAGTTTGATTCTTTTCAGTACATCTAATTTAACATCAACAAAACCCGTAGTGAGCACAAAAACTTCACCCTGTGCATTGTACGTAGAACTAATAAAAACTAGGGTTTTGTCTCATTTATTTAGACTTCCATGTGCAACTCATAGCTCTATCCTGTCTCCACTGCCCATTACTCCAAATCTCAGTGAGTCATCACATCCTCAACGTTATACCCCTTTGCAATATCCTCTGTTCTTCTCTATTTATCCTCCCACGAGTTCTGAAATACCCTTACCTCCATCTCACATTTACTACAGCTGTCTCATAAGCTTAAGTCAACCTCCTACCTTTATCTTCTACATTTCTTGTGCTAAAGCTTCAACAACAAAAAAGAAAACAAGCCAAAAAAACCACCAAAAAACCAGCACTGGCAATAACCAGGCCACAGACAACTAGAAAACTGCCTGCCTTTCTGCAAGTGGGGGTTGCTGGTTTGGGCCCCTCTCATCCAAGTATCTATCTTCATGGAACTACCTACATCAGATTCCATGGAAGTTAGCCAAAAGATTCAGAACTGACTGGAAGTATAACAAAAACTCAGGTTTTAAGCCACCTGATGGAGAACATTACATGTAATACTTTGGCAAGGTAACTTTTAGGATCCCTGCAACTTGTGTTTATTAAGGGTGCAGTATTGCTGAGCCAATTGTTTACCATCCCCCTCTTTCAGAAAGTTTTATTAAAATTAATATATTGCAAATATTGATCTTTATAGCACAGAGAATAATGCAATAATTACCTATAATGTCTGGAAATGCTAGATGAGGTAGTTTCTTTCATACTGGCAGCACCTGTGGATTCCACATCTGAGGTATTGGATGAATGCGCAGTTCCATCAGATTTCCTGAGATGCATGATAACAGGGATGCCATATAATGAAAAATAAGATAGCAAAAACTGAGCTGACGTTTCAGAAGCAAACAGATAAATGACATGATATTATAATACAATATTTTATAGGGGTTTGGGTTTTTTTTAACTTACCCAACAGCGCAGGGTAATTCCAAGGTTGGGTTCTCTATCACTGGAACTGGTTCATTATCCTAAGGGGGGAAAAGAAAACAAAGAAGTACTTCAAATTTAATTTAACTGCTGTATCAACTTTGTTTGAGGGCAAATAGGGGATTATCGTGATTCGGATTAAGTGGTTATGTTTTTCCTCAAAAATTATAATCCAGTTAGAGTGAAAAGTGGAGGGGGGGGGGGAGGGAGAATATCCAAAACCTTACCAGAGGAGATGACTCTGGAGTCTTGTGAATCATTTTTCTTGTATAGGGACCAGGTGGACGACCTACTGATTTTTTTTTCCCCTTTCTTTCTATACCATTACTTAATTCCCTAGAAGAAAATTGATATTTTGTTCTGTATAACTGAAGATCATCTAAAGTCAATACTTTTTTTTTTTTTGCATTTGGCAATGAATACATGATTAGATTTCTATGCACTAAGAGGTCATTCTGATAAATAAAATTTGTCAGGTACAAAGCTACATATTTTTGCCTTTAGAATAATATTAACATATACAAGATCTTTCTAGTGACATTACTAATTCCCCAGCATTGAATAGGAATGAACCAGTTAGGTGTTACTTATTCATATGATCACACTTAGTAAAAAAGAAGGCACATTCACTAATACAAGTTACAACTTGACATCGTACTTCCTATCTAGAATTTTAGTTAGATTACTGTATAAAAGCTCCTGAAAGGCAAGAGATTTTATTTCTCAAATGACAGGAAACCTGGATATTTCCCATTGCCACTATAATATATTCCTATTATATATTGCCACTAAATATTTGTTTGGTTTGGCAATGGAAAGCTAATCAAATTTGCTTAAAGACCTTGTTCTCACAAATAACCCATCTCTATAGGTATTTTAAAATAAATACAGTCTAGATACATTCTACAATGTAATTGCCCTTTTTGTAGGCACCAAAAATATACCCAAAGTAGCCCGATTTACCGCAACATTGCTAGAATGACTGCGTCATTTTACCTCACATCAGGGATTGGCTTAGATGATTTTCTGCCCTTAATTTTGAACTCATGAGAAGTTCCTTCTGGTTCTTTCTCAGCCTTTAAAGCAGCATTTGGCGGCACAGGAGGAACACGAATCCTCAAGCCAAACAAATGTTTCTTTTTCTTTATTTCTTTTCCAGACATAAACCTAGATGATTTTAAATTATTTGTTAAAATTCTGACCCCAGGGAAAGCAACTTTTATAGTAACAGTATACACAGAAAACAAAACTATACAAGTGAGACTATTCATTCTAATGCTATTTCATCCCGCTCTTTCCACTAACACAATCCTCACTTTGACATACAGTATGTGAACTGGAAAGAGTGGAAGTTAAAACAATTTTCTCATGATCTGGGTTCCACTCAAATAGTTACGTTACAGTTTGAAATAGAAACAGTATTTAAAGTTTTACATGTTATCTCCAGCCAAACTGATCATCAGATAGACTGAGCACTGTAATTTACATCAGCTAAAACAGCCAAGCCACATGGCACAAGAAAAAGTACCAATAACTTACATGGTCTTGTAATCATTCAATGCCTCCAGTACATGCTCATATCTTTCAGATTTTGGTGTGTCTGCCAGCTGTGAAATATTAAGAAATCATTTAACCTGTCACATTCTTTAGTAATAGAAAGATTGCAGTTACTTCGTGTCACTGTAACTACAGAACTGGATGTGAAGTACATCTATGAAGTACTAGCTGTAGAAACTACCAAACCCCAAAGGATATTAATCACTATCCCATACATAGTAATCTACACCCACAGAATTCATGTCAGCATCAAGGCCAAAGATTTTGAGTTTTACTTGTACAAAGTACAGGAAAAATGTCTCAAGGAATTTTAGTTTACTGAAAGAACATAGTACTAGCTTGCCCTCCCAAAACTGCTAACAAGAATTCTTCTGTGGCATTATATATGTCCAAATTAATTGAGACTGCAAACAGAATAAAACTATTATTGACACTTCATTATTTTATTGGTGATCATTTTAACCAAAACCTTGCCACAGGATCCAATTCCCATTTTTGCCAACATTAGTCAATAAGATACAAAAAAGGGATGAGGCCCAGAAAAGTTAAAGTATAGAGAAAGAAAGAAAAAAAGAGTAAAACCATTTCAAGCCCCTTTTGCTCAGACCAAGTCTTACACCAAAGCCTGAAGTAGCTAGTCCCTATCAAGCTACCAAAACAGTGGAATCTTCTCTCTCTGAAAAACGGCATATGTAAGAATTAGAGACAAAGCAGAGCAAGTACGGTGGTGACTGCGAAGAAATAGACACAACACTTATGTAATCGAATTTAAATAAGATTATTTTTATGTTTAGAAAGCTATTTTTAAATACCAATGAAGCTACCATATTTCCAGTCACCACACAAAATGTTCCAGAACTTACATCCAGTTGGCTCTGCAGTAAGTTTATCTTTGAGTTTTACAGTTTGTAAGTTTTACTATTAGCATAAATACCACAGAGCAGACTGCAAAACATCTGCAGCTCAAAAAAAAAAACAACAAAAAAAACCCCACAAAAACCCCAAAACCCACCACCTTCAAGTACTTTCTAAAAAACACAATTCTGACTATTTCAGATAGAAATGCTCGAAGGATTGAATGTGCTAACAGCTAACCCAATGAATAAATATACTCATAAAAGCCAACCTTTTAGCCCAATCTGGGGCAAGATTGATCACCTACCTGACTACCAAAGTTGAGTTATTCAACCAACTTCTGCCAAAAAAATTAAGAACTGTTTTCATGCATCTTTACCATAGGCATTCAGTACAATCCATCCCTATCCAAATGTCTTGCAACTCTGCAGCATGTAACTACATAACAAGATGCTAAAAAATTGACTCAGGAGTTCTGGTAATTCCACCACTAACTCCCATCTGACTATGGCTAAAATACTTTTCCTCTTAATCAATTATAAGCAGCCAGAGAAAGAAACTGAGGTGTCATCTCTAACAGTGACAAGTTCAGAGTATTAAAAAACCCCACCAAACCTTAAAACCATTGCATTGTAGATCTCAATTTTATGATTAATTTGTTTAATGAACAAACCAGGTGAACCAAAGTAGTAAAATACATTTCCCTCCAATATTTCAAGACAATTTTTCCCAACTTACTGAGTGACATTTAAAATCTTTTCAGACTAAAGTCTTGAAGATTTCCTCAACTCAGTGTTTATGTATTTATTAAAAAAATCTAGCCCTTCAGAAATGCAGTCTTCAGACTTAAAAGTAGTTTCCTTTAAGGCGTAGAAATATCAACTAAAGAACTGAGCATATCACTTAAAGAGGTGAGTTTCCTTGTCTACCCTCTCCTTCCTCCGCCTTCATTATATGTTTTTCATATAGGTTGGGCATGGATTGATTGAAAGCATAAAGTGGAAGAGCAGCACAATAACTGCAGCCTTTCAGCTTCTTCAACATGGCATACGTGCTCTAAGTCAATGGCAGCTAGATAGCTCCACTCAATACCACCATAGCTGCTCTGACCACCATTCTGACATAAAATTTTGTGAAATCCAGAGAAAATTTTCGTATGTCAAATAAGAAAACATTAATTTCTTCTACATTGTCCTCAATACTAAGAGAAACTCAAGTCAAAATTAAACACTGCTTACATATTTGCTGGACTGCAGAGCAACCAAGACAGCCAGAACATCTCATTCTATCGAAAGGATGATGTGAGAACTGCATTTTGTGCAGCCTTTTTTTAATTAAGCCTTGAGACTTGATAGGACCAAGAACACACATTTGATTTCTCCAATTGTGTCTGCTAGTAGAAATGGATTACAGACGTATGAATTTTGCTGAGAAGTGTAAAAGTAGGACGCACTCATTCTAAGAAAATTTGAACCCAGTTCTATGCCTCCTGTATTAAAAAACTTCAAAACACTAAATTTCCATGCACAAAGTGCATACTCTACTAAGCAGTTAGGCAATTTCAATTTAGCCATAAATTCTGCATACAAACTTGCGTGCAGAAACAGCTACCTATACTGTTCCTCTTTGTTAAATTATGAAGTCATTCTGCTTGAGGAAACAGATTTCTTTTAACAGTGAATTAACGGCACAGTAAATCAAATAGCTGGAAAAATAATTGGTATAATAGTTATTCAAAAACCAAGACACCTTGACAAGTAGCAGAATCAGACTGGAAAAAGGATCCAAATAATCTTTAGATCTGGACACTAACTGATCACCTCCATGTTTAGAAGAGCAAGAAAAGAGGAAATTACATGTTCGTGTAATACTTTGTTATATGCTACACCTTCAAAACAGATTCCCTGGTCTCTGCACATAAAAATTATCCAAGAAGTAGGAATATTTTTTGTGTGTGTGTGTGTGTGTGCGCGTGCGTATGTGTATATGCACAATTAGGTTGCTGAGTATTAAGTTACCATTCACAACATAAATTAAGTTAAACGGATCACTTTAGAAACTTTACAGCACAGAAAAACACATTACTTAAAATCATTCTATTCCTGCAAGAAAATTAAAGATTATCTCCTTATTATTTGGGATTACCAGATGGATAAAAAAGGATTCAACATCCAGAATGAAAAGGTTCATAGTTCACTAACATTCAGGACATATATATGCACTGTGAGGAAAACCAAGAAAGTATTCCAATGACTTACCTCACCAGGATGCAATCTATCCCAGTTTTCATTAATGTAGGCCATGAGTTCAAGCTCTGAGTCAAAGTATTTCTTCTTATGAATAACACTTAGGTTGTAAAGGCATAGATGTGCTATATCTACCCTAGAGTTCAGAAATATTGGAATAAAGGACAGAAATAAAGACTCTTTTTCTTCCAACTGCTTTTCTTTTGAAAATTTCCTAGAAAAGATACTAGCATGATAGACAGAGGAACACAAAGCACAACTTAAACACTCAGTACAGGGAACAACATTATGAAGTTTCCTGTCATTTCTCTTCAAGTGATTCATTCTGCTTTGAATCTTACTTTAATCTCTGCCTCATCTCACTGTGATCATGTTCTTTTAAACTCCAAAACTGGTCTAAACCACAGGATAGTTAAGTAAGTCCAAATTTATACTTCAATCTATAGATTCTGAACTCATGCACGTATTCTGGTGAATTAGCATTTAACAAGTTATTTCTACCATGTATTTGTTAGCATATATATCCACAAGATTGAATATCATTTGTAATATGGGCTAGTTCAAAGATTTCAAACTACAATTAACCATTAAGTCTCATCAAGGAAACCATTATGAGTACAGATGTGTACTCCAGTAATCATTACATATGGCTTATCTAATGGTAGGGTCCTAAGCCTACAAAAAAGATTTTCTTCAGATCACAGTCTTCATATATAAAGTGAGGAGTTGCTCACTACTTCACTGAACCATCCCAGGAATAAACCCAAAAGCATGCAATTGCAATACATCTCTACATTTAAGGATTAACTTTGAAGAAAATATGTCCTTGTTAGTACAAGCAGTAACAGCAACTCAGGAAACAACTCAAGACATCAGGTGGATTTCCTTTTTCGCAAGGAGGATCAAAATACCGAAGAGAAATTCAGAGCATGTATTAAATTACTGTTTTTAGCTCATACATACCATCTCAAGGGTAAACGTTTGAGGTATTCTGGTCCAGAACTGCAAACTGAGCAAATGAAAGTATAAAACCTAAAAATATATAAATATATAGATATACATGTGTCTGAGTGGTGGGTGTCTGTACACACACACAATTCTCTTCATGTTTAACACCCTAGTTATGCAAAAATTAGAGTTATGCATATTTGAGAATCCCTTCATTGACTTCTAAAATCTGTACTGGTACCTACCAGACAAGGTACTTGATCAATTTTATCCTGGTACCACTGTTTCATACTACCCAAGGAAGTCCCTCAACCTGTGACTATACCTGTGAAAATGTTCTCAAGTGTTCCCACCCCATTCTCTTGTGCAGAAACCCATGCATCAGTGTAAGCATACACTTAAAGGACCCATGCATTCCTAGGTCCTAACTCAGTTCCCCCATACAAACATTCCAGCACAACCAACAGCTAAAAGAAAGCACAACTGAAAACAAATGAGATACTACTTGATTCGCTTCTCCAGTTTTCTCTCATCTGCTCCAACTACTCCAAGTTCCTCTTAAAACAAAAGCCCAGACTAGCACTCATTCATTTTCTTTTGTCCTGACTCATCACATATCAACAGAGGATGTATACAGCTCCCCTCAGTGTAACGATCCTTCCAGCTTTCTCTAGCTCCCTATACTGCTAATACATGAAACTACTACCACACATACACACTGGCAACCTACCTTGAAGCATGATGCCTGTTCCATACAAGACATTGGTCACCTATACAGCAGTGGGAACCTGAAAGCCCTTATCTAACTTTTAGACCCACTAAAGCAGCCTGATTTGAAGCTTGCAATCTCCTACTAGAACAGCACCCATAGTATAATAGACTTCCACATAAAGTGAAGCCAGTAGCAATTTGACTTCAACCATCCATTGGTTACCTCTTCACAACCCACTCTCCTTCATTAAACCGAGATGAACTGCATTTTCCTGGCACCTGAACACATGCTTTAGCTTGTATGATCTTCTGTCCAAAACTCACCCCATTTTTGGAAAGCAGTGTTATATTATGGATACCCTAATAAAAGTTCATGTGGGAGATCCCCATCATGTTTTAAATACAGACAACCATGAAGTACAGCTTCATTTTCTTACCTGTCACCAAAAAGCATTGGCTTTTGGAGGCACTGCACACAAGCCTCATGAAACCACTGCTTACATTTGCAGCACTGCAACATCTTTAGATACCAGCTTCATCAATAGAAAGAAAAATAAGATGTGTTAAAAAAGTCACTGGCAATTGTTCTTCATTATATTTGTTCTTCATAATGTGTAAACTAAGTAGCAAGGGATCTTCTGACCCTGTCAGTCGTCTGTAGGGGTATTTCAGAAACATTTAGTTCCACTATGAATCATTACTAGAAAAGTAGTGACTAAGAATAATAAAAGATTGTCTATTAAAGGATGAACTAAGTTATTAAATGAAAAAAAAGCCTAATTTCCTGTGAAAAACCATATTTTTATTATCTATAATAAGAATTCAGTAACCATATAAGCTTCTTCTCACATACTGGATTCACTTCCTTATTATTTTCCAGCTGCATCAAGTCAGAAACATTTGTTCTGAGAACTAGACTACTCAAATCCTTAAAACAAGCCTCAGTTTACAGATGTTTATTTTCATTTTCCTTTTTCAGCTCTCCCGTGATAAAAGAAACCATGCAACATTGAAGGCAATGTTTGTTGAAGTCTGCAAAATTCTCAAACTACAGCTCTGCAAGCACAAACTCAAAAGCTTCACTTCTTTTTGAGACTCTTGACTCCAAAGCTATTTTATCTATTTACTCATCCATGCAGACACCAGAGTACTTATCTCTATCTACTTAAGAAGTCCACTTCTTGCCTTTCTTGTAGAGAAAGAACCAGCAGAGGACTCTAATGTCATAAGGGGACAAGTTTTCCCCCCTGCCAGTAACTGCAATCCAGGGTATGATACCGCAGTAGAATCAGCTGTCTATTCCAACAAAATTTAATACACTAATCCCTAAATACATTTATATTCATAACTAGTGATAGAGATGAGTTAACACTGCCTAAAATTACAAGATCGAAAAAATCCATCAAATTCCAAAACATTAAGAGCAGCAATGCAAAAGAACATGCTCTTACTTGTTGTAAAATGGACTGTAATGTTATGTGAAGGTCACATGACAAGATAAAAACAAAAGATCTGATGGGAGAAGGAAAGCCATTAATAATGCTTCCCAGGAGACATTACAAAAAATTGAAAATGCCACTTTGCATTGTGTTTAATATCTACATACAAAAGAAACAAAGAAATTCACAAGTAGAAGGCTACAGGATAAACTGCATGACAGACAGAAGTTCTTACAGTATATATTTACTCACTCTCCAGGTCCTCCACAATAGCAATAACACTGCTGGACATTGGTTTTATGTCCTGCGTCCCACTCAAGGTCTGTTGCATTATAAGGTAATGTTTGTTTCATGACTTGCAGTGCTTTGGCATTTGGTCCTTTCTTAAGCGCACCTCCCCTCTGGTCCAAAAAAAATACATGAGTTTACAAAAACAATAATGTATTCCTGAAACTTGCAAATACTTTAATTTGGAAGTTATGAAAATTTGTCTATAATAGAAAAAAAACACTATCACCTGTGCTTATTCTAATATTAGCATATTTTAAAGATAAATTGAAAGCCTAGTGTAATTATATCTAAAATAGATATGAATTCCCAACATATAAAACTTCCATTCAAGTCAAAGTTAACAAATAAGAAATCACTGAGAAAATGCAGTATTTTTGTTTGTGTGTTTCAGCTTCAGAAGCAAAGTATGTACACAATATGGGATGTATTAAGACATGTTTTTCTAGAAACACACCTTTGTTGTTGTTGCAAAAACGCACTGTCGACAGAGCCATTTATCATCCGATTCAATCACGCTGGAATCAATATTTGGTGTGTGACACAGCTGATGATAACCTGTATGAAAAATGACCAAAGTGTTATTAAAACAGAGAATTAACTATATATCATTTTAACACAAATATAAAGCATTATCCATCATTAAGTGCCAAAAATGTGATCAAAAAGATTGCTAACATGTTCAAAATGTTCTTTCGAATTTCTTAGTATAAAAAAATAAACTTTACTTACAGAACAGTTATTAGTCACTTTAACATGGATTATCATTACTCACTGAGCTTTTAATAGCCACTAAGGGCTACGAAAGTCAACATCAGTTAAGCATGCAGCCAGGCAAATATCCTCCTTCATAAAACAAATCAAAGTATCTTTTAAAATGCAATAAATAGGAAAGATTCTAGTTACCTTGCCCACATTTATCACATATAACCATTTCATTCGGTGCTTCTGAATACTCTTCCTGACATATTGTACAGACCATTTCCCCACTTTCAGTGGCCCCTAGACAAAGATGAAAGTGTGATTTTTTTTTTTCTTTACAACTGCAGTTGGAACAGTTACCATGTGTATGGCTTTTTTGTGTCATTTCAGTTACAAATCCATGCATTGTAGAATCATATTGTTACAGAGCCTCATTTCCTAACAAAATTAAATTCTGTCCTTTGTACAGACCGTATTCATTACAAATATTGATGTCACTTATCATAGATTATTGGATATTTATAGGCTTTGTATTTTTAGTATGCAGTCCATGGTTCCTTTATAAAACATAAAATAACAGAATAAAGACTAAGTGCAGACTAAAAAAATATGGATAAACAAATCCTATCTGGACAACTGAGAGGTATGTTTTGTATTTACAGTAGTTTGTGCTTCTTTACATATGCACAACTTGGTGTATATCCTTTGACAGATCTGCCCAAGGTGCTTTAATATTTTGTAAGGGCACTGGAGTTTAATATGTTATTACTGCTTATCTATATCTGCAAGCACACAAAAGCACACAGTAACAGTAGAGACAACAAAAAAAAGTGGCCTTGCAAACTGGAAACAAAACTACATCTTGATCCTATTATATACCACCTACCAGTGTAAAAAACCGGAATAAAACACAAGTTTCTTAGTCTACATGTTATCATACTCATGCACTAAAGTTTGATAAATGTAGCAAAGATCATAAACCAGTACTATACAGAGGCAGAACAGCAGTACTTTAAAAGCTTCTCAGAAATAAAGCAGTAGATTTTTTGCTATTACAAATACACAGCTTGTCCTGTTAGCAGATCTTGTTTAGTTTAAATACCAAGAATTTGCAAGAGCCAGATGAAGTTTCCATTGCCTGTATGAGATAAGGAAACTGTAACTAATTTTCATAAAAATCTGTCATCCATGCTTCAGTACCATAAGGTTATCAAAATACTAGCTGCTCCCCAAGTATCTGAAAAAATCAAAGCTAATATACAATAGATGTCCCACTTTATAACTGCATTATTTCTTTGTATCACATGAATACTCCAAAATGTGTAATGGTTTCTTATGTGCAACAATTAAGGTATTACTTTTAAATGTGAAAACTCCATTCAAACCTAAGATTGATTTTCCAGTCTTTGGTTTCTTTCGACATCATGAGGTTTCAACTGAAAACACAGGAGGACATAAACTCTGTGTAAATTAGGGCCTGGAGTTTTCTGCTATGACAGAGTATTATACTCTATTCCCATCCAAAAAACCTCAAATTTGATTATGCTTAGAAGCGTTCTCCCCTCCCTGCACATAGTTATGTGAAAACAAACAGGAAAAGTAACTGCAATGATAAAGAGTTAAATGAAAACAACTTCTTTATTCACCTAAATCAGGATCCTGGGTCATGTTAAACTATATCACTCTTTAGGATATAAAAATATACTCTCAATTTATTTTAACAGATATAGTAATCTACACAAAATACCCAACAATGACCACTTCACTGAAGTTCTTGCCTGTTTGTATGTCCTTCCAGAGAACCCAGGATTTGGAACTGTCTTCAAATATAATGAAGCAGTTCTGTTTCAGTTTGTTTATCTGAAAACCAAAAATACAGCAGAAGCCATGAGTAAAATACTAAACAGAATAATGTACTTAATACGGAGAGACATAACAATACCATAACATTTAACAAACATGGTACTGTAAGATGCCAGTGAGTTTAAAGAAATCATTTACCTTTTTGATAGTTCCAAGATAAAACAAGCCATCTGACCATCTAGCTAGGACATCCTGACCTTCTTCAAATTTACACAGTGGCTTTTTGGCTTTCTGTCCATCACGTAACGACGGCTTGGTCAGAGATGCTGAGCTCTTATGGCTTCGACGTACAGGAGACCGCTTATGGACCAGTGAATTACCCACCGCTGTAGAGTCTCTAAAGATAGGGAACAAAGAGAAAAGAATCAGAATTAGGTTAAAGTAGAAAAACCATATATTTTGAATATTAATACAATTCACAGCTAAAACTCAGTTTATAGTAGCCTTGCTACTATAAGAGTCTACAAGATTTGAAAGAGACAGGTTAATGTAAAGAAAAGTCTTATATAAAATCCACTAATGTAAGTGAGGATGGGGACACAAGCTTTTCAGCTCAGAGAGTCTTCATAAAGTCACCAAAAGCATCAAAGAATGCATCAAAAGCGTTCAATACAGAATTACTTATGCAAAACAATTAGTCACTTTAATTACTGACACCTTTCCAAAATTCCAAGGAAGCTAAAAAGGTACTAAAGGTTAGGGTTATGTGAGTGGGGGAAAGAAACCAAGCTGAGCACTTCTCAAGGTACCTCCAAACACAGCATCATGCTTTGCCACTAAGCATAGCTATAGAGGTTTCCAGTACAGGAAGAATTTCTACATGCTAAACTTCTAATGTAAGATAAGTTTTCCTCTTTGTTAGATTCAGAGAAGAATAAGGAAAGAAAAACAAAAGATCTTGAAACCTTTGTTCACAGACAAGGCTCAAAATTATAAATTACGTGCATCAGTAACAGGTTTTTTCCCCCCTCATGCAATTCCACAACATATAGCCTATTCATCTGTAAGTGTGAATATGCTTATATGTCAGACTAGCTACCAAACACTCCAAGGAGTAAAATATAGAAAATTGCAACATAGAACCAGATAATGTACAAGCAACAATCTTCATAAGTAATAAGCAGAATTTCAAACTGTAAAACAAAGTTATCCTTATATCCAAAAGTATTTTCTCTTTAGAAACTAAATGTATGAATTACTATGACATAGATACAAGGACAGAACAGAGAGTTACACAGAGTCAACTGAAAAAGCAAAGTTTCACCTCATTCTAAATAGCTTAGGTGCACTATTAGCACCAGAAATGTTTGAATTAATCAAAGCACTAATAAAACCAGTAAATGAATCGGCACCCTATACAGTTTGATGAGAATTACTATTTAGATGCTGGAGAAGTTTCTCTAAAGTTACAAAGAGGATGGAATCCTTTCTCCCTAAATGTTTACTATTTACTTTCAATATGAAAATAAACTTGGAATTATAATGGCTGAAAATACCAAAAATATGCAGAAATGCAAAAGTTAGTATTCTAGAAAGCAATCTATTTTTTTGGACTTCACAGTTTAAACCAAGAAGGCTAGACACAAGAAAGTTAGACAGCTGTTTTAAGCACATTTATAATCAGTGTAGGTCATGACATTGAGAGCAGGCCAGACAAGTGTTCCATTTAGCCCAGTAACTAAGTCTGGCATCCTCATGTACAACTGGGTCACCAACTTAAGTCCTGCCTGATCTCAAATACAGAAATATTCCAGCAGGTGACTGAGGAAGACCAGAGGTTCAGGAAAAAAAACCCAACAAACAAAAACTAGCTCCAAGAATAGCACTCCTCTCCCAAATATTCTCTAGGTCTTTTACAGCCTTTGGATCCAAAGATCTTGAGCAGTAATGCCTTTGTATTTTAGTCCTTAGCGGAACTTTTTCCTGCATGCTTTCCTACATGTTTTGTTGAACTTTGAAAGGAGTACTTCTTTTGGCTTGTTTCACAGCTAGCACCTTGTCACTTCATTTGACACCCTTCACCACTGCATGAGAAAACTCAACTGTCGTTGTCTACCTTTTCCCTTCATGCCCTAGTAACAATGTTTACACCCACCCAGACATATTTCCCAGGTAAGAATCCTACCAGTTCTGCAGCTTCTCATGTGAAAACCATTTAAAATTATTGTTATATTATAAACTTTTCCACAGTTCTACTTTAAACTCTTATAGATGGAATAGGTTGCTCAAAGAAGTGGTAAATTCTCCATCCCTGGCAGTGTTCGAGGCCATGTTGGACAGAGCCTTGGGTGACATGGTCTAGTGTGAGGTGTCCCTGCCCACTTTCTACATTATTCTGAATAACCTCATATCCTTAAAATATTTCATTATTTAAACTTACAATCTTTTGCACCCCACCGCAAGATTGTCCCTTATCTTGTACAATAGCTTAAACTTTCACAAAGGTTCTCTGAAGCAGGGCCCCAACCCTTAATACCTGTTGCAACCATATTCTACTCTCTCCTTTGTATCTGCATAGTCATTTACACACCCAACAGGCTCAGAAACAAACATGTCTGAAGTAAGCCAGTCATGAGAGAAAAAAAATAGTGCAAAGTGTTCGACACTGTCCCACACGACATCCTTGTCTCTAAATTGGAGAGACATCAATTTGATGGGTGGACCACTCAGTGGATAAAGAACTGGCTGGATGGCCGCACGCAAAGAGTTGTGGTCAATGGCTCGATGTCTGGCTGGAGACCGGTAACGAGTGGTGTCCCTCAGGGATCGGTGTTGGGACCCGTCTTGTTCAACATCTTTGTCGGTGACATGGACAGTGGGATTGAGTGCACCCTCAGCAAGTTTGCTGATGACACCAAGCTGTGTGGTTCGGTTGATGCACAGGAGGGAAGGGATGCCATCCAGAGGGACCTCGACACGCTTGTGAGGTGGGCTGATGCCAACCTGATGAAGTTTAACCATGCCAAGTACAAGGTCCTACACCTGGGCCGGAGCAATCCCAGGCACAGCTACAGGTTGGGCAGAGAAGAGATTCAGAGCAGCCCTGCAGAGAAGGACTTGGGGGTGTTGGTCAATGAAAAAATGAACATGAGCCAGCTTCAGTGTGCGCTCGCAGCCCAGAAAGCCAACCGTATCCTGGGCTGCATCAAGAGGAGCGTGACCAGCAGGTCAAAGGAGGTGATCCTGCCCCTCTGCTCTGCTCTCGGGAGACCTCACTTGGAGTATTGTGTGCAGTTCTGGTGTCCTCAACATAAAAAGGACATGGAACTGTTGGAACAAGTCCAGAGGAGGGCCACGAGGATGATCAGGGGACTGGAGCACCTCCCCTATGGAGACAGGCTGAGAAAGTTGGGGCTGTTCAGCCTGGAGAAGAGAAGGCTGCGTGGAGACCTCAGAGCAGCCTTCCAGTATCTGAAGGGGGCCTACAAGGATGCTGGGGATGGACTATTCATCAGGGACTGTAGTGACAGGACAAGGGGTAACGGGCTCAAACTGAAACAGGGGAAGTTTAGATTGGATCTAAGGAAGAAATTCTTTACTGAGAGGGTGGTGAGGTACTGGAATGGGTTGCCCAGGGAGGTTGTGAATGCTCCATCCTTGGCGGTGTTCAAGGCCAGCTTGGATGAGGCCTTGGGCGACATGGTTTAGTGTGGGGTGTCCCTGCCCATGGCAGGAGGGTTGGAACTAGATGATCTTAAGGTCCTTTCCAATCCTAACTATTCTATGATTCTATTCTATGATTCTAAAATAGTTTCCCTTCATCACTTCCCCAAACCTTTCCGACTACACACACTTAGCACATAGGAAACACCATTCAAAGGCTAGGCAAGGCTTGATCAGCACAGTCTTAGCAGAAATAGTTGTGAAACTATAACCTGGTCTCAGACAACAATTCTTTTCTTGGCAATGACTCATCATTACAAACTATTAAAGTATTTAGGTACTTCAAATTACACCCATGAACTTGACTTAGCATATTCAGTGGGTCAATAAGGCGCCACGTGTAGTTTGAAGGACTTAAAACAAATTTACTAGTTCACCTTGAAATTGTTTTATAAGTGTTTTCACAGGACTGTTTCTCTTTCAGAGGTTCAAAGATTTTTCTTTACAGCTTTTTATCTGGTTTAAGAGACTACACAACGTAGCTCAGATGCAGCAGTGCTAGTTCCTCCAGTACTTGCAACAAAGTTGTGGAAGATCTTGTACAGAACAAGGAAAGACAACATCATTGTATGGGTTTGTGCTGAAGGGGCCTTAAAGCTCATCCAGTTCCAAGCCCCTGCCACAGGCAGGGACACCTTCCACTACAGCAAGCTGCCCCAAGCCCCGTCCAACCTGACCTTGAACACTGCCAGGGATGAGGCAGCCACAGCTTCTCTGGACAACCTGCGCCAGCACCTCACCAACCTCACAGGGAAGAACTTCTTCCTTGTATCTAATCTCACATTAATTTCTTGCCATGAATATATGCACATCATTCTGCTTTACAGTTTAGTTTTGAGATTCTTGTGAGCCTCAAGTTCAGATGTCCTATTAGAAGTAAGAAAGAATCAATTCATCTATTATACATAATCTAGTACAGATCTCCATTTAAAGAGCAACAACCACTTTTGCAAGTTTCCCATTTTAAAAGTCTTCAGAAACATACATACACTATTAAATACTGAAGTCTGTCCCATAACTCCATTCAAATTGTAACAAAAATGTGTTGTGCATTACTTTCTAGCACAAGCACTTAAATGAGTCTATACATTGACTTATACAACAGCCTGAATTTACAATAGCAGCTCCAGACACTGAAGGATCTTGACACACAATAAAGGTCTGAGCCAATAAAGTAGACACTTTTCCATTGTCCACACTGCTCTCTTTGTGGGAGATAGCACTGCTGAAGTGATGACTAGAACAGCTCATGAAGTAGCTCCTGCTGTGGCAGTTTATGCTTTTATCTAACACATAGACTGAAAATAGGGTTGGTTATCACAATAGGCTGACACTAGCTTAACTGTTGCTTTCCACATGGATAAGAAGTTTGTTTTCAGGGAAACAGTCCCCCAGTGTTCTTGATGCAGATTAAGTGGGAAGAGCTACTGTTTTAAAAAGTTGACTTTAATTAGCAAGCTGTAAATTACTTAAAGTAGGTGTCTCTGAAGTGCCTTCTGGAAACACAACATAAGAAAGCACAAGGAATTCAGTGCAGATCAACATAGGAACTACATGCCTAACATGTTAGTAACTTTGCATTGCCACAGGTCTCTCCACTGTAATAGAGTATGAAAGAGTCACACCTACCATTAAAATGTCTGTTGGAAGTGCAAATGCAAACTGAGGTTAACATCTTGCTTGCCAATTTTGAAATCAAAGGTTCCACATTTTCCAGAACTTGTTTTCAAATCTTCCCTAAAGTTACTTCCATAGCACCTTCCTACCATACCATTTACAGTTACCAACAAAATTAGTAACCCTTCAATAACAACTTCCCCACAATCTTAAAAAATATCTCCAAGAAGCTCACATTGCAAAACATACAGACATCTTGTTTTTCCAAGGAAAAAAACTACAACATTTTACCTAATATAAAAGTCTACTTTATCTCGCATAACTTGCACAACTAAGCTACACTGCATGTCATACAGTATGTCCAATCTACCTTGGCTTTACATCCTTTACTCAATACTGAGTATGTTGTGGCTTTATTCTTACCCAAGGACTTCACATGCAAAGAAAGTACTAAAGCATCCATACAATCTTTCAGAAGTGCATGGGGGAAGTCAGTAAAATATACCTACATATTGAAATACACTTCCAAGCAGTAATGCACTTTGACCATTTCTTCAGAAGTTGGTCTTGTGAAGTTCTGAAAATGCTCATTGATTTTTCACCTTGGGGACTCATCATAACCACAGATATTCTCCAGCAAGACAGGCAGAAGACTTTCTATTCATCTACTTAATGAATAAGTTAATAATATGCTGCAGCAGCAGGAGATAGTTGTCATTCTCTTTCAACAGGAATGTAAACTTCCCTCTGAGGGTGAACTACAAAATCAGTTTGATTTGTGAACCATGACAACTTACTATGCACAGAAGTTATTTGCCAAAATCGAAGTTAGGTTTCTGTTAGTTTTGATTTGTTTGTAACTCTAACCTCTTTATTACAGGTTAGAAAATGTCAAAGTTCATTTGGTACCTCTGACTCCCAGATCTTCACCACAATCGTACAGCAGTTAATGGGAAAAAGATGGGAAGATCCTGGAGAATTAAAAAGACTGAGCACTTTCCATCTTGTTTCTACGTGTCCTTTTCTCAGCAGTACAGCCAGGTTAAGGTCATTCATACTCCTGCAGTCCTTCAGTTCTAACAACCGCTGTGAAACAACTTCTGGTACAAGAAAGTCCCTTGACAAGAGTTATTTTTTCAGCAATTGCACTTCACAGATTTGTCTCAGAATGGTTTGTCAGCCCAAGAGAACAAATGCAAACAAGCAACTTGAGACACAAACTCCCTCAGCTGGCACTGCCTGACTGCATGAACTGAATTACAGTTTCATTGACAAGCCATGCAATTTCAGCAGATTTCTTCCAGAAGGGCTGTGATTCACAAATAGTGTAACAGTAACAGACAATAGCTACCCTGTGACTACAGGTAGTTTTCTAAGATACTAGATTTTAACAACAAAGTGCCCAAAGCATATGAAGAGAAAATTTTCATTTACCGAAACAACACATGAAACTGGGACCTACAGATAATTCATTTATTCCCATAAACACAAATCACACTGAAGGGAAAATGAGTTTAGAGAACCCAGCAGATTTTATACATGGCTTATCCAATACAGCAGCTTGCTCTCCCTCCCTTCCCCCCAGCTCTGGAATGGCAAGGTGACTTCTCCATACACTTTCTATATGTTTTTCTTCTCTAAATACGGATTTTCTGATATTTTAAACAAATTAAAGCATCTCATCAAAAGGTCTGGTGACAAGCCAGGTAAGCAAGTGCTCTGAGCACTTGCCACAAGGCAGCAGCAAAGGGAAATGAATCTTTCCTGAGAGCCACCATCTTAGCTGGTTTACCCAGCATCACATAGCCAAGTCCAAGTAATGCTTCTAATGTGGCAACTAACCCATGACTAGGATCCAGTACCTCTGCTGACAGCTGGAGAGATACTGGATCCCAGTCACATGTTTCTTCCCCTCTTCCTCGCAGCTTCGCTGCTGTTTGAGATCTCACACCAAACATTATCTGTTCACTGTGTGAACTGTACCTCCCTCCCCCCAAATAAACAAATTCTGCTGGGCCAAGAAGGCAAACAGACATAACAGGATATGTCCTCTGCCCCAACCCAGGCCCAAACTTCAGATCAGTCCCATTCAAAAACCAGAAAGTTCACTTTGTTTTTCATAACAGCAGCTTTGCTCCAACAGTCACTGTTCCAATTACACACAAACAGGCTATTCTATTAGCAAATGCTTATGAATTTCTTTCAAGCAGAGGATCCAACACAACTCTAGATTATAGTCTTAGTCTATCCTTGCACACTACTTCATGCAGCCCAATTAGTATTAAGCTTCCAAGGTGCTATGTCATAGAACATCTACAAGGTATGCTTTGGGCTCGTTATCTTTACACTATTTTGTATGCTGGTATCATCAAAATCCTAAGCCACATCACCAACTATACAGAAGAAGGATAAAGGGATGCTAACCTAGGAATCCCTCAGTCTAGAAAAGCCAAGAGTAATGGCTGGAGGATAAGAAATATATTTTCAAGATCATCTAATTTCTACAGTTGCTTAAGACAGTAATTCAGGTTAGAAAGGATATCAGGAGTTCTGTAGTCCTGCTCAGCATCGCATCAGCCATGAGGCCAGGCAAGGTGGCTTTATCCAGTCAGCCCTGAAAGCCTCCAGTGACAGAGGCCACACACCCTGGGCTCCTCTTTGCTGAACTGTCCTCATGTGGGGGGAGAAGTAAAATAAAAAAACCCATCTCCTCACCCCATTCCCATCAGAATCGCTCTTATTTCAACATGTGTGTTATCTCTTGTCCTCCTGCCATGCAGTATTGTGAAGAGACTAATTGCATCTCACAGGAGCTGGACTGCTGCAGTTAGCCTCCATGAAGTCTCTTATTCTCCAGGCTGAATTAACCTGGTTCCCTCAGCCTCCTCTCACAGGAGAAGTGCTCCAGTCCATAACAGTTTTGGTGGCCCTCCACCAAGCTCATCTAGTTTCATGTCTTCCTTGCATTGGCAGAATCAAACCATAGTAGTCTAGATACTGTCTAATGAGTTTTGTGTAGAAGGAAACAATCACTTCCCCTGAGCCTTCTGGTTCTGTTCCCATTAAAACAGCCCAGGATACAACCTACCTGCCTTTGCCCACAGGACACAATGTAGGCTCATGTTCTTGCTTTCTGTCTACCAGACCCCAGCCAACTTTGCAAAGCTGACCCCCAGCCAAACTTAGCCTGAGATTCTTCCTTCAGATGCAGGGCTTGGCTTTCATCTCCTTTTAATTTCATGAGGTTCCTATCAGCCACTTCCTTCAGCCTTGCTGGAATTAAGTGGTATCCACTCCTCTCCTCCCCTGGTCCACATATCCTGCCATGTTTAACATCGAAGGTAGCCAGGCCAAAATTTATTCTTGGAAAATATATGTTGACATTTTCCAGGAACACCTACTCCACAACTGGCCTACAGACCAACATGAGCCTAACAAGCCTGTGGTTCCCTGGGCTGAACTTATGGCCATTTCTGAAGATAGGTATAACATCTGCCATTCTCTAATCATTACAGATTACCCCTGTTCTCCACAACCTAGGAGGGTAAAGAACAGACCCATGACAACACCACACTGTGTGCTCTTGGAAGCAGCCTGTCTGTTCCCATGGGTCTGCATGAATCAAGTTCACATCTTTGTTTAAAGATGTTCAGCAAGCCAATTTACAGGCCATTCAAGCAAACAATGCTTAACAAATCCATCATGGACAGAACTTGAAAATCACCTAAGGCAGAAAAACTCTGTCCTACCAATGATTTCAGGGCAACCACTCTGTATAAGCTGCTTCTTGTCAGCAAAATGAGAAATTGTAGCTTGTTTACACTTCTCAGCTCTACCTATTCAACCATACTACCCAACACAATCATATGTGATTTTCATGCAACGCATTACTACCCAAATAGAGTGCTTGTTGGTATCTTTTTTTTTTTTTAAGCCTTTGAAAGAGCCCTACATTGTGACTGTGATTTTTCTTCTGAATTCTTCTGTCTGGTTAAACACTTTAAAGAACTCTTTAGTTATCAGAGAACATGTTTTCATTAATGTGTTTCTTTAGTAGCTGTATGCTTTCACAAATATATCCACCACATTAGCTGACAAAAGTACCAAACTTTGCTTCTAAAAAAAGTGGTAATAAGAACTAACTGAGCCCCTGCAGCCCATTCAGCTTATCAGCAGTTAGGTCTATAAATCTGCTGCACATTAGAAAGAACTTTAGCCGGAAGACTGAGGGGAAGTGATTGTTTCCTTCTACACAAAACTCATTAGACAGTATCTAGAATACTGTGGTTTGCTTCTGCCAGTTGCAAAGAAGACACCGAACTACATGAGGCTTGGTGGAGGGCTACCAAAACAGTCGGGGACTGAAGCACTTGCCCTGTCAGAGGAGGATCCAGTGAGACGCAGTTAGTCTCTTCGAAGTACTGCATGGCAGGAGGACAAGAGATTAACACACATACCATAGAATGGTTTGGGTTGGACAGGACATTAAAGCTCATCCAGCTCCAATCCCCTGCCACAGGCAGGGACACATACCACTAAACCAGTCTTTAAAAGATCATTACAGAATAACACCTTTCCCCACATATCTAATAAATAGAGAAATAGGGCAGGGCAGCCCCGTACTCTTAAGAGCCATTTGTTTGGGATCAATCATGTTTGTACACAGACAGACAAAGGGGAGAGAACAATGGTTCCAGGTCACAACACACCTTTTCAGGTCAGAACTACCCTTAAGTGCATACTTAGCACCTCCTTGAATACTGCAACCACCTTTTGGGATTGTGCAGTACCCAACTACAGGATGCCCAGCAATATACCTAAGGTAATACAGTATGAGCATGCACCCAAGCAGTGAAAAAGAACAGAATATGCTGAGTTGCACAGGGAGGGGGGGAAGAAAAACGATTTCATAGGCAATCAAAACCCCATAAAGATAAATACCCTTCTTTAAGGCTAGTCTAGAAGAATATCACCCTTCATAAGCACTCCACAGAAAGAAATTAAAAATAAATCCAGTATTATCCTCCAGGATATTTAGTGAATGAAATATGTTCACTTTCTCTCAAAACTAAACCTCTTCATTTCATTCCTCTACAGAGATTATACCTTCTAGGAAGAGAACATCAGCTTGAAATAAAGATAGTTAAAAGCATGTATTTCAACTAGTTACGGTGCCTTCAGTAACAGGTATTACCCTGCCCAAGGACCCTCCAGCAATCCCTGTGGTTCATAATCCTTCTTCTGATGTGTTTCAAAGACACGCTTCCCCTCCATTTCCTGCAGAGAAGGCCTGTAAAGGTGAAACCAACTCTGCAGCTAGCTCAGAAGTCAGTGACACAGAAAGTACAGCCAATTCACAAACCATGAGAAGATTCATACCAGCTTCTAGTCATATGTCTTTCTTCCCTCCAAGGTTTTCCTCCACAACTAACACGAAGAGTGCAAAATATGCTTTAAGGCCATTCTGCTGCTTCTAGTACTATATTCTTTCACACTTCTCTCCAGGGGATACAGAAATTCACTCTCCACTAGGAAATGACCAGCAGCTTACTTGTTACAGGCATTTTTCTCATAAGATTTACCTGATTTGCTAATGCAGGGCAGGAGAAACGTTACCATATCGAAGGTCACCCTTTATACTAACTACCAGTGCATGTCTCTTTCACCTATTTGGAACAAACCCCCCCAAAAAAACAACTGGTGACTAATCATATTAAGCCAAGTTTGAGAAGGATCTACATCTGATTTAAAATTCTTTCTAGAGCAGGGAAGCAGAGTTGTTGAGAAGACACATCTGTATCTGACAAAATAAGTCAACTGTTGAAAACATTACCACATAAACTCTCAGTACAGATCTACATTTCACCAGCTTGTAGCTCCTTGCAAAGATCCTTCTCCCTTTCTCGACTACGCACCTTCTTTCATATTTTGATTCTTTGTTTCCCTTTATTCTCCTTCCATTAAAAAGCTATGAACCTTTTAGGCTGTATTGTAACACTGTAAGAACTAAGCTTTTTTTCTTTTAATCTCAAATGCTTTCAAGTGAATTGTAATTTGAGCTCTCAAGAAAGGGATGCACATTAACTTGCTAACTTTTAACAAACTGGTTACAGACGAAAAAAGAACACAAAAAGAAAACTTTTTTCCTATTATCCCATGCTTTTGACAGTTTAGGTATAAAGCATGGATCAGTTTCCCTTATACGAAGTCAGGAAAAAATCATGCTATTATCCATTTCTAAGTTTGACCTTATAAAGCCATGAGCAGGTCTTAACTATCAGAAATCCAAGAAACAAGCATAATGCCACACTGCTCTCCTGGCAGGCCCTTTCATTTAATTGTGCAGGCCCTCTCCTTTAAATAGCACCCAGATACTTCACGGATGGATGACACCCCCTAGAATTTCAACACCAATATCAGTGTCCGGAGCATCCAACACACTACCATATTATTTTCTTTGACTAACAAAAGTACCAACTCATTCTTGAATTCCTACAGAATTCAAATATCAAAGGAAAGAAAGCGCGTTGCTGCACATCCTTTCAGCAGACCAAAAATACAAGCTTCTTGAGCACCTTCGAACTGTCTAGCTTGACAGAGATTATGAGGCGGCGCAAACAAAAAAGAAAGAGAAAACAAAACCAAAGTTACCAGCGACCACCACCAACCACCTCTTTTGTGTTGCTCTCTCCGCACTCGAGCGAACACAGCCCGCTCGGACGACAGCCTTAAAGGAGAAGATAAAGCTAATGCTGCCCCAAGCCTCGCCGTGACTCACGGCGGCAGCACCCCGCGGACCCCGTCAGCAGGCCTGCAGCCTCCGCTCCCTTTGTTTTGGTCACCGAGCGGCACCGCTGACCCCTCACTCGCTCGCCAGCGGCCGCCCAAGAGAGAGCTTCCTCCCCCTCCCCCAAAGGCCCCCGGGGCCCCCCACGCCGTAGCAGGGCCCCTCTCACCCCCTCCCCGGCGGGTGGCGCGGCCTCCACGGAGGAGAGGGGGGATGCGGCACCGGCGGCCCGAACTATGGGGCGCGCCCGGCCCCCCCTCTCCTCACCCCCCGCAAGGCCCGGCCGCCCCTCCTTCCTCCCTCCTTACCCCCCCCGCCGCCGCGGCCCGCCCCCCCTCACCTCACCTCATTCGGTCTCTCCAGTGGTGCCAACCGCCTCATACAGGGAAACTGGCGAGCTCAGAAGCCTCCCCCCCGAGGCGGCCGGGCCCTGGGTGCGCGGCGGGACCCCCAGAGCGCGGCCCCCACGGTGCAGCGGCGGCAAGGCGGCGGGGGAGGGGTCAGACCCGCCTCACGGACAGCCCGGCTCCACCACAGCCGCTCGCCATTTTTGTTTCCCGCGGAGGAGAGGCTGGTGCATGCTGGGAGCACAAAGGGCCCCGGCCCCGCCCCGGCGCGCCCCGCCTGCGCAGACAGCAGCGCCTGGGCCAGGGGGCGGGGCTGGAGGGCGCCGCGGCGGAAGGACACGGATGAAGATGGACCCTCGCCGCTCATGAACAAAGAGGGACTTCTTTCAGCGCGCTTGCAGAAGGAGAGATCCCTGCCCCGGGGCCGGGACTCGTTGCGGCAGTGCTAAGGGGAGTGGGGTGCTCCGCCCGTTGCTCTAGGGATTTTTGCCCGGTTTCGGGGTGATTCGAGTGCCCCGTAGCAGTGCGGGGTGTCCCCGGCGTCTAGAATGATCCGGGGAAGACAGGAAGGGAGCCCGGCTGCATGACCGGGTGACCGGTGAGGCCCGGCCTAGGCACCACGGGTTACTGCGGACAGTTCGTTAGTGCCAAGGACACAGGGTAACGGGTGGCACGGAACGGAGTGTTCTGCAGCGAGTCAAGGGGATGCTGCCATTTTAGGGGGCGAGCGAAACCTCGGTTTCTCTTGTTAACAGTAGCTGTATTAGCTAAGCAAAATATGCTTGTCGCTTTCTGCCACTGAGAAGGGCTTGGTTTTGTGAATATTTTCTTGGACGGCAGTCACCACAGACGCCATGGTTAAACGTAGCAGTTGCCCGGTGCAGTGGTGCTATACACAGGTTACAAAGCTTGCCCCAACCCTGTAAGTTACTCGGCACTTTTGTGGTCTCTGTGCAGTACTGAAATACAAGTACTCACTGGGTCAGATCTCACCAACTGGTGTACCAAATGCTCGGGGAGAGGCTGGGTTTGGTGGCCTGGATGGTGGAATTCCCAGTTCCTGGCTCTGTCCTGCTCAAAATAAGCCAATGAAAGTAAGACACGGGATCAATTTGCCATCCAGGAAGAATGGCAAGGCACCAGCGTATGGTTTAGTCTGGCCAATTCCTAGTTACATCAGAATAAAGCAGATTTATGATGGAAATTTCCAGAGGTTTTAGGGGATACAGTTTTCCTCTGGATGCAGTAACTAGGCACTCGTCAGTAATCATCTTGGTGTACTGCTCAAACCACACTTGCACAACACAAAGGCCCCTGGCTACTTTCTTTGGATTTTCACATGCTGGCAACAGCAGTCAGGTACTTCTGTTAGTGCTAAAGGCAGAGGGTCTCCAGCAGAAGAATTGCACTCAATCAATTTTTTAGTGACAAACAATGGTGTGAGAACCGGTGTTTGGCTAAGTTAAAAAACAAACTTTGTAGCCAGCAAGAGAATAAACACATTTAAACATCAATAATTGGCTCCTTCACAATCTTTTTAGTGTTATACTTGCAGGGTCTCACCAGTCTTGTCCTGCTGCATCTTTGAAGCAACTTAAATCAAAACTTGTCAAAGTAGAATCACTCCCCTATACGGCAAGTTGTTTCACCACCAGCACCAACAAAACACAACACAAAATCTCCTGACCAGCAAGACACATGCTATTTCTACCCTCCTTGTCCCTAGGATACTGTTCCCAAAAGCAGTTTGCATCACCCCACTGCAGAATTGTAGAGCTGCATAGCCCCATTCTATCCATAAAGCATCACTTGTCACAAAGCCAGGAGCTGCTGCTGGAATAGCATTATTTGAAGGCAGTATGAAAAGAAACTAGGAATCCCTACATAATACAAGAATAATTAGGGTTTGACAAACTGATTAGTTTGCTATTAGAGGCATTGTGATAGTTCACCCAGAATGTAGCTCTCGAAGCTTGTCACCATTAGCTTTATTACTACCATCAGCAGACTATCAGTATTTTCCCACAACCGCAATTCCATGTAGCATCTTCCTCCCATAATATCCAAGAAGTACAATATGAGCTCAGAGCCAAACACCAAATAAAACCATTTTAAATTCTGTCTCCTTTAAGGCCAGCTATTACCAATAGCTAGAAAAGCTCAAAACCATACACCTCCCACATACACACCTCACCTTCCACTACCTTAATTTAGTAACTCAGGCTACAGCATCCTTCTTTTAATCAGTTTAGATGTCACTGAATCTCCATCTGACAGGAAACCCCCTTCTGGAGCAGTGACTGTGTTAACTCCTACCCACCTGACCCATCTGCCATACCAAGTAAATCAAATAGCTGAGGTATATGTAGACACCGGTGAAGACATAGGTCTTCAAGTTCAACAGGTTGCACTCTGGGAGGAATGGGTACTGGAAGAGGCTCTTTCATTGTTCCTTTGCCCAACCTGACCAGGTTATTACAGGGTTGGGGGTCTTACTGGAAATGTGCAAATGATCCTTTACAAATGGTTTGCAAGTTAAAGTACTCAAATCAGCAAACCTGTAGTTAGTGCAGAAGGAGGATCCTTGTTAATCACCAGCAAAGTGAGGCAAAGAAATCAACAGCAATAGGATACAATTTAAACACTCTTTCCACAGTTCCCATTAATATACTATGAAACGTCTATGATTAATCTGTTTTGGAGCGAGCTAGAATCTCTCTCTGCTTTCTATTCAGTGCTAATAGTAAAACAGCCAGTTATTTCTGCTGTTAACATATGGCAAGACTGGACGTCATGACTTCAGCATGAACTTTCTTACTTTCTTTTCTGTTTTCCACTAATACCTCAAAAGTATTTGAACATACAGTTGTGTCTCCTGTTGCATTTTCAATTGTAGCCATTTTATGTACGTACTTTGAGACACAGAGTGACCAAAGCCAAATTAAATTACCTTTCTTCCAATGTCAGCGAGGGGTTTCCCATGTCAATAACACATATGTTTAGCTTTATTCCATGTTATCTCATAAATAGCTGTATTTCAGAGAGGAGATAATGAATAACAACCTGGCATTGTCTTTACCTCTGTCTGTATTTGTCCACATACTGGTAAGCAAGCTGTTGCCATAAAGACATGCAAAAGCGAAGTCTTGGCTATTTAAAATTGCATCTTGCCTTGCTGGCACAGCAGTGAAAACTAACATTTAATATTCAAAATGTAAATTCCCCATACCCAGCAAAGATGGATAAATTTGAGGAGTCAGAAGCAGCAGCATTTCTCTTAGCCAGGGCCCCTTCTTGCAAATGTTAACCTACATTTTAAAGGCTGGTATTATATTTATATACTTCCCTTTCCACAATGGCCACATAAATATTAAACAAGCAACCCAAACCACAACTAAAATTCAGCAGTGCATGTAGATGAGAGCACCAACTGCTGCACAGTATTATTTTCCATCAGCTTATTGTATCACACAATATCACATAATGTCAAAATGATACCCCTGAACAAGACAATACTGTAAAGCTTATCTTTGACAAGATGGTTGTCATGACCACAATTCGGGAAGGAGGGAAAATTAGATCCCAGGCCATTTTCTGTGCATTGTTTAAGCATGGGAACAGCAAGAAAGGTCACCTGGGATCTTTCTATCTTAAATCAAGATAAATATGGTACATCTAGCTTTATGTAAACATGGTAATTAGTGATACAATGCACATATGCTTTATTTATTATGGCTCAACTCAGGAAAGAATCTTCAATTTCAGTATCTAAAAAATAGGCAAGTGATGTTCTAACACGCAATGAATTTTCTGTCGTATTACAACTAGCTAATAATTGTCATAAAATCACAGCAATTACTCTATATACTAAAGATATAAAACCAGCACTGAAAACATCTAAAAACAGGCATCTTTAAATATTTTTCTAGATAGACAAGAATATGAATAATTTTCCATCCTCATATCAACAGTACAGAGGAAAATAATATTACTGGCTGTAAGGTACCCTGATATGGGTCTTCACACAGAAACACTTTTTTCCTAGTACAAGCACTTTGTCATTCCAAACTTTTTTATCTTCTCAGAGATAAAAATAAGGAAATCCTGGGAAAAAAAGGTCCCGAATTCCATCATTTTCTTGTGAATGTCAAGATCTTGCTTGATAAATCTTAAACTAAAAATATCCTTTTAAATGTGTTCACTGTTGTGGTCATTGTTGATCCAATTTAGCCAGTCAAATACTATTTTTTTCTGTTAAAGTCAATGTATAAAAACCAACCTATTTGCCCCCTAACCCTAACCAATTATTTCTTCATTTTTATCTCCTTAATATTTAACAATCTACTGCTTGTAACTTTTAAAGATAGGATATTATGAGAGTATTGCAGTCCTATTTTTGATTAAGTCTCTAAAGCACTTCTGCAACACATGCATTAAACAGCAATTACTCTGTGTGTTAGGATTTGATCTGTTTGTGTCACACTCTTTACTAGCCTTCGAACTAAGCTACATTTAAACTTGAAATACATCAGAAGGTTGTTTACCTTCTAAAAAGTAACATTTGGTAATCTAACTTTAAATCCTTCCCTGGCACTATTACTGGAAGACTCTTAAAAAGGAAAAAAAACCCAAACAACTATGGGTGTTAGCTCTGCATCTAATAAAAGACACTTCAGATGCTTGAAAAAATGTCAAGAAGCTGCAGCTTAGAAAGTCCTTAATACTAGATTCACTTCTTTATTTCAGATGTGTAACCTTTCTGAAATTACTTGTAAAACATGTCAGGATTGTGTATGACTGAGTGGACTTTGGTAGGTGGATAGGTGGTTCTTCAGGTGTTCTATAGTTCCCAATTCAAAGCACTCACAAACTATTAAGTGTTCACATAAGCCTAACACAAGACCTTTGTTATTGCTGATTTGCAGTTCATACCCTGCCATGGGTGAGAGCTGTTTCCTGGCAGTGCAAGAAGCAATCCCCCAGATCACCTGTGTGTAAGAGTGGAGAAAAATTAAACTCATAATAGACTGAGATATTCCAGGACTGAAATAGTCAGAGCTTGAGACACAGTGTTTCTACATTCTTGACTACATCTTTGAGTAAGCTACCTGAAGAGTGGGAAAGGCTTTCCTTGTGAGAGAGTATGTCTCGCATCTGTCTCAGCGACACTAATGCTTTTTTTGTACCTGAAGACAGTCAGTGAGGTCCAAAGGAGAAAAAAATAAGTGCTCGACTAGTTTTGTCCTTGCTGAGGGTGCTTATGTATGAGTTATTGTATTATTACTGGCAATACTGTCTTTGCTGTATTGAAGACTTAAGAGCATTTATTTTAATTCTGGAAAATAGGTATGTGAGAACTGCAGCTTATTACTATTCTAGCTAGTGGGAATTTTGTGAAGGTATGCAAGCCTAGTCCTGAGTAATCTTTCTTCCTGTCTTTTTCTTGTGAGACCAGTGCATAAAAATATGAGCTCATTACTCAGAGATGGAATTTAAGAGAGGTTTACTACACTCTCAGCACTGTCAATTCTGCTGCCACAGTCATATAACCACCTTCTTTCAGAAAACAAACAGCTGCCAAGACTTACATTTTGGTTAAATGCCTGGATCAGACAGAGATCCCAGTTCCTAGACTCCCTGAGAATTCAGTCGTGCACTGGTGCGATGCATTCCTTCTCCTGCTCTCTAAGCACAAATCCGAAAGGAGTTACTGAAGCCCTAGTGACGGAAATAAAAATGCATAGTCAGCATTTCAGAATTAAAGCCTAAGCGTTTTATTCATTTGCTTTTAGCTCTGTTCTGTGCATTAGCAAAACTAATTGCAGTCTGAACTATTTTACAGCGTGATGGGTTGTATCATATCTTCTTGAAGACTGTGGCATCATACAGTTTTATGGCAAGGTTTTGTCCATCAGCATTTATGCTCCTTTGTGGACTCTGAAAACGTCTGCTAGAACAGAGTTTCCAGCCCTTGTGTGGTTAAATTTTGTAGCAGTACAGACAAGATTTAACTCTAAACTGAGGCGAAAAAATATTTAACAGCCCCTCAGGACACAGTTACATGGCAGAACATTGCTGTTTCAACTGCGGTGAAAAATCTGTTCTGGACATCAGTCCGGCTGGAGGGAGAATTAGTACAACATTCCTTCTGTTCTCCCACCACCTGAAATGCAGTATGGGCCTTCTCACGTGCCTTCAGCTGACCTGCCAAGACCCACTCAGATGGAAAGTCCCTTGCTTCTCTTATTTTTTTTCACTTGTTTCTTCCTAATAGCATCTCTGATGGAGACAAAATACATCTGAACAGTGCAGCATGACAGGATCCTGCTAGCACTTACAGCTGTTTGCATTCTGGGGAATTCAGCTACAGGGTTGAAGATATAGCAGTAGCTCCTTCTGTAGGGGGCTAGTAGTAGTAGCTAGTCCAAGAAGGCTGCACAGAAAGAACCGTAAGTGGTTCCAGGCTGATGCTCAGCCAAGTCATCAATTCCATACTCCATTTTCCCACTTATTAAATAGTAATACTGTTAACATTTGTTAACTTTGATATGCCTAAGTAAAAGGTGCAGTCTGAACGTCATACATTTGTTAACTTTGATATGCCTAAGTAAAAGGTGCAGTCTGATTGTCATTGTTGTGGCTAATCCAAATGTAGTAGCTATTGTCTGACATATATTTTGATCCTTCCACTTTGAAGCCATGTTACCTCAGCCTGAAAGCCCAGATTCTGTTCTAACAGTGTTGCTTATCTGCATTCAGCTAAGAAGATACAGAAACAGGATACAAATCAATGCTTATTCCATCAGTCATTCATGTTCTGTTTTGACATCCTCCACACTGAGCACTGGCATCTTCATCTATACAGTCCTGACCCTGTCCCTAAAATCTGGGGCTTCCATGACAGACAGTGTTCTTTTCCATGCTATGTGTTTTTGTGATCATTTAAAAACTTTACTTAAATATCAGTGTAAAACCAAAGCGACGCTCTGTTCACTTGCAATGGCAGCAAAAGCATACTGTAAGCCAGACTGTGCCTCAGTAAACTAGTGAAATTCTTAGAATGTATCAATAAAATAGTAGGAAAAAATGGTGTTATCAACACAGAAGAGCTGTATTTCCGCTAGGTTAATGTAGTGAACATAGTACAATCTGAAGTTGTCACAGCATGCATGTAGTTACCAGACAGCTAAACTTAAAGATGGATTTGGGAGAAGTGGGGAAACGTGGCACATGCACACAGCCAGCAGCACATCCTCCTGCCCTGGTGTTGCAGCCAGTTCAAGTGTGCATTCTGCAAAGCAGCTAATGTGAGCTATGGGCTGGCAGTCCCGCTGCTTCCCTCCCAGCGTGCTGCCAGGGCTCCCCTTGAGCCCACTTGGGTGCTCCTCTCATGTTATAGTGACCTGCTTGATAGCTCTAAGTAGTATAAACTCACCCCACAGCACTGGTACGGAAGCCTGGGCCACAGGAGAGGCTGGTGAGGCAAGTTCCAGTGCAGGGCTTTTCTCTGCAGTTGTAGCTGAGGGTACAGATTCCTGACCCAGCCAAACTTGTCCAGCAGCTGCTATCATCTGATGTTGCACTCACTGCAGCTCGGGGGGCTGCTGAGGTCCTGTTGGTGACTGTCCCTTATGTCAGGAGCCATGCAGATGTGGCTGGTCAGTGAACTGCTCCAACTGAAAAACATTGATGCATATACGTATAAATAATACATATATTTACGTATATAAATGGGTTTGTTTTCATCCAAATCAGCCTTGCAGTAACTTTGAGTCTACAAGCTGACCATACATATGCATTGAGGAGGTAGCACAGAACCAAGGTAGCAGAAGAGGCAATAAAAGTACTAATTTAGAAAATAGCTATTTCTTCCTCTGTTCCAGTTGCAGAATGAAACATCTACAACAAGCCAACAGGGAAACACAAACTGACCTTTGGTTCGACCTCATGGACTGCCATCTCTCTTTCAGATGGCCAAATGCATGTTCCATGGTCGCAGACAGCTCATGAAGTGACAACTGACGTATTTCTGATGATGGGACAAAACTGAAGGGGGCCTACAAGGATGGAGAGGGACTCTTCACTAGGGACTGTAGTGATAGGACAAGGGTAATGGGTTAAAACTTAAACAGGGGAAGTTTAGATTGGATATAAGGAAGAAATTCTTTACTGTAAGGGTGGTGAGGCACTGGAATGGGTTGCCCAGGGGATTTGTGAATGCTCCATCCCTGGCAGTGTTCAAGGCCAGGTTGGACAGAGCCTTGGGTGGCATGGTTTAATATGAGGTGTCCCTGCCCATGGCAGGGGGTTGGAACTAGATGATCTTAAGGTCCTTTCCAACCCTAACTATTCTATGATTCTATGAAATTAGCTGCTTCTTGACCAGGCATGACTGCCAAGAAGTCCTCTGAATTCACTGATACTGAGAAGTGTCATGTGATGGCCTCAGCCTGACTGGAATTGAGGATCACATGCTTTCCTAACCTGGGCAACACTGATGGCCATACAGAGGTCCCCATGGCTCTGCTGTTCTCCATTACCGAAAAATCAAGTCCATCCTCCTGCCCATGAGGAATGCAAAGGGAAATACCCTGACCTTCCATAAGTGGATAGGAAGACAAGTTCAGGACAAGAAAGATCACATTCAAAGGGTGTGCCTATATGAAAACACCCTGAAAAGCTGAGACAAGATAAATTTAGGAGGACAATGCACAAAGGGAAAGTGTACTAAGTATGTGTGAGAATTACTTAATTCAGAAGCCAGTTTGCTGTATCCTAATTCTCCTTCAAATTACAACAGCCTGTTGTTAGTTTACTTCTCCCAGGACCTTTACCAACTGCCTCAGATTTATCAGGTAGGAATGATTCTAGAACTGTCATGGAGAGGGGGAAATGCAGGCAAGCATTAACAAGGCACTGCTCTAGCATGCAGGTGATTGCTAAAAGCAGAACTGGTTTTCTTTTGACCTGCCTGGAATTCAGCAGACCAAGAGGTCAAGCAGCGATGGCCTCCAAGGACTTCTTAATTTACTGCAGGTTGTAAAACATCTGTGACAGTGCTATCATACTAGTAAAGACGTAATGATGTATCAGATTACCAGTGTGATTTCAGTGTGATACAGGCTATCAGTGGATAGCCTGTGGTGAAAAAAACATTCTTTCTTGTTATTTAAAAATATTTTAAATCCAAACTGGCAAATTTAATGTGAATTAATCACTGTCTGAATATATGCTTTTCTTCTGTTTAGAATGAAGTTTGAATCATACATGATGGCTGGAAAGAGAGATGAAAAAAAGGCAATAGAAAAGTTGTGTGGTTTCCACTTTGTTCTGATTTTAAATTGCAATAAATTGTAACCATCAGTTTCTGATGGGGAACAATAGTTGTGGTAGGAATTTGGACTGAAGTAAAAATGGGCATAAACCTATATCCTCAGTTGTGTAAATGAGTCCATGTTCAAACAATACTGTACAGAAGGGGTTTTGTGCGGACAGTTGCAGGATGTGAACAAGAAGCTGGGATAAAACAGGAAAAAGGAGCTCAGATTGGATGTCAGCACAAAGTAAGTTTGTTTATAAAGAGGCAATCACAAAATAAGTCGATTGAAATCTCTGCAAATCTCACATCAAAGTTGACTTAAAACTATAACAAGGTATTTAGTATTTATCTGGACAAAATAGAAAATAAATGTCTATAGTCATCTGAAATATTTTCAAATCACACTACCTGTGTCAAATACAATGACTGCATTGACCAGCTACCAGTTAACCCTTGTTAGAGGTGTAAAACTCTAACAAAGACTCTTTGTCTTCAGAGAACTGCTCAGTTTACCTCACTCACTACTAACTTCTTTTGCAGGTATACTCCCAAATTCCAAAGCCAAAGTGGTTTTGTGGGTTGGAAATGCAGGTTTGTGGATTAAATCTCCTTTTGTGCAGCTACTTAGTAATATAAAAGATCTACAAAGGGTTTTATTCCCTGCTCAGTCAACAGAAAATGCTGTATCTGCTACAGCTTCTGTCTTGGTGTGATGGTGGCATCATCTGACTGCTCTGTTTGGAAAGAGCTGTGAGCCTACGTACAATGAGAACGGAGGGCATGCACAACAGTTGCACTGTTCACCATAATAGCACAACAGTTGCACTGTTCACCGTAACAGCACTGAATATATTTAGTTTGTCACAAGAGCTATCTTTTCAATGTGTTTCCTCTGAGCTAATAAGTGCTTTTATTAACTGCAACAGTTTATTCTTTATACACTTAAACGAGTTACAGCTATTTTTAATAACTTAATAGTACATGAAATACAGACTAAGTTTCTTTTAAAGGAAAGACAAGGAATCAAATAGCATGACTTCTGATGTAGATTCATACAGACCAATCTTCAAATACATCTTTGAGGCCTGTGTTCTTACAGATACTTTATCACCAAATAACAAAAGAACTTCAGTTGCAGTTCTGTGATTAACAGTTGGACTTGACCTTAAAGGTCTTTTCCAACCTAAACAATTCTGTGATTCTGTGATGCATTTTCTTTATCAGTTGGGCTGGTTGAAAGAGTTCCTACTACAACCTCTTTCTCCAGTGCTTTCAACACAGCATTAGTGCAGGCAAAAGCTTTGTCCAGCTGTGCTGTAAACTTCATCACAGTCTGGATTAAAAAGAAACTCCAATTTTATCATTGATTATTTTATAATAATAATAATAACAAATACTTTGCTTAAAACAGCATTTTTGCTTCTAAGAACAATCATGCTAAGTATAAAAGAATTTTACTTTATTCTAGTAATTCTGTTAACAGTGCAGATTGCTGCAGAAATTTAGATGTTGACAAATCTAAAATAATTTAATTAATACCTTATGCCTATTGGGTATTTTCTATCAACAATCCCACAGTACTTTCTATAAAGTAGGCTACAGGAATTAATTAATATACAATCAATACACTGCCTACTCTAGAGATCGAAAAAGACATCTGCCTTGTGCCAGGAATATATTTGACTGGCTGACTGTTTGTTTTGTTGTTTATAGAAAGGGAAGTGAAAACTGGTTTATCCAGAAAAAAACATGGTGAATACTTAAGTACATCAACTGTACATATAGTTATTTAACAGCTTGGAATTTAAGCAAGACATTGCTGCTTCCTTCGTAAGGGGTGATAAGTTTTTATAAAAGTTAATGTACTACAAGTTATCTCAGAATTACCAACTTTACTAAGATAATAGCAAAGAGAAAAAAGGATGTAGACTAACAAATTTAGAATCCTTACAATTGGAGATTTCCTAAAGAGTTCTGCACATTGTTACTGCTTTCCCAGGGTGCTGTCAGAATCCTCTAACAATTCAGTACAAAACTGTTGCATTTCATGTATAGAGGTTTTGAATGTAGCAGAACAAGCCAAAGAGTTATGATTTGAGAAATTTTTGCCAATATCATCATAAAGACTGTTTGATAAGTACCATTTGATTAGTACCAGTACATGGTACTAATTCTTGCGTACAGGGCCAGATTCTCAGCTTCATCAAAGCCTGCAAACTGAAACAGATTTGCTTATGTATGATTTAAGGCCTAAAGGAATGATTAGTTCAGTTCAAATTCCTCCATAACACCATGATTCATTTACTCTGCCCAACAAATCACTGGGCTGGAGTATATATTTGAAGGAGCCATTAGTTTTAGGGCAGATTTGAAGAGCTTTTCTTCTTATCCCATTTTAAGCAGTTCCTGTTTCTGATGCTTCTTCCAAATGCCAATCCATTCCTGCATTTCTGAGTATGACAGTCCACAGTGGCATACAGAATCAAACCAGAGAACCAACATGGCTTTTTGCTTTTTCTGGGCTATTTTTAATTTGGGTTCAGCAAACGATTCACCATTCAGCTACACGAACAGTTGCATGGCAGAAAAGAAAGAACAGCATGGGAGTAGGTGTATGTAGTGGAGGCCAAGAGAAGAAAGGGTTTCACATAGCAGCTCTGAGATCTGTAGTTGCTCTTCTGCCCATTTTTCTCCTCCATACCATCACTGGCAGAAGGCAGGGTGCATCCGTACCTCACTAGCTGAGGTTCATAGTCTAGCATTTTAGTATGAACTGATGTCCACAGGCAATTAAAGCAGATAGGCTTGACTGTGAACTGTAACAGTTCTGATGTGGAATGTCCTCCGGCAGAGTGGATGGCAGGACAGCTGGGAGTAGCAATGCATTAAACCATTGCAGCTGCTTTGCTTACTGTGCTTAAGTCAGAACTCTTCATTAAGTACACCATGTGTTGAAAAAGGCACTACCCTGCTAGGTGAATTGTTCCAATACTAACCTTCCTTAGGATTTAAAAATTAACATCTTCCTTCTAAACTGATTTCTGCTGACATCTCCTTCTCATCATTGACCTTCTTATGTCAGCATCTACTAGCTTCACTACTGGAATCCAGTACTTAGAACCTAAGTAGGATTTTTGAAAGAGTGTGGGCTAGAACTTGGATGTTTCCTGGCTCTCTGGGCTACCTTCTAAAGTACGGAGGAATATGGAAGTGCTAATTCAGGGTAAAAAGTTTTGGAAAATGGCAGGAGGGCATTAAGAAAATGCCAGCTAGACTATTTATCTTTGTGGGAAAGTCCATAAATAGGAATTAAGACTCTAATTATAGACCTTTTTTTAACAGATGACTACCATGAGTGTAAGATAAATAGAACAAACAAGTATTTTACTTCAAGTAGTGTGAACAGAAGTTAACAGTAGATCTTAACTTTATTTTTCCACTATTCAAAGAAGGAAACAGCGTGGATAATTAAGCAAAATAACCATGTTGAAAGCTGGGTACATTTTAAGTATCATTAGGCAACAATAAGTTGTCTGAAAATGATAAAATTATTTTCAAACGAGAAATAGATTAATGCTAGCAATGGTAGTGCAACCATACACTTTAACATATAACCTCAATTAATCCTTGGGTAACACTCTTGAACCTCCCATCTCCAGCAATTAATAGAAGAATTAGACTTGAAAGGATAAATACATACAAAGGAAACATAATTTTATCGGTGGATTGAATCTGAACTGTGTTGTCTTTGCAGACTTTGAAACAATGAGAATACAAATGGAAACTGTTGTTCAGCATCTCCTTACAACTGATCATTAATGAAGTAATGACCTTCAAAGCTTTTCTTCTGAGAAGAGTATTTCTGGAGTTTCCCCAGTCCTCTAACATAAAAAGGACTTTTTTATATATATAAAGCTTTCTATCATGAATTTATGAAAACCTATTTACTAAGAGCTGTTAACTGTAATGTTTTCTGGTGCATTTTGAATTTTAAACAATATACCAGAAAACACAGTAGACATTGTCTACTTTGAGAGACACAATGTCTCACAAATCAAAGACTTGTATCCCCAACTATTATTAAACATTGAGAGATGCTGATTAATTTGGATCTAATCTCAGTGAAGAGCTATAAATGAGTCACATACATTTGTGTCATTCATCTGACTGTATTAAAACAAGATTTTTGATACAGATATGTTTAAATAAGATAAAAGTTTAAGTGGTTACAGACAGACACTTTATTCTGGCATAAATCCAAGCCACTGATGAAGGGAATTGGATTGCCTGTAACCTAACTCAGAGTAAAATAAATAAAGATTATTTTTTAGTTCAGAACATTGATCTAGCTCTTTATACAACAACAGAAACAGTTGTGCCAACCCAAAAGAGAAGGTAGGCACCAATAGCAAGAAAAGGTGACACCATCTGCTTCTGCAGCAGGGTGGATTCAAGTGAGATTGAAGTGACCATGTAAACACAGCCTTAAAAATGAAACCTTGCTGGCTGGTAGAGTCTGTTTCCTCAAATAGATTAATGATTTGTTTACAAGTTAAGCCACAAGGGAGTCCTTAACAGGCTTTGTCTGCTTTCTGGGTAAGAGATGGTTCCATCCATCCATGCGCTAGAAGCATTAGCATTTGTAAGAATTTTAATGCGATAGGAAATAATCGATCAGGATAAAATTGAAGTTAAAACACTGATTAAATCACAGTTCACAGAAATTAGCAGGAGAGGAAGGCAATGGAATCTTACTCTGAAGGCAACATGAGGGAAAGTTTAGGTCTATAAAGGCTGGATGTGTCCCCAAATCTTCATTCTCTTCCACAAAGACAGGCTTAGGCCTGTAGAAAGGACTTGGGAAGTAGGGTCTGTATAAAAACAGACTCCCAGACAGATCTCTGAGCAAGCACCTCGATAGCTGAGTAATATGAACCTTTAAATTTTTGTAGACTTTATTTTAGGAAATGCAGGTGGTTTCATTGTAAATCATTTTCATGTTGTATATTGTGTAAATACATGTATTAAAAGTAAATAAAACCCCAGGCAACTGGCAAATACTAAGGCATTCCATTCCTACTGGTACTGCCCATGATCAGAGACTATTTCTTAGGCATATTCATAGTGTAAGAGCACTAATCCAAGAAGCCATGCTAGGCAGACTAGAAGTTGGTAAAGCTGTTGTGAGAAAAAGAAGATTTGTGATTGTGAACATCAGAAGTTCTGTGATTCTTAACATTAGTCAGATGATCCTTGGATAGAATACAATGGTGGGGAGAGTGTGTGAACACTGAGGATTTCCCATGGAGTCTTTTATGATTGTATTTGAGTTAAATCAGTATATGGGTGCAGCTGCTTCAAATAACTGTGTCAGAAGCAAGTCTAGCACCACTGCAGTAAGTTAATGTTTAGCTCTTGTTTAATGTTAAAACCTGTATTACTTGCTCAAGTAACACAGACTTTGCTTCAAAACAAATCGCATAAAATTATTTCTTTTCAAGGTGCACATTATATTGAGTATCTTGAAGAATTCAGATTATGCTGTGTAGTTTTCCATTCTCCTCATTAGTCTCATATTTTCATTCACTGTATGTCTAGTATTTCTGGATGCTTTAACACATGTAACCACTCTTCCAAGTTGCCATAAAACTGAAAGGGAAGGTAAGAAGGTATTATAAAACCACATTAATCTTCTGACACTTTGAGTGACAAACACTACACTAGTATGATCAGGAGCTGATTTCTATCTTCCACACAAACCCTGTATCACTAGAACAACAACACTCAATGTTGATATAGCTGGGTAGGAAACCTGCATATTAACATGTAGCAATAAATCAGCTTAACTTTTACTGCTTGGGCATTAAGAGATACCAAAGTTTTGACACTGGCACACAAAAATGGATAATGTGTGAACTGCAGAATGGAAAAGCTATACAGTAAGTAACAGATCAATATGATTTATGTTCTATCTCTGCTGCTTTTATGCATCTTCCCCCTGGTCTTTAGGATATTACTTTGGTTTTGCACACCCACTGAATGCCAAGTCAGTGCATGTTACACCTTTTCTGTTTCTGTTCTGGCTTACGTGGCCTAGCTTTTCCTGGGAGCTACCTTTACTGAGGCTTAACTGGGAATTCTGTCTTTAACAGGTAGCTGAAAGCAGCTGAAATGCCTTACTTTTTAGCATTTAGTAAAGCCTGGGCACAAGGAGTACTTGAAGAAGAACACTTCAGAGCTGGAATAATGCACCTGCTCTTGCATATGATGAAGATCTCACATACTAACTGAAAAATATATCCCCTAATGAACATATGCCAAGAACTGTTCAGATCCAGACATAACAGGAATTAAACATTTAGATCCTTGCCAGCCATATGGGAGACCTGCATTTCACGCTTACTGCCAGCTTGTCATTCAAAGGGTTGGCAGAGAGCACTGGATGAAGTAATGGCTTGAGATTATTCAGCAAAAGGTTTTAATGTTTGCTTTATGGTGTCCTCTGTGTTGCCTTTCTGTTGCAAGCCTGTAATCTACCTGAACTTGTACAAACCACTCAGCTGTAGAGGGAGGTGATGCATGGTCATCTGGGCCTGCCTGAATAGGAAAAGAACACCCTTACTGCGGGAGTTGCTGGCTGTTATTAAAACCAGCATTGCTTTTACAGGAGTGCCAAATCTTACTAATTAATTTTCAGATTTATGCTTCAGAGTGACTCTGGCAGCGATTATGTTATTCAAAAAGCAGTCGCAGACTGTTCTTGAATCTTAAAGCACAAGTCTCTTCGCATTCGGCAGAGCCAGAACTGTAGTACTTTGTGAACTCCTCACATTTGGTTTCCAGATACACATCTTTCCTTTAGAGTAAGCCCTGCCAAAACCAAGTAACTTATCCTTACAGTAATATTTTTGTGACCTGTCTTTTCATCAAAGCAGCCTTCTTTGGTGAGCATACTGAACACAAAAGCCATAACATGCTACATTAATCTCCTCATTACTTTTAACCCTACACTGTGGCATAATCTTTTGGCCCAAAGCCTTGCAGCTGAAAAACATCTGAACAACAGACTCCCAGCTCTGACTTTGACGCTGCTAACACTGCATTAAAAGAAGTCACCATCAAGTTGTAATCACGAGAAAGCAGAACAAAAACCAAACTTACATTAGCAGCGTTCCCACTGACTTCAGTTGGTCTGGGACTTCTCACACTGTGTGAAGTGTTGAGGTATCCACTGCTGAAGGAGCAATTGGTATTTTTTTCACTACTTTATGAGCCTTACATCCCTCATCTCTGTTAACGTGGCCACAAACAAACTCCCTCCTTATTTTGGAGGAAATCAGGGGGCTTTAGACTGTACAGGCCCGCAGCTGGTTTTAATACCCTGTCCAGTAAATGACAGGCGCCTGCTCCCAATCAATGAGACACGTTACTTATTAACTGACTTCTTCATAATTGTCCCCAGACCGGCGCCGACCACTTTCGGGCAGACCGGAGAGCCCAGGGCACCTCGAGGGTGGCTCTCAGCTCGACAACGCCCACTCCAGCCCCTCATGGCCCGGGAGCGGGAAAGGAGACGGGAACAACCCCCTGCCTCGACGCGACTGAGGGGAGAAGGCGGAGTCTCCCCTCATCCCGCCTCAGTCCCTCACGGCTGCGGCCCTTCCCTTGAGCCGCGGCTGGGAGCGCGGGCGGGCTTTTCCCCGGCTGGGGCGGCCACTGCCCGCCCTTTTTGCCCGCTGACAGCTGTTGTCGCTCGGCGCCCGCCGGTGCCGGAGACAACGTGGCCGCCCGTGCCCGAGGGCCGCCGCACTGGCCCCTTCTTCCCTCGCCGCTGCCGCGCGTGTGCCGTGCCGAGCCGAGCCGGCGGCTGCGGCGGCAGGCGGGGAAGCGCTCCTCACCGCTCCGCCTCCGATCGCCGCCCGCTGCGGGGATGTGTGATTGCCATGGCGAGGCGGCTCTTCCCGGGGGCCTGGCTCAGGAAACCCCACTACGCGCAGGTAGGCCGGCGGCGGGCCGTGGCAGCACCCTTCCCTCCCCGCTCGTACCCCCCTGCGAAGTTACCTCAGGAGCGGGCGCCCCCCGCAGGGCTCGCCGCTTTCCCCGGCCCGCCGCGGGTGCGGCCGGCGTTCGCTCGGCTGCGCAGCGCGGCAGCGGGGCTGAGACGCAAGCCGCGTCTGGCGGGCCCCTTGGCGGCGGGTCCCGGGGCACGGGAGCAGGTGGCGGGCGGCCTCGGCGCCTGTTGCCGCTGACCTGATCGGGCCTCGCTTGCCGCCTCCGGCCCGCGCTGCTGGACCTGTTACACGGCCGCCGGCTCCTCGGCCCCCTCGGGGTTTCCAGTTGAGCAGCTACACGTTGCCAGGGCCCGAAGGAACTCCGGTGCTTCTTTCCACGTGTTCCTCCTTTACACCTGCGGCCGGTGCTGCGGACATTCATCCCATCCAGGGATGGACTAGAGTTTGCATGAACAGGCTCATTTGTTTCACGTGTCCTGAAAGAATCGGTGTCTGGCACTTTCCCTTTGCTCCATGCATTTGTGCATGCGTTCATAGACACTTTCGTGTTTACATACACCGGTACATGTTTGTATTACTTAAGCTGCCTTGATAAGGATGCTTCGGTTGAAAGCACTGTGGCTGCTATATAGCAGGAAGCTCTACGGTGAAATGTGAGTTGCAACGTTGTGGTACGGTAGAGGGTTATTCTTTGGGATTCCTTTTCATCTGTTGCATTATATTAACTAAAACGAGCATTTATTGAGTTGGAGAGGATAAATAAAATGCTTACTTATACATGCCGCTTATGTGTTTGTCATCTGTTGATATCTTATGGACTGCTTTCTGATCATTGGATTAAAAGATGTGAACTTTATCCTGATGCATTTTAGAGTCTTGAATGTTTTAATTCCTCCTCATTGGGAGCTTTTACGATCCTGTTCTCTGTTTGGAAGTTCCTGAAATAGGATATAACATTTAAGAAGTGTACAGATATGGGTATAATCTTACTCTCTTTAGTATTAGTTTCATAATATGTACCTGGGTCAGTACCACTTTAATTGATAGACCAGAAAATATTCCTCTCCATCTCTTACCAAGCCAGACACTTGTACAGCAATTGGATTGCCATAGGAGAAAGCCTCAGACACAAATGAAGATAATTGATAATCTACATGCCACCTTTCAAATCAGGGGTTCTCCAGACTGTTTTTGCCTTGCTGAGTCACTGATCATTATATGGTGATATCTGATAACATTCTTCTCCGTTCTTCTTGTCTACATTTATTTTAAGGCCTTTCACACAAAACATCATTTCAAAATCTGCTGAGAAACAGGAAAATATCAAAATCATTTATTACAAAAGCCAAAGTGGTAAGATATTTGCTTCTATTGCAGAGTGAAAAAATATTTCTGATTGTGCTTTTCTATACTTTTCTCATAGCTCCATGTAAATATTATACAGATTTGGTTTAGGAAATCTAATAGTGGCTTTGTCAGCATCAACACATTTGTCTGTGTTAGACAGTGAATGTATGTTGATATTTGATACATCCATAGAATGGCAGCAAGCTATCAATATATTGGCTTTTCCTGTAACTGCATGTTACTGGTACATGACAAATGTAGCCATGGTTTAGCTATACTAATTGTTGAGGGCTTTATTGAGATTTGTCTTCAAAGAAGCCAGTGTTCTCTAAGTAAATGCTAGATGTTAACTCACTTAGATGTAGCTACAAGCAAGATAAAGATACATGTACTATTTCAAGTAGCACACTAGGGAAGATGGTTGTACAACGGAAGGTATTGCTGAGTGACTTCCAGATGTTGTGGGCTGGTGTTCCAGACTGTTTGAAAACGGTGTTGTGAAGTGAGCTGATAGAACATCAGATTCTGCAAGACAGAGCTTAATACCTGCCCTAGCTTCCTTGTTGTAAAAGGAACAGGATGCTATGAGGTGGTTTGCAAATGATACTCTGTGGCAAATATATTTTATTTTTATTATTATTGATTTTAATTTATATGTTCATAGCCAGAAGGATGTGCTGCCAAGTGTCAGCTCATGTAAAAGGAGCAGAGCGAACTCTTGGATATATCTCTTAAACCCCAAACGTAGTGGTTAGGGACCCGCACAGACTATGTTTCACCACAAAACAGTAATTCTGAGATGCAAAGTTTTCCCGTTGCTTAGGCTGCAGATCTGTAATAATAGAAAACAAAACAAAGAAGTCAAGCCTGACAAACTTAAATGCTACTAAATACCACCAAAGTATAATTAGATTTTTGTTTTTATTAGGATCTTACAGTTGGGTGGTTAACACTGTTCACATTTTACGTTTTACGAGAAGAGTTTAGTGTCCCAGATATGGAGACATTGTCCTGAAGTTCCTTCTGATTAGTTAGCAATTGCATCACAAGGCTGAGGGTAAGCCAGCGGGATTGTGCATTACAATAACTGTAAAGAACATTCATGTGCCTGAAAGGTTTCTGGCCTTGAGAGATTCTGGACCAAGTTTACAGACTCTTTAGACATGTCCCATGGACTTCAGTATTGAACAAGAGACTATCTTTGGTGATCTAAAGAATAAATAAGTTTTAAAGCCCTATAGAACAGAATTTTCTATATAATCTCTTTCCTGTAAGATTCTGATGTTTGGTGGTGGTGGTGTTTAACTTTTTAAGGAGAAATGTTCTGTTTTCCATCTTGGCCATTATTTTATTTCAAGAGATTTCCAACTCTGTTTACTGTGTTTAGTTACTCAGGATACAAATAAAGTGCATACATGATCTAAGCATGCACTGTCTGCTCTTAAAGGTATGAATGTATCCAGTACATGGCATCCATGGCAGCATGGGCTAATGATCTCAGACATCATGTCAGCCTACCTGAAATGCATCTTACGATCCATGAACCAACCTGAATAGAGAACAAAGCAGGATTCCCTACATGATCAACCTACAATTTTTGTTTGCTTTCCCTTTCCCATTGCTCATATGTAAAACATGGAGTGAGCAACTTTCATTTGGAGAGGATTAGTGCAGTATGGTTATGTGGAATACTTTGCAGGATTAAGCTCTCTGTGCTATTCAACAAAGAAACACTTTCATACTCTTTAACCATAAAACCATTTTGAATAAAAAAAGTACACTTACCAAAACCTGGCAAGTTATGTTGCATTTTGATCTGCTTCTCTCCGTATGCTTTGGAGTGCATCCAGGCTTGAGTTTTGCCAGAAGTGGTTTTCCAGTTCTGTTTCAGGGGATAAATGCCTACTTATTATTCAATGCACGTGACTTAGTAGAATATCCAACTGATGGAAGAAGTTGACTCTGTAGTATCCTTTCAAGCATTACAAGTGCTTTCCCTCTTCCCTGTGTTTTCTGGTTCATATTTGAAAGTCTTGGTGGAAGAGCGGAGCAGAAAAGAGTAATCCTGTTTCCTGGTTTTGAACACTTTCTTCCTTTTTAAATTAGTTCGGAACTCTCAGTTCTTCTGTTGCCCTGAATATGCTGTTATTATAAATTTCCTAGTAGTTTGTCACAATTCCAAATCAAGTCTGTCTACACATATTGCTTCCTAATCTCTGTTTGGGACTTTTTGCTCAGACAAGTGTTCAAATGATCTGCAGAGCATATGTGCAGTAGATCTGCTGTATTCAGGGTGCATTATGGCATGTGTGACCTAACCAGGCTCAGTAAACCTGTGCCCCTGCTGCATTAGTACAGCATGTGCACATCAGTTGTGACACTTCCTAGATGAAGTGGAAGAAGTGTGTCTACACTCAGAGACCAGTTCTGGGAATGGAAGCTTGATAGAGAGAATGTATGGGAAGAAATCAAATAATGAGCGGGCTTTTTGTGGCATGTAATAAGGAAGACCTTATTAGAAAAGTAATTACCTTTGAGTCAAAGAGAGTGGAACCTGTGGTCTTCTGTAAGCAGATGTGTGCTCTTGTCCATGCTCTGAACTGGCAGGTTGTCAGTGTTGTGCAAATCAAAAGCTATGTGACTGCATTGGCATCGTGCAGAGCCCAAAATAAATCTAACTTCTCTGGAACTTCCTGCCAAGTATATGATGTAGTCACATGGCATTTGGGGAGGATTTTCTGTCCCAAACACATTCTCTTTTTGCCTGAGGAGAAGAACAAATTTGGATAAACTCGTGTATTCAGTATTCTCTCTTGTACTTTGAGTATGGTCAATACTCTGCAGTGGTCTTGAGGCCTGCAGACCTCTGGTGGTCTCCGAGATCATATTAAATGGTATGTATTTAATAAAAAATAGCATTAAATAGCACTTTGGTTATAAATTTAGTATTGTAATTATTCTATGATTACAAAAGTTCATGGAAGGAGTCAGCAAGAAACTTTGAGGAATGAAGAGGGTTTGTTGTCCCAGAAGCTTTGGTTCCCAAGCAGTTTTTATGGATGAAACAGCTTTGCCTTAAACTGTCACGTTTATTTCTATTCTCGTTCTCAGATTTTACCAGGAATTGCGTGCGCTATATTATTTGTATTCTACAATATTAGGGTTATTAAAAATAGTTTAAAAAACCCAAACAACATAAACCTGTCCCTAAAGGAAATCACTGTATCTTACTTTTCAAATAGATGAAAGATAATCATTAGCACTTACTTGCTATAATTTCTGATTCATAGGAGCTTCCTCTTATGTATATGTGGGGAAATACCAAAGAAAGTTGATTTATTAGAGGTTTCAGTGATCCTATTTTAAGAGCAGACATTTTGTAGAGAAGCATCTTGTGACAGGCTTTAGGAAGACCATTGTTAGAATTGTCTGTAGACATGAGGATGTGATAACATCATTTTTAGTTCTCCCCGTAGGTGTTCTGGGGTATTTTGTGAAGCCCTGGGTAATTAAATAGTTATGAAAGGTTCACTTCTAAAAACAAAAGTAAAATTGAAAGAAAGCAACTGCTTCATTTGGTCTTTGCTATTCAAACTGCCCCAAGCATCCTGTTCTCCCCTGACTTACTTTCCAGACTCACTGCAGCTGTGGAACAATAATCATTAATATATTTGCATTTAGTATCTGTAAGTGACGTGTTCTTCTTGTGGTTGCTTGTTTATAATAATCTGCAACCCATGGGGTTTTTTTCTGAAGTTTTATGACTTGTCTCACACAGATGTTGCTCAAATCACTGAGAACTGCCTGCCGTTACATTTGGTATCCTTTGCTATTCTTGGGTAGAATTTCACATGATAAAAGAAGCTCTCATGTTACTTTGAATTTCTGAAAATGTGTGTGATGGAGTATAGAGATCCAGATTTGGCTTCTGTAAGCTAGAAAGCCCTGGACAGCATGCTGGTATGTTGAAGTAAACATAACTAGGAACTCTGTACTGATGCAGTTTTTGTTGTGGATATTTTTTATGTGTGGTGTTGGGTATCCAGATGTGGAATGTATTTCAAATTTGTGATAGTTTCTGGCAAATCATGCTTCTCTTTGGAGAAATAAAACTATAAACTGCATCTAAGACAAAGCACTTAAAGTTGCCAGAAGGCTTGGTGCTTATCAGAAGAAAGGAGGTGTCTTGCTGTAGCTTCAGCCTTGATTTGATTACTTTGGTTTGAGGCAGTACCCATTTTATAATAACAACAGCAAAATTTCCCCTTATGTTCCTTGCTTCCTAACTTGGATAACAGAACTTGAAGGAAATATTTGGAATGTAATGTAGAATGCAACTTGGGGTGAACTGGGACTTGGACCATATGAATAGGTCCCCTACAGCCAGCCCCATGATTTTAAATATTGATGTTCATGCATGTGTTTCTTTGGCACAGGATCTTAGCATTGTTGAGATGCAAGTGAAGTTCTTTTATACTCTAAGAATAAATGCTCTGGATGTGGTTTGTTTATAGATAGAAGTCTTGACAAGGAAAAAAGTAGGAAATGAATTGAATACACTTTGAGTTAACTTGATCCCCACCCCAAGATTTGCATAGTCAATCCTGCCTTTGTGTTGCAGCCTGCCCTTTTGTGGCTAAAAGGAGAAACTTAAATGTTTTAAAAGAATTAAATTATGCTGCTTACGTTGGAAACTTTTTTAAGCTTATTTTTAACTTTCTGAAAGAAATAGCTCCTAGACTTATGTGAAGAATGGGGCCCATAGAGAAAGTGTTTCCTTCAAGAATGTGCAGGGGTATGTCAAGATACAAGGTAACTTCTGGTAGATTTCAGTAAAAGTTACGTTGAGGAAATGCAATTAAACTTCATAAATGAAAGACACTTGAAGATTGAAGTACATGAGATGACAGAAAGCACCCAGCTTTGCTACTGAATTCTTAAATACATTTGCTGGGATAGTCCAGGATGCTCCTCTGACCCCATATTCCATTATTTTACTATACATACATTCAACTTAAAGAGTGAGCATGCCCCCATACCTTAGCTGTTCCAGCTCACTATTTGTTTGACTACAGGGAACTTCCAGTGAAAATCTTGTTTCATGAAGATGATCCTGAGAGTATGAGACCTGTCTGCATTTGCTTCTACAGACTTCTGCTATGTGGTGATAACCTTCAGTAGATGATTGGGGCAAGTGTGTGGAAGTGGGAATAACGGGCAGCAGTTTGCTCAGTTGACCAGAAATCAATCCTGACAAAAAGATGAGTAAAAACCCCTAATGAACATGCCTTTGTTGCATAGTTATCAGTAATTGAGTCTGATCTGATTATATCAAAATACGATGCTTTAATTACAAACAGCTTTTGCACATTCAGCTGCTGCTGTATCTTGTTGTGCTTGCAGAGGAAAAGAAGGTCATTCTTTCAGTTTGATGCTGTATCTAGTTGCAGAAACATTAGGCCCAAGTTAAAATAGATGATTGACTCAAGTGGTTAGATAATTCCAGTAACTACTACAGAGCACACACTGGTGGTATTACTATGTTGAAACCAGCAAAAAAATACAGACTACATTATGAAACCATGAGGTTTTAGGTGGTATAAGAACAAATAAAAAGAAGTTATTACAGAAGACATTGAACCTGCATGACTATAATATAGTCGTTATTTTTAAGTACTAAAACTATTATATATGCTCTGTCCTTCAACCAGCAGAGAGTATGACGGAAGGAAGGAAAAAACATGCTGTATTCTCTAGATGAGGAAAAAAAAGTCTGTGTGCTCACAACTGATCCAGATCAGTCAATCTCTTAATCCTGTACTTTAAATGTTTTTGATCTACTGGTTTGGTTCACATTCCAGTTCAAAACTGTGTTTCAAGAGACCTCTGCTGGAGGACTGCCTCAGGGCTGGTAACCTGGTCTTGCTGGGGTGGATCTGCTGAGGAAGAATAGATGTCTCTCGGTTTGGTTTGTGTAGTGTGGGTGTAAGAACTAACCTATGCAAAGAATCCATCTGTCCTGTTTACAGCTTTCCTTTGGTTCTGGAAGTGAGAATAGGGAGAGAGACGCTCTCTCCCTAGTGCTTTGCCATGCTGCCTATGCTGGCTTCCCAGAGCTATGAAAAAAGGATGCCCGTGGATGATAAGTGCATTTTGTACACGAGCAGTAGTTCAGGACAAGGATTCTGAAGTAGGAGAGTTGTGCTGGAGAATTGAAGTGGATGAGGCACTGAGTAGTGCTGGAAACTTACTTGAGAATGGAAGACAGGCAGTGGAGGAAAATGGTAAGCGTTGCAGAATCAGGTGGGAATAGACTGGAAATAACTGGAATAAAAAGAATAGCAGAGTATGTGTATTTCAAGAGGGGAATGCTCAGACCAGCTGAGGGAACAGTTTGTGATGGGTACTGGGAAGAAAAAACTAGTGAGGATTGTAATTACTAAATACAGAAAATGATCTGGAAGAAAGAATAGATGAGGGGGAATCCACCTGAGCTTGAACTAAGATTTCAGTTCTCTTGTACAGGGGATGGTGTGGGTTGTGTGACTGGGGAGTGTTTGTGAACTCATTGGTAAAGTACTGGTTCTCACTTACTGCTAGGTCACATGTAGGATGACTTACTGCTTTCATCAGTTCAAGTAGTGAGGTTTGCAGGAAAGTTCGTGATTCCATATGCTGTAAGCACGTAGGTATGGTGGTTCTTCTTTTTTTAAGCTAGGAAATCGCACTAAGTCCTGCAAGTCTGTCATTCCAGTAGTGTTCTTTTAATGAGAAAGGCATTTGTCTTTCATGGGATTTCTCTTTTTTTTTTTGATGCTACACAGCCCCTTGCTATCAGTTTTGTTTCTTGGCTGTTCCGTCCTCCCTACCCCCAGCTTCTTTACACATTTTCTAAGCTGTTTCTAGATGTGCTGTAAACCACACAGCATTACTGTTGATCTCCTTTTTGTACTCCATCCAGTTTATATCCATATAGTGAATACTGAGCTTTAGAGGAAATTACATGTTACTCCAACTAAGGTCTTTGTGGCTCTGACGAAAATAGCAGAAATTACTCCTGCCTTACAACATTCTCAACGTAATACCATCAAAGTAGAAATGATTGAAGAAACTGTCTCGTTCAAGATCTTATCATCAGAATACCAGCAGTTAGTTGTATCTATCTCTTTGTTTGACTATGTAGTTTTAAGATAAGTCAAGTGAGTGTGCATGAAGGAGGGAAGGAATAGGGATGCACAGCTGAGGCACACAGCAGGACCACAGCTGCATGGATTCGAATCACCTTTGGGTGTTTTGGAACTGACCTTTCTTGGATTATTTCTTCCAAGAGAAAAGGGTGTAATGTGTGCTGGTTGTCTGTCATGTTTTTATAAGTATTCATAAATTACTGTGGTCTCTCTAGTTAAAAACCCCTGACTTATTTACATCTACTCAGTTCTGTGTTTTCCCTTCATTTTAAAGCTGGTTAATATTGTTCATTCTGTTGCTATCTTATGGAACCCACTTCTTCTCTGCCAGGTCTCCCTCCATAAACTTTCCAAGCTTTCAGCTCATGGCTGAGAGTTTGCACTGAAGTGGCTTCATGTTTTCCATTTTATTTTTCTCACCTTATCTCTTGACTGTTCACAATCAAACATTTCCTCAGTTTCATAAAAGTTGTCCTGGAAACAGAAATTGTCAGACATAGATCAGATGCAAATGGCTCTACTTGTCTGTTTAACACTGTCCCATTCCTAACCTCAGCCCTGATTTGGAGGCACCAAGGGAATGAGGCATTTCAAGCTCCTGCTTACAAAAGGTTCACTTCTCCGTCGTGTATCTGTCAGAGACTTCTAGCAGTAACATCGTGATGCCTATGATGAGCTTTCAGTTACCAGTGGCTAAGAAAGCTTTTTATTGTGAAGAAAATGTGATCTGAATCAACAGCTTGAGCTGCAGTATTTATTTGGCACTGATAATTCCTTGATGGGATTTTTTTTTTTTTTTAATCAGAGCAAGTTGTTCTGGAGGAAGAAGGGAGCACATTTGGGATATATATTGTATGTTCTCACTCTTTGATGGCATCTATTTGTAGCTATTGCTGAAGATTACAATACTAACAGAAATTGATCTCATACTGACCTATGCACTTGTATCCTGTTGCTAAAGCTAATCATTAATTTCTAATTCTTTTCTAATCCTGATGTATGAAAACCAAATTATTAGCACACCAGACCAGGAGGGAAAAACCATATCAAAAATGTGCCTCCTCCCTTACAAGGCACTTAGCTGTCTCTGAATTCTTCATTTATAAATACTTTTTTTCCTCTGTCCCTAGTGAAGAAAGTAAACGTGAGGCCACAGAAGCAGCAGGAAAGTCTTGCGTACAGTTATGGGAAAGACCACTGAAGGCAAGGCTAGTCTAGAGGAATTTTTCTTGCATAATTAAATGGTATCCTTTCAAGGAAGGTTGATTTTGGTCAAAATGAGGATCTATCACCTTTTCTTCTATTTATTTATATCTTGATTTTTATTCTACCTACATAAGTCAAGCTGACCTCCCCTGCCAGTCCTGCTCAGTGAAGGAAGCAAATGTTCCATGTAATGCAGCCTGCTCATTTTATCACTGTGGAAGTCAGATTCTTAAAGGTGAAATAGTAAATCATGTTTGCTCCTATCATTCTGACCGCTGCTGAATGAATTACAGAGAATATTTTCTCTTTTGTACCCTCTAGGTACGTTTCTCATATATGCGGATGAAGTATCTCTTCATTTCTTGGTTAGTAGTATTTGTTGGCAGCTGGGTTACATATGTTCAGTACTCCACCTACACAGAACTATGCAGAGGACATGACTGCAGGAAAATAATAGTAAGTATATTTAGCATAGCTTTCTTAAGTGTTTGTCCTGAGTAATTCCACAGTCAATTCAGTCAGTGCAATGTGTAAATTAACCAAAATTTGATATTCCAGCATGTTGAAGATTATATCTTCAGTGACAGATAAAACCAGTTATGTTTCTTAACCTTGTTTTGGTGTGGGGTTAGTAAAGTTGTTTTCTGAGGTTTTTCTTTCAAGAGTTGGGTGTTGAGAGAGATGCAGTTGTTGCCTGCTTTCCTGGGCAATTGGTTAAATACTTTTCTCCCTGTTTGTTTCAGTGTGATAAATACAAGACTGGAGTTATTGATGGGTCAGCATGTAGCAGTCTTTGTGCTAAAGAAACACTGTATTTTGGAAAATGTTTGTCAACAAAGCCCAATAACCAGGTAAGGCTTTACTCTTCCAATGTGGTTTTATCATTTCCCACTGAAATATCATGGTCTGGAACATCAAGTAGACCTTTGTGTCAGCAAGCTGTATCTGTTTAATACAGATTATTTCAAACTGTATTTGCTGTGACGTGAAAGCATGTTTTTTTAATATATATATGTGTGTATGTGTATATACCTATATATAGAATATATAGGTATAATGTTCTTAATAACAGTATATATAATATGCACATATATATAATATACTTGTATATAATATATTGTTCCGATAAGTAGATGGGTATAATTTTATAATACACATACATATATTTTAGAGACACATATATAAAAAATACACTTTCTTACAGAATAACTGTACTTTTGTACAGCATACTACTACTCTGCTGTCCTGCTTCCCAAATAGAAGAAGCAGCCTCTTAACAACCTTTGCATATTACTACTATGGTAGTAATGCCAAGAAACTGTTTATCAAGCTGTCTTTGTATTTATCAGTGTAGTGTCTCTTACATACCTTCAGTAGTGTACTGAAATTGCCATTTGAATGTGTTCTGGGCATTGTCTGTAGACAGGCCTTAGTTTTCTGTGTTGCTACTTGACTCCTGAAGCAGTGGTTGGAGTACGGGTGGCCTTTAGATGATGGACTTCTACAGAGTTTTTTACCTTTTTCCCTCTTTTCCTGCATAGATGTATTTAGGAATCTGGGGAAATCTGCAAGGTGTTATAAAATGCCAGATGGAAGAAGCTGCTCAGCTTGATCTTGGTACTGACCCAGAACCAAGGAAGGAAATAGTCCTATTTGATAAACCAACGAGAGGAACCACTGTTGAGAAATTCAAAGAAATGGTATATAGTCTTTTTAAGGTAAGTACGTGTTTGTTTATGCTGTTTTGACAGAAAGGCTCATTTTCCTGCAGCTGGAGAGAATACCCAATAATATGAGCCTTGTTCAAGTACATATTGGAAAGATAATCAGCACAAAAATAGTTCTTTCCCAGTGGTGTTTATCTTCAAGTTTGAAGTTAAGTAATTATCAGGTTTTTTCCTTACTTTTTAACAGATGGAACCTGGGATACATTTTCATGCCTACAGATTTCACTTGTATAGAAATACAAGTGTGGTAAAAATACGGTTTTGTTTGGGGTTTTTTTGCTGCTTTTGGGGTTATTGTAACCAAGTACAAAGACTGAAGCACAATTTGAAAACTTTGTGCTTGGGAAGAGTGAGTATGTTAACAGAGCAGCAGGAATCTCTCTAACCAGAATGACCAGCCATACTTCTCCCAGTTCTTTCTGTGTTATATTAATGTGAAACATGTTTCCAGTGCCTTAGTGCAACCCCAGGATTTTTGTAACTCAGCACTTTCAATGCTTTGATATCTCTGGTGATGGAAATAATGCTGTTCTAGCTGAAATACACAGTTATCATGTGTACACATGCACACGCGTGTAACACTCTGTAAAGCTGATGACAGTAGTCATGCATTACAGTAGCTTTGACTCTCAAGGATGGGTGAACAGCAGGTGTTTTAGAGTAGTATTTTAGGATAATTTGGGAAATGTTTATCTTGCCTTTCTGTGTGCGTTGGTGGTAGTTGAAAATGCAACAGTTTTGATACCAGCAATGGCTTCTTTCTCTGTACTGATACAATGGAGGTGGTTATATCAAATAATGAAATTAAAGATTTGAGTACACTTACCCTATGGTATTTGTACCCAGTGTGTCCTGGTATTTTATAGTTGGCCATTATCAGCTGACAACTAAACGTGATCTAAAGATTGGAATTCTACATACTTTTTCTAAGAGAATATTTAACAAGCTACTTGATATGGTTTTTCTAAAGACTGCCATGACCAAGAACAGTGTTTGGATTCTAATGTTTGCATTTTGGAATGCACAGAACACTAGCAGTTTAAGAAGATCGTATACTTGATGCATTTGAAAACAGAACGAAAAGGATGCTCTTCAGGGATGTCATAGCAAGTCCTGTAACATTTATAACCAGTGGAAACTAGAACATAATGTACCCTTACCATACTAACCATAGGAGTAGAAAGACAGGAAGTAAAATGACAAGTGGATTTGTGATGGTTAATGAAATATTTAATCTTTTTCATTTGTTGCTTTCAGGCCAAATTGGGTGAACAAGGAAATCTTTCAGAACTGGTTAATCTCATCCTCTCTTTAGCTGATGGAAACAAGGATGGTAGAGTTTCTTTGCCGGAGGCGAAATCTGCTTGGGCACTGCTGCAGCTAGATGAGTTTCTGTTAATGGTGATCTTGCAGGATAAAGAACATACTCCCAAGTTGATGGGGTTTTGTGGGAATCTCTATGTGACCGAAAGAGTTGAATATACCTCTCTGTATGGAATCAGCCTTCCCTGGATTATAGAACTTTTCATTCCCTCTGGCTTCAGAAGAAGCATGGACCAGTGGTTTACTCCATCATGGCCAAGAAAAGCAAAAATAGCCATAGGGCTTTTAGAATTTGTGGAAGATATTTTTCATGGACCTTATGGAAACTTTCTTATGTGCGATACAAGTGCCAAAAACTTGGGATATAATGATAAATATGATTTGAAAATGATAGACATGAGAAAAATTGTGCCAGAAATGAACCTGAAGGAAAAAATTAAAGATCGCCAGTGTGAATCAGATTTGGACTGTATTTATGGTACAGACTGTAGAACTCTATGCGACCAAAGCAAAATGAGATGTACCACAGAAGTTATTCAGCCAAACTTGGCAAAAGCCTGTCAGCTACTTAAAGACTATCTGCTTCGTGGTGCTCCTTCTGATATCCATGAAGAACTAGAAAAACAACTGTACTTGTGTATTGCCCTGAAAGTCACAGCAAATCAGATGGAGATGGAGCATTCCTTAATACTCAATAACTTGAAAACTTTACTGTGGAAGAAAATTTCCCATACAAATGATTCTTAGCTTCTCCACCAGCAGAAGAGAATTGATGCCTGCCACTAGAGTGGCCCACCCTGTCTGGCAAAAACTAACTCAGCATTTTTTAAAGATGGTTCTTTACTCAGATTTAATTAAAGACTCTAACTCTTGCCCTTCAGTCAGTACCTTGTGACCGGGCTTCTCAAAGAAGGAACATGCCACTGAATGATCGGGTGTTCTAGTGCTGTGTTACAGAAACAAAACCCCTGCATGCTTGACTGTTCTGTGCACTTTGTCAGATCTTGAACAGGCTGAAAGTATTCTCTGTGCCACCACATCAACTAATGGAACATCTTAGGATCCTGTGAAAACCATTGCGTGCTTGTGAAATACCTGCGAAAGAAAGGTCATTATCCCAAGTAGTTTGATGAAGAACCACCACTACTGCAAATAATGTGTCTTGAGTCCAAACTGCTGTTGTGGGTAAACTGAACTGTTGAGATTGAAGTTTACTAATACCTTGGCATGGCAGAATTTGCACATTAATAATTTTTAAACTGTGGAAAATTAGTTTTCTTCTAAGGCTGACAGGTTATGAGAGTTAAATCATATTCTGTTTACACCTTGTTACCTCATGCTTGAATCTTGAATGTTTAAGTAGTTAACACTTCTTAAGCCCTTACACAGTGAACCATGTTGGGAGCCAAGAATTTTAGAGTATGTTATTTCTTAAATTCATGTATGTAGGCTAACAGCAATATCAGCATCTGTTTCAAAAAAAACCCCATGTTGTACCTCAGTTGAAACCTTTGACCTAAATTAAGCTGTAGCAAATACTGAAGAGTAAGGAGTTTGTGGAATAAGCTATCATATGAGGACTGAAGTTAATTAATTTTTTATAATACTGACAGCAGAAATGTCCAAGCAGTGAAAATAGGAAGGTTGCATAATGTAGGAGTCTGCTGTATGACACGTGAAACAAATAATAGCTGTGGATAGTCTTGACTCTTCGCTGTCCCTCCAAATTTAGCTACAGGCTTGTACTTAGATCCTCTTGAACTATTGCAGGAAGTATGTAAGCCAGAGCTAGAGCTAACCTGTAGGACAGAAGCTGGATTATTCGGGATCACGGAATATTGCTCAAATCTTCCACCTCTACCAAGCTCTAGTATATTACTGTTCTCTTTTTTTCTAGTAGCATCTATGAGTCACTGTTAGGTCTCAAGTCATGAGTAAATAACCACCACCTGATCCTGGCACTCCACATGGCATGACCACTGTACCACCTTTAATCTGCATCTATTGTTTCTCAGATCCACATCTATGGTCACAATTTTGCAGAAATTAATACTGTCCTCAAAAATACCTGTTAATGTTTAATTTATAAGTGCTTTAGGTATGAAGTAGTTCAATCCTTAATGATTTTAATGGCAGTCATCCACATCCTTCCAACTGCTGGCCCCTTCATTCATTTTCAGAGGTAAGCAGGACAAGCTTTATTTAAGTATTTGAAAGGTTGCTGATTGCTTTTAGGTATCCTTTATTAATGCATTCCTTGAATGGTTAAACTGAAATACAGGACCAAGAAACTAATTTCTCCATTCCATATGTAACAGTATGCAGCTTGGGTTAAGAGTGTACTGGTCTGTAAACATCAGCTTTTTAGTTTAAGAATTACTCTGCTAATTATTTTCTTTAACTTGATGTCCTCCAACCACAAGCTAGAAACCATTTGTAGCCAGCAATGCACTCAAGTGTAAAGTGGCCATGTTCTTGGTGGAAAAATGTAATTGCTACTAGGTTTGGGGCAGAGATGACTGAATCCGAACTGCTGGGTATTTTAAACAACTGGAAAACATGTTTTAATAGCGGTTTCTTGTACAGAACCTTCGTTTTAATTGCTGTTGCATCGAGTTGGAGCTTTCATTGGAAAAAAAAAATACATTGTTTACAATATATTACAGGCCTCCTTTTCTCTTTTAATAGCAGTACTTACCATCTATCAGCATCTTAAAGCTAAACATTCCTCCGTGTAGCCTACTTATCTCATGTTTTAACTGTACAAACAACTTCAGTAAGTTTAAGGGGAAACAAATAAGTGTGTGCCTATGAAATTAAGATATAGAAGAAAATAAGGATTAGGGGCAAGTCAGCCTCTGTAACTAAGCATGTATATGCAACTTGAAAGTGAATTCTCTTGTCTAAACACTAAATCATGGTAAGTATTCAGCTTAGGACAGTATGTGTTTCAGTAGCAATCAGAGCTTACAGCTGAGTGCATCAAAGTACTTACTTCAGTTACTTGAGGAAGTTTAAATACTTCAATTAGACATCTATTCCTCTATCAGCTAGTTCAGTCACAGTAGGCAAAGTGTTGCTGTTTGTGTTCCTGAAGGCCTACGGCTGCCTTTGGGCAGAGGCTTTAGCACTTGCTGTGAGTACTCCTGCTTTTTTCCTAAGCTCCATACAGATTCCTCCATAACATCAAGTATGCTGAAAGAAAAATGGTGAAGGACATGAAAAACTCTTAAAAATTTATGGTATTTTTTTAGTTAGAAACAGCTGTTTCTTTTTCTCAGTCTCTGGTACTAGTCACACTAGAAATTAATCACATTGATTTTCCCTTCATGGGAATGATTCTAATGCAGCAGCCTTGGTGTTACAAGTCTGTCACCTCTCCTCTGTGAAGTTCAATTCATAAGGGGCGGGACAGAAACCTAATTAAAGCTACAGCATATCTGGATCACTATTCTGCATATTTCTAAGATACATAAATAAACCAGTCTTGCACAGCTGCTTTCTCAATAAATTTATTGCCACTTTTTCCAAAGCTTCATAGCAAACTGTGGAAGTTGTCTTAACTATCGGCTGCGCGCTCCTGAGCCCTGAGGAAGCTGGCCTTCTTCTGAGCAACACGGTCCTTCTTCTGGGCAAGGGACATCTTGGGACAGTTCCATCTGCAATGCAAGCGCAATGTATGATATAGCCAAGGCAGAAATCAGCAAAAAGGCAGTCAAGCAAGCTTCAGTGCACCAGAACTGTGATCAAGTATGCTGTGCTAGAACATATTGTCACTTCTGTAACACACAATTTCCTTATATAATGATTTAAAGCTGTAGTTTGGGTAAACAAGACAACATGGTTGGACATGGTTGCAGCAGTTTAACTCCTCGCAAGGTAAGCTCAGTCATTACTCTTGCAACTAGAATATAGACACTGTCAAGCCCAATGCAACAGCTGGGCCTTGATTTCTTCTCTTCCAGAACCCTGAAAAATCCAAATAGTTCAGTGCTGATAAATCCGTCAGAGAAGCAGCTTTCCCACTGAAAAGATTTAACAGCTGAAGATAAACACTTAAGAGTTCCAGCTATTCAGACCAAAAGCATGCTCCACTTGAGAAATACTTTTATATAATTGAGAGCTCTTAAAGTCTAAAGTTAACTCAAGATAAAGTGACACAGAACTGCCTGTATCTTAATCTCAACTAAAACATGCAAGTTTTGACATAACTGCAATGAGAATTTATTACTTGTTTTAACATAACCAAAACCATCTCTTAACAGTCACATTCATGTTAAAGAGAATAAGAGTTTTACCTCTTTGTCTTGACTTCTCTCTTGGGTTTCTTGTCATGGACTGGATTATCCCGTATAGCAGCATGGGCTTTTTTATACATTTCTTCCATCTTAAAAAAATATATTTAAAAAAATTGTTCAGTTCTCCATAGTGGTCCAGTTGTACCATCATATAAAAAATCCAAGACACCCTGACCAGAGCATGCACTAGAAAGGGGTTCCATAATAATACATAACAATACAGCTTGTAATTTTGCATGGTTGCCTTTAAAATACTTTTCACACACTGCCGCAGCATACTGAAATCCCTGCTATCACTAGGATACAATTTCAGTAGTCAAACTCACAACCTGGACACAAACAAGAGAAAGTAATTTTCTCCTGCCATAAAGTAACTACAGACAACTCACAAGTCTCTCAAATACAGGCTATTATCTTGCAGTTGAAATACTATTTCCTCCAAAGCCTGCTTTCAGTGCCATAGCTTCCCCACACTGAAATTAAAAGACAATCTAGAAAGTTATTCTGCCTAGAATAAAATACTTCATGTTTACTTACTACGCCAAAATTATTCCACACAAGCTGTCTGTCATCAGACATGTCATCTTACCACCCTTTCAAACCCTACAGCAGCACATGTTACAAAGCTGCTTAGTAAGAGGAAAGAAGCAGAAGCAGTGAAAGCAGCTCCAGAATAGCAAGTCTTGCAAGAACTATGACAGTCCCTGCATTGTCCCCAAAGGTGCAATAAAGCTGCTGTGTCCCAAAATTAACTATGGCTCCATAACATCACCAATTCTAAGAATACCTTTGCTGGTGGTTAATTAAGATCACTAGATCCCAGCTGTGAGAAGTCTTCAAGATGCACAAAGAGTAAGTGTCTAGCTACTGCCAAAAGTCCTAAACTCATTTAATTGCAATACAAGCTATAAATATTGTTTGATTAGTAAACTAGATGAAGCTGGCATTCACAATATAACCTTACTTACTTTTTAGCAAATACTAAGTTACAAAAAGCAGCAATTAAGTTAAAAACAAAACAAAACAAAAAAAAAATACCCCAACAAACCATCCCAAGCCACATAGCAATAAAGGGACAAAGAATAAAGTTAAGTTTTCCACAGCCTGAAAAATGACATGAGAATGTTTGGAGCTTCAGGACCAGTAACTGGGGAAACCAGGCAAGAATATTACAGGCAGCAAGACATGCTATCTGAAAGGAGTTGCACACTTGAAAGAAGTGAAAATACCTTGGTAATCTTGCACATTTTCTAGCATTTTGTGCAAAATATTCTGAAATAAGATGTGTTACAGTCTCTCTAATTTCACAAGATTCCAGCTTCTATAACAAAAGTAGCTTGGGCTAGCCTATATTCACCTGGGACACAGCATTACCTATAGGGTCACAAAAAATTCTAGAACAGACTGGACACAACACATCCCCACAGCTGCAGAAATGACAGGCTGTGGTGTGGAATTAGGAATGGGTGGGCAGCATGTATAGAAACTTCAAGTTAACTTCTATATCAAACAAAATCCCCCCCCAAAAGGTTGCAAAGACTGCCTAGCTTCGAATGCAGTCCTGCCTGTAAGCTTAGATTTATAGGCAGATTGTAAGCTTCATGGCAGGAAAAAAGATCTTGCTTCCAAAAGGTCTACAATATACTGCAGAGCTCTTAAAGAAGGAAAAAATACTTCCTTTGCATGGATAACATGTAATGTAAGTCACATTTTTCATATATTAATCTTATCTGCATTACTAGAGAAGTCTCTATGCAAGACCTAATAACACCTCTATTAATGCACACGAGCCAGAGAGAAATCTCACCCCATCAGGTGTTAGGTTGTTCTTTATATACTGGGAGAACTGTTTCTTGTAAGCATCTTCATCCTCTTCCATCAGGTAGCGCATGTAATCTGCAACGTTTTGGCCCATGATATGCTTGCGATGAACCTCTGCATTGAATTCTTTGCTTTCCGAGTCATACCCAGGGAAACGTTTGGTACTGTGAAACAGCATTACAAAGACACATTGACAAATGCTCCAATTCAGAGGCTAGGTTCCACACAGAAATGACCAATACAGATAACTGAGGAATAGGACCCTCTAATTATAAAATACAAGATAAAGAAGATCAAGACATGGAAGTTTTAAGTTCATCTTGGCTGCCATCAGTCCCGTCTTGAAACAGTGCTGTACATCACATACACACCATGGACCAACTACAGAGTGTTCAGTCATTGGGAGTATCATCATGTAGCAGCCAAGTCAGAAAAACTGCTATATCAGTCAAGAATGAATAGAAGATCATGGGAAAAGGGAAGAAAATACACAACAGAGCTCAGATTTCTCCCTCCCCATTCACTGCTGCTAGCGGAAAGCAGCAGTCAACAGTAGTATGAGTGTTGGTAAAACTGCCAAAAACCTTGGCTCAGTCATTCACAGCCTATGACAGGAGCTGTCAAAACTTCTGTATAAAAATTTTAAGAGCAGGTGGACTGCTCAGACCTACTACTGTCCTGACATCTGTAGCAAGCATCAGAGGTATTGTACCTGGTATGTACAGTTGTTTGCACTGAAATCAGTAAGCACACACAATTTGCTGAAGACTTAAACCAACAGAATACTAAAGCAGATTTACTTAACTGCAGGCAATCACTTCATGATCTTAAGTCAAAGCAACAAGATGGCTTTTTAGTCCCTGGAAGTTTAGTAACATCTCTTGGTAGCTGCAAAATTCCCAGCAGCATTCTCAGAATTGAACTTTTGGGATTAAGAAACAACCAATGAACCAACCACAAAAACCCAAACCCACCCCAGAACCAAGGCTACATCATCATTCTCAGGTCACTGGGACATTAAGTGACAGACAGTGTATGTACACTGTTACCTACAGAAGAATTTTAGGTTAGTTCTAAAGGAATCCTTCCCAACAGACTAGATTACCTATGGGGGATGGACAGACCACCATCCACTGCACCCTTCAGAGCACCAAAGACTTTGTTTCCAGTGGTAGTTCTGGCAAGACCTGCATCCAGGTAGCAAGTGAAAGCACCAGGCTTTCCATCTACACTCTCCACATTGTATTCATCACCAGTCACTTCAACTTGGCCTTCGTAGATCTTATCAAGGCCAAATTTATTCAGAAGCTGCGGGAAAGGAAAACAAACAAAGGCACTTCTGAAATTCTTTCCATTAATGAACAAAATGAAGAACCACCACCCCCATAAAGCCCAAATCTGCAGTAAAATTTGCATGTCTTAAGTAATTTCTTCACAAAAATTAGCACCCCATACTAATAACAAAGCTTTTAACAACCACCACTGGAAGCACATCTGTTAAGTTTCAACCTTTTGTTCCAACAGGTACACCAGTGAGCTCAAAGACGTGTTCCTAAGCTCATATGGAAAATGGATGGATGCTGTTAATACGTTTTCAGCTTTTAGAGGTACATTTCTTACATTTTTATTCTGACTCCCTCCCTCCACCAAATTTAAGTGCTGAGACTTAAAAGTGGGCTGCTGGAGTTGAACCTGCATGGTTATACTTCTTCCTGTGACTTCACATCACAGGAGGCCACCAAATCTATGCGGTAAAGAGCAAAAGTTACTAGTTAGAGAAGCCGACAGAGTCCTTTATCAATACCAGCACACCACTGGAGAGAGTGAGCTTTCCCTTTGGTAAGAAAAACAGAGCAGTAGCCTGGACAGATACCTACCCTGCGTGCCATCAGCAGGCCTGTGCAGTATGCTGCTGCGTAATTGGTCAGGCCAACCTTCACACCGTATTTTGGCAGCTCATGGGCATAAGCAGCACAGACAATCATGTCACCTTCGATTCTAGCATAGGCAATCTGACAAGGAAACAAGAGTTAGTGTTCTCACAAGAATTCTGGGCTCGGTTTATAGTTTCTTCAACATCTACTTGAGCTGACAGGAATACTATAGAGGAATGTCTATACTATAAAGCACACTGCCCTGCATGCAAGGGCTTGTCATTTCCTTTTCATTCTTTCTTTTTTAAAGGCATAATTAAGCCCTAAAATACAGGTACGAAGAAGCCAGATCTGTATTAGGCCAGAGAAAGTCCATGTCAGCAACAACTTTCATTTACCTCTCCACACACATCAAGAGGCCAGGAAACTGCCTACAAAAGCAGCCTTTCTAAGACTCATTATGGATCCCAAACCACTTTCTGCATAACACAGTATATAACACACCTAGGAAGATGCAAACAGCATCTGATACAGAGTTTGTGATAACACTGTTATGAACCCCCCATGGCAGGGGGTTGGAACTAGATGATCTTTCCAATCCAAACCATTCTAAGATGAGAACCTTATGGAATTATTTTGTTAATGGGTCTGAGATTTTCACCATCTCTGAGGTTTCCTGTGGGACAGCAATACTATCAGATATGTTTCTCCTGTTCCTTTCACCTACAGAACCTTCTCCTTTTGACTCCCACAGCTCCTTCCTACATCAAAAAGTTCCATCCCTTTTGCAGGATGCCTACACACTGGATAGGTACCACCTATCAAATATCAGCACCTGCCACCACCCACTTTTGAGTTTCAAAAGATAAAACAGGTCTAAACTGACTGTATAAAAAGCACTCACCACTGTTCATGACATATCATTATCCCATGGAAAAAGCAGAACAGCTAACTTTAATAACTGCCCCTTTTTTGAGGTTAACAACACATTTATAATACAGTAAACATTAAGTTTCTAACTTCAAAATTCATCAAAACATTCTAAAAATGAAACAGGAAAGGGAAGCACAGTGAGCAACACCATATGATGCAACACACAACTTCGTGCTCAGGGAAGACAACCTAATGCGTACTGTTCCTATCTACCAATCCCCTTTAGTCTCACAGGAAGGGCATCATATAGCCTCACCGCTTCACATAATACACATGCCATCACAGGAAAAAAACCTCTCAGAAAAAAAGGCACCTTTAGATACAGTGCAACTGTCAATGCAGGTTGACAGGTCAGAGTCAACCCTGTTGCCTTCAGTCAAACACAATGACTCCCTTTTTCAAGCACTTTAAATAAAGCAGACACAGAATAGAGAGAAATCCTCCCCCTCCCCAAGGTCTTTACTTACCTCAGCATCATCAAACCAGCAGAGTTTTGTATTACAAGTAACCTGGCTGAAGGATGCTGACACTATCATTTGTTTTGCATCACGAATACGCTTTATTACTGAAGTTGTGGCAACATTAAAGATTGCTCTCCTTTAAGAAACTATTTACATTACAAAAGCGTCTCAGATCAAGCTTAAAAACCTCACCTGCCTCAGCCACACCACCCTTGCTGTTTGCTTCACACTGGGAAGACTGGTAAGGAAGCAACAGCACCACAGACCTTACCTGGCAAATGATGTCTCTGTTGGTGACACGCACAATCATCCTATATTTAGGGGTGTTGTACTTGTTTTTATCTTGAATTACCAAACGCTTACGGGCATAGTAATCAGTTTTTCCCTCTGAAATACAACAGTTACAGTGTGAAAAATGTGTGAATGAAATAGGAATATTCATCAATGATATTTAACTATACATCACAGGGAATTTAAACATACCTCTCCTTCTCCTGAATTTTACTTGGTATCTCTTGAAGTATGCCTTATTCTTGACAACTTTCACAAACCCCTTGAATAAGAAACACGACTGGATGTTATTAACATAGAATCACGTGAGCCAAGGCCATTCTAACTGTATGTCCCATGAGTAAAACCGGGGTGAAATGAGAAATAAACCGGATTTACTTATGCCTTTAAATGAAAACCATGACAAATATAAAAGGGGGGGGGGCCGGAGGGAAGCCCCGGAAACTTTAGCCTTCCCACAGGAACTAACGCACATTTCTCCTGTGAAATTCATGGTTTCAGGAGAAATACCAGAAAATAAACTTGTTAGCAGAGCATCTGCCTGCAAGGAAGGCCTGAAACAGTAACCGTGTCGTTCCCAGCCACTCCCCCAGGCCCTCGGAGCCCGCTCCTCCGGCGGCCCTGCGAAAGCGCGCTCTGCCGGCACCGCGACGGGACCCGCGCTCCCGCACACTTCAGCCCCTCTGCCCCGCGGGAAGACAGCGTCCTCAGGCCCCAAAGCTCCAGCCGGCTGCCACGGGGCTCCGTCAAACCGGGCCGCGCCGCCACGCACCCGCGGGCCGGGCCTGACCCGGTCTGTCGCCGCCTCAGCGCAGCAGCGCGGACGGTTACGGGGCTGCGCGGAAACCGTGCTGAGCCGCAACCCCAGCGCTAATGGCAGCCATTGCCATGCTGGAACAGTCGCAGCCGGCGTCGGGCCTGAGCCAATCCGACTCCATCCGCGCGGGCAGAGGAGCACAGCGGCCGCGTCACGGCGGGTAGAACATCCTCAAGGCGCGGACGTCCCGCGGAGCCGGTACTGACCATCGTGCCAGGTACTGTCCGGTCTAGGCCTAGGCCGGGGCCCGCTCCGCACAACGACTGCGCTCCGCAGCAGGGGGGAAAAGGCCTCTCCTTCTGCGCAGCCGCAACTTCTCGCCAGCCCGGCGACGCGCAGCCACGCCTCCAGAGCCGGTCCTGCCTTGCTGACCCCTGCCGGCCTGGAGGAGCGCCTGTATGGTGGGACGGCGTCGACCCTGTCCTTGCTTCTGCCTGCAGACAGCTTCCCTGAGCAGGCAGAGGAGTATTTCCAGGGAAAAATAACACTGCTGTCACCTGTCATCTCTCCTAAGTGCTCTTTCGTTACTTGCAGAAGCAGGAGGTAGAAAGACAAATTCCTTTGCTGTTATCACAGCAGAAGGATTCTTACAACAAAAACATTGATAGGTGTGATCTTAAAACAGCCAATCATGGAAATGTAGAGGTTTAATTCCTTTTGTTTTCTAGGGAAAATCTTCACGGTTGATTGAACAGTAAATACTTCAAACATTAAATCAACCAAAACCCAATCAAACACTGTTCCTAAAATAAATTATAGCTACTTGGCATAATTGATGTTTGATGAATTAAAGCAAAGATATAAGCATCCATATACTGAGACAAGTCAAATAGCACCAAATTTCTTGACATTGCCAGAGAAATGCATAAAGCAGCACCTTTGCTCCTGATGCATTTGGTTATCTGCATTCGCTCCACAAAAAAAAAACTCAAACCAAACCTACACCCATTGTTATACATAGATGAATATTTTAAATGTTATTATTTTGGTAAAAATAACCACATGAGGATGAAAGAAATAATAAATGTTTCCTACCTCAGGCAAATACCAGCATGACTCCTACCTACTAGCTCCAGATATGAAGTACTTAAGAGGTAGCATGAGGGTCAGTGGTGTCATAAGCAAAACTCCATTAGTCTTGGTGCTGAACTAGAAAAAATACAGTCAGTTCCTCATCTTTTTCTCTGTAAGGAGACTTTTTGCTCCTGCAATAACCCTCATCACAAGGCTGGGGCTGCTACCCACCTGTCACACCTTCCTGTGTGATGGGGGCTCCAGCTGGGCTGGTCAGCCCCACCCCTGAGCTTACAAATTCGGGGCGGATCCCACCTTCTGTAACTCCATTTGTTAGAAGGGTGTCTGCTGTGTGTAGAGGCTCTGAGCTTGTGAAGGTAGCTTGGTTGTGGAGTTGGTGTTTTCAGTGCATTAATGAAGTGTTTATTATTAGTGACATCAATAGGAAGAAGAGTGTATTTACATCTTTTTCTGCTATTTCTTAATTTCTGTCGTATTGCATGTGGTGTTTTTACTCAGGTATGATGTGGAGAGCAAAGTATCACACAGGTCTTCTAGAGCAGTGTCTTGCATATGGAAGAAGTCACTTGGATGGATGAAACTGGCACTTCAGCAGTATCTCCCGCGAGAAGGGTGTCTCCTTGTGTCTGTACAGGGCTGTTGTCTCGCAGCAATTGCACTTCTTTTGCTGTTATCTGCAACACCAATTGCCTTATTGAGGCAAAGATAATTATGCTGGAGGCCTGCCTATAACCTATTCCTGTTGTTGCTTCTTACTTGCTTTTAGTAGTGTATTCTTTGCGTCCTCGGCTGTGAAGCAGCACGTGTATGCTCAGGTAGCGTTGTAATTAACAATTCTAATTAAACTTTCGTTAGATGAAGCCCCCTCTACGTTTTGCCCTCCGCTGCAGCCGAACCATGGCGGCGGGGGCGCGGGCCTGCCCCTCGCGGCGGCAGCGACGGCTGCGCGAGGAGTGCGCCTGCGCGGGTGCAGGACGTGTCCCGGCTGCCGGGGCCGAGCGGCCGGGGGCAGGGCGCAGCTCCGCGGGGCCGGCGGCGGGACACGCCGATGCTCGCACCGAGCCGCCGCGGGCAACGCTTCCAAGGTGAGGCGCGGCTGGGCCCTCGCTCCCCGCCGCTGTGAGGGGCCGCGGGCGGTGCAGCGGCCGGGCCTAGGCGGGGCGCGGCGACCCTGGCCCCAGCGTTCCCTCCCGTTGGGCTGGGCAGCGGCGGGGCGTCGCCTCCCCGCGGGCACCGGCGGCCGCTGAGGGGCTGGCGCCCTGCCGCCGCGGTGGAGAGGCGGGCGGGGGAACACCCTCGGACCCGAAGAGTGGCGGTGACGGGAGGCCGCGGTGTGCGGCGCCGGCCTGCCCCTGTTCCTCCGCGCTCTTCTGCTTCTCCGCGGCACGGGCGCGACTCAGCCGCCACGGGGACGAGAACGAGTCTTTGGCAGCTCCGCTGTGTGGAGCAGGGCGGCGAGGGGGGGCTCTGCCTCGATGATGTGGAAGTAACGTTAAAGCTGGGACCGGCAGGTCTTCGGTTCCGAATAGCGACAGTTTACCAGCGCTGCTTCGAGGTCTCATTCCTAGCACCTCCTGCTGCAGCTGCGTGAGCGAGATTATATAATGAGGGTAAAAAGTCGATACTGATGTTGTGGCTACTTGTTATGTTTTCCAGATCGAACTCTTCGTGTCGTTTTTCTGTAGTTCCATCTAATTCCTTCTCATTTCCAGCACTGCGAGGCAGAGCATTTATATAGCAAACACGAAGTTGGCATATACCATTATTAATTTCCAGCATGAGCTTGCATTAACACTGGCTGTATCAAAACAAACTGTTTCATATCAGCCTGTGATGAGTTCTTTTTGGTTTCAAAGATCATGTACAAAAGATATAGAAAGGAGGCAGGTTCGTACAGAGAAGTGACAGTATTCAGTATATTTTACTTATCTCCAAAAGTATTTATCTGAAACCTTTTTTCTATTATTTTAAATATTCACATTATTTCATGTTTCTAAAGGAAAAAATTACTGGATCTTGGGTTTTTTTCTGGTAGGTAGTAATGAAAAGCATTTTGCATAAATTGTGCCTGTTTGTTTCTCTTCCCTTCTCTCAGTGTGTAGTTTCTGCTTTGATAATGATTGCACATCTGCCTATTTACACCTATAAGAATTTAAGGCTTATTTTGAAATACATAAATCTAAATTCTTTTCCAGGTAAGGATTTGGAGAAGAAATAGAGATGGGCAGTGAAAAAGAGGGACATGATGAGGAGGAAAGCAGTTGGTGTTATGAATCAGCATTGCCTGACTTCAATGAACTGGGCTCAGAGCAGCTGTAGGGATTGTCACTGAGAGGAGCAGATGTTGGGAGAAGAAAGCTTCACCAGAACAACCCGACTTCTCCCTGTATCTCCTGACCTCCCATGGGCTGAGGCTTAGGCTCTTCCTGAGCTACAGCTGGGTGTCTTGAATTGATTTTACTTTTTCCTTGCTGTTCTCCATATACTTGTTTGCCATGGGCTTATTTGATTGCTTTTGAACAAATAAGCAGGAGATGGCTGGAGATGAGAATGGTTGAAAATGGTGTTTATGGAAAGGAAGAGATAAGAAAAAAGCTTTTTCAAATTCACAAGAAGGGGTGGATGAAAGGAAATGCCTGAACTGTGTTATTGTCAGGTTGTTCTTTGGGTAGCATTGATATAAATGGAGAAGTAATAAAAGTTGGAAGACAAGTCCTTTTGTCAGTCAAGCATTCGGAAAACAAAGTTGTTTACTTTGCTAAATCAGGGTTCTGATATCACAATTCAGAAGGGGGAACCAGCCAAGTTGGGCGTATGCATATTATGTTGACGTTCTCTTACTCTTCCTGCTTAGTTTTCTTCAGTTGTTGAAAAAAAAAAAATAGTTTGTAATGCTTAAGGAATGGACATACTAAAATTTCATAGTTGGGTGCCATTTTATGTCAAGTACATCCTTTAAAAGAAAAACCGTTTCTGGTAGTTAGAAGAAGAATAATAAAGAAAATAAGTCTTGACTGTGGATGTTTTTTTTCCCCTCAAAGAACCTATACCTGCTTTGATTATATACTCTGAATTCACTGTGTTCCCAGACCTTATTAAAATAGTTATAATTTTAAAAAAAGACAAATATTACCTGTTGTAAGAGTACCTAATTAGGAGTTGTTAGGTATATTCTCTGAAGCTCTTGAATATATCACTTAAGCTTGTAGCTAGTGTGCCTTGTGTCTTTCATGTTCATAACAACATCACCTCTTGGTAAGTTTTTTTATTCCTGTAAATAGGGAATATTGTGCTTTCATTGTAGCCTTGTCTGCTTAGATGTTTGTAGTTGCAGTGCCTCCTTTCCTTCCCCAGCAAGGGTGACTGGAATAAATGGGTGGTGGTTAGTAACAGTGCAGAGGCTCTTGCCTTGCTGTGTTCATCTTAACACGCAGTCGGGATGTGTTTGTGTTGTATGCATGTATGCAGAAACTGTATTCTCAAAAGGTACCAGCAGAAGTGATTTAGTGAATCATAGCTTTTTCTTACTTGCTTTAACGTTGCTTGGCTTCCTGTGAACTCTGGAGCAAGGTGGTGTTTTGAAAAAGCCTGGGGAGGGTGGAGCCAGCTATAGGATTCAGGCAACAAAGGATGGGATCTCCTTTTGGTCCTGCTGTCAGGGGTCATGCTTCAGTCTTTGTGTTATTTCAGGCTGCATCATCTTGTCTGATCTATGTTGGTTTTACTTCCAGTCTAATCCTTTAACAAAGAAATGAACCATTAATGTTTTGGTAATAGGTTGTTATAATGCATTCTGCTATGTGGCAAGCTATCGAACTTCTCAAGCTTCTGAGTTTTTCTAAACCATGTTGTCATGACTAAGCCTTAGTGATTCTTAGCATAGCATTAAATACCTGTATAATGACACCATAGCATGTTTTTGATCCTTTTTTAAATTAAAAAAGTATAATTACATTATGATGATACAGAATTCTGACTCATCCTCATCTTAGGCTCTATTAACTATGCATTTTTTTCTTTGATTTCATCAGCCTGGCAGATGGGGCCAGTTGTTTAATAGAGGATTGTTGTTGCCACCAGTTGACTGTGTACTGCAAACTAACAGGATGTTAGAAGAGTTTACTGAAGGGTAAAGCTGTTGAGTGTCGCTTAAAATGAGTGTTAAAAACCAATAGTTAGCCAAACCCTAAGCTTCTGGACATGAACCATCCCCATTGGTCTCTAGGGTGACATTGTACAGAGGAAGTTAGTTTTAAAGCTCTCATTTTTCAAGTATTCTTCTTGATTATGTATATTAACGGTGAATTACTTTCAGGCATAGTAAAAAGGCATTTCAGCTTACACGCTGTCTGCAATAGCATGGATAAACCCCAATATTCATTAAGCAAAATAATTTTTTTCCCTCTCTTTGAATGCATTAGTGGTGGAACTTCGTGGGTTTGGCTGAAGTTTTAGTAGGTATTTCTCATCCTTTTGGAAAAAGAATTTGATCAGACGTTCTAAAGACAGAATGGCAAAGGTAAGTTAAAATTCCATAATAAGACAGACCATGATAGAACAGGTTTGGGATTTTTACGTGGTCTTCTTAGTGTGAGACTGGCACTAAAAATAATAGAATCATAGAATCATAGAATAGTTAGGGTTGGAAAGGACCTTAAGATCATCTAGTTCAAACCCCCCTGCCATGGGCACCCCACACTAAACCATGCCACCCAAGGCTTCCTCCAACCTGGCCTTGAACACCGTGCCAAGGTGTAGCATTCACAACCTCCCTGGGCAACCCATTCCAGTACCTCACCACCCTCTCAGTAAAGAATTTCTTCCTTATATCCAATCTAAACTTCCCCTGTTTAAGTTTGAACCCATTACCCCTTGTCCTGTCACTACAGTCCCTGATGAACAGTCCCTCCCCAGCATCCTTGTAGGCCCCCTTCAGATACTGGAAGGCTGCTATGAGGTCTCCACGCAGCCTTCTCTTCTCCAGGCTGAACAGCCCCAACTTTCTCAGCCTGTCTTCATAGGGGAGGTGCTCCAGTCCCCTGATCATCCTCATGGCCCTCCTCTGGACTTGTTCCAACAGTTCCATGTCCTTTTTATGTTGAGGACACCAGAACTGCACACAATACTCCAAGTGAGGTCTCACGAGAGCAGAGTTAGAGGGGCAGGATCACCTCCTTCGACCTGCTGGTCACGCTCCTCTTGATGCAGCCCAGGATACGGTTGGCTTTCTGGGCTGCGAGCACACACTGAAGCCGGCTCATGTTCATTTTTTCATTGACCAACACCCCCAAGTCTGTCTGTGCAGGGCTGCTCTGAATCTCTTCTCTGCCCAACCTTCCTTGCATTTCCCACTAGTAAGCCTTTTTGAAAGAAGTAAATATTCTTATTTCCAAATGAAAATGTAAAAGTCAGTGGTCAACTAATCGGAAAATAACTGATTTCATTTGATGATGAGTAGGTATGTCATCTCTCTGAAGACCCATCTCCCTTTTGTTTATGCAATAACTGAGGAAAATTAGTTTCCTCTAAGTGCTGTGCTCAGAAAAGGCTGTGGGAGCACTCTTACAACCTCCAGTAGCATAGAGGAAGACCATTTTAGCCACAAAAATAGCTTGCCTCAAGTAAGTGCTTGTGGAGACAAGTCATGGATATACCAAGGAAATTGGTGGACTAAATTATTACTGCAACACCACAGATGTTGGCATGGATTGTGTCAACAGAATTGACTGTTGATGTCTGCACTTGGGTTTAAATCCGCTATATTTAATAGCTCAGACAACTTTTGTATGTGGAAATTACTAAATTGGTTGCACTTCTCACTTCTGAAACTTGGACCTTTTATTTCTTGCTCTCTCTCAGTGGCTGCAGGTTGCAATGAGTTTATAGCCTGCAAGTAAAGCTGGTTATCAGCCAGTCATTTAGAAACTAGTTTACTCTTTTGAATTTGAGTGTAACCAATAGAAAGTTGACCCTTTAGCTGATCATTTAAAGGAGAGTAAGATACTGAAGGTGGGGTCTCACCAATCGCTGTTGCCTGATTTGTTTAAAATTCCACTAAGTAATAAATCAGGTGTCACCATATTCCATAAGACCGTGTTTGTGTTATTTGGCATCTTCATCAAGTCTCGTTTAATACATCCCTTTGGAAGGCGACATATGCACACCTTGGTAAATGGGAGGTGAGCATTTTGGCTCTAGCCTGTAGATTGTGGCTTAAATTTCTCTAATCCCTATAAACAAGGAGAATGACACCTGGAAAATACTTGGGCTGCTGGTACATAAAACCATGCATGAGATGGTATTTTCATGTTATTTGGTATTGGATCCTTTTCAACTTACTGATTTAACTCCTTGCAAATGTTGTATACTTTTTTTAATGAAGAGTTGTGTTAAAGGCGTTGATTTTAATTAGGGCTTAGTGAGTATTTAAAAATGACTTAGCTGTTTCTCACTTCCAAAATATGGACTTTAGGCTTTCTGTAAATTTAACTGCATTTGTATACTTTTGTTTGCTTTTGCTCTAATGTAGTTTAGATGCTAGTCCTGGCTCTTTTCCAGGAGGAAGTTGGCTGAAAGCAGCATTAAGGAAGCTAGGCTTTGGGGAACAAGAAAGCAAGCAAAATCTGTAGAAAGGAGCTTTAATGATAAACATGTGTCCTTCAGCATGTGTTACGTTTTTGTAAGTGCCTGATGATTCTTGCTTGAATTACAGTGAAATGATTGGATTGCGTTTTATTGAAAAGAGAAAGAATTCTTCCAGTCTAGCTCAAAAACAAACAGATTTTGCAGTTGTTCTTTATTTTAGCTGGTTAATCTGGTTCTTCCCTGTGTTTTGTTAGCTCAGGGGGTGGTCCTTCAAGTATAATGCATGTAACTTGGTATGCTGAACCTCAAATACAAATATATTTTCCAAACCGAGGTCTAGGAGAACAAAGGAACAAAGGCTGTTAAGGTTTTTGCTGTAGTCTGTCAGCATTTTCTCTTGCAGCTCTGAGGAGCTCTCAGCCATCTTTTGTACAAAGGCACTGTATCTAATTCTTTTCTCACTGAAAGGAGATCTTTCTGTTTTCCTGAAGGTTGTTATGTTCCTGTGTCAGATTTGAAACTTGTTTGATAAAAGAAGCCATCTTTAGATGGACAGGAGGTAGTGTCTGCAAAAGCACCGTGGTTTGTCTTCCCAGATAGCATACTGGGACAGTGCTTGACAGATTGCAGACCACACTGGGCTTCAGAGGTAACTCAAAACCTGGAGTTTTTCTTGGAAATAAATATGTTTTCGTGCAACTTGGTCAGTGATTGGAATGTTACTCATATGACTTTGAGGAATGGTTTCAACCTTTAGTGGATCAGTACAACACTTCAATGAAGTATCTCCTTAAAATGCCTTTTGTGTTAGATTATTATGTTGCATATGTGAACTTAAACCTTCAAGTTTCTTTTTTGAGATGTTTTGGAACCATCAAAACCCTAACATGTTGGAGTCTGAAGATGATTTAAAGGATGTAAAGCTTTCTGGTAGCTTTACACAATATACAATGTTAGCCTGCTTTGTTCTTTGTATCAGAAAGTTTTAGAGAGCTTGTGAATGTCCAGTGAAATAGAAGCTGGTGAGCGCTAGCCATGATATTCCTGACCATTGTCAGGTGATATTACAGGAAAAATCAGGAATTTGAGAGTAAATCGTGACTTTTTCCCCAGACTGGAGCAGAAATCAATGACATGAATTTGTAGCGTGAAAGATATAAAAGAAGCTTATAGTGGAACCATATTTGAGCCCTAAATTAGGATTTCAAGCTTGTCAGGAAGTATGATAATGGGCTGATTCACCAGCTGCCTCTCCTGCATATGTCACTAACTGAGTCAGTTTAATTTATTCTTCAGGTATTAGAATGCCATTAACTGTTTTTGAAGCAAGCAGGAGACCAGGTCCAAGGAATGCCATATAACAGGCTTGAAAACCACATACACAGTTTCAGCCCAAATGATGTGAGGCTTCTTTTTATATGTAGAATAGTATGATGATTGCTTCCTATATTCTGGAAGTTCCCATTTCTTTCTCTTTTAAGGACGAGAAGAAAGATTAGAGAGCATATATACAGTAGTGTTTGTGTAAGGCTTGCAGTTATTTTACTTTGTCATGAAATGAGACAGTATTTTGGGTAATCAGGATACCTGTAACTTGAATAAAGGTTTTCCTTAGGAAAATGAAGAATATGAGTATTAAGCTAATTCAGTGTTTTCAGTGAAATACCTTTTTTAAAAAAAAATCTAAATAGGCTTTTATGGAAAAGCAAATATTTTCTGTCTGGCAAGTGCAAAAATATGTATTGGTAACTTTTTTGGGCTTACTGTAAAGTGCTGTCTTGGGATTTTCAGAGAAAGGGATTTATATCATTGTCTATAATATGGGATGCTGCAGTCTACCTTCAGCTTGCTTTACTTAAAATATTTCCAGAGCTGCTCCACTGCAGTACTCCTCTGAGTAACTGAAGAAACACAGTATTGTACATCCTCTAGGTGATAAAGTGCTGTGATCAGGAGCTAATTAAAGATATTAAACTCATGTTGAGATACTGAATTTTATGTATTTTAAATAAATATTATAAACTGCACATTGTATGTATGTTTGTGTAATGTCAATATGAACATTAATTTTCTTTGCAGTAGCTTAAAGTATGCAGCAGGCAGGTCTGTGCCTTGCCTGGTGACTGACCAGATGGGTAAGAAGTGCTGATGGTTCTGCTGTCTTGCTGACTGGAAGCTGCCCCAGAATAGAAAGTCTTTCGCAATTAAGGTTTACCCCCCTCATCATCTTAAAGATCAGTATTTTCAAACACAACATTCACACACTTATTTAGGGGGTATCTACATGGTATTAGGCAGATGTGACTGAACTCTGCTGGCAAACCAGGAGCAGTGCAGTTGGTGTGGCTTGGAGCCAGAATGAACATACCTGGTTTGGATCTGCATGGTGCTTCCTCAGCAGCCTGTGTCCTGCTGCACAGAATGAAGGCAGTGTATCCCTGCCTGCTTCTCTCCAGACCTGGACATTTTTGGTGGTGTCCATGGTAGTGAGCTGGGAGCAGCATTTGTGTTGGAAGTCTGATTGATCAGCGGGTTCTAGAGTAAGACCTCTCTGTGGAAGAAGCAATTTTTAAAAATGAGTCAACTCTGGTTTTGATCGCACATTAGTAATAATGAATAATGGCTTGATTGTCCTGATGGTGCTCTCGATGATTTGGCATGCTTCCCAGGCAGCGTAGGTTACCTTTAATACTCTTCAAATGTAACTTGAATTTCAGCATCTGAAAAATGCTGTGAATAGTCAGGAGACCAGTTCTCTTTGCACAGTAGAAAAACTGGCTCAAGTGAGCTGAGCAAAAGACACCATTAACTGAGGGTTTCCAGCCTGAGCTGGTTAGCTGCAGGGATGGAGAGCTTGCTTAGATTTGGTAGGTGTTGGGACTTGGGGAGCAGAGTCTCGGCTTGAGCTACTGCCATGGTGCAGCACAGGAAGGCTCCACATAGAGCAACTGCGTAAGTGCAAGTGCTTCAGGGTGAGAGAAGGCAGAGCAGAGTGGAAGTAGCAGAGGTTCATATGCTTTGTGAGAGGATGATGGCAAAAGCAAAAGTCCTATCTCGTGTAGTTGGATTTATGGCTGTGACCTAGCTAAGGTTTTGGGACAGCCACTGTGGAGTATCTGTCATCTGGCTGTCCTTGTTACTGCTACAGTCAGCTGAGCACACGACTATGATTTCCCCATTAATGTAGAGTAGCAAAGGGAAGGACACTTCATGACCAAGTGCAGAGCATTGTTGCTATCAAGGAAGGGATGCCAAAAGGGAGACACTGCTGCAGGCTTGAAGAAATATCACTGGTTAAAAAATAACCAGTTTTTAAAAGAAGCATTTGCTTAGGAAGGCCTTGAGGACACTCAGTCAAAAAATACAAAGAAAAGATTAAAGGTTTGATGATAGTGGCTTTCTGGAGTTTTTGCAGAATGCTATGTTAAGCAAAATCACATCCCTGAAGCAGGGAGGCATTAAACTAAAGGCTCATACAGATTTTCCTGTTTCCTGGAGCTAGTGATATCCAGTGACAGGATCTGCTGTTGTTCATGCTGCCATGATTCTCATTGGCATAATTAAAGGCAGAAGGACTAATTTCAACAACTTGATAGTTCTGTTTTTTCTTTTTTTCAGAAGGCTTTACTAGTTCTCTGAATATATTGTAATGAAACTTGGAGCTGCTTTTAGAAACAGTAGTGCTGTTAGGTGCATTGTTCTGATTTAACTGATGTCTTGCATGAGGTTGTTTTGACCATGCTTTTTCGTAGTGTTCTTAACATAATTGGCTTCTACAAATGTTCACTTTAGTGTGTTTTAATGCATAGTGATGAATGAATGTTGGCAAGATTCTGGATTTCTGTCCCTCACCCCAACCCCTGCTTCAGGTATTGTAACATGGAGTATGAGCCTCATAATGAATAAGCCAGACTCACCTTGACTTTGCTTTTTCAGCTTCAGTCTCCCTAGTTACTTTACTTTGTAAAGAGGTAAAACCTGTTGTATACTTTCTCTTCCTGTTTCTGTCACACAGGGTATTACTCAAAATCACTGCTTTTCAAATATTTCTATGTAAGATTCTTAGAATGGGTGAGTCCTAAAACCTGCTCATGTGGCAGTCATTTCTGCTGTGTTGTTAAGATTGGGCCTGTTTCTGCCAGCATTTATTTTTGGAATAGTTGCATCAGTTATCATATTTTAGGCAGTTTAAAGCATTTAAGGAAATAATCAGTTTTAAGTGAGATGTATGAGTTACCTTTATCGTAATTCCAAGGGAAACAGCAATAATTTATCCTTTCATAGCAATAGATTGTAAAGGATATTGACTGAGTGAAATATTAATGCATGTATTAAGCTTAAGGTTTTGAAGCCTGTAGCAATTTTTGCTCTGATCTTGTTTAAAAGGTGGTGACAAATGATAGTATTGGAAGGGATTTTTAAGAGTATCTTTAAAAGGTTGTGTTGGTTTGGGGTCTCTTTTTGTTAAACATTGATATACACAAGCTTCCTGTCTAACAGTGATGGAAGAACCACCTGGGACCTTACCTGTGGTGTGTATCCCTGCAGCTGAAGATTTCTGGCAAAATCTTATTACTGCTTCCAGGATCAATGTTAAGCATGTGGAAACTGGAAACCTCTTCACAGTCCTCTAGGAGAGCTCTTAAGTGTTACGTTGCTGGTGGAGAAGAAATGCGGAGATCGATGATCTCTGTTGGTCTGTAGTGTTCCTTTTGTTAGGAGGAGCACTCTGAATACTTCAGGTGTTCAATGTGTCTTCCTTTCAATATGACATGAAAATAAAATACTGCAGGATTTGATTCACAAAAATGTCAATGGTAGCATTGTGTCAAGAAGCTGCTTCTTTAACAGCCAGTCACTCAGGCTATATACTGTGCTTCAGGTACATGCACAGTGTGTTGAGGTGGAGTTACTTTTATTCAGTTGAAATTCTGCTTTACTTAGATTGTACTACGGGATCTTGGGAAGGGGTTTTTTCCCGTAGCTCAGTGTCTTTAGTATCTTAGCAATTACTGTATTGACTGTACTGCAGAGCTGTTTGTGACAACCATTGAGCAATTCAATGTTTTGAGGAAGTCAGCAAAGGTCAGAATTAATAGTTGCCAGCAGCACCACTTCAGCTCTTCAGAGTTGGTTATGAAAAGTTTAATGTTTTGCTAGGCAGCTGGCTTTTCCTTTAAGGTGCATCTGGAGTTTCTCTAAGTTGGGCCACGGAATAATTGAGCTCTGAATCACTGTAGATCAAAGCCTCTTATATTTTCAGTTGAGGAAGGAAGCTCTAGTGAGGAGTTGATTAGAAAATACCTCCGGGGGCTGCTGCTCTTTCTTCTCTAGTGATCAGTCAATCTGTTAGGGCTGCACTACCCTGTGACACTGGTCAAGAAGTGGCAGCAGATTACGATCAGTCCCCATTGACCTCCTCATTCCTGGACCTGAGGTTTCCTTGGCTGCCTGCTTGGAGCTTCCTTATGCTCTGGTAACACCTCTCACTCTTCTTCCTGAATCCTCTCAAACCGCAGGTTTTGGCCATGTGCTAGCAGTGGGATCAGGGGACAAAGACACGGTGTAAGGGTGACCTGGAGGTAAAGTGAGGAAAAGAAGGGAGCTGGCAGTGCAAGACCTTAATGTAAGACATTAGGTAACTGTTGTAGATTCATGGATGTAGATTCTTGGGTGACTTTCCTGCATGCTGGCTAGAGGATCCTGTGCTTTGGTGTAGATTAGAAATGCGATACCCCCGCTTATCTGTCCTGCCACTGTAGGGATCAACTGAAGGTGAGCAGTGGGTGGCCTGAAGTGTTTGTGAAGTGCACCGGTGCCCATCAAGGAAGTAGTTGACTATTTCTATACCTGTTTTTCAATGGTTTCTGTGTCATTATTAGTTTATCAAGATGTTTTAAAACAAGCTTTTGTTTCTATTTATTTTTGTAATGGGAAGAAGTCTGAGCTGATCCTGGATCCTGTGGTATTTCTGTACTGCAGAAATGAGCTCTCTGAGTATACTTTCTTTGGTGGATTAGCAGCATACTTGCATGTTACGTCTATGATATTGTATTGCTCTTGATGCTTGTGTTGCTTCTAACAGCCTGACAGTTCTGGAGAACTACACAGTCTCAATGTCACTTCATCCATACTGTATATTTTCTTTTCCTTTGGTCAGGGCAGCAGGTTTACTGAAAATAAAGGTATTAAAGACAACTATTGCATCCTCTTCTTTTTTCATGGCAGGTGGCGACAGACAAGGTAGCAGGAAAGCTGAGCTCTACTCTCTCATGGGTGAAGAACACTGTCTCGCACACTGTCAGTCAAATGGCCAGTCAGGTGGCAAGTCCATCTGCCTCATTACACACTACATCCTCCTCTACCACTCTGTCTACACCTGTGCTATCGCCATCCTCACCAACACAGCTGAGTCCAGACGACTTAGAATTACTGGCTAAACTTGAGGAACAGAACAGGTAAATGAAAACCTTTTTAATCTTCCAAGAACGGTAATGGGACTAAAATTGGCTTATTGCAGTTTCAGCAGAGAGACTGTTAAAAGGGGGCTAGTAGATAAAGCTTCATGGCACAACATTGCAATGTCAAGGCTGTGATGTTTAAGAACTTGTGTTCTTGTGCAGTAGTTCTCTTTGTGGAACTCGGAAAGGTGTTTTTCTCTCCTGGTTTTACAGGGATGTTTATAGCTGCCTCTAATCTGAAGAAATTGCACTGGAGCCGTACGATTTTTAGTATCCAATTTAAAATGGAGCGTCTCAGGGATGAGATTTTAATATGACCTCCTTGCCTTCTTAGATCAAAAATATTATTTCTGTGAGCTTTTTGATATCTTAGATTTCTGAATTACGTTTTCTCTTTTTTTTCCATTTTTACCCAGTTCTTGCTTTCCACTGTATGACCTGCTATGTTTAGACACAGAGCAGTGTCCAGCCATCTTCCTGCTCTTACACTGAGGGTGGTAGATGCATGATGTCTTAATTTCATGACAAGCAAATTCCTGATCAGTTCTATCTGTTGATCCTGGTTTATTTTATTTAGCATAGTAAAAAACCATTTTCTTGGCAGCCTTTCCATAAGGGAGTATTTATCTGCACCTTCTGCAGCTCAAGATGCAACTTTCAGTTGGATCAGTTGATCTTGATGTGCACAATGATTGCAAATTGTCTGTCTCACTAAGAAATAAAATCAGACTATATGATTTCTTAATGCTGTATTCCCAGAACCCACACTTGTTTGCACTTTTGAGGCAAGACTTTAAAGTCATTTGGCCTCTTGCAAAATTCGGTTGTTTGACACGCGTGTTTCAGTGGTTCATGAGAGGTTGACTGCACAGGAGAAGTTGAGCTCCAGATAGGTTTTAAACCTGGCAGTATTTGTCCCTCGTGCTGTAGTGAAGTGTGGAGTTTGGTAGTTTAGCTCAAACCAACTTGTGTACCAGTTCTGCTGGTGTGCTGGACTTCGCACTGAGGCAGTTGAGGAACTCTGTGGTTGTTTTTCATTTTTAACTCTGCTGATTCAGTTACGAAAGCAGTAACATTCAGTAGAGGAAAAGAGTAACTGGGAGGAGGAGGAGCTAATGCCATTCTGTCACCTGGCATGTTTTCTCTCATGTTCATGTTCTGCAGTCTAATAGCAATACAACTTAGAAGGAATTTGTTGTATCTGTCTAGTTTTTGACTGAGAATGGAAGGCAGCTTCTAGAAACACCTCATCCTCTTCTCCTTGTGGTTTGAGATTGTCTCTCCTTTGAAGATGAACTGTATGTAATTTTCAGTGTACAAATGAAAATTTATCAGAAGAAGATAAGTTAGAGTGCTTTTAAGAAAGCTAATTTGCATTTGAGCTGAGGCATTCCACTCTGTTCACAACTAAGTGACTAACTTTTACTTGAAAAGTAGTAATGCCTGTTCTTTGGACTGCTTATCTGTGTTGGAGTGTAATGTCTTTACTTCCAGAGCCATCTCATTAAGCCCTGCAGTTAGACTAGCTTGCTTGTTTAAAGAAGAATGTGAGCTTGGGCTTGCTAGGCTTTCTTTTTCAAGTCAGCTTTCTTCATTTAGTAAGTAAGCTAGCAAATCTTGTCTGATTTTATTTAATTTTAGCCAGACCTGTTGTTCAAGCTCACATTAGTCTTGTGCGAATTCTAATTAGAGGCTATCCTATCAAGTGTACCTTCTCTCATGAGATTGTACACTTTAATACAGAAATTTGATGCTCTTATGCTCTATGCACTGTATTTTCAGAACAGTTTGAGTCTGCATTTTAGCACAGTGGCACTTTGTTGACAAGGAATTGTGCTCTGAACACAGGGAACTATTCTTTCTGCCTGCTGGAAGAATTGCTGGTGATGGATATTTTTAAAGGTTTCTTTCTCACTGCAGGCTTCTGTGTCAATAAGGAGAGCATGAATTAGTTAAACAGCTAGAAATGGAAAGAACTCAAATTTTGTCAAGCTACGTCTTACAAGGCGTACTGTAATCCAATTGTGCTCAAAGTCTCTTCAGAATAATGTCATAGCTGGGTCCAGAGTCCTGGCAGAGCTGTTTGGCATTAGTAAATCATTTATAAAGTTTTAAGTGAAAGAAAACATTGACTAAAAGCCACAGAACTTGCTTCTTACTGTAAAAAGAACTTCCCGTTTTGAAATCTAAGGATAATGAGTTTATCCAGGTAAGGTCAAATTACAGAATCTTAGTGTAACTTCTGTAAAAAGCTGTGAAAAATGAAACTTGGTTTTGTAAGTGTAATGATTATTCTGTGCTGGCTTTTCCTCTGTGACTACTTTGAATTTATCTTTAGGCACTGTCTTGGCTTGAGAGGAGGAGTTCAAACTGTAAACTTTCAATGCGGATCAGGACAGGCCAGGTTTCTAAACATTAAAGATGGATTTTTTCTGAAAACAAGACTTTCTGCATTCCATTAATATGGACTAAGTGAAAATTGGTCATGAAAAAAATAGTTGTTTTTTTTTCCCAAAGGCATTACTATTTAACCCTTTTCCAAACAAAATATTACTTCTTATAGAGCAGAGACTGTACTTCTGTCTTCTTGAATTAAATGGCATTTTTTCTGTAACTTCCATGAACACCAGTAGGTGAAAGCTTGGAACAGGGAAAGCTGGCTTAAATCATAGCAGAGCACTTAAAAATTGGTATGTGTGCTGAGATTTGTGTACAATCTCAGGTAAAATCTAACTTGGGTTATAATTTATCAAGCACCTAAAGCCTAACCTGACCTTGCTGAAATGCTGGGGGGGAAGGATGGGAAGGTTAGCTTTTTTGCAGGTACATTGAGAAATTACTCAACCAGATCACTCTGATTTACAGACATGGGAATTCTTGGAAGTTAAACCACAAATTAAATGCTCAATATAGCCAACCACTTTCTCAAGTCAGTCTGAACACTTGCTCTTACCAAACATGTGGTCTGAAAACTTTCCCCCTGCTTATGGGGCTCGCTATTAGTTGAGGACAAAAACCATACCTTTTTGCCCAGAATCCCTGGCTCCTGGCAAAATTGATGGCTTTGGCAAGCAGTTAACAGGGAAGTCTCTTCAGGAGCTTGTCTGTTTCCTGGCATGTCTTTATGTACACCTTGCTGCCTGAGAATCCTAAAAGTTCCTATGTCTGAGCTCTGCACTTTATTATACTATACTATATTATTCACTGTACTACCCACTTCTGTTGCCTGATCCTCATTCTTCAGCTCTGAGATTTTGTTTGTAAAACACCATGTTGAGTTATGAACAGTGTCAGCAAATGTCAGGTGTTTTAAAATTACTTCAGGTTTTAGTTATTCTGTCTGTGTTTGCATTGTCAATTAAAATGTTTATCAGGTAGACTTTCAGGAAGCTAATTTTCTTCTCTTCTTTACTCTCTTTTTTGCAGTGCTTTGGCATTTTAGTTTTTCTTAGAAAGACTTCTGTTCACTTTTTCCCAATAAATACTGGATTTTTTTGTCTCGGCCCATGGCAGAGGGTTTGGATCCAGATGATCTTTAAGGTCCCTTCCAACACAAACCATTATATAATTTGAAACTATCATTGAGGATATTTTTTATGTTCTGTTTGTCAGTCTGATGCACAATAGCTGTTGTAGGGGTTTTGTTGCTGGCAAAATCAGCCCTCTTGCTGGTACTTGTGCCTCAAAACAAAACTTGCACTTCTTTGTTGGGCTTTTAATAGCTGATTGATGAATGTGTAAGAAAGAGCTGGACTTAGAATGCTTCTGTGCTTTCTCTAGTTCGGTATCTTCATGTATTAAGATCTAGTTACCTGAGACTACATAACACTTGTATTAAAATCTCACTCCTCTTAGTGCTGTTGATGCAAGATATGACATTCTTAAGTGCTGCAACATGAGCTGCTGTTCTGTCTGCAGAATTACTTGAGATCTTGAGAAGAAACAGTAACACTGACCAGTTCATTTCAAATTCAGTATAAATGAAGGTCAGAAAAACTGTTCCATGGAAACTTTGGGAGCATTCTTTGTAACGAGTCTGGGAGGCTTAACTTCTAAGCAATTAATAGTGTGGTCCTGTGGTTAGAAGAACTTTAATTTATTTGGGTGGCCGTTTTTTTTGTGCTTTCTTTGCAGACTCTTGGAAACAGATAGCAAATCTTTGCGATCAGTAAATGGGTCAAGAAGAAATAGTGGATCTTCTCTTGTATCTAGTTCATCAGCTTCTAGCAATCTCAGCCATCTTGAAGAAGACTCATGGATCCTCTGGGGGAGGATTGTGAATGAATGGGAAGATGTACGGAAAAAGAAAGAAAAGCAAGTTAAGGTAGTAGTTGGACAATTTTGGTTTTCTTTTTCTTAGGTTATTTTGTAAAGTGATACAGATGATACTATTTTATCTTCCTGTTGGTCTTACTTTTTAAATAAATATGTAATAGGAGCTGCCAGTTGAATCTGTTTCATCCCTAAGCCTTAGTGCTTCCTGTGTAATTGTTACTGGACCTTGGTAATGGCTTTTATTAAAATCTGCTATTTACTGTATCTTGAATAGTAAAGCTTTCAGTCTACCTCTAATGAGAGATTCCCATGAATATAGGGAAGATTTGCTTTAAGTTTCCAAAATGGAATTACTGAAAACCCTCTTGAGGGCATCTGGATGCTATGATTATTATCCCACTGAGCAGCTGTCTTTTTCAAGCATTCTCATTAGAAGAGCTGACAATCCTACTGTATGAGGCTCTGAGTTCGTTTTTGTGCTTGCCAAGTGCGTTGACCCCAGGGATGACCTCAAGCAGAAGAACACATAGTTTCTAAATTCTGAGTGGAATGAACAAACTTTGACCAGTGTGTGTCCAGTCTGGGTTAGTTGTGGGCATGTACAGACATGGAGTTCAGTTACACTTTAAATTCAAAATAAAAAGCAACTAGGGCATTTGAACATACCCATGTTACAGAGGCTGCAAGTACAGCAGCGTGGGATTGTTGTTTGTAGGCAAGTCTGTTCTGCTTTGGTTCTTTATTGGCTCTAGTCTGTAGTACTATGTGCAGAATACAAATTTCAAGGTCCTTTGAGCAGATTGAAACGTGTGCGTATGAATAGGTTGTGGGAAGGCAGAACAATGGGCTAAAGTAAAGTATCTTTTATGTGAAGCAGTTGTGAAGAGAGAACATGACTTGAGAGAGGAAACAAGGAAAGAAAATTAATTCAAGACTTCTAGCTTGCATGGGGAGAACAGTTTCTGGAAAGGTGTTCCCAAAATGCCAGGAGAAGAAGGCCACGTGACCCTGGCAAGAGAAAGAAATGAGATGGTAATAAGTATATCTGGTTGGAAAGAATTCATTTGAGCTGCCTGCATTAGAACTTTTTAAAGTTTCACAATTACCACTTGGTTTTACAGCTGACCAAGTATATTTGAGGAGTATTTGACTAACTTCTAGTAAATATTTAAGTATATTGCTAGTGACTTTTCCTTTGCTGGTTAAATAATCCTAAATATCTTGTTTGGTTTTGTTTTGTTTGTCAGAAGTCAGCCTGAACAGTGTCATTCTCCATTTACAATGGAATACCAGAACATGCATATCTATTTCCTGGCTGTGCCAGTAGGTATGACTTTAGCAGCGTAGGTATCTTTTTGTCTTGGCTGTGAAAGCAGGTCTTAAGTTACGAGATACCTGTTAAGTTTTTTAAGCTTTAGGCATAGGTGTATATAACTTCTTGCACAGGTGATGTGTTCCATCCTGATGTCTCTTGATCCACTTCAGAACTTGCTTCCTATTTATGGAGGGATTCTGAAGGATGACTTAAGTCCTGCTTTTCAGTATGCATAATAGCATGTAGAATAGCACTGCTTTAGTGCTGCTTAGCAGGTGTGTTTTCCTGCTGTTCCTTTAGGAATGTTGAAGGGATAGACCCTGTTACTCTGTCAAGTAGCTGCATAGTAACTTAAGAAACCACTTGCCAATGCTTCATTATTAGTAGCCTGTGAGGTATTAGATGACTGATCCATATGGTTGGTGCATTGATAGTGCATTGTTGACAAATGCAAACTAGAGACAGATGTGGAAAACTAATGCGTGAGGGTGGTTGTCTTGGAGTTAGAAATCCATTAGGAAATTACACAGGACCTCATAGTTGTGTCGTTGATGAGACAAATAGTTGGAGTGGAATTTGCTGGGATGGTCTGAAGAAGGCTGGAGATTGTGGGGGTATTAGAAAATTGAGGTCAGTGATGCAGAACTCCTGCAGTAGAGTTCAAGCTTAACAAAAAACATAACTTGAAAGCAAGAATCTCTTTAAAAGTTAACACTGTTGCATTAATTATTCCTGATGTTTGGCAAAGTAGGAGAAATACTTGGAACAAACAGGAAGAAGAGGAAGCTTTGCGGATAGGAGATTTTGTTCAGACTAAATACTAGTGAAAGTTCCCTCTAGGAGAGGGAACAGATATGTTCTTAAGATACAAAGAATTATTAAAGGAACCGTCTTGTCTGGAAGAGACCCTCTTCAAGGTCAGACTGATCCTTGATGCAGAACATACCCTGAAGACAGTCTGTGAACTTTCTGAATCATGCTTTTTTCTCATTTTCAGATCAAGCAACAAGGCTACTTTGTGCTTGTGGTTTCTGAAAAGACAAGTATCAGGTTCTTAGATCTCTTAAACTGGGGAGGTCTGAGTTGTGTAATACCTAGCTGATTTTTTCTTTTCCAGGGAAGATGAAGGAAGTTGGGTTACTTCAGTACATGTAAACTTAATGTTTTCTTGGTCTAGTGTCTGAAACTGCATTTAAATACTTTCTTAAAGGAGAACTTGAAAATACTGGCACACCAGAGAAATTAGACATAACTTGTCGAGTTTGCCAAATGATTTCTGACAGTAGTACTGTGCAGTTCTTTTGTTGCAGTTGGCTGTGCTACAGGTAGTTCCAGTTCTTATCATTTACCTGTCTTGGAAATAATTTTTAATCACAGATTTCTTATTTCTCAATCACTACAAATATAATTAAGAGTATTATCTTCAGTCATCTTTTGTGAAATATCAAATTAACTGCAGTAAATTATGACTAATGGGAGTTCCTACTTAAATTTACTTGAATATTCAGTTTTTCACGTAGCCTACTATGGGTTTACTTTCATTAGCTAATTTAGCCACTTGAAATGATGCAGAGTCTCCTTACTTTTGTTAGCTAACAATGTATCATGCTAAACTATACATACATACATACTATACTACATACTATAAAACGCATGATTGGTTTGTGACATGATGTTAACATTTTCTGAAGTTGTGAGGAACTTTAATTTGTTGAAGCATTTTGTTCTTAAAGCTTATGTTTATATTTTCAGGAAATATAAATAGATTTGTGTACTTTTTTGTGCTTTAGGAGCTTGTTCGAAAAGGGATACCTCATCATTTCAGAGCAATTGTTTGGCAACTCTTATGCAGTGCTCAAAGCATGCCAATTAAGGATCAGTATTCAGAGCTCTTGAAAATGACGTCTCCTTGCGAGAAACTAATAAGAAGGGACATTGCTAGAACATACCCTGAACATGATTTTTTTAAGGAAAAAGACAGCCTTGGGCAGGAGGTCTTGTTCAATGTCATGAAGGTAAGTCAGTATTTCAGCCCTTCAAAATACATTAGCAAGAATGTGCACAAAAGGTTGGGGAAGAGTTTGCTTTGTGTATCCTGAACTTGCATCAGTTTCATGTGCTTAAGATTTTTTTTTTAAACTTACTCTATTTGACACTGAGAATGCTTTTAACAAATAGCATTCCACTAATTACAATTCCAGCTATTGAAAGCTATCTTTCAAGTATGTTACTTCTATAGTTAATGGCTTTACGTTGTAAGAGACTTAAACTTACTAAGCTTCCATTAAAACCAAGTCACATTCTAACTGCTGATAGTATAATGGAATAAAGTGTACTGTTAAGTAAATAGTGTTGGTCAAGAGAAGAGCATTGTAAATCAGAACTATCATTCAGTTTTCAAGTGTTTCTGAACTGCAAGTGGTAGCAGCAAATGGCAGGTACAAGCTGATGTGCAGTTGTTACAGTGCCTCAGCACAAAATGAGAATGCCACCATGAAATTGTTTGCATTGTTTTGTCTTCATTGTACTAAAGCTTAAATTTTGAGAGACTTTACCATACAACATCATTTCAACAGAAAAGTTAGCAGGTTTCCAAATCAGAGTAACTTCCATAACTCTTAAATGAAGATGCAACATTTGTGGAGATCCCTGCATTTCCTCTGCATGTAAATAAAACTGCAGCACATTTTCTGATAAAACCTGTTGTTTCTTTGGTCTGTCTCCTCCTTCAAGTAGTAACCTTGTGCAGTTTGTATGCCAGCCATGTCTGTTATCTTCTGGCAAATTCCTGTGGTTGAGAAAAGCATGTATTATTTTTTTTAGGTATACCTTAGCTTTAGCATTGTAGCTGTCAGAGAGCAGAGTTCATACCTCTTTGTACAGGCAAGTAGTGATTAGAATATCTAACTGAAATATTCTGCATAGGATGTCTCTCCTCTCTGGATTTGAGAGAGGGAAAGTAAGTTATTAGCAAAATAATAGCATGAACTACAATTACCTTTTATTTTTAATGAGGTTCAAATTGTTGAGAGTTTTTAAACTTTCTTTCCCAGGCTTATTCTTTGGTGGATCGTGAGGTTGGATACTGTCAAGGAAGCGCCTTTATAGTTGGATTACTGCTTATGCAGGTAAACATGATATTAAAAATATGTGAACCTTTGAAATCCCTGCTAGAATGCGTAATTAAACGTGATGGCTTGCTGGGAATTTCTAGAACAGCCTTCCTTCATCATTTTGTTACAATATAATTGTCAAGGACTGCTATTCACTCTGCAAATCCCATGAGATTTATTCTCTGTGGTTCTATTTGCCAAGATACTGTCTTTGAGAATATATTTATTTCTCAGAGCTAAGGTAGGATTGCAGACTTCAGAGCTATTTTGGTGAGTGCTGTTTCAACTATTAACGAACTTCTCAGTTCTATTACACTGAATCTCCTCGGAGTTCTAATGGAACTTCAGAGTTGATTTGCTCATCTTAAAGCTGCCTTTGTATTATTGCCTTTTGGTTTATAACAAAATAGGGGATAAGAAATGTGCCAACCTCCGTTTCAGTTTAAAAATCACTTAGCAGATTTAGTGTATACAAAACTTCCTTACAGTAATTGGTTATAAATCCTTTAAAAAAACATACAATCAAACCCAAACCCCATCATTTCCCTCCCCAAACAACAACAAAAAAACCCTAAACAAACCAGCCACCACCACCTCCACTCCCCCAAAACCAAGCAACAAACTCAAACAGAAAAAACAAACTACCCAAACCCAAAAATAACCATACACAAAACACCCTAAGTCTTCCCAGGCTTACTCTGCTATATCCTTACTTACTCTGATAAATCCTTAAATTTGTCTAGAGTTCTTACTGTGCTTTTTTCATTTTTACTATAGATGCCAGAAGAAGAGGCATTCTGTGTGTTTGTTAAATTAATGCAAGATTACAGACTACGAGAACTCTTCAAACCAAGCATGGCTGAACTGGGCCTTTGTATGTACCAGTTTGAATGCATGATACAGGTACATACGAAATCTGTCAAACTTTCTCTTCAGTAACTCTTAATGAGGAACTTGGAAATTACAGTTAACAGTGGACATGTCTGCTGGCTAACAGGCTGTTCTGACAGTAGCTAGTGTCAGAAGTTCAGGAGTAAAGGCATATGGCTGTGTGATCTACATTTTTAATCTTGGGAGACTGGCTTTAAACACAAGCATGAGGATTTGTATTGCTACAGTTAAGCATATCAATGTCTTACTCCGTTTGGATTGAAGATTCTGAAAGTGTCTTCAGAGCCAATCTGTAGCTATTTTTAAAGATGCAAACTGGGAGATAGTCTCATATGTAGAATTAAAATTGTGTTCAGACTTGGCACTTAGAACGCTTTCTTTTTGGCCAGGTTTGTGTTTTGTGATCCATTTCTGAACATGATGAGCATGGTGGGATGTTAAAACACTTGTCTCTGGCCATATCCTAGATTTTTCCAGCTCTTCTCTGTAGCCCACTCTAGATGTGACTTAGGGATTTACAAGCCTGTGACTTCCTATTATGATCAGGAGGCATTTTTGTAATCTCTGCTTTGCAGGGTAGAAGTGCTACAGGGCATTCAATATTGGGACTTCAGTTGCATGGTTCTTGGTAATGATGAGTCCTGTCTTTCCCAGTCCTGTGTTACTAAGATACTGTCTGTACTAAATATCAGTTATTCAAAATCTCTCAAAACCATGGACACACCAGAACTCCCAGCAAAAGCTTAACATATATTCTTTCTCTTCTAGGAGCATCTTCCAGAGCTTTATGTGCACTTTCAGTCTCAGAGTTTCCACACTTCTATGTATGCATCGTCATGGTTTTTAACTATATTCCTTACAACTTTTCCACTACCAATTGCAACAAGAGTATTTGATATCTTTATGTCTGAGGTAACTACTCAATACTCACATGCTCTATTTCAAGAGTAGCTGTTAAAAGCAGCTACTTTTTTTTTAGGTAGTGGTATAAATCCCACTATTGTGTGCAAATCTGACATAGTCCTGCTTTTAGTCTTTATGCTTATCGGATTATTTTGTAGGGGAAGATGTCTGTGTATGTAGTTTGTCAAGGAGGAGCAGCTAAGTCTTTGGATGTAGATACTGTATGTAACTCTGCTCTAAGTCTGTTGAAGAGTTAATATATCTGTCAGTTCTCGATGCGGTAGCATTGCATCCAACAGGGACCTCAGTTTCTCAGTGTTATAGAAACTTTGGGATGGAAAGTGATGCTGCTTTCAAGCCAAAGTAAAGTTCCTTGAGATTATGCAGGCCAAGAGGAGGGAGTGTTGTTATCTATTACTGTCCAGATGATGTACAGTAGCAGAAGAAACTCATGGAATTATTCACTCACTATTGCAAAGACACCTAAGTTGTGTTTAGGAGTAGAGCTTTGTGTGGTTGTAACTGGGAACAAACCAAAGTTTATGGTCCATTTATGCTTTTTCTCTGCAATCATTGTTCAGAAAATACTGAGTCAAAGGTGACTCCTTTCCACTTACACTTCAGAATGTACAAGGCAGTGTATATGGGCAAGACGTTCCCTTGTATCCGTTAAAATAGTTTAACTACATTGTACCCTTTTGTTTGTTTGAGAAACTGGATGAGATTGGCAACATTAGTGAACAGTAGAATTGTTCTGTACTGTTGATGATGCCATGAATAACTGCTGGATATTTCTTAATTTCTGTTTTCAGGGTTTAGAGATAGTATTTCGAGTAGGTTTAGCAGTACTTCAGATGAATCAAGCAGAGTTACTGCAACTTGACATGGAAGGAATGTTACAGGTAAATTAAGGTTATAATAATTGCTAGAGATATCTGAAATGTGTAATGTGAGTGTGTATATATTTCCTCCCAGCTATTAATTTTATGTTATCTTGTGCTCTGATTGCTTTTAGCACTTTCAAAAGGTCATTCCACATCAGTTTGACAGCGGTCCAGACAAATTAATCCAAGCATCTTACCAAGTCAAATACAATGCAAAAAAGATGAAAAAGTAGGTATAACATTTTGAGAAATGGATTATATTGTTGCTAAGAACTGCTGATTGTTTATCTTTAAACACCAGTTTAAACTTGTTCAGTAGCGTAATAGTTATTCACTCTTTCATTTTGAATTTTCCATCTTTAAATTTTTCGGTGTGTGATAATATAGTAAGTTAAAGCTGAAGTTCTGTCTGCAAAAAAATTCTTCTAAAGCAATATTTGCTTTTTTTCTTATATGCAATAGAGTTATCTCTCATTTATAAAGTAACCTAAAAAGCTTTTTAAGAAACCTGCAAGTTATGGGAAGTTACAGCACTTCTGTGAACATGCTATGAATAGAAAAAGCTGGGGGCATGGGGGTTTGTGAGTGTGGGGTTTTGGGGGTGAGGATGGATTTGGGGGTGTGTTTCTTGGTTTTTTTTTTTTTGGAGATGAAGTAGGGAAAGGAGGTTAAACTTTAAGATCTGGCCTAAATTCTTAAGACTTGTGTTCTCAGGAGCTGAAAGAGTATTCACAGTGCTGAAGAACATGTGTATGGTCATGCTGTTTAAAATACAAATGGATGAAACTTTGTAATACTATTGATAATTGTAAAACAACTTTAATTTGGGGTTTGAAATCCTGAGCGTAATACTAATTTTTTAAGGTTAGTTGCATGTCTTCTCTTTCCTGCCTTTGGTAAACCATGTTTTGATAAGACAAGCTGCACATACTGTGCTTTTCCAGGATTAAGTTTGGCAATTCTCCAGTTGTAATTTATTGTACAGTTACTGTTCTTGCACTGCAGATTGTGCTGGGGTCTTTCGAGTTGAATTTGCCAGTCCTTTTGTCAGCGACGTATGATCGGTGCTGTAGGGTGAGCAGTCTTCTCTAAAACAGAACTAGTAACAAAGCGTTCAGGAAAAACACTTTCTCTGAAAGTCCATAGAAGTGTATAGAGTTTAAGATCCTATCATTCCAGACTAAACTTCCTTGGTTGCCCTCTGTAGAGGCGTTGTTGACCTCAGCTTGTTCTTTCTTGTTGCCTTCTTTTTCAGTTGGGACAATTTTGTAGTTTGCTGGAGAGGGGCCAAAATTATTTTACATGTTTAAGATATTTATCTCAAATATCTTTGCATCTTATTGTCTTCAGTGCTTCCCAAGCTATTTTCTTTGGCAGAATCTATTGAATTGATTATTGTATAGTAACATTGAGTGGTTATTACAGAGTAGCTCCAAGTCATTGCCACTATAAATGTATATGAGAAGCACCTGCACTTCAGAGTGCCCATTCAGAGTCTGTTCGTACCTACAAAAGTCTTTATGTTTAAATATAATGCCCAGACTAAATATTTACAGGAGTGCATTTCAAGTGGCCACTTAAACAGAGGAAATATCAATAATCTGTATCTCTGTTCTACTCTTGTTTGTTTGGTATCATACCAACAAGTACATTATCCACACTATTTCTAATCATAATTTACTGTTTCTAATTTTTAGGTTAGAAAAGGAATACACTACAATAAAGACAAAAGAAATGGAAGAGCAAGTTGAAATTAAAGTAAGAGAGCCTCAACAAATTTAGTTATGGATCAGTTAAATTCCTAGATGTGGACTTATATATCTGATCGGTATGTGTGGCAGGACATGTAACTGAGGTCTCCAGATTCTTTCAACACTCGTATCTGGGGTGTCTGTTCATAAAGGACACTTAGAGTGAAATTACTGAGACTTCTGGCAGACATTTAAAGAGGTATCTTTGATGAAGATCTGCTGTGTTCATTTCTTCGTTATTTTCTGCTGACTAAATCTTGGTTACAGATGGCCTCATTTATCAGTGGTTCCAAATATGCTAGTTTAGGTGTAGGTGTCCCACACAGGAGGTTTGTAAAACACAAAATAAGAGAGAGTTTTATTTTGAGATCTTGATTTTTTTTTTTTTCTTACACGTTGGACCCAAGATTGTGTTTTCTGTCTGCAGTCACCTTTTCTTTTGGAGCTTCTGCAATTGATACATCATGTGGGGAAAAAAAACGCCCTGTGGGTGAAGTTTATTTCCCTTCTATGAACTGACCTACTTCCTGTATGTACTTAATCACTGCATCTTTTTGCTGTTGTGTTATAAAACAGGCATTTGCCACTTTTTCCCCTTCTTCATCACTTTTTTTTTTTTTGTTTTTAATTCACAGCATGGTGTTTGATCTGGATTTTCTTCCCTGTGTCATGTTTTTACCCAGTTCCATAAGAAAAGGCAGTGGGAGAAATGATAGTCAAGTGCAGTATATAAAGCTTAGTGGAGGGAGAGAGGTACAGGTCTTCCTGTCCACTCCTAGTCATTTTGCCTTTCAGTATCAGTTTCTAAGGTATGGGTTCAGAATTCAGTGACATGTACCTGGAAGCACAAAAGTGTTCCAAGGTTTTTCAGGCAGTTATTGTTGTAACAGGCACTGAGGCAGTTGGCAGCATTAGGATCTGGTAATGGCATCTGAAATCAGATTTGCAGGACTCAAATGATGGCCCTCTGCAGAACAGGACAGAATAATACCATTTGAAAGGCAACTTTAACTCTAGATTCTAATCTTTTAATTGATTTCAAATCCTTCCTTGTTTCCTCCAATCCCAAAACAGAAAAAACCCTACCCAAATGAAACCAAAACCCAACCAACCAAACCCAGCAACCCAAAGCTATCTCTTTCCAGACTCTCCTTTGGGACCTTACATAAATCATTCACTGCCTTCTGCTAAGAAGCTCTGCTGTGTTAGGGAGATGGAAAAACAAGCGTGTTGAGTCTGCCTTTTAGCCTGGCAGGGTAAAGTATTACTGAACTGATATCCATGACTCTATTCTTAGGGATACATAGGGATCTCTTCTATGTGAATGCTGACTGCTAAAATTTAGAGGAAATGCACCAGTAAAATGTGCAATTCAGTACAATTCTTGCTTCTGGGGCATCTGAGGTAAATAATTCTCAGAATAACCTTACAGATGAAAAGAAATACTATGATACAATTTAACATAAATTATTGATAGGAAAAGGAAGGAAACCTTGTAGCTGTCTCGTTAGCCTGTTCTAGTGCAGGGAGGGCACTTCCATGTCCCTCACCTGTGACAAGTGTGTCTGGCTCTGTTCAGGAAGAGGAGACTGTCCAGTCTGATGTGTGGTTAAGCCGTGTGGTTAACCTGCAGACATGCTACTTTCATCTAATACAACACAGATGCTTCTGTGTAACAGAAGGCTTGATCTCACCTTTGCTGTATCAAGCTGTTTAAACTCATCTTTTGAGTTAGTACATCATATAGAAAGGTGTTAGGAAGGTCACTACTTTTGTATTTATGTTAATTTTCATAGATGTGACATGATAAAAATGTTTTTAGCTTGCTTGGCTTTTATCAGACTTTCAATTCATAACTTGAGAAGTATAGTTCTGAACTGTTTACCTTCCAGAGGCTACGAACTGAAAATAGACTCTTGAAGCAGCGCATTGAAACACTAGAAAAAGTAAGTATGTTGGTGATTAGATTGAACCTGTGTTAATTTATACTTAAATTCATGGCCATTTTATTATATGAAATGGGCATCTCAGAATTTACTGTTTTCTGCTAACCTATGGTGTTTACTAACAGTGCTTAGCAAAATAGTGTGGCAATAATGAAACAGGGTCAGTGCTTGTGTGCAGTTGTTAAGTCTGACTCTTAGTGAATATGAAATCAAATGTTTTGACATATCCAACTTCTGTTGTACTGTTTTCTCTCTGAATTAGAAGCATCTGTTTAAAGTCCAGAAGACTACATGAAGTAGTGGACTGCTTGGGTGGAAAAGAGGTTATTGCAAGAGAATCCTCAATTTTGACCTTGCTGGGTGTTTTTACATAGGAGCAAAATGACAGACCTACCAATGACCAGACATGGAGATGAAAGCAGATTACTTCATCGCTAGCAAATACAGCAACAGAGGGGTGGTGTTGCAGCATTCACATTCAGTATAGAAAATCTGCTGCTATGGATTTGTTTTATGTGGTTTTGAATTTTTGTAGCAATTCTGGGTACAGTGTGGGGAGAGTATCTTTTATTTCACATAGATTTAGTATGGAGCAGTTTTGTTAGGCTTCTTTGTAACTGGATACAGCTTTAAAAATGTGCATGACAACCGGTATTGCTGCAATTGCCAGCATGCAGGCATGCCCAATGGCCTCTCCTGTATTCTGGTATCATGCTTCCTGTGACAGATTGCATCTGAGCTGGCCTGCTCTAGAATGAGAACATTCTTGTCTATCTTAACCAGGAATAGCAACTATGTTTCATCAAATGAAATGGAATGTTCTTGTGAGTTGCTGACAGTGGTTTGTGTTTCACAGGGAAGAAAATGGTAGAGGTTCAGTTTAGAGTGACATAACCAAAAGATGTCATTTCTGCTGTTAAATCTACTACAGTTTCTTGGAAAAACAGTCAATGTATGGCAAATTCTACTTAGTTGGTTTCCGTATTTTTAGTGTGGAAAAATGCACATAATGAGAACGTATGAAAGATGTGACCAGAAATGCAATTTTATAAACATATTTGTTTCTATTGAAGTGCTGATAAAATTAACTGAAAAGTGCAAACTCTTCTTAAGAAGTTTGAAGCTTTAATGAATCACTTCAATGCTCTTCACAAATCTATAATACTAAATATCCCTATTGTACACTTAACTTGCAGAAGTTTGAAATCGGATGGGCTTTTAATTAGGAAGTCCATGACACTAGTGCTGTTGCAAATTCTGTACTAAAAAGTTCAGAACTCATTTTAAGTGTTCCATTCTGACTGGATTTGGAACATTTCAGAATGGGAAAATCTTACCTGTTACTAAGAATTTATGATGTTCGCTATCATCAGAGCATCTGAAAAGCAGATCATTAAGTGTAAACACACCCATTCAGTCCTTCGGTTGGAAACTTATTTTTATTATAAAATATATTTTTCCTCATCCTAACCTGTCTGATTCAGTTGTGATTTCCTGAATGTACCTTAATGACAAATGTCTTGCCTTAACTTCTAAGTATTGGCTCTTATCAACCAGTTTGAACTTAAATTTTAATAAAAGTTCCAAGGATGAAGATGATCTGTGAATAGGTGTGTTCTGTGTTGTAGAATACGCAAAAATTGAGTGCTTTCAAGGGTGATAGAGTAGAAATTAATGAAATGTGCAACTTGGGGCAGGGGGGGAAGATGTAGTGCTTGTCAGTCAGCATGCATCAATGCAAATTTCTTTCTTGAAAAATTTTGGCAAGGAAAGAGAATCTATTAACTGCTCAGTTGAGTTCAGTAAGCCAAAATATTAGCTGTCATAGCTCAGATTTTTTACTTGTGTCTGTCAATTTGCATTATTTAACTTTCCTGCTTCATCTATTTGGAAGCTTTAGTCCTGCATGAATGCCTCAGTGCTTAGTGGAAATTCCTCTGTGCTCAAATTATGCCTTCCTTTCACATTGTGGGCAGACCATAGATCCCACCTGACATCTATCTCCTAGATCATACCAGATACTGTATGTGTAACTTCTGTTAATTGGGAAGCCAGCCTTTTGGATCTAAATACTCAGTCTCCTGTAGGTGAATTTGAAGTGTTATGGAAATCTGGCTCTGAGAACTTCTGGTAAGGACAGACTATATTAAAGCTATTGCAGAAAAGGCTGCTTCCTTTCAGGCTGTTACCTTAATTTATATGAGAAGTTGTTAATTTTGCAAAAAGATTTTATACAGAAAATGGGTAGAATTTGGGCATTTTCTTTTTCTCAGCTCTTGTCCTTTTTGTCACTATTATCACCCCTTTGTTTTTTGGTTTTTCTTTTCCTTATTCCTATCTGAATTTTTCCTTTGTAGGAAAGTGCTTCCTTGGCAGATAGATTGATACAGGTATAGTCTTCTAGTCTTTTACTGTATGACTCTCTTCCTACTCTCAAAAAAACCCAAATTGCTTTGATGCATGCATATTTGCATGCTGTACTCTATGCCTGCTTTGCTGATTTGGAATAAATATAGACCTAATCTCTTGCTAGAAACTTGTTTAATATTGTTTACTAAAAATATATAAACCCAATACCTGCACATTGTAATAATTTTCCTAACCTAATGTAGTTTTTTGATACAAATTCCTATGAGAAGTGGATTTTCTGTCACTGTATTAACACTTGAATGTTGCGAACTTAAATCTGTGCATGTGCAACTGAGTAATACTGCATGAAAGGAACTTTATTGAATGCAAGTACACAATTGTGCTTGCTAAACGGATGCTGAACTTTGTAATGAAGTAGTAAAGCAGATGTTTAGTACTACTTTGTCCTAAAATTTCTACCAATTGTACTCCATGCTGTTTGCAAAAGCAATCTGATGAAATAAGCAGCTAAGCATCACAAAGGCAGTCTGTCTTGGATTTGTCCTCAATTGCTTAAAAAAATAAATTATGTCCTAAGGGACAAGTGACAAGGGCCCAGGAGGCTGAGGAAAACTACCTTGTAAAACGGGAGCTGGCCACCATCAAACAGCAGAGTGATGAGGCCATTACTAAACTGGAGCAAGCTGAGAATACCATCAGGGAGCTCCAACAGCAGCAGCAATGGGTAAGGAGCCTGGCAGCACATCATCTCATCTTTTTCACTCGTGTTTATTTTCACTCATCATTACATGGTCTCTGTGCTGTCTTTGTAAACGCTTGTTCGTTGTGATTTGCATTCTTAAAATTACACAAATTGGACTAAGTGATATTTTGGTCTTTTTCTTACTGATAGATGAGATTCATAACCCTGGGTAGATGTAAGTTATGAATTTAAAATGACAACAACAAAAAACCCCACAACAAAACACACCAAGCCAAAACCTCAACAACAACAAAAACCCCACCCAAAAATCCACCACCACCAGAGAAATACTAACAAAAGCCCCACATCTAAAACCTTTGGTAGCTCCTAATGCTAAAAATCTTGCCATTGTAAATTGTGTCACTCTGACTACTCAAATTTGAGAGTTGATTCATAATGCTTTTATGTAGCTTCTCGTTTAAGTCGGTCTCCTCCATGTTTCTTCTGTGTACCTACATTTTTTTTCCTAGCATGCATAAAGTAGTTGCTTGCAGAAGTAGAAGGGTATTGTCCCTGAGTTTGGAACTACAAGACTTTATGAAAAGGTGTTGGATTATGTGCAGATAAAGCAGGAAAATTACCTTTAGCTGCTCTTAGTTCTTCTGTGTTTGTATGTACTATGTTCTAGGTAGTATAATGTGCAAGGCTTCAGGCTGTTACTATGAGGCTGAAGTTGACTGCCTCTAAGCCACTTCTAAAGTGCTCTGTATCTTCTCTTGGCAGGGTGGGGGGGGGACAGCAATTTTGGCAATTTCACTTACTGAATAAAATGTGCACTAGCAATGTTGATGTGAGTATGGTCATACTGGTTTAAGTAAGTGGTATCCAGGTACTTGTATGAAGCCCTGGGTGTTTTAGGTGTATGAAATACAAGTTTTTAGAGCTTAGCATGCTGTAGAGCTGCTTACCAGATCCCTGGTATCTCATCTGGGAAGGTAGAGTTGAGATTTACTTTTAGATTGAAAAGAAATCATAACTTAAATGCAAGATTATAGAAACAGCTTATTGTATTGGTTTAATGCATTTTGGTGTAAAAAAAAAAAAGTATAGACTAGTTGCAAGGAGTTATTGATGAGCTGTTACTCTATAATGTGTAGTGCTGCGTTTTCTTTAACTTTAGCAATTTCTTCAGAGAAAGAACATGAGATTATAACTGGGAAGATGGGGATGTTCTAGCAATGATTTACAAAATTTTAGGTATTTTGTAAACTGTCATATGAAATAAAATGAGAAATGTTTATAGACTGGGTAGCCAGGTGTTTATTGTCTGATTATAGTAGTACACATGCTTTTGGAATGTGTTTCTGGAAGCATCAGTGTTTCTTACCTGTGCTAAATTTAAAGTTAAGAGACTAAAATGCTAAATTTATCTATTAGTTAATTGATGGCTAATACAACTTTCAAAGCTAATGCTCTTAATTATGCTGCGGACCTTACTAAGTAGCAGTGATGGGGAAGCTTGGTAGGCTGGCTAGGCATGGGAGCTGATCCTGAGCAAGACTATAGATAACCAGATTGTGGAACTGGCTGGATTGGAGCTGTGAGGGCAGCAGACTGGGCAGGTTCTGCAGGAGTAGAGAGTAAGTAAAATGTGAGTGTTGTTTTCCCTCTCTTAAATGTGAACATGACTATAGGAAATAGTCTGACTGTGGGTGGAACTGAGGCTGTAAATCCACAAGGTTATAAAGGGATTTTTGCCTAGGAGATGACTAATTTTGAAGAATAAGGAATAGTATTTTGGTTTTGAGGACTGTCTGAATTAATATAGACAACAGGATGAAAGTGTGAAGATGGTTTCAGTTAACAGTTCCCCAGACTCTGCTGCACTACTAACAGTTGTAATTGAACAGGCTTTTAACTGTATGTTTCCAAGCATGGAAACGGGAGCAACCGCTGTAAACAGCTGCATACACGTAGGGTACCACCTAGTGGAAATCCATGAATGTGGTTCGAATTTTGGCATTGCATTTAGAGTACACAGGTGAATGAATCTCTTTGCTGCTTCCGAGTGCTAGCAGCGTTTTTTGCTCTTGGCAATACTTCTTCAGTTTTGTTGTACAAATACTTCCTTTAATGTCTTTCACTCCAATTATTTGTTTTGTTTATGATTAGCAAAAATGATTGCGCTTAAAAAATGAACTGTGTAGTTTATCTGCAATTACTTAATGGTACAGCATCTATCCTACATATTTTATAATCTACATCTTTTCCAATCTTGAGTTGTCTGTTTCAGCATGATAGAAACTATAAAGCTTGGCTTTGAATTTCTGAATAGGAATGCGTGAAAAGAACTGCCTAAGGATAGTTGCGGCTGCCTTTTCTGAACACTATGCCATTAAAAAATGCCAAACCAACAACCAAAAATCTCCACAACCCAAAATCAACACACTGTTACTTTTAAATCATGGGGCAGGAGATGTAAGAGTAGGGGTTTTGTTTTGTTGATAGCAAAAATATTCTCTAAGCCATAGCATGTCTAAGAAAGCTAACTCATCCTTTGTAAAAAGGGTGTGCATTTGTATTTATATATTATCCAGGGTTTATTCTGTCCTGAGATTTGATAGCACTCCTGCTGTATGAGATTTGATAGAGATTTTGATTATACAGGTTGGATGACTTAAAGGTAAGTATGGAAAGTGCTTATAGGATGTGTGTATATAACGAAGCAGCACTTATTCTTAAGGCTGAATACAGAGATGGGTAGAGGAATATTCTTCTCACTCAAGTCCAACACCAGAAGCCCAAATTACATGCAACTTTAATTTTTCCTGTGCTGAAATATATGTAGGGAGTTTTCAGTTGAACCAGAGTGACTTTATTACAACGTGATGAGTCTACTTAAGTTCTTGTCATTGCTTCTTAGTGAAAGGAAGGGAAGTTCTGCTATAGTACTTCTCCCAGACAACCTGAAAATAGTACTAATGAACATATAATAAATCACATGTTAAAGTGTAATCAAATGTATTCTACATATATCTGAATGCATGTAAGGTGATTTGGAGGGCAGGAAAGGAAGAAGATAGTAAGGCTTGGGATAGAGACTTCACACTTAATTTTACTTTGGATGCTAACTTTTAGATCTTACACTGTGACAGCATTGCTCTTTACTAAGGTTTTTAAAACTGGTGCACTTAAAAAATTTTAATTTCTAAATTTAAAACCTTAAAGCCTTTAAAACCAAGTTTTTAGAACCCATACAATTTTTTTATTTTGATAGCTAGGAAAAAATACTTGTAAAGGTAGAAATATTCTGAAATGCTCTTGGAGTTCAGTGCTTCAGCTACCTCAATATTTGTCAGAATGGTTTTGAAGGAGTGGTATTAATCTGTCTTTATATTCTTTAAATATAGAAACTTGCTAAAGGCTTCTTGATGGTGGGTAGCCAGAAGATTAAGAGGAAGGAGATTTCTTCCTCATACTTAGAGTAAATCAAGAACTGCATAGCGGAAGTTGTACCTGACTTCAACAGAATACAGAAAGCTTTCTTTTAAGGCATGCAAGAGTGATGGTATTTAAGAATTAGGGGTGAGCGTAATAAGCCTGTTTAAACTTGCTCCTAATAATTACATGCTGAAGTTTTTCTCTCCTTTTTCTGCTATTGTTCCTAAATGAAAAGGATGGCTTCTGATGGATGTATAAAAATGATTTCTGCCAATTAAATACACCTCCAGAACACAGATCACAGTCTTTCCCAATGATACGCTAATTTTCAGTGATTACCTAGTTCATCAGTCTGCACGCTTGAAAATTGAATATGAGAAATGAAAGTTCAAGCTAAATTGCTTCACATCTTATTTTTAAATAGGCTCTTCAAGTGTGTTATGTGAAGATAGAATTTTAATTGACTAAACATTCAGATGGAAGCATATGCATTTTGCAAGGTAATTTATAGCCATGTATCTGGTCACTGTTACGGCAACTCCATAATGCATAGTTTTTTTTCAAGAACTCATGCTAAAATGACTGATGTTAATTAAGAGCATAATAATAATAAAGTAATGCATGCTTGTAAATGAGTGATGCAACCTTATGGAATCTTTGCTTTATTTAATAATACAGGGTTTTTTACGTTATGTTCTGTTTTGCAACCAAAAAGCAGAAAATAAAACTACTGTATTTAGGCAAGTACTACAGTTAGGGCTTACATGTGCAAACAAAGTTAGCTGGGCAGCTGCTGAACCATCTGTTAGTTGCCCTTCAGTGTAGGAAAACCATTCTGTAACTATGTGTAATCTGTCATCAGCCAAAACATTATTAGGGTTGGTTATGTCAGCCTCAGAGATGTTACTAAGATTTTTAAGCCATGTTGGGGGAAAATAGATACAGTTCTGTGAAGCCAAGTGGGGATTTGTTTCTTTCAGAAGTAGATGGCTATAGAACTACATTTGGAGTGCTTTATATAACAGACGTCTTTTCAACACAGCCAAGGCAAACAGTGTTGCTGTGGTTAAAATATTTTGCTGGTGCCTGGGAATCTGGATTGGCATTGTGGATTTTATCAAACATTTTAGGGCTTAAGGAAAATATCTAAAAGCAGTTCTTTTGCTAAAGTCAGTCTTTAGTTATCAAAAACTGTTTTGACTATGAACTTGTTACCTTTATATATATACTAAATTGCTAAAATTTTGTGGTTTAAGGAGCAAAAAATCACAACTTATAACTTTGAGTATTTTGAGTATTGTTGTTTTAAAATCTGTTTTCATCTTGGCTGTATTTTTTTTCTTGGAGGGGGGAGAGGGGGTACCAGTCTATCAAGACTTGATTTAAAGTTTGTTGTGGTGAGATAAGTACTCCTAGCGTATTCCTTAGGCAGGTGAAATCTAAAGACCAATTTAAAGAAGTAATGACTTGTGCCTAAAACTGGATAAGTAACTTTTCTTATACTTTTCATTACTTATGATTTGACAAATATCAGTTAATTTTTGTAGTCCAAAACTGTTTGGAATAAATTTGCATCCCGATTTTGCAACCATATGCATTCAGCTCTTCAAATCTCCTGTTTTCTCTCTGTTTCCTGGGAAGTACAAGAGGACTTCTTACCTGAGGGAAGAACACTGCATTCATTCTTGTTCCATAAGCAGAATCTGGAACAAGAAACATAGGGTCCATTTAGGTTGCTGTGTGTATCATCTGATGAAACTGTACCAACAGCCAGGGAATAAGAAAGATTATGTGAAGCAATTGTGGAAACGCATCAGCATTGTCCACCCATCCTCTCTTACACTCAAATCAGGCCTACCTCCACTGCTTGCTGAGGCAAAGAGAATATGTGAGTTAAAAAGAAGAGGGATTAAATTAGTATTGTATAAGGAAAAACTAATATCAAATATACTGATCGTTTTACTTTGTTCAACTGCACAGTTAAGTAGAATGAGCAGTTAAATGGATAGTTTTAATGACACTAAAAGACTACCTCTGTGAGCTATTTCTGCATTTTAATGCTTTGTATAACTCCCCTCTGTTATAGCTCCCTGTAGGCATATATATATACACATAATAGTACAACAAATTGTAACACTAATGTTAGTGTAGATTTTGAATTTGGGTTCTACTGAGTCATGCCGAAAGGGTTAGGTGGTGTGCAGAAGTATAAAAACAAATTAAAACCCAGTTCCTTGACCATGTAGTTACATGCTGTAAATCCTTGTTTTGTCCTGTTTGCCTTTGGCTTGTGCATTAAAGGTCGTGGAATGTCATACCCTAACAGAAACATACAAGATTGAAGACTCTTCTGTTAATCATGTCAACTCTTTTTACATGCAGAAAACTAAATTGTTTGATGCAAACAAAATAAGAAGTAGTTGTATCTTCAGTATAACACCTGCTCTATGGATTTTAAAGTTGCATTGGTAATTGAATAAGACTTCCATCTGTGAACCCAAGTATAGTATTTATTCTTCACAATGTATTTAATGGCACCAAAGATGTACTAAACAATTCCCCTTTAAACGTAATTTTCAGAGTACCTATGCGTACATACCTGGGCATCTGTGCTTTGGGGATTTCAATATAAGTGCTGCTGTGGAATGGCAAGGCCTGTCAAGCAAGTCTGACAGTCTGTGGTGAATCTCAAGTCATTTTAAAGTGACACAGGGAAGAAAGAAAATAACTTGTTTCTTCAGAACAGAGCAAGTGAGGCTTTTGAATATAAATGCTTAATACAACTTCAGTTGGATCCATCTATTGAAAGATGCAATTTCATAAAGTTTTGCTTTAGCAAGTGAAAGGATAGATCTCACTTTGAATTCCAGCAACAGGCAAGAAATAAGTTAATGGTGAATTAACTTGTGCAGAACTGTGATTTTTTGTTTGTTTGTTTGTTTTGGTTTTTTTATCCTCCTCCCCCATGAGGTTTGGAAAGGGTGTTTTATTACTGAGGGTATGCGTTTGGGTGTGCAAAGCTGGTCAGGAATAGTGTTAGAGTAAGTCTTATATGGAAAGAACCAAATTTCATTGTAGCTTTGGCCTATGCTGTCTGTCTAGAAGGAGCTATACTGCTATTTGTGCCTGGATTTTTCTCATAAATCCACAAGAGTTGCTTTAAAAGAGAATCTCTGAAGGAATATGTGTAGTGTGAGAAATGAGAGCTAAGGGTTGGAGTTGGAAGAAAGGGGCAAACCAAAGTGGCTGTGCATTAAAGCATACATGACTTTATTTTAAATCCAAGTTATTAAAAACTTCTGTTAAATCAGAGTTTAAGTGAGTAGGGATTAAGAGAGGTACTTGCATTAATCTTGCAATTAGCCAGTCTTTCCTAAGCGTCTGGTTTTGCATATAACGAAATAATCACAGATCCTTTGAGAATTCTTCAGTTTGGGTAACAAAGAGTGAATTGTTGCTCATCAGTGCTAATTAGAGTCTCGGTTTTACACATTTGGCTGTGTGGAGGTGCAGTTGCTGGAGAGACACAGCATTACAATTCTTAGTTAGCGGTCTGGAAGGACATGTTAATAGGCTTGCATAAGGTAAGCACTTCTGTTGATCTTAAGCTAGTATTCCTAATGTTAAGCATTTGAATCTGGCAAATAAAACCCCTTTCAAACCATCTGTGCTTCATACTAAACATATTTCTGCAAACTTTGTAGCATAAATGCAGTTCACAATACAGTGAAGACTTTGTGCTACAGCTGGAAAAAGAGTTGGTCCAAGCCAGGCTGAGTGAAGCAGAATCCCATTGTGCCCTGAAGGAGATGCAAGATAAAGTTCTAGAGATGGAAAAGGTAAATCAAACCAGGACCCTCTATATAAAATAACACTAGAAAGAGAATACAGGTCCTTGTAATTCTTTGCGTTACTGTGCTCTTAAATCTCTTCTATGTTTTCATGACTTTTCAAACCTCAAGTTAATTTAGCAAAAAACCTAAGATCTATCTGCACTTGGAAAGGTTTGTGAAGAGCAGATCACTTTTCTTCTGTTTCTGAAGTCCACTGCAGTGCAAAACTTGGATTCTGCTGGAGTCTTTGCACAAAACATCAATTGCCACAATTTTATCTTGCAACAAGAACAGTAGGCTCACAGTGAGCATTGAGGTGATGTGAAAATAATTAGTTTGGGAGGGGAGGAGGAAAGAGTTCAGCATTCCCAGTTCTTGAGTATCTTCCACTTTGTTCCATTATGGGCAGGGAAAGAACATCTCCACTGTTTAATATCAAAATCTCTACTGCTTTTTGAGTGCTATCCCAGCTTGTGACTTACTGATGCCAGAGTTCAAGCTGTACTCAGACCTACTGTCAAATGGTTACTTGTCTTTGAAATAAAAATTACATGCAAAATAAAATAGAAGAAACGGAAATAAAAACCCCACGGACTGAACCCAGGACACTGACCCAACATGAAGCATGGTTTTCAGATCCTGTTGTATTGGCTTTGGAAGTTATTTCCTCGTGGAAATTTTAGAGCTGTATACTCAGCAGGGTGGCCAGAACTTACTAGGTAATTAGATTAACCCACTGGAATAAAGATTTTTCTTTCTATATCTGAGGTGCTTGATAGGAGTCTGGCAGGCTAACGGTCTGGTAGTTTTTACTGTACTGAGCATTGATAAGAATTGGGTATCCCAGTTATTTTTTCAAGTTCAGAAAGAGACTACTTTTTCACTTAACCTTTACCAACATGAAGATAGTATACATCAAAAATTTAAATGTGAAGGAGAAATTGGAGCAGTGAGTGAAATTCCAGGGTAGCAGATAAACACAAACGCACAGTAGTAACAGTCTGTCATAATGAACTTGGGCACATGAGAAAGTGACCTAAGTTAACTTCCTGAAATTCCTACAAATACAGCTCTTTACCACTTATTTAGTGATGTGTCATGTAACCTGGAAAGATTCTGCTCTGTAACCCAAGACCTGCATGGCTATACTATCAGTGATGTAAATATTCAGGGACATGGCCTATCATTTCCTATATTTGCCAGTACTTGGATCACGTGATTTTTGAAAGATGGAGATGCTCATAAATAAGCTCTTGTGCTGTGCTCCGTTAATAATGCACACTGTTCTTGACCCTCAAGAAGACCTGGCAACTGTCACATATATACACACATCATTTTGCTGAAAATTACTACCGAGAAACACAGTAGAAACGGATGAAGCACAGTTCAAGTATTTGGTGACCAATGATTTGATGTAGGGCTATGGTAGTTAGGCAGACTGTCCCTTTTTTTCCCCCTGGTTTTTCCCAGACTTTCATTATTGCGCTTTCATCACTGTTTTACTTTACCCAGGTCACTCCTGCCTTGTGTTTTCCTGTTTTTCTGTTTAGCTTTCTTTAGTCTTTCTACTTTTTCCTTGTGTGTTTTTGTAAACATCCATGCACTTTCATCTGTGAGACCTTTTCTTGACTCATTGTTTATCAGTATTAATGGATGGTTCCTTTGTCAATATATCTTTTCTCTTTTACAAAGGCAGATGGCTTCCCAATAAATAGATTTTCTGTAAGTCTAAATAAAAGTTATAATTCTAAAGGTGTAATTTCAGTTCTGAATTTGCTTTAATTTTATCAAGTAGCTCAAAGTCTTTCAGGTTTTTCTCCATATTTTAGATGCCATATGCAAAATAGTGTAAGTACTGCTCTGTTAGGGATACCATTCTGGGAAATCTGGAAGTCAGAATACCTAAACCTACCTTGCTAACTTTTTTTCTGTAGTTGGCTGGTGGAAGATACTTGTATACCCTTGATATATCCAAGAACTTAGATTTTTGAAGGCTTTCGTTTTGCCAAAGATGTGTACTTAAGCAAGTTTGGCTAGTAAGAAGAGTTATTATTCTGTGTCTATATCTTTGGTGTGGGTCTCGCTAAGCACAAATCTATTCAAATACATATTTAAGAGGATGGTCCTTGTTGCAGAGGAACAGCTCTCTCCCTGATGAGGAAAACATTGCTAGACTACAAGAAGAACTGATTGCAGTAAAATTAAGAGAAGCAGAAGCTCTGATGGGTCTCAAAGAACTAAGGCAGCAAGTCAAAGATTTGGAAGAACACTGGCAGGTATGTATAGCAATATGCTTTGAACAATTTTTATTTTCAGTGAATGATAATAAAGCACAATTTTGAGATGTAGAGATCAAGTAGAAACTAGTGATTGCAGATCAAGCTGCTGAGGTGAGAAAATCTTTAGATGCAGCTGCCACAAGAAACTTTACTTCAAAAGTATGTTAGGAATTGATTGCTTGTTGTTCTAGATGTCAGAGAGCCTGTGCTGCCATTTAATTGTTCTGGTAGAAAGGCAGTACCTGAACAGTACCATTTCACTAAACTTTAAGGGCTAGAAAGAGGCAAAAGTCTCAGGATATTCCTGCAGTTTACTGTCTTACTGTAGTTGTGAATGACCACCTTCAGTTTTTTAATTGTCTGTTCTTAAAGCTAGTAAGTTTCCATGGGTTTCTAGATTTTAAGACAAACAAAAGCACAATGGTAACTTGTCCTGTGAAACTCTGAGATCTTAAATGAAATAGGGGGAGTCCAGGAATGATCAGGCATTGTCAGCAATGGCATGCTGTTTTTTCAGCGCCATCTAGCTCGTACCACTGGAAGATGGAAAGATCCTCCCAGAAAAAACACAGTGAATGAGCTACAGGATGAGCTGATGACAGTCCGATTGAGAGAAGCAGAAACTCAGGCTGAACTGAAAGAGACCAAACAAAGAATGATGGAGATGGAAACGCAGGTATGTTACTGAACACTAGCATGTATGAATGGAGCTGAATGCTGGCAAATTGGTGTTCAGATGGTAGAGATCCGATAATCCTTGGTTAAATTTACACCTACAGGTGTAACTTTAATTCCAAAATTGCTTTGTAATGCCTTTAGACTAGGGAGGGGACTAGTACATACAATCTAACTTGCTTTAACGTCTCTTATTTAGTCTTTTCCAGGATTTTCTGAATTTCTCATTTGGACTAATTGGTAGATTCTGTAAATGTGTGTGAATCATAATTCATTGAATTGTAACTGGTATAACAACACAAGTGCCTCTAAGGTGTCTTAAATTTCACAAACCAAATTCTGATTATGCTGATAACAGTATTTCTAATTCTTCAAATGGCAGTATTTTCTTTCTTCTGATGAAATTGCCTGTGCTTGGGTTATCTGCTGAGGTGATGAATCTGGTTATTAAACTGTAGACTCGCAGCAAAATAGCTGTATGTTGCCAGGGGTGTTTAGCAGAAGCTTTACCTTTCATGTGCCACGAATGAAAAGCGTGATTCATTATTGCTGAGATTTGTACAGATCAGACAAAAATAACTTGTCTGCCAAAAAGGTAACTAAGGAATAGATTGTTAAGCAATGAAAGTGTTTCAAAGTTGGTGACTTCATATTATATTAGTGAACTGTCAACTGAATTAATAAGCATAATGTGCAGGTGATTGAGAAGGGTTTTGTAACAGGCTTTTGAGAAACCTTCCCATGAAATCTCTGCTCAATGTGTAACTGTTACTTGAAGGAGTCTGTGCACTGAAAAGGCTAAATAAGCAAAAGCTGTACTTGGCAAGCTTCAGCAATCCCAGAAATTAGGAACGCATATAAGGATATGCTAGAGAGATGAGCTAACTGCAGGGAACACAGTGGCTCATTTCTGACAATGGCACCATTTTCTCTATAGCAACTGGATAAAAGTTTTCTCTGACCTTTTAAAATTTTACTTGCAGTGTTAATACTATTTCACTACAGTAAATGTGGACTTTTGTTACTTTTTCCCCATCTGAGTGTTTGTTTTAGTCAGTAGGGGGCATATGTATCCTGCTGTTGTCTGGGTTATATGTTGCAACATCTCTAGGTACTTCTCACTTCAGTATTTATGCATCAAGTCTTTGTACATACTTATGCTGTTCAGCTGTCATCTGACAGAAATGAATTGGTTTTCATTTTAATTTATTGGTCTGTGTACAGTTTCATGTAAAAATGGTGTGACTTGTACCAATGCAGTGATCTCAATTAAGGTGCCACATTACTTTCAGGAATTCACTGGAAAGAAATGTGCACACAGTATTTCTAACATACCTGATGCTGCTTGGATTTGTCAGCTTCTTACTGTAGTTGGGAGAAAAGCTCACAAAATCTTTGCCTTATTTAAGTAAGAGATTGGGAAAAACAAGTACAGGAGCTTTGCAGTAATGTTCTTACAATAAGTCATCCGTTGTTTAAGAACACTTTGAATGTCGTGGTCATAAACCAAATGTCATGCAAAGTTTTCTGATTACATTTAGAAAATTCTGAATGCCTTTTCATTAGAAGTTTTTTATAGTAAATGGCCTACGAGTCATTCTTGTCAGACCTTAAGGAGCTAAATTAATGTCAGGGATCTTTCCGTAACATGCATTTTCTTTCCCTTTCTTGTCATAAATTTCAGAATCAGATCAATAGTAACCACTTAAGAAGGGCAGAGCAAGAGGTTACCAACCTACAGGGGAAGGTACAGTATCTTTCTGCACAGAACAAAGGACTCCTTGCTCAGTTGAATGAAGCAAAACGTAGACAAGCAGAGATTGAATGCAAGGTAAACAATATTTATTCACAAGGTTGACTATTTGTGTGCTAATGTGTATGTACTTTTTAGTCTCATCTGCTATTGTTGGCTAGAATTGTCTTCATTGAGTAGAGATCACAAACCCAAAACTTCTCTTAACTCATCTGACAATATTGCATTGAATTTACTATCTCACAAAAATCACTTGAGGTTTTGACAGAGCTACTTCTTTGTGGTCCCAGAAAGATAAAGTTTAAAGTGGGGTTCTACTCAGAAAAGTGTCTGTGTCTAATTTATAAAAGGACACTCTTCCACAACAGATTCTGGTAACTGTGGACTCTGATTGTCTTTATTGACAGAAGAGGTTCGTTACTTCAACACTGACTGTTACTGCAGAATTAGTTTAGCTTCGGAGAAAGGGAGTACAAGTAGCATTTGAATGGAGAAATCTACAGGAGGGAGTGTTACACTGCTCATTGCCTCATTACACTACTTTAAGGGAACAGCCCAAAACCACTGGGCAAAAGCTGGTTTTACTATGGCCAGTGCACAAAAGAGCCCAGTCTGATGTTTGAATCTCAGATTTAATTTTTTGTAACTAAATCCATAACCATTTACTAATAACTTATGTCTTTAACTTGTGCACACATAATGTAGACAGGAAATAAAAGATAAGTCTTAAGCTTTTTTTCTCTTGGTTGAAAATATTACTGAAATTGCGACTGAGTTTACTTAAAAAAAATGAGTATTAGTTAAGAAATCATTGGTTAAAATATTTGCTAGAGACATTAAAACAACTTTATACTTTCATCAAAAAGATGTATGATTAGTCTTTTATGAAATTAGCTAGTGCTGAACAATCAGTAATTTCTAAAGAAGATACTTATATGTTAAACATAGTACTGTAATATGAAATGAACAATTAGAATACTATTTATTAAACTGGTTGTCAATTGGCAACTTGAGAGCAGATGTTATATAATTTGCTGTTCATAATCACATCTTAGTTTTGTCTTTAATGGTAAAACCTTTGTATGTGCACTACTTTTTCCTGCTCTTACCCATGCAGAACACTGTTACTGGTTGAATGTTTGTTTCTCAGTTCTATCCAATATACATACATTCTGCTTGTAACACATGTACATACCCCAAAGACTGTGTTGGCTGCAATTCCATCAGAGGCTTCTGTGGGCAGTATAAATCAAGACCATAGTTTGAGTGATTTATCACTGTCACCAAGCATGGAGATGAAATGACAGCCTTATTAGTGTCCATAGATTCGCTATAGTATCACATTCCTGAATTTTTGTTGTTCAGTTCCATTTTAAAGAAATTTAAAAACATTAAATAACTGAGAGGTACTCAGGTATTTCAGGTTTCGTTAGGTTTTCGTTTTCCTTGCTGTCTTGCCAGATCCGTTTGTTTCCAGTGGAACCTGAATCTAAAGCATTAAACTTCTGAGTCTTCAAACTCCACCACATCTTGCTTAGGAAACAAGACACTGAATCTTAACTAGAAGAAATCATTTCTGCTGGCTGGTTTATGTTTACAATAATCACTGGTTTCCTAAGTGCCTTATTTAAAAAACAATCTGAGATTATTCCTTTTGACTTTTTTCTCCATTATTTCACTGCCTTGGTGACATGTTTTTTCATATAACATATAACTTTGATTGCTTTTTGATACTGAAGGCACTCAGTAATCCTTAAGATTGAAGGATTGAAGAAGAGGATGTAGTCAATATTCAAAGTTTTAATGTTGATTAAAAAGAGTAGTATGTCTTTAAGCTGACTAATGACTATTCTCACTGGCATAATTTGCTTGGAAAGTTATGTTCTACCATGGCTTAAAGAAAAGTGTGATAGTAGTAGACCAAGCACCAGCCACATTTTTTAGAGATTCTCCTAAAGTAGTCGTGATCAATAGCTGGTGAAGTAGTGATACTGGCTTACACTAACATTAGATCCTGAAACTTGTTTTGCAGTCACCAACAGGAAAAAGAATACAGTTGAAATAGTTTTCCAAGTGGATGTTAATGATATAAAAAGACATATTACCAATTTGCATATAAATTACCTAGAGCTCTAGTGTTTAACTGTGAGCTAGACTGTGACTTCTTGGGATTAAGCTTAGTGTAAGACCTTATAGACTCTTGTACTGTGTAAATGCACAAGGTTTTTCTGCCAACTGCACTGAAAGATGCTCGAATTTAACTTGATGGAGGCTACCTTTCTTCAATGTAGTTTCCTTTCGTGTTGAATTTCCCTCTATCCCTGACATTTATTGTGAACTGTCATTGTGATTTGACTCTTTTATACAGCCAATTCAGTAATGTACAGATTTAATCAGAATGCTGCCATCAAAAAAATTAAGCCGTGTTAACAAGTTTGTGTTCTCCTGCTCCTTAAATAGGACATAACTTTGTATTGAGTTTCCTCTTGCTGTTTCAAACTTACGAAAAACTTTTCAACTTCAAACTCTATGGTAATACACAGTTAAGTGAAAAATGAAAGGAAATAAAAAGACATTGCCCTTTGACAGTTAATTTGTATGGATTGTCATTCTGTCATTCCACATTCAAGCTACTGGAATCATGACTTTTAGCTTAATCTAACATTCATGCCAAATGCTTTCACTTTTTCTTGTTTCTGAAGAGACTATTTTAGGTTCCCATCTCTCACCTCTGTACCACAATAAATGAAGGAAATTCTTGCTTGGGATTAAGGTTGTTTCACTGTGTCAGGAAAATGAGATTTTAATGTTGAAGTGACTTGAAATTAAAAAATAAAAGCTGAAGTTTAATATGGAAAGAGAAACTTTCTTATCAAGGCCAAACCATTACTGGTTTTTTTGGTACTAATTTGGTGTAGAAGGAACCAGTGTCCTATGGCTGCTGTGGAAGGCACGTGCTAAAAATGTGAAGGGCTAGCCTCCAGCAGTAACAGCAGACTCTTCATACCTACAGTCCTTCCAGAAGTAGGTTCAGTGACTGTAACTTTGCTAAATAGTGTTGCTACCAACTTAGATTTGGCTTGCAATACAGATAATAGCAGGTAGGCTGAATTTAAAAGGCAGTACTGCTGAGTAAAAAACTGAAATAAAGCTATTTCATGGTACTTATACAACAACTTTGTATTCAAAACTGATGAAGAAAGTTTCAGTAGTCTTTCAGGTAATTTCTTGGAGCAATACAGGCAAATACTAAGTTTTTGTAGCACTAAATATTTTACAACTTCCACCTTGCCTGTTAAATCTAGCAAGTTTGTTATTCCTGACTCCATTAGAAACTGGTGTTTGATTTTTCTTCCTATTGTTTCAAAGAATCTGAAATCGTGGTCTAGTTTTATTTCTGTCACTACATCTTTGCTAGATAAAAGGATCTATTAGGATTTTTCAAATCCCCAGTTGTTTTTTCTATGCATAATTGGTACATTAATTCTGCAGCTTGTGTTTTTTTTTTTAAAGGATAGCTTAAAATACATATGTAGAAATTAATATATTTGAAGCAGTTGCATCTCATACTGCCTGTATGGCAGCTCTGTCACTGGTGTGTACTGTTATGGTTTTCCCCTTTTACCTGATGACTGCTTCTACAGCAAGGACTTAATTTCACATTGTTTCTTGAAACACAGCACTGAGTTTTCTAATCAGTTTTGCTAAAGAATTTACAACATAAGACTTGTGCCCGCACCCCAGTCTTGTCTTTCCTACCATACCAACTTTTGTGGTAATTATTGAGAACATGTTTTGTTTCAGAGATAAAGCGTCACTGTCATCTAGAGTGACACTATTGACTCACTTCAGATATCATAGAATCATAGAATAGTTAGGGTTGGAAAGGACCTTGAGATCATCTAGTTCCAACCCCCCTGCCATGGGCAGGGACACCCCACACTAAACCATGTCACCCAAGGCCTCATCCAACCTGACCTTGAACACCGCCAAGGATGGAGCATTCACAACCTGCCTGGGCAACCCATTCCAGTGCCTCACCACCCTCTCAGTAAAGAATTTCTTCCTTATATCCAATCTAAACTTCCCCTGTGTAAGTTTGAACCCGTTACCCCTTGTCCTGTCACTACAGTCCCTGATGAAGAGTCCATCCCCAGCATCCTTGTAGGCCCCCTTCAGATACTGGAAGGCTGCTATGAGGTCTCCACGCAGCCTTCTCTTCTCCAGGCTGAACAGCCCCAACTTTTTCAGCCTCTTTTCACACGGGAGGTGCTCCAGTCCCCTGATCATCCTTGTGGCCCTCCTCTGGACTTGTTCCAACAGCTCCATGTCCTTTTTATGTTGAGGACACCAGAAATATCAAAGTCAAACCAAGCCAGTCTGTCCTTCAGTTTTCAGTTAGGTACATGCAATCCTGTGGACTCGTGGTTTTGGCTTCATTCAAGCAATTGTGCAGCAGAATTTAGCAATAATGGGTTAGCACATGATGGGTTCCTCTGAAATGGACTCCACTGATTACAAATGCTGTTGATTGGATTATGTAGGTGATGTGCCTTCACTGAAGGAGTCTTTGGTTTTAAATGAACACCATGTTTTCAAGTAGCTACTATAGGTAAGCTTTGGCATGTTCAATTTAGTCTCAACCAAATTGTCTAATGAAGGGTGGCTAACTACCGTTAGTTTGAAGCACATATTAAAATAACTGAAATACTGAGATACATATTAAAATAACTGAAAACTGTACAGTAACTACAGCTTGCACAGTTAAACCGTCTGCCAGGAAAGTGTATGCACCTGGGCCTAGTCTGTCTCTTCCCCAGAGTTACTTGTATTCCAGCTGAAAGTATTCCTCAGTTAGTATCTTTCACTGTTTTCTCTCTGTGATTGTTTTGTGCTCTGAAGTCTTGGGGACTTGCCTTGTAAAACAGAAATAAGGAAATTTCCTTCTCTGTTGTCAAAACACAACTTGTCTCATTATAACTGACAGGTGAAACTTATATCAGGAGTCTGATTGTAGGTTACAGGCATTAGAATTTTATTCTAAACTGTCTTGCAAATCTTTATTGTATACTGTGACTAAGATACCTAGACTTACACAAGATTGTGAACGTCTGTGCTCCTGTGTTTGGTTTTGGGGTTGGTTTTTTTTATAAAGAGAGTGATGAAATAAGTAACTTGTGTAGTTTTGCTTATGTATAAAGTCAAAAGTTGAAGCATGAACTGGGTTTTTGTATGTTGATACTTTTTCTCAAGTTACAATCAACATTTCTGGAGCACAAGAAAGCTGTTTTATGGTCCTGGAAATTTATAATGGCATGTTTTCAAAACTACACAGTTTTTTTTTTTATATATACATATTATTATAATTTGGAATTTATATTAGATGATCACAAAATTCTTTGGGTTAAAATGAAATTTGGGTTCTCTAGAGTATGTCTTATCAATTGGTATGATAGTTCATACAGCATTATATTCAGTTTTCTTTACTGATATGAATTTAGGTAAAAGCACTGCATGGTCTTTAATTAACTGAAACTGATATTTGTTAGCTTCAATCTATTGCTTTTTTCAGAGTAAAGAAGAAGTGATGGCAGTCCGGCTCCGTGAGGCAGACCGCATTGCAGCTGTGGCTGAGCTCCAACAGCATATTGCTGAACTAGAAATCCAGGTAACAGCTGATGGCCTTAAATGTGAAACCTGATGCTGATTTACTTTTTGTACTTACTGGGTTTCTTTTCTTCCACTTTACTTCCTTATTAACCTATTCGGAATGCAATACTCTGCTTTGCCGGTTGGGATAATGCTATCTTCCTGAGTGGGCCTCCTTTATAATCAAAGGCCTGAAATCTGTCTTAGGGGCAGACTTGTGAGCTTCATTAATTTCTTCTGTGCAGGCACTGTGCTACAGGCAATGCACTGTGAAACTGACTTGTGTATTTGTGTTTGTCCCATGATTGGTAATTTTTACTGAGAAATAGATGAGATTAAAAACATTCTCTGCCTGCCTCAAAAATAAAAAATGCACACATCTTGATTGCAGCAACAATTCTTTTCTGTGCTTATTCCTCTTCTGCTATGACCAGTATTGGAAGATTTGTGGTAAAACTCTTACTCCCTTTATGTAACTCTTGAAACTACATATGTGATTTACTGCTGTCATATCACTGTAGGATCTAAAGACGCATCCTTTGGCCTCCGTGCTGTTTCTTGTGCTTTCAGTTCCTTTTGGAGCTTTCACGGTCCCTTGATGAGAACCAGACATAACTGTTTATATTTTCTTGGCTTTGAGAAATCATGATGCCTTACTAGTCTGTCCTTCCTATACTCATATACTGTTGTCCTGTTTGAATTCTGCTGTGCTTATCTTCAAAGGTTTTTTTGGTTATTATTCCTAAGTTAGAAGCTATTACTCTAGTTTACTTTTATTTTTAACTGGTATTACTGGTGTTGCTGGTGTCTTTCTTCCCTCTCAAATCTTCCCTTCAAGGTGATGATTTTACTGTGTTGTGTCAAAGCCTTCTTTTCCTATGATTTCTCAACTATTTGCATCTTTTGCATCTCTTCATATATGGAATGTACGAATAAATATAATGGAGCTTGCAAAAAGAATTTTCACTTTGAATATTTTTCTTGTGCAGCAGACACTAAATTAAGATAAAGGAATCATGTCTCTTAATCACATAATGCTTAGATAATGCTGTGATCAGTACATTAGAAATACTTAATCTAAGTACAGTAAGTATTACATATGAATCATTTATCATCTAGTAAGATAAGAGAGTAGCTGAGTTTAGGTCAATCTTCTACTCATGTGTTAGCATTTTATTAAAAAACATAAACAACCAAAAAACCTCAAACAAAAAAAAACCAAACAAAAAACCTAACAAAGAAAAAAGGTTTAAAGGTTACTTTGAACAATGTAATTTTGTAGTTGAGGAGCCAGTGCCCATTTTGCATTATTTTACTTTAGCAATGAATTAGATGCCATCCTGCTTCCACTGTTTGACTGAAATGGGTCTCCCCAAAAGTGCTCTAGTCTTGATTTTATGAAATTAAGAAATGGTGAATCCCATAATGAGCATAATGTTTTTTCTGATAGCTGTTGCCCAATTAGGATTGTGTTCATTTGTTAATGTAAATACATCTGACTGGGTTTTCTGTTTGACTGATCAAATCATCAGTGCTCAATCATTTCACAGCTCTCTCCTGTTCCTTTACCATATGTCTGCTTAAGCTATGGGTGCCAGAATTTCATGCAAGTTTTTATAATACCTTGTCATAAGGCAGGTAAAGAAGTGCAGGCATGTAACCTATTTCATTACTTGGACTATTATATCCAATGACTATGCTGCCCCTCTTTTGTCATGATACTGTGTTGTCTCATGTTTGGTTGTTCTGCATCACCCCTCCTTTGTTTTCACAATTACTGCTTTCATGATGCAGTCTTTAGTTATGTTTTTTCCATTTTTCACATATTCTAGGTGGCCTTGGGTTTTTTGTTGTTTTTCTCTTGTTTGATTTCTAGATCTGCAGTCTCTTAGTAAGTTTCCTTATTTTCTGTGCAAATGAGAATGGCTGTGCTTTCTTTGTACACAGTTTGAAGTCATTCTGTGGCTGTGGTTCATGTTTCTAATTTAATGAGTTTGCCCTGTTAGGCTTTTGGTGAACTATTTATCTCAAACTTGTACTAGCCTGAAATGCAACTTCTTCAGCTGTGAAATACAGGTTTTGGTTTTTAACCACATAAAGACATTTAAAACAAAAGTGATTTGGTAGAAATAAGTTCCTCTAACATCGATTTACTTATTTTTGCCATTCTAGATATGAGTTGAAATGCTTTTATTTGGCTGTGACAATTAGTTAGGGTTTTCTTTTTTTTTATATATATATATTCTGTAAGCAAACAGATTATTTTGACCAGTGTGTTTTGTCAGCAAATGTAAAACTTATGACCAGAACTTCCTTCTTCGGTACTCATGCTCAAAGGCCTCTGAAACACCTGCACCAAGAAAGGTAATCATGCAGTTGGAAAGCTCTAACTCCCAAAGCTTGTAAAATATAAACCAGAAGCTGCTTTTTAAGGAAGTTGAAAATCTAAATAGCTTCTTCCTCATTGGAGAAAGAGCATTCTCTTCCATTCAGCTTGTCACTGGAATTGCTGTGACCCGATGTGGCAAGAAGAGGGCCTTTTCATCTTGACTTGCCTTAACGACTTAAAATGCAATATTTAATACCATAAATACATTTGGCTAGTCTTGGAAAGTAGGGTCAGTCTCAAAGTAATATTGCTTTTAACACAGAATCACAAACAAGTCTGCTGGTCATATTGTTTCAAAGCTGATAAAGATGGAGGAAGTTAACTCACCACATAACCTTCCTTTTTTTGAGGGGGATGGTGCTTTTCTAAGAAGCTCTAGGGATTTAGTGCCAGTCCACATGGTCCATAGCAATGCTTAACCTAAACTGTGTAGTTTTCTTTTAACTGTTCATGTAGTTGCAATACACTGGTGTTAAATTTGTAATGCAGAGTATCACTACTCCCACATAAGAACTGATCTGACATTACATGCACAAATGCTAGATTTAAATCACAGTTTCTGGGCCGCTTGTAGGTTTGGTTAGTAATAATGACAAAGAGGGAGAAGGAGATGGAACTCTTATCGTTTAACAGCAGATGTAACTATGCAGCAAGATGTCAGTTTATTGTGATGTTAGGAAGTTATTTTTTATATATTCTTAATGCCATCTTGGTCAGGCATTCAGTTCCTGATCCTATGCTTTTGAACTTCTGTGCAAGCATATTGAAGTGCAAGGGAATAGTCCAATACATGATGGGTATTGTATAAGTCATTCCTTAGCAAAAATAACAAAAAAAAATAAACTGAGGTTTAACTTGGGTTGCATATAACTAAGCCCCAGAAGTGATAAAGAAAAACCCTAAAGTTATGTATAAACAAAAGTTTACTTTATCAGCCTTTTCCTCCTTTGTCCTCTCCTTATTTTTCTCTTACTTGCCAGTTCACCTTATAAAACCCTTGGGAAGCAAATGTGACTTGGAAGTATTAGGAGGATGAAAGCAAGACATTTCAGCAAATTATTAGCTATCCATAGTTTAAAATTATCCACGGCTGGTTTGGGTTGGAGAAGTAGAGAGCACACTTGTGATAAAGGAAACCCTGCTCAGGTCTGAGTAATCTTAAAGCAAAAACTAGCTATAAGAATTCATTCTCCTCTTGGTTAGGTGGATCTGTAGAGGGGGTAACATCACTTCCTTCTGATGTGTTTCCTGACAGATTCAGAGAACTTTGTCGCATTTACTCTATCTCTAACCATGTCAAAGCTGCTTTGAGAATAACTGTAAAGGAAATCCATTATTGTGCTAGTTGTCTCCCCCACGGTTTAAACTTTTAGCACTGTTTCGTTAGAATGAAGCCTTTCTATGACCTCTGTTTAATAACTTTTCCAAGTACTGACTGTTGAGTAAAGAAATTGTTTCCATCTTTTCAAATTACAGGAAACTTTTTTTTTTACTCTTATCAATAGTGGTGTGTGATGTTAGTGATGTTTTTTGAAAGTCTAGAATGAGTCACTGTAAAGTCACTGAAAGGACACTAGTTACCACATTTACCCTTTTGAATAAACTTCATTTACGTTTTTAATGCAGTGTCTTTTGCCACAGAGTAAGCATTTAAAAGCCTCCCCTGAAAAAAGGCTGAGGCAGATTGTTACCAAGTAAATATTTCTAAGTCAGAAAAGATCAAAGCAAGGGTGTTAAGGAAATGTCCAACCTTCTAGACATTTTTAGTAAAGATGATACATGGTTACCTGAGGAACAGCAACTGGCTGGTGTGCCTGGCTTTTGGCTGCCTCAAGCATTGGGTTTTCTTCTCTGTGTGAAGTTCACAGTTATTGAAGTGAAAATAATCCTAGATTTTTTTATTACAATTTAAAATAGCTTATTTTCTTGTTCATGTGTGTCTCTTTTCCTACTCTGATCTCATCATCAAGCATGTTACAGAAAACTTTGTGCTTGTGTTCCTCTTGGGATGAAACACCTGCAACTGAAGTTTGATTACACTGATCTTCTGTATCTTACGTTTAAATGTCAGTTGAGCTTGGTGCCTCCAGCATGTTCCAAGAGGTTTCCAGTGACATGGTTATTTATGTTATTTAAACTTTATGACTACTATACTTGATTTTTAGGGGATACTATACAGTAATGGTTCAGGTATTTAAGATCAGCATTCTTTGAAGCAGTCTGTCCCTGCATTCTTGTGTTGCCAGGTGTGCATCCTGGTCCTATGCTGCTTGAGTTTGGAAGGGCTCCGCATGCTCAGCAGTTCTCAGTAGGCATTAGGTGTGTTTCTTGAAACTAGCTGCTGCTGCTTTTTTGAAGGTACAGAGAAATTGTTTTTCTCTTTGAAAGCCAGGCAAAGGAAGATTTAAGCATGATGACAACCATGAATCTCAACTGATACTTTCTGTTGGGCAGGATTTTTCCTCATGCTAAGAAGCAAATTTTGGGGAAACAGATTTTCTTCTCAGGAGCTCTTGGTGTAACTTTTGGTATGCATGCAAGTACAGTCACTTTGTACTTCAGAGCAGGATGAGAGAGGTGAGAGCTTCCACAACTGAAGGGGCCTAAGTGAGTTCTGTTTTAGCGCCTGTTTTTTGATCTGTAGGGCTCACTTCCTGTTTCGCTGCCCATGCTACTCCCTCACTATACATAGCCTCTGAGGCAGGAGGTTGGGTTGTGTATTGGCTTTCTACACTGTTAACAAGTACCTTTCCTTTGAGTGAAGGTGATACCTGACCACTAGGGTGTTTGCTTGCCTGATAGAAGGTTTTCTAACCCTGTTAGTGCTGGTAGAGTTGGTCTGTTGGAAGAGACCCTAAGACTGGAGGGAGCTATTAATCTTCAAAAGCAGCAACATCAAGATGGTGGATCTTTAATTACAGTGTAACACCAACTGGCATTGTTTTTCTAAAAACCCTTCTGGGAAGAGGAGGTAGGCACTGCAGTGGGGCCAGGATGCAGAAGCAGGGAAATGGATGTAGGGATAAATTCACATATGACTGCAGGGGTTTTTAAACAAAAGTCTAGATCACAGAATTGTCTAGCTTTCATTATTTTACTATTCTGAAAATACACTTTGCTTATTGATACGTTGTCTTTTTCACTGTATGTTAACTTTAAACTAAAAATGGCTATTATTTGCCTAGAGATCAGCTATTCTGTGTTGTTGTGACCTCTCCAAATACCACAGATTTTCTATAATAGTGCTCCCTGTCAAAAAAAAAAAAAACCAGCAAAAACAAAACAACCCACATTCTATGTGTATAAAATTAAATTAAAAGTAAATAAATAATCAACAAACCAAACATGGAGAGAGATCATCAACTGCTTATGCTGTTTCCTTTTAAAGGTGTGATGTTCATTCCTTAAAGACTTGTAATTGTAAGTGGAGACTTAACATTCACCTTTGATCCAGTACAGTTGACCTGAATACAAAACTTCTCAAGCACAGTATAAAACCAATGCGAAGTGAAATGCCTGGTTCCTACTAAAGTGAATGCTACAATAGGAAGCATTCAGTTAAATTCAAGCTACATGAAAGAAATTTTATTTATCTTATGTTAGTGGGTCTGTCTGGTACCTTACAGTATGGAAGATATGGTAAGGAAGAATGGAAAACACTCATCTCCAGAGAAGCAAACGAATGATAAAGAGCTAGTAGTTATTCCTGGAAGATTATTATCTTCAATTGCCCTGCAGTACATCAGCTAACTAAATAAATGGAACAGCCATATCCTGCAGATAGCAGGCTGAAGATGCAATCTGCAAGAATCCATGAGTGTTATTGTCTAAGGTCCTTTCTTTTGTTTCACTTCTATTCAGTACCTGTTGTATATTTACTTCCCAGTTTCTGTCCCACTTTGATGTCACTCACTACCTCGCTAATTCCCTGTCCCTCTATTTCTTGGTGAAGCTTAATTGATGTTACCAAACAAATAGTAACACTGATATTAATGTCAGTTGCTTCATGAGTAGATCAGTGTCAAGAGTTAGAAATTGTATCTATGTAATATGATATTATGATTAAAAACACTAGGAAATGATAATCAGTAATAGGTAATGTGCTGTATAATCTAGGGTAGATTGAGAAGGAAATCTGGAATTACAGAACTTTTGGTAGAAAGTGTTATGTCTTTATGACAGAAACCACCAGATAGTAGGGAATGCTGTTTCATATTGCTTGTCATGTTAGAAGGAAATGCCATGTTGAAGTTTTTCCTGCCAACAATTTTTCTGTTTGACTTCTGTCAGGCTGCCCTCATGGAAAACTGGTGTTGCTAGTACGATTAAGTTACTCACATTAAAAAATTGCCTTTGATTAACAGAAGCTAAAAGGAGCTAGAAACTAATCTGAACTTAGTAAAAATACAAAATGTGACTGGAAAGTGAAACAATTTTGCAGATCATAGGACTATTTTGTACTTGTATGAAAATGAGTATATGTATTGATGAGACAGCTTCTTAGTTTCAAAGAATTTTGGGTGACCTAAAGATGGTAACCGGACAGGTAAAACTACTTTTTTATAAAATAAATGCTTTGGTTCATTTAAAATGTGTAAACTTTCAGCTGTCTACTTATTTATTCTCTAAATTAGATTATTTTGGTAAGAATTAAAAAACACATAAATGCCGTAGTGTCTGACCCCTGCATGTTTTGCAGGGTTTGCTACTGCACCTGTATGAGTGTCTTTAAATAACTACATTAATGGTGTGATCGATTTGGCTTATTTAAAAGCCAAGGTAGAATTCTATGTTTGCTCAGAGATGAACAGCAGCTGTGAAGACAACTCTGATACCTCATCCTAAAATTTCCTATGTCATCTTTTGAATTTACCTACTGTAGACAGACTTTGTAGCTTATAGAACTTAAATAGCTTACTTACTTAACTGGAAATACCTGATTTCTGCTGCAGCCAGATAGAAGGATCAGCTTCTGACCTCTAGTGTTCTGAATGTTGCAAGAGGAAGTTATAGCATGACTTTTTACATATGCTTGTATAAAATGCCATTGCAGGGTTCCTTTTTTGTGCTGTGTTTTTTGTGATTTCTGAGCTCTGCAAAATCTGTAGTTCTGAAAGGAAAATTGAAACTTTCTTGTTCTTCACTAATAAGGAGGATCTTGCAAGCCAGGCTTATGCCTTCCATTTATCTCCAGCTGATTGGAGCTGGAGTCAACTCTTCAAAGAGCAAATATACATGTCAAATTATTCTGCGATATCTGCATTAACTTTACAATGTTATTTAAACCCACTTAAATGTAATGAAAGAGTATAACTCCCAATATGGTATACTCTATATAGTATACAGTAGCAGCTTCCAGCTATTTGTGCAGTGCCAAGCTTAAGCTAGTAAATTATATTGCTTCTGCTGTTAGCTTATTCTGACTTAACTTGGGAATTTCTGTTTGATGTCCTCTTGTCCTCAGTTTGAATGTAAGCTCAGCTATTTATTACATTTTCATTTTAAAAGGGCTGTGACACCTATCTTCTGTTTATGGTAAATGCTTGCTTTACTCGTACTTTTTGATACTATAATGTATGGTTGCATAGTAATCTGGAGTCCTAGAACAAGAGGCTTAAATTGAAAGTCAGTGTTTCAAACAGAGGACAAGGACTTAGACATGCATTTCTCCTATACATTCCTGCTATCACAAGAAATGAGGTCATTCTCATTGTCTGGAATCTTAGTTTCCTGCAGCAATGAAACTTCTGTCTACAGATGTAAACAGCATTATTTTTAGTCTCCAGATTGTGTTCTGTTTTGGTTTCTCCAATGCTAGTAGTCATTGTTGCAAAGGAGATGCTGGGGGTGGGGGGGGCGTTGTGTGTGTTTTACCTATTTAGGACAGGAACAATTAGTAATGTTAATTTGTGTGTGTGAATTTGAGCCTTGGAAACTAGGCTCAGTATGGAATTATGCATTAAAGGATCTTGTGCCTCTGTGTTGCAGGTTCTATGAATTAGTATGAATATGACAAAGTTTTTGAGTAATATTGTAATGCATACCTTGCTGCAAGAATAAAATAGCTTGAAATTAGAGAAATTGCTTTGCGATTGCCATCACTGACAGTGCTGAAGGTTTATCCCTTCATGCAGCAAAGGGTTTGGAAGGTGGTCTTTTGTCCATCCCCTTAATGTCCTGGTACACATTCTGTTCTGGTGCTGATATTTCAGAGCATGTTTGAAGAGAACCTCTCCATTAAAGCTTTTTGTCTTGTATTTTGAGGAACAGTTGACACCTTTCATTCTAAAAGGAATTTAAATTCTGTTTGCAAATGACTTTGAGCTTGCCTGTTGTTGAAATTAACTGTTTGCTTCTCTAAGTATAATTAAAACTTCAGCAAAATGAGCTACAGGTAGGAAAATCAGATATTCACATTATATTTGTATTTCTCTAATATATTGGTTGTATATGGTTTACACAAAATCAAAGTGCTTTCTGTCATCAACTGGAAAAAAATCCAGCGACACTGCTCTTGACTTAATAGTAGCAAGCTGCCTGTCTCCTCTATCAAGGGTAGTTATTTATGTCAGATCTATCAGTTTGAGTCAGTCAAATTAAGGATTCCCTTTAAAGACAAGCTGAAAGCTAGTGTTGCAGGCATTCAAGTGCAGATGATACCTACTTAGACATCTTGAAACTTAGGAGCTGCATCTGGTTGACAAGCAAGGGAAATCTTGCATTTCTTTTCATCTTCGGCTTTTTTTACTTGCCAGTTTTTCTCTATACCTCCTGCAGCATTGGTGCTGGGGGACATACCCTTCTTCACTTACGCTCTCTGAAACTCCTTTAGGATAAATACCTCAGTGTTTTATATGCTACAACATCTTTTAGGGGAGAAGAAAGCTTGTCCTATGTAGTGTTTCCCAGTGTATGTCCTACTGTGCAATGAAAGAACATGTTTACTTGTCACTTGGAGACAAAGGAAATTCCTTGTTATTAAAAGAAAACTGCGGTAGTGAAAATAATGCACACTAAGATACATTCCATATATTGATAGCATTCTGTAGAAATGCTTTACTAAATTGCTTATGCAACCTCATGTACATTGGATCTGAATTCCACTTGTGAAGCTTCATTGTTCTTCATGCTCCTCTATGAAATCCTGCCTGTACTAAGGTTAGTATTGAGAAGGTCAGCTTGGTCTGAGCTACAGGCACCCCTAGAACCTGCTGTAACTTCAGCCAGATGAGAAGTACTGGAATAGTGTCTGGGAATAGCTTCTGTTCATGACAAAATATATAGACAGTTAAAATAATATTTTTGACATACTATTGTTGTTATTTTTTTGTTTTGTTTTGTTTTCAACCAAAACAGAAAGAAGAAGGAAAAATTCAAGGGCAGCTTAATAAATCTGATTCTAACCAGTACATCAGAGAGCTGAAAGATCAGATAGCTGAGCTGCACCATGAGGTAAGTGATAAAATAATACTGTCGCTGATCACTTGCAGCTTTTGTCCTATCTTTCATTTGTAGCAGGTTTTGCTTATCTAATAGTTATTACAGCTTCCATATCTGATTTTGCCAACGTACATGATTTTAAATGAATACAATAAAACTAATTCATGCATGAATCTTGCCCTGATTCTGGGATGTAAGAGAACAAAAAATTGCTTAATTACATGATTTGACATGAAACAAAACCAGCATTTATGTTCTGTCTTGGGTTATCCTTAATTCCTTGAGTTGATTGCATTTCACTGTGTCGCATTTGCTGCATTTGGGGCTGTGTGCATGAAAATAAGTCCCTTTATGTCTTTTGATACAACTTTTAAGGCTAATTTCTTAGAAACTAGACTGCATTTGGGCAAGCAGAAGAGTCCATGTGTAGATTTTTTTTGGTTCTTGCTGTTACGAGGATGAAGTTTACGTTGGCATTATACTGAGATTGCTTAAAAAGAAAAAGGATGCTTGCCTAATATCAGTTAACAGATTTTCAAGCTTTAAACTGCCAAAACCTTCAACCTATGAAATTTCTGTCATCAAACTTCCTTGCTCTGATAGTTGTAATGACTTTGTTAGTTAAAAAGATCAGGTGGTCCTGAAACCAAAATGGCTTATGTAACTGCTGTGCTCATTTCAGTTCACCCTGCATTGTGAAGAAATGTCCTTACCTAACACTACACTGTGTGCAAAATGCCCAATCATCTTTGCATTGTAGTGTGCTTCTGTTTCCATATGCCTTGTAATGCACAGCTCTGATAGTGTTGCTTAAAACCATAGTAAACTAGAGCAATACAACCTAGTTATTTGTTGTTGCCTTTTTGCTTTTATTAAACATATCCTTTCACTATTTAAGCTTAGGTAGCGTTTTCATAACGGTCTTGGTGGATTCAACCTTTTAGTACTAATCCCTTGGGAGTTATAACATAGTGGAGGATCTTGGAATGTTGTCTGTGCTATAGACTGAGGATAGTCTCTAGAGCTATCAGTCCAGCACCTTTACCAATCATTAAGCTCACTTAAAAACAGATTTAAAAAATCAATAATACAGCTTTTTCCATTAAAGTACTATAACTAGATTGCTTTGCTCATTGCAAGAAAGTTGCTTGTAGAATTCTAAGAAAGCCAGATATTTTGCATTATGAATAGATAAGGCACTGTACTGAATTTTTCCTCTAGTCAGAGTAGGCTTAAAAGTAAAAAAACACTGGTTTGGAGAAAAAGTAGAATTACTGTTGGAAAGCTGTTGCATAATTTTCTCTAAACAAGCATTTGTCATGTATCTGGCTAAGCAACTCAGTTGTCATGAAGGCATATGATTGTGTCCGTTTTTATTGTGTGTGAGTTAGTGTGAACGGGTTGGAATTAAGATGAGGTACCTTAGCTCACAGAACAATCATAAATCTGACTAATATCAGGGATTCCTAAACAGTGAAGTCTAGACAAATCCTTATTAGCATTTCCAGTTGATTGAAAGCAAATACCAGCTAGAGAGAATATGAATTTCAACAACAGCAGAGTTAGAGTAATTCCATGGAGATGAGCACTCCTCTTCCTGATGTGTGCTTTGTTGTGGCTCAATTTTTAATTTCCAAACTAGGTAAACACTATAGGAATAAAGCATCTCATTCTAGGATAAAAATGGTAGGAAGAAACTGTATGTAGCAGGCATATTCTACCTTAGCAGCATTTCTGAATGCTTCCTTACAGGGAGTTTCCTAGGGCCTGAAAGTCCTTGTTTACTAATAACGTTTGTTTGTTTTTCCTTACAGTTATGTATCTATTTGTCTCATTAAACTTGGGAGGGAAAGTAATACTTCAAGCACAATCCTTTATTTTGAGCATAACCTGGGGGGCTGATTTTGAGATAATGTAAGGTTAAATCTGAAATGTATATAGTATTTACAGGTAAGTTGGTGCTAATAAATAATAAAGTCTTGGATTAACATAGCTGCTGAGTAAAGAACTTTGCAGTGTTTCCTGAAACATCAAAATCTGAATAACAGTGCAATAGGAAGAGTCAAAATGTTTTCCCTCAACTGCTAAATGTTAGGATTAGTGTAAATAGTTAAATATCAACTTATATGATCAACTCTTTTAGACATGCAGTGAACTGCCTTCATTAATGACCATGTTCTTCGGTTTTGGACTAGCTGCTTTTTGATTGTACTTCTGCAAAAGCTAAAAGAAACGTTACAAATTTGCAAATCCATCTTCCTGAAGATAGGGTGATGGTGTATGTGACATGCTGACCACAACCTCCCAACTGGTTAACATGTAAAAGGCACTGGTAAAGCAACAGACTTCTTGATGACTGCATGATTACCTTCTAAAATATTGCTATTGTGGAACTTTGGACATAAATTGATGCAAAAGTTATAGTTTAATGTAGGAATGAGATGGCTGTGTGTGAAACAAGATTAAACATCTTGGCATGGCCATCAACATTGATTCTGCATATTGAACTTTTTTTTTTTCTCTCCATTAGTATGTTTTTCCAGAACTTTACATCAGAATTGTTGTAGGTTCTCCATCTGAAGGATGGAACAAAATAATGAGCAAATCCTATACTTAATATAAGCAACTGCAGATAAATCCATATTTTGGCCTTCTGATACATGCTATTTCATGTCTTTGGCCAGCAATCTGAATGCATGTGTTCCTGTATAACATGCAGGATGTGCTAGGTACTTGAATTCTATGCTGTGATATGATGTATCAGATTGTGATGGTAGCAAGATGTGGCAACAGCATGATCCATCCTAATCACAGAGTTCCAGTGAAAAAGGTCTGCTGTTCCATCAGTTTTTGCAAGCCAGGGACAGGGCAAACCTAGGACACCAGTAAGGAACACCAGAGGGTCACTGTTACTGTCCAGGATCTAAAACTGAATTCTCTCCACTATAAGAGGGTGGTGCTGGGGATGTTATGATGGCATAGGTGCAGTAGGCTGCTGCTGTGACACCTCCGGGCTTTGTGGTGGAAAGAAGTTTGAACTTCAGATTTCAGATACTTCTCTCAGTTGTTCCAGTGTGGTAACCTAAATCAGCTGCATATCAGAGCTCTGCATATAATTTCAAATAATTAATGTGAATTTTTAAAGTCCTGTTTATACTTCGAAAAAACTTCCATCCAGTTGCCTTTTGTTGTAATCTGAGTCCATTGAGTAATCTTGTGCTTTTCTGAGCTCAAAATTTTGCTTGCTGTTTAAATACGGTGCAGCTTGCAGCCTAAAGGATAAATTTCAGCAGCTTTTACTATTCTTCTAGGAATAGTAATTATACAGTCAGTTTTCAAATAATATTATAATAAGACTTATTTTTAGTAAATTCAAGTAGTTGTATTCCTGTTATTGAGTAAAACTGCACATACTGGAAATTGGTAGTATGGCATCCAAAACTGAAGCAATGAGGTACATTGTTATCAAATATACAAGGTAAATGAAATAGAAAAAAGGTCATAAAATCATACGATGGTTTGGAAAAGATGATACCTTTTTTCTTACCTTTCAAATGAGGTAAAATAACTAGAAATGGAATTACTATATTGGATTTTTGGTTTGTTCTTAACAAGATATCTGCCTGATTCCTCTTATACCAAACCACTGGATTTTGGTAGCATGGTAAGCTGAACAGTATATATTGACTAGTTCACAACAGGTCTTTAACTTGTATTTGATTAACGCTTCTGGAGAGCGAACAGGCAAAATCTGGAGCTTTAAGAACATTGTGACAAGACTTGTGTTATGGACTTTTCCTCTGTGTGCACCATCTTGGATCTACTCACGTGCATCTTTTCCTTTGCGCAAACTTGAGTAACGAAGGATGGGTTAGAATAAAAATACTGAACATAATTTATATTACTATGTGAAATGTTGAAATCATATTTAAATTCCTCAATGCTGCTGTAACTTCACTCAGTGTTCCCTTACATGTAGGTCAATTATTATTAACTTGCATTTTTAACTTCAGTGTACATGCCAGTTGTTCTTATGTTCATTGCCTAGAAAGTTACTTACAAAGGTCCTTTAATTTTTTGCACAACCTAGCATTACTTGAAGAACAGCTGGTGCTGAAAGGACACTCAGCAGAGACGACTGTATTTCTAGTTAGCCAGTAGCTGGTCCTGTGAAGAGTCATGTATATTTAGTGTCAGTTTAGTGCTGCTCCTCCTTTCCTCGTTTTGGCTGAGTTGCCTTATTGGGCACAAAGTTGTTAAATGCTTGTGCCTTATGGCTTTATTGTTGAAGGCTGAAACTAGTGTGAAAACCTGAAATTTTGAGGATTGTCACAAACAGTAAGTCACAATGTAAACTTCTTTCAGAGCTTTTAATAGGCACTAGACTTAGACATTGTGCTTGCCTTTTCAGAAATTCATATCCCATTGCTGTTTTTTCTTTCCATTAGTTGAAATCTTTCCACTTAGCATTTCTTTTCTTCCTCCACTTCCCTGCCATTAAGCTCTTTACAGTATTCTTGAATTCTAGCTTAGTAGGTTTTTAACCTACAGTGTTGTTTGTTGTGGAGCCCTGACAGGTTACTGCTTCTGCCTACTGTCAATAAGTACATAAACTTTGTTGCCCTGTCTTCAGGAACAGAAGAGAGAAAGAAGAGAAAGAAGGTCTGGCGAGTGCTATACTCTGACGCTTGACTTTGCAGTTAATGTGCTTTAACTAATGTAACATAAATGGCATGACTACACAGGCATTGAAATATTTGTACCATGGGATACATGCTCTCAGGCTGCAAAAGAAGTGCTAGTACCTCAGGAAAGTTTTCTTTGATTAGACACTGAAATGTCAAGTGAAAGCAACTTTTGTGAAACATTACTATTCAAGTAGTAGGTAGTACTGAAGCAAAGCAGTTACTGTATGTAGCAAGTTTGGACTGTTACAAGTTTCCATTAACTAAAGTTGAAGGTTTAAGAAAAACTAGGGTAAACCTTGAACTAGTTGGTACTTACTGCAGCATAAATCACATACTAGAGAAAAAAAAAAAAAAAAAAAAAGAGGAGATTCTTTGTAGTTTGTCGCACCCTAGTTTGAATTCAAAACTGAATGGAATTAAATGATTTATAAACTGCTGAAGTTCTGCATTTCATGCACTACCCCTCTGTACATGCAGTCGCTTTATATATGTATATTACACAGCAGCTGTCTCTGCTTCCTGTTGGATGTTGCAAGGCTTGTATGTGTTACCTAGATTACAGGAGTGGCACAAAAGATTAGAATTGACGTGCTTACCCACAAGCTACGCTGGCAGACCACAAGACACCTTTGGAGACAAAAGCAAGTGGTTTCCAGTCTTACAGACTTTGTGATTTAGGACTGAAGTGTTTAAGTTTAAATTGTATTTCATGTGAAATTTTGTAAAGTTGGTCATACTGTTTAGCCGAGTTTTGTCTCTTGGAATGCTTTAATGAGTTTGTTTTGTGGTTAAATTTCAGTTTCTTATTTATACAAATGTAGGTTTGTTTTAATTTTCTGACAATTTTCATATTAAAAGCTAAATTGTGCCTGTTACCTATGCAAGTCCTCAAAACCAAGCAGCCTGTTCAGTTTGTGATTGTGGAGCATTATTCCATGAGGCTATGATTCTGCTCTGTATTGGCCACCTACATTAGGGGACAGCTTTATGAAGGGGAGCAGCAATGTACAGAAACGTAGTGCTTTCTTCACTTAGCATGCTCTTTTTCCTTAGAAAGCAGGAATGCAGATGTTGAAGATAACTTTTTAAAATCCATTTTTAACCTTTTCCAGTACTCAAGGGATCCAGTAGTTGTGGAGTTTTTTAAATTCAGAAGCAGTTGAAGAATACTTGGAGCTTAGTGATGCTTTTTGGTTTAGGTTTTTTGGGGTTTATGACAAAATATTCTTTATAATGCTAGCAGAAACAGAATACAGCACTGGTTTTCTCCTAGCTGTTCCTCTGTAGTGAGCAGCTTTCCAGTATCTGGAGGGGGCCTATAAGGATGCTGGAGAGGGACTCTTCATTAGGGACTGTAGTGATAGGACAAGGGGTAACAGGTTAAAACTTAAAACAGGGGAAGTTTAGATTGGATCTAAGGAAGAAATTCTTTACTGTGAAGGTGGTGCGGCACTGGAATGGGTTGCCCAAGGAAGTCGTGAATGCTCCATCGCTGGCAGTGTTCAAGGCCAGGTTGGACAGAGCCTTGGGTGACATGGTGTAGTGTGAGGTGTCCCTGCCCGTGGCAGGGGGGTTGGATCTAGATGATCTTAAGGTCCTTTCCAACCCTAACTATTCTATGATTCTATATACTCTTAAATAATTGCTTGAAATATTTTGAGGGGAAGCAAGGATGAGATTGTTTTCTAATGTGCAAATCTTATGCATGTTTGTTTGGTATTTGAATGAAAAACAAAATCCAGATGTTGGCATGGCACACTGTTACAACACTCAGAAAACCTTCTGCAAAATGCCCATGTTAACAGAATCTCAGCACTGCTGATGAAAAGATGATGGCAGGTGGCTGGAGCATTATTATTATTCCACAGAAATAATTTTCTGAGGCTTTTAAAAGGCTTTCTAATAGAACATTTAATTAAAAGTCTACTGGCTATTTTTGCATTATGGCAGTGCAAAAAAGGGGGGATTTCTTGAAGTCTTTTGCATTTTCGGTGTCTGAAAACTTGATGGCTCTTCAAAGAAGCAGTGACCACTAGTCTACAACTCACCGCACATTCATATAGTTTATCTAGGAATGGATCTGATACTATGTTTTAAGAACCTAATGCAGTCAGTAAGCTTCTGATACAGGTGCTATCTCATGGTCTGATCTTGCTCCTGGTGAGCTAACATTTTAGCTTAAACTTTTTGGCTTAATGAAAAGAGATATAAAAGTTGGAGATTAAATACTATGCTTTTAAAGGATTTTGCTTGTGTAAATAAAATTCAAGACACTTTAAGTAATTACTTTGAGGATAAATAATGCGTAAGTTATGACCAAAGGAGTAATTGGTAATACGGCTGAGTTTTGCAGCTTGGGTTAACTTTATAGGCTCTCACTGCTGAAACTAAATGGAGAAGGGAAAGTAACCTGTAGCCATCAGTGTGAAGGATTACAAAACCCCAAAAGCCCACCTATATGGGCCACATCATATAACACCTTAATGAAATTCAGTTCACTATAGTACATTGTACTTATAGTACAGGAGGAAGGTTTAAATCACGTTAACTGTTCCTTTGGTCTTACCTACCATACATGTGTATGATATTTAAGCTGTGTTTAAAAGCTGCCAAATATTTCCTCCTTGTTTTTTTAAAGTATTAGCTAGTAATCTGAAATCAGTATGGACCAGTGAGAGGTTCTGGTCTCCAGCACAGTTTGGTTCAGGTTGTTCTCTGAGGAGATGAGAGAATGTGTTTACAAACAGCTAAATGATGAGTCCTGCATTGGCCATAGATTAGCACAAAATTATGATGCTACTTGTGACCCACTGGTGTCGCACAAGATGGGTTGGCTGCTTCTAGCAGCATTTCTAGCTCCTGGTTTCTCTCGCAATAATAAGTATCTGGGCTTGATGATGGGATACCACCAGGAAGCATAATTCCTTTCTTCTTCCCTTGAGTCAGATTCAGTGCTTACCAAATCAAACATTCTCTTACTGAAGCACCACTAGACTACATTCAGAAGCAGGGTAAATAACTTTGAGCTTCATCCTGCTGGAGTTGGACTGCTGGTGGCGAGGTACTTGTTTTGCATGTGCCTGTGCTGTGTTGGAGTCATGACTGTAGTGTGGGCATATTTTTAAGTAACTTAAAGCTATGAATGAGTTGTATGTGGCTTTGCATGATGGAGACAGAAGGATTAGCTGGGGAGCTGAATTTTAGTTGAAGTTCAACCTACTAGGATGTTTTTTAAAGTTCTTCTCTGAAGATGTATTTATAGGGTAATAGAAGTGCATCAGATCACATGGGCAAATGTGAATGAGAGACCAGATTTATCAGCATTTAGAATCCTTTGATCAGAACTAAAGAGAGAACAGCAAGTCCAAAAAGTCCTAATACTCTTTTGGTAAAATTTAGAATTGGATATAATGCTCTTTCACTCAGTCTCTTGCTAACTTATTTTCCCCCCTTTCTTCTGGCAGGAGTGTACTCTTTGCTTTCCATGTAGTACAGGCAGATATATATTTGTCTCTTGGCAAGTGTAATTTTACTCACTTGCTTTTATAAAACCAGCTAAGCTTTGTGGGAGTTATTTCAGTCAATTTTTACATGGTTTTCACTTCACCGTTCTCACTAAAACTGATGTTTGTTAAAGGTACTGTACTTAATACTTGCAAAGCACTTTTCTCTATAGTGACTAGAATCCCATTAACACCTAATAGTTTGTTTTACTAGACAAATGCTTGCAAAATATGTGGCTTTCTATAAACGTTTTCTTACTTGATAAGAAATGTTGTCCCTGAAAGGAAATATGTTAGCCCTCAGATTTACAAAGTAAGCATTTCAACTTGTGGTGGAAGTTTTTTAGCACAATAAATCATGTGCTTTTCTTTTACCGTATCTTGCAAGCACAGTTGGACAAGAGACCATCAGATTTTCCCTCCCTACAAGTAAAGTTCTTGCAAGGCTGCTGGGCAGCTAAAAATGTAGCTGCTTTACTAGCATGTGTCAAAGTTGCAGGGCCTCTGTGCTGCCAGAGTCTGATTTAAGTGGTTGTGGTCAGTCTGAGGAACCTGTGATATGATAAGATAGCATTTGTGAGGTCATGTGGTTTGCAAACACCCAATCTCATGTAGCAGCTTTGTCTACATAGGATAGTTAAATATATACTGTATACTTTAGAAAAGTGAACTGCTTTATTCCTTTAACTCTGCTTGTACTTGAGAGTCAGAGATGTTATACGGGCTTGATAATGCCAAGGTTCTTACAGATGTGTAAGACTGAATAGATTGGGAGTCTTAATTCTCCAATAATTTTCTCCAGTTTATTTACCCTGCCCTTAATAAAACAACTAGCTTTGGAAACTGTCTGGCTTAACTAAGCTATCAATGCAGGCAGAAGTGTTATTGCACAGTGGAATCCCTGTATATTTTTTGAACATCAGTTGTTTAATTCAGTTAATTTTTAATGGGAACTCATAGTGTAATGAACACAGATGCGTTACACTTGCCCAAAAAAGGTAGAATTGATTCCATAATGATGGTACCCCATTCCACAGACCTTTGGTTAGAAACTCTGTCTTTGTATCAGGTAAGGTCAATTCCTCTCCCTTCCCCCAGTAACACCACCATCAACACAGTATCTTCCATTTGTCATAAGAGTGAAGGAAACCTCTAAATGTGAACAGTGTAACCAGGACATTGATGCAGTCAGCCCTCAAACAGAATAGGTACGGCTTTGTTCACATTGATGAGGACAAAAGTTTTCGGTATAAAGTTTAACTGTTTCACTGCCACTACTGACAAATTAGATTCTGTGATAAAATACATGCAAATTGGTGATTGTTGTCTTTGCAAACATTTCCCCCTTTTTTTCTGAACTCTATCCTGCTGTGTCAAAGCCCCAGATTTGTCTTGCTGAGCAATATAGTAGTCCCTGCTTGCAGCATTAGAGATTAATATAGCTAGCTATACTTAAAGTACCTGTTTAGAGTTTGTCTGGATTGCCAAAGCAAGAGAAATGATTGTAGATCAAGTTATTTCATGATCATAGCAATAATGCTCATCTCTTGGCTGTTGAAGCTGCGTGACCTGTCTGCTGTAGTAGAGATATGTCAGGTCTCTCCTGTGTCTCTGCCTATAAATCAAGTTTTGGGGATTGAAGATTGGAGAAATTGAGGTTCTATTGGTTTGAATTTATCTGAGTAGTTGTTCCTTGAAAAATAAATAAAATTGTGTTATCAGCCATACGTAAGTGCCATCTATGAAACAAGCAAGCTTAGGAGAGGAATGCTATGTGTTAGCTTATAATATGTCTCTGTAAATTTATCTGAATTTAAGTGGGGCAAACAGTGGAAATGTGCTGGAAACCTCTCCTGAAGTCCCTTTATAAGTCTCAGAATGGCAGCCAGCACTGATGGAAGTAATTTCTGCAGTCAGAGGCAAAACTAAATGTTACTTAGTCTATTTAAAAATGCTGAGTTTAACTCCTGCTTTAAAAGGACAGAGTAAAAGTGTGAAATGATAATTTCCTGTAACTGTTGCCTATAATGGGTACATTTTCAGTCTCTATATCAGCCAGTACATTCTAGTTAATGCTTGAGGTTTCAGTAACTTTTTGTATTTGTAGATGTGTGCTCTAGGGAGAAGGAGCATTGAGGTTTAGGTAGTTCCTTGAATATAATAATTGCATTATATTCAGTGTGATCATGCTGTTGTTTTAACGTATTTTTGATACCATGTCTTCACTCCAAATAAACATTTTCATTATAACTTCTTGTAGGAAGAGTTGCTAGGAACTTTCCTTCTATTTACCAAGTAGCTATTTATAGGAACTTCCCAGGGCTAAGTCAGCTTAGAACTTTTTTTGGAATTGCATACAATCTCGCAGCAAAAAACTCGTCAGATCTCAGAAAAATTCCCTCAATAGATAAAATTTGGCTTATGGTTACCAAAGACTGATTTCTTTTCGAAAAAGCTTGAAAGTTGGGTACTTCCTTACTGCTGTTGCTATTTCAATTGCGTATTTGATACAGAACTTCAAAGTTTAATTTGATTACACAGCACTAGATCAAAACCAGATTCTTCAGCCTTATATGCAGTGATCAAAAAGTCATGACCTCCCATTGATCGCTTTATTGGTTTCCTGTTCTGATTCACTGGAAACCTTCTGGTCTGAGCACTTGTTGCTAGTTTTAATCTTTGTCACGTTTACAATACAGCAGACACGTCTATGGTAAAACTGATACACAACATGCATTTAACATTATGTTTCCTTTTGGCTCAAGTGCTTTTTAACTGATAATGTTGAAAAGCCACTTTTTATAAAAACTTAAGTCAGGAACTGTAAGAGTACATTCAAAGCAATATGAAATAAATAGCAGGGCAACAGGAGATGGGCTTTCTTTTACTCATTACAACTATTTCCTAGATTTTACTTAAAGTTTCTGACATCCACAGGGATTTTGCAAAGCATTTTATACTACTGTGAGACTGAATATGACTTAAAGAAGCTGGCAGTTAAAAAGAGAGACCAAATATTTAAGTGCTATTAAAAAGCCCAGCAGCCTGAGATGACTCAGTTTGGAAATTTCTTGCAGCTCTTTGCTTTTCATTTATGACACATGCTGCAATAGTTTGAACTCTGTCTAGTGATATGCTCAGTAAAGTTCATTTGAGATAATATTTCATGTTGTATACCAGTTCTGTTCCTCTGTGTCATTCTTTTAAAACTATGAGTTTCAAAAACAAAGGTAATTATTCCCTTAAACAGTAGTTGATCACGTACATGAGCTTGGATTCCAAAGAGTTAATGATGCATGGGGCAGATTCATCTAATGTTGTAGTACCTCATGACTCTTGCTTTCAGTCCGAATATAGATGACAAAAGAAATCTAAAAATCTCAGTCCAGAGCCTCCTGGGGTTTTTATCTTTAAAGTTCAGCAACCATTTTGGTACAAACAAAAAAAAGCAGTCTAGGTCTGTTCATGTGTATAGTATTGTCATTCACTGCTGTTCTTGTTTGAGCCCACAAAAGGCTTATCAAACCTGGAGTTTAATATTTTCTCTGACTTCTGATCACGTTCTGTTGTTGCCTGTTAAATTTGGGATTCTGTTTCAAGGTGGTTTGCTGCATTTGCTGTAACAAGTGTATAGGTCAGACTGCAACTATATTAGATTGAATTCAATTTAAGAACTCCAGAAAGAGTTGCAGACCAAGAAGTTCAGACACGTAGGAGTGCAGCTTGGATCTTCCTATGGGGATCCTACAGGGACTGGCTAACAACTTCATTTCAAAGGTCATTGCCAGACTCCCGAAAAATCAGCATTTTGTTTATCTGACTGAAACTTCTGCTGAGTGAAAATTTTTAGATAAGGAAATTAATTTCCACATTTAAAGGATATCAAAGACAAAACTATGTCTTAAAATAAATAAGCCTCCATGGTAAATGAAATGTGTAATAGAGATTTATTAACTACTAACCAAAGGAAGCAATTTTGCAAACAGCTTTTGAAATGCTCTCACTGCGTGTTATTTGTAAGCACGATCAAGACATTTCCTGCTTTCTGAAGTCACAGTACATAATGCACTGGATGGTTTTTTACAGAGCAATTTGTTTGCTCTATTTTGCTTAACTAGTCTGATATGTTAAATGAGACTCTGATTAGAATCTTGAGTGCTCCCTTACAAACATCGCTTCTGGGGTGGGGGAAAGGCAAAAGCAAAGACAAATCATAAGGCTATGTAATGGTGACTCCAATCTACTAAACCCCAAATTTATGTTCAACCCCCACCCTAAATACTTCAGGCTAACTTGAATATTTGTAGTTTAGGTGAACTACAAGGGGAAAAAGTATTTTTATCCTCATTAGTATTGTAGTAAAACTTCCCTGAAATATTTTTTTAAGAGTTTCTGAATGCGCTTTTAAATGTATTCACTTTCTTCCTTATGTCCCTGACTCTGGCAACCCACTGGAATGTTTTGAACAACTTTATTTCAACAAAATCTAGCTAATTTCCTGGGATTTTCTGAATTTTGACATGACATTAAATCTCAGAGAAAGGAGCAGTAAAGAGAGAAGCATAGTAAAACTTCCTATTTGAGAATATAATTGTCTATTGTATCAATTACAAAATTAGATCTTAAGCTGTCTTTTTTAGGATATCTGAGAAGATTCAAAGTTGTTCTGGAAGAGTTTTAATAATTTAAATTAAAAATTAAGAAAAAAAGACAACACTGTGAAACTAATAAATGAGATGTAACCTATTTTCTGAATTTCTCTACTAACGATGTCTCTGACTGTTGCAGATCTTTTCCATATCTGCTTCACAATAAAAGGAAAAGATGTTCATTGTGATTCCCCACCCCCACCCGTTTTTTTTTTTTCTTTTTACATATTCCTTACGCATCTTTTGAGGTCTACAAAATTTATTCTAATCTAGATTTTAAATCTCTAGAGGTATATATGGCATTGGAGAATCCAAATGGTTTTGGTAAGAGATGTGGGGGTGGCCATCTCTGCAGCTTTTCAGAGAAGGGAAGCCCATACTGTTCCTCTCAGCTATCATCTTTCAAACAGTGAGTCTATAATATTAGGTCCTCTTCCTCTGGAGGGACAGCAGTGATCAGGTAACAAGAGCAAGCACGGTAAATAAGAGTTCCTGGCTTCAGTGTCTGGTTGGTTTGGGCTTCTTGAATAATCAGTTCCAAGAATGACCCTTGTCTGGCATTGCTCATGGCTGTTATTTACAAATTAATCCTAATTATGCCTACATTTATACTTATGGCTTTAGAAAAAAAACCCTCTTAATGTTCACTGAAGTGAAACAGGAAATTGACTGACACTGAAATAAAAGCTGCAACTTTGAGCTTTGTCTTAATACAGTTACAATTATAACATGTTTCTAATTTAACAGACCTTTTCCAAATTTCTTGTTAAATTTGATAGAGAATGCTTCACTGTTCCTAAACAAAAAAGGCTGCCATATGTAGTATGTGTTGCTGACTTATTTTACACATAATCGTGAGAGCTATGCAAGTCGTTAGGAAGCTCTCAGAAGACTATCCTCTGTCTTTTGCATATGATCCTCATGTTCGGGTAAAATCTCTCATTCTTGAGGAAAATTAAGAATGTCTTTAATGTTGGTTTTTGCATTAAACTTTGATGCAGAATATATGAAACCATATACTTAGGCATTTTTTAAACTTCAGACTTTTCAGAGATAAATAAGCAATGGCTTTTGTTAAAATGCTCTGATATAGTTCTGTCACAATGCATGCATATAGCAGTCCCTTTCATATACAGAAGCTGATTCTGCTGTAGAACTTGAGAAACCCCATTTGCATTGTAGCTCTAGACCCCTTAAACTTGTTAAGAATTACATTAGATGATGGATTGCTAATATTAGTTTCTGCAACTGTTCATTTAGCTCATGATATCTCCATTTGTGCAGTGTTCATGTTGGCGATGGTTTCAGTATGAATGTGGCTCACTGTTGAAGTACAATTGTATACTTAAAAATGGGCTTCAGAAAGCTTAAGATATATGAGGAGTCGCTTATATTCATGAAAGTGGAAAAAGTAGCATGAAAAGGCCTGCAACCTTAACCTTCATTCTTTTTGTGTGCCTGTGCAGAAATGCTTGTGGATGTAATATTTGATAATATATGACTTACTGGACATATTTGCCTGGCCTGATACATTGTCTCCCAGATGACAATGTATTTTCCATTAATTCAGTCTGACATGCTGCAACTGCTTTTTCTGAGATAAGCATTTTTGCAAAAGAAGTTACTGAGAGCTTTATTTTAAAGAAGTGATGTTGCATTAATATATGCCTTAAACTAGAGTGATCTTGTCACAATGGAGAGGGTCAGCAGTAAGTAGCAATCAGCTGTTAAGTATAATAAGGGATCCCATTAGATGCTTTGGAATTTTTAAGAACTTTAATTAAACTGTTTTTATTCATGTTAAATGTGATTATAATTTAATAGATCATAACTGATATTTTTAACTGGTTTGTAATAAGATTTTGACTTCTTAATCTCTCTTTTCATGTTGCCAAGTTCACAGTGTTTATATGAATTACAGGACAGATATTTGAAAGTGCTTATGACTTGTTTCTCTTCAGCTAAATGTGGTTAAATAATACTTTCAGCAACATTCTGGTTTTCTTTTGAATCGTGTATGGTTTTTAAGCAGGAAATCTTACTAAGACTTCCTACTGTTACTAAGGTGGAGACAGAGGGAGCTCTGATTTTTTTAGATTCCTCTGAAAGAAGCATTGAGAAGTCACCATCTTTATTCTTTAAATAAAAATTTAACATCCTGCCTTCTGCCAAAACCAATTTCGTTCACCCAAGGCAGTATTCGTATTTGTATCATATTTTGATCTCGTGTATTGCTTGCTTATCCTACTGTAAGTAAATTGAATATTTATTGGTAAGCTTTGTTAAAACTCTTGTTTACTACTTCAGAATTTAGTAAACTTCAAGAATTAGTCAGTGAAGCCTTTTGAAGAGGGCAAAAAGTAACAGTTTGACTTCTTGGCACCACTGAATTCCTTGCTTTAAAAAAAAAAATAAATCACAGGTTACAACATAAAAATGTCTCCCAGAGCTTCAGTAGAAGTTTCCTTAACAAAGTCTCACTTGGAAATTTGACTCATGTTCTGTAGTTAAAAAACTAAGGGGGTTAGAAATGTAACTTGCTGGCAACTGACTAGCATGCTTCAAAAGCTGCTGTATCATTTAAGATGGAAGAACTTGTGAATTGTACTGAAACTTCTAAATTTCTCTTTACTTTTTCTCTTCATGCCTGGCTTGATGAGGCAGTCAGCATCAGGTAAGAAAGTTTATTCTGAAGTTCAAGGATCTGACTGTTAGCCATTTTTCAGCTCTTCTGAATTTGTGAAAGTACACTGTTAAGCTTTTAAGAGTATATAAAATTAAAATCTTTTCATATGCTGACCAGTAGGACAGATAGTTTGTCTTTAAAATGCTGAATTCTTTAGATACAAGAAGGTATATAAATTCAAACGTTATTATTGTTAAGATTCTGTACTTGACTCAGGTTGCTTTTGAATTGGTAATGATAAACATTTTGGTCAAATAATGTTATCCTTTTAAAGACCACATGCACATACTGTAGTGAAAACTGGGTTGAATCTGCAGTCATATAGACAATATGACCTGGATTTGAGAATTAAAAGCAAACCATGTGGGTTTACCAGACCTAGGTTTTTTTACAGATGTGATCAAATTTGTGATTCTTGCAAAACCAAAGCAGTAAAAACAGCCAGGGTTCATTTGAATGTCACCTGGTGGGGTGACAGAGGTCTAGTTCCCTTCACAAAGGGAAAAAGAGGGCAAACCCAAAACTGAGAAGACTTTAACCGATATTGGCTCTCTGTACAAAAGAGAACAGAAGTGATAGACTGTGGGGAGTAAGTCCATACTCTGCTCAACATCACTGCAAGAAAAAGGGCTGTTCTTTTTCCTGCAGGTGGAACAACAAGGATACCATAGAACTAGGGTTTGGGGGGGGGGGAAGTTGTGTTTGGATTGGGTCTATGTGTGCTCCTCTCACATGCACACACACCCCCCCCCCCGAGTCCTTAGTCAGATTTCCCATTGTCTTGATATCCTTGGCTACATGAATAACAAGATCTTGGCATAATACTTTACTTCCTACTAAGCTCTTTTTCCATGTTCAAATAAAACACTGACAGCAAGAATCTCAAGAAGCCCCTCTAAAAAAGATGCCAGATGAACTTCACTGTGAATTGGCAAAATCTAAGGCATACCTACACAATTGGCAGTTAAAGATCAGGAAAGATCTTTTTGAAAGAGTTGTTGCCGAGAGTCCTCAGACATCATTGCTTAGAATGCAGCAGCAGCCAAAACAGACAAGACAATGCTGGACTTGAATAGGAAGTGTATTAGAAACAAAATAAAATGTTTTATAGTGCTACTACAAAACCTTGGATGTAGAGAGTGTAAAAAAGGTATGTAGGGAAGTTAAAGGGCAACTAAAATGATCAGTCACCTTCAGTACTGCATGCTCATGAAAATAAATAGGCTTAGGACTCTGTTTTAGAGAGCAAGCTGAAGGAGGCATTATGACATAAGTTAAAGAATCGTGACTGCAGAACTGCATTTCAACGCTTGTTCCTGCACTACTAAAATTTGGGGGCAATTCCTGAAACAGGGAGATTAGTTTAAAACCAATAAAGGAATTTCTGGAACTTACTGTCACAGGAAGCTGTAGAGGTAGACAGTAAATAAAAAAATTAAATCAGTTATGGACAGCTGGTCTATAAATGGATGCTGAAGCACCTAGGAAGAAATACATTCTCATGTCTGCTACAACAGTTTCTGGACAAGTGAGGGGGGGCTTGGCAGTATGAAGGGAATGGATTGCAAAAACTGGTCATATTCACATAATTCCCTTAAAAACAAAACCACATGAAAGTCTTGTTGTCACTGTTGGAGACAGAACATTAGGCTGATGGACCATTGCCCTGAGCTGGTAGAACACGTATGTTCCCATCTTTAAAAAAGATACTGCTTTTTCTGTTAGAAATGCAGAGCCTCACTTGCTAGCCTGTAACGTATGTAGAGTACAAAGTTTTCATTTTAAGAAACCTCTGGGTTTAGATCCTTAAGCTGGTATAAGCCACTGGTATCTAATTGTATTGGAGCACATGCTTTCTAGACATAGTTCCAAATGCTTTGAGAAGCCTTACAAAGCCTTTCTGCTGCAACAGAAATTGCAGATTATTAGGCTCCTTCAGAAATGCTCCTGAACAAATATTAGATTGAGGTGCCCCTGAAGTATCTTCAACACTGAAACTATACAAAACTGAAAATAATTTACAGCTGACCCCAGTCTATTCTGTTGGATAGTTCTAATTTCTTGGAGATTAGTTGCTTACATCAATGTTCATGTATAAAAACAAAAATTAAGGTACAAATCAGATTCTCCCTTCAATTGTGAACTTAAATGTTTTCAAGATTAAAGTGACAAATTTCTAACTGTAAAATAAAAATAACATTCTTTTGAAGACTAGGTTTTGTGATTAATTTATGTACTGATATTTAATGTAATTTAATGCATTTGGATTCAAATGACAGCACTTAGATTTTTAAGAAGTGCAGTAATTTTGGCAGGTACAGAATTGCAGATCATCAGGCTCCTTCAGAAATGCTCCTGAATTTCAGTTTCTCAAACTGAAAATGGCTGTTATTAGAACAGTAACATGCATCCCACTGCCCATGCTTTTCACACATCTCACTGAACTGCAGACTATGTTTTAAGTTGGAAGGGATCCTGGGAGGCCTTTAGACTAACTGCCTGCTTAAAACAGGATCAATGCTGAACTCAAAGCAGAGATTAGGGCTGTGCCAGTTGGGTGTTGAAACCCACTGAGGATGGAGAGCATGCAATCTCTAAACAACCTGTTCTGATTCCTAACTAGCCTTGTAGCACTCTTTTCCTTTCATATTCAAACAGTCTTGTGTTTTGCATTATGATTAATGTCTCTTCTCCCACCATACAATTCAGTAAAGAACCAGTTTTCTGTTATCCCAAGGTGCTCCTGCCTTAAGATAGGAGTTAAGGAGTTAAAGGCTCCTACCCCTTAACTGTGTTGTTGTTACCTCTCCACTGAATCTACTAGTGAATATCTTGTACTGAGGAAGGAGTGAGGTAGCAAGTGCAGAATAGCACAGATGCCAGATAAAGAATCGGTTCCCATGATGTACTGGCTATGCCCTTGTCAATACAGCCTAGTATGCTGTTAGTTTTTATCCCTGCTTAGCGACACTGCTGATTTGTGTTTAGCCTTGTGTGTCAGGACCTCTTCAGCAGTGTTGCTTTCCAGCCTGTCTGGGCCCATAATACCAACAAATTCTATGCTACAGTGTTTGTCTGTGCTCCTGGCTGAGATGAATGTTTTTTAAGCGGTAATGGAAGTTAATGAAACTATATGTCCATCAACAGACTTGTTGGTTATATTCTGTACAGTACATTCATGTTTCCCTCTAGCAATCTAGCTCACCTTGAATCTGAGGAGTACTTGAGGAAAAGGGCAGGCAAGTGTAAAGCTGCAGGTCAAAAGAAGTGTTCCTGGAAGGTCATAGACTGTGCATCCTTTCATTAGAATAACGAAAGATAGCAACACACTGTTTTCCCAGACTCACTTTAAGAATTGGCAAAGACTGTGTCTATTCATGATTGTTTCACCAACATCATTTTCTACAGACTCTCATTTGGTGTTTGGAAAGGCTAATGCCTAAAACCATGAAGCCATGATTTTGTTATGTTACGTAAGTACATTCATCTAAAGGTATTGTGTTGAAGACTTCAGGAAAACAGTTGAGGTTGTTGGCTTGGCTTTCTGAAGGTTCAAAACAACTAAGATTGACTATCAGCTTTATAATTGCAGGTGAAGCAATGGCATAACTCTGCATACCTAAAAGTGTATAATTTCTTACTCTAATTGAAATTTGTAGTTGCTTGTATGGTGGAGCTTTTTTCTGTGGTGAGGGTGGAGAGAAATTGTTGGGTTTGGTTTTGTTTTTCTGTGGCTTCTTTCCTTAGTGACTAAATTGATAGCTGTTTTGGAAACTTCATGTGGCAGCTAATCTGATCATATTGCAGGATATTTTGAAGGATAGTATTTCTAACTAACACAAGAATCTCTGTATTAGGCTTTCTGTATCTAGGTATGTAAGCTAGTAAAAATCTATTCCAGATACATGTTACTGTCCAGGGTCTTATGTTTGGTAAAAGCTGATTTCGCTTACATCATGTATTATGCTGTGTAAGTGTGGAACTTTTTTGGTTTGCTTGCCTTTACACAGCAAGGTTGTCATGAAACAACTACAGCCTATGTATATGTGAAGAAAATGCAGAAAACTAGCATTAGTACATATAGTTACCACCAAGGTTTAGATTTACAGCATGTACCATATTCCTAACAGGAATGTTTTGATATAGATTAAAAGCTGGAGCTTTTATATGCTGTTAATATCTGATTTGATGGCTTCTAACATGATGATGACTTTTGATCTTTTTTCAACCCCTTTTTATTCTCATCTTTTGCACAAGCCCATGGTAAGTACAGAGATTCCTTCTTCCCTGAATGGACATGTAAAATCTTCTATTGGTGTCAATAGCAAGGACCTACATGCACTTTTATTAAATTGAATATTGCTTCAGACTTCTGAAACTACCAACAAATTTATGTGAAGAAGCTCTTCAGGCCTTTACTTCCTTTCCAGGTCTTTCTCACTGTGAAAAGTCACTTACAAAATAGCATTTGGTGCATCGTCCTTTTTAAGCTTCCAGAGTGACTTTAGGAAGTTGCTATAATGCATTTTTTATGTTTTTCCGCATCCTTGGAATTTTTAGGTTAATACTCTTAAATTGTCAGACTGACTGTGATGTAGTTGCTACTAAAAACTAGCAAAACTGAAATTATTCTGAAAAAAACCCAAACCCATGCCTCAGGATTACTTCAGTTATTACTTCAGTTCAGTTATTTTCCCTAAATTAACAGGGACTTGTCAGATTTCAGAGCTTTAGGTTTTACTTTCAAATAGCTTGAATGCCTGGTTGTAAGTTTATCATTCTGCAGTACTCTTTGAATTAAAGTGTTATCATATCTGTCATGGTCTGAAAATCATTTTTGTCTTGTTTGATGTTCTCTTAAAATAGGAACTACAATCTGTTTATGCTGTACAAAGAGAAGTTTCATACTTCTTGATTTGAAAGCTTATTGGGATCTGATCTAGATAATGAAAAGACACTAAATCTTGCAGTGTGGAGAGAACTAAGCGTATTCGCTGGTTCTGGGTTTCTTTCTTATGGCTATGTGGAACTGGCAATATACACTTGGCACCCTGCTCTTTGGGATTGGGGGAGGACTTTTCTCAAATGAGATGTTAGGTGATAAGGACGGAAAAAATGGAGCTGTAAAAGTAGGATGTCAGAACAAATAGGTCACTCTAGAAAACTAACTATAAGCTATCCTTGTGGGGATATTAAAGATGCAGTAAATAGACCAGAAGAATCTGTCATTAGTGATTCTAGGTACCTTTATTATTAAACCTTAAAACCGAAATGCTCTAGGAGTGGAAGGAGAATTTTAGAAAATTCCAAGTACTATTTAAGACATTCTTTCAAGGTCTGTCCTTGGGCAGCCAGAAGTAAGAAATCACTTTATTCTCATCCTAGCTGAGTTTCAGATGTGCTACTTGTAAAATTTGATCCAGTAAGACATCAATAATATATTTTCTGGAAATGCATTTTGGGTTATTCTTTTGTTTTGGGTTTCTTTTGGGGTGCTTTGTTTTGGGGGTGGGTGTTTGAGGGTTCTGAAGGTTTTTTGTTACTACTGAACTCTTCAACTCTGATTAACTGTTAACTTCTGCTTTTTCTAACAGATCAAATGTCTCAAAGGCCAGAGAGACTTCTCAGACCAACCCACTTTTGATGGGATTCACATTGTCAACCATTTCACAGGAGATGATGAATCATTTCATTCTTCTGATGAAGATTTTATAACTAACTCCATACAGGAGAGTGGGGTGAACTTTCATCTACATAGGAGGACTGGTCAGATGGCTTTGGATCACCCAGTTGTAGACAGCAGTGACAGTGATACTGAGGAAAGTGCCCTTCAGACTGAGAACTCGGACAAGATGGTTTCCAAGGAGAGAAGAATGGAATCTTACTCTACTACTGTGTGATCATCACTGTGACTAGCATTGGAGACTCTCATATTTCTTTTAAGGGTGAAATTGTCAGATAAACCAGCTGCTGGATAGTTTCAGTTAAGTAACCATTGGATCTGGTCTGGCCTGTGATAAATATATACATGTACTGTCTATCTGCCTTCTCTCTTTGCCAAATCTTGCTAATGATACACCATTGCCATAAAACAGGCTGAGAAGAAGTTGATGGATGACAGCTCTGACAGTATTACTGAATGTTCCTTGGTATAGAAACTGCAAATATATAATTTCTTTAATGTGTGAGAACCATTTTTGCTGTTCACAAACAGGAATTATTTTCCTCAAAAGCAATTGCTCTTGTGCAATATTTTATGCTCTGAACAAATGTGTATGTTTTACATGGTTACCCATTTGTGATCAAGATGGACCCTAGTAAACCATCTGATCATGACACATTATCTATCTATCTATCTATATCTATCTTAAGCTTCTCAATTACTTTTGTTTTTACTGCAGTTATTGGATGCCCACAGAAGGCTTGGAAGAGGAGCCTTTATCTGTACTAGTTCATATATGCAAATAATGGTCACTAATGTCATAAAGGTGTTTTTCACCATTTTCACTTAAATCTATGTGCATCTGCTTTTGATGTTGCTAAATGATACCTGGTCTGAATATATTAATTACAATAATGTTTATTTTGTACATATTTATATATCTACACTGAGCTGAAAATGTATATTACAGCATTTTATATGAGGAATGTAAATGTTGCAATATTACTGTCTGGTATTCTAACACGAAATGAATTCTGTATATACACACACTAGAAATTAATTACTAAATAAAGGCAAAACACTAACTTTACATTAAGTTTCAGCCTAGCTACACTAACAGGTTCATGTCAGAAATGCTTGTTCAAAACACTATTGACGGAAATCTTTTACCTTCATATATATGTAATGAAAATAAATTTTTCATGATTTAACAAGGTTGCAGCATTTACTGTTTAGTCACTTCTAAGCTACAGCCCTTGGTTACAGCATAGTTTCTTGCTGGCTCCACATTAGAGTGGTAGTTCAAATAAGGTGAAAAATTATCCATGTCTTACAGTTAGTTCTAATTAAGTGCAATACAGATATGCAAGTTTAGTTGTCTTAAAGTTTTATGTTACAGAGCTGTCTCAGAAATAAGCTATTGGTCCTGTCACCAAATAGCTGCAGTTCACCAAAGCAGTTAAGAGATGAGATGAGCATTTTGCATTCACGCTTTCCTGAAAATTGAGATCCAGCAAAATGGTCCTAGCTTCTTGAACAGAACAGGATATTCTACTTTTGTCATATGAACACTCACTTGCCCTCTCAGATACATTCCAGTAAAGAATAATCTTAGTAGCAGCTAATTATTGCTAGCTTATGTAATTAAACAATCCTTATGACTTCTTCTCTGGCAATGTTTGCAATTGTTCTATTAATTAAGAAACAGTTGGTACTCCTAGCACATATGTTAATTGTCTTGCAACCCAGGAGGAGCAGTATAGTTGTTTAAAATTGCCAAAGCATGGAAGCATACTTATGAATGCAGCTGTTAGTCCTGTCAGTACTTTCTTTCTGAGGACACATTCAAAATAAAACAGCATAACTGAGGAGATAACAAATGTTTAAAGAATGATAGAGAAGGCTGCATGGAAGAAGTGCATTCTGGGCATCTCAACAGTATTATCTGACCCAAGTGCAATCTAATTTAAATCTTCAAGTGGATGACTAATTCCAATTTACTGATTTCTGCAGCTCCTAATATGCTTCAGTATTTCTGCAGAATTTCCCCACATCCTACCAATGAATATGTAGTTTCCAGTATAGCCTGTGGAAACGGCCATCTCTGAGGTGGTTTAGCTGTCTGATTCTGATCCCTCTTGGAAATTTCATGTATGCAAAACCACATCAGGAGTGCTTTTGTTCACTAACAAATAACAGTTGCCTTTTTTTCCTTCCAATGAGTATTTGGTAATTTATGTTTGCACCTGGATAATTGTTGCCGTGAAGGCTAGGTGACAGATGCCTTGTTGCTTGTCATCAATACCAGCTGCAAGTCTCTCTTACAGGTAGTGTTCTATAATAAGTGGCAGGCACAAAATTCAGTTGGAGAGCCATAAAAATCCTGTCTGTTTGAACAGTGAAGTGTTATGATTTTGCAATAACTGCCTTACTGTTCAAGTGATAGCAAATGAGATTAGTTGGCAAGGGTTATTTCCTGAACTTGTGTGGTTTTGAAGTTTACTAATAGAATAAATACTGATACTGAATAACAGCATAAATAAAAACATCAAGGGAAAAGCAAAAGTCCTTATCCAACTAACTGCATCTCTTTTAGTGATGGTGAATCACTGGACATGCTGCAGCTTCAGAAGACTTAGTTATGCAGAGTATCCTAGGAAGACAACCCATGGGAGGCTGTTTAGAATCACCCTGCGTTTTCTGCAACTCTTTTGCCAAAAAAATGACGCTAATCTCTTTGCTTACATGTATTGCAATTTGAATGCACACTAGGATAATGTCAAATCATCAACAGCACAGATAAAATATTAACGTGTCAATAAATAAAGCATGCTAATTACCATGATCTTGCTTGCATGAACTTCTAACGATGCCTTTCCTTTCTATTTGCTTTTACAGGCATCCTGTAAGAGCTCAATGTAAAATGCTAAAAGCATAAGGTAAAAAAAGCATGTAATCATAAAAACTTCTGATTCTTGACAACACAAGTGCTGCAGCTGAGAACAAGTGAAACAGGGAAGGAGGATGCCCTACTAGATACAGAGTTTTCATGTAAATTATGCTTTTATATGTGGTAGTGAAAATAGTTCTGCTTTCCAATCTGATAATCCAATGTCTCCACTAGGTAGAGAAGCCTCAATGATTACATTTTGTTATTTTTTTGGTCTAAGGGAGTGAATATTTTAGATCCTAATAGCATTTATGATTAGACACCTTTTTACTTAAGTAATTTCATTTCATATATTAGAAGTTTGTAACATTTATGAAAAATTTGGAATATGATTGTTTGGGTGAAAGCACACCTGTGAAGTCAAGAAGCATGTATTATTACACAGCTCAACAGCTATGAAAGCAATTAAAAGAGTCATCCACAAAGGGGGTTGCATAAATCAAACAAAAACACTTTGTAAATCTGGTATTATTGAACTTAACCTGTATTCAGCCCTTTTGTGGAACCAGAGCACAGAAGAAATTACGTTTCTCTGGGGTTTTAATGTAGTCACTGTTCTATATCAGAGACTATGCCAGTGCTTAGTGAAATTTGATGTTCATACACCATTTGTATTTCAAGCTAGAATGACCTAAAGATATGGTAGCATAAAAAATATCCACATTTTTGACTGGATGTGCTGCCAATTCTGTTACCTGTAGAGGTTCCAAATAATGTAACTGTTTCCAGGAGAAGGTAGAAGATAATGCAAATCCCCTAGGAAAGCCATTAGGCTAGTCCTGGAGACTAAAATAATAACAACCACCACAACCACCACCATCTATAAAATAGAAGTTACTACAATCTAAGTGGAAATTACAGTGTTATGTTTAATTATGCAATAGCTACACCAGCTGTGTGTATTGAAAGGAAGAGGAAAGCTATGTATTACCTGGAATTAAGTAAGTTCATAACTGTCCTGTGAAATACTTTTATTACTATAATTGCACCATTATATCTTTTGTAGTTCTCTGATGGTTTTGGTTGATTGGGGGGGTTGGATTTTTTTGCAAACTAGCTCAAGACTTAAGAAAAATCAGTGAAATACACTGACACGGTAGTCTGTAAAACCAGAGATTTGGAATGGTGAAATGAAAAGCACACAGTAAATTGACTTTCAACATAGCCTCTATGTAGCATGAAGTTTCAGCTTCTATGTGGAGAAAACATGTTAATATATGCTTACCTATGCGTACATGGACACTGATTGGCTAAGATCCAAGATAATAGGAGCTTAACACCCTCCCTTCCCAGAAAGAAATACCTCATTTCACAATTATGAAAAACAAAAGCAGTGTGGCACACTCTTAGGATTGTGTACTGTTGCGTAAGTGAATGAAATTTCTAGCATCCCTATATGAGAATTAAAATTGGCAAGATCATTTTGCATAGTCTACATTCTGTAACCCATTGATTCAGCTTTCTTCTGTTCATAATGGAGGCAAGTTCTGGATCCTCTCCTTCCCCAGGCTGGAATCCCTCTTTTCATTCCAGCCTCCAACACCATTTTTCCTCTCCAGTTCATGCTCACAGTGATCGTTGCTTTTCTGATCTGCTCTGACAGCAGCAGAAGTTGCTTTGTTTATCCCAGCAATAAAATAAAAAAAAAGGCTATCAAAATCAGTGATTAATGTCTCACATGTTTACACCACATATTTGTGCCACAAGGAGAAATATAAAGAAGATAGCAATATGATGCTGGAGGTGGTGATGTGGGGAGAATTGTGAATTGCTTCTCCTCCTCTATGTACCAAGCAGCTAACCTGTGAAATCCTGTTCTTGAGATCCTTCCTCCTGAAGTGTCTCATCGCTCCTGAACATGAAGATCTCACCTGCACCCCACCTTTGGTGCCTTATCCGATGTCTTAGCTCTAATGGTGACATCAGGCAGATGCTGTGAACAGTGCAGTAAACTACATTGAGGAGCTCTCCAGTGTTAAGCATGACTGTAACATGATTTCACCCTACCTTAGACTCTTCTTTATTTCTTCCTCTCTTTTGTCACTATGGGGTAATGATCATGCACTTACCATTGTCTTCAACTGTATCTTACCAAATGTTTAACTTTTAATATTATGCTCACTTTGGGGGATGCATTAGAGCAGCTTTGTTAAAACCCCACCACCTACACTTCACGTGAATTACATCCCTCCATCAACTCAGGACATTGGGATACAGAATACTTTGGTACTGTCACACAGCTTTTGCAGTGTCTCATGATGATACAAGAGCATCATCATGAGCAAGGTTACTTTACAAATAGTAAGCTTTAAGGTTTAACCTTTAGGTTTAACCTAAATAATAACCAAGAACAAGAGCTTAGTCTCTTCACCAATGTTCAGTGTGCTGTTACTAGAGGTAGCAAGCTCCCCTCAGGGGTGGAAAGAGCCCTGGAACAATGGCCAAGGTGTGGAAATTGCCTTCAGGCCTTACCTATGGACTGCAGCTGCTGCAGCGCTTCTTTTTCAGTCCCTTGCTCTGCAGAGATGGCAACCCAGTGATATTTCTGGGTTGCAAGATAAAATGCATGAGGGGCAATAAAAAGGGCTGGAAGTCCATGAGATATGAGAAGATCGTAAGTTGCAGCATCAGCTAGGACCAGCAAAGCCCCAGAGTCTGTGAGCAGCTCCCAGTGCCAAGGCACTCTCCTGGGCAGAGCAGCAGCAAGGGGCGGCATAGGCTCCCCTCAGCACTTCCCTCAGGGCTCCCCTTAAGGACCCTCCTCAGCACTCCCCTCAATGCTCCCCTTCAGGGCTCCCCTCAGGACTCCCCTTAAGGACTCCCCTCAGTGCCCCCCTCAAGGACATCCCTCAGGACTCTCCTCAAGGACTCCCCTCAGGACTCCCCTCAGGGCTCCCCTCAGGACTCCCCTCAGAGCTCCATCTCAGGACTCCCCTCAGGGCTCCCCCTCAGGGCTCCCCTCAGGACTCCATCTCAAGACTCCCCTCAGGGCTCCCCCTAAGGGCTCCCCTCAAAGACCACTCCTCAGGACTCCCCTTAAGAGCTCCCCTCAAGGGTCCCCTCAGGACTCCCCTAAGCACTCCACCTCAGGGCTCCATCTCAGAGCTCCCCTCAGAACTCCCCTTAAGAGCTCCCCTCAAGGCTCCCCTCAGGACTCCCCTAAGCACTCCACCTCAGGGCTCCATCTCAGGGCTCCCCTCAAGACTCCCCTTAAGCGCTCCCCTCAAGGCTCCCCTCAGGACTCTCCTAAGCACTCCACCTCAGGGCTCCATCTCAGAGCTCCCCTCAGGACTCCCCTTAAGAGCTCCCCTCAAGGCTCCCCTCAGGACTCCCCTAAGCACTCCACCTCAGGGCTCCATCTCAGGGCTCCCCTCAAGACTCCCCTTAAGCGCTCCCCTCAAGGCTCCCCTCAGGACTCTCCTAAGCACTCCACCTCAGGGCTCCATCTCAGGACTCCCCTCAGGGCTCCTCTCAGGACTCTCCTCAGGACTCCCCTAAGCACTTCACTTCAGGGCTCCCCTCAGGGCTCCCCCTCAAGGCTCCATCTCAGGACTCCCCTCAGAGCTCCCCTTAAGGACTCCCCACAAGCACTCCCCTCAGGACTCGCCTTAGGGCTCACCTCAGAGCTCCCTTTAAGCCCCTCAAGGACTCCCCTCAGGACTTCTCTCAGGGCTCCCCTTAAGGGCTCCCCCCACCCAGGGCTCCCCTCAGAGCGGTGAGGGAGCAGAGGCCGTTTTCCGCCTCTCCCGGCCTCGAGCGCCCGCCGCAGGCGGAAGGAGTTATGTGAGGGAGCGAGCGGTAACGGCGGCCTGCGCCCGCACCAGGCGCCTCCCGGCACCGACCCCGGCCGCGGCCGAAGACTGTTCTGGGAGCCTTGGGGGCTAGAACTGAAGCCGGTACGAAGCCAGCAGCCCCGGGTCGCCCTCAGCACGGGTCAGCTTTCCCTGTCCTCACAGGCGGAGTGAAGCAGGTAGTCGGTCCTGACAGACACCCGGGAAGGCGCGAATTGGTTTTGCTAATCGCGAAACAAAGCCATCTTCGTGCGCTTTCTCCTCTAGTCGTTGGAGAAAGCCGACTCCGCGGTAGCTGCAGATGTGTTCCTGGTGTCCGTACAGTGTCAGCCCTTACACGAGAGATTATATGATCATTTAAACACTCGCCTTCCCCTCTGATTTCCTTGGCTTTCCTGAAGGCTTTCACGCAGTTTGGGAAGCAGTAGGTGAGAAGTAAGGGGCGCGGGATGTGCGGTACCCAGAGGGTGTTCCCGGCTCGGGAACCGCCGTGCTTTGTTTAAGCCAAAAGCACCCGCATGGGTTTTGAACTTAGGTATATGAAGACGAATATGTATTTTCATTCTGAGCAGGTCAGAACTGTTTAAGAGCTCTAATAGTCATTTTCAGTGATGTTTGCTTTACACTCAGCCAAAGCGCTGCTCGCAAGGTAGTTTATCACCCCACGGCAGTGGCAAACGGGGAAGGCTGTTTTGCCAAAAGCCACACTAAGTCAACGAAGACGTACGCATGCAGTAACACCGAGTTGTTCTAATATGGTTACTTCTACTGATTCCAGCATTTTGAAGCTGACCCTAACATTTTTAAGCTGATTTTCAGAGTAACCAGCCAAAGGCAAAGAGACTGCAGTGCACAGATGCCGTAAGTAAAACTGCCGTCCCCAGCATCAGGAACTTTCCGGCAATAATGAAGGTGTTAAGTGCGATGTCTCAGTCGTGTTCTTCAACTTCCTTTTGTCATTGCTAAAGCATCACGCAGGTTGGACACTTTTTCTTGCAGCGGCGTTTGCTTGCTGTTAGATTTTGGGAAGTCGGGTTAATGCCGTGTTCTACGCGGGCTCACAGGCACGAAGTGACTGGTTTTTCTGTGAATGCTTCGGGGGTGGTGGTGGAGAGCAGCATCTGCTCGCAAAGCCATCACGCTCCTGGGCATGAGGGAGGCTGGAGTTTGCTCCTGCCTTGTCCGACTTCAGTTCTTAGTCGTTTCCGAACGGGAAATGGTGCTAAACCTCGATTCGCTCGCTGCAGAACCGCACTTCGGGCGGCTCTACAGCCATCGAAACGAAGTTGCTGGTGGCCCAAGATGTCACAACGAAGCCCGGGACCACCTCAGAAAGATACCGAAGATACTGTGAGCCGGATTTCCTGGCTGCATCAGGAATCCGAGGCTAGACCTAGAAAACGCTGTTTCGGGGCCGGGCTCCGCAAAAGGGAGCAGGCTGCCGGTCTGCCCGGCGCGGAGGTCCCTCTGGTGCCGGCTCTCGGGGCGGTGCTTTCCACGGACCTCCGCCACCGTGCTTGCTGTCGGTGCCTGCCTCACGGAGCCTCCCCTAGTCAGCAGCCTGAGCACCGGCACGCAGGCGAGGAAGGCGAAAGGGAAGCTTCTCTTTCGCCTTCATGTTTGAGCCGCCCTCAAGCTACAGTAGCCACCATGCACAGGAGAGGGGGGGTGGTGGGGGATCTCGCCTACCCCTTCCATATTTAACCATTACCTAAATCCGAAGGGAAATGAGCAAACCTCTAGGCTTGGGTCTTAAGGTATTTTCAGCGCCGTTGGGCGTATTTATCCCGAAAGTGTTTTCCACAACAAGTTATTTCTAGTCTAGGGGAGGTCTCCGTCGCCCAGGGCCCTGCCTAAGCCCCGATTCTAAATGCCACGCACGGCTCCATGGTGGCTCGACCCCGTCCCCGGGCAGGGGGCACAGATGCTGCCCGGAGCCGACTCGGCAGCGCGGGCGCCCTCTCCTCCGTCCCCTGCCCTCTGCCTCTGCCCGCCTTGAGTCAATCTGTGTTTTGAATCTGTGACTTGTTCTCGCTGCGGAAGTTGAAGGGGATCCAAGAATAGTTCAGATAGATGTGTATAATTTCTAGAGCAGAACCCCGAGAGAAATGAAACGCCCCGTTCCAGAATGACACTTTGATGTCACTTCAGCGAGCCCTGTGAGGTGGAATACGGTAAGACACTTTCATTTAAGGAAAAATGACAGAAAAAGAGGAGCGGGGACAGTGCTGATTTGTGAGGCTTCGGCTTTTTTTTTTTTTTTTTTTTTTAAGCCTTTTTTTTTTTTTTTTTTCTTGCAGAAGCTCCTAACGCTCAGGAAGTGGAATTTGTGGTTTAGGGGGCCGAGCTCTGAAGGAGTTGAGAGGCACAGAAAAAAAAAAGAAAAAGAAAAAAAAGCCAACTCAAGCACCATTGCTCCTTAAAGGGAGGCTAAATTTAAAGTCACCCAAACTAGCAGCCTGCGGCGCAAACCCCGTCTGCAGCCCAGCTTCCTTCACCCCTCCACATGGGTAAGCGCTCCTGCTTTTCTCGCCTCGCGTAGGCAGCAGCCGGGCCGGGGTAGTACCGACCCGACCCTCTCCTCCCCTCCAGTCCGGCCTCCGACGCGGCGCCTCGGGGAGGCTTCCCACAGCCCTCAGGCCATCGCCGGGAGCGGTGGGGAGCGGGGCAGGTGGACTGCGGGACTCGCCTTCCCACGGCCCCGATCCCAGGCTGGTCCGGCCTTGGGCGGCGCCGCGCCGGGACCAAAACACGCGGCGGAACAGCGGCGCACGGAGCCCCCCACAACGGCTGCGGCTGCCGTTGCTGTCGGGAGGGCGACGCGTTATCGGGCCGCTTTGATTTCTCACCCCGCTCGCTGCTAGCCCCCGCTCAAGGATGAACCGAGGTGCAGGTGAGCCCGGGCTGCAACGCTCCCACCAGCCCGCCAGGCGCCGGGCCGGGGGCGGTGCCTCCCCGGCGGCGCGGGAGGCGCGGACGGGCCGGTGCTTCGCAGAGCAGCCGGGGTGGCCTCCCGGACGGGCTGCGCTCCGGACGGGGCAGACAGGGCCGGGGCCCTGCGCTCCTTTGCCCTTTCGGGAGGAGAGAAAGCCCAAACCAGCCCCCCGAAGTCCCCAGAAAGAACCAAACGAAAGCAGTTTGAACTCGCTTTTTGCAAAGTGTCAAGTATAACGACAGAGGCGCTGGTCGGGCTCCAATGTACCTCTCCTGCGTTTCTCCCGAGGAGCAGGCTCGGGGCAGCTCTGGTTAACCCGATCCCTGTTCCCCTCGCCCCCCCCCCCGGCTCCTGTAGCCCCCCCAGGAGGTTTCCCACCTCTTCCCTCTCCTCTCCCCGGCTTTCAGTGTCCGCAGCTGCAAGGTGCGGCGGCACCAACATCTGCGGGCTGCAGGGACAGATTCCGGTTTGTTCATTTTCGCGTTTATCGTGGTTCGCGCTGGATGGGTGACTGAGTCCATCCGACTAGCAACAGCCTCTCAGGCGCCGGGTTTACGCTGTCGGGTTTGTAACTACTCCCCCGCTCGTCCCGGCAGCAACCCTGCGCCGTACAGCCCGTCCTGGACGGCGGGGACTGACCAGCCGTTCCGGGGGTATGTTTTGGTGGCGCCGTTTTGGCCGGGCTGCCGATGCGGATGAGAGGGACCGGAGTGCACATGAGCGGCCCCTCAGAAGCTCTCCCAGCCTTCGATAGTCCCACGAACAATGCCCGGCCACTGCTGTGGCCTGTTTGCAAGCCTGAGGCCACTGACGGGAAGGGAAAAAGAACCCCAAACACATTCCCCCATCTCCACCACTGAAGTCCCCAAAAAGAGCCAACCAAAACGCGGTTTAAACTCGCTTTTTGCAAAGTGTAAAGCGTAACGACAGAGGCGGCCTGGCGACGGCGGGGTTCCTGTGAACCTCTCCCGCCTTCCGACGAAGAGCAGGCGCCCTACGAACGGTGCTCGGCCGCTTTTGTGGCCTGTTACCCGATATCGGCCCTCGGAGCGTGGTCGGGGAGACCCCGGGGATACCCGGGGGAGCGTGTGTTAGTGTTGGCTCAGTAGCTGCGCTCCGGGAAGGGGGGGAGAGGCGAGCGGTGCCGCGGCCACCTGTCGCACCGCCCCCGGCTAGCGGCCCCTCCCGGCCGGCGCCCCCGGCCCTCACCGGCGGCTCGGTGCCTCCCCGCAGGTCGCCTCCCCGCCGCCGCCCCACGGGAGACTCGGGGGTGACGCTCGCGGCCGCCGTGCCCGGCGCTTGGAGAGGGAGCGCGGCCGTGCCGGCCGCGGCAGCATCCCCACCATGCCGAGGTCCTTCCTAGTGAAGAGCAAGAAAGCGCACAGCTACCACCAGCCTCGCTCCGCCGACGAGGACTACAGCCTGCGGCTGGAGACGGTGCTAGCCCAGATCTGTGCAGGTAGGAGTCCGTCGGTAGCAGCCTCGGCCCGCCCGCTCCACATCACCCCGCATACCCCGCTGCCAGCGGCACTGGCCGGTGGTCGTGCAGCCCGCGGCAGTGTGGACCCCGCGGAACGCCGGAGGGGCTAATGCGGGTTGGAGAAAGTCTGGTAGCAAATCTTGGTGGGAGCGGGGCCGCCGCGGGAGGTGGCTGGCAGCCCCTGTGGACCCGCACTGAGGAGCCCTCTCGTCCCTTTTGCCCTGCAGACAGCAAGATCCCCGAGGACGCGGGGCTGTGCCGCACCATCCTGCCCGACCCGGAGCCTTCCCAGGGACGCTTCTCTCCAGAATCCCACCTTACCGAGGCTGCCGATGGCACCTCCGAATCAGCGCCCAGCTGCGAGGGCAGCGTCTGTGACAGAGTGTCCGAGTTTGAGGATTTCTGGAGACCACCCTCGCCCTCCGTCTCGCCAGGTAGGACCGGGACGAGCAGAGCTCGGCAAGGGTCCGACTGCGTGTCTGTGTCAGTGCTGTGAGGCAATGTCCCATGGCTGGGGCCCGCTGTCGAAAACAAGTGGAATGGACAGAGTTGTCTTTTCACGTGCGGTGGGAAAAAGCAAATCTGTCCCTTCCATTCGTTTTCGGGTTATCTCTTTCAGGTTGCTTTTCCAGCCCGTCTCCCACTACTGAGGGAGCAGCAAGCCACAGGCTGTAGGAAAGTTGTGATGCCATCAGGCGTTGATTTTTTTGTCTCTGATTAATTGGTAAAGGCAAGCAGCTTATATTTTCAAGGTCTCGGCGTTTTCCTACAGGGTCCTGCTACCCGGAGTTTAGATGTTTTTTAAAACGGGAAAAAATTGTACTAGGCTATCTGTATACCTGCATAAGCAGTGTTGACTTTGTGTTTTGTAGTACCTGATAGACGTTTTTCCTAACTCCCTTTCAGGTTATTTCTTGCCTCTTGCCTATAAAAAGGATACTCCCAGGCCCTCCCTTCCCTCCATCCTCCCCTCTCTCTCTTTTTTTTTTTTTTTTACTTCCTTTTTTTTCCCCCTTTCTTTTTCTTTTCTAAAAACGCATTCGTAAATACCAGAGAAAAATAACGACGGTCAGATTTAAACACCCCAAATCCAGGAAACTCACACTTATGGCTGCAGTGCCTGTCTCTAGCTCCCTCGTCCTGCCTTTGATGTGGTTGGAGCAGTGGGAGATGCTGTCCCCAGCCTGACGCGAATACTTATCTCGTTTAAAAATACAATGGTGTCATTTTATAACAAAAATATGTATATATATAAAAGCCACCTTTTATTGCCTCGTTTAAAAAGTGACAGCTGGAAAAAAAACCAATATTTTCTATCTTAGCAAAGGAAAAATTGTCTCAGCTTTACTAAAAGCAGACGCTAGCAAACGAATACTTAGTCCTGTTGGGTTCTGTTTCCCTACTGATTTTCCCACTTAGCCTTTGTAATGTCCTTGCGTATCAACGGATGATTGTAGTGATGTGGGTTTGCATTTTTAAAGCCTCCCCCTCTTTTAAGAGTCCTAAAGCCCTTCGAGGGAATGTTCAAAATGCTGCCCAGTATCATTACAGCCAGCCACAGGACAGTTCCAGTCTGTGCAAATTACACACTGGACCAAACACAGCACATTCTCTCTTGTTAATATTTCTCCACAAAGTGTAGCAATGTGTGCATTTTTTGATCAAACGAATTTTTCCTCCTCCTCCTTCCCCAAATAATTCCAAGCTCTACGTGGGAAACAGACTGTTTTCACAAGGTGTCTAAAGGATAGATGCAAAATGGAGCAGGTATTTTCCAGGGCTGCTCTGCCTTTTCCTCCTCCCCACTCATTTCTTCCCCAGCAATGGGATTCATCAGCTCCCAGCCAACCACCCAGCTATCCAGGGAAGGTATCTTTGCAAAATGAGGGTGACATCCCCAGATCAAGATTTTTTGGGGGTGTTGGGGGTCCTGAGACTGCCTGATCCCATTCACAGGAGGAATGAGAAGGTAAGGGAATCCAAGTACTGTAAAGGAAAAGCTCTATTAAATGAACCTCAGTGCATTGAGAGAGATGCTATTACATTAATGATGAAGGCAGTGGCAGCAGGATTAGATAGTTGGACTTCCTCCCACAGCTCCCCCTTAATTCTTCTGCCTTCCAGCTGCTTTGTCAGATTCAGTGCAAAGCTGGAATTTGTCCTAGGTCGTTTCTGCAAGACACGCTGGTGAGGGACTGTATTTCTATGATTGTGTTTGTCTGGATGAGGCACAGTTTCTGTACTCTGACAAGTAGGGCTGATGAGAAATGATGGTTCTAAATCATGCTTAGAGCAGGTGCAGTGAGTAGTACTATCACCCCTGTATCCTTAGAACGAACATAGGTGCAGGTTGCACTTCAGTATGCAGTAAAAGCCAGATTTCAGCTTTGTCTTTGGATGCCATGCTGCCTATCGAGACGAGCATGCACAGACGTAGTACCTGTTAACACCCTTAATACATTGTTGGCTTCATCAGTGAAAATCACTTTGTTATTTAATCTCTCTTTCTATGTGTGTCTCTAATCACATGATTTTGCTTATTTTGTGTGCTATTTTGTAGTCTGTGGAGGATAAACTGATCTTTCTTTGCTGTTTATATCAATCTGTTCTCAACCATTTCAGGTTGAGTTTGCCTTGCCTTCAAAAAAGAGCACTGATATTTTTTTCTCCCAGAAGGGATCTATATAAAGGCTACACAGAATTGCTAGGAAGAGGAGGAACAGTCTATCTCTGCCTCCTGCTCACCCCTTGGAGGCTTAGATGCTGTGGAGCAGAGGAGAGGCAGACACAGAAGTGCCCTGCAGTGTGACAGCGCAGGATTTGCAGGTCACCTTGACCCTGGGTACAGAGCTTGGGTGGCTTGAGCTTGCCCCTGCAAAGTATAGTGTGCACTTGTGCTTGAGATGTCTCCAAAGCATGTGAGGTGATGGAACGAACATTGCACGCAAACTGATCTGTGGTGCAGTGTTTACTGTGTCCTGGCTTGCCAGTTTCAAGGGCTCAAAAATCAGGTCAGCCTTCCCTCTCCTCTCACTCAACGGAATGGCTTAGAAATCAAGATTGTAAGTTATACCTTAAGGATATTCAGTTCTACTGTTGAAACATTGAAGGTTTACATTTTCATGCTTTTCTTTACAGTCTGGGCTGTAACATCTGGGCTAGAAGTTGACTTTAAAAGGAAACAAAAAGAACAAGCAAACAAAAGGAAAGCTGAGGGCCTGATGAAATCATGCAGTTTCAAGAGCTGGGGCTTTAAGATAATTTTGAATCCTGTGATAAAATCATGAGAGATGGCAACACTGAAACTGGTTGCAAAGACACAAGATAGAAGATGTGACGCTGACCACAACTTCGCAGTCAGTGCAGAACAGGAAAAATCATGCTCAGCACCATGTCAGCTAATTTGATTTCATAGCTCTGTTCAGATGTCCCAGTTGGTATGTGAGCATGTATTTCCAACAAAAAGGCTGCTAATTTCAATGGAAGAATTAGACACTGTTGATGTCTGAAACTAAGTAAAAGACAGGAAACAGTCAAGTTATTCACAGCTCAATTTTTCACCTAATTTCCCGCTCCCTTGTGTAACCACCCATAACCACTTGCCTATCCAAATGGATAGCCTAACACATCATGCCTTTCTTCCCTATCCCACCTCTGGTTATCTTGGCTTGCTGAGGGCTGAGAAAGTCATGGGAACTGTAAAGCTGGCAGGAATGATAAAAAGCGAGAGAGGAATTATGAGTGGACAAGTTTTTGGGTAAAGAAGGTTATTCTGGAAGCCCCAGTTGCAAGGGATTTGTTCATCTCTGTGAAGGCATTGGCACTTCAGCAGTTATCAGATTTATCTTTTCCTTGGTTCACTAAAACTTTTACCCAATGGAGACATCTGACTCTCGCAGTGCTGTTGCCTGTTGTGATGAAGACTGAATGAAGAGCACCTAGGGCCTTAATCAGCATCTCTGGAAGACGCAGTTGGGGTCTGGTACCTCATGTTCTCTGCCCAACTCTGCTTTCCTCTATGCAAGGCTCCCTGAGCATTTGTGCCTCTAGCCACTGATCTAAAAGGCTATGTTCCTGCCATTGCATCAGACTCCGCTATGGTTCCCCATGTGTGACTCCTCTTGTGGTGTCCCGTGCTGTTACCAAAGGTGAGCCTGTTACAGCCAGCTGAGCTTGTCCTGGTGGGAGATCACTTTGATTATGACTACAAGGAAAATCTTTCTGTGTCTTCAGTTTTCAGTGCAGCCTATACCAATGATTTTACAAAGCTCTATATTTTGGGTGGACTAGTTTCTTTACTTGGAGAAACTCAGAGCAATCTGAAACGACCATGGTTTCGGTTCAGATGAGGACTTATTTTACATTTTCTGAAAAAATAAGGCATGACATTGAAGCATCTCAGTAGCAGTTCTTTATTTCAATTATGCTGTAGTATAGTTACAGACAGTTCTGGCACAAAGTTGAGAGACTAAGTTTTAGCATAAAATTGGGCAGCAAGCAGGTTTTAGTTTTGTTGATCAGGTAAATCTCAGCACGCTTGCTCCTTTGGGCACCTCTGTAATGTCATATTTGCTATATGGATGTGTGGGATCTGCATCAGAGCTTAAACCTGTGGACAGATCTTTGATGACCATCTTGGGACACAGTAGATACACTTTTTTGAGGGGCTGCAGATCAAACCAAAGTTGCAAACTGAGTTGTTTAGTGTCTCAACAGTCAGATTAGTGTATACATACCCAGAGATGGAGGTAGGTAAGACTGGTGGCTGCTTTAGATAATTTGGCTGGGACTGCAGGTGAATAGGTAGCACTGGATGCACAGACCCTGCTGTGCAATATAAAATGTCCTCCCATCAGAGATGAAAGGGCAACCTCAATGTGCAGTACAGGGGTCTGGCCCTGGGCACAAGCCTGAGTGCTGAGATGGTTCTGCCCCATGATAGAGGCTTTATTGTGAAGTGCGCTAATTCCCTTGCCTTTGTGTTTCTACAGCCTCTGAGCGATCTGTGTGTCCATCCCTAGATGAAGCACCTCCCTTCTCGGTGCCATTCAAGCCATACATGTGGAACAGCCTGGGTGGCTCTGAACTGAGGCATCTTGTGCAAAGCTACAGGCCCTGCCCGACACTGGAGCGAACCTCAGCCCTTGGGCTCTTCTGTGAGCGAGGCTCTGAGCCTGCCCTCTACAGTGCTGAGCGTAGCTCTTCTCTTGGACTTTATGGTGACTTTAGCTCCCCAGGCCCGGGGCTGTATGAGCGTCCGCCAGCAGCAGCATCCAGACTCTATGCTGAGATGCAGCCTGGGCTGCAGCAAGAGAAGGGCCCAGGTGGCATCAAAGTGGAGTCGGACCTCTTGTGCCGCCCATTGCTCATCAGCACTGGCTCTTACAAGTGTGTCAAGTGCAGCAAGGTAGGGATCCCTTTCTCCCACTCTGGTTGACTCTCACCCAGCCTCTTCTCCTTGGCAAGCCTAACCCTGTGTGCTCTCTTCACTCAGGTCTTCTCCACACCACATGGCCTTGAGGTACATGTGCGCCGCTCACACAGTGGCACGAGGCCCTTTGCCTGTGACATGTGTGGCAAGACCTTTGGCCATGCAGTCAGCCTGGAGCAGCACAAGGCCGTGCACTCACAGGTGAGAGTGGGGCAGACTGCCAGGATGAAGGTCGAGGGCCAGGGCCAGCTGCTTGCTTTGGCTGGCTTTAGGGAGGTCAGGAAAGCAATCATAGATTCATAGAATGGTTAGGTTGGAAAGGACCTTAAGATCATATCAGAACAGTAGGTGGACATCTAAACTGAGGAGAGGAAGAGAACACGGTAGGGCTGTAGTGAGCAGTTGTGGGTGAAGAAGATGGTGCTAGGCAGAGGAAATGGTGGGCAGCTGGTGAGCAAAGGAGCAAATCTACTAATTAAAGAGCACAGGCCTTGTTTCCATTCCCCAGACCTCGCATGTGTCTATATTAAGCAATGGGCACTTTTGGCACTCTGGAAGTAACAGATAATAAATAATAAATTTTCACTCTCGGAAACTGTAATGCAGATGTGGACTTTTTTTAACAGCAAAAGCAACTCATTGTGCTTTCTTTCAGCACAGCTCTCCTCATTCTTTTTCCTCCCCCCCCACAAAGAAGTGAGTCTTACCTTGTTTGTAGTCATTATGTCTGTGCAGGGAACATCTCAACGGCCAGTCAGGTACAGAGCACAGACTTCATCCGTCTCGACACACTCTGAGTCACACACCAAAAGAATATGGTAGTTAATTTTGGTAGGAGGACATGTAACATTTTCCGCCTGCTGATATTGTGCCATATTTCCCCTTCCCCACCCACTTGACCTGGCAAATCTTCCTTCTTCAGATCAGCTTTTTTAGTATAGAGTTATAACAGTGGTTTTTTGCTGTTTTATTTGCAATTTCTTGAGTGTGCAACAGCAGAGTGCACAATAAAGGGAAATATCTCATCACGTATTAAGTAGTGGTGAAAAGAGCAGCACTGCATATTTTGTCCATGAAGGGGACAACATTTCAGGAAGAGTGCATTAAAAGCCAAATAAACTTAAGATAACTATTCTATGATTCTTTGATTCTATGATTGTATGAAAGCATAGCAGGAAGAGGCAGGTGTGATGGTAGTTAAGGGATGGAAAGAAGATATGATTTATGATAGAAGAAAGTGGTAGAGAAGAGTATGTGATGGAGGGGAGAGAGACAGCAAAGTCTTAATGAATTTATTCTGATATATTAAAATAGTAAGCCAAAAAGCCGTTTTCCCTAGGTGCTCCTGGGAATGTTCCCCATTTTAACAGAACTACAAATAAGCACTTAGTTGTTACGCTGCCAGCAGAAGTCAGCCTGCCACAGAGGTTTCCCAGGAGAGCCAAGCAGACCTCAGCACCCACTTTCCTGTGTACAGTGGCACGGTGGCCTCTGAATAGTGCTGCAGCTGTTGGGCTTCCCAGTGGAGTGGTCATGTCTCGGGCCCCTGTTGAAATGTGCAGGTGGACTTTGCCCGATTGCTCAGGGCTGCTCCCAATGTGGCCATTCTGGCCAGCAGGAAGAGCTGTTCAGTTAAATTTTTGTCAGGAGTGGTGCACAGCACTGGGAGAGGGTGCGTTATCTTTTTATCATGTGGTGCCATCATGTTAGCATCTAGTTAGCATTGGTGTTAGCATCTCTGCAGGCCAGTCCAGTTCTCTGGAGAAGTGGAAGTGCTTGCTAAGGCAGAAGGGGTAACTCTGATGTGTTGGTGGGATGTAACGTGTGTGTTTGGGCTCCTCTCTCTGCAGGAACGCAGCTTTGATTGTAAGATTTGTGGCAAGAGTTTTAAGAGATCTTCTACTCTGTCCACCCACCTGCTCATCCACTCGGACACACGGCCCTATCCATGCCAGTACTGTGGGAAGCGGTTCCACCAGAAATCTGATATGAAGAAGCACACCTTCATTCACACAGGTCAGCCCTGCAGCTGCTGGTGTTCAGCCCTGACTGTGAGAGCAGGTTTCTGAAGAGGTCTCTCTGCAACAGTCCATTCCCCCTTGGTTGAGACAGTACATGCACCTCCCCATGCTTCTCAGCACCCTGCTGCTGTTCTGAGCTCTACTTATGCAAAGAAGGGCGATTTGAATGAAAGGCAGCTGCAAAACAACCCAAATCCTCAGAATCCAATCAGTGTTCCTTTTGTAGGATCCACCAATGTTTATTCAAAGGGCTTTTGTGTAAGATGATTTGGAGAGTGTTATATTCATGTAGCCTTGATTTACAGCTGAGGTCCTGGAAAATGACAGATGAATTTGATTGCGGCATTTCTTTTTGCAGTATTTACCAGTTTACAATAGGAATAACATGAATCTCCTCCTCTAGAACAAACACCTTCAGTTTAAGAGGGCTTAGGGTCCAACTCAGACTAAATATTTGTTCAGAGGTGTCTGCACTTCCACATGCCGCAGTTTTGTACAGAATGGAATAAGAGGTGCAGAGTTCTCAAGTTTCACTGCTAGTAATAAACATGGAAACTAATAAAGTGCAGGTGAATCATCAAAGGAAATTGTTTTAAAAATATCATTCAGTGAGAAGGCAAGTTTATCAGAAATCTTAAAAAGAAAATCTTGCCTTTCAGACCTGCATCACTCACTTAAAGTAGAGGGAAAGGAATAATGTGCGAGACACAGAAGCAGTTGTAGACACAAAAATAACACCTGTACTGGCCAAACCCAAGGTTCAGATGACCAAAATCCTGTTTCCTGGTAGTGACCTCTAGCAGATATCAAGGGTGAAGCTTAAACACGGCAAATATGTAGAAAGATAGTGCAACATTACATGTAGCACTGCTTAGTTGTTACTTTTCTAGATGACAAGCAGTGAACAATAAATGTTACTTATAGAGGTTTTCCACCAGAAGTTTGCTGGATGAAAATGAACTATTTATGAAGTAACACAAAAAGTTCCACAGTAACTTTTTCAAATGAGTCTTGATGAAGTATATTTCAGCCAAACTCTGAATCAGTCAAAACCATTATTTGGTTGTGAGATCAGAGATTGTGCCTGGACTTCTACATTGCTAATACAAAACCACATCCTTAACTGAATCAGGGATCCCTTTCATACGCAGCGTACATTTGTGAACTGAGCCTCCAGCACATTTTGTATTATTTTATGTTTCTAAGAATCTGATCTTCAAACATGAAAAGAGTTTGTTGTGCCAGCTGAAGTCAGTGGGCTCTGCAGGTGCAAAGCTGCTCTGAAAATCAGGCTTGGTTTTGTGGTTGGATTCCTTTTTATCCGTTATTTGATAACAAACACTACGAAAATGCACTGAGATCCTGCTCCCATGGAGGCCAGTGGAGTTTTGTCACTCATCCATCTGCAGGAGAATTTCAGGGCTGAATTTACTCCCTTTTATGTTATATGCCTGCAGGAGAATTTCAGGGATGGCTTGGGGTGACTGCTAGCACTTGAGTATGGGGAACAGAGAGGAGAGCAGATCTCTGGATGAATTCTGGCCTTCAGGATTCACTTAAGGGCACTCAGACCTCCCGTAGGGACAGACTGAAGCTCACTGGGTTTAGCTTAACAACGTCCACCTATCTATCCTACTTGCCACCATGCTGATGCTATAATAACTGATGTCAGTCCGAATGACCTGAGAGTCTTTCCAGGAGTTCCTTATGTTTCTAGGACACAAAGGCAGTTTAAATCACACAGAGCCCATGCAGCCAAGTGCATTCACAAGTTATAGTACCGTGAGAGCACTCTGCTTCAGGCTGCTCTCAGAGCTGTACGATGGAGGTGCAGCCAAGTTCAGGCCTGCTCAGCTGCAGTACAGGCTCAGGTAATGCTTTGGGGCTCCCAATTGCATGGTTTTTATTAGAATGACTTCCTCGGTAATCACACAGGAGTCTCTTTGATGAGTTCTAAGGTCCAGTGTGCATTTCCTGTTTGCTCTGGTCCTGTGTAAGCAACAAGTTGCCTCTTAACACCCTCTTTCTCTCTTCCTTGCCTTCTGCTTTCAGGTGAGAAGCCTCACAAGTGCCAGGTGTGTGGGAAAGCCTTTAGTCAGAGCTCCAACCTCATCACCCACAGTCGGAAGCACACAGGCTTCAAGCCCTTCGGCTGTGATCTGTGTGGCAAAGGCTTCCAACGAAAGGTGGATTTACGGAGACACCGGGAGACACAGCATGGCCTGAAATGAGTCCCAGCTGCAATATAGAAATCATCTACAACACTATGAGAATAGACTCCCTTGGCTTCCCCAGTGGACCCATGCCTTGTCCTAAGCATAGAGCTTGGTATTACCTTTCCGACCAGGAGCTCAGAGAGGAAAGAAGAGGACAGAGCCATGCATTGACAGCTTAACCTGAATGACTGAAAGCAGAAATTAAAAGGCTGGGGTTTCTTTCTTTCCCTTCTCCTCTCTGTTTCTGAAATAACACTGGAAAATAAGCCTTTTAAAAGCCTGATACTCCAAAGATGGATAAGCTACCAAATATCTGTAAGCTGGAAAATATTTCTCCCATGGCCAAGGTGAACCCATTGAAGTTCAGTAGCTTGAATCACCTTGCAGGGAAACATGGGTATAACAGTGTTTACACAGTAATGACAGAGAGCCTTCTGCAGTGATGTAGGGAGCACTTGCCTTGGTTGAGTTTCAGTGGCTTCACTCTTGGTTTCCTGTCAGGAAAACCTGGAGGATCAGGACTGAACTGTGCAGTTTGACATCTTCTTGCTGTTTTTTAAGCAAAGGTACCAGCTTGGGCCTGATCCTGCTCTCACCTCTTCTGGTGCAAACAAGGAGCTGCATTAACAATTATAGAGACACCCTTTTTATCATCCCAGAGCTACTTCTGACTGTGCAAGGCCTAGTTGTGTACATGTGTGTTTGAGGCATAGGGGTTACTTCTTGCTACATCCTCTGGGGAGAAGGAAGCTTGTGAAAGACAAGTGAAAAAGCCAAAGCACAGAGTTAACTCCTTATAACTAGAAACCCATCCAACAAGTGATCCTGAGAAGGGCAGGAGCACCACAGAGGCACAGACTTTCTGTCCAGAGCCATTACTGGCCTCCACACTCTGGGCTTGTTCTAATAACTGGAAAATAGCTACTCAGTAGCATCATTTGTATATTTGGTTCAGTTTTTTATTTTTTAAAGGGAAACTCAGTTGAGGTGGGCAGGAATCATTATAAAAGTATAATTGACTGAATTTGCCTTAAATGACCCTGCATGTACCTCAGTTAAAAAAAAAAAGCTGTTTTTACTTTGTTGACAGGTTTGTAAATGTCCTTATTTAGATTTTACGGAGTGTCTTATGTTTATTGGTACATATTTATTGGAACAATGTTTTAAGTTAATAAAGTATTGAGAATGGTCTAGAGTCATTTTCATTTGATACGTTAACTAGCACATTTGTGAATGTCAGCCATTACAATGACACTCCACAGTGATGATCAGGGATACAGCATTCCAGGAGGGAATGCAGGCACAGCGTTTGCACAAGGGTTCTGTGATTAAAGAACACCACTGCTCTATTTATTTGTCCAACTCCTCCTGATTTCAGCTAAACACAGTTCTGAAGACTGGGGTAAACTGTATATCCATATAAAGGTTTGAAGGGGAAACAGCAGTTTTAAATGACTGCTTTGCACATGCAAACTGCCACAAGTCCCTGCTTAGCCCAGGAGGAACTTGAATGTCCTCCCGCAAGATTAAATGTCTGTGCCAGGGAGCCTGCAGGGAGACCTGAGCAGCAGGTGTGTCATTAGGCCTGTTAAGGGACTTAAGCCTGTTGGGACTCACAGAATTGACTTTTTCCTGCCTGCCTTGTCAGCTGGGCTTGCCCCACCTGGCAGTTGCAGCCCATACAAAACAAGAGCAGAAGGATGATAGAGGGGTCCCTTGTCCTTTTCCCAGAAGAGCACAGCATGGCAGCGTGGGCTTTTACATGCGCACAAAGCCTTGTGCTCACATGGATATATACTGTTTCCAGCTTTATATGTTCACTGTATAAAAAACCAGCGAGCAGAGCCCCCCTCTGTGCTCATCCCTCACCCCACCGGAGGGCCATGGCACTCCACTTGTCACAGCATTGGCTAGACCCTGCCATGCTCCTGCTTTCTGGCATCTCAGAGCTTCATCCACAGCCCCTTCCCTACAGGGCTCCCTTTGCAGGCTGCAGCTGAGGTCAGTCTCCTCAGGACTAACCCAGCATGCATTGCTAGGACAGCTCTTCCACACAAGGGCTGCCAACACCAAGGCCTCACAAACAGGGCTTTTATTAAGCAGAAACGTGACACACAGTCACAGCTGGCAGAGTGAGAGGGTGCTGCAGAGCACCACTGGAGGTGCCAGGTGCCATGTTAGGCCCATTATGCTGGGTTATTTAATGCAGAAGAGCAGTGGAGGAGGCTAAGTGGTAATAGGGAAGGCCTGGTGGTGTTTTTGGCCCTGCTCAAACCAGTGGAGGCTACAAGGAGCAGCTCAGCAGGAGGATCAGGTAGGTCTGGGACTGACCCTGAGGCAATATTTGATAGTCATCCTACTGGGATGCTGTAGTTGTGGATGGAGTGAGTGCAGGGGGAGTACTGGGTGTGAGGTGGTTGGGGTGCAGCAGTCTGGGCCCTTGAGAGGACCCTTTCCTGTCAGATTTGGCCTGCTCTTGGCCTGCAGGCCCCAAGTGGGCTTAGTGACTGGCATTTTGACTGGCATTTACCTTTAAAACTACAAGAGCAATGTGTGTCTGACCCCAGAGTGCCTGATTTTCAAACAGGACAACTGGAGTTGGGGCTGGGCAGCTGGAGGAGGCAACTATGGCAGCACAGGAGGGCTCTGACACAGCCCCTGTGATAAAACAGCTCTTCAAGGGAAGGAACTCTGCAAGTATTTTATTGATTTAAGGGTGTCTTCCCCTAGATTGTCTTGCATTACTGGTGTGTCTCAGGGTGCTGGTCGTGAGGGTTGTTCAGGCCCCAACCCCTTTGAAATGGCTGCATGTGGTTGCATGGTAGGGCATTCCATGCCTCACCAGCCCTGCTTGCATCCAGTGCCAGCTCAGCTGCTGGTTCGGGTTAAATGTGGCTGTCTCTGGGGGACAAAGTCTTGGCTTTAAGGTGGGGGATTTGAAATGAAGAGGAAGAAAAGGAGATGTATCTGGGGAGAATCAGAACAGGCTACTGAGAGGCTGTGGTGCAAGCCTGAAGATTGGAAATATCTCAGTGTTATTACTGTATGCCATTAAAAATGCATTATGCATATTACATGACTCATTATTCATGAAGCAGGTTCCATACCTTTTGTCTGCCAAAGTAACAGTAGAAAGGGTAAGGAGAGACGCTGGAGCACACCTTTGTTTCTTTCTGTAAATTTTTAATGACACCTCTAGCTAACCAGTTGGTGAAGCTCAGTTCCTGCATAAAAGTGGAAAGGCAGAGCTATCCACAGGATGACTAAGCCTTTCAGAAGCTAATTTGAGCTTGTGTTCATCCACACCAACGATGATTAAATTACCTATCAAGTGTGCAGAGCTATCGGGATTCAGGGCATTGAAAAACAAGGTGAATTTATCTGATTGATTTAAAAGACATTGGTGGAACAAGTGGGTTATAAAAAGTCTGTTCCTTATAGAAGTACTTCTCCTGGTAAGCTAACAAACTTGTTACTTTGCCTCCAAAAAGTTGTTTTGCCTGACCAGGAGGCAGATTTATTAGTTGGAATCAAAATGCTTTATCCAAATCAGTTAGCAAGCTGAATTAATTCATGAGGCAGAAACAAAGCAATTTATTAGGTTCCATCCTTATGCCAAGCAGGGATGTTTAACATTAAAATATGCAAACATCATCTGTGCTTTCTATCAGTCAGTTTCCTAAAGCTGATAGTAACACTCAGATTGGATATTGCAACATGAGGGAGACAGCAGCTCCTCTGGGTCTTGCTCCCTCCTCAAGCAAAACTTTTGTTGCAGTTGATGGGGGGGGATGGAGGAAAGCTTTCTAGAATAAGCCCTGGTGAAAGATTGCAAGACTCGTGCAACTGTACTTGCAAACTGTTGACAAAGGAATGCTCCTCAAGTCTCTGCATTTCCCTTCCTTAAGAGAGAAAAAACAAACAGGTCAGTTGTTGTCAAATTCATCTCCAGGATAGCCCCAGTTCACATCAGGAACGGATTTTGCCTTTATTTATTGTTTTGATCTTGCTCTAAACTTAATAGTGAGATGTGGTTCCACATACAGCCCCTCTGAGGGACTTCTGATTTAGAAAAGCACTGAAATATGTATGTAAGTCAATTAAGTGCTTCTCTAGCAGGGACCTTATGAGATGTCTGTTCAGAGTTCAAGTTCTGGAGTTTTTCCTTGCTGAATCCTAGACCTCACTCCGTTGCCAAGCCACATCCTGTGTGTGTCTGTTTTCACCTGCAGAGGAGGTGGCTTTTGAGAATGCCAAAGGTAACTTTGGTATTTTCCAGTTGCCAGTAGGATAGTGGTAGATTCCAGTTTTTTTCCTCTGAATAATAAAGCAGTCTAACTAGATTTAAGGCAGGTAAATGTCTGTAATGCATGATAAGGTGTGTAAAGTGATGGAACCAGGTTTGGATAGATTTTTGTGCATCTAAAGCTGCAGGCACATCTCATTTGGACACCATAGGTATCTAGTTGTATCTGTGACTTCCCTACTGGGGAAGAAAAAACCCCAACACTTGAGTCTCAGAAAAAGTCCTGAGTCTTTATCACACCGGTTTACAATATACACAACATATGGACTATATGAGGGAGCAGATAAATCTGGAAGAAAATCTTTCATACGTTATAAAAATGCAGGCCACACCTTGTTAGAATAGTGCTGCCTAATGGATTAACCTGGAGCATGTGATAAATCTTTCAAGTAAGATGGAAGCAAATCATTTCTGTGTGCTTGTTCCAACATGCTGCTTCTCATCTGGCTCTTTTGGTTTTGTTTAGCAGAGATGACATGACACAAGAATACGGAATAAGGCAAACCTAGAAAGAAAATAACATAAGAGCTGATGAAATTATTTCAAGCCAATTATTACTAACTTTGACAAGTGTATGATCTCCCAGCTCTGGATAATATCATGCATGGGGCACATCCACCCCCAGGTTGCCCAAGCCCACCTTGCTAAGGCAGTGGCAGCGTGTGCTGTGGTGATACAGGACTCTTCCACTCAAGCAGCCCAGAAGGTACCTTGGCTGCTGGCTCCTCCTGCCAGCTCCCTCCTTGTTGTGCAGGACAGAGGCATGGGTCAGCCAAGGGCACTGGCAGAAGTGCAGCACAGCATGCAGTTAAAATGACCATTGTTTTATGTTCCATTGATTTAGTTGCTGTAATGTAGCCAGCTGGTGTTGAAGGGAAACAGTATGATATACTACTTATGGTTTACACTTTCCTTTTTTTAATTTTAAGAGTAAGTACACTCTTCTGATAAGAAAAGAAGGAAACCAGACATTTTCAGTGTTTTATATAGGAAAGTTTTTAAATGTTGCAGTGAAAAGCCACAACAAATTAATTATGTTTCATTAAGTGATCAGCCAGAAGAGATTAGATATTTACTTGGTCTAAATTGCTTGCGGTGGCTACTACCAGTGATTTATTTACCCTGATTTAAGCCAAGGGATCTTCTGTTACCCATTACACCTACTAAATTCCTGATTCAGTTCTGGTGTCCTCAACATAAAAAGGACATGGAGCTGTTGGAACAAGTCCAGAGGAGGGCCATGAGGATGATCAGGGGACTGGAGCACCTCCCGTATGAAGAGAGGCTGAGAAAGTTGGGGCTGTTCAGCCCGGAGAAGGGAAGGCTGCGTGGAGACCTCATAGCAGCCTTCCAGTATCTGAAGGGGGCCTACAAGGATGCTGGGGATGGACTATCCCTCAGGGACTGTAGGGACAGGACAAGGGGTAACGGGTTCAAACTTAAACAGGGGAAGTTTATATTGGATCTAAGGAAGAAATTCTTTACTGAGAGGGTGGTGAGGCACTGGAATGGGTTGCCCAGGGAGGTTGTGAATGCTCCATCCTTGGTGGTGTTCAAGGCCAGGTTGGATGAGGCCTTGGGTGGCATGGTTTAGTGTGGGGTGTCCCTGCCCATGGCAGGGGGGTTGGAACTAGATGATCTTAAGGTCCTTTCCAACCCTAACTATTCTATGATTCTATGATTTCAGAGGCTGTGAGCTCTGCCTTTACTGTTGCCTTTTGCCTCTTTGAAGCACAGTGGCATTGATAGGTGAACAGGAGGGTTAGACCGACTCCCAAAAAGAGAATAGGTGAAAAATGGTCTTGATCCTCTTTATACAGCTTGTTGCAACTCTTTGAGGTGCTGCAGAAATGATGTTTGTGGGTGTAGACATTCCTTATAGTGCAAACCTGGCAGTTGGGTAGCTAGGACCCACTGGACCAGCATGCTCTTCATTGCACTGAGTAATAGTGTACGTGAGTCAGGGCACCAGTGCCTCAAGCTCTGAGAACAAAGAGATGGACTTTCCTGTGTGCTTGTGCTGGGCTTCATGCTGCATGGGCCTGACTTTTGATGAGCTCTGCTGTGTTCTCTGTGTATTTGCCATCAGTTGGTTTTGGAATTATTTGTGTTTTCAGTAATTTAGCATTAATGGCAGTCGAGAAGAGTCTCCTTCCTGTGTGATATTTCCACCCCTGCTGAGGTGTTTTGTGTGTGAGCTCCACCGCTCTGGGAGCCGAGTAGCCTTGTTCTCTCTCTGCCTGCTTATCAAGCTGGGGCTGGCTCTAGCAGGGCTTGCTGCTGTTGTTTCCTACAGGGGTTTGGCAATCTCTGGACTGATTTCTGAGGCCAGCTGAGGTGGTGAGGCCATTTGCCACCTCTCCTTTCATCCTGGGTAAGGGGATCAATGTTCCAGTGAGTGCTTTCGTCCCGGTTTCCCCAGCCCAAGTTGTGTCACAGGCCTTTGCAGGGATGAAAAGGAACGGTTGCATTTGTGAGAGGAAAGGGTTTTATGCAAGTGGAGTGAGCTCTGTCCTCTCTTACTTATCCTTGAATTCTAAATATCTCTGTGTGAAGACTTTCACCTAGCTCACAGTGGTTCTCCACCCAGATGTGGGACCATGGAGGAGCACATGCCTGCTTAAGTGTGAAGTGTCTCAGACTGCTAGGCACCAAATAATTTCAGAGTGGGAGATGTTTGACTGTTACTTCTCTCTTTTGAGACTGCTGTGGTTTGGTTTTAACTGTGGTTCTTTCCACTTGCCACTTGGATGTCCGTTTTGTTCCTCTGCATGTTCAGTTGCTGAAATCTCATGTTTGAGCAATTTTGTCTGTGGGCCTCCACATGATGGAGAAGGCTGCTGCAGCCTTGATGCTGATGCACTGGCAAGGTTAAGGACCTCATTCTGTTTGCTGGTGTCTCTCACTAATAGCTGTAGAGCCAAGGAGCTCTTTGTAAAACACAGGCATAAGGGGACATGGTTCTCAAGCCAGAAAGTGTGTTGGATCCTAAGGATCCAATACAGTAAAACACAAAAGGACAACTGTACCGGCTGGGTTGGTCTCTGCTGCTGTTCATCCAAACTGGAGGAAATGGTGCAGTTAAGCAGCATGACCAGAAGTGTAGCATGTGCTGGTAGTGAGACTCTCCTAGGTAAATGTTATTGCCCTCTGTGAAATCCCTCTGCTAGTTAGCTGCATGGTGAAAATTCATCTGCTAATCAGTGAAGCTCCCTGAGGGCATAAGTATTGGTGGGTGAATCAAGTGGTGGTACCACTGCCTCTTGACCAGGGTGGACTGCAATGCTGGAGGTCTGGTGGGCTTTGTTTTGCTGGGGAGATAAAAGATAACAAAATTCCAATAACAAACCCCACTGCCCCCTTGTTCCCTTGTGCTTATTTTCCCAAATGCTGTAGAGGCCAACAAATGCCAGGCCTTGCTTCCTACCCAGAAAGCTGCTTATGTTTCTCCTGGCTGAGCTGTGGGTGTTGCTGTGCCTGTTCTCTTCTACTGCTGTGGGGTGATTCAGTGCTGTTTTTCCTGTCCCCCTGCCACTGCTGTGAGGTGTCTGGGGCACATCTATGGGAGAGCTGGTGGCAGATGCCCTTGCTAAGAGCTGGCTCCTGCATGTATACTTCCAGCCAGGCTGCTGCATAGCAAGGACAGGCCTGTTTTTGTGCAGCCCTCCTCCCAGCCTGCATGCATCTGGCCTGCATTTTGGATGCTCTGTTTGTTATTATTTCAGTCCCTTTACTCCAAAGGGGTGCTCTTATGTTTATTGAGACCAAAAGGTGGTTGACTGAAATCAGGTATATAGAGTAGGGGATCTAAAGTACTCCTTTAGCATAGCCCACGGTAGCCAGGGCACATGGCATAATCTCTGATCACATTGATGCTGCAGCTGCCTCAACCATGCTTCTGGGAGGTTTCATGTTCTTCACAGCATATCAAAGTATTTGGTCAATAGCTTAAGTGTGAAATGAGCCTAATTCCTCACATGGCAGTAAAAGAGCTTTTCAAAGATCCTTTTTGTCATTAGCTTCTTACAAAGCCATCTTCATGTGACTGAGAATCTGATTCAACAGCTTTGTATGATGCCCTGAGGACTAAAATTAACTTGCGTAGGACACCAACAAACCAAAATGTCCCTCTGTGTAAAGGCTGGGCATGGCAGAGGAGCTGGGGCAGTGGGAAAGATGCCATCAGTATGAGAAAGCTCTGAGCTAGGGGAGATGGTGTTTAACTCTACCCATCTGGAGCATACAGAGACCTTGTGCATTTGCAGTCTGATAAACTTGAAAGGGAGATTTCAAACAGGGTAATTGCACATCTTGGTAACGGTGGTGCTTGGCAGCATGTTGTAACAGTGGTTGACAAAGAAATGGAGGAAACTGCACCACAATGCTTGAAACAAAACGTGTGTATATTTTCTAGCAGGGCCAGGCTCTGGGCAGTTGTAGCCAGCAAGGTCAGGCTAAGGATTTGTGGGGTGGTGCTGGAGCAATTGGATTCCTCTGTGGGAATTCCTCGAACACCTTGAAGTGGTAATATGACTTGAATATGACTTGGGATACACGCTGCAGTCCTGAGGAAGGAAAACCTAGGCTGAACTCACTGGGACGCATGGAGCTTAAGAGAGTGCTGGACTTTCAATAATAGCTGGGGAGGGTGGTATGAACAGCACTGGGGGGGGGGGAGTAGGTATGATGGCTCAGAAACCTCCAGGTATGAGGCATATTAACTGTAACATATCTGAAGAGTTACTTTGACAGGGGGATACCTCAAAGTAGCCTTTCTGGATGTGGAGTTGCATTAGGAGACTCTGTGCTGCTGTGACGTTGTGGCCTGAGCTGAACTATCTTACAAGTACAGAAAAGTGTCTTCCTAGGGGCTCCTCTAAAATAATCTTAGTTCCTGAACCTGTGGTATATTACTGTGAAGTGTCTTGCCCTTCGGCAGTGCTGGTTTAACTGACATAATGTTGAAAGTAACCTCTAACTCCCCTTTTGGGGGCTGTGATGTTCCTGCAGCTCCCAACTGTTATGAGATTGATTTCAGTGAAAGCTTAGTGTCTAAGTAGTTTTAAGGGTTAGTTTCCTGCAGGGATTCACAGCAAACCTGTAGGTAAGCATGTCTGGAGGAGTTTGTTGGCGACTGTGGTGGTCCTTCATGACCAGGAAAGCTCCAGCTCCCCTGAATTTCAAGCAAGGTTGGGAGACAATCCATTAAAGGTTGGTGTACATGTGGATCAGTGTGAGGCTTGCTCATTTCTGATGCTCTGGGCTATATCTGTTGACTGTTCAGAGTACAAGAGCCCCAGGTGTCAGGTGGTGTTGTCTATCTGATAAAGAGATTCACTTGTGGAAAAAGACTCAGCAAATGTTACTCTTATACATCTTGAGTCCTGCCTGGGATGTGTTGCAGATTCAAAGACGATTATTTTAAGAGAAGTTGTCAAAGAGCATTGCTATGAATTTACAGTCCAACAGTCCCAAAGAATAGTTCTGTTCCGTACAAGTGTCTCTCAAATGAGTTTGGCCCTAAGTTGTCCAGGAAACAAGCATGTCACTAAGATTATTCTATGTTGTGGGGTTTTTTTTTTTCTTCTATACTTATTTGGTAAATATGGAAAAGAACCTCTTTTCATGCTCCTATTCCTCCTGAAAGGCACCCAAAAATGCCCATTGACTCCCAGAATGAAACTGTTGGACAGAAGGAATATCTGTAAGTTATTGAATGTTGCTGAAGTGCTTGTGTTCTAGTACCCTCCCTTCCTCCCCCAGTTCCCATAACAAGCTCTGCAACTGCCAAAGCCACACCTGACAGATTTTTAGCAGGAGAGAGTAGATTCACACAGGGAATTAACACTTGAGGTGGCGAAGGACCTAAGAATTGGAAACTGAAGCAACTTGAACCAGTCGAACTACCTCTCTGTTGCTTTCAAGCCTTCTAGTTCTCTGCTTAGATATGTGCTTTTTACTAGAACTCTTTCTAATCAGCTGGGGCAAAAGAAGTAGCAGTCAAGAGGGCAGTTCCCTTCCTTTGGAACAGTGCCAGCATTTCCAAAAACTGATGTCTGCTGGAAGCCAGGGAAACGGTGCTGAAGTTCTTGCAGAAAGCAGGCCTAGCATTAGATGCCGAATACTTCAGAGGATGTGTTCTGAAGCAATAAGCTTAGTAATTTCTTCTTATGACATTTCTGGGTCTCGTCAGGGCAGGAATGTATGGACTCATTAAATTACTCACCAGTGATCCTCAGCCCTTTAACTATCATGTGGGTGAGCTGCAGATGCAGGAATGCATGTGCGTGCACACAGTTTTGGTGTGCATTGCAGCACTTACAGCTGGCTTTCTTCCTGTGGTGAAAGCCTTCACGCACACTTCTGGGATCTGAGCACAAGGTGTACAACCCTGCAAAGTAAACACATCCACCTAGAAGTTTTATTTTCCCAAATCACTCCTTTAGCTAATGTTTCAAAGATCTGTACGCACCAGGTCTGGCGCAAACCAAATATTTCCACTCTCTTGGACTCGAGTCAATATTTGCCCAAGGTATTAAAAGATGGTCATGAAGTTCTTACTAGAGGGAAAAGTGCTGTCACTGAGGGTTGGTCTTGGTCTTGCATGGGAGCAAAGGGATACAGAGCTTTGCGATAGGTGGTCTCTGACGCTGGTGGTCCTGTATGCTTGGTGCTGGTGACAGTTTCAGATGTCCCCCTTAATGATTGGCCCCTGTGCACTTGTGCAGACAGGGCCTGACCCATCACTGGTGCTGCTCCTTCTCCAACGCACTGGGCATTCCCCTGGGGCAGCCAGACGTGGTGGAGATGTTTGCAGCAGAGGGCTCCTTGCTGGAGTGAAAGCAGTGAATAAATCAGTGCATTCTGCCACACTAGTGCTCCTGTTCCAGATTTTTCCACCAAACTGTTTATTTTGTGTGACTTGTGGGTTCTTGGTGCCACTACAGCCCCTGCGTAGGCTGACAGACATGCCATACTTGCAGTTGAATTGTGGAAGTTGGCCTAATTCAGAGCTGAATCAATCCTAGAGATGGTATTAAAATCTGACTTGCCTTTTGGTCAATTGAGACTCCCATGGGTAAACAAAGGTCGAATCGTTAGTTTCATTTTTGGTATTTGCATAGTTCTGTATATAGGCAAACTCCCACTGTCCCAGGAGCATTTAGGAGCTGACTCACGTGTGACTGATTTGCCTTACTCTAACTGAAATCAAAGAGCAGGATTCTGGCTGTCGGATGACTTACATTTAATTTGTCATATTTAGGGTAGATGCAAGTGGTCTGTGCTCTGAACTGAACTGGTTTGTGGCTTCGTAACACCGACAACAGTACGTGGACTGCATCTAACAAATATAGCAAGAGTCCCACTGGTGCTGTCAGAGTGTTTCTGCATGCTAAATTCTGCACCAATCGGTGTACTGGAGGAAAATGGTTTTTTCCTGATCACTGCTGACTATTGGAAATGTCAGGTCGTGGCTGTTACTCTGTATCTCCAGTACTTCTGCTGCGGTTCTGCTTGGCTCAGCAAATTTTGGGTTTGTGCTTATTGCAGCATCTGTTTTTCAGTCTGCTCTTCCTCAAGGCCAGGAATTAGCGTAACACTAAGGGCTACTCTTAAACCTTACTGGAGAAAGAACTCGCGCTCAGTAGCTGCACACTAGCTTGTGGTCAGCCTGAAATTCATTGTGTTAAACTCAAGTGGCATGGTTAAAGCTATAACAAAATGGTTAATCCTCAGAAACCTGGGTGAACGACAAACCCATTCCTGGTCAGTAACCAACTTCAGCAGAGAGGTGGTTACTGTATGACAGGAGCCTCTTTGTGGTGGGATTATACCTTGGCTAAATACTCTATGGTTTTGGTGTGCTGGTTGGCCCAGTTAGCAGAAAGCACACAGCAGGGTTTGACGGGTCCTCTCTTCTTTTATATAGGGTATTAATTTGAAATGCCTTTTTTGCATTTCTGTTGCATTTAAAAAGCAGAATTTTTCAGTGCTGTTTTTTCTTGTGGGTGATTTAGCAGTCATTAGATGCTAAGAGAAGTTTTTTTTCTGGTGATTACTGTATGCTATGACTATAGGAAACACTGCGTGTTTAGAAGTTGTCTAACAGTTGGCATTATGGTACTCATTTGCCTATAACTGTCAGATTAATAAAGTAGGGTGAACTCTCTTATATGTCAGTGCTTGAACTTTAATGTTGCTGTTTGCTTGGGTTACAGGCAGTCACTGTGGTTCAGCAGTTTCTGAGAACAAGGTCTTGGGGAAATGTTACTTTGGCTCTGTGTCCTCTTTATGAAGCTGCAGTTCCCCCTCATGGCATGCTGGGTGGGATGTCTTCCCTTTTCTCCACACTCCTTTTTGGAGGGTCCCTGCAGAACTGCTTTGTTCCAAGGTGGGAAAAGCACCTGGAAGAGTTCATCCCTCTCGAGCTGCTGCTCTGAGATCTTTGTTCCTTCACCTCAGGGTGTGTGACAGGGAAATGGGACCTATGCCTGGGGAGACTAGGGAGCATGGAGTTTCCTCAGTGACCTCTGCATGATGCTTGTACCTGCATGCCTGTGAGCAGTGTCTGGATGACAGTTCTGGATTTGCTGCAGTCTCTTCCTAGAGCAGAGCAGTGACTCTCAGCTGGGTGCCAGGAAATCACTCTGCAGCTGGCTTCAGATGGTGGCTTGACACTGGCACACAGATCAGATGTCTTGTGACTCCTGTGTTGGTGATGGGTAACAATTTGGTACCTCTGCTGTTCTTTCATTGCTCCAGGGATATTTGAATCAGGCTGTTTAGTATCAGAGTTCTACTTCTGTCCAACCTGCAGGATCTACTGCAAGCTGTGAACCCCCAGTTTATACAGGTTTGGTGGAGGCTTTCAAGGTCTCTGCAGCTAAATTCCATTAAGGTGATTCCTTGCATCCATGGGGCAGAAGTGAGAGCAGGCAGGCTACCACTAGGGTCCCTTTCCTCCTTCCACAGCCTCAGGACACCAAGTGAGAAGGTTAGGACAAACCTGTTCAACTAGCAGACATGCTTTTAGTGAGAGAATCATCCAGTTGAAGGATGTCTATTTTAGACGTTTGGACTGAATTATTGCACCAGCCCTTTCAGAACTGGAAAGTTTGATTAAGAAGTGGTGCCAACACCTACAGACAGTGTTTCTGTGATGTTAATGACACTGAAGATGTGCTCTATCTACCCTATATTGCAGACGTAACAAATACGCAGCAGCAATAAGTTAGATAAACACATAACTAGGAGTTTGTTGAACTGAGTGTTTCAGAGAGAAATACTGCTTTCTAGAAGTAAGCATCTCTGAACTATTACCTAAATCTAAAGAGAGAAGTGATTTCTCAGTGCAGTCATGAATTATGCTGTTGTGAACAGAGTGTTATGCCCTGTCTCAATCTGTTTCATTCTTAGAGGCATGTTTTGCATAAACTAGCACGGAAGTCACACTAGTTAAAAAATAAATCTTAATCACTAAATGACTACCCTTTATGTAGGACCTCATCACAACCCTACATATTGATAGGAATATCGTTCTGCCAGTCCATTAGAAGTTTGAGGACATTTTCTTATGCCTGCACTCGCAATTGCACCTACATGTGGTTTCAGGAAGCCTAACGTAACAGTCAGATTAAGTGCTTTCTTGCCTATGGCTATTTTACTGGAAGTCCTGGTAATGAAGACCCCAGAATAAGCATTTGTGTCAAAAAAGCATGTTTTCAGTGCTTCTACCCTGGAAAGAGATGAAGTAAGCATCTGTGTTTCTCTTCTATTATTGATTATTTATTGTAGCTCTCACTAGAGGATAGAGGACTAAGCTATTCTGTCTCAAAATGTCAAACCTCAACCTTTGTGCAAACTTTCTGAAGCTCAGCAAGCTGTGTGAAAATGGGCCTCTGTGATTGAATAACGTTCATGTGGCAATAGTGAACTCCCACACAATACTGTATTTCCCCATCTGCAACGTGGTCTGGCTCAGCAATGGTTTTACAGGTCTGTGACGGGTGTGCAGATTTTTTGGTGTTTCTATTTATAATAACAACTGTACTTGAAACATCTGTATAGAGATAAGTAGTATGTAACACTGATATGTAGATGCAGGTGCAGAAAACATAATTAATGCCTTTGTGCTGAGTTGTCCAGGTTGACTTTATACCCCAGTATCCATCATTGCTTTCAGTGGCAGATTCTCATCCTACCACAAGCAAAAGCAAGCTTGCTTGCTTTTCTCCCAGCTGGGTTTTCTTGCATCTTAATGATTGTATTAAACACATTCTGTGACTGTGTGGTTCAGCTCACTCTGCAGTGCTGACCTACCCTCCTCACCACCCTACAGCTCTCCACGCTCTCATGTTCTCTGCCAGTTCTACTGGTACACATTTCTAGCATTGCAGCTTCTTTCCTGCATCCCTTTCTCCTCCTCACTGGGAGCTCATCTGTTGCTCCCTCCTTACCTACCAAACCCCTGCTGAAGAGACCAAAGATTGTCAATTTACCTAGTTTGTAAGAACAGTTTTCATGTGCTCAACCCCTTCTTCCTTAGTGGTCTCAAATTAACCCAAATCCACTGTCAGACTACTTGGCTTAGTCTTCCTTGGACCATCTCTCATGCCCTCTTTCATCTTTTACTGCTGGAAACACACTGAAGTTCATTGCTGCTTTCAAACTGCAGTTTTGCAGGGCTCTTAAAAACTAACATTGATTGGTTTTTAAGTCCAGTCCACACACGGTGTCACAGGAAAGGACCTGGTTTCTTTCCTCCCATAGCCTGGTTTCTTTCTCCCATAGCCTAGAATAGTCCACTGTAAGAGAGTGATCATGTTGTCTTCTCTCTGAAGTCAGTTTAAAGCCCCTGGGCTAACCCAGTGAGTTTATTGTTAGGTGGCTGCAGTGAGCAGCACTGAGGCAGAGGATCTCAAACTCTGTCTCCATGGTTCTCTTGTCCTGTGCTTGCCAAACATCTCCTGTGCAGCTCTCTCCCAACCATCAGCTCCCCCATAAATCCGTAGCTTCATCTTGTCTTCTTCAATGGGCAGAAAATTTATAAATAGGCAAGAAGATAAATGAAGTGGCCCAGATTGCTCAAAGACCTCAGCATTCACAACTGAGGCCAGAGCAAATGGCCTGCTTGTAGTCTCTCTTTGTTTTAAGGTTTCTGGCCTCAACATACTTGACCATGTTGAAAATTGAATCTTGTTTTGTTGCAGTGGGCGCATCTACGGATATGACCCAAATCTGGTGGTGCATATGCATGGAAAATCTGACCCAATTCAGCTGTAACATTTCTGTTTGGTGTGGGGCCAAGTTGATAGTATCAGCGAAATAAAGGCAAAGCAAATGATACAGAAAAATATCCTTGTTGAACTTCTAATTGTTCTTTCAGCTCTGGGTAGGGTTAGGCAAAGAGTAAGGGAGGTATTACAGCATGTATCACTGAGAAGAAAATAAATATATTTTGAATTTCAAGTGCATGTTCTTGCAGAAAGGGATGTTCCTTTGCTAATTGGTGGGATGTCTGCTACCAGTTTTGGTGAAAGCCATGTTAGACCCCAGGCCATAAGGGTACCAGGAGCTTAGATTCTACTTCTGGCTCTGCATCTGTCATAGTCTATGTGCCAGGATGAGTTGCTACGCTTCCCTTTCACTTTTCTTTTCTCTGAAAAGGGGTTACCTACCTTTGGAAAATGCTTTGAAATTGATGATGAAATTGCTGTTTGATAATCCTCTTGAAAGTCCTCACCTCCATGCATCTAAATGTGCCCCAAGACAAAAAATTAGCACTAAAAATCAGCATGATCCTGTGTTAATTGCTCCTTAGTTTGATCCGTCATCAGTAGTGAAATTTGTAATCTTATGGAACCAGACAACTTCATACAGAAATTAGTTAAAAGTAGGAATGCATCTTTCCTTTCAGCAATAACATCTTCCCTGAAGTTGCATTATGAATGATAATGGCTTTACAGGGGCTACTATATGGGGATTCTTGTATAGAAAGAAATTCTGAACAAAGCTATGACTGCTCCTCAGCACATCAGTTTTAAAAATAAATACTGGACTTTCTACTAAGGAGAAAATGCATTTGCATGTTCAGAGTCTAATTACAATAAGCAATTTGGGAAGACAAGTGAAAATCTACATTTGAACTTGATTTTTTTTCCCCTTTCCTATGTTTAGAAATGTTGAAGTGAAACACCCTGACAATTCAGACACCTTTTTCAAGTTGAGAAATTAATCAAAACCAACCTTTTCCTGCAGAAGTTTCATTTTCAGCCAAGTAGGCCTCTTCTGATTAAAGAAGTTGCATAAAAATTCTTAATCATCTCTGCACAGGAGCACTGCTGTAGCTGCTGGGTGATTCATACCTGTTTTGCAGACCAGTTTCATAATAACCTATAGGTGCTGTTGTAAGAATCATTACATGAGTATCTTTGTCCATTCATCAACAATTGTGTGGCCCTGGGGCAGTGTCCTTCCGGCTTTAGAGAGGCTGCTTGTGTGAAAGGGCACCAAACCAATGGCACATAAACCTCTCTCAAGGAGCAAGGGGAGGGATGGCCTGTTTAGCATCCTGTGCTGGGCACTGGAGCCGTGCCTGCAGCAGGTCAGTGTGTGGACAAGAGGGTGGCTGGGCAGTGCTGTTTTTTCGCCTTCCTCCTGCAGGGTGCAGGGAGCCAGCTCGAGGGCTGGGAATTCCAGGGATCTCATGCCATGGAAACTGTTGGGTGGGATCTTTACAGGGTGGACAGGGAGAAGGGGTGAGGACGAGTGGAATTAGAGAAGGGGGGGAAGTGGAAGAGGAATGGCCAAGCACTGTGATAGGAAGAATAGGAAAGATTTTGCAGAACTGGGAAGAGACAGGAACAGAGTAGATATGTAAAAGAAGGTGTCTGTAACTCTGGCTCTGATACCCAGCTGTGAATTTTCAGTGAAAGGCTTTCAGTACTAGGTATACAGAAACCTTGATGGATATTACCGTGAAATAATGGATTTGGTATATCTAGAAGCCTGTGGCTCTTGGAAATTGTACTTTGCTGGCTTTTGGGCTGCAAGAGCAGATACTCTTGGCTAACCTGCAGGGAACTTCCTTCCTCTGTTTGTAAAGGAAATAAGGATGTGAAGATATGTATCTGTGCTGTTGTGCTCCCCCCTCCTGCTGACACACATGCTGCTTAGTACTGGTGACTTTCTCAGCTTTGCTTCAGGCATCATCTCTCTTGGATTCAAGGTTATCAGATAGAGAACTAGGAAAAAAGAAATCTAGCATTTGACTTGAACCCTTAAAATATAAATTATGTAACCCAGAATCCAGCATTATTCTTTCACAGACCTTTATAGATCAGCAGTCAAGTACCAAAACTGGAGGTCAGTGTTTTACCTTTGAATCATAAGATTAAAAATGGATGTTTCTTTCAGTGAAACAATATCTTACAGTTACATATTGACAGAGAGCTTTCAAGGCAGCTAAATACATGTTTGTAGCTATGCTATTAACTATTTTTAATGCTATGACAGATTTTGAACTGTAGAGATGAGGTGACAGCATGCTGCAAAGTGTGAAGTGTGCTTGACAATGTAATTAAGAAACTTGCTAGCTGGTCTACTAAGTTTCAGTGTGAAAATGACCCTTTCTACTGCTTCTACGTGTCATTCTTTGCAGGGCACTACCATAAGGCCTTCTACGTAACTCGTAGCATTACTGACAAGTTGAATTAGAAACATGTGGCACTTTAGCACTTGAGCATTGTGGACCAAATCTTGTCCCACATCAGCCCCTGCAGTGGAGGGTGGGATAGCTTGTGGATAGGAGCTACAGAATGATCTGAGGGTCCTACTATAGTCTGTCCATGAAGACCTGGACAAAACCACTTTGCTCCCCTGTGCTCAAATAGCCTTCTGTAATGTAGGGACCTGATACAGCAAAGCAGTAGCTGTGGGCCTGCTTGCTTCTTCCAGGAGCTTTACTCTGCTCCTGTCCAGCTCTCTGGTGTGCTCTCAGCAAGCAATGCATGGCAGCTGTGATGCAGAGAGGCTCCATGGTGCACACAAACCACGTGTTCCCAGTGAAGAGGCCTCACTTACCCTACTGTGTAACTCAGCTAGCACAGGAACACCCATGCTGCTTTTTGGCACCCAAGGAGACCCATCTCTGTCCTGTAGCAAGGCTCCCGTCCAGCTCAAAGAAAGACAAAACTCAACAAGAAAATGAAAAGCATTGTTCCAGTTAATCGCTTTCCGAGACAGCCTCTGCTTATACAGTAAGGGAGCATAACCCCTAAAAGCATCAAATGGCATTTGTGTTCTTAAGAACCAGTGCCTGCACTGAGCTGAAAAAGTTTCAGATTCATTCTTTGGAAACAACTTGTGTGATTTCTTCTGTTTTCCTTCAAGCGTGATTCTGTTTTTCTTCAGCGCTGCTTGGGGTGTGTGGTTTGACACTCAGCTTGTCAGTTTAGTGTTTTGAGATTGGGAGTTTTTTGAAGAGGGCACATCTGTGGTTATAGAAGAAAAACAAGAAGCATCAGATGTTCAGCGTACAAAAAAGCAGAGCTTGTGAGGATCTTAGAAATGAATAGTTAGCAGGCATGACGTTTTTGACTCGGAGCTGGTGAGGGCTAATGCAGTATCTATGAAATCACTTACTTTAACTTGGTTTCAAATGCCCTCTGGAGACATTACCTTGATAAGGAAGCAACACGTTAGCTATATTTCTAGTTGTGAAATTTTATAACAAGCTAAGGAACTTAAGAAGCAAAAATATTCACTAAAATAAAACAAAAGCCAAGTGGGAGCCCACGGTTCAGAAAAAAAGAGTGTATTCATAAAAATCTTTAGAGGGCTTCTCCTCAAAAACAAGGGACTGTGATTCCTGAACAAGGTGTCTAAGTACCAAGACATCAGTTTGTATCAACAGGAGCTTTGTCATCGGAGCCCTTTTGAGAGCAGAAGAGAGCTTCATTCCTCTGTTACTCTTTTAAACTATTTGATACTGCAGCAAGAACCTGGGAATAGTTAAGGCTGATGGATGTTTAACTAGAAGTCTTTTTTGCAAGGACTAAAAGGTAGTGTAGGCTTAGGCAAGTTTGTATGCAAAAGTGAACTGGGTGTAAAACTTGCTCAGAACTCTGCAGGCAATGGGGTTTACAGCAGTGTCTGCCTTTGTTAGAACACAGGGATTATTCCAGCTGAACCAACCGCATTGTTAGCAAAAGGCCTTAATATTTTCCAACTTTATTTGTATATTTCTCTCCTGTACTGATACAATTGACCCTCTCTTTTCTGGCTATGCAGGTAAATAGACTATACCAATAAGCTTTGCTTATGCCATCTCAGTGAAGTATGTTTAATGTTTACACGGTTGTTCCTGCTTCAAGACTGTCCTCAGTTTGAAACACCCAGGTTTGGGGTATTTTGCACAAGAAGTTACCTTCTAACACGGAATTCCTCAGTGGCATTTTAACATGTCAACTGCCACAGTAATATACCTGTGCCTTGAACTACAGCCAGCCTTGCTGAATCAGTTCTAGCCACACATTTGTAGCCATTTATTCTATTTATTAAATTAACAAATGGGAAGTGTCTGTGAAAGGCTTTCTCCTGCCTGTGACTAGAGCTTGTAATAGAGTTGTTTACGGAAAATCCTGCTCAGTGGCAAATCCTGATTAGGAAATGTTATCTTTTTTTGCATTATAGGTGATAGACATGCCTAACATATGGTTGCTATAAAATACCTTAGATGAGTCAGATCTTAGCTGGCAGCTGTAAGCAGAGTTCTTCTGCCTTCTTAGATAATACTACCAATTATGATCTTATTTTGTGACTTAACTACTGTACTGTTAAATTATATTAACCTGATTTGTAGACACTCCTATTTGAGTAGGACATAAAGGCAAGATTTATGATGTAAATCCTGATCTAAGTGTTTGCAGCTTATTAAAGCTGCATCCAAAGTCCTTCAAACTCTCTGTAGTGATGACTAATTCTAACCAAACTGTAGGACTCTCTAACCAAATTGTAGGCAGCTGCTGCTCTCCCACTATGTGTTCAGATGAGTTACATACCCCATGAAATTTAAGAGGCTAAAAAGCGCCAGAAATGGCACTGATTTGATGTGGCTTGCTATGATGCAGGATGTACCAGTCAGTAGTGTCACTGGCTTTGCTTTCTGATCTTTGCATGCAGCTTCTGTGTGTAGCCAAAGCCTGCAAAAATGTACTAAAGATTTTGCCTTTAAAGTACAGGCTGCCGAAGCATTCTGGGGACTGACTTCTAAGGAGGGAGTTTGCATAGTGGAGACATGCAGCTGCCTTATGATCACCCATGTGTCAACTCTAGTTTGTTCTCAGAGAAGGGATGTGTTAGGGAGCTGTTGTCTTGGGGTAACTGCAGGACAGTACAGTAAAACCAGCAAACAGGTGGACATCTGAGGTGTTACAGGGGGCACACTTACTGCAGTATTATGACTGATAAGCCTTCCTCTGTCTACGACTTAACTCTGCACATGCAACTGTGGTTCACAGATCTTGGAAACACTGGTCAGAAAGTTGGTGCCCTGTGTTCTTGGCCTTTCCAGCCCTGCCACGACTGTTATTGCTGCCCCAAATGTGATGCTGTATTGAGGAGACTATGCTGAGAAAGTTACTTATCTCACAATATTGCCCATTTTCCAGGGCAAGAACAGTTTAAAAAGGCTTGTGCTTGTTTCTCACCTTTCTTCTTGTGAATTATTACTCTTTTTGGATAGTCTTGTCTACTTTTGCAGAACTCCAGGTTGCCTTATGCCTTGCTCTACAGCTGCAGGCAACTAAGGAGGGATGACTAACATTGATCACACATATCCAGACTAGTCACTGAGGTAAATACATGCTTTCACTTGCTTTTTTGAAACCAGAATGCTCACGATTGCTACTTGAAGATGCAGGTTTCCAGCTCTCCCTCTCCACCTCACCAAATCCTGTTTAGCACCACAAATGCCACAGTTCATGTTCTACAGCATCTTTCAGGCAGCCCTTCTCCCACCGCACTGAGTCTGCAGAGAAGTGGTTCTAAGAGTCACAAAAGGCAAGCTCAGAGGAGGAAAAGTCTTTAGCAATATTACTTTCTGTGTTTGCTAATGGCAGTCACACCTACTTCCTCTGGCTCTAATCAGAGGATGCCTGGCTGTCAGGTGGTAGAGATATGCAGCTGAGAAACAGAGGCCTTTATAGGTGCCTAGCCCTGACTTGTGTACCACCTGCTGCTTATGGAAACTTAAGACTTGCCAAAGAGAGGCTCATTCTGGATTTTCAATATTTAATGCTCATTGGAAATGACAGTTCAGCTTTAATCTGCTACACCAGTGAGATCAAGGCAATCCCCACCCGCTGTACTGGGTGTTTGTAGGCAATTGCAGAAATACAGCGGAAGTATGGAAAGCTTAGAGGTATCCTGGATGTACTTTCAACACACTGGCAGTATGTCTTTTTCCTAAGGACTGTCACTCACTTTAATTCTTTTGGTTTTAACTCTTATAGGTGAAGCAAAATAGAAGTGTGAAGTAGCAGCTGTCAAAATAATGGAACAGCAGGATCAGATTGTTTAGAAACTTCCCACTTTGCAGGTCCTCATTCAGTTCTGTGCCACACTTTATTACTAAATAAACTACCCCAGGCAGAGCCAGACTACCATGGTCAAAGTTCTCAGATCACTTTGCTTGCTTTCTGCTAACAGGGAATAGGGGCAGAGGCATTAACACCACCCGCTTCCAACACTGGGCTAAGGTATGAGTTGGAGAAACTAAACCAAAGAGCATCAGTCCTTTGTGAAGTGGAGACATTGGATGTCTAAATTTAAAGGTGTGAATACTGGCTTCCCCTTCTCTCCTCCTTTTTCTTCTCTCTGATGTGTTAGACTATTTCTCTCCAGCAGTTAAAGGTCAGCTGAGACTTAATGTCCAACTCAGCTGCTCATCCCTGCTCGCATTTTGTAGAGCTTTGATTCTCTAAAACCAGGCAGAGAATAGGGTAGGACATGCAGGTTCAACACAAAGATTCACAGGATGGCTGTTCCCCCCCCTCCCCCCCCGGCCCAACAGATGCTTCTGACTTGCTTTTAAACTACAGGTCAATCTTCTGTGTGTTGTGTGGACACAGCCTTTGAGGCCTCAGATGTATCTCATATACGTACCACGCTCGTTGTTGTTCCCTGTATCACTCTTTAAAGACAGGGTAGATGTAACGTTCCAGTTCTGGGTTTAGACAGCAGCACAGCCATGTCAGTTATGCTGCTCTAGATTTACTAAGGCACTTGTTTGTTTTTTATAGACTTCAATGAAATAAATCAAGTTTTCTTCGACTTGTTTTAATGTAGAATTTTTGCATTACTATATGTAAGCATAACATGCTTTGCAAACTTTAAAGATGAAGATACTTCAAATACTTGATAATTTACAGGTTATATTATGACTTAACCGTTACTTCAGGAAAGTGGGCATGAAGTGAACCACTCTGAATCCCCTTATTTCTTTCAGCACCCTAGAAAAATCAGCAAGCTTGGTCAATGGGCACAAAGGATCAACCAGCAGCAGTGGAGGGCTCTGTGCTAGGAAATACAGCATTACAGAGTGCAGCACTTACACTGACAGTAGTTACAGGACTGTGAACTGAACTTTGATGTGAAAATAGACACAAAAGCTTTTCCTCCATCCTCTTTGGCCAGCACATAGACTGCTTTGAATAACTCTCACCAGTTTTACTTTCTCTGTATATGCAGTTTTAGTAACACTGTTCTCTTCCTGAGATTACCTCTTTACCCTTACAGAAAATTGGGTAAGAAATCCGTATGTGCACTATGCAGGTATATGTCACGTATTGCTCCTTTGATGAAAAGAAGCTGTAACAGCATGAAGCAGGCTTTGCTTTAAGCTGTTCTTCTCTTCTTTAATATATCAATGATATACAACCTGCCTGAAAACTTAACCAAAATGAGAAGGGAAAAGCAAAGCAGTGAGCTAAGAAAGGGCAAGTCTGTTAAAAGACAGATAGTTGTGGCAGAAATTAGCTTTAAGCTCAACTAAGGTCTGGATTTGAACACTTCTAACCAGTTAAGCTGTTACAAAATATGCTTATAAGAAAACTACACAGATGAACTTAATTTCTGGTGCTTGAGTTGTGTTCTTGGTATAACCAGTTAATGTTGATAGTACAAAGCATCCTTTTGAGATGAGGCTACAGCCTTCCTCCTCCTCAAAAATAATGGGTGTATGTATACTTCCTGCATTTATTTATGTGTTTTATATACATCTAAGGGAGATAAAACATTAAAGGTAAGTGAAGGATATCCCTTCAGGGCATTTCCAGCGTATTACAGAATGGGAGGAGAAAGGTTATTCTGTTCTCTTAGGGCAACAAAAAACAAAAAGAGTGAATCCTATTGAAGAGGTCATTTGGCCTGTGAACTATTCATTATCATTACCAGATCACATGGTTGTTACACAGTAACTGCTGAAGACCAAGCCTAAAAATAACCCCCCAAAAAAATCACACCACAAACCTGACAGGAAGTGTAAAAACTTTCCAAATGAGAGCCACTGAACCTGATGAAACACAGTCCTATTCCCAGTGTGATGTACATTTGTAATGCCTTCTAGGTGCACTCAGTATGGCAGCATTGTCATGGGGTTGTTGTAATCTTTATGCCCCAAGGTAAATGTACATGGAACAGAACAATGGCTTGCTCAGAATCTACACTGAAATACTAGCTAAAAAGAGAAATTTATTTACCTTCCAAAATCAGGAGCAGGGAGATACAAATTCAAGGTTTAAGTTTTGCTCAGACTATCATGCCTATTGCTCAGTCTTCTATAAGCTCATCTTTTGGTGAGGTCTTGCTCTTTCTTTGCACAGAAATCAAGTAAAAAGCTTTCCATCATGATGCTGATCCAATGTATCTTCTATCCAGACATCATGACCTTGACATCAGGCATGTTCTGATCACGATGGGTATTCTTTTCCTACTGCATTCTGTGAAAAATGCAATAGCTTGAACTCTGCAGTAAAGGTTTCCTCAATCTAAACAGTTTGTTTTACAAGTTTTACTGAACATAATTTCCCATTGCAAAGAAAATTAGGAAAAGTCAAGCATCACCTAAATAAAATCTACCACAAAATGAAGCCTCCAGGGAAAAGCTTCATGGGCTTCTGTGTGTAGGGGGCAATCAACGTATTTATCCGGACTGTCATGAAGGAACTACATTGCAATAACGTAATGAAGTGTAGAGCTCCCTGTTGGGGCCCAATTACAGAAACAAAACCAAGGAATAAACTCTGGTTTTCAAATGGAGTTGCTATGTAGCAGCCCTGCTACATCCTGCTTCAGACTTAACTTATGCTGGCATTTGCTGTGAGTGTTTCTTCTCAGGTCTCCTGAAGGACAGTGAGAACTATGCAGGAAACCATAATATGGAATTGTCAAGAATTACCAGTGGATTAGTTTTAAATTGCATTTTATAATGGGTGACAGAAACATGTCTAAACACAGTCTAAACAAAACTCCGAAATGAAATGAATACAGAAAGCCAAAAATTAAGTTTTTAGTTACTAAAATATATTTTAAAGTCCAAATTAGTAACCATTAGAAGTTGTTTAACTTTTACACAAGTTCAAAGACCACCCCTTTTCTTATAAGCAGCAAGATAAACAGGCTATACGTCAGACATCTTTATACACTCTTGTCATTGTTCTTAAAGATTACTGTTCCAAGCATTGGATCAATTGGAAAAATGTCAGCTACGGTGTTCTTAACACTCCAGGCTAATATGCTTGGTTTGTTTTTTTTTAATTTCTTTCCCCAGTTCCTGTAGACAAATTTTGGCTGAAGATTTCCAAGGCAAGTAAAATCCAAACCAATCCAAATTTCTTTCTACTGCTTTTAAATAGAGTTTTCAGACGATCTACGTTTTAACTAGTCTTAAACAACTGCTGCTAGAGTTGGCTTCTCCACAAGACTTGAGAATTCTTATTCATAGGAAGGAAATGACAAATCAAAAGTGCAAGAAGTACAATTAAGAGTAAATTGCATTTTTCTTTTAAAAGAAAGAAGGTCCAACAATTGAAGGTGTTCTTCTGTTCTCTATGCCACTCTTTCAGATAGCAGGAGATGTTGACATGATCACCTTATTCTGTGAGGAACAAAGGAGTGAGGTCAGTAATGTTACTACACTAACTACTATAATGCTATTATTAATCAAATCAATTAAATATGATCAACATAAATAAGCTGTTTGTTGTTCACATTCTCAGCCTACCCAGAATGTAGAATGTAGTCTCAATATTACGCATAAAATACTCTGCTTTTAGCTCAGTTTTATATCAAAAAGACTGAACATAACAATTTCATTTCAATAATAATAAGCCCTAAGACTTAACCATTGTAGCCACACTTTCTTTTGTAACAAATTGTAGCAGAACTTGAGTAAAAATTCTTCCAAGAATTGCAGTAAACCAACTCTACAAAAACCAATTATAAATAAATGGATATATAAAATATATATTATATAATAATATTGTATATATAAACTATCATCAAAAGGCTGAAGTAGTAAGTAAGCAGCTGGCCTTTACTGTAAATGACAAGATGATAACACTTATTTCCATACCATACATATTTCTTTAATATGTACTTTACACATGTTCTACTCTGGCTGATACGATCTGTAGGTAGTGTGCACACTCGCAAAATGCTGAAAATCAAACCTGTTGCTAACTGGCTTAATTTTCTGCCATGCAAAATAACTTGCAATTGACTGACCATTGAAGCAGGCAGTCCTTGAGAAATATTCTTGTTAAACTTTCCAGATCTTCCTTTGTGAAATGCAGTTCCTCCAGCAATGTAGTCAGGAACTGGGTGTGCACTGGGCTCATCTCAGTACTCTTGAAAAGTGGAGCAGTTTGTGACAATCTGGCAAAAAAAGTAAAGATTAAATATATGTTTAGTACGGAAAAGTGACTTTTAAGTGTTAGATGTAAGAATGCAAAGCTTGTGAGTTTGAATACCTGTACTGAAGAAAGGCACTTATGTCATACTTGACTCATTACAGTATGTAAGGTTGTATGTATTATACAGGTGTGCATTGGTCTATAATGTAGACAAACTAAATTCAGAAGAAAGGGAAAAATGTCATATAATTACACACAAAAAGGAGGTTATCAGTCGTTTTCTTCTTTACTACAAAGCCCGTAAACATTCATACTGTAAAAGTTGTATAGCTCTTTATATAACATGAGAACTATAAATTCTATCTTAGAGTAACCAAGAGGACTATTTTAAATACAAATATATACATACATATATATATATAAATACACTCAAATATAAATTCAAGATGAATATTTTAACTCCTTGACAGAAGTTGTACTTAACTGGTAAGTCACACATTGTCAAACTCCATGAAGACATTCAAGAGGGCCGCTTACTTGGATGATTCTCCCTCTGTTCTCTATGCCATAACACACATAGTATGTCAAAACAGCAAATGCATTTTGCTTGAAGATCAGATTTCTCTAAACACACAGAAGCCTCTCGGAGAGGCATTTTGGAGTATTACTAATTTTATTTGATGCACATGGGCTCATGAGACATCAGTTAAATTCTCAAACCAAGGAGCAATTTGAGTGAGTAATCAGAGCAATTTGATTTCTTAGTTTTGACAGTCTGTCCTAAAGCATTTTAAATTATACTTCTTACACAGTGAACTATTTAAAAAACAGGCTTTAAGAAAGCCAGACAAAACTAGAACAAAGCTAATTTAATCTTGGAAGTTTTTCTATGGGATATTAGGTATCAATTTAAAGCTGATACAATAGCAAATCTTTGCTATAGTGAAATTATTTTCTGGTTTGGTAGCAAAATTAGGTGCTTAAAGTCTCAAAGTGCCTGCAGTCTTCCATTTGGACCTGATTGTCTGAACTGCTGTGTAGATGAAGTTCATCAAATTTCCATTGTTTTTAAAGCTTAAATGAATGGAAGCTGAAAGTAGTTGCCAACTAGGAGAATAAAGTGTATATACATGAGAACAGACAACAGAAATAAATAGGGTATTAGTGCACATCCAAAACCAAGCACAGTGTGCTGCTAAAATGCATTCCTCAGTTTAGAAGGAGCTATTGCCATGAAGTTCTACGTATATAATCACAGAAGGGTTAGAGTTGGAAGGGACCTTGAAGATCTAGTTTCACCCCCCGGCCACAGAGACACCACCTACACCACCAGGTTACTCATAATACCTGTATGGAGATGAGCTGAAAAGATCAGCTGCTGGTTTTCATTTATGCTTTAATTTTATTTGAATCTACTTTTATCCTGAAGTCCTTTACTTTTCTCATAATTCTATAGCAAAGGTAGTAATACTTGAATCTACTTCCCAAGCACAAATGATTTAAAAAAAACCCCTTTTTAATGATCAAAATCAAGTATTAAAGCTTATGCTTCAACATGAAGTGTTACTGACAAGATCACTTAACAAGAACTTGCCTCCTAGCACCAGTTACTTCATCTGGAATACTATATTTAAATAAATAGTGCCAAATTTAAGTAGTGTCAAATAAAAATTGACACTATATAGGAAGGAATTATTTTAGAACATATTTGCAGAATTATGTACATTTAATAAGAAACTTTAGGTAGTCAACAGCTTCTTAAAAAATTCTCAGCTCAGAAAACCTATAAGCAACTGAGATCAACCTCACTGCAGTAATTGGTAGTAAGACCATCTCCACTTCTAGAAAGCTGCATATATGTCTGTTAAGCAAAAATAGTAAGATCTTTTGTTTGTGAACTATTGCAAACCATAGTAAATAGAATCCCTTAATACAAAAATAAATCTACCAAAAAAATAGACTTAATAAATTAAATTATTTTCCATTTCTTTTTGGATTCCATTTCAGTAAGTACATTTAGCTAAATGTTTTAACTATCAAACACTGACACTTGGGGACAAGGACTTTGAGGAATGCTTGAAAAAGGACACAGCATAGAAATAGACTTGTGTGCAAGCCTTGCTACATAAACCCTCCCACAAAAGAGAAGTATTCACAGTTGGATTTGTGATTTTTGGACTGAGGCCACGAGGATTTGTAACGTATTTGATGACAGACAGGACTGAGTTGTTTCTTTACCCTAGTGAAATGGGTAAAGCAGAGTGCTGCTGCCTAGGGTGACAATCTGGAGGCTGAGTTTTGCATTATTTTATCAGCAGGGGAGCAGAGGAAGTGCTGATAGGGGATCAGAGTGACCAGTGATATCAGGGTGTTAGCCTGGAGACAAGGATAGTGGAAGACCTGGAGATGCATTATTACCAATCATCAATTTGCCCTTCTCAGGATTAAGTAGGTTATACATGAAACAAGACTGGTGGCAGGAGCAGTCCCAGATTCCTGAGTGCTGGTACCAGGCAGCGTTAACACTGCTGAACACTCTTGGCAGTGTTGGAGATTTAAACACGTTTTTAGCTGAATTTTCTTACTCTTGCCTTGAGTTTAACAGGACATGAGTAAGGATGTTATTTTTCAAAAAGAGCAGAAAACTTATGCAGTTTTAAGTAATATTCTAAAACTTAAATCTTCATCCTCACATGCTAAGTAATCTATTTGCATTTTCCTTTTCTGGAACTGCAGTCAGTGGTATGACATGGTTTCATGAATTACAGACATGTCCTAACCCTTAGACTGTTTAAGACACTCCTTGTAAAGAGTAGCTACAGCCCATGCTAAGAAAAAGGTATTGCTGTTGTCAGAGAAACAGCCAGGCATTAAATATTGAGAAACTGAGTACTCTTCTACTTTTAACTGACTGTTGGAACAGAAGCTTTTGTCTGCAAAAGAACAAACACAAGTTGCTGGTTTGCAGAGAGTGGTTAAGTTCTGTGCTTTAAGTAACACTGGTCCAATGACTATTTGAGGTGTAACTACTGCATGACAGCACATTAAGGGCTGTGCTCTCATCCTTGCACGAAATGCTAACAAAATCAAACCATAATGGTATGCAAATAAACCAAAACAGTATTTGGAATCAGTATCTTCAAGCCACTAAAGGTGCAATGACTCTATCTCTGAAGAAACTATCATGGTTGATTAAATTTAATGATATACAGGATTTCAGTTCAAGGATCATGGAAATGCCTCAAAACTCTGCAGCACCTTCAAAAGATGTAGAATATAAACAGGAAATATGATACTTGGAACCACAATAGTAATAACTAGCTACTGCAACAGTTAAGAGAGAGATCAATTCTGCTTCTCTTACTTTTCATGTTATGTTATTCACAAAAGTTTGTTCCACATTAAAGTAAAATAAAAATAAGAATCCAAAGGATTAAATTATTTCAAACCAATTACAGAAGCACACAGACCTAAATGTTACTGTCCAAAGTTATACACCCATTAAAATGAAACATGCTCAGTGCATGGAAAAGTAGTACAGTATAAATCAGACTTCATGAAAGTGTTGGTTTCCTACATACCACTTACACCAGTTTAAGAAGTGTTAAAAATACCAAACTAAATCTGCCAGATAAAATTTGGATTTTTTTTGGTTATTCTATATGTTCCAGGAAAAAAAAAGTGAAATTCATGTGATCATCAAGCTATTGAATGACATCTATCACACAATGTTCACACTATTTCAGTGCTTTGTATGAACTCGTATTTTTATGTAGTTAAAAGCACTAATTGGCATTTCCTATCCAAAAATGATACTATCCTTTTAAAGAAGCTCAACAAAAAACCCCAAACTAATTGTATGGCATGACTCTTAGATTTTGGACCTCAGGAAAACCTTCCTGATTCTGTGTAAGATGAAGTCTGTAATCCTCTTTGAAAAAAAGTTTAAATTTCCAAGCCAGCATCATGATATCAGCCAGTTACAGCTCTCTGAAACAGATGCCTGAAACTGGGTAAGAACAAAACCACATAAGAGCTCGAACCTTTCTGTTCCGCCAAAGTTGGTCACTTAAAATGACGCAAAAAGCATGGAGAAGTTGAGTGCGCATAAATTTACCCAGTATCATGCAAAGCACTTGTATATTCATGAATAAAAGCCGTATGTCAAATCTAAAAAACAGCAACAAAAATAAGCTCCTTCTAGGAAAAGGTAACTATTGCCAGTCCCTTTCCTTGTCTGCCATGCTTGGAACTTGAATGAGAATGGAATTAAATAGCAGAATGGACAAGCACCAAATGTCCTTCCATAGAAAGCTTTGGAAAATAGGATATAAATGTTTTTGCCAGTTATAGGCATTTTAGCACCATGAATAAGACTTAATGTATTCATCACAACATAAAAACTGGTTTTTTCTAGTTCAGTTTCTTTCTGCCTTTTGTTTTAAACACTTTAGCCTTGGGTTTTTTTAACATCATCAAAACCAGGATGACTGAAACTATTCTTCTATCAGAATGACAAAGTTGCACTAAGGAGCGCAAAAGTTTCTTGGGCATTACCTGTCAACTCCAACAAAGCATTAAACAGAACCCGATCTGAATAGAAAAACCCTTTGCATTAAAAGTCTTCCAGGGTATTGCCAATATTCAGACACAGAAGAGCAATATTTAATGAAACCGTACATTGAAGTGTACTGGTGAGATTTGGCAACAACCACTTAGTGATCCAGTGCTCTCTGTGTTTGATCAAATGGCACTGAAAGCAAAGCAGCTTATTGAAGTCAAAATCTTTAATTCAAAAGTAGGGAACACTACCATCACGTGGCTCACAGATCTTGGAAATTATCAGTTTTCCATTCAAAACTCACACCTGGTCAATTCCAGATTTGGAAGAACAAACTCAAAAAAGTAGGACTGCTCATCTTTATGATCGGTGCTTAGAAGAATTAAGTTACAAAGCCTTAAACCCACAAGATTCCCAGCTTTCCCTCCTCCACATGTACTTTTAGTAAACATTTGGGACAGAATTACCTAAACATCAACTGCTACAAGAAGTATTAACATATTTGTCTTACCAGCTCTGTACATACCATTTTGAGTTGAAATCATGAAGGAAATCATCTCTGATAACTTCTACAAGATATAAAGGATTGGAACTCACAAGGACTGGGGTGTTTTGATTTTGTTACAGATTTGATGTGCAATAAGAAAGTTCTTAACTGCAAATGCAATTCTTCTAATATAGCAGTTTTACAGAATACAGTCTTAGATTCCATTTTAATTATGTTCCTATGAAGGAAGTCTCCGACACAACTGATTAAACAATTTTGTTTAAGACAAATGGCTAGACTGAGTCAATACAAGTGCTACAGATCAGCAATAAAACTCATTGAAATAATGTGCACTGCAGCCCATTGACCATTTGCCTTCACACATGACTGGAGTGTGGCCAATGTATCAATCACTTAATAATAGGGCTTCAGTTGATGGGGTGAACTGAAACACTTGCTGCATTTATCCACTTCATGAACCCCCCACTGAAAGGCACTCAGACATCTTGACAGAGTAAGTCAAAGCATCACTGTGATTCTGTATGTTCTACACAACATATTGACTGCTTGCTTAATTAATTGAGTTCGTCACCAGTATATCACTGCATGAAGTACACTTGTCTAGGGACAGCAATTTTGTTAGTAAAGAATCTTAAATGACAGCAGAGATTTCCATAGCCCTTAAAGCATAATGCTTCCAACAGGCAAGAGTTTGTATTAGGCAGAAAGCTGATCTGAAGCACAATGTGACTGTAGTTGTAAGTTAAAAATGCAACACTAGGAGCTTAAAAAAATGATAACTTGTTATAATTAAGTGGTTACGCATATCATACTGGTTTAACATACATTCAGAAATTAGCAACTGTTACAGCCTCAACTTCTATAATTTAGCTGTTATGCTCAGTTTTGCTTATCTCCCCACTTGTTTCTTATAACTCTAGTTCGAGCATGATTTAAAAAGCTCAACATTTAAAAACCCCAAACCTTAAAAGCAAAAGACTGTCTCTAGAGTGAGTATTTTCCATTAGAACACATTAATATTTGACAGGCAATCTTGAACTGGAAGCATCTCACAACCAAGATGCACAAGAATTTAAATTTATCTCTGGAATTAAGTCTTCTTTTAAATCAAACAGTACTAGTGCCAGAAAAAAAGAATTAGAATCAGTGTCATCTGCAACTCTGAAATTAAAGCAACCTCTAATTTGGGGCTCTTTAACCAATACCCTATTTATCCACTTCATGAGCCCCACACTGAAAGGCACTCAGTCATTTTGACAGAGTAAGTCAAAGCATCTCTGTGATTCTGTATGTTCTACACAATATCCTATAGGTCAAAGAGGGAAGTCAGTATTCAGTGGCAGTTTTCTTTAATCTCCCCAAGCTTTTCCTATATTCCATCATCTTAATGAAAGATAAAGTACTCTAAAGCCCACAGTGTTGAATGGTAACAACTGACTGAAATAAACAAGCAATTTTCTTAGGAAAAAAAAAGCTACTTCTGGTCTAGTTTTAAACATAGCCTGAAGAACCCATTCTCATCATAAAGACAAGAATTTTGAAGCTAAAGTGCCACTTATGTTTTATTTATTATTTAACTTCCTTTCATTATTGTGTACTGACTTGTCCAGAGAATCCAGCACAGACACTTCAATCCTCTGATGGCAACAGGAACTAAATTATTCATAGTTTTAAATTTTTTTGTCCACTACATTTCAATCAGTGCTACAAACACTGATTCAAAATCAGCAACTGGATTCCTACAGAACCCGAGTATATGGCAGAACTCAAGCTTCATTCCCAAGTTAACTTTGTTCCCTGTTTCCAAGACCTTCATTTTCCTATGCAGCTTCTACAAATCTGTTCAAGAAGAATGCTCTCTTTGATACATATATGTTTATGTATATACTTACACACAACATAGAGTTTCTTCTTTTAAAGTTCACCTTTCACACACACTTTCATATAGCTGATGTCCAGACACAAATCAACTTCCATTCCCTTTTACTGGGGCCAAAATTCACTTGTGGTGCAGCCCAGGTGGTTACAATGACCAGTAAAAGGAAAGCATACCTACAGGAACAAGAGTTTATCTAACCACAAGTACTTACTAACAACTGAAAAAGAGACAATGGATTAGATTCCCTCTCTCCCTTTTTAATTTCTTCCCTCTGCCATCAGTTGTGTCCAAATAGGCAACTGGTAATTCAGACAGCACCAGCCCAACCAACATTGCTTTCTAAGACAGTGGTTGGGGACTTAAGGTCAGGCCCTTGGGACTGCTCAGCAGAGCTCCCTCGTGTGGTATCATGCTCTCCTTACACAGGCTTTGAAGGCTGAATAAACAGTTGCAAAACACTTTGCTGGTTCTACTCTAAGATACCATCCAAGAGTTCATGCTGTTTGTCCATCAAACTGCAAAAGCAAAGTTTTGGAAAGGCACTCCAGTGTTTTAACTACTGTGCAGGGGATCCATGTTGAGGCAACAGGCTTCTAGCTACCTGATGAGATACAGAAACTGTTTATTTTGAATGATTTAATGAAATGCAAGTGTTCTGGATCTTTGTACTTTTTTTTTCACCTAACGAACACACTATGTGCATGGATAGCCGCGTGGATTGTTTATGCCACTTTTTCCCTCTGCCCTGAGAGTTAAGGATCTTTCCATCAGCTGCCAGCTGTTATTTATAACAGCCAGCTGCGTGACTTCAAAGATCCTGCAATGAATAATATTAATATAATAATATTGCACTGATACAACAAGAGACAGAAGAAGAAAAAAAAAAATCAAGTAAATTCAGACTCCCCTCAAAATACTGACTGTGTAAGACAGATGGCCTTTGACTTTCAATGAAGGACAAGCAAAACACATACATAAAGAATTCTATTTACATCATTAGGTCAGGAATTAATTTTACAGGCGAAGGAAAACTCTAATGCAAAGGAACACCCAAAGTAAGTGTGAGATATGTTCACAGAAACTATGGTAGGACATTTCATCAAACGGCATAATGATTTAGTATAACTTAGTATAGCCATTTAGTGCCGTTTGTGTCAGTTCTGTACACTGTATGCCTGAAGCCAACACGCCTTAGAACGTACACTGCATTTGCTAGCATTATGCTGACCCTGTAACACTAAGCAGTTGGCTTCATTTAGTACTTGGGGCTCATTGGCATAGCTGTCTAATAAGAAAGAACACTCCATAAATACTCTGGTGTTACAATGTGAGTGACAAAAATTCAGGGACCCATGACTCCTTTAAAACTATAGTAATAATATGGAATGATTCTATTGACCTCCTGTTCTAGTGGTATTTGGGTACTCTGTTTGCAAACATTTATGTTAAAATGACTACCAAGACTGCCATCAACACAAATATCAGACAGGTCTGGCAAAAACCAATTGCTTGGGCAATCTTGTGCAAATTAGAGTTTCCAGATTTAACAGTGGATTAGAAAAACCTCTAGCCAGACAAGATGACTGAAGCAAGCCCAAAACCAGCTCAACAACATCTATGTTTCTTATCCAGAGTATTCTTCATACCAAGTTTAGCCGGATCAGAGATTGTGATTCCTATTATGCAATTACAAAACCCTATTTTGTGTTAATAGATATGACTGCAGAATAAAGTAGAGTACCCTCCTCTATGTTACTATATCCCAAGCTATTACTACAACATCAGTTCACAGATGTGAAGCATGAGAACTTCTATCATAGCGTGTGGATTTAAAGTACCAATATTCATACAGGGATTTGTTCAAAAGGTTTCAGTTGAGTTCAGTATGAGATCTGCATAATGCCAAGGCAAAAAGAAATTCACAGCAGAAACCCAGAAAAAAATCACTATCAGCTGTTTGTTTCTAACAAATCTAAGTTTCTTAGGTACACATTTCAAGGACAGGCCTTGTTTAAAGAGCTGCATTTATTTGAAGTCTGTTTCCTGCTAACCAGCTGACAGATCAAAGGTACTTCTCAGTCCTACCATTTGTTCCCATTTTTTCCCCCTCTTTCTCAACTTAGTCAAGATTTAAAATTTATTAAATTTACATTTATTTAATAAATTTAAAGTTTATTTTTAAAACGATCCTTTCATCCTTTTAAGTGTTCTATTCCTTACTTTTTATCTTCCACAAAGTTTTCTTGGGACACCTCTCAAATACTGGAATCTATGCCATTGAAGTCTTTGGGTTACTTACCTACAAGAAATTAGGCACAGGTACAAGTCTCTTTTAATTTTAAGATTAAAAAATGCTTAGTTATAAGCTTTTGAGAGCCTGAACCTTTTAAGGACTTAGTAAAATACACACTGTTGTATAAATTACTATGCACATGCCATGGGACAATTTAATACCTAAAAGATGCCTTTATATACAAGCCTTGTACATTTAATGAATTAAAGATAGTTCCATACACATCCATTTTTGCAACTGCAGGACTTGACTGCTGCCACATACTGGTCATCTATTCCTATAAATTCATTATCTCAGCGATATGCAAGAAAAAAATCAATAAAGATTAAATAAAAGGTATTGTCTTACAGTTAAACCAGCTCCAGAGCAATGTGCTTGGGTAAATAAATTGTCAATACTTGACTTCATAAAACGTACTCACCTGTACTCAGTTACTATGGAAACGATGATCATAAAATTGATCATAGTTTAGTTTCACAACTTTCTAACATCATTGTAACTTGATTATCTGCCCTTCAGTCCAATTCACAGACCAAGCACCTGGGATAATGCAGCTGAGTAAAGAGACATGCTAGGAATAGGCTTGCTTCCACTCTGTCCACAGGGTTTTTTTCTTCAGAAGTTAAACATAAGGATCTCAGTATTTTTCTACTTGCCTTTGCCAGTCTGGAAAACCAATGTCAGTGCAGCTGTGGACCTGACAAAATGAGGGTCTTAAAAATCCCCCAAAGTTAAAGGTTTTTAAGCACTTTTTCCCAGACATCCAGCTCACAGTAGAATTCAAAACCAATCAAACAAAAGACACACCCCCTCGATTTGTGAAAGTATACCTAAAAAAGCAGAATAGTTGACGAGGTTTGAACCAAACATGAAGAGCCACGTGAATCTCAGCTATTTTTTATCCTTTAAAGAAACCCCTGGATACCTCATCTCACAAATACAGAGTTCTGTGAAGAATGAGTTACAACTACTCAGTGTTATCTTCAAACGTTCAGACAGAGAGATAGATAAAGAGGGTGGGAGAGAGGGATATATACAGTTCTATGTGTGGTGTACATCAAAATGAAAAGAAACCTACCGAGATACCAAGCCTCTAAATAATCAAGCATCCATACAGCTTTTCCACTGATGCTGGTTTTGCACCTAACAGTATGAATTATACACACATACCTTCCCATACACTGGTTAGCTATGTTTGCTGCCAGCCAACTAAAACACACTTCTACTTTACGGAAGGAATGGGAAAAGAACATCGTTTGCTGTTATAGAAATGACTGTTCCAATGTCTTTGTATTATGCCATGCAAAATTTTATGTATAGTTACTTTATGCTTATTTATTCAACATGCTGATTAACCAGTGGCTGCCATCTTATCCCAAATATTTACTTTAATCATACACTTTGTATCAAAAGAGCCATCTGCATCCTGACGCTAAATCCACCAGCTTGGATAGTCTGTAAATTCTGAGAGCTTCATCATAGCCCATTGCCAAGAGATGCACTTTATACATCATCTTGTCAGCGACATGGATTTCTTTCCTCCCTCCCTTCCCCAAAAAGGCTGTATTTTCTGTTTTCATAAGCATGAAGGGAGCACCTTTCAGAAAAGACTGTACATCGTATTCACTGGTAACATCCCACATCAGTCTCAGAACTTAATTTCCAGACTACATGAGACCACTGGGTGCCAAAATGCTTCATATCTCAACTAACAAACTAACAAGTAGTAGAACAAACTTCCTTTGCATCAGATTCCTAAGGTACTAGGAAACCTTAAAGAGAGGAATAATTAGATCTTCACAAGATACTGCTCTTTCAGTGATTTTCTACAGTCAAAGTTTTCCTGTTGTAGTGGTTCCTGTTGTACAGTTAAGGAATATAATATTTCTACTTTGGGCACAATTCATTTCAGTGCTAAAGAAGAACAGGACACACCACTTAATCTAGTAGAGGTGCCATTCTGACTCTGCATAGAACCAACTAAATTAATCCTGAACTCATGCTAAAAATTCTGCTGGTACAAAATACCTGGGGATCAAATGCTAGGAAGCCATAATAACCTTTCCAATGATGTGTACCAGAAATAATTCAACACTGATTTTCATCTTAAAATGAAGTTTCCTGTAAGTCAAAAACACTGTGTATGTGTCATACCCTCATTAATGTAGGCTGTTCTTTAGAAAGTTTACTAAGTTAGAACTCTGAAAATGAAAGATGCAAGTGTGTGTCAAAGTCATGTTTTTCTTTTAACAGGTGGGTAATGTTTCATGATAAAAAATGTTTGCATTGAATGTATTAAGATTAATTATTAATAAGGAAGCAAGTATATTTTCATAGGGCTACAGCTTCAGGATTCAGTTGCAAAATGAACAGTGCAGTTTGCTCAGTGAATGAAGGTAAAATACATTTAGTTTAAAACTAAGTTTAGTGCAGCTGTTAAGCGTGTGGATTACTCACATCTTACTTTCAGCTTTCTATATTACCGTGTAACTGTACAACTTACTCTGTGCTCTGACATGACTTCCAATAAGCAAAGGTGTAAGTGGCAATGATGGAAGGAGGAAAACTCAGACATTACCAAAGAAATCTTCTAAATATATACCTTGTCAAGAACCGTAAGTTTAAACCAGTTATCTCATAGGGCTGGGCAATTCTTCTATCTGCTTGATCATAATGGTGGCACAGAGTTCAATTGGACATGAACTCCACTGCCTGAGTTAGCTTCCCTCAGAGTCAATGTGATAAAGCAGTCTTCTGAAACCTAGCATGCTATCTTTCTGAGGGCTGAAACAGAAGTTGCAACAAAAATCTCGCGTTTACTCACACAAAAGGCTAAAATTAAGTGGCAGAGGAAAGTACTTTCCCTACTATCAGAATCTTAATTCACACGTGCATTTGGAATATAAAGTTCACAAGGGTGACTAAAGCAGAAGATTCAACATTATGCACATACAAACGTATTTCTAGATTCTAACAAAGATTAGACAGAACACCACCACCATGAAGGACAGTTTATAACTACTGCTGCCCTTTGCACACCAGCTCTGCACAACTTCAGTCTGAATGCCCACAGACACTGCTGGGAACATGCAGATTCCTCTCTATTGGATTTTCGAGTCATGTGGCAGAAAGCTGTGACCCTGCTCTTCCCTTGCACTGGGCAGCAAAACTGGGAGGTGCAGAGAAGACAGCTTCCTGAGCCAACCCTCCAGCTCCATGCCACAGAAGTCCAGGAGACAGTGTGTGCTAAGCTCCGCTCCTGCTGATGGGGTCAAGGACCACAACTGTAAAGGGGAACTAATGATCCTGGACTCATCTCAGAGCTTGCACTGGGCATCACACATTACACGGCACATCCAAATCTCCCATTCAGAAGGCTATCCCTGAGAAATACTAGAGTGGAAAAACCTGCAGCTGCATCTGCTGCAGTGAAATCCACAGTGTCACTTCCCTGCATAGCAGCACTACAGCAACACACAAAAAACCACGGGGTCTTTTTTTTTGTGCAAGGAGCAACACCTTCTTTGAAACTGCTAAGGTTTCTTCTTTTACTTTCTCCCTTATGAATGATGAAGATATGTAATTAGAGCTAGCAGCAATTAATTCCAACACTGCAAATCCCTCAGAAATACTGTCCTATGTATGTTTCCTAAGTAGTATATGGAACATGCTAGGAGGAAGTAAAGTAATACTGATCTCCACAATACACCAAATATGCAGATTTGAGTGTGCTTAGAAAGTGCTGATACGTAAGAACTGCTTAACAGAAAACTCATTTGAGTTCACGCTCACCAAATGACAACCTAACATTAAGACAGAAAAAGGGCAGAATATACTTTTAAACTCTTTAATGTGTTAAGACAAAGTTGCCTTTTTGCTATTTCACACTACAATATAACTCTACAGATAGGGACAATACTATCACCATTCAAACACCCTTATAAAAGAAAGACTTTTTTGATTTTTAGTCCTGCAAACTCTGTTTCAAAATGGGCAATTGTTACATTTCTAGCTTAACAATAAACGATTTTTCTCAGCTGAAACCTAGACCCAATCTTCTGTCACCAAACTTGCTATATAAAAGATCATCCAGCTGACTTGTATGTGGTTTCTGTAGGAAAGAGTCACTCTGCAAGTCTGATTAATATCCAGTATGTTTTTTGTACATTGGATTTGCACATTTCATACATTCAGACATTTTCAAACAAGAACACAGCAGCAATACCCCAAACATCTGAACTCCTCTTAAACTAATTTAGATTTGTCAGTGCTGAGCAATAGATGTGCTCTTGTGTGCAAAGAGGTAAAAATGCATTCTTGAACCCAAGATTCTCCAGTTCCTGAACTGTTATCTCCAGGAGAGTAAACCTCTAGAGTCCATCTCCACATGACACATTTATCTAAAGTGGCTGCACACATATAATGATGGCTTTTGTTTAGTGATCATGGTCATTTTGAGTTTGTTTAAATACTGCAGCCGAATGCTTATAAACTAATCCCAGAACATTTTGAAATGCTTCAAAGCTTTTAGCGGGGGGAACCTCTTGCATTGGCAGTATAGATGCAGCTGACCACAGTTCACTGGAACCAGCCAGCCCAGATAAGTAAGATGAAAGCAGACATTTCCTGAAAATATCTTGAAAGCTTTCCATTAGACTGTACCAGGGGTATACACTGAAAACAGCAAGTGCCCCTGCTTGTATAGCAACCAATCTTCCACTGCTTTCTTGAACATCTGTATTTTTATCTATTTATCTGGGGGGGAAAAGATGGAACTTCTGTATTCTAGTTTACAGTGCATTATATAGCAGCTGTTACTGTAACAAAAAAATACTACACATTGCAGCAGGAAGACATAGAAAGCTACCATTGTCAACGTTATTTCAAATGGGAAATAAATAAGACATTTCACCTACAGGTAATTTTAAAGAGGCATACACTCCATGATGAGCATGAATGCAATTATTTGAACGCAATTCTCTGGCTGTCAAAGTGAACTGTAAGAAGCATCACTGGATGTGCTGGTTATAAAGCCAGGAGTGCCTCAGGCTAGATTTTCAATAAAGGCTGAGACTAGCTGTTCATATTTTACACGATAACTTGATTGAATAAATCCAGCTGTTCACTAGGAACAGGGAACGCTCCACTGTTGCGATCTCCAACATTTTATACTTTGAGAAAGATAGTCCCACTGTCTAGTTTCAAGCACTTTATTTCAAAGCAAAGAATTATGAGCCCTGGTTTCTTTAACAGTCAGTAAACTCAAGGGCATGTATCTACTTTTAATAAGCTTCTTGAGGACCAGCAGACTATAGAGGAAGCTTAAGTCTAATTTAAGCACCAAAATTAGATGTTATGACAATCCAACATGCTGTATCCTACAAAGAATTAATATGCACACTTCTGTGAAAGGAAGGCAGCATAATCATAATGTGATACGAAGTATTAAACAGTGATGACATTTGAATTCAATACAGCAGTAATGATAATGGTTATTCAGCCCAGTAACACACCATAAAAAGGGCGAGGGCACTCAAAAGTGCACTGTGAAGTACACTGAGTGCTTAGCAGATGCCACGTACAAGGAGGAAGTGGCAAGCCACAATATCAATTCACAAAAATGGGGTGCAAGCAAAGTCCAATAGTTGCTACTTTAAAGAAAACAACCTTGCCCCTTCCATACAAACCAAAAAACACTTGAGGTCTTCAGTTTCTTTGGAGGTATACCCTGAAATCCCATTCTCACTCTGCCTTTGGTAGTCTGTGTCCTTATACCTCTGGTACCTGTAATAAGGTCTTTCACCCTCCTGGAAGTGTTATCCTCTTCCAGGGTGTTACTTATGCTACTTCACTGTTTAGTGTTAGCAGTAAAATGTCCATCCTGTGTCTCGGATCAGGTCAAGACCTGTGAATACACATTCTGAAAATGTTCTCCTCTTTCAGTAACAGAAGCTAGTAAAGAGCTATCTTCAACTCAGGCCCCATACAATTCTGTCATTTAAATGACTTTACGTGTGCTGAAACGTGCAGTAAAGAATCACAAAATCATTTAGGTTAAAAAGGACCTTTAAGATCGAGTCCAACTGTTAACCCAGCACTGCCAAGGTCACCAATAAACCATATCCCTAAGTGCTACACCTACACATCTTTTAAATCCCTCCAGGAATGGTGACTCCACTTTCCTGAGCAGCCTGTTCCACTGCTCAATAGTCTTTTCAGTTAAGGAATTTTCCCCAATATCTAATCTAAATCTCCTGGGTGCAAAATGAGGCCATTTTGTCTTGTCCTATAGCTTGTTACTTGTAGCAAGCTGGGTATCAAGACTTCTCAGCCAACCTCCTTTCAGGTAGTCCAGTAGGGTCTCCTTGAGCATCCTCTTCTCCAGGCTAAATACCCTAGTTCCCTGAGCCATTCCTCTTCAGACTTGTGCTCCAGACCCTTCACCAGCTTGGTTGCCCTTCTCTGAACACACTCCAGCACCTCAGAATTTACATGAAATCACCCATAAAGAAATAAGCAGCATAGCGCATACACTCTCAGTATAGCTAAGGGGAAGCCAGAGAAAACTTTAATAGAGTATAATTCTTTTCATGAACAATATTAGTAAGATATGACAGATTTGTTGGCAGACTACAGGAGGTAAGGGCCACAGTGTGAGGACCTGTCTGCAAAGGGTTGCCCAGATCCTCAGTAGCCTTTCCCTGCACACTTCTAGCTTGCACTAAATATTCAAGTTTGATTAGAATTCCCAAATAGTAACATGTTCTGTTTTAATCTTTCCAGAAATGATGCAACACTAATCACCTTCTTAGAGCAATCTTAACACTCGTTCTTAACACCCTACCTACATTTTTGCACATCCTCTCTTAAGAAGTGGCTGAGAGTTGTTCAAAATTTGAAGATCCTGAGCTTTCATGGACCTTACAAAAGCTGAAGTCAACAGGAGTTTTATTCATGATTTCACTAGAACAACAACAAAATATACCCTATTTTAGGATCAAATACAATTCATTTGTTTAGGGTTGGGCCCTTGAGGGCAATCAGTATAAGCAGAGAACCAAGACCGCCTGCTACTTGTAGAACATTTTGAAGCAATTGTAAAGCAGTCATTAGGTATGTAAACATTTAGAGCTCATCATTTGCAGAGACACCAGCAACATATTTCAACTTCTGACCAAAAGAGTCACCATTTCCTTAACTGTACAGAGACTACTTGAAAAATTCATAAGATCTGTTTCACAAATTACCAATTCAACCATAAGAATATATGGTAAAAATGACAAAAGATTTGTTCTTATAGTTGATAAAAAATTCATGCCGAGGCATTCAAGTAAAGTTACTTTCTGTGTTCTGATTTAATGAATCATTTGAGCGGTATCTGGCTGGGTGACACAGATGTAAGGCTCGCTGAAGCCTGCTCTAATGCCTGCTGGTATAGTCTTCCTTGGGACAGTAAAGCCAGAACAATGTGTCAGACTGAAGTAATATCAAGGAAAGTAAGTGCAGTATTGGGGATGCTACGAGGCTGGCCCACAACTCTTCTTGACCTGTGAAGGTCTGTAAGTACTTCTCTGTCCCACAGGCTCCAGTGACCCAGGAAGCCCAAAAGCAGCAGCAGCAGTGTGGTAATAAACAGCCTCTGGAATAAAGATTTTTGCAATCTTGTAATTCAAGCTGAAAGACATACAAAGATTGCTTGATGGTTTAACCCTACTGAAAGCCAGGGCCTGACGCTGTGTGAAACCACCAGTGATTGCTTAAAAGGTGAACTCATGTTAAATGTTTAAAATGGATTTGTGAGAAAACTGTCTGGTTTAAACCAGTTTATATCTTTAACTTCAAAAAAGTGCATGAATTTGGAAAATACAAATTAAGGAAGTTACTTAATGCATATTACTATAGCTTTTATATACCATGACTCTACATAGACATTGACTGAAAGACACTTTAATAAAATCAGACTTCCCGTTAGGAAAACCCTTGGGAAGAATTTATTTCTACAGTAAGTAGAACCAAGCTAAGGAGGACTGTAGGCACTGTAGTATCGTAATCTTAAGAAATAAAGCTAATCCTTACAGAAATAAAACACTGGGTCCCCATATTCCTTTCAGATATTGGGGAGTTGCTAAAAAAGCTTTTCTCTCTCAAATAAGTTTGCTAGAATATTCAAACAAACATATGTAGAAGCAAATATGGAAATAGTATTTCCGTATTATGGAAATAATTTGCCGTTAATTTGTGAAAGTGAAATCTTTTAAGAAATTAAGTAAAATGAGAAATTAAAAGTGTAACAGTTATGCCAACTCCAAATAATACATGTCATTTTGTCCTACTGTAACAGAGAAGAATGTCTGTCAGCAGCAAATGGGAGAGTGAAGAATACTCCTTCACCCCATCAGCCCTCTTTAAAAACCACTACAGCTTAACTGTAGTTTTTTAACATGACACTAAGTTTGTTCATTGTTAACATGCTGTTGCAACTGGGACAACCCTGATTTGTCAAGAGAAAATTCAGTTCGTTTACATGAAAAACCATTTCTGTTGGTTCCCCAGTTAAAAGTTTCCCTCCTTTTATCTGAAACTTACATCTTGTCTTGATAGGCTAAAGCAGTTACATGTGAGAATGTCTGACATTAAATGGTACTTACACAGATAACAAAACAATAGCAATTAGAGTCCATTCAGGCATTTTGTGAATAACGTTTCTGTTTGTTAACCTGAAAAATAATAAGAAAAAATATCAGAACATTTCAAAGTGAAAATAAGCAGAATTGTAACTGCTGAATTTTGGTTTAAGTCTACCATTAAAAGACTTAATACATTGAGTTACGATGTACCATTTACAGCTGTAGCTGAGCAGTTCACAACTTTCAAGCTTCTCTCTCTCTCACCTTATCCTGTAACAGAGGAACTGCAGAATTCCCAACATGTCTCTTTTTTTGATATAAAAGTGGGATGGGGAAGACTGAACAGAAGCTAATCCTTTGAATTAGCTCACAAGTAGTCCTGGCTGCTGTGAGGACTCACCTCTCACTGGGAAGCTACCAGGCCCCCCACATGTGCTTATGAAAATATGAACCTTCTTACACCCTTAGCTTCCCCCCATTGGCTCCAGATCCAGATTTGCTGTAAAAGCTAATATGGATTTTGTATGATACTGGAGAAAATCCTCTGATGATTCTCGATTTAAAAATGGAAAACCAGAATTACAACTATGCAATGGGAGCCAGTGCAGATATAAGAGCAAGAAAAGTAAGTGTGAATAAAGAACCACATGGGTGCTCAACAAAAGCACTGCTGTGTTTTATACCTGCTGACCCATTTGGCTGAACTTCGTAGTAAGACAGATCTTTAAGTCAAATGTTAACGTGACTTAAAACAACTCATGTGTGAGTTGCTATGGCTGAATTTAGGCATGACGTGTAGCGTTCTAGACAAGCAATTCCATGGCAATCACAGCTAAAAGCAAAGCTGTGGCTATGTGGGCACCCAAAAAAGGGCAGCTGCATTCATTTTTTCAGACAAATGGCACCATCCAACAGAATTACTGATGGGCAAGTGCCTCCCTGTGTTTACTTCCCTCTTGCTTTGGGCTTCTCTTCTACACAGCCTTGTATAAATTCAGATCACAAGTGAAGCTGCTCTGTCATCAGTAACACATCTGTGGGCACTGATGAACGTGGGAGGCTGCTTAAAGTTAAAAACATGGCAACAAATTCACATCCGGTTTGGTTTTTTTTTACATTTTTAATTTCTTCGGGCAAGTATCTAGTTACCAAAAAAGTGTTAAAAAGTGGAAAAAGAAAAGTATTTGTACTTTCCATTGCTGAAATTTACATTCTGTTAACAAATTCCCCCAATTATATTAAAAATGGTCATTAAAAATGCATTTATGCATAGTAAGAAGCTTGATAGGATCGTTCTGCATTTCCCTACTTTATAATATTAAAAATCAACAAAACTGATTTTTATTAAGGACAGAATCATAGAATCATTTAGGTTTGAAAAGACTTTAAAGATCATCAAGTCCAATGATAGAAATGATCAAAGCGGTATTACACTAGTTTCCCTCTCAACTCTCCAAGTTTTCCAACCAAAATAAGGCTTTGAAGCAATGATTACTCAAGTAGTGTCTCAAGAGCTTGAGTTTTGTTACCTAATGAAAGGAAAAGACCTGTTCTGTACTACATGTATAGGAATTGTCACATCAAACTAGAGCCAAAAGATCCAGCAAATACAGATTTTTGTTACCTTTGACAAGATTCATGTTTACCAATCACTACTTGAAACAGCTTAATGGCATTAGCTGGCAACAAAGCTTCCACCTGGTAAACTATCATTTTCTGGCTATAGCACAAGAAACAAAACAAAGGCTGACTATCTTGACTCAGTACTGATGACAGTGATAAACACCACCAAGAAATGCCTGATGGAAATCATCTTGACAGGCAATTCATACATAACATTCCAGTTATTCTGCTATGGTGAGACACAATGGAAAAGACAGCTCTGAGCCACCTGGGAGAACTCTGTCAAATAGAGAAAGCAGCTTTATTTCAGTGCTCTACAAGGAGTTATTATTGATTAGAGCACAGGAAGGTGTCATTCTTGTACACAACCTGAGAGGTGCAGTTATTTGTGTCAATTAACTCTTATTCAATGTTAGTATTGATTGGCAAGGTCTGAACACTAGTCATTGCCATCAATATGCTCTTTATGAGGGAGGCAGTCAAAAGACACAGATAACCATCAGGATATGGCAGTATGGATCTGCTGATGTATTACTGTCACTGGGCTGGATGAACAGTCAGGCTTCCGCAAGGAGTAACCTTTCAGTACAACACCTGCCCTAAAACACTCGTGCACATTTCAGGCTGATCAGACTAAAGCTAGCAACCTACAGGTGTGAAGCCTGAAATAAAAAGGAGCAGTGGAAGGGCAGTCACTTTCAAAAACAAGCTGTGTGTCAACACCAAGGCCTCTGAAGAGCAAAGCTTTCAGAAAACATGGAAGTGCAAGTCCTCCATAAAAATGGTTCATTAATTCTTTGTCTTGCCTCCAGCCAAAGCTGTTATTTCAGAACAATCCACAAAAGACAGGTCACTAGATTTCTGTCATAAACATACAATGCGGAAATGTTAAAACTGTACAAAACTTTGTGTACATGACTGAAGTATTGCAGTGAAATATCTTCTGTTAAAGAGTTTGGCTAAATTCTCCCTCACCTACTCAAAGAAAGGAAACAACATGCAATGTTTCAAAACAGCATCTCTACTTTCTTGGCCTCTGTAGGCAGTAAACCACAGAAATTGGATAATCCTAAATAGCTGTGTTGGTCTCTTAATTGCTAGTTTGTGGGTGTTGTGGTTCACCCCCATAAAATGCATAAGAATTCCATCCCAAATGACCTTCCAATAACTGACTAGTGGCCAGCCTGCAAAGAAAGTGAACTCTGAAACAGAAGAGTATCAGTAATTGCAGGAATACAGAGGTGTCCAAAGGTAGAGTAACCAGCAAATAAAAAAAGGTAAACCCAAAATAGAATCATAGAATGCCAGGTTGGAAAGGACCTCCACGATCATCTGGTCCAACCTTTCTTAGCAAAGCACAGAGTCATAGAATGGTTTTCATCTAGTTCCAATCCTCCTGCCATGGGCAGGGATGCCTCACACAAAACCATGTCGCTCCAGGCTCTGTCCAACCTGGCATTGACCTAGATTAGATGGCCCAGCACCGTGTCCAGCCAAAAATCGTCAGAAAAAGAGCATACACAATTGGTTCTACTTCTTTTCCTTTAGCTGTCTTCCTATTTAACCGCTGTCAGATGCCAGTTCTGCTAGCAGAACTCCATTAGCAAAGAATGACCTGATTTGTAAACAGTGCCTGCTGTAGCAGCAGATTTAAGCACATCCCTAAGTGCCTTGTGCAAGAATGTGGACAGCGATCACAAGAAACTTGAAGTTATGAGAAAGAAACTCAGCAATGCAGGAGCTCACCACCCCTTCCTTAGCAGGATTACATTTCATGGGCTTTCTAGGAAATAATAACAGGATAACAGGAACACTGTCAAATGGGGAACAGGAGATAAGACACCAGGATTTTTATGCTAAATAGTTACCCCTGAGCAGGTACCATCAGGTAGTATGAACAAGATGCAAGAAAATGTAACTGGTTAATACAAAATAATCTTTTCAGATTGTATTTTTCTTTATGCCTATTTATAAATTATAGTCTTGAGTGTTATTTCCTTTTCTAAAAGTTTATCCTCACAATAGAATATACTTGCCATCTATGAATCTGTGATTAACAAGTTGCTATGAGTTTGACTAATAGCTAGCACCAATGAGTTAATGGTACTCAACGTACATGTGCTGATAACCCATCCATGCTTGCTATCTTTCAGTTTTGCCCAGCATGTCTGTGTTCTTACACTGGGTGAAAAACACATGCCTCAAATGGAGATGTTCTTTCTTTCATTTTACGATTGATGTTTGTTGCAAAGTGAAGTCATCAGCATCTTCGTAAATGAAGAAGCCTCTTTGTTCAGGCATCCATGTCCCCAGGTATAGGCATATTTAACTTCAGTTCAAGAATGTGACCTGTCAGTTTGGGTGTTTGTCTGTTCTGCAAGGCAGCAAGCTGTCTCCATGGGATTAGGACATAATGCAGTGACTTCGGGACCTCAGCTACCTAGAGTTTTTCCACAACTTGCACTAAGATGAGCAAAATTATCTAACCCAGGTCAGGAAAGGCAAATACTAAAGCATACGTTGTTTTTCTTTAGGCTTCTACTAGACCAGTTTAACCATAAACCCCAGCTCCTCTACCCCCTTATTTACGTACTGTAGTATCATTTAGTTTGGTAACAGCCAACAAAAATGTGATACTATTATAACTTCAGGCTCTCTTTAAGAGAGGGCCATTTACTTGAGGAAAGGTCATTAGAAAAGGACTTGAAACCCAGAACCTAAAATTCCACTCAACACGAGTAACAGTTGAAAACCTATTAGTGAGTGTATACACTACATAACATACACTCATGATGCACATTTAAAAGCTAACAGATTGTCTTGGAAACAAGGTAAGACAAAGCTGTAACAAAGTCTTGAACACATCTTTAAGAAAGAACTATCATATTCATTGGTAGAGTTCAATGTCAATGATAAGCTCCATAAAAGGAACTAAAAATACTTGCAATCATAAGACACAGACGACATTGTTTTCAGTATGAAACATTATGTTTTAAAAGCCCCAAACAACCACACATTAACAATAATTTCTACATAAATAGATGATTTTCTCGTGATCTTTTAACAAAGAGCCCTTACGCACTCTGGAGAATTATTTGACATCTCAGTTTTCGTAACAAAAGCTTACAGGCACGGAGGGACTTTGTTTGGGAAGAGCTCTAACCATTCTAAAATGTCTCTTGAGATGCCTCTAGTGTGTTTCCCAGCAGTGGTGATTGAATAAAATGCTACCCAAAGGAGGCTGACCTGCAAGCGTTCCTTTAAAAACCAATGGAGCTGAAAATCGTTGTTGCTTAGTTCACCACATGCTCTTTTACCCTTCTTCAGCTAAGCTCTACTACAGCCATGTGTTTTAGCTCCTACCCTCTTCGACAAGCTCTTCAGCCTGAAATATTTCCAGTAAAAAAGCAGGGAAGAGCAGTAGCATTTATCAGTGCTCCCTTCAGGGTCATTAAGCATTTTACTCACATTAATGAGGAAAGCAGCATTTAAGTTTCTATACCCTGCAAACATAAACCCTGTTTAACATTTATCCTAGGCTCCCTGCCAAAGCATTCAACCTAAAACTCAGAGAGACCACTCATACTAGGTAAATTTAAACCTACCTACAGAGCTAAAGATTCAAACCTAGGCCTTCCTCTTAATATCCATGAGCCAGCTTTTTTTTATCAGACCCTTCTGTATCAGAAATGCAAGAAGGAGAAAGAGCCCAAAGGCTTTTGTTGCTTTCCTATTTCCTATACTTTTGTTTTGCTTTACTATCAGTGACTATAAAACTCCATTTATTTTGAGAGAGAGATCTGTAAAGGCACTTACAAATTCGTGTGTAGTGTCCACAGTTGACTGAACTGTGATGAATTATTATTCAATTTATTTGGAATCTTCACAGTACGAGAGCCCCAAGAAGCTGCTACCATTACCTTCAACTTACTTCCTAACAGAAAAGACTTGAACTCACAAAGTGGTATCTTAGGGATCAGAAATAGATCAGGGAAGACTTTTAAAGTATAATAAATTATCGGTACATGAGCCAGGAATTGGGATCAAAGTCCAAATTAATTAGATCTCATTCAATGCTGTAAATCCACAAATGTATACAAATACATTTAAGTTTTTAAAAGTTCGTTTTGGCTCCGAGGCTCTTTTGCTATAAACCATTTTTGAAACATCATATTCAGGCCACATTGTCTTTGAATAGCAAAAAGTATTTAATATAGAGGTTCTGGTTTTGAGAACCTCCAGGAATTACTACATAATAAATCATACAAAAGTAGATTGAGAGAGACCAAATGTAGTTTTTCCAGTTCCCTCAATCCATAAGCTAAAGTGACTGTCAAGCATTTAGACAGCAGAGCAACAAAACTATTTGAAGTCACCAAGATCTAATTCAAATAGTAGTTATATATGTATTTATATACACACAGTATATACATGCTGCTCCATTATAACCTAAAATATCTTCCCTGGTTTCAATGCTGTTGTTAAAATAAAAGGTTAATCACATCTTAAAAGATTTCAACTACAGAATAAGTTCAAACACTAACAAGTCTTTAAGAGATCATGCAGAGAGCCACCAGAAAGGAATAGAGTATGTTCCATAGCAAGGAACTGCACATTTAGACACATGTTTTAGTGGTGTCCTACCAGATGTCAGATAAATCATAAGGAATCAGGTAGAGAGGGGTTTCTATGCACCAAAGCAAAAACCACATGAATGAGTTTTGGATAATTTACACGCAAACCTCATGCAAGTTGGGGAGCTGGGGGGAAAGTTTCAAGAGTGACAATGTACACAGAGTTAGCAACTGTTGTTGCTCCTTTTCCTGACAATACTTCAAGATGCAGGACATAATCTAGGTCCAAGTTATGAGACCTATGTCCTAAAGAAAACCTAAAATTGCTCAGAGAAGTTACCACCATGCTGTTTTCCCTCTCTCTTTATACCAGTGTTTCCAAATACTGCCTTTACTGCTTCTGACTGAAACTTCAGCTGTGGTGTGAAAGTGTCCACTAGATCTACTTCCCCTTGAAATCAGGAAGGGGACAGGTCAAACTGGACCTTCTTCCTGGCTCTAGACTTTTAGTGGTAACAATTATGAATCACAGTAAAACCATTTAGCCCAGCTATAGGGAGCCAGAGCAAAAGAAAGAGACAGATCTCAGAAACTCACACTTAATAGGAGGTGACGAAGTAGCAGAACCTTTAAAAGACTCACCACCCTCCTCCAGAGACCACTGGCCTAGTTTTTAGAAACCTACAAATACTCCTGGTGACCTAGCCACTGTCAGGAGCAGGGAAAGGCTTGACTTGTAAGTCCACAGGGAACGTGACATTAACTACATGAACACACAGCTAGGAAAGGGCAAATCTGCAATGGGGCCCTCTCAGTGTCCAAATCACAAACCATTCAACAGCATGTTTAATTAATCAAGCAAAAAGAATCTCCAAATAAAGACCAATACTCACCGGAAAGTTTTGACAAGATTTTTCAGTTCTGTGTAAACATCACCTGGAGTAACCTGAAGAGGGCCCAAAACTGCAGGCAGTCTGGAAAACGAAAGACACCAGTTAATATACACTACCCTCTTTCTTACTTCTTCTCAAGGAAGACTTCCACCAAAGCTCAGCGAAGTTAGTAAGAGATGGACTTTTGTGCAACAGATGAGGCCAGTGATTTACATTTCAGATTCCTCAGAGTGGTGTTTGGGCAATACCTTCGCTTCATAATAGCATGTTTTTAAAAATAAGAATTTCTAGTTCAGTGTGAACATGAAGAACAATTAAACATAGTTTTACATGTGTACTCATTAACTTCACATTTCTGTTCTGACAAGACATTCTTACCAAAAAAATCAAAGTGTTTACATTATGAGGATTAGACATCAAAGTGTCATAAATGTTTCAAATATTTATATTTATTTGGCTTAAAAATAACATACAAAAGGAAACTGCACGTCTAAATGAGGTTTGCACAGAGAATGTATCTGCTAACTGCAGGCTCACATGGCTGCAACAAGAATAACATTCCACTGTAAGCCTGACACTTGATATCAGGACAATAGTAAGGTAATCAGAAGATTCAAAAAGAAAGAAGACTACAGATTGCCTCCCTGTTTGACTGTGTGCAAAACTGATACAGCGCACAACAAACCACACGTACTGTTTAACTAGTTGTCAGTATCCCCAAATGCTGGCAATAACATGCATTGGTTTTCACATTCAGGGTTAAACTTTTGCCTCTATTTACTTGTTTAATGGTTAATATCCTCTTGCATTTCAATATCCAGTTATTTACATTTATATGCATATGATGCATCAATACTGCTGAAGAATCAAGACTTCGATTCACCTCTTCTATCACTTTTTACAAAAACTGAACACAGGGCTCTTGGGATGCTGGGCAAGCTCACATTCCCATTCACCTCACCTCAACACACCAACAAATCATTGCTTTATCACAATGAAGATTGTCTCTATTACTGGAGTGTGACAGGATTACTGCATGGCATGATATTTAAAGCAACCAACTAAAGAAGGGGACAGTCAAGAATAAAACCTTCAAAGATGAGAAAACTCATTCTGTCTTTCTTATCCTCTCTTCATCAAGTACCAGACTTTTAAGTTCAACATAAATTTTGCAAGAGGCTGAAAATAAGTGCCAAACTTGGGGAAAATCTTGAAGGTGCTGAGAAACTGCCTTACCAGTCCTGTGACACCGATAGAAAGGTCAGAGAGAGACACCTTTCTTGAAGCATGGTTTGATTCCATGTCTGTGGCTCATCCACACTTTTTGCAGGTAGAGAGAAACAGAATGAAGTGTTTCAGCAAAATCTAGTTTGGCTGCTGACACAAACTACAACCACAGAAAAAGCCAAATACCCCTAACAACTGACCTTTGCAACTGTACCACAGATGACTGTCTCAGAAATAAGTTCTTTAGGGCAGTAACAGGTTTAAGTTAACAGCTAAGGCCACCTAGAAAAAGCCAGAATGTCCTTGCATAATGCGTTTGTTATGTAAAATGATGATGAATGAGCAGCAACTTCAGCCTGACACTCACCAAAGTAAAGGATACTTACGCTTTTCTCAGTTTTTCAAGGACGATTCTCCTTCTAATCTGCATTTGTGCATTTGAATCAACAAGTGGGAAGGTGAGATCTTCTTGCTGATCATCCTGTATCAGACAAAAAACTTTAACAGCTATAACATAGTATTTCAAAGCCAACGCATCAAAATAGTCACAGCTTAATAATAAATGTTTAAACATAAGAAAACTCTTTTCCCTGAATAGAATAAAAAACCCAACCCAAACACAGAAAAACAACACAAAAACTTACTGGACAGAAGCTTGCTTAATCTGATCCAACATACAGTTTGCTAACCTACTTTTCTCCTTCCCTATGATTGATACTTACCCACTTATGATGACAGAAACAAACTGCCTCAACACTATTCCACTGGACACTTACCTCATGTTTGCTTGGATGTTCCTCTGCTTGTGCACTTGTCTCTGCCTCTTCAGCCAAGATGCACTTTCCTTTATAGAACTCTTTTACTCGGAGTTGTAGGAACTCTGTTTCTTCTTTTAACTTTTCATAACTAGGCATTGGCTTAACTATTGCATCTGGGCCTGTGAAAGGTAAAGAATAGTTCAGGCTGTTTTCAGATTCCCCTACAGCGCCAGCATTAAGATCATCAGCTGTATCTAAGTCATCCTCATCAAGTTCTTCATTCTCCTGGTTGGCAGATGCTATGCTCTCTGAAGAACATAAAGAACTGTAGTTTGGTCCATAGAGAAATTTTAAAGTTTCCTCAGTTCTCCATTCTGTAAGTGTTTGCTTAAGCACTTGTAATAAACTGCCCTTGGAATTAACTGGATGCCTCAGTTCAGGTGTTCTCTGTTCTTTTGAGTTAGCTAGTGCTCTTTTAAGATGTTCTGCCCCTCTTTTGCTCACACCTAGATAAACTATCCGTGAACCACAGGTATTTTCACAGTTTTCTGAAGCACTCGGTTTCCCTGGAGTAGCACTTCTTGAAGGTGTTGCAGTTATTTCATTACGACCACAGCAAGCACGCTTTTCTTCCTGAGCATCTAATTTACAATTAGATAGTCTTTCAGTGGCTTCTACCACTTCTGAGTCTTCAGTTTTAGGGATGGAACATACTTTCTGAGCGGGCTTCTTTTTGAGGATGCTGTTTCTGTGCAATTGCTGTGCAATACTGGCTGAACTTGACTGACTTCCTGGTAGAACAGAAGAAACAAATTCTTGTTCAGTATCACTACTGCTGTCACTGGCTTTGTCTTGAGAAGCAGATTCACATGGATTATGATTTTCAATGTCGGATGCTTTAATTATCTCATCACATATTTTCACTTCTTCTCCAGACTGTCCGCTGTAACAGAAAACACAAGCCACCAATGAAATAAGAAAGGGTGCTACCTGCTTTTCATTCTTGTATTAAATAAATAAAGCATGTTTCTCTTATAGAAGAACGGAAGCTTTAAGCATCATAGCTGCTCTTCCACAAGCCTTCTTGAACTCAAGACTTGTGATGTTCTGCAATCAAGATGACAAATATAGACACCATTTAGATAAGCGAGTTCTCAGTTGCTTATTGGCAGTTAGAAAAGGAACAATAAACAAGGTATTACTGAAGACAACAGAATAATGTATGACTTAGCACGATGAATACTGCAATTCTAAAATGAAGAGGGGTGCTTTAACATAGGAATACACTACCCTAAAATCAGGGGGAGAAGCAGAGCTGGTTTTAGCATATGTAAGTTTGCCACCTAACGGCCATGTGTGGCAAAAGAAAGCAAACAAAAAATCACAATACACGGCAAGGTACAGAGAGATGACAGAGTAGCATGATTTCATTTTAGCTGATATGGATGTTCTACATTAAGAAGCACAGAAGCTTTCATCACGTATAATTGGTACCATTTTCTTTATAAAGAATAGATGGTATAAAATATGCAAAGTACAAACAGTGGATTTGTTTCAGATTTCAACAGGCTCAATTAAGACATAGAGGCCAAGAGCAGCTGTACACTAAATCATACAGATCAAATATACTGGTTTAGAATCACAAAGGAAAAAAAAAAACACCATTGTGTAGGTTCTAATAAGGTCTTTTGTATAACACAGGAAATCAAAGATTCCCCTTTCACCTGATTTGATGCTAATATTTCTAACTAGAAGTGCCTATAACAGAAAAAAATATTTGTTCAGTGTACCTCTGTCCCTTCTTCAGCAGCTCTATGTCTGGTGGTCTGCAAAAAGAAGACACAGAATGAAGATTTTCCTGCTAAATCAACGCTCTTTAAATAAACATTAATACATGGGATACATAGTTGAAGTTGGATGGGATATCCGAGGATCTTCTAATCCAATACCCTCTGTTCAAATCAGGGTTAGTCAGAGCAGGTTTATACATAACTGTTCACATAGCATGACGTGTGGCTGCAGCATGATGCTGTTACATTAAACAACATTTAATAGAACCAGCAAGTCACACAAGTGTTAGTCAGGAAGGACTCTGGAAGTCTCTAGTCTGACCTCTGCAATTGTCACCAGCACTAGATCAGGTCATCCACAAATTCACGAAGTTTAAATCTTGAAAACCTCCAAAAATGGAGATTTCAAAACACTGCTGAGTATCCTGTTTCTTTCCACCATAACCTTGGTGCAGTTTTTCCCCCCAGTGTCCAACCTGTACCATTCATGCAATAATTTGTGGCCATCACCCCTTGCTAAGTTTTCTGTCACCAACCAAGCATAATTTGGCTCTGTAATCTTTGCAACTTCTCTTCAAGTAGTTGTACACTGCTTTCAGATCGCTGTTTGGTCTCTTCAACAAAGTAAACATGCCAAGATCTTCATAGGTCACAAAGTTTCTATGGGAAAAACAATTCTGGGATATTTACAGGAAAATGCTCCCAATTAATGTAAAAAATATGAATATTCAGGGTATCTTTATTTAAAAGTTTACTTTGTAAAAATTAGGCTCTCAGGTTACCCTGCCTTAAGAAAATAGAGTTCAAAGGTTTGCAGAAACTCTAAGAAATATTACTAAACCAATTCTGATGGGTTTCTTTCCAAAGCTCTACTTGCAGTTAATCTGCTTCAACCCAGTTATGAGGTAGCATCACAATGCTGTTCATTTTATACAATGCTAAAAGTCGAAATCTTCACCCGCTTGTCCTACAAATGAAAGAAAGCCTTTTAAGCATGCACTAAATGCAAGTCAATGCACTAACACTTCTCAGACAGTATATAAAAACCCCCATAGGCTTAAAAAGATGAAAGCTCCACCACTCATATGAATGAATTAACTTTGGAAACTAAAGGTGATAACATGAAATGCTTTAAGTTATTATATATAACTCTTCATCAGAATTTGAAGTGGAGTTTCCAGTCTTTTCTGTCAAAAGAATGTCAGATATCCTAATGTGTAAACATTTACCAGCATGTGCACATCTGATTGTGCAAACAGACATACCTAGCCATAAGCTATCTGGCGTTTTGTTTGTTGTTTGGAAAAACCTCCCTCCCCGCAGCATGATTAACTATGTCACGCACATCAGAATTATACACTTTCAATGTTAAGAATTAAAAAGAAGATTTTAGAAATACTTTCTATAAAGACAGAAAAACAAAAGCACAAAAATACTGGTAAATTCACCTGAACATTCAATTAAGAGACTAGTTTTACCTACTAAAATCCCTCAGATCACATAAGGCTGCTATAAACCAATTCTCTCATTGATCAGATACTCATTCAGATGACTGATCCAAACTGACAAAACCAAGCTCAAACATATAATTTCAACCAGCTTCTTTTGTTGAAAACCAGAAGACTATCAAAATTAGTGCCTTAGAGAACAAAAGTGGAATAAATTCAGCTGAACATTCTCTAGGAAAGTATTTAAACAGTGACACCCATTGGCTCAACTCATTATTTGCAAGCCTGTGTTTCCTAAGCTGGGAACATGGACTGCATCACCCTGTTCCAACATATGTATTGGAGTTTCAACAGGAAATGGGCAATTTGAAGTATAGACAGGATAAAGAACCTCTTCATGTTATAGTCTGCTCTCAGGTGCAAGCATTCACACTCTAACCTTCAGACATGTGCTGTGTTAAAATCGGAAAATCTCTTGCAACAGGGTAAGATGAATTCATACATTTATGGTTTGGAAAATCCAATCCCAGTAAGTACATTCTAAAGTTCAGGAGTTGACTATGAATTATGACTAGTCTTCCCTCCAAACTAAACTAAGTCATGTCTACTAAATAGTCATGAATAGCACTGAGTCATGTCACTGTAATCGATATGGCAACAACACTTTAAAAATCAACACTAAGCTTAAGCTAAGCTAAGATGTTAACATCAGTTACCTTCAGTTCAGCCCAATCATTCTGATGCACTGCAGCTAAGCAATGAGCATCACAGCTTGGTCAGAGAAAATTATATTCTCAAAAGCAGCAATGGATGTATAAGGTTATACTTACTTTTCTTCTTCTCGCATCCATACTGGACTTTGGGAAATCTGAGCTTCAAAATATTTGGAGGCTTTATAGCAAAAGTTGCTGCAAAAGCACTGGAAATGAAAGAAAGCAAGAAACATTACTAAAGACAACTTCAGTACTCATAGAAAGGTAGAAAAGTAATTGGGGTTTTTTATGCCTGTAAAATTAAGTATCAATTCACATTTCTTTTTAAGCCTCTGACCAGGTTTTTTAATTCATCTGAGAAACCAAACCTATCAAATAGGTCCACCCCACTCCTCACAAGGCACTTTCTGCTTCTTATTTTTTCCCTGCTTTTCTGCTTCGTGTTTTTATTACATACTGAGAAGCAAAACAGTGTTGAAGTCCACATGACAATAATTGAAAAAGCACCCAAACCTGTTCAAAGAACAATTCCTAACCCAACAAGATAGTCATGCAGCTTAAAAGTCATGCAATTAAATTCAGGTATTTAATGATGAGAATTCTGGTTAGCAACAGATCTTGGGTATTTTGCAATACTCAGAAAAATACCTCAAGTATTGCAGCATCTTTGAAAAATAAACTTGCACAGTTGCATCAGGGAACAAGACAAAACATCCCACTTCTTGGAGTCTTGCCTGGTAGCTTGAAAAAAATCAATTTCCACAATTTTGTGTATCCCAGAGTTACAATCAGAGGCAAAGAATGTGTACTAGTGACACTGAAGAAAGTTCTTCTGGAACTCCTACAATTCAGTGTCTTAGCACATATAGGTGACTGAGTATCCTGTGAACAGGCAAAGAAGACTTCTAGGTAACCATGCATAAATATGCTTCAAGAAAGAGACAGACTTTGTGAAGACATACGTTTTATGCTGAAAAGTTCACAAAAAAGAACCTTAAAAGTAGTCACACTAAGGAATGCATGAGATGGAACTTGTATCACACTACTGCAAACCAGTGGATGAGAAGGATGTCCACGTTGACCCTAACTAAAGCTCATTGACTATAGTGGAGCAAAACAGAGAACACTTCTTCACAGATGTCTTTAACTGGTCAGCTGCAGCACATTCAAACCAAGTAAAAATTTCCATTTTATGTTTAAACTTAGAAAACATGTGGGGTTTTGTCTTTCCAAAGGGACCATCTAGAAATTGAAATGCATGAAAACCTTCATATTCTAACAGTTCATGAAAATTATTTTCCCAAGAAGCACACTGGCTCAAAATCAAGCCACTACATGAATGCTGTTACAAAACAGCATTTCTGATGCTGGGACAATATAAAATACATTTTAGGAGTAGATTTGTTTCCATACCTTTCTTTCTGTGATGTCATAAACTCTGTTTGTTTTTGTTGAAATTCTGTACTTCTGTTTTAGCACCTAAAACAAAAATGCTTTCATCAGCAAGACTGCTGCTTCCATCATGACATTACAGAAAACTTCATTCCTAATTCATCTATTTTAATGTGTGACAGTTCTGTTTTAACTGAATTGCATATCACAACCACTTTTTCCTCTCAGTCCTTTTGATATTTTACCTTCTCAGATGTTAAGACTCTCAGAAATCACAGAACTGTTAGGGTTGATTGGCAATTTATGTTTAATCATTTACATCTCACCATCAGTAGAGGACAACTTCAGATCTACAAGAGAGCCATCACTGAACATAAATCAATGGAGATGCATTGTAGGAAATCTACTCATGTGTAAGTGTTCAGCAATTGCAGACAGGTCCTTCTTTAATCCATACCTACTTTTACACATGTGAGACTGTACTATCAGAGACAGCCACCATTACCCACACAAACCTACAGGAACTTCAAATGTAATGCAGTTTCCCAGTTAACTTCTGTGGAGATATAAAAAGTCCAAAACAGCAAAATTTTTCTCACTTGAGTAGGTTTTTTTCAGGGCATCAGGTGTACCGTAACTGCTATTTCATCACAGGCTATGTAACTGGACTCTGACTTTTGCTTGAGCTCTGACTTAGCAAACCTAAATAAGCGTGACTACAATTCTGACACAGGAAACGTACATTTTTAGAGCAGATGTATATGCATTCACACAGTAATATCCCTGTGTTGTTATCCTGTGAAGTGTTGTTTCACTTCAATCCTTCTCGCATACATGGTTACACTGAAGGAACAAAATTAGAAAGTTTCTGCATGCACAAAGGATGGACACGGAGACACACTTCATTCATCTTTATTACTGTCAAAGTAGATGCCGATTCTGTCATCTACTAATGGTTGGCAACTGATCAAATGTTACCTGTTACTTCAAAAGGATTATACTGAAACGGAATGATATGATGCCTGGCCCACTAGTTGACAGTATTTTAACCTATGTTTAATATTGTCCGTTGAAAATTAACAAGAAAATGCAAGAGAATAAAAATTGTGAAAAGATTCTTATGGTAGCAGCATTAAGAAAAAGCAACTTACATTTTCCAGTTTATTTTGACATAGAGGATAACCACACAGTTTGATGATAGACCGTTCGTCAACAATGTCTTTATAGTGAGATGGAGTAATACATTTTCCCTAAAATGACAAGGGAATAGTTCAACAACAGATCCTGGAAAATCTGCCACATTTTGTATTCGAAACATCTTGTAAGCAAGTAAATACTTTTAATTTTCTAACAGTTACCTAGAAAGTTTAATAACCTACACAGTAAAAACAGTAACAGGGTATACAGGGAAAGAAGACAGACATGGCCGCTTCTTACGTATACAAGATCTTCATAATTTTGCCTCTAGTGTGGCACCTACTTCAATAATTTTCCTTGATTTATATGGCTTTTTACACCTATTTACAACCTTAACAGAAGCAATCATCATACCATTCCAGCAAAACTGTGCTGCTTGATAAGCTGTGGAGCATTACAGACACTTTGTCTGAATTCACAGATGATGTGATAATAGACCTAAATTTTTATACTTCATCTATCAGCCCAGAACCACAGAAGCATCAACAAAGGCTGTGGTAATAAAGTGAGGATTAATAAATGAACAGTCCTGCAAAACTAGGGCATGTTTTCACCACAAAGCCCTTGAAAATAAGGCAATCATCATCAGAGCTGATGAGAGGGAATAAACGGTTTGTCTATTTTAAACTGCAGTAAATCATTCCAAGAAGTTAAATAAGTTAAATCTGAACACAAAAATACAGAACAGTATGAAAACTTGCAACACCTACACAATTCAGAAGGAACTCCTCAGTAATGTTCTCTTCCAGGAGTTGTTCAACAATGTTCAATGCCTTTTTTTCAAATTCAATCTTCTTTCTGACAGCAGCCTCCAGAGCTGCTTTCCTGTAACAGAACAGAGGGCAGACTTCATAAACAATTCCCCCATCATATCTTTATCTTTCTGAAATACAGTAGCTTACATTTTTCTGCATCACACCATGTTGGGCAAACAAAGCAAAAGTACAAAGTGATGCACAAGTAATTCTGGAGTAACCACAAAGGAGTTTCCAATGTTGGTTTGCTTTATTTCCACCTGGTCAGGAAAAGCATTGACTCTTTTTGCACTACATTACTGCCATACAAGGTTACACAACTCTTCTTGCAGGAGAGGGAAACACAGGACTGGCTGCACAAAGAGCCCGGGATGAACAATTTAGGGAGAGTTGCCAGGAGAATGGGAGCTGGATGAAACATAAAAAGCAGGAAGAAAAAAGGACTGGGACAAGACTAAGCGTGAGGGTACAAAGTAAGGGAAGGAATAAAACTAATAAAACCCACTTCAGTAGGTTTCCTGAGTGCTCCTGAGCCTTGCCACTGTACTGTTCCCAGCAAATACTCAGAAAATAACCATCTCTGCTTGATCTCCATTTTGCAGTGCTTTCCACAGAGGCTGTCAATGAACAGTCAATTCTGCTGTCCTAACCAACAGAGGTCTATGATGGAAGTCTGCCTCTGTTGCAGAACCAAGTGAATATTCAGGTAAATGTCCATGGCCAAAAGTGGTTTTTCCTCTCAAGTTTGGTTTTCAAGTGAATAAAGAAAAACAGAGAGTATGCAGAGAAGTTAAGACAACTAAGGAAATACAACTGTGGAGATTACAGTCATAAACTGTTAGTGTATTATCCAAGGCACGTATGTGCATGCTGTTAGAAGTTACACAGCATCACTCCAAACAAGCCTGCATGATGCTGATGCTCGCAATCTCCTGAAGTTAAACCCATGTGAGGCAGAGAATGAGATTTCAAACTAGGGCAAACCAACATGAATGCCACTAATTATCAGTTAGAAATTATACCTTTGAGCAGCATCTTCATTCTTCGGAGCATTTGGATTCTTATTTCCTAGAAATCAAATATACAAGCGTAGAAATACAGAAGTGAATGCACTTTTTTCGTTTAACAGTGGAAAATCGTGGAATCTGAAAAATATTAAACCTCTAAACATTAAGCATAATCACGAGAACTGCTTAGAAACTTGCTTTTGTGGCTGAGAGCCCCAAGCCTTCTCCAGGCTGAGCAATCCCAAGTCTCTCGGCCTTTCCTCACAGGAGAAGTGCTCCAGCCCTCTAATGATTCTTGTGACCCTCTCCAACAGGTCCATGCCTTTCCTGTACTGAGGACTCCAGAGCTGGACGCAGTACTCCAGGTAGGGTCCCAAACGGGCTGTTATCTTTGGAATACGCCGTTTTCCGACCGGCTGCACCAACACCGGGCCCTACGGGACAGGGGGAGTCCAACCCCCCTCACTCGGCACGCCGCCGAGCCCGCCCAGCCGCTCCCCCGGGTATAGCGAGTTGTGCGAGTCCCTAAGGGCAGAGCCCAAAGGACTGGGCGGGAAGAGCGAACCCAAAGCCTACCTTCTCGCCGCCGGCTGACCTTCCCCTTCCCGCTACATCGCGACTTCCCGGCCGCCATCATCGCGCCTGCCCGCTCCCTGTTTCATTCCCGCCCTCTGACCTTTCACCCGGAGGCGGAGCCGCCATCGCGGCGTGGCCGGGGCCGGGCGCAGCGGGAGGCGGTGGCGGAGCGTGGAGTGGTCGGTGTGGAGGGGCACGGGTGATCGGTGTGAGGACTGCGGCCCCCTGAGGTGAGCTGAGGTGGCGAGTAGAGGGAGGGCGGCCTGGTGCTTGTTAGTTCATCTGTGGTTGGGAGGCTGCCGTCTCACATGGTTCAGCTGCTGTCAGCTTGCCGCTGAAACCTCTGGGAAGACTTAATTAGAAGCTGGATTAAGTATTAAAGGTAAATCCCTGGGACAGCTCGGGGGGTGCTCACTCAGGGCGTGTGTCAAGGCTGTAAGTACACTGCGAAGTTGACGGAGGGTTGAAAATTCAGGAATATGGGCGTTCAGAAGTACGTTTCATTGTTTAAATGTTTAAGTGTTTAATTTGTTTAAATGTTCAATTTGTTTAAATTTAAGTGTTTAAATGTTAAATGTTTAAATTGTTTTGGGAGGACTGGTAACATCCTGTAAAATGAAGAGCTTATTTACAACATATGGTAATAGTTGGTTGGCATTCAAGAATTGCTTATTCCAAGCTCAAGAGCTGAGCATCCCGACACGTAGGAAGTCAAGGAAGAGGGCCAGGAGACCTGCGTGGCTGAATAAGGAACTGCTGGGTATGCTCAAGTGGAAGAGGAGAGTTTACAGGTCATGGAAGGAGGGGCTGGCCACTCGGGAGGAATATAAGGCTGCTGCTAGGGGATGTAGGAAGGCAGCTAGGATGGCTAAGGCCTCCTTAGAATTAAATCTGGCCAGAGGGGTCAAGGACAACAGAAAGAGCTTTTTCAAATACATAGCTGATAAAACTAATACCAGAGGCAAGGTTGGCCCACTGGTGAACGGGATGGGTGCCCTGGTGACAGAAGATACTGAGATGGCAGAGTTATTGAATGCCTTCTTTGTGTCAGTCTACTCTGTTGGAGGCAGTCCTGAAGAACCCTGTACTCCTGAGACCTCAGATGAAGTCAGGTCACTGGAGCGGTTTGCCTTAGTCCATGAGGAATGGGTTAGGGACCAGTTGAGCAATCTGGACATCCATAAATCCATGGGTCCAGATGGGATGCACCCGCGGGTGTTGAGGGAACTGGCGGAAGTCATTGCTAGACCACTCTCCATCATCTTTACCAAGTCTTGGGAAACGGGAGAGGTGCCTGAGGACTGGAGGAAAGCAAATGTCACTCCAGTCTTCAAAAAAGGCAAGAAGGAGGACCCGGGTAACTATAGACCGGTCAGCCTCACCTCCATCCCTGGGAAAGTGATGGAACACCTTATCCTTGATGCCATCTTAAGGCATGTCAAGGATAAGAGGGTTATGAAGGGCAGTCAACATGGCTTTACCAAGGGGAAGTCATGCTTGACCAACCTCCTAGCCTTTTATGAGGAAATAACATTGTGGATGGATGATGGCAGAGCGGTGGATGTGGTCTACCTTGACTTCAGCAAAGCATTTGACACAGTCTCCCACAGCATCCTCATAGCTAAATTGAGGAAGTGTGGCCTGGATGATCAGGTAGTGAGATGGACTGCGAACTGGCTGAAGGACAGAAGCCAGAGAGTTGTAATCTATGGGGCGGAGTCCAGTTGGAGGCCTGTATCTAGTGGAGTGCCTCAAGGGTCAGTATTGGGACCAGTATTATTTAATATATTCATCAATGATTTAGATGAGGGAATTGAGTGTACTATCAGCAAGTTTGCTGATGACACTAAGCTGGGAGGAGTGGCTGACACGCCAGAAGGCTGTGCTGCCATCCAGCGAGACCTGGACAGGCTGGAGAGTTGGGCAGGGAGAAACTTGATGAAATATAACAAGGGAAAGTGTAGAGTCCTGCATCTGGGCAGGAACAACCCCAGGTTCCAGTATAGGTTGGGGAACGACCTGTTAGAGAGTAGTGTAGGGGAGAGGGACCTGGGGGTCCTAGTGGACAGCAGGATGACCATGAGCCAACACTGTGCCCTTGTGGCCAGGAAGGCCAATGGCATCCTGGGGTGTATTAGAAGGGGGGTGGTCAGTAGGTCGAGAGAGGTCCTCCTTCCCCTCTACTCGGCCCTGGTGAGACCGCATCTGGAATATTGTGTCCAGTTCTGGGCCCCTCAGTTCAAGAAGGACAGGGACCTGCTGGAGAGAGTCCAGCGCAGGGCGACTAAGATGATTAAGGGAGTGGAGCATCTCCCTTATGAGGAAAGGCTGAGGGAGCTGGGTCTCTATAGTTTGGAGAAGAGGAGACTGCGGGGGGACCTTATTAGTGTATATAAATATATAAAGGGGGAGTGTCATGAGGATGGAGCCAGGCTCTTCTCAATGGCAAACTATGATAGGACAAGGGGTAATGGGTATAAACTGGAACACAAGAGGTTCCACTTAAACTTGAGAAGAAACTTCTTCTCAGTGAGGGTGACAGAACACTGGAATGGGCTGCCCAGGGAGGTTGTGGAGTCTCCTTCTTTGGAGACATTCAAAACCCGCCTGGACACATTCCTGTGTAACCTTATCTAGGTGTTCCTGCTCTGGCAGGGGGATTGGACTAGATGATCTCTTGAGGTCCCTTCCAATCTCTAACATACTGTGATACTGTGTGATACTGTGAAAATGTGTGATAATGACCGAATTAAATTGACAGGCTTGATACGTGAATAGACTGCAGTGATGTGAAAATGTTAAAATAGGCTGTTGGGAATAGAACATGAGTTGTTTGTTGTTTGAATAATAAAACTCACGCATAGATGCCTTTTAGGCTTTTGCCTCTTTTTCTGTAAACATCCAGTTTATATTTTAGTAATCCAGATGTTGCGTGACACAGCAGAGGATGAACATAAGAGGAAAGTTTGAGGATGTTACATTGAGGTGTTTGTGTAAATGTGGAACTTGGGTGTTTTGGTGAAGAGTTATCCAGGTGTGGAAGTAATTGATGCTCATAGTGATCATATAACCAGGTTTAGGCATATAGCATTGCTTAAAGGTTATGCCTATGATATATCACATGGGATAACCAAGCTTGATTTTATCTGTAATACGTGATCCTGACTATGTAAAACCTTGTAGATACTTAATGATACTCAAATGTTTAAGCTAATTGTTTTTAGCAAGAAAGTCTTACATTGTAGTAGCTAGAGGTGAAAGTCCAGTGAAATAGTCTCACCTACAGACTAGAAAGAAATAAATGTTATTATATATGTAATCTTGATTGGACTAGTTGATATAAACTGGCATGGTGGTTGGATCGGCTGTGCACATCCCAGGCGTGAGGTTAGACTGTTCCAGATAGGGCTGAGGAGAAAAGGCACAGAAAATGTAGTGTCTGTCTCTGTTTTCACTTCATGTGTTTTAATATTGCACTCTTTAATTAGTTTTCAATGCCAGAAGAACAAAGGCAAACTACAATGGCGGTTGATGAACTTCAAGCCATAATACAAAGATGTGTAAGTAATTTTCTTTCCATAAGAGTAACAAGTGCAAGCAGTGTGCATTTCTTTTCATATATTGTAATTAGAACCAAAATTACCCCAAAACAGAAGACAGTTGTTAGCTGAACTCATTGGGCAGCTAAGTTGATCCTTTATGTTTCATTGACTTCTCTATAGTGCTTATCATAGAATCACAGAATGAACCAGGTTGGAAAAGACTTTTAAGATCATCAAGTCCAACCATTCCCCAGCACTGCCAAGGCCACCAGTAAACAATGTCACTAAGGGACTTGTCTACCCAAGATGCTTGACAACTTCTGCTTCCTGGAGAAAGAAGTATTCTTGTATTCAGCAGTACCTGTCTGAAGGAACAAATCCCTGGCAGGTTGTTGTAGAAAACACGTCTTCCAATTAGTATGTTGTAGTCAGACTTAGAAAGTACTATTGAAATCCTGCTTTGTCTTCTGTAGTAGTTCTCTGTAGCTTTTTTAATGCAGGAAATATGTATCTAAGAAAATTACGATGACACTATATTTAATCTTGATATGAAAGCTTGGATTTTCTTATTTTTTATTTGCCTTTTATAAGTGTGGTATTGAACATGCATATTTTCTTTCTAGCAAATTCTGGAAGAAGCTGACTTCAAAGGAGAAGATTTTAATCTGTTTCAGGTAGCAGGTCAGAAATGTTTAGAAAATGGGTATGCAGCTCAGTTATTAGAAGTAATTCAAAATGAGAAAAATAAGGTGAGTTTTAAGTTTGCACTACATATTACTTGTGCACTAACTCAACTAAATAGATAAAACTGCTTATTAAAAAGGGAAAGCTACTTCCACCATGGAGCAAGGCTGTACATATGGGTTTGTACTAAGTTTCTCTGTGTAAGTGCACATTCTTGTGTAACTTCAGGTAGCTCACAGAAACCACGTCACAGTAATCTTAACAAAACCATTAATGACTGGGCTAAGCAAAGAGAAAAGAGAGGACAAAAGCATAACTGAAAGTGACTGTGTCTCTTTTCTGCAGGGCAGGATTTCAGGTGATGTACTGGGTCTGGCTGGCATGGAGTTGATTTTCTTCATGGCAGCCTGTGTGGTGCTGTGTTTTAGATTTGTTGATAACAAGCCAGTGTTTTCAGCTGTTGCTGAGCAGTGCTTGCACAGCATCAGGGCCTTCATTTCTCACTGCCCCCTCAGTAACTAGGGAAGTTTGGAGGGGACACATCTGGAACAGCACACCTGATCAAAGAATTCCATACCATATAACATCCTGCTCAGCAATAAAAACAGATGGGGGTGGAGACCTGTTTTTCAAAGTAGCTGTTGCTTGGAGGCTGGCTGGGCATTGGTTTGATGTTGGGGGTTGGTTTGTCCTTCCTCTCTACTCTCTTTTGTCCTTTTTGTCACTTATTAAATTTAAACCATGAGTTATTCTGTTCTGCTCTTCCCGTTCTCTTCCCCCATCCCACTGGGAGAGGAGAGTGAATAAGCATTTGATGGGTACTTAGCTGCTGTCTGGGCTCAACCCGGCATAGATGGATATAATAATATTGGCCAACACTGTAAGAACCAACTAAGCTGATGCTAATGTAAGAGATGGTAGTGGCTGTAGGCACTTTGGGGAGTTGGGAGAATATACTAATTTGCACACAGCTAAATATGAATTTCAGACGTAAAGTATAGGATGGAATGTTCTGGCAATGTTACATGGGGTTCATAGTCTGGTTTTGCATTTGTGAGTTTGGAGTAACAACTGAAGATCTCAATCCCTTCGGGTTAAACACAATTTGTCTAAATGTTCTTTTTTTCAGTTAAACTCCTCTACTCAGTCCTGGCTTAAATGTATTGTCATATAAATCCTTAGACATATATAGTGACATGTTAAAATTAACACATTGAAGAAAACTATACAAAATATGCAACTGTGTTTATAGGTATGGGGAGAGAATACAGTGTATGTGAAATACAGACCTCTATGGTAATAGTTGTTAAATTTTTAAGGACATTATGGTTTTGCTTACAACATCAATCTGTTGTCCTTTTTGGCCTTCATAGGTACAATCTGTCTGGATTTAGAAGATATCCAATTTTGGTTTATTATCTGAAAATCTGGTTTTTTTAGGTTATCATCAAGAATATGGGCTGGAATCTCATCTCTCCCCTGGTTAGATGTATTTTTATGTATAAAAAGGAAGATCATAAGCGAGAACACTGCTTGAAGATATTAGAGCAGTTGGCACAGGTATGTTTTCAGTTTCATCTGAAGTAGACACAGGCTTAGTGTTCTCAGAGACAATTAACTTCTTACAAATCTGGTGAAGTTAGTAACTGGGCAAAACAAAAAGATACAGCATTACCCATAAGAAAAAGGCACATAGAACTCATGAAAATAGCCACCTGCTGCAGTCAGAGCAGCCACAGCAATACTGCTCTTGTCTGCTGCAGATACAGTATGACAGTGATTACCTGATGATTCTGATGGAGCAGTAAGGGAAAAAAAGGATTTAATCTGTATATGTATATCTGGTTTATGTATATAAAAAAAAATTTATAAACTCTATAGCTGGAGTTAAATTCACACTAAAGTGTTTTTCTCTCTACTCCCAAGGATTATTTTACTAAGGTACTGTGAGGTTTTTATGGACCTTAGAGACCAAGTTTAGTGTCATTATTTATTATTTATGTTTTCGTAAGTGTACACGTATACATAGACTCTACAGAAGGTAAAAATTGTAGGGAAGTACTTACTGTTTTATATTTGTTTGTTTAAAGATTATCTTGGCTGTTCAGATCTCCTTTCTTGACTTTCAGGACCTTTGGTCTTGAAGTTTCCTTGTGATGAATTTTTTAGCTTATGACCATGATTATTAAAACATACATGTTGTTCCTCTCTTGCAGCTATGCAATCCAAAGGAACTTTTTCTGGGTTTACTTGAGCAGATTGAGCAGACCTCTGGAGAGCGAGTGTGCCAAACTGTCATGTTATTGCTTCAGCCTTTGCAGACAGGTAAGATGCAGTTTCTCATGTGATTTCAGAATTAAATAATTTTTTCATTTACCAATTATTTATCAATTTAGTTTAATCTTTGCTGGAGTAGTTTCAGGATATGTCTGTCCTGACGGGCTTTAGACTATTATGTTTTGCAAAATAACACAGGGTATAACTTGCACACTTATATTGGCCTGTTAGAAAAAGATTTTAGGTGGGATTAATAGCATCAGTTGAAAAGGCAATATTCAGCTATTTTCCATCATTTACAAGAATGTGGTCCTGTAACAGTTACATTTAGAGGTGTAAACCAGTCATATTTTTGTTACACAGAGAATCACATGGATTTGTGAAATTCTTCCTCATTTAACTTTTAGAACATACAATTCCATCTTCCCGTAGTATAGAACTTAATTTCACATTGAGGCAGATTGAAACACTTGATTGATTAGGGGGTAGCATTTTTCTGGCTTACGTATAAAAACTAAAAAAAAGTGATTGATTTGGACACCCACTAAGTAGGTAACAAGAAGTAGTTTCTGTTTTGATGCATGGGATGAAATCAAGTGTTGTCTGATTCTAGCAATCCCGAGATGTATTAGAATTTAACAAGAGGAGTGTTTTGGTAATGAGAAGCATGTAGGTTTTTGGATAACCAAGCTAAAGTTAGCCTGCACTGACACAGTTTAAGCAGAGAGCCACTTGTGCTGCTTCCTCAGTCTGGGAAGCAGTTGCTTGTACCACGGAGTATATAACGCTTCTGGGCTGCTTCCGGTAGATCTCACCAGAAAGAGCCATTGTCTCTGGTTTTGCCAGGCACAGGAGGAGTCAAGCAATAAGTGAGTTTTCCAAGTCAAATAAAAGAGTATTGTTTCACTTAGACGAGTTCTAAAAAGAGATTTTTTTTCACTCCTCATTATGGTGCTACAGGGAAAGGGAGAATGTTTTGAAATGCATGACATTTTGTCATCCTCAAATATATGGTCATCTTAATGGCAGCGTATCAAACTAGCTGATGATGTTCAGTCTTGCTGATCTGCTCATGTGATTTCAGGTGTCAGTCCCTGAAACTAAAGGCTTTTTTATGCAGTTACATTATTTTTCTTCACATTTTCCTGTACTAAATAATAACTTCATATCTCAAAATGTTCTCTCCCTTTCCCACCCACCCGTTTTTTTTTTCTTTTTTCCCCCAGTGCTTTTGAAGCTTCAGAACAAGAAGGCCTACTCAGTGGGTTTATCTTTGGCCATGATCATGAATCAGCTTACTCCCTTACCTGTACCATACACAAAACAACAAATACAAGAAGATAAACTGGGTCTCTGTCAGTGTTGTAATGCAGTGGTGGACTTCACTAAACCTTTTGTGAATGAAGTTGTTAAAAGCATGGAGAAGTCATCAGAATATAATGACACGGAGCTGAAAGAAGAATTATTAAAATTGTGAGCTTTTTATGTCAGTGTAATATATTCCTATAACTTAACGAAGTGAACAGTAGGCATTTATTACATAGGCAGTAAATAAATCATCTTGTTAGTGTTTTATAATGCTGCCAACTTTAACTAATGTGGTATTTTGAAAAAGAAGGAAAACTTAAATATGCATTACATATTTGTGAAGTGAGAGAAGAAAGGTAAAGATTAGTTATTTATCTATTAGCGCAGGGATATAGTAAACAAGCGTTAGTCTCTGTGCTGTGAAGCTGATTTGGTATTCCTCTGCTTCTCAAATTTCCAACAGTGAGGATAATCATATTCTGGAGGTGAAGTCTAAGGAATGCTTCAACAGGAGACATTTTATATTTTATTCTCCTTGGAATATCAGCAGCTAATGAGCATAGCTCTGAGTATAGACTTCAGTTTTGGTCATAAGTGTTATTGTCTGTATTTGTGACCGTACTGGTGATTTAGTTTCACCTGGTTTTATTTCAGCTGTATGAAAAGCCTGAAATACCCATTATTGACAGCTCATCTTGAAGAACTTGAAGGCATTGATGAACATCCCTTTCGGCATTTTGCAGCTGAAATTATTGTAAGTGCAGTCAAAACTAATTACAGTGTTTGCAAAACAGTGGTCTGGTTCAGAAATACTACAGTTCATTCCAGAGTTCACTTTGGTTCCTTTATTGGTTAGTAGGATGACTTACTGGGCCTTGTAATATGCACGTAGCTAAAGGACTAGAATAGTTCCATGTCCCATCTCTGGAAATGACAAGTCTTGCAGACACAGTTTTTCTCCTTGATAAACCAGTCTGAACTGCTCTGAATCAGCAGTTGCTACTTTGCTGTAATTGCTGCTTTTTCTTGGTGATGTATGAATTTGTTAGAATATTTAAAGGATTGTCTTTGCTGTAGTATTACGTCAAGGTAAAATCTACATGTTACCTTTACTCCGCGTGCTACACAAAGGGAAATCTCGTAATGTGCCTAGTGCAGTGCTAGCTAACTTAAAGAACACCAATACAGTTACTTTGGTTGTGAATGTTTTACATAGCAGTTGTATTTTATTAGAGGAAGATTATTGTGGGTGTAGATAATTTTATTTAAACTTGCAGCAAAACCACTCCTTTTAAGAAGATAATCAAATACAGTCCATGCATATGTTGGAACACACAATACATGGATGTTTTCAGAAATAGAACTAGGTGTGATTAATAAAGCTACAGTAAGTAGAACTGTGCTTTGTTCATGTTTCGAATGTGGTAAAGAATATTTCCTCTTTTACATGTATCCACATGTAGTGGCTTGACTCCAGGTGGCAGCTGGTTTGGTCACAGATCTAAACCACAGCACCCCACAGGCTGTCCCTGCTTAGAGGAGAACTACTGATGAGTTTCAAAAGGAAGACTTGAAGCCAGCTGGGATGAGGAAAGCACACATAAATACGCTCACTATATGTGTGCAAATGTGCCTATGTGTAGAGGAAATCTGGAAGTCGCCATGTGATGCAACTCTGTTTCTTCTCCAATTTGTGTTTAAAAATCTAAGCATTCTTTCACATAAAATTCTATAGCCAAATGTTAAGATTGTGAAGTGAAGCACACTAAGCAGTTAGCAAAACTTTTGGTTGTTTTTCAACAATAATTACGTTTTCTATCATGATCACATCTGGTTTTTTCCACAGCATGTCTTAGCATAAGATGGAACTGCTGTGGTATCAATCAGGGCTTGTGCAGTGAAAGAGAATCTCATCTCTGAGACCTTTACTTCATTTGTTGCAGGACTTTCAGGGTGTACAGTGAAGGAGGGGCAGGGGTTACCAGAAGATGACCTCATAGTTAAGATAGCTGAAGGGTGCTTTGAAAAACTGGCTTTTTATCCTGCCTCTCCTGTTGGGTGCAGTCTGAAACCATGTTCTTTATGCTAATTATGCTCTCACCATGTTCTTTATGCTACTTTTGATTAATTTTCTTAATAAATTCACTTCTGCTGTTGGTGGAATTGGGCAATAAGAGTTGCAGGTAAGGTCATGTTTTGACTATATGACACCTTGTGTAATCCTAATTTTCTAAAATGTGGGATCCTGGATGTTCAGTTTGGACAACCCCAGAGCAGTGAGTTGACCTTGATCTCGCTGTTCTTTCAAAATAGGCACAACAGGAGATACACTACCTCCTATTCCACATAAATGTATGTGAATGGGGGGGATCACACTAGGATTTGTGAAGAACTTGAATGTCATTGTGTTGTACATCACCGGAAAAAAAGGCCATACAGAGTGATCTTAACTTTAAAGCAGGGCTTGTGTTTAGTAGGTAAATACTGTGTTGCACATTGATAAGTGAGTAGAAAACAAAATACTGAGTATTCTGTGATCTGAAAAACAGAGGGGTCCTGTGGCATGATGTCATCATGAAGCTACCGTTCTTCATAGCTTTGTGGATAAGGGAGTCAAACTAGGGGTTTGCAGGGTGACTGTGTTTTGTCTTTTGCTAACTTTTGAGTGATTGACTTTGCTATCTTAGTAACATTCTTCTAACAGTAGTTATTTTTCCTGCAGGGTCTTTTTTAATGTTTGTGTACATATCATAAATACTCACCAAATGTTTATATTAATTTATTCTTATGCTATGTAAGCAAATTTACTGTAAATACAGTTACAGCCTTGAAACTTAATTGGTATACAGGTCTTTTAAAGGCTGCTATAGGCAATCTGTCTTTCTTTTTTAGGGCATTTTGTGGGATATAAAAGAACTGATACCATTGGTGTTTTTACATCGTAAATGCAAAAATCCAGAATGGGAAAATCAAGAGTTTGCAGACATAGAGCAAAAGAATATTGCTGAATCTTTGGCATGCCTGTCATATCTGATGGTTGTTCAGCGTTTTGGTATTGATTGCTTTCCAATGGTATTTAGGTAAGAACTGGTCTTCTCATATATTGTAAGTCTGTACTTCAAGATTCTTTCTGAGCAGAAGAAAACCTATTATTTGTGAATAGTTATGAATTAAAACTGTATTTCACTAGTATGTGTTTTATGCCAGCCTTTATGCATTTATATTTCAAGTAGCTTATATTGTGTATGTAAGAACATACCCTAGTCCGGTAGATTACTCTTATTAGGGTTTAATTTTAGGTGAGGTGTACTTTTAAAGAAACTGGTAGGATTAGTCACTTGCTGAAAGTTAAGATGTATTAAATCTTTAATTGTGTATTTGTAGACAGTTTCCATGTAAGGGTTATTAACAGCAATTTGACGTATTATTTTGTGTCTATTTCAAAATTATAAATATTATGAAGATTTTTTATATTATTTACAAAAACTCTAATGTATTAACTATGTGCAAATCTATATGGCTTATACAGTTTAACATAAACCGTATTTTTCTCTTTCAGCCCGTCATACCTTCTGCAATGCAATATGACGAATATTGAAGTGCTACTGAAAAGGTAGGAGTTACGGAATTTGGAGTTCTAGATACTGGGTGTGATCTTTTATAGTAATTCATAGAATCACATTTTGAACGTACCAAATAAGATCAGAGATGATTTTTAAACGTGAGAGTTAAAATGCTAACTTCCACAACAAGATGGCTCCTTTTATCAAGAAATACAAAAAGTTGTCTAAAACATTTATTTGTTGTTTTCTACTTGTATCGTGATGTAATTTTTATGAACTTTATTCTGAAAATGCAAAATTAAGGTCTTTCAAACACATACAGAACAATTAGAGTGTATATTTACTTGTACTTCTGTAATGATTAGTTTACTACCAGAGGAGACTATTGCGATAATATTAATTTGGATGTATTCTTGTACAATATGCAACATGATCAAAGGTCCGGCTGTCTCAAGGAAACCAGACTTTTCTGTATGTTGTGATTATTTCACCTTCTGTAAGCAGCAGTGTTGACCAAATAGTTTCTACCACTGCTGTGGAAAGGAAATTTCCTGTTACGACTTCTTACTGTTTCCTGGTAACTTAACAAAACTTCCTGGTCTTTTTAATTTAGAATCTGCTGTGTTTTCCTTAGCCTTGCAGAACTCGGCAAAGGGAATCATCTGCGGAAAGTTTCATTTTCTTTGTTAATCAGTATCTTGATACCTGTGGGGTATGAGATGTTGCTTTTGAGGAATTAAATTGAGGGGAGAAAAAATGTCATTTTTGACCCTGAAGAGAGAGGAATCTAATTTTCAACTCAGTTTATTCTAAAAATCTTAGGGAGGAATGATGAAGATACTACATTTAGAAAAGAGAATGGAAATTGCGGAGGGACAAGTTCTTTTTGATCCCTGTTCTGGTATTTCTTCTTGTTTATGTTGATGAAATAGCAACAGTGTCTTTTTGATTAACAACTCAAGTTTGATTCTTCTTTTTGTTCCCCTAGAACAGAAGAATCTATTTTATCTAAAGGACTTGTAAGTTTTCTTTCAAATTTTCATTATTATAATGTTTGCTTTTCCCAGTTTAAGTAATGGTAAAACTTTAGTTTTCCCTTGTAAGAAAGGTACAAGTGATAATTCAGATAATAGTTTCAGAAAAATTCTGAGGCTTAATTAGGTATTCTTTAGTCTTACAAACACAGATTTATTGAATTTTACACACATGCATAAATGTTTTCATTCTGTTTATCATTTGGAGCTCCTACAAACTTTGAGTGTCTGAGTGAGCATTTATAGTGAAGGTGGTTTTAGCCACGAAATTAATGGCATATGAAGCATATTAATGGTTAAGCATATAAATTAATGTCTTGTATGTGCAAAATGTTGCCAGCTTTCTTTTTTTTTAATCCCCTCCTGCAGGATCTGTTTGAGAGCTGTTTATTGAGAATGGAAGATAATAGCCTTCTCCATCAGTATTTAGAATTCAGAGATTTTATTAATGTACCTCAGGTAATAAGAAGCAATGTACAGAAGTCATTGAAGTTTGATTGTGAATAATACCTGGCTGTTGTCTAGGTATTTGAGATACTTCTGACCCTTTATACACTCGTGTCTTTAAATTCATACCTTCAGTGTCTTGCAATACAGACTTGACTGTCTCTTCTGCCCAATACAGCATGAAGTTTTAGTGACAGTTAAATATACTTCAGAGTATGTGCAGGCCACTGAAGCAGGTGGGCACTGATTTTAGCTGAAAGATGGTGCTTGCCTCTTCCTTAGAAATCTGCTCTTGACTAAATTCTTATTTTGCCCAACAGTAGTGTTGTCTGTCAGCCCTGGGATTTGAACCACTGAAGCTAGTGGGAATTTCTCTGAACTTCTCATAGGCATGGTTCTGTGGGCTCTGGTGGGTTTTGTTTCCTTGGGTTTTTTTTTTAATGTCTTGAGTAGATTTTAGTTGGTATGATGTAATGTAATAATCTGTACCTAATTAGAAATTATGTTTTCTTGGTGCAACTGCAGGATTTGGTGAAAGTTATGACCCTTTGTCCCATAGAACATCTGGTATGTAATCTGACCTACAGAATCAGTTAAGTGAGTGCTGAATTTATCTCATTAGCATCAATCTCATAATATCTTTTTGGTTTTTTGTTTCTCTTCAGAGAAAGAAAAGTTTAAATATTTTGCAGTTGTACATAAATAAGTTTGACACAGAGGGAAAACACACATTATTCAGGTATGCAGCCAAGTTACTGTACATTGTGTAATATCAGTTTAATTGCAGCTTAACTGCATAGATACAGTGATTTCTGAGAGTCTGTTTGGTAAACCACATTAATTTTACTATGTTAATTTTTTTGGATAAACAATTTCAGTTGCCTCCCATAAAATCAGCTGTCTTATGTAAGCTAGTGTGTAAAGATTACATAGTCAGTTTTCTGTGGTAAAACTCCCACTTAGTGAATAAGGCCATAATGTCATCTTAAGTTTTGAGCTAACTATACAGGCAGCTTTGAAGAGATAATATCTATCTTTTTTCTGTGTGTTTGAAGGTGTCTCCTGAAGACAAGCAACCATGCTGGTGTGGAGGGATACGTTATTAAAAATATAAAAGATCAGATTCACTTATCACTAACGGTGAGGCTACTCCCAGTAAAAAACAAGGAGCTATCCCCAAATTCTGTCAGTATTATGTTGAGAAAACGTGTACAGCTTAAGCTTTGAGGGATGCATTAAAAACAATCTGCTTTGGAAAGAAACATAAGATCAGGAAATTATATAATTAAAAATATGAATATAGCTTATGCTATGTATGTATACACATATATCCTGCATATGTATTTTTACATTATAACTTTAAAACTGTGTTTTTTAATTGCATGATCATATTGCATTTTTCTCAGAAGTAGTATCTTTTCCGTGCTTGAAGGTACATGCCCCTTTCTTAAGGGGAACTCCCTAGTGGATTTTTTCCCCTCACAGTTCTTCATTTCTTGACTATAATTCAAATGCAGACAGAATTACTAATTTTTTCCTGTTTTGTATGATGACATCATTACATTATGAGTGCGTCATGAATGTTCAATTCATCAGAAATGGTTAGGCTAGATCAAAGCCATTTAAAGATCATATTTTATAATCATTTATACCAGGAAGTTGGAAAAATTAATTAAAATAAATCATTAACTCCTTTCTTCATTTTTTGTTTTTCTTTTTTTTTCTTTCTTTTCCCTTTAAACTGCTTAGGGCCTTTTCCAAACCAAATTTGATTCTCAAGGATACTGGCTTTTGTCAAATAGGACAATACATTAAAGTTGTGCATATTTTATGCTAGCATAATTATGTTAGAAAACAGTGAATTACTATTTGTTAGATCATAGTCTGCCCTGTATATTGAATCAGCAGGGCTGAGGAGGAGGATAGTATGAAAAGTGTTCCAAAAGGGGCTTGCACCGAGGTTGAATAGGTAAAAGTAAATTCTGAAATTTCCTTACTAACCAATTTTTTTACTATGCAGGTTCAGAATTCTCTTAATGCATTTTTCCATGTAGAGATCCCTGGCTGTCAGAAAGACAAATAATTTAATAAGTTCATCATAGGAATTTGAATATTCTAGGTTTGTTGCGAAGAATTCTGCTGTAGACATCATGATAACAATTTCCTATTGCTATCAATTTATTTCATCTTAGTTTTTGTGCCCAGGTAGTCTTAATCTTTCCAGGACCCTCATCTGATCTGACTTAACCTTTCTCGTCTCTTTATCTAATCTGTTTTTCTTCCAATCCATTTCTGGGTTTAGAATTACACAAAGCAGACTTAAACCACCTGGTCATCTTAAAAATAAATAGATAAAAAATTGTCACTATGGTGAAATGAATATTGAGGTATGGAACAGAGACTATTTCAACAGAAATAAAAAGAGAGTGCCTGCTACCATTTGCTAAGCTTATGAAAACAAATACTAACTATATTGATGGTGGATACTGAAAAGGTGGAGAATTGAAAGGAACAGCTTGGCATAGAGAGACAAAGTAGGGAGGGTTATGAAAAGACCAGTTTGTGTACTCCCATCACCCGTAGTGATTAGACAGTACTGCTTCCAGTGTTTCATTCTTCCCCAACATTGTTCTGGTTTCACAAGATTATTGTTAAATTATGTAAGATACCTTTAAGAATTAAATTTTGAACTCAGCTAAACTTGTCATGTTGGGGTTGGTTTCTTTTCAGAAGGCGTGTGACAACACCAGGTTTACAGGACATCACTTGATCTCCCTTCTAGATTTAGTGTTTTTGCTTCCAGAAGGTGCTGAGACAGATCTTCTGCAACACTCAGATAGGTGAGTTTTACTTGCAATTAGAGGCTTTTCTCCTTTTTTTTAATCATTTAAAAAGACTTCAAACCACCTGACTGCAGTGGGAGGTACAGTGTCATGTAATTAGGTGACAACATCAGTGTACTGTAACTTTTTGGAACTAGAAATAGAAGTGATCACTTATTTTGAACATCCTTTCAACTAACTCTGTATAGAATAATGTCACAATGCTATAGATTGACCTTAATAAGAACGAAATTCCTCCTCCATTCCCTGAGGACATGAGGCCTCAGGTGTCAAAAGCAAGCACTAATTGGTAGAGCATTATTTCTTTAGGAGTATTTGGTTTGTCAGCAATTGGAGGACCAATTGGAGGACCAGAAGAAATGTGTTGTCTTACATGATACAGGGGAATAACAATTTCCAGATACAACTTACAGCACACAATATTTTGGAGGCTGTTTCACAGATGGCTGATGGGAATCCAGTATCTCATGAATGGGAACACAGAGCCACCTGAATAGCAAATACTTGCATTGAGTAATATAAAATATAACTGAAATGTCTCTGAAAATCTCATATAGAGGACAAGTCTTTTCCTATATCAAGAGTAAAGGTTGGGCTTGTAAATCAATAGGTTGTGATAGTGTCCAGATGGACACATAACTACTTCAAATCCAGGTGTATGATGTGTAATTATTTATCTGAATGAAGCAATAAATAGTTTCTGCTAACAAGTTTGGTAAAATAAAAGCAAAAAGCATATTCAAAAAGCACTGGGAATTCAAGACAATGATAAGAAAACTGTCACATTAGTTTCAAATGAATTGGATCACTGGAGATGCATATTACAAATTCTGTCAAAGGTTCTATCTCTTCAGAGAACTCTTTCCCCCACAATCACCAGCCTTTGCCAACCTGCTGACAGTTTTAATTTTACTTGCAAAGTGCCAACTGTTGTAACATGGATGTTACTGCACACCAGTGCTTGAGACTAAGCTGTACGGCTCAACAGATGGGTGGCTGTATTTTGTACAAATGGGTATTTTTAGGATGTCTGGCTAATGGACAATGTTAATTACTATCCCTGTAATACAAATCTGTTCTAAATGATAAATAGTACATTTTTAATTTGCAGGATTATGGCATCACTAAATCTGCTGAGATACTTAGTCATTAAAGATTGTGAAAGTGATAATCAGGTAAGTGATAACTGATCTGAAAATGTTTGATTAGCTGAAGGCTGAGAGCTGGATTCATGTGAACACTGTTATCCTTGATTAAAACCCAAGCTTTTGCATTTTTCTTTGGTCAGTAATCCATAAGTGATGCTTTTATTAACTACATTAGGAGATACTTGATGTGTTTCTTTATTCTGATAACACTTGATTGCATTCATACTTAACTGTTACTGTAAGCAAGCTAATGCTTTTACTCTGTCTGATGAGCTGTCATCTGTCATCATAGTATGTCACTATAAAATCACCATCTCTATCAAGTGTTCCCAGTATTTGTTACTCTGCTTATTTATTCACTGGAATTCTTCAAGCTTCCAACTGGATTTCTTTGTAATAATAATACAAAGCTTTACAGTTCAAGAGATCCATTTTATTCATCTTTAGGCAAATTTTTTTTTTGTGCAGTGTGCTAGAAGTTGTTACTATTATGATTTCTCAGAAAACATATTTAAATAGGTTTTAGCTGTACAAAACCATACTCTCTATTTACAGCGCCTGTGTGGGTGCATGACAGGTACATGTTAAAAACTTCTTCGGGTATTAGCATCAAAAAAGTCTTATCTGTAAGGTCCATCTGCTGAAGTAACAAAAGGAATGGCCAAACCCATCCAAGTTTCTGTTAGGTTGCTTTACTGGAAACAGCTTAGAATGCTTTATGGACACAGGTAACTTGCCAGCCCAAACTGCGTACCACTGCAGTTTACGTATGTATTATAGGTATCGCTCTTTACCTTCACTTCAGTATATGGATGTTTGAATGTAGATATTTCAGGAGTACTCTGCAGATTTAAACTTTGCAGTATATTTAAAAAATTGAAATTGCCCGTATGTATTTTACCCATATAATATTGTGCTTCCTCAGTTTAAAGCAGGATTTTACAGGTTTAGTTGTAATCCCCACCTGTTTCTTCTCTTTTGTTTAGCTCTCTGCTGTCTGAAGCAGTCAGCAACATTTGTTAGATCAGTGCAAAGTGTATTTGTTATTCAGCTGCTCTATGGCTACTCAATGTAATACACTGTGATGAATCTGCTGGTTTTGTGTACAGTCAGTCCTGTCCAACTGCAGCTGATGGAAATGTGTTCCTGGACACTCAAGGGGAAACTTGTTTTAATTTCACTGCTTGGTCGATATATGGATTCCATGTTCTAGCAGCTGATTTATAAGTGCACTTATTTGGGATTGTGTCACTACAGCATTGAAGAGCCAGTGGAATTCTTTGTGTTTGGTTTTCTGATTACATTCCACCACTAAGTGGCTGCTACTTCTAATCTTAAATGCAACTTCTGTTGACTCTTTCAAGAAAATCATTATGTTCCACCATTCCTTTAATTTATGCAATTCAGGAGCTTTTAATCTAGTACATCATGTAGTGAACAGTTATCAGCTAGCTCCTTAGTACTGATGTTTTGATTTTTTTGCATTAAAATAGTTGTTTCAATTAATGACAGTTTAAAGAAAAATTGCTTTTCAGTTTTAAAGTACAGTTAAACCTTTCTTGACTTGAATAAGCAATATCACATTCAGATGAATATCCTAACCAGCAGTTAAGTATCCTAAGGTGTTTTGTTGTTCTCCCCTAGTTCCTTGACTTTCTTTATGATTTGGAGTAATGGATTTCAGCAGATCATTTTCTGTTTTCTAAAATACAGAAAAAAATCTATAATTTGTTTTTAGAACACTTTGAGATCCATGAACACAAGTTTTTTAAGTGCCTAATGGCATTAGTCTAAGTAGAAGAATAATAATACAGCTTGCACTGATAACCAAAACTGTAGTGAAAATTAATAGCAGTTGGTGCATTTCTTATTTACTATTTATGTAGTTATTATTGATAGACTGTATCTGTTCATCATGTTTAAGGAGTGATCACTATTTAAGTGCTCATTATAGTCCATCCGTTTCATGTAAATGCATAGCTTTTTTAAGAAAAGAGAGAATTCCTCTTCTATTGTTATTAAAATCTCAAATATTGTAGCACACAGTTGCTGTAACAGTGCCTGGCATAGAATGTCCCTACAGTTTGAGGAGAAAAGAACATCACCTCTTCTTAAGTTTTCCCTTACATTTAAACACTGCCAGTTCTTTTTGACTTTCTACCTATTTCCCTTCATATAGTGCAAGTGGGGCGGGAAGAAAATGCCTCCTTTTCTGTCAGTTCAGATGTTTCGATTGCTGGGTAAAAAGTACCTTCATTAATAAAGTAAAAATCAGTGTTTTTCTTCAAAGTTACTTCTTCATTCTTAGCCCCATCCTGGTAGAAGTTATTACCAGTTTTCTTGTTTGACCAGCTAACTTTGTTCTGTTTAGCATTAAAACGTAGTGAATTTTCCAGTGGAATCAATAGTACTATGTAGTAATTATTATTTTTATTGACCTTACTCTGCCCTTTGAGGATACTGTCTGAAGAAAGGAGCCATATAAATGGCTCCTATATCTAAAGACACAAAGATTGCTTTGTATTTGTTTCCTTCTTGCAGTTTTATAACTACAAGCTTATAAGGTGCCAAGGCAGAGAAGTGTTCCTCTTGTGCTGTGTAGCCTTGAACAGCCTTGCTTTTAGGCATCTTTTCCTGGTATCTCTTGCTCCTGAATGCCATTATTGTAAACCTCTCCCTTCACCCATGCCAAACTGGGGAGAAGTTCATGGTCACTTTGGTTTCTGTGCCAAGGAAGAGGTAGTAGCATATCCAGGAACATTCCTATAAGGCTGTTTAAATTGAATGCAATTTAGATAACACCATTACGTATTTGAGGAGCTCGACATTTATCAGGGCTTTCACTTGTCATCACAATACAGTGTTAATTCCGAAACACGAATTTAAGAATTTGTTGTATTTTGCTGCTGAATTATCTTTTAAGATATCTACAACTGCTTTTTACTCCCGGTAGAGATTCTAGCCTAAGAAAGTGGCTAGTAGCTCCCATCCAACTTCTCCAGATCCTTTCAGTTTTGCTTACAAGACCAAGTTAAAAATGTGTATTTCCATTGCTGTAGTTATCAGCCTACATACCAAGTTTCCCCCCATGTGTTTTTTGACTGCTTCATCCTCTAATTTTCAACAGATAATGTGAGAGAAGCTTAAACACCCATCATGATTCTCTTCATCCTTAAATGCATGAGTCTACATTCTTTTTTTCTCCCTTTTTTATTCCCAGCACAGAAGTGTGTGTTACAAAGACTCCTCCAAAACCTTGTGCTCAAAAACTTAGCACTGCAATGCTTCCTTAAAACTGATTTGTAACCTTCTCTGCTCTGTTTGGATAGACTGGAGTATGGACCATGATTCCCAGGATTGAGCAAAATTTTTTAAAGCCACTGCATGTAGGACTCAATATGTCAAAAGCACACTATGAAGCAGAAATAAAGAATAAGAAAGAGAACAAAAAAGGTTAGTTGGTTTCTTTTTTTTTCTTAGCTTTGTTTGTATTTAGAAACTGTGGAAGTCCTTTGGAAACAAAGAATTGGTGAGTGCTGTATAGATCATGTTTTATACAACTGTTGACTGTATTCAAAACTTCAAATAATATTTCAGTAGTTGCTATATTTAATAATTTTTATAATCAGAAAAATCAGAACTTATCTCTCATCACATATGGAAACCTGACAGAAATGTTGTATAAGGACCTTCAAAGCTTGTTCTGCATTTATACTTTTGATTGTTAAGGTTTGACATCTAAGTGTCTCTGAAATATATAGCCCTTAGGTTTCATAGCAGGCATGGGGAGGTTAACAAGAAGAGAAATAATTCACACAGCAAACAGGTGCTCTCTTAAGCCTGAAGAATTACACAAGGATTTATATATATATATATACAAACATATTTAAAATTTGACACACAGAATCAGGTTCTGCTCTGGGTTAAGCAGACACTTTCCACAGGACGTAAGAGCTGTAGCTGCTTTAGGCGATCTCAGTGTATGTCAGATCCTCTCTTTGTGATCTCCAGTATAACCAAGACAGCCCAAGGAACTTCTTGCTTTTGCTACCAAAGATGTCAGTAAAGCTTTTTGCCCCAAGTCTTATCCTCTTCTATTGTTGTTAGCTAAATAAGTATGAGGCACAGAAGGGGAATTTTTCTGAAGGCAACCTGTGGGTATCGTTGTAAAGGAAATACTTTAAAATGAATTAGGAAGCTTTTTCTTTAGGTCCCTTTTATGTTTATCTAGCCTTTGACAAAGCATAAAGAGATTTGAGTTTGGGAGAGAACATCTAACTCGTAGCTGTAATTGGTTTAGCTTTTTTCCCCAATGTGTAGTCTTTGTAACCATTATGTTGAATTTCAGATACGTGGTCTGAATGTAAGAGGTTTTCCCCTTAGTTTTCAGCTTTGTCCTTGTAGTTTTGCCTGCTGCAAGTAATCTGCCTGAAACAGAGAAGCCCGCAGCCTTTTGTTAATAAGTATTTCATGTCTGGATTCATTAAGTCAAGCTAAAGAACCTTCCACTCTCTCTCTGGATATTGAAATATTAAGAATTTATCAAAAAATGACCAGATTTAAGAAGTTCTTTTTCCCTTAAAAGACCATTTTAGCTGTATATAATCGGGTTGCAGATACTGCCTGTTTAGTAATGCAGTTGTATGTTACAGCAAGTGTAGAGATAGCATCGAGCTCAAACTGTCTTCCTCTTAAGGTTCAGCACCTTCTGTCCTCTGTTTGGTCAATCCCTAGGTTTGTGGGTTTTAACAATTACTGTCTAGAAATGTTAATATATTAAATAGTATTTCCATTCTAAAAGTTATGTGAAACAGCAGCCTGAGCTCTGGTTGCCTATTCTCTTCTACAGAGGCGCAGAGTCCTAACACAGTTTGTTCTGTAACTGTTAGTGGGGAAAAGATGCCTGCCATGACTACTGAAATGCAGCTTCAGGTGAGTTTGCATTTCCTTTGAAGTCATTCAGAAGTGCTGAAGGTTTTTTTTTGCATCTGGAGACAAACATAAACATACAGTGAGAAAAAAAATTATTCTAATAAAAATAATCTCTTTTGTCATTTCAGGTTTTACACTCTGCTCTCTTCACTTTTGATTTAATAGAAAGTGTTCTGGCTCGAGTAGAAGAACTTATCGAAGTGAAAATAAAAGCTGTAATGGATGAAAATAGTTAGGTCAGGTGAAGTACTTTAATTAATATACTTCTTTAGAAGATCATTTTGACTGTGAGACTTTAGCTGAAAAGTAGGTACCAACCTTTAAAGAAGAGCAGTTTAGAGAGGCCTCTAGAAGAACTGCAAATGCTGCTCTTCAGAAGTCTGCATTCTTTTTTATTTTCTTTTGCTATTGTTATATGGGGTTCACAGAGATGGCCTATTTTCTCAAGTACTCCTTGTCAGAAATTGACGCTTTTTCTGAAGTTTAGAAATTAAAATTGAGGGGGGTTCTTTCGTCATGGCAAGGAAATAAGGGTTGTGCATTTATTTTTATGTTCATTTTCAGAATTTGTTAGATAATAGTTGCTGAATGGTGTTGTGAATTACAAAGGTTTCTATGAAGTGACTGGAGAAGCATTAATTAAAAAGCACTGTTTAAGCACAAGGTATTTTTATTAACACTTTGTAAATACAGAAGTTTATATATCAATATTAAACCAGGACTCTAAGATTCACATAGATAATAGTAGAAACATTATGGTGAGGAAAACCAGGTTTAAAGAAAAACAAATCAACTTTGAGCCAAATGAGATGTTAAAACTTAGTAGAAAAACAGGTAACACTTGTGTTTACAAAAACACGTTGCATAAGGTTTCATTCATATACATGTTATATGTGAGAAACCTTTGTTTTAGTATTGATCATCCTTGTCTTTCACGACAAAATTGTCCTTGAGATAGATTAAGCATTTTGGAAAATTATTCTAAGCAGATGAGCTCCTAAGTTCAGAATCAAGTTAAAAATAAGGACAGGTCTTCTATAGTGCAGTTAAACCACTTTTTTTTTTCCCATACAATGCACATTTGGTATAAAGTATGGTATTTTTCACTATATAGTTATTTAATATAATTTCTCATTCCAACTGCATAAGTTACATATACAGTCTTCTGAAATGTCACTGTATTTTTAAGAACATTCTATATTTTGTGTAAAATGTAGCCACTATTTATGAATAAAACCCCCAAATGCTAAATCAATTCCATTGCAGCTGGTACTCCTGAAGCATCTTCCAAACTGGACTGTTTTCTATGATTTGGGCTTTTGTCATTGCCATTTTGTAACGAATATCATTTGCTTGTGGCTTGGAAGTTATCTTGGAGAAAAGAATAATATTAGTAGGACACAGTAACTCTTAGGTAATAGAATGTTCAACATCTTATTTTTCAAATAGAACAGATGTAAAATTATTCAGCACTGAAATCTGAAGCCTATTTTCTGAAATGGATATTCAGGAATGATGTACACAGAGGTGATCTGATGTATCCCCTCAGGTGCAAGACCAGTCTTAACGAGTCCTGTCAGCACTGCATCTGATTATCTGGATAGTATTTCAACAGGAGTTGGGTAGGTAGCTCAGGATTAGTTGGATGGTATTGCTTTCTTGGCCAATACCAAGGCCAAAAGTTCATTTTTAGGCCCTATACCAGTTAGGGATTCTCTGGCAAAAGATGAGCTCATTAAACTAGCTCTGCACTGCATTGGTTAAGAAATAATGTAACAGCAACCAGTAGATTTGTGGTATGTGCTATTATCACTTTTCATGGGGGTCTCCTATGGGAGTTTGGTGTAAACATCCTGAACAAGTAGAAGACCAAATTCAAGTTTATAGGATCAACAGTAATCTTAAAACCTGTTAGGTTAATGCTGTATTAAGAGTCTGGGCCAGACATCAGTAGATACCATAAAAAGTTTAAGTGCAGTGTTCAACATTGTAATAAGTATTTAGTAACTTATGCCATTTAATAATTATTAAATGCCATTTAATAACATATTATTAAATGTCATTTAATAACTTAATGCCATTTAGTAAGTGAGATGTAGTTTACACACTTTTAAAATGATTAATACTCTGAATAGGTCAATGCTGCTTATTTTGAGATGCCCACTTCAGGAAAGGATAAAATGTAAATTCATAGTTGATTCCTAGCATGTCATTCAGCCTGCTCTTTTTATTTTTAGTACAGGGGATGCTGCTAGGACTGGTTACAGTGAGTATCTAAATTAAAATCTTCATGTTCTTTAAAGATGTTCAGTAAATAGGTTTACTTGTGTGTTGTGCATATAGGATATGTTGCAGATACACAGACAAATTACACTCATTAAGCTGCAGGAATAAAATAATAGTATGTGCATCATCAAAGTCCACAAGTAAATAGAATCTTCAGATTATCATTTTTACTTCAAGTCATTGCAGATTTAGATCTCATGCTGGTTCTGTACTAGTAAATGAAGACATGCTAACTTAACAGTAGTAAGTAAAAGCCAAATTAGCTCTTAATTTTGTCTTTATAGATGCTATTTAGAACTTTTAAAATTGCCTTTAGCTGTGTCTTTATTGTTAAAGTATCATAGTGGTGGTCCTACCTCCATGTATTTAATGGATTGTAGTCAATACAACCCCAAAAGCTCCATTTAGGGAAAAATAAGTATTTTTATACTTCTTGGCTTTTCCCGGCTAATATAATTCTGAAGAACTAATAGTTTTGAGAATATGCTGCCAGACTTACCTTAGCTATAGTTAGCATTAACTTAACAGTTTCAGCACTGTTATGAACTGGTATTATACGTAAATTACTGCCCAGGAATCTGCACATCAAAATAAATTAAGGTTACTTTTAGAAGCACCATTTAATTTATTATGCCACAAAACTCAAAAAGCATTCCCACATGATGGAAACAACTTCTTGCTGTGCCTTCACAAGTACAATGAACATTGCCTTTATCATTAAAGGCCACTGTAGAGTTCCTGTGGTTTGTATAGCCATCTGTCCCATTTCTGTACCACTTGTTTAGGTGGGATCTGGAAGGGCTTATTTCTTCTAGGGCTGTAATATGTCACTGCTTCTTAAGTATGTGTATATTCAGAGAGAGCTGGCCCGTCTCCTGCTATATTGAAGACTGTCCATTTTCAGTGCCAGTAAAAAATATTCAGGGTTTTTTTAATGGCTTTGGAAAAACACAGGAAAGTATCTAAAAACAACTGTGCTAAAAATACATCATTTGAAGTATCTGAACTAGATCTTTTTAGTGTAGTATCTAATTATAGCAACCTGCATGTCAGCTGTGATTAAGATAATGGGATAATTCCGTTAAGAATTTATTGTAAGGACTTGCTCATTCAAATAATTTAACCCGACATTCATTCTATAAATAACATTACTCGTATGCATTCATTCTTGAGGATGAAATCTGCAGATTTAAAATCCTAGCATGTGTTGTCATTCAGTGCAGTCATGGGGGAGAGAGCAAGATCAAAGCTTAGGCAAGCACAGAGTCATTCCTTAAGACTTGTATCTTAAGTGTGTTGTAGCAATGACACCAAAGTGAGCATTGCTGCTGTTCGCTGGTGTAGAGCTAAAATATCAGAGGGGCTTAACCACAGAAAAGGAGGAATTTCAGATAAACAAAATCAATCCAAAGGAAGTGCCCAGCTGCTCAGTTGTATTCCCCTGTCATCTCCCCTTGTGACTGCCACCTGCTCTACCCCTCAGTCTGCTTGATGATTTGGACTCAATCACATTAGGACCCATGCTGGGTAGATAGCTGGGCTGAACTTGGCTGCCCATTCTTCTAATTAGCAAAAATAAATGTTACAAGCAGTGTCCTTCCCTAAGAGGAGGTACTTGGGTCACTGTTTAGTCCTGCTACAATCTCATGAGGAAACTGTGGTATGATTTACATTTAGGGATTAGAGAAATAAATACGTGCAGCTTTGCCAGTACTAGCAATAGGCTAAGCAAAGTGTGAATGAACAAAGTAGAACAAGGAAAACAGTGATGCTTACTTACCTAGAGCCATGAAAATCCATTTCTATCAGTAGTTTTGCTTCCAGTAACAGTGGGTCTAAATTTAGTCTGAATTTTATTAATCTGATCACCAGGCAGAATACTGTCTGTTAGAACACATGGCTGGTCTTTGCTCCAAGGTGTTTAAAATTTAACATCCAGATTTACTGAGGCTCCTAGTGGGATGCGCATTGGAGCCGTGCTAATAAAGATAGCTTTTCTCCCACTTCCCCCATGATACGCACAACCTGCATCAAGTGTTCATGTTGTTGAGCAACAATGCCATAATGTTTTTGTTAATAAAAAATCCCTTCCCAGCTGCAACAAAACTATAGATAAACAGAAAGAAACAATAATTCAGGAAGGCCTGAGAATACCAGGGACTTTAACAAATCCAACAGGTGACTTGTAGTTCGAGAGAACATGGCACAAGTTTGAACCCCAACAATACAAAAGCTCAGTCAGTGATTTACATACAACAGCAGAACTCCAAGCTGCCAGGTAGTAAAAAAGTACCTGTATCATTAATATACTTGTGCCTTGTCAACATCAATTTGGTTATGGCCTGCAATGGCAAAAGTGTTATTTTTATTTTAATAAAATGAATGACTTGCCAACTGGAATATGGCTTCAAAGCACCACAGTTATTAATCGACACATGCACAAAATCTGCGTATACAATGACAAGTAGATTGAGAATTAGCATTGCCATCAGCTGAATAACATGTTCTTGCTGAATGGTGGCAGAGCTTTTGAGAGCTCTCATGAAAATGCATGGAATTTTCACAAGTGGGTAATAGATTTCCTGCATTTCATCCTGCACGCTGCTGCTCATCAGCATCTGGCAGCGTGCCCAGGATTTAACAGAACTGGTGCTAGCTTCAAGGAGGTAAAGATCAAAGAAGCCATTAGAATAGTCATTTCTTTGATTTCAAGAGTAAAAATCAACTGCAGTTAGGAGTACTGCACCTACCAGGAAATAGTTTTGACAACGAGTATGGAGCACCATCTGGTAAGTGTTGTCAGCAAGGTACGTACTGAAACATGCATGTTTTCAGGCTTCATTAGAAATCACAGATACCGTTTTAAACAAACCAGGTTTGTACTTTTGCTTTAAAATAACATTGATTATTTCAATTGTTCCAGGACTGTATAATAGACACTGTTCCAAGTAAACAGATTTTAAAAGCTGGTGAAGAATCTGTACTTTTACAATAAAGCTGCTTCTCAGGTAGGAACCTTGCCTGTTCCATTTTGAAAATGACAATGAAAAGATGCTGTCAGAGCCAAGAAAATTGCCTAATTTTTCCAGTTCAAGAGAAAACCTTAGAAAGAGTTCTATTACATAGCAAATAACATCCCTTTCAATCACTTTAGGGCTATGTTGTGAGGAGCATCCCCTTCTGTTACCTGTGAGAGGTCAGATTGATTCACTTCGCATTCTTTTCATTTGCCATTATTTAACGTATACTTTAAATAATTTTCCAGCGCGTTAGCAAAATAAAAATCATATTCTTGAAAATAATTCCTAAAATAATCTTCCTGAATCTAGGACTGCTACTTCATTTCTTCCTAGCAAGAAAAAGCTTGGTTTGATGTTGAAATCATACCTTTTCTGAATCCTTAACATAACATTCCATTCTTCTGGGCCATGAAGAGCAGCTGACAAAACCAGAAAGCTGTTCCGGTGAATGCTCATGAACTTCTGAATTCTTTGGGAAAACACTTCTTCCCCTGTCATAAGCAGGTCTTGAGTGTCTGACAGTATAAATGCAACCCCTATTGAAGAAACTGATGTAAATGTACATGTCATGGCAGCAGTGTGATGAAGTTCTCATCACAAACCAGAAAACAGAATTCTTACTCGTACAGTAGTTTAAAAGGCAATGGAACAAAGCACCCAGATGAATTTATGCACCTTGACACTGAAATGCAGTCATGAGATTTGGCCAGTGATGACTAGTAATTTGAAGATAAAACTACAAGTAATTCAGAGGTAATTTTCTACCAAAACATCAAAGAATCCCCAACTGTTCAATACACTCAAAGTACAGACATCTGAATGCCTTTGAAAGTAACTGCCACAATAGAATGAATTTAGGGCAAATGCAACGACTGACTGAAGAGCTCAGCAAATCCCATTTCTAAATGAGATAAACATCTTGAAAGTCACCTAAACTGTCTTATCATGAAAAATTAAACTATAACCCTGTCAAGTAAATTATCCTGAAAAGGAAAATTAAAAAGGCTGAAGTTCAGGAGGCTTAACAATTGAGGCTACAGAAGTCTAGGCCAATGTGTGCCTTGTTAGTCCTTATAGTTCAGGAAAACTTAGGATAAAGGATCTTGTCTACCTGTTTAAAGCATCTTCTGCTCTAAAAGGGAAGGATAGGTATTTCATGTTTGCAGTTTCAGCAATTTCCTAATCAAAACTGCTCAAAGGATCTTTTTCCTAACTCCTCTGCTACCACCAGGTTTGCAAACTCAACTTGGAGGATAAAAGCTTAGTATCTTGATTCACTCTTGTGTTTACAGCCAGGAATACGAAAGATGCTGACAGCTATCTTATATGTTTAGTGGCACTCAATGTGCTTGCTCAATTATAACAAGAATTTACTGAACAGCTCAGCTGATCATCACCAAATCTATTGAAGTGACGTAATGTTCTACAAAATGTCAAAAAAACCTACAAAACAACGTTGCATCCCCAAAGTTCTCTGCCTCCTCCCGTGATTTACATCTAATCATATCACAGCTCCTTCCACTACTGGCATGACATTCTAATAAGGCAGTTTTTATTCAGTTCAGTGCAGCCTACAGCAGTGCCTGATCTTGTACGTCATTGGAGTTACTGAGTTTAAAAGCATAAACTCAAAGTACTGTACCAGAAAGCGAAAAAATCACGGATCCAGGTTCCACCGAATCTGAATATCGAACACGGTGCTGTTGCCTCTGTAGAACTGTAGAAATTTCATGATTCTAAATAAATTTCGAAAGGTTATTTTTAAAATATGTTTTCAGCCAACAAGCTTGGTAGAAATATTCTTAAAGACTGTCTGAACCATTAGAGAGAGAACTTGAGCACTGTGGCTTAAAAAGTATTTTTCGTTCCACTATCAATAAAAGGGCAGTAAAATGTTAATTAAACTTGCTCAGTTAATGAAATTCTGAACTATTTGCACTGGAGGTTATCAAACACTGAAAGGCAATTTTGGATGCATACATTCAGTTTGCCTCAGGAAACTCGCATAATACATAAAGAAGCTGAAACATTTTACAGTCTATTTTTGTGAGATGTGCTAAAGGAGGATTGCAGGAGTGAGGAACATGCAGTAGTGTGTTTCCATGACTTCAGTTAATTAGCCTGCATTATTTCCACAGATGTCAGCATTTCATTTGGCAGATAGTTCAGAAAATCTGTATGGGACATGATTTTCTTTAAAGCATTTTGATAGGCAAACTGGAACATTGCACTATGCAACATAATCATCTACAGAATGGAGTGGGCTTGAATATATTTTACAGCCTGCAAAAACCATTTCTGCAGTATGTTCTAGAGAAGCTGCTCAAACACATTGAAAGGTTAAATCATTGAATCCTTTTTTGGCTAGTACTGTGTTCTTTAACCTACCCAGTTAAAACATAGCCAACCTGCCTATGTAGCGAAGTGTCATGATTTAGTGGTAGAGTACAAAATAAAGTCAGGATAGCAAGTGAACCCTGAAGGAGACAGTAACCAGAAATGTGCTTTCAATTGGTCCGAAAAGGGAACACACAATGACAGCTGCTTATGAGCTGTAACTAGAAATCTGGAAAAACTCTCTGCTTCTAAGCCACTGTTGACAGTGAATTATTTAATGAACAAATACAAGTAACAGCTGTAAGAGAAGTATAGCTGCACAGGGAAATGAGAAAGCTCATAACCAAAACTGGTACAAAGCACTACTTTGTAAACGAAAAGCCATCTTAGATTTGTATTCAGCTTTTTCCACATCTTTGCTCACAGGGAGACCTTACTGAGAGCTGTAGTTTCAACTACAAGTTTTAACTCAGTGAGTTATGCTGGTATATCTGATGACATCACTGCCCTCCAATACCTGTCACTATATTATGGATTAAGTTGCTCTTGAAGCAGTTCCCAATCTGGAATAGTTTACAGGCTGCCATTCCGAGACAAGCAGGCAAATAAGGACAGGCTTTAAACTGAGGAGATTCAGGAATTACTTCAGCACCATTCACCCATTTATACAGCAGAGATGAGATGATAACCTTGTCAACCAACCATAAGATATCCTTCCTGGTGAATCAAAGCCCTCATGCCTCTAAATTCCAGCCAGCTGACATGAAATTGGCCTTAGCTGCAGAAGCTAATGACTAGCTCCTTGACATACCCTTTCACTTTACTGGGGAACACAGTCTAGGCTTCTGATGTTAACAGATACACATCGCTAGCTGTAACTCTATTTTAAACTGAATTGCACACTTCTTAATAGTCTACCTCAATGTTGATAGTGTGTAGTAGAAAATAAAATGTCTAGGGAGAAATTCAGAGAAATAAAAACATTCCTGTTGGGAATTATTTACAGTGCTAATTGAAAGCAGCATTGGTGCAGTGCAGAAATGATGAATCAGGAGGACAATCTTAAAGCAGTGAAACTCAGAATAGCAGGTGGCAAGAATACTAAATAGAGAAGTAGCGATGAGAAAATCAACACACAGAGAAAAGAACCAGCACTACAGTAGAAGCAACTTCCGGCTAATATCACTGCTTTATCCTCAAAAAACTAGATTGATTCACATTGCATACAAGATTTTCACATCTAGAATATAGGAAATGCTTCTTTCAGCACTTCTTAGTGAATCAGATGCTGCTGTTGAGAAGTAGCACTGTACCTGGAGAGCCGTACTCATAATAACTGTTGTTATCCATCCTGACTGTTCCTGCCCACTGGTTTCTGTCATTTTTTCCAAGGGTTTTGTGGCTTTGCAGTGAAATCTCAGGTTCTACCTTCTGAAGAGCATGGGAAAAGAAAGATAACAAATATTACCTGCCAGTTAAAGAGGTGAAATGTTTAAGGCAAACAGATCTATTAAGAGATTTGATTAAAACCCGAAATTCTACAAAACGTATATAGGTTATCACTACCACTGAACTAAATTAAGATGGCAATCAGATACCAAAATAGCTTTAAAGAATCTGTATCTGAGAGGGCTTCCTGTTAAGAGCTAACAGGGAGAGCAGCATAATGAATAAGTGATTTAAGAACAACATTCCTAAAAGCACTTGGACTGTTTGCACTGTGCACCTTTTACAGGACAATACTTTTGGGAAGCCTGCCCCGGGCCTCCAGCCCCGCCATGTTACTGGACTGGGCACTAGCTCTTTACGTGTCCGTTTGCCTTTCACTCCGTCTCGGCAGGCCGTACTTCAGTGAGGCTCGTCTGGGGCAGCCGGCGATGCTAAAGCTCTCTGCCGAGACCTGCGACAGCCTGCAGGCTGCTCCACCCCTCGCACCCCTGAGGGCGCCCGTCACTGGCTTTCCACAAAGCCCCTGTGCCAGTCGATGCCCAATTTAAGCTGTAATCGTGTTTCTCCTCGTTTTAAAAGCCTGTAAGGCGCTAAAACGAAATCCCCACATCCTCCCTCTAAGAGAGAAGGACGGCGGGAGGCCAGGCGGCGACGGGCTGTACACAGCAGGCGCGGCCCGGCCCGCGCTTCTCGCCTTCCGGGTAAACCCGGAGCCCGCTGCCGAAAGATGAGTGTCGGGGCATGCGGTGTGAGTTCGGCGTCGGTAGAACCAGCAGTCGGGCATCTGCAGGGACTGGGCTCCTTCTCTCAGCCCTCAGAAAGAACCGCGGTTGCGCCTTACCGGAGGCTTGTGGTAGCTGAAGCTACCTCGGTTTGAGGTGTGAGGAGATGGCAGACAAAAGCTCCCGATTCCTTCAGGAAGCGCCCACAATTTACTGCCAAGAGGGTAACTGCGGGCTCGGTGGGAAGTGAGGAAGCACTGAAGCCGGTTGTGTTTCCTCGATGCCAGAGTACTGCTTCGCTGTGCCCTGCCGTGTACGGGAAATGGCCGCCCCTGGTATGTTCTGGAAATGCTGCTATCTTGTAAGTACCTCCATTACAGTCTGCCATAATGTGGTGGTTGGTTTGGAGATTACCGCTGTACAAGTATGGGTTGTGTGGTATTTTTAGATGATAAAAAGGATTTGAAGGACAAGGATGTGGAAGCATATCAGGCAGAATAGGTAGGAGTTATAAAGTGATAGTAATAAGTCTACTTTTGCATAGGAGAAAATCTTGAGGGAATGTTTTCATGGACAGCTAATTCTGCAGCTGTTTCTGAGGAAGAATATTCCATGTTATTTTCTGTGATACCCTAAACATACAAATTACATAGTATAAAAATGTGAAAGCAAGAAGAAAGCACAGTGAAATACTTAAAATGTTGGAGCCTCTTTTAAGAGGAAACAGGACTTCTTTTGCGTGGTAAAGCGGGGCTGGAGTGCGGAGTCAATAGTACTGGAAAAGAGCATTGATTTACAGCTTTGCTCTTCAGCCAGTATGTGAATCTAGACTCATGCTTGTCCACTGAAACTGGTGTTTTTAACGAGAATCCAGATTGTAGTTAAGAGGTTTTTCTTTTTTAGAGCATTTTAAAATAGAAGAAAGTTACTGTATTTAAAAAGATGCCTTTAAATAATTTGTCTGTCTTGCTCAGAAATAATTAGGGATTTAAAAATTACTCTTCGTTTCAGTCATGAAGTGGATTTTCATCTGATTTCCTACTTCTGTTGGTCGAATGCACCCAAGTTAGCAGCCCCTCACTGCAAAGGTATGGAAATGGCATGCTACATTTGACAGGAAGTCAAATATTTCTAATAATGAACGTTTAAATTTCTGTGGAGTATGACTATGAATGTCTCCAAATTAAGGGAAAATAACAGATGTAGGAGGCATCTGACTGCAGTGTTCTGGAGAGTGGTGGCAGGACCAACAAGCTGTGAAGCTGTTTCCTGTAACACAGTGGAGCCATGTGCTCTAACTGCATACAAAGATGATGGAGTTAAGAAAATCAGGAGTTATTATAAAATACAGTTATAAAATAAGTTATAATATAAATCAGTTTTATGATGAGGCTTGATGATCCAGCTGATGTGAAGTTTGAGTTCACGCACATTATGAATGAATTTGTGTTTTCATTACTAGAAGAACCTCAGGGGTAGAGAGTAGGAACTGTTTTGTAGTGGTGGCTGTATTTGATTTGTAACAGTGTAGCATATCTGAATTAATATTTTAGAATATGTCTAATATGTACAATCATTAATTGAATTAAAGCACGTCATAGTATCTTCACAGACTGGTTTGGGTGGGAAGGGACCTTAAAGCTCATCCAGTTCCAACCCCTTGCCATGGGCAGGAACATCTTCCGCTAGACCAGGTTGCGCCAAACCTCATCCAACCTGGCCTTGAACACTGCCAGGGATGGGGCAGCCACAGCTTCTCTGGGCAACCTGTGCCAGGGCCTCAGCACCCTCACAGGGAAGAACTTCTTCCTTGTATCAAATCTAAATCTACTGCCTGTAATTAAGATGAAGAAAAAGTAATGGGAGGAAACAGAATGGAATAAAAAGGTGGTTCAAAGCATAAGTATCTGTAACAGGTGAGTAAATTTTTGTTTCCTTAGGTGTAATACTGTTAGTAATGTATGGTACTTAACCCAGCCTAACACTTGCCTGGTCCAAGTTTTATGTGAAGGGACACGCTGAGCCCCCGAAAAAAGAAACTGCTCAAGGAACAATTCTGGTAGCAGTATATTTTGCAAATGCCATTTAAGTCTGACTCTCACTTGGCTTTCTCTTTTATGAGCCTAATGTCAGAAGGCAAATGAAACAGCGCCTGGCCTCAAAGGAGATGGTTTTTCTGGGCTGCCTATTTTTCAGAGCATTTTTTCCCCAGTAGTTTCCCTTCCTAAAAGTGACCTTGTGGGATGCTGTGTTACCTGGGATTACGAACTAAATTTATTTTACTGCTTAGAGTAATCCCTGCTGTGGCAGTTTCTGACATTTTGCTAGTCTTGGCTTTCAATCTCAAAAGCGTTCCTTTTCCACATGCTTACATAGTGCATTTCACATAGACGTGAAGCTGCAAGAGAGAGAAAGAATAGGGCTGTATCTGGCAGCGTATCAAGTAACTCCAGGGAGCAGAGCGGAGAACCCCATTTAGGCAGGAATAGAAGGATCTTGGGATTTGAATTCCCATATGATGAAGGTCATGGCTGAAGCATTTGGATGAAAAACTGGTTTATGACAAGGCAAAATCTTTAATCGAATGAGTTTGTGCTGTCCTAGGCTACATCCCATGTGTTCTAAATCAGCACCACTTTTTGATTTAGTAGGGCAGTTACATAGGTACCACTTTTCCTGTAAATTTTTATATGAGAAGAGTGTTCATCTTCACAGACATCCTGTCTTGCTCTCCAATGATATGATACAAGAAAAAGTAGTTTTTTCCTTTTAGAGGAGAAAAAGCAGGAGTGAAGGTGCACTAAATAGATGAATTTTTTGCAGTTTACAGAACAGAAATAAAAATTAAGGGCAGCAGTCCACAAATCCAATGAAGTACAATGACTCAGCATTTGTTACACATAGGATTTATTAGTTGCTGTCATACAGAAATCTACTAAGAATGTTCAGTATATAGCATGGGAAAGAAAGCTTGTGAGACTATGCAACTGTACAGACATTCTGCAAACAGAAGACTGTTCACAAGGAGTTATTTGGAAATACTGTTACTTAGGCCCCTGCTAATTACTTAGTTTTGAAAAGCAAGCGGGTAAAAAACATGCAAGCATTCAGTTTGAGACCTTAACACCTTCCCCTCGCCCTCCCAAAGACTGAGTGGTCAAAATACTCTAGGACCATAAAGCCATGGACTACAGCTAGTGACTCAAACTCTTCTCCTAATCCATACCCTTTTACATACATAGGATTAATCTTACTTGCTAGACCATGATAATCAAAAAATAGAGATTGAAGTTTCCTTCTCTGCCATGAAGATAACAGGGTGACATTTTATTACAGGTAGGAAGTTTGTCTTGTAGAGCTTATGTTCAGGGACATGAAAATTACTTCATTCTATGAAGGTAACGAAAAGTTTTTATGCTACCTACACTGAATCTGGCAGGTACATATGATTTGTCCTATTTATACTGATCTTAAGCACATTGGTGTAATTCTACTGAGAGGCAGGATGCTATGCCACACTCCGGAGGATTATAAGAAAAGAAGTGAAACACTAAAATGATTTCATTAAGCACAAGTGTAAGAAAATCACACAAATGACTAAATAAGGACTGCATAAATGAGGGTGTTGTAGATTTAAGTAGTTTAGTGAGCTCACTCAAAACTGGCTCATACAGTTAGAAAGTAAGTTACATGAGCCACAGTTTTTACTTGGGTTACCAGTCTTTCTGTTCAGACACTTAAAAATACCCCTATTTTTACAAACGTGGATCTGGCAGCAATCACTAATTGCAGTGGGAGCTGAGAAAAAGTCACTTTTACTTGTGTGCATAAATATAAAATCTGATGGACTATCTTGGTAATTGGGCTCAGTCCCCAAATTTGTATATGTGAGCCTCTGTTCAGAGGATGCATCACCAGAAGATGTACTCACTCTAATCCAGTTAGCATTCACCTTCTGTTAAGATAAACTATTTTGACCATCAATGTCCTTGTTAAATAATATCTAGTTACTGAGTTAGAGTCACTGCTTCCCAATACTGAGGCTTCATTTATTGAAGATCTGATCAGTATTCATATTTTACTGTGCAATAGTGAAAGCTCTTTCATTGCACAAAATACAGGAAGTTAAATTTCTTAGGACTTTCATTTCTCTAATGAATGTCTTCTGAGCTGGGAACTCAGCAATAAATTAAGGAGAACAGGGAAGCAACTTAATGGAATTCCTTATTAATTATTTCATACTTTAATTGCATCCAGGTGGTTCATCAGGATTAGAACCTCATTAAGTTGAGTACCATGTAATAACCCAAGTATGCAGTGTCTGCCCCCCAGTGCCAGTTACATTACCCTTTCTGAAAAGGGGATGTTAACCTGAAAGCCCATCTGCAAATGTTTAAGGGAATTTGCTCCCTTGTTTGCAGAACTGTGCCCTAATTGACTACACAGTATAGACTGCAAAGCAAAGTATAAAAGAAAGGTCAAATGCAGGTAATAGAGGTGTGTGCATGCATGTACTGTACAGCTTCTTCAGTTATTAGTTACCAAAAGTAAAAAAAAAAAAAAAAAATAATCAAACCCAGTATTTTCCCCCAATTGATATCCACTGTTTATAGAAATTGGTTTCCTCTGTTACAAGTTTCCCTAAACACACACAGTAGTTGTTGATAGGAAACTTGGATTTAAATTAGCCAAAGAATGTATTTGAGCTGAATTTTTTTTTTCCAAAATTGAATACATTATAGTTATTTTTTCAGAAATAACATATGTAGCTTGTGTTCAAGAGCTGAAAACCAGTATGGATTTTCTGCAAGAGATGAAAGCTTCTAATTATATTGGATTATAAATCTAAAAGCACATTTCAATGGAGTCATCTGTTGTAACAAAGCTTCTGCTTCTCATTCTATCTTTTGTCCTCAGTTCCCATGTAGTCCTGGCAAGAATGTCATTTATCAATGTATAAATGTTAAATCAGCCCAGTCATGAAATATTAACAGAATGCATACAATTATGACTCCTAAATTGAAGTCATTCTAGCTGCAATTTATCAGATCTAGAATTAGTAGTAGAGTAAAACTAGAAAGCTATGAAATAGATAAAATGGAAAAATAGCAGTTCTAGTACATGCATTTAATGTAGGTAAGCCCTGAACATGCTTCAGCTGAGGTCAACAGGAGCTTTTCCTTTAATGTTAGTGGAAGCAAAATAATGACTTCTTAAATGTCTTGGTTCTGAGCAACAGATGAACAACATAATAGTGGTTCTTAATTCTTTCATGCAAAGGTTTAGATTTTCTGGAGCAAAGTAGAATGAACATGCTACTAATTATTTTCTAGGTGGTAATACTATACAGAGCTTTAAAACAGTCTCCTACAAGTCTGTATCTAGAACATACTCCCTGAAAGTAACTGAGATAGACAATGCTAGGGGAACAGATCCTGTGGACAGGCTTTGTGAGAAACAGAGGAAGTTCTCTTGCCCACTAGTTTCTCTGAAATAATAAAATTTGCAAATTCAAAAGCTCTGTGTAACTTTGAAATAATTTCAAAGTGTGGAATAAGATTATTAAACATGTACAGTTCAGTTACATATCATCCAGAACATAAAAACATTATAAGCAAGCCATTCTTGTACTTCCTTACTAATACACCAAATACAACCAAAGTAGTTTTATTATAATATTTTTATGTCAAATAACTTTCCTGTGAGCACTGTGCTCCTTCCTGCTGACTTTATTACCATGTTACGTACTATGGACCTTGGTAAGGCCGTAGCAACCTGATGTAACTTTGAAGTTACGCCTGGTTTAAGAAGGAGGTTGGACTAATTTGGAGGTCCCTGCAAGCCTGTGTTTCTCTGTAGTTCTATGATTCTAAAGCAGGTTTTTGTAAGAGAAAAAATGATGAATATATGGAGTGTCCTTTCCACTACCTCTACCACAGAAGCAGATGTTTGTCTTTCGTTATGCTCTTATCTGACCACTTGTAGCACCCCAGACTGCCTGCTGATCTTAGTTCATGCATACTTATCTCTCCTGGTCTTTACTTTAGGTCTCAGTCTTGTTTCTTTAGATACAGTATACAAATATGGCATAATCTTATGCCCTTAAAAACCAAAACATATTATTAAGTGGTGTGCTTTTGTAACTGTTGCTCTCAATGGTAAGATCAGTTTTCTTCCTGCAATTGTCATACACTACCAAACTATCATCTGCCTGCCTTGCACTCTGAGGTAGCCAATATCATCTTGATCACAGTCCCTAAGAAGATGTTCTTAAATCAGTCTCAAAGCTGCAGTCTTATGCTTATCTGTCTTGTTGGCCACCAGTGAAGCCACTGGTGCATTTTTTCCTGATAACCTGTCATCCTTATTTGACTCCTGTCACCATTTGGTTTATTTCCTTTACTTCCTTAATTTTTTTTTTTTTTAAGCAGATCATTTGGAAGAATCTCCACTTTCCTGAGTTTCCCATAGGGTTCCAGGCTTTGGGCTTTCATTTCATTCTTTCTTCTCTCTGTAACATGTCTGTTGGTGATTTATTACACAGATACTATTTTAACTAGCTTCTGTATGTGAAAAACCTTCAAAGCTGCTTCTCCAGTCCAGACTAGACTCTAATTTTCCAAGCAAAAAGAAGTAATTATGCCTATTGATACCACCTTTTGGAGATCTAGCCTATTTTAAACTTAATGCATACTTGTAAAACGTCCTTCCTTATTTCTCACTTTCATAACATATTCAAGGTGGCAAACTCTGGGTCATAGCTTATTAAACTATGATTTCTGAGTCCTGTCCTCTAAATTTCACTAACTTTCTTGTTACTACCTGTAGGATACAGACATCTTTACCCATTCATGTAAGAATCTCATGTAAGCTGTCAGTATAACCTTTTGACTGCAAGAGTGCTTTCTCAGCTTTGCCAGAGTAATTTCACTGTTTTTATTCAAAATACTACTGCAAGCTAAATATTTAAACATTATTTTGACTATGCCATCTCTTTAGTTTCTTCATTAATGCCCTTTCACTGTTCCATCAGATGTACATACCTTGTCTTTACTTTAGAGGTAATTTATGATCTCTTAATCCCTATTCACTTGGAGTCTAAGTTTGATTGTTTCTGTATGACATTTTCAGACAAACATCTGTGCTTTCTCTCATGTTCTGGAGAAGAGGCCAACAGAGTGGCAAAATCACTGGCAGGAGGCATAACCAGGACTTGAGAGAAGTGAAATACTGATACTGTTAAAATAATAGCCACGTGCATCTGCTTAAAACTTGACCATCATCCTGAATAAGGTTAGATAGGAACAGAGTTTAGATGGCACACAGGCCTGGTCAGGAATATAGATTCCTACAGCTCCCTCACTGTACCAACATCCAAATGTCACTCTCTAATTTCTTCTTCTCGTAACGCATGTATAAGAAGAAAATGACAATATTTAAACTGATGGTGTGCTGAAACTATTGCTAATCAGCTAGACAAATATTGACACTCTCATTTCATTTTTCCATCCATGTTTTTTTTGGTCTTTTGTCTTAACTTGGATTATAAGGGCTCTGCGGGAAGCCTGGTTTTGTTCTGTGTTTGTAGAATGTCTAGCCAGTGGGATGCTGCTCTGATTAAGCCTCAGAGGCACTCTGGTAACATGAACTAAAAACAATACAGCTGTCTATTCTTGCTGCTTCTACAGAGACTATTAGGCTGTGGGAAACTGAATTCTATGGCTGCATATGTACCAACTGAACAATACACCAAATCCTAATCACTGGGCTACTGCAAAACTATTAAAGGAATTGCAACAGCATCACTGGGGACTTGGAGAAGCTAATTTAATTTTCATACAACTGGAAAATTAAATGCAAAGAAAAAACCAAACAATTAAACCCCCCCTATATGGATTCATACAAACAAGGAACTCTGTGCATGACTTCTCAGTATTGCTTTTTTAATTCATTAAGAAATTAAAAATATGGGTAAAGCAAAAAATAGGCAACGGGAACCCTTCTTTCACTTTCTGTCACTTCTCGAAAGTCTTCGTCTTTTCGTTTCCATCACTTCCATTTTGTTTAACATGTGAATGCCCACTATCAGAATATCATCAGGATTTTAACATTGTTTAAACTCTATGTGAACAACTTTATAGTATAATCTTTTACAGAGAAATTGAGAAAACACCATGCCTTAGCTTTCTGTAAGAGCTTCTCTAGTGTTGCATCTTTTACTATGGCTAATACTAGAGTGCTTTTGTTTATTCAGAAGATCATCCACTGTCAATATACCTTGTGAACTGGAAGGTGAAAACCAGATTTTCTTGATGATTTACACTTTCGAAGGTTCTTATTACTCTATCAGTAGTAATACAGAAGGGTAAATACAGCCTATTATGTTAAAAATATTTTAAATCATAATAGATAATTTATGCTGCTAAAAAAGTAGGGGAAAGATTATTATGAGACTGAACATCTTTCTTCCCTGAGTTTAGAGTCCTAATTCTTCACTGACATAAAAAGAAAGGAAGGTTTTCCTGTTTCTTCCTCTGCCTTGATACTAAAGAATGAGATAAAATTCTTCCTTCATTTATTTTGGGGAAAATAAAACATTACTTTTACTTCTGTATCAGAAATTCAGCGAAGTGGATTTCTGGATAAATTAGTTTGCTTCAGAGCTCTTTTATTATGTCGAGTCTAAAGATGAGGCAAGTCCGAACTTCTTTAATCATATGCTGGGGCAATTTCATATTTTCACAGAACTGAGAGTTTCTGACTATGAGCTAAAAGAAAGGACGTTTCCAAAGAAAATGGGGCTGCACTGTAGAATGTAGAATGTAGACATTCTACAATGTCGGTACTGTGCAAAAGCTTGCAAAACTGACCAGATTATCAGTGCTTACAGCCAGCTTATGTTGTTAGAACTATATAAGTGCAGAAGAGAAAAGCGTTAGAGCCTTTTACTGCCCATATGGCAGCACCCACTTCTGAAGGCACTTCTGTTAATAGCTAAGAGGAGATAGAATACTTTCTGTTTAAGCTGTGTGACAGGCAAGCCCTAATATTTTCATAATGCAGATATCTTAGAGGGCCTATGCTTTCCAGGGAAAAAAAACCTGTATGGTTCAGGAGTTCTGACTTTGTAGAAATCACAAATAGTTTCTCCCTCCTTCCTCTGTCAAATCAGAAAAGACAATAAACAGCCCCATCCACACCCAAATTAATAGCCAGACCCATCAGAATAAGCAATACTGAGAAGTATATTGTATTTCACTCTTAGTCAGAAGAAATGTTATGTTGACATCTAGTCTTTAAATAAAAGCTACACTACAGAGGTATTAATGAGGATGCAAGAATCCTGTTAGCCCTCCAAAAATGTAGCACCTATGAGGACAAAACCAAATTCCTGAGAATCTTGCTGTGCCTCAGGCTGTGCCAGAAGGGTGCAAGTGTAATGAATTCATGACTTCAGACTGAGATACACTTTTGGAGATGCTAGACATGCTGGTTTTTAGAAAAGGACCAGCATTCTACCAACTCCTCTGAATACATGCGCTATGCCATTACAGATATTTACTTTAATATTGCATTTTTAAGAAAGAAGCGGTGCTGTTCCTGTAGCACAGACCCTCTGAAGTCTTGTATTTAAAGAAAAGACAATTTAAATAATTTATTGGAAATTTCTAAACAAAGCAAACCCAAAATACAAAAAAAATAAAATCTGGAAGAAATGGATGAAACAAGCTGCTCATATTAATATGGCCCAAGGCAGATGGATACTGAAATGTTTTCTTTGAATGTAAGTATGTATTTCCATTATTTAAAGCAGCGTTGGCACACATCACCTTTCAACACAACCATTCTGTATCTTTATTATTGTAAAATTAAGTCACCATATAGAGAGAAGAGGGAAAAAAAAGGAGAATAGCTCTACTAATTGTGCAGTCATCTTGAAATTCTTGGTCAGTCAGAAGATTAGATATCAAAAAGGAAGATAAAAGTGAAGGTGGAAACCAAGATTTTTCTTTCATGTCATCTAATTTTTCTAACAGTCCTAGAAAATACATGCTCAAAGTTCATTTTTAGAAAAGACATACATTTAACTCTTGAAAAATTATTGTACTTGCAATTAAATCTAGATTATAAATAAACATATTTACCTCATAATACCAGAAAGATTGCCTCAGTATCAAGAATTGCTTGTTCTTGACTGATGCAGTATCATTATTGTATGGAAACAACTCATCAAAAATAAGATTTGGGGAATGGGGTTGGAGTTCACCTTAATGATGGGTTTCCAGTTCAAGAATTGTCCATTCCCCTTGAGGGGACGAGCAGTCTTCAGATGAAAAGCTTGCCACTGTAATGCTTGCTGAAGAATCATCAAGTGGAGACATTAGTTCAGTCCACCTGCTGAATGTGTCAACTTGTGACGTACCCTGAGGATTCGAACCATCTCGTGCCAGAAACAGTGTCTGATTGATGAGACATTGTGCTAGGTTAAGGTCTTCAGGAACAGAGTTTTTGAACCCGATGTTTGAGTCCTGCTCAGATAACAATTGCCTGAGAAGAGTCCAGTCCTGTTCCGCAAACTGCTGATCTTCAAAATCCACATCTAGAACTGCTGTTTCCGAATCCATCCTCTGTTCAATTGCTTCTCCAACATCCATCTCATATATTGGAGAAAGGGTTTTTGAAGGCCGATGCTCATACATGCAGGTTTTTGCCATTGTGTCATACTCATCTATGTCTCCTGAAATAATTCACAATACTGTACAATGTAAAAATTGCAGATGATCCTCCCCTCAGGGCTGTGTAGAGCAAAATTTAACTCATTCAAGAAGGACAATCCAACCAGGTTAAAAAAAGGGGGATGGAAGGTTATACAAAATCGACAACATCTGAGGCATTTATTTCCTATATAAAAACCAAAGTATCATTTATAAATTAAGTTAAAGCAGCGATCATCACTGGTAATTAACAATAACCTCCAGAATTAGTTTCTGATACAGAAAATGACAACGTCAGTATACACTTAATGCACATGAAATTCCTCATTTACTACATAAATTAAATTTAGACCAGGAGGTGCATGGAAGGAATTAATAGAGAATGGTGACTTAAGCTATGCCAGCTTAGAAGAGATTTAAAAGGAAAAATGTTTATCCACAGGCTTATTTCTACACTGCACATGCAAGGGCAGCTGCAGGCAAGGGCAAACAAACTTAAAGAAAACCAGTACAACTTTTAATGTCTTGTTCTGTGGTCTGGCTGAACATAGATCATCAGCATTTCATTCCTCTTGAATACACAATAGTAATGAACACTATTGTATATTTGTGATGGGATAAACAGACTGAATTACTGGTATAAAGAAGACAAAGCACAAAACTAGACAAGTATTCATCTAGCTACATGAAACAGGTTAGAACATTTCTGTATATAAGCATTAGTTCTAAGTATAATCTCTCTTTTAGGAAATAAGCTTTTACTAGTAAAATTGAGAATTTTTGACGTAAGTTCTAAATGTTCAAACCTGCTCCCACTGATGTATATGGCAAATACTCAGTTATATTCAGTGGGAGAAGGATCCAAATTTGTGTTTAATATATAAATAAATAAATTACAATAATAATAATGCATATAGCTGTTCAGGTAAACAGTTCAGTGCCCTTTAGTTAAGGTTATTACTGTAGTTATTGCACATCCCATTCAGACATACTATACGTTGTCAAGCAGACAAAACAAATACTGAGATTCCATCAAAAGCTGATGCTGTCAATGTTAGATTGGATCAAAAATAACTGAAGTACAGACAACTGCATCCAATCTTTTAGCATTACATAAACTCTCTTTTCTTGTAATGAAGTTTCTCATTGACCAGCAGGGTATTGACGGATATTTCAAACAGACAAGCATTCATTACCCAAGTGAAATACTTAAAAATAGTTAATATAGTTTCAGCCAAAATTACTTCAGTTCAGGATTCAATCCCAGACAAATTGCCAAAGCTCTCCCTATTAATTTGCTTTGAATTACTGAATGTTTCTATTTCTATACATTACCTGGAAGTAAATCAGTATTAGCGCATTCAGTAGTTGCTGGTTGACTGTCTCTCACTTGACCTTCTTGAGTCAGTAGTTGATTCTTACTGGCTTCTATGGGTTTTACAGAGCTGCTCTTCTGCACATCAGAATTAGCTTCTCTCTGATGAAGATCCAAATGACAAGGTCTTTCTTGAGATTTTGCATCATTGTCTAAGTACTTATTGCACTGGTTAAATTCGCTTGCCACCTCATTCTTCATGTTTGCTTTCTGTTTTTCTCCTGGACACGGACTAGCTGCTGAGCATACTTTCTCTGGGCAGTTTTGTTCAGTCATTGAAACATCTTGATCCCCCTTCCCTGGGATTTCAGTGCCATGAGGATGTAGGAGAGGACTTTCACTTTTATCTGATTTATTGTCTCTCTCTTTATGCTGTTTGGAATCCAGGAATCCATCTTCAATTTCCAGTGAGTATCCTGAATAGAAAGTATTTCCATGGTGCTCTTGAGAAACACTGTCAAATACTTCTGAAGGAGTAAGAGAATCTATTGAATGCTGACGTGAAGTATGAGAGTCCACTCTATCATCAGTTCCCAATTCTTCACATTCATCTACAGAAAGTAAAACGGATCGTTTGAAGTTTTTAGTTTTAGGGAACTCTTGACTTGCAGCATCATTTTCTGTTGCATCTTCAAAAGCTAAATTATCGATTCCTTGGAACTGCTGAGTAGGAACATTTGGTGGAGGAAGTTTTTCTGCAACATTCTCTGCTTCAGATCTGTCATCTTCTGTTTCATCAGCAGAAGAAGAAACCTGGTCTGCTTCCTGAGTAAACTGTGTGTTACTGAAAGTAGAACTTTTGCTTTCTCTAGTATTGGTCCTCGCACTTTCTTGATGGGACCAAATTTCAGGTCTTTTTCTTGGTATTTCATCATCACTTGTTGAATTAACACGGAAGAGATCAGAACCCTCTTTTTTCATTTTCACTTCTATTCTTAGGCTGCTGTCATAAATTTTTAATTCCTCGGGTGTACTTGTGTCACTGCTGCTTCTTCCGAGAAAATCATGGCATAACGTAGTGCTGCATTTAGAAATGCCTCTTTCATTGGATCCTTCATCATCCTGAGAGCCCCCTGCATCATAATCTTCTGATCTTGGCTTTATATCATCAGAGGATGTGGTTGCACTGCCAGTATCTGATTCAGGACTCTCTTTTGGATCTAGTGCACCAGTACTCCAGTGGTCCATGAAGGGAATTTGTGCATTTTCATTGTTTTCTGGCATTTCTGTAGGATCTATAGGCTCTGTGTAACTAGGCGAATATTTTTCTGTTATTTGTTCTGTGGAACATTCTGAAACATCATCTAAATCTGCTGAAGCTGATTTGTATTCAGTCAAGGCTGATGTGTCACACAGCTCATCAGCTGTAAGAAGTTCTTCCATATGAAGCTGAGGAGATGATGTCTCATCCTCTTCATTGGTTCTGGTTCTGGAAAAGCTTTGTAAAGCATTTTCACCATGGTTAACACCTGTTTCAGAGTTTAATGGATCACTTTGTTCACTACAGACTTCTGTTGATTTTGAATATTTCACCGGTTCTCCTGAACCAGTGGCCTTTGGATTCATTTCCTTGGAAAAATCTGAGTATCCATCACTGGAAGACTGTGTGTGACAGGGAACTTCAACTGTCTTATCTTTCTGTGTATATTCCATCTGTTTAATTCCAGTCTGATCTCCACAGATTTGACTTGCTTCCTTTCCATTTTGCAGTGCAACATGCAGTTGAGACGTAGCTTCTTCTGTAATTAGAGATGATTTGGATTGTATTTTATTTTCCACATTTTCAGAAGGATCTGGCAATTTTTGTTTAATGGACTGACAGGGTGCCAGCAGTTTATCTTCCCTGCTACTCTGCATCCCAGGTTTTAAAGCTTCACTTTGCTTTGCAGAACAGCATTCATTATTGTCATCAGGCATATTTTTTTCAAGTTTCTGTCCTGAACTTCTGTGCTCAGAGGTGTGCATGTTCTTCTGGACAACAGGAGACTCACTCCTGGGATGTTTTGGGGCAGAGGACTGAGATTTTAATACAGACTGCCCAGCTGTTTTCATTTTTGGGTCTTTACTATTTGTAATCTCAGCGTGATCTTTCATCTTTGATGAAACCGCAGTTTTAGGGGTTATTTTTGCAGTGGCTTTTGCTACAGGTGTTTGTGACTGCTTAACACTCTTCTTCTTGGCTGAAGGATGTTTTTCTGGGTGTGCTGTCTGAACCAGATGTTGTAATACAGATTTTTCTTCATTATGTTTTGGGGACATTCCTGATTTCAGTGAATTGGGTGATTCCCCCTGAGGTCCTAATAAACAGTGAAAAAAAAGAGACTATAAAGATTGTATGTGCCAGTAAAAAGTATATTCACCAAATTTATGTTGGTGTTTGTTTAAGCTGAGAAGCAAGTTATGCATCTTTTTATGTAACTAAAGGATTTAAGACTTGTTAAAGAATTAAGAATTGAGATCTTAAACAGTAGACAAAAATACCATCTTCCATTTACATGCCATCTTTAAAACCAAAGCACTTCATAGTCAATACATAAAGGAATTACTTCAACCTCTAACTGAAGTAGTCATCACCAGAGCGGAAAGCAGCAGCTAACAGTGCACAGAAGCAGTGCACAGCAGCTTAGCACAGGAAGTGAGAAGTACTGTATTCAGTTTATATTGTACAGGAAATGAAAGCAGGCAGAAAATAATTACATTAGTTATAATGTGATTAGAATACCAGAATTGATGTCCCTGCTCAGTCAGCAAATACTGCAAAATCTTTAATGACCACAAATTGACAGGAGCTGTGTTTTCCATATCATAATGCATTTAAGATAATATAACTTGAATATTCTTCCCTCCCCAGTAAGTGCCCAGTCCAAATGGAATTAACGAGTTCCATCCTTTAATGCTTTATATCTTTCTCGAACAGGGTTTCCTCTCTGTGGTCTTCAGTGTTTTTGCCCACACTTGATAAATATAGCTGTAGAAATCAAGTATATGTGGGGTAGGTCAGTATTGGTAGTGCTCCTCCTAGAGGAGATGATCAAGAAAGGAAGGCATAAGCATAAAGGAGTCTGCATGCCACATCTTTGGTGCATACTAGAAATGCTTGACCTACAGAATTGCTGTTGAAGTCGGGCATGGTTCCAAGTGCTGAAGTGCAAGGGATCAGCAAATAAAAGACTGCAAAGCAGATTAAACAAGCCGAAGAAAACACCAATTGGCAGTGAAGACCATCTTTTAAATATTTTTAAGTTGACACACATTCATTTGCATTTTATAATTAAGGATTTGCCAAAAGTTAAACATGGAAAATACTCAGAATTGTTCAGAAGATTTTGCCAAATGCTTGTGCTGAGGGAAAGACAGAGACACAAAGTGTTGCATGATAATGGCAGACCATTTCATTGCCGTATGAAACTTTACCTTGGTTCTTGGGAGAATTGGTAGGTGTGTTTTGAGCCTTTTGCTGTGCTGCAGAATTGCTACTCACATTCACTTTTTTCTTGAGAACGCCTTGTACATTTTGTTCATTACAACCCTTTCCAGTTGATTTTTTGGTCAGACTGCAAAGAAATTATTATATCCATTATTTCCAAGCTTTTCTAGCAATGTTTAAATTGTACTTAACCAATATATATGTGTGCATATTAAAACGCATATAGACATTGAAAATGCAACCTAAAGCCATACTTCTTGAAAACTAAACCTGTATGCGTGGATATACTTTTACATATATAAATACGCAGTTGACCCTTTTTGGAGTGCTTTAACTGTCTTCCTGTCCAGTTTAATCTAAGCTATCCCAGAAATAGTAAGTTTACAACACCTTGTATGGTCATTTACTGTTCCAGTATGGAGAATTCTGAATGACCTATAACAATTTTAACATGATCAGTATGAAACAATCCCAACGCAAAAGCCAAGCCAGTTTTACCTTTACAACGTTTCCAATAGCTAACTCAAATGGTTTTGGAAATAACATATGATAGACAACCATTCTCAGATAAAAAAAAAACATGTTCACTTAACGATAAGTTTAATAGTTCAACTGAAACTTCTTTGCACAAACATATACACACACAGATGTAAAGCAGCACATTGATTTGTAACAGACCTGCTTGTGGTGACATTGGCCTCAAGCTCAGTCTTTTTGGTTTTGTTGGTGGCTCCATTTGGTGTTTTCACAGATGACTTTGTTTTCACTATTGTAAAGTAAATTCATAGTTAATTATCGGGGAGAAATGTATTGCATGTAAGTATTCAAAAAATCCAATATATTATGATCAGCTAGTGAAAACAGCATGGATGCTAAACTTGCAGAACTTCTACCATTTTATATGGCTATCAGTTCATCATAGAGTCAATTAATAGAGGAGAAATTTAATATTCTTAAGTTAATATTAATTTAGGTGAAAAAGGTGACACCAGTCTAGAGTAGGTTTTTTAAAAGCTTCCTAGGCTGGTTTTCAGTTTGTGACCAGTCTGGGACAAGTCAGAAGTGGACTTCTAAAACACAGGAAGTAAATAAATTACCTGTCTGTTTTTTCCCTTCCTCTACCAATTTCTCGTCTTTGGGTTCCTCAGTCTGTTCACTCGCAGTCTGGTTATCTGTGTTTGAGTTTGGGGACTTGCTGGAGGTTCCTGCCACAGTCACTGAGGAGGGAGATTCCTTCCCTGTGGGTTTTTTCAATGGCTTTGTTTTAATCTGCATGCTTGAAGTTACTGACAGCACTTTAGGTCTGGCACCTGCAGTTTTTCCTTCATGGTTCTTTAGTCCTTTGCCACTTCCTGAATTTTTTTGGCCACTTGCAGATGATGTCTTTTCTATCTCTTGCTTGGTAAGCATGCTTTCAGCCTTTACATTTCCATTATTTTCTGGTTTAGTTCTTATGACAGCTCTAGCCTTTGGTGAAGCAGCTTTTTCCCCAGGTTTAGAATCCTTAGTAATCTTGGAAACTATTTTTTTGCCATCTTTCCCCTTTATATCCTCATGCTTTGAAGCCTTATTAACACTGTTTCTATTGGTGCTAGCTGTATGTCCAGATGCTCCTAATCCATCAGATTTCATTTTATCCTGATTAGTGGAAGAATCTCCCCAGCAATCTTTCTTGCTGTGTTCTATCAAGGAAGTATTCCTTATACCAACAGATTCAGTAAGAGATTTGTTTAGCTAGGAAAAAAAGAGTCAAGAAAACGAAACAAAACAGAAGGCATTAATAACAAACTATCTTTCACTTCTGAAACACAGCTACTTTTTAAGTAGTACACAAATCTAAAGCAATGAAAGTCAGCATAAAAATAACTTAAAAAATACTTTTTCAGCTCAGATTGCTGGCTTGCAAAGATACAACAGTGCCAGAAATAACTAGAGTGAATAGTGCTGTATATAGAGGATGTAGAAATAGCTAAGTAGAGTTTGCTTTTACTTTGGACACATTACTCTGTAATGTTTTTATTATTAGTATCTGCTGAAGTAGGAAGGCTTTGTTGAGTTGGATGTGCATATTTTCCAAAGGAAGTGAAGACTTACGAATTCTTACAAACATAAAACCAAAAATACATACATCTGATTTATAATACATGATGTTTTTAACCATTACCAACAGTGTATCCAACCAGATAAGTGACAGTATTAATTCTCTCGAGTGAAGAAATATACTGAAACATGGGAGAATTAAGTGCATGAAATGGAATCTTTATGATACCAATGCCATTGTAATGTATCCAGACTGTCAAATCATATGAAACCCGTAACGGTGTTCTACCAAATAGTACTGTAGTTTTGAGTGTGAGTCTCGGTAGATGAGTTGTTGAGAGCAGTAGAAAGTATTTTTTCAGGGCAGGGAGTGAATCAGACTCAATGACTTGCAATGGTAGCAGAGATTCATTAGCTCAGTAGCTCTGGGAAACAAATCAGTTTCATTATGTAGCAACAGGGGAATGTGAGGTTCTGAACACAAATTCCTGCCTTTTATTTGAGCTTATCTGCTTGACAATGTAGCAGAGTATAAGCTGAGTCCTAAAATGTTTTCAGTTCTGGACATAACTGATTCTGCAGAAGTAACAGCTCACCAAAACCCCAGAAATTTTTCAAAAGCAAGTTCCATTAAATGATATAACAAATTAATACATAATTTACAACACACGATGAAAATAGTTTTGTTTGCAAGTTCCTGAATATTTTTAATGTTTGGATATAAATGTTTACCTGAGAACTAGTGAATACAGGTTTTTTGCCAAGTCTTCGGTCATCACCCTTGTCAAATGCAGCTGTGAAAGGAACAAGTAGTTTCTTTACTATTCAGCAGGAAAGAAAAGAGACAGAAAACAATCCAGGCTACTCAACTAACATCATCTGAAGTCAGAAAGCAGTTCTTTGGGTCCTGTAACTATTCTAGGAAGGCTAATTTTGGTGACATGGCAAATTTTATGTGGAAATACATGGGTTTATGTTCAGAATAGAAAAATGTGGTATCTGTAATGAAGTCATGTGGCCATAAGGAAGTTGTTTAACTGTTCAGTTTCCCACAAGACACACTTTTGTTTATCCAAGCTTAGCTCACTTGGAGCAGTGTACTGAGAGCATTGGAAGTGTGCACCATTTAGAAAAAAGAAGATTTTTAAATGTAGAGTACTCATGACTTTAAGGTGACATACTGTACTTTATAGAATATTTCTTTATAAAGAAGAGATTAATTACATTCAGTTATATTAGTTTTCAGAAGCGGTTATAGCTAAAATATCTACATATACACAGTAAAGATCACAGTGCCTCTTTAGATAGCATGCAGTGTCATATCATGAGAGTTATCCCTGTGATTGTCATGTGGAATTTTCAGGCAGTGAATGCCTGTCTTTTGACTGCTCTGTGAGGGAAGCATTTTTCAATAAAGCATTTAAATCAATTGCGCTTGTAGGATACAAAAGGGATATTTATAGGCACTGTACAGAGCCAGCAGCAGTAAGGTTTCATTTTTGTTTGCATTAATATTTCAGCTGAAAAAAGGCATTTAAAAATGTAAACGTTCAGTGCCTCATGTTTGTGCATAGTTTATGTATATTTTATGTATAACAAAAAGCTGCTGAATTCTTATTGAAGATATTAAAACTAATTTTTCTACAGGTCTGTAAAAAAAGTCACACAAAAGGTATTGTGAAAATGGCACCCCAGGGACCTAATCCTTTTTCTAGCAATGACTCTGCACATTAATACGTATCAATATATTAAGTCAAAATCCATATAAACTTTATGCCTAAGAAAACACATGAAATGAAAAATACCATCTGTCTTCTTTCGGCATTTTTCTTTCCCTGTTACATCCCTCTAATTCTATGTAGGTTAAACCTCCAGAAGATAAACCACTACCAGAAATCTTTTAAGTTGAAAGTTGATTTAAGTTATCTTACACATGCTTAATCTGAAGATTAAAGTGTGTCTGTTAGTATGGTGTGATCTCTTTGCCTGTAATTAAACCCAGATAGTTTATGCAAACATCTCAGCCTGTTTACACATAAAATGTATGGTAGCTCGGAGTTATAATGTAATCTAAAAGAAAACAAAACAATTTCTGGCAAGATGGAGTTTGGACAACTAAGGCACACCTTTTTTTGTATTGAAAGCACTAGTGCAAAGCAGCCTAAACATTATCTACAGTAAGGACAAAATCATTCTGAAAATAAAACACCCCAAAGGCAGCTCCTCAGCTTCTGGAGGGTTTTATAATCCAGAAAGAAATCATAAACCTGTTTCATACAGTAGCAATGAATGTTATTTGACTACATGCCTAAATCATTCTTAGAGAGACATTCACTGCATCTTTCCCTCAGTATGTAATTTCAGAATACGTTTTTTATCTACCTATAGGTGTAAACAATTTTGTAACTATCAAATCCTAAGCTATTAATATCCTTTTAACAAAGAAGGTACCAAAATGTTTCTTTCTCCTTTGAATCAGAAGTGATTTCTTTTCTAACACTGTACTGTCAGAGCTAATATTCAACCATAACCTGAACTCCATCACCACATCCCCAGCATACTTGTGTACTTCAAAACAAAGAAACCTTCAGAACAAAACCTCCTTTTTGTTGGAAATGCTGCCTGTTAAAATCTTGAGAGAACACTATGCAGCTCCTTAGGGGCTCTCTGCAGCAGCATGCACAATATCACAATACCAATCAACTGTGAAGTCAAGCTGTCTGCATTTACTGACAGTGCATGAGAGAAGCATTATGCAAGAGACAGCAATGTTTATACCTTATGCAGAAATCAAGAAAGGATAAAAGTGGAATTTATAGAATCAGTAATCTGCTTTGTGCAAATTTCATTCATGTCCAGTGCTTATCTCCTTAAAAATGAGACAGCTAAGGTTTTTCATCCTATTGCAGTATTTTCAATAGTTCAGAGCAGCTGTAAATAAGAACAGAATCAATGTACATGGGTTTGGTTCCTATTATGTACACTCCTAAAAAGAAGAGCAGGGGAGACTTTTCACAGAAAATGACTTACTGATTTCCATGTTTGAAACTAGGTAACCATGCTATCATACTCCTGTTCTAAAATATGCCTTCAAAAACCTACAGCATCATAATTTTTGCTTTAATTTCTATCTGGCATTAGAACACTGCCTACATTTTATCTACTAAACAAATAGATAAAAAATTTTAATGCCATTTGAAGCCAGCCATACCTGCTTGTATTTTCTGTTGGTGGTCTGGCCTCATCAGCTTCCAGCTTTCCGTGTGACGAACAGCATAAAAAGACTGAACCAGGAAGACCCAGAGCTTATCACGCAGCGCCTGGATCTTGCACGTAAAACCCTGTGTTCAAGTAACAAATCAGCAGCTGGCGAGGGGCAGATTGTCATAGCAACCAGTCATTATTCCTTTCAGAATCTACTTACTCCCTAAGCTAGATCAATGATGTCATCACTTATATTTTATAATGGTCTGGGAGATAGAGATGCTGGTTTTGAAGGATTAGTGCTCACCACAGTGATTTTTACAGCACTTGAAAACCAAGGCATACTACAACACTACAGAACACCACATTGCTCTTTTTTCCCCCTTCCCCTTTTCCCATTTCTTTTAATTCTAAATGAACCCCATAACAGCCCTTTACTGTCAGCTGTGTCACAACAAGGTCAAATCCTCTAGGGAAAAATAATGTATCTGATTAAATTTTCATTGCTTTTACCAAGATGATCTACAATAGCACCAGATTGTAGTAATTCATTTTGCATTTATTTTTCATTCTCTGTCATTCTATTTATGAATTGTCCTCAGCATTACAGACAACCACAGCTTAAATAGCATTATTTAGATTGTGTGGATGTACATGGTATGTTACACACATGGAGACTGACACCTCCCCCAGTCCAAAAAATACACTAGATTAAGAGGCAGCCCTTGCTTCAGGGGGCAGTCTTATTAAACAAAAGTAAATGTAGCTGTGACTTTTACACTAGGGGGGGCAAGGATGCATAGAGAGGAGAATAAATTCTCTTCCCCTCTAAGTTTAATTTAATGCAACATCTTGATAAGTTCTCATCGCAAATTTAAAGTGACAGCAAAAATCAACAGAGCAGCGGTGCCAGTGGGACTTACATTCTCAGTAATACACAGTAAGGTTTTTATTGCCATAGATAGGGTTTCTCTAACGGAAAAGTGTTAATTTCCACTACACAAATGCCAACATTCGCTGTGCTTCCAATAAGACCTTGGATTTATGCAGATGCTTTTCTGTGTGACCCCAATTGCAGGGCTGAGCCATCCCGGCTCAAAGCACATCATCTGATTTGAACCATTACATGAAACAATACCAGACTAGTTTCTCAGTGCAAACACAGCACATTGAAAAACCTACCATCTCCTTCACGTTTGTGGAGTCCAACAACATATCCACAGCTACAAGGAGAAAGCAGCTGTTTTCATTATTAATACTTTTTTCAGTTGCATTAAAAATCAGTTCTAGAAGGTCAGGTTTGCTGCTCATTGCCTGTGCCTGGGGAAACAACAAAAGGCAGCCGTTTAAAACAAAAGAGTGTACTTCGTATGCAAAAGCATGACTGAGCAGAGGCTCTGCTCTCACGCTGTGCAGGAGGTATTCCAAAGCAGAGCGTCTTCCTTTGTATCCATCCTGTCACCCCACCCCTCTCCAGGCCTCTAGCAAATCATCCTGAGGCCTCTTGTTAACCCGAATTTTAGGGACAAGCACACTGTAATGAATTTACAGCCAAGTGCAACTCTAGATTCAAAGACAGAATGTTTTAACATCTCCCTGTTTATTTATTTTAATTCTCCACATACTAAGTAAATCTTTAATGGGAGAGATGAACCAGCTGCATGACTGGGAATGTTCTCACCAGGACCTGCAGCATTGCCACATTCTAGTACAAGTTTAAGTAGACTGGTAATACAACCATCCCTGTAAGTACATGCTGTTGTTCTAAGGGTCCAAAAGCTTTTTTTGAAGCTTACATATCTACTTATCTCTCCAACACAGGAAGTGTCCCACTAAATTATGTGGAACTTAATTGAGGCACATACCCTGAGTGCAGCATCAACCCTACATATCAAAGTATTAGTGTGCTTTAAAACAACACTGAAAAAACCCCACTCCATAAAAAATCCCATAGCACATCCTAGTTTTTATCTTAAATTTCCATACAATTGTACTTTAAAGCCAGAGTTGAAACTATTTTCCTTATTCGTCAGCCTGAAATGTACAAAGCGTGATACAGTTCCATTCATTCGGAAGCATATTATAGCTTGAGGGCACTTTTACCTGAAGCAGAATAGAGAAGCCTTCACTTTGTACTATGTGTAGGAAGTTTGCCACAATAAATGTTACACATTCCTCCTGTAACTTAGATGCCAAGGCCACAGCTGGCTCTGTCCACTTCACTTGGGGAAGGCTATTGATCAGGCGGTCACTCTCCATCAAAAGGAAAACAGCATTCTTGTGGCTCTTCAGATAAAACAGAAATTAGCCTGTTGCCAAGTAATCACCTAAAGAATTGCTGCTCATAAAATAGCCTCTGTTTAGTTACTGAACACACAGGATGAAATCCTGTATTAATTTTCCTTCTTGAAATAAATCTGAATTTTGATAATTCTGATCATTTTATACCTACCTTTGAAACTAAAGCAGAAAAAGAAAAATCTACTGCTGCTGTTTTGCCCACTGAAGTGTTAGGCAGTGAAGTTCTCTGTAGCTTTTACTGTATTTTTTTCATCTGTGTATCATTACATACTGCAGTCATGAGCAAAATAAGGCACATACTAACTGCAGAAACTGAATTGCAAAAACCCTTTTAGATCACCGAAAAATGAAACAGGTAAGTGAAAGTTTTAGGTGAGTGTGGATGGCCTAGCACTTGGGATACATAAATACCCAAGCATTTTCATAGTTACAAATCCTTTTGCTTTCCTTCAAGGAGTCAGGCATCAAATATTTGTCTTCCCACTGAACTTACTCTCTGTTGGCTAACATTTCGCTAAGAAATGTAACTGTTATTTTTACATTTACATTTAAAACAAGCAAACACATTTGCTAATATTTATTTCCCTGGTCTGTGCCTTGGTTCTTTCATGCACTGCATCAGCACAGCACCTGAAGGCAGCTTCTGCTGGCGAACACATCACTTGAAGAGAACTCACAATGTTTTGTTATCCACGTTAGAATTAGAGCCATTAGAATGTCTGTACTTAATGTGACCGAGCAGATCACTGATAATGATGCAGTAAGATCAGCAACACTGGAGAAAGCAACAGTTCAGATAAATATTTGACACAAAGACACCTACTGTAAATTCAGATTTTAATCTTGGTTGTCCCATGCAAAGTAGAAAGCAGGGAGGATATTATGTATATTATCATTAAAACATAAAATCTGGCCAACCACTGTTCAACTATATTCTACTATTTTACTCATTTGTGGGCAAACCCAGTTTGCTTGTATGCATATAAAGTGGATTAAGTATATGCTTATGGTTTAATCTTGTTCCTGCTGGACTCAATTACAAGCTTTTTGAATGGTCCAGAATTCAGCCCCTGCTCACAAGGCAATAAGCATTTACTCCCATTAGGCACTTCCAGTGAAATATAAAATGCCTTCATTGACTTCTAATTAAATCAGCATGTTGTAGGAGTGGCTCTAACTGAATTTTAATTCTCTTATTATATTTTTCCCCAGCTATCCTAAAGCAGAGTCCACATTACTTAGCTAAAAAACATAAAAGGTAATTTTCTTGCATGTAGTTGAGACATCAGGGGTAAGAACCTGAACAGCATTTTAAACTGCACTCCCATTTTAATGTTTCTGTGTTCATCACTGGGGTTTCCCAGAGACTTTCTGATCAGCAGTCTCTTTTCCTTTGCACCTTTTCTTTCTCCAGAGGGCTGCCCCACATTAACAGAGTTTTACTGTTCCAAGACTGGTAAATGAAGAATCGGTAGAGTCATACTGTTTAGCTGGGTGTAACTGTTAAAAAGTTTTACAGCAGAGAACTGTAGCAGCAAAGAGGATCATAAAACATACAGTAGTCCCTGCAGAATTCATGTCAGACCCTTTATTCCTTCTCCCTCAAGCATCCTTAAGCATTTTTGCAGATTGTGTATAACTTCACTGGGAATTCCACAAGTTTTTGGACTGACTGTCTTAAGAGCCAAGTTAAATGTTCACTCCCCAGAACTGTTCTGTAGGCAGAAGAGGCTTATGCTTTATTTCTTAATTTTGCAATTCTAAAGGCTTTCTAGGCTTCAGTCCATAAAATACCAGTGAATCTTCCAAAAACACACCAACACAGATTTTTAAATAACTAAACTAGGAACCAAAACACACTTGAGTCCAGACTGCAGAAATCTTCCAGAGAAGCTGAGCAGCACTAAGTACCACGACAGTTCTGCAAATACTGGTAGCTTTAAGATAGCTCATATATTTTCACACAAACTAAAACCACAGCATCTTCATATATTATAATAGGCACAGAGGGGAAGGAAGGCCTGATGTGACTTAGGTTTACCTTTAAGCTGTCCTGATAATGTTGCACAAGGGTGCCTGGGGAGGAGCTTAGAACTGTGTCTACATATACTCTTGGCTACAGTACACACTTGAGCTAGTTTGGAGGTGGATATTGGTGTAACTATGTATAGCTGGAGATTAGAATGAATTGATCTATAATCCTGAAAACATTACTTTAAACTTCTTAAGCATTTATACAACATACGACATACAAGGCTATGTATGTATTCTAGGAATAACCATGTACACTGATCTAATGTAATGGCAGAACACCTCATCTTAAAAGCTATAGCTACTATTTTTATTCTCACTCTGAGAAATTACTCACTTTGGCAGAAGGACTGTTTGGTTTTTCTAACTGGATACTCTCAAACTTCTCTTGGTACAGCCACTTAGCTTTGTAATCTCTTGTTTTTCAGGCTTTCACCTGAATATGCAGTAGCAGCCACTACTCACAGCTGACCTGCAGGCCTCAGCACGTGATGGGGTAAGTACTCCATCAACATAAAAACTCAGGGGCTGAGAAACACCTACCACAAGAAGGCTTCACAGCCCTCTCAGTGAGGGGTGCTTCTTGGCCAGACCCATTTAAGAGCACATCTGGTGAAGCTGGGGTATGTTTGGCAGTGTGGGTAGCCATACCTGAGCTATTAACTTGGATAACGAGACTTGGGGACAAGGATTTTGGCATGAAATGAGGCATCACATACTTAGATGGCTGGTGGGTGCTAGAACCAGAATCATCCTATGAATGTTGCCTGAGTTAAACTTTGTGTACACCAGTCCACGTTACAGCCACATACACAGTCATGCTTGGCAGCAGCTGTACAGATTTACCTTTAGCTGTACATATTCTTCATATCTCTGTTCCAGTTCAATGCATTTACAGGCTAATTACTGAACCAAATTCCTGTTATGTAGTCTAGATTAAATCAGTTACTTTTAAATCAGCTCTGAGCATTGTTTTATACAAAAACACAATTGGAAAGTACTTTGGTTAGATCTAAATTGGAACAATGTAAGTATATGCCACAAAAATTGAATGCTGAGCTTTGAGGGGACCGGTTCTATACTGTTATCAGAGAAGCAGGAGTTATGTATGCCATATGCTATACTGTTACTTTATTTTTGAAGCCAGCTTCCCTGTAAAGAAATGGTTTGTGATCACTGATAGCCAGTGATCACCTGAAGTCTGGGAAAAAACCCCAATTTGCACAATATAGGCAAACAGGGAAAGACTCTCACAAATGATGTATGCCACCACCTAACATTGACAGAGCAATTTCCTGTTCCTTGCTATCTGAACGTGTAATGCTGTGCTATGATGTCACAGCTGTGTTTCATAAACTTGTCTTGTATTATTATGCTGGACTTGGATGCTTGGATGTGATTATTGTTAGACTCTGTGCCATAAAGCATAACAATGACACCTGCACATCAAAATCTGGTTTTAAATTGTTATTTTAATGGGAAATTTACATAGCATAAGTGTACTACAGAATCTAACTTCTATATTTCTTATCTTTAATAAATCACATTGCTGTATTTTTATACAAAGCACACTACTACTTACCAAAGAGTCAATCAACATAACAAGGCAGTTGTTCTGAAGTTCAGTAGGTAAGCTGGCAAAGCTTCTCTCTGACAAACATTTTGCAAAATGTTTTCCTACCCATCTGTTGAAAAAAGAGCTTTTCTTAGTTAAGGGAGAGGAAAAATGTTCTGTCTTCATTTGGTAGCATAAGTGATACGTCTAAAGTATTGTGAGGAAAAAGATGTTTAAAATGTGAACATTTTATATGCCAAAATAAACCCAGTCTCACAAAATAAAATACTTTGAACAGAAAGCAGGTAAATGAAAAACATAAACTGTAATTTATTGTATTTTACTTACTTCATGCAAGCAGCATATAGGTTTTCCACTCCCAGTGAGTGAGCAATAGCCATACATTCTAGTACAGGTTGGTGTTTTCCAGGAACAGGCTAGAGTTGTTAGCAAATTATCATTATTGTACATTCTGACTTACACTAACTGTACAGAAGCACAAAATCTTCAGTTCAAACGGAAGTACTGTTAGCTACCATGGTATTTAAGTTTTTTTGCCTTTATGCAGAACAGGGAATTCATCTGTTTTCACATGTCAATAAAGTAGCATGCAACCTAGTGAGCCCAATGCATGAAAATGATCAAATCTAAGCAGTTGTTTGTTTTTAACTAGTTTTAATTGAACACAAATATTTTCTAAATATATGAAATCTGACTTGCAAGTACACAGTATTTCCAAATAACTATTAAGAACAATTGCATATATAATGGAATGTATTAAATGATACTCCATGTAACTTAGTATATTGAATTAATCATGTGGAATACTGCTTTTCATTACTTGTGGTTTTAAAGTTTCTATAAATAGGTGGATGATACCACAGGCCTTACTCTCATCATCAATCCCAGTGAGTTTAGCAGATTTACACACAAGAATAGGGCCTGTTGACTTGAGCTAACACCTTGGCCACAAGTTTGATAAGTATTTTGTCAATATGATGTGTAACTAATAGAATAAAAATCCTTCCTAGGCTTTACTGTTCACAAGATAGCATGAGAACTGACATACCTTTTGGAAGAAATTGCAGTAATCTCGTTTCAAAATGTAGATGGCTACTTCTTTCAGCCCATCGAGGCCATACATATCTGCAATGCTCAGCATGCGACTAAAGAGGAAGCAGTAGCAAGAGGAATCAAAACTCAATTTCACATAGGCATTTCGCTTGCAAGACAGTTTACATGCTAATTTCACCTCCTTGTTCAGTCAGGATTTACAGCAGAAACAGACTGATGACCAAGTGTGAAACTTGTCAAAGGATAGTCTTTGAACAGAAACAGGCATCGACCTAATCATAATCTCTCAACCACCGGCTTCGGTGTACATAAAAGTAAGCCTCAGCCACTGGCTGAGAAACTGCTTCTCAGGTTCTCTATTTTATGGTAGCAAGTGAAAAGGGTATTTGTGCCAGCAGAGTATTGGCATTTTGTAGGCTTTTTCCGAAGATTACATAAAATGTTATTGACTGCATCATACCTGAGAATTATGTCCCTTCCAAATACTAAAAAGCAGTGAGCAAAATATTATTGGATATAATAATACCATAATTTACTTTCTATAGTAACTCATTACCTAAACATTGACATTTGGGCATATTATAAACAATTTCATATTTTTATTTTAGGTAGATATACCAACATTTACCTTGGTTGCTATATATAATCTTTGATGAATCTAAGACTACTTAGCCTATGCATCAGTTCAAATGATTATTTAAAAACAAATTCCAAATATTAACTCCTAAATATTATGACACATAGTATATATTATTCTGGAAGCTAAAAAGAAGGTACATGCAAATTGGGAACTATTTTGGTATAAAACACTCTCCTGTTTTTCACTGTCCTCATGTAACATTCCAAAAATGGCTGGCACACCTTTTCCAGTAGCTGACAAATAAGCAAGGTTCCTTCAGCAGCTTTATTTTTGGAATTTCCTCAAGTGTCTTTAAGTGTAATGATCATATCTGACATCTTTGTCTTAACACTACATGAAGAATTTTCCTTTTGACTTTGAACTGAGAAAATACAGAGCAAGCAAAAACTGCAATTAAAAAAAGAGAATAAAAGTTGACATATACCCAACATCAACTTTGTCTGGGAAGTCCAAAATACCTCCATATATAAAATGCAAGATGACACTCATTTCTACATGGCTTATGCTGGAAAAGAGAGAAAAAAGGCAAATAAAGACATAAAGTCCAGAATAAAACACACCACATTTCTTAGCCAAAAGCGGTTGGTAAGAATGTTGGTACATCATCCAGCCGTTCTGTGAATGGAAGTTTAAGGATCTGATAAAATCAAACGTATTTTCAACTTCACTGCAATGTAAAAGGATCTAAATGGACTATATTTGGGGTGAATTTTGCTACTCAGTAGTCTTGCTGAAACTCTAATACTTTGAAAACAAGTATTTTTGTTTTATATATAGCATATAAAAGCAGACTAATGCTAGTATCTAGAGTATTTACACTGATAGTATGAAGAAAATGTTTTTTTTCATCATCTCCAACTTCTTTACCTGTAATATCAATTACTAAGCAACTCTTTATTTAAAAATCAGCTTATAAACATTAATTCTTGATTTTATGATATATTTAAGCTTTCTCTACAGTTAAAATACATCTAATACTTTTATTACCGTGCTAAGTAGCAATGTCGCGTCTCAGAATGTTTAGAAAAAGTCTGTATGCCTAGATTCAGATTAAGAAATACGGAATTCCTACACAGAGCACTGTTTTCATCCTTCCATCAGGCACAGAATGTCTATTTAAGTGCTGGACACAACCTCCTGAACAATATTACTAATGTATGTACATCTTGATATGCAATCTTCAGAACCCCAAGTTCTGTATACATTAGTATAAATTGAATATAGTCATGCAGGTTGAGCTAAGACCCTTTAAAACATTAAGACGCATTTAAGCAACAGACACTAATGACTAAAAACAAACAGAACAAACAAAAACCCCTCCCTTCAACATGCTAAGAAGCAAAATCAGAGCACAGTTGTGTCTATATTAGTACACAATAGCTGTAAAATCAGCAAGAAGGAGTTTCCCCACAGTCTTGGCAGCTGTTATATTATGCAGAATTGTCATTATTTTGGAGGAAGCCATATGTACCTTATTGATGAGTGTTTAAACAGACAGCATGGGAATCTGTACCAAACAGAAAACTGAACTAGAAAAAGTAAAATTATGAATATGATTCTTAGTAACAAATTACGAGACACTGGCATGGGAATATACTTGTATAAAGAGTAATTCTCCTCAGGAGAAAGCGTCTACTGAAAGATAAGGATGAAATTTTCTTAGCCATGAAGAAACCAATTGGAAGGACAGAAGTGTAAAAATCAGTAATTGTTGACTATTGGCCTCTCAACCATACTACGTATAGCATGAAAGCTAAGGAATCAATTAAAAGTGTATTGTTTTATGAGGATTGGGAAGTTATAACCAAATGAACAGATAATTTCCTGAGTTTGCAGCAATATTACTACACTGACAGAAAACTAAATTGATGATAACACAAGAAAGTATCACTTGGCCAAGCAATTTTGTATTAGTACTGAGCAGTTCTGTCTTGCACCACTGTAAGGTACACAGTTCTTCCTGGAGAAAGCCGAGTCAGCCAAAATCCTGTCTGAACAAAAAAGCTAACATGTACAAGTATCAGTATTAGTTTGGTTTTAAGGAAAATTTAATCTATTTAAATTGATTTTTCTGATGCTGAAAAGAACCTGGCAGTCTCCACTTTATCTCTGAAGTTTTAAGTATTCTTCCTACACTCACAGCTCCATTTTCAGCTCTCGCACAGAAAGCCATTGTGAAAAAGGATACTAGTCAAAATTGGTTTAGTGCATGATGCTGAAATTCCACTATTAAGCACTACTTAAGAAATTTAATTGCTTATTTGTCTTCACATTTAAAATACACTCTTATTGTACAAACAGGTATGAAAAATTACACTGTTGAGACATTCACAATACTTTTCATGAAACGTACAATGTGAAGTGAAAGAGGAAAATTATAAAATAGACTGTGAATATAAAACAAAGGATTATTAGTTCCCTTCTGCTGATGAAAAAAAGACTTCTTCCCTGCACCACCTGACAGCATAAACAAATATTACATATGCTGTTTCATACTGAAGTCAAAACAGTACTTGGGAAATGTATCAGGTTGAAGAAAAGCATCAAGGCAGATTTATCTTCAGAGCTCTATACACAGCACAGTTGTTACATATTTGCAGTGATCTTAAATTGCCTACCTTTGCTCCCACACGACTTGCAAAGAAAACACTTACCCTTGAAGAGTGATGCGCTCTTGGGAGCTTTCAGCCCAACTTCCACTCAGCATAGCAGCGAAGTAACTAGATCTGGCACATAAAATGGCCCTGAGAGAGGAAAAGTAAACATTATTCCACTAGATAACAAATATCCATTATGAGACTCTTTGATAACATTGACTTTAATCTTTGCCCTTTATGCATTAAGGTGTCATCTGTATACTGCATGCCTTTTCTTCAGTATGTTTGGAATTCAAAATATGCTAGAGGAAAACACAAACAGTACTCTAAATTTCTCAGTTAAAGCTTGTTTCTAGTATGACTTTGACATTCACACAGGGGAAATCTATCATCACAAGCATTTTCCTTTAATATGATATAAAATTCCAAATTTATTTACTTTGGTTTATTTACTGAATAACAGTAAATAACCTTGTTTACGTACCCCCACTTTAGCCAAATGATTATATCCTGAATCTCTTAAAATTCTTTTTATACTACAAAATGTGTATTATTTTAAAATGAAGAGAGAAGCATAGAGATTCTCCTACTCAAAATTGGCTGGCCAGCACATCCCTGAAATCTAACAGACTTGATCCTAACATATGATACAACAATATGACCTGTATTTCCAGAACTGTTTAAGAAAAGCTATCCATTACTTCTGTTTAGACTTACTACACTTACAAAAGGCATAACTGGTCATAAACGGGCTAATTCAATTTACTTCTGCTTCCATCAAGGACAATAAAGAAACCTCAGATAGGTAGCCTGTCGAGCTCAGTATCTGCACCCGTATCACAGTCTTCACAAAACCATATGGGAAAATCTTTGTAACAGGAGCTTCTTAAGGTGGAAGTGGAAAGGGAGAAAGAAAGAGAAGATAGTGGATGAAAACTGCTTTATGATTTCAGCCTTCCAGATTTACAGCAGTTGCAGTGTGAACCTTTGTATATTTTATCTGGGCAATTGCAGCCGTAGATAATATTCTCTTATATGTGATTTTTTTTCCCTGACACTTACTAAGCTTCCTGTTATTTATAAAATTAGGTCATGCATCTCCTTTGGCAGAAAAAGCAAAAGTATTACAGTAGGCTTGAGAATCCTTTCTTCTACATGTATTTGTTGGCTCTTAAAAATGTTGCAGAGCACTCTCATTTTGTGTAGGAAGAAGCAAGAAGAATGCTATTTATGGTCTCTTTTCTAGTCATTATATATTCTGGAATCTCTCATTTCTCCTCCCTCCTTCTGCTTCAGAAGTCTCAATACTTTAAATTAGGAACTTCTCACGCATTCCTCTTGTGATTCATCCAGCAATAACAATAATAATGATTTTTTTACAGACTGTTTTATATCTATGTGTAGTATGTCCACATGTAAACAGGTATTACATCACAGCTTTGTAACATTCTGAAATCAAACACAATCTTGTTTTTGTAAGATACAATAATACAACATCATGGAGATGATACAAAATACATTACCTCCAATTCTGTCATCCCTTTGCAAATAAATTTTAGCAGTGATCAGGGCCAGATCAACTTCAAGGGCATAGCTGAAGTGAGTATTTCAGAGACTCATTTTAAGTCAGACAGCTACTTAGTAGAATATGTGCAAGTATGTATTACCTACATACACACTGATAACATTTTAACAAAATAATGGAGGCACTATATGAACTGGAAGTTCATTTCTCCCTGCTTTCCTGGTGTTGTGGTTTGTGCCACAAGTTTATTACTGAACAAACCTGACTTGCTCCCCTCAGAGCTCTAAGAATACAACACAGCACCACAGAGCCATAACTTGGCAAATAGCAGAGCAGTGCTGCTGACACTGTACAGTCTATTGGAAGTTCACAGGACTTCATGAGAAAGTAAGGAATACTGAGACAAGCGGGTGGGAGGGAGTGGGCCTTAAACTGTCTCGTGTTTAAGAACTTCAAAAAAACCTTAAAATAAGCAAATCATACTGGTGCTTTCACCACAACGATACCCAAAGTTAGATGGCCCTTATTAACTCCTACCGTTCACATGATGCAGTACTAACACAAGCAAGTTTTGTGCTCATTCCAAAGCATCCTTGTTTTCTCTGACGTACTGCCATATTTTTTGATGCTAGTTAGACTAGATACATTGCTCCAGGCACTAAGTGGCCTAAATTAAAGAAGCTCTGCTGATGGAATCTGTTTGTTGACTTCCTTTTTGCATTAAAGTATTTGTTTCTCTAAGTTATGAGCCTGAGAACATGTCTTATAATAGCGTAGACTGGAAGAAACAAACATGCCTGACTACACTACATTCTAGAGATTTAGTACATAATCCTGATTCTATTACTTAAGAGTTAAACCACCACACACACACTATTATGACTTATCTTCTATAAAGGTATTTTTCATGTCAGTAATAACCCCCCCATTGGTTTGTGTTCAGAAAATACTAAAAGTAGGGAATTTTTTTACAGTCTCTCCCAGTTATTTATATTCTCAAAGGGAACAAAATACAGGCTGTCTAGTTTGCTATCTCAAATGCAAACACTCATATCAAAGGTACAAGGAATAGTACTGACACTTTAATTTGGTTTCTTAAGATAGGGAAGTCCAGTAAGCCAAAGTTCTTAATTGGTCTTGGACTTTAGATCTTACAGGGACTGCTAACAATCTTTACACCCACATAACTGAAATAATGGAAATAAAAATCAGATACTGTATGCACAGATTCTCTGGAACAGAAAAAAATACAGTTACTACCTGAGAACCTTTCTACCTGCATGGTAATTTATTCATTATTTATAGTTGAATATTCAGCATTAAAAGCTGATTTTTCATTCTCTTCAGAGAGCATGGATTATTTAAGAAAAGGTTAGCCAAAAAAACCTACCCAGTATTTATACATAAGTATATAGAATGGTTTGGTTTGGAAAGGACCTTCCAGTTCCAGCCCCCTGCCATGGGCAGGGACACCTTCCACTACACCAGGTTGGTTGCTCCAAGCCCTATCCAGCCTGGCCTTGAACACTGCCAGGGATGGGGCATTTACGACATCCTTGGGCAGCCTATTTCAGTGCCTCACTATTCATTATATGACCTTACAATGGCAATCTTACAAGTCCTAAAAGCACAGTTGTTTTCACAATAGTTGCAGTTAATGAGATAAATAATTTTCATTAGTATCAAACTATGGCCACTTCTCACATGAGACCTAAATCCTGTAACAGTTCACAGCTAGATAACAGCACCAGCAATAACTTTCTATAGATACACAGTACCAGCAGCATTTGATACTAGAAGGATTTTGCTTGAAAAACTTTACTGTCAATACTTATGTACCTGTGAGCTTGAAACTCTTTGCCTTCTACGCAAATATTAGTATCTGGGCAACAGCACTTCTTGTAGAGCATCATTAAGTCTTCGCCTAACACGGATGCAGTTTCTAGTTTGGAATTACCTGCAGATGGAGAGAAATAGCTTTTTTCACTTTGTCTGGAGCAGACTATTGGCAGTACATAGACAAAGTGCTGGAAAAGAAGAATCTGACAATTATTTTTTTTTTTCCAATATTGCATATTCAAGCTAGAACTTTGCTTGAAAGGTTTTCCAGACAGTGCATTTTACTTCTGAGTTTGACTTGAACTATCAGCAACTTGTCCAGTGCTTCATACTTGATTTCTATAGAAGTGCTGTTGTTACTCTTTCATAAGATTATGTAGCCAGCTTTCTTCTAAAGATCTGTTACCTCTCATTAAAGAAAAGTAGACTCTGAAGAAGTTCAGAGTCATGTAGTGCTACAAACTTCTGCTTGAACAGAATTGTTGCTTGATCCTGTCTTACTGACACAGCTGTGGCATCAAACACCTCTGGTATAGATGCAGTTACACGTTTCCTTGGGTTACTTTTTTCATTCAGTCATAGTGGGAAAGATTCTGAAAGCTTCCAAAATCCTCATAAAACAACAGTGGAACTAGTGTAATTTGCTAGAAAAGGAAAAGAATGGAGAGATTCTGCTCTGTGGATGTCCCACATGGTGAGGACTCAAGTTTGCTGTATTACAGAGAAAAAGAAAGGGGACAAATGCCAATAAACATGGACAATGCCTGGCAAGTCCTTTCAGATTTGTTATGCCACACATTGGCTGGGAATTGCTCTTGCCAAACCTCTGCAGCAATGCATCTCTTTAAAGTGCGAGACAATGAAGTAGACCATCGCAAAGAATATCCATGTCAGCTTCAATTTTTGCCTGCATTTTTACATCTATGTAAGTTTTTGAATTATTATTTGAAAGAAAAAAAAAACCCAACCCAACAAAACCCAAAATAAACAAACAAAAGCATAACTCCAAACCTACCTACAGTGGCTTCGTTGCTTTCTGCATCACTGACTACTTCTGGAAGTTCCTCTTCAATACAAGGTGAAGAAGCAACTTTCTGCCCAGCTCCAGTTGGAGCATCCTGATCAACAGGTGGGTTTATGCTGTCTCCAAGACAATTTACATTTGTTTGAGTGTTCTGAAGAGTAGCAGTGTTGTCTTCCTGTCCTAATTTGGGTTCCAGTACTTTTTTAATCATAGCTGGCTCCTCAGATTCTTTGAGATTGTTATCAGATGAATATACAAGCCTAGAAGATGACATCAAGTTTACTCCTGTAATTTTTAATAGAGCAAAATAAAGATAACTTTTTTGTCACTAATGAAGACAAAAAGCACGAACAAGTACTGCAAATAGAATGTAGAATCAGGTTAAAAGGAACACAGGTTTCTGTCCCTCACTTTGCTTTTATTAATTAAAACCCCCTTTTGTCTGCTCTTTATAGCTCAACTATTATAATCATCTGCTGGCAAAAGCAGAAGCAAGCAGTTTCATTATGACAGATGACAGATTTATAAATCTTAGTATGATCAAGAACAGGCATTTGATTGTCCTTTAATATCATCAAATCTACAAACTCCAAAACATAAAAACCTTCCAACATCAAGGTTGCAAGTACAAAACCATAAGAATAGTCTAGATATAAATGAATGGTAAATTTCATTTTCAAAAGAAGAACTTGAAAGCATGAAAATCTGCAGTTAAGATTACCCAAGAGCTTTCACTTTGCCCATATAGTAATTCCAGCTTCCCACTTTCCCATCTGTTTCCCCAGCTTATTTTTGGCTTGAGATCTGGGAAGGCTAACAAAGCCTGCAGTCTGTGACTGCAAAGATGTCGTATTTATAGAAAGATTGCACTCCAGTAACTTAATGGAGCCTGAAAAAGTCAATGTGAACAGATAATACGCTTTATCAGTGGTTTCATACCATATAGATGAAGTTAGCAAAGTTGAACAGAAGAGCTACAGTTACTTTGGATTTAGCAGATGTACTTATACATGCATTTAGTCACTCATTCCTTGGCAAAGAGGCTTTATTGTTAATACTGGGAACATAGTAACTTTGAGTGTGATATTTGCACACTGTCCTCTAGAAGGGCAGAGAAGACATACAAAGAAATAGTCTTCCTTCTTGATTCCTGTATTTAAAAGATTGAGTAATGTAGACTTTTTTCATCTGTGTGATACAGGTTCTCACTAAGAAAGAATGATGAGAAGCAAGAGTGTAGGCAATGGGAATTTTAATATTTTATTGGATTTTGAAAATGTGTGACAAGAGTAATACTGTTTCACATTGAAAGTAAAAGATCAGTGGACCCTTTTTAGATGGGTTTTTAAGGTGGTTGTACCCAAATGTGCTTTCAGACCTCCTAATCTGTGAACCTGGCCTGACCATCTATTGCTTTTCATATTTACAGTGCTTTCCAACCCAGCATAACAATAGGATGAGGGAAAGACTAGTAAGACATGCCATATTACCAAGAACAGGACAACAGGTTGCTTGCTTGAGCAAGTAGACTTTGCAATCCTTTAGAAAAATCCAAGACCATGTCTGCCACACATTTTCCCCACTCACTGTGCTGCTTAGTACTTAACATCTGTGTTTTACAGCTTTGTGGCAGTAGAGCTCAAGAACAGATATTCAGAGTAGAAACCAAAATAACCTACAGATTTCAAAACTCCATAGAAGTATTCTGGTGTTCTGAAGTGTTGTCTTCAAGTTGTTTCTCCACATTAGATCTTCCAAGAAACGTCACTAAAGTCACACAGACTGCATCTACTAGAAAAAAATCCAGTAATTCGAACTTTATCCCTACATCTTCACCGGGTGTAAGCAAATACACAGTCACAAAGTAAACTGGTAACACGTACTGAATGTGAAAAAGTGCAGGAAGCTCTCCAGTAAGGGTTTGTTGAAAGAAAACTGCCATTCATAACGTGTCAGGTTAAATTTGCACTGGAACTTAACTTACCTTTCTGTTGCCACAGAGCTATTAACTCTATTTGAAATCAGATTTTTTTTCCTGTAAAGTCAAGGAAGCTTGATTATTTCAGCTAATGTTTAAAATTCAGTCACAGCCCTGGATTCACTACTCCCAGAAACTCAGCAGAATACCTGTATATTAAGAGTCCTGCTTAACACAGAATGTAATTTTACTACTTTTAAAGATTCATGGGGGGCATCTATTTTATGGTTCTCAGAAAACAGTAATGATTTTGGCACATCTTTAAAGTTTAGAAATTTTCCTTTATCTCAGTTAAATCCCATGAGATGTTCTTTCCAGAATGGAATATACTGCAGTTTTCTAAAACCTGTTACAGAAAAAACTTTGCTTGGCAATATCCTTTGTCTTATAGGCTTATTTCTAAAGGCAGAATGAAGTTTTCTAGCATGTCTTCTACAGAGTATCAAATGGCATCTTCCTGTATAAATAAAAGCTAGGGAAATGTTTCATCCACAGCAAAACACATGGCTTGGACCTTGGAGTTCACATGTTCTAGTGATAATGTTAAACCATCTCCTTTAAAACACAGTTGCTGTAAGAAACCAGTACCCTTACTGCGGAATTATGATCTGAATAGTTCTTCTTCCAAACATCTTGATGTGACACCTTAGTTTAGTAAGCTAAAGTGCAGAAAATTACTATTCTATAAAGTTAAAAATTTCTTCTTTAAATCACACAGAGGTTATCATCAGGAGGTCTTAGAGCTTGACCAGTTTTTAACTGAGTCAAGCATTTACAAGAAGCAGTTTTCATAGTCATTTGAACAATCTAAGAAGGCATAAAAACATTCCAGTTCTTCCAACATATCCCTAATGATGATTGGAAAGTACTAGATTGTACTTACTGTTATCAAAGAGCTTCCCAGAACATACAAGCAGTATGGGACTATTTTGATAGCATATGTAAGCATCTCAAAATGCACTTTGAAGAAAAGCATGTAGTTAGTGGGTAGCTTGCAAACAGGTAAGAAAACACTAAGCGGCCTAACCAGACTTACTTTTGTGCATCTAAAGATTTCATTCAGTTTGTTTTCTCAAAGGTGTCCTGAAGGTGAATCTTCTCTCATTCCCAGTCTCTTAGACTAAATTTCTTTGGGAAGTTTCCCAGCCTTAGAACTCTCCTCAAGGCCCACCTGCTTCTGTCAATTGTAGATGCATGACTCCACACAGTCTTGAAAATGATAGTCTCAGTATAAGAACAACCAAGCAGTTCTGTTCTCAGAACAGCCACAAAGCCATACAAACTAGAATCAGTAACAAATCTATATGCTCACTAAAAATACAAAAAACACAATCACAAAGAAACCCCATGTTAATAGTTGGGTTGAAAAAGAATTTGGAGTTATGATCCACTTCTTTAGTCCTTCCAATGAAGAGGTACATTTCTTTACTATGGGCCATACCCACTGTCTGCAGGAATGTAAAAATCCCAAGCAGGTATGTTGTATGCCACTAGCAAACATGGAGACAACACAAATAAAAGGGAAGAAAGGGCAGGGTTTATTTTCATGAAATACCATCGTTAAAAGCGCAAGGAACCCATTTTTGTTATTTGCACCATCATCACTAACCTTTACTGAAAGCTGTTAGGACAGCCTCTCCTGTTATTCCAAAGTACTTGTTAACCAAATAAATTATTAACTAAATAATAATAATAATATCAACTAATTAAGCACCCCACCTTTGAAATGCTTCCTACAGAAGCTTCCACTTGCTCTATGTGGGAGTTCTTCACTGAGAGCCCATCTGGAGAAGACGTTTACCTTCTCCCTTCTTATCCACATTCTCCTTCAAGTTATACATGCACACACATCATTGATGCCACTCGAGAAGTGCTTTTGAGTTCTTAGACATTAGCTGTTTAAACAGGCTTTTATATGTTGTTATGGATTTGTTCCATATATGCCCAGATTCATAGGGTGTTAGTAAAGAGATTACAAAGCAGGCTTGAACAAAAGCCATTAATGCCATTTTTTCTATTGATTTGGTTTTTTCCCTATCAGCTAGCAACACAGACTGTTCATGCTTAAGTCTATCAGAAAATCAGAAACTTTTTCCTTCATAAATACTATGGATGGTAAGAAACTGCCAGCACAAGAGTCAGACACATGAAAAGGGGAAATTCTGCTATTTGATAGTGCATCAGTTTAATTGCCCTGAAAAAAAGATACTATGGTAACTTTAGAATAGAGGGACAAGTACAGGTGTCCCAAATGGGATACTTCCTTGGCAGTGTAGGTGTAATACAATTAATGAAAAGAGACAAAACAAATCATGTTTTCCTTTTATTTACAAGTTGTACAGATGTCGTGTTGTTTGCAGTAGGAACTTGGCATAGCACATACCAGAATGTCACAAAATCACAGAACGATTTGGTTTGGAAGGGACCTTAAAGATTATGTAGTTCCTGATGTTAATGCAAGTTAGGCATGTCATATGCACAACTTCAAGCTACCTTAATCACTTAAGACTCTTCTATTTCCTTTTAGATTTGCTAAAAGAACCATCTGCTTGATTTTTGCAGCTAAGACAGTTATTTTAACTTAATTGATTTCTTGAGACAAGTATTCCAGTAAATTTCTTCTCATGAGATGCAACATCAACTGCTTCTCTGCCTCACACAGGTGCTGTTTAAATTTTCAGCTTCCTTGTGAAAGCCAAGCATCTCAGAAGAAGAATTTACCTCTTAAGCAGCCATGGTCCCAGGGAAAGGTGTCTGCCATTTCTCACATTGGGCATAAATCCATGGCATTGAGATACTATGCTGTCCAAAGCAAGATGTTAACATCACACACTTACCAAATATACTGTGACTTCACAGTTCAACTTCTCAACTTCCTCTGAGAAATTGAGGTTGGATATAAACATGTAGCAAAGAAAAAAAAATGCAGTAAGAAAAAACGGGAAACTCATTCCAATGTAAATGGAAAGGAGATAAGGCTGCCATCACTTAGCATGTATTTAAAGCCTGTTTTTGTCAAGCGAAGCAAGTCATCACGGTGAAGGCTTTCTTTCCCCAACATAAAATCTAAGCTACAAGCTTCATGTAGCATCTTCTTTCGCTGCCCTCTTCCTTGGTTATTGAAGTCTAATTATTCTCAATGACTAGTTTAGTTCATACTTACAACCACAACAAACAACTTGGTGCTGTAGTAACAAACTCAGACAAGAGAATATGGTTGTATGAATTAAAGCCATTAAGTTAGAACAGCTCAGCTAGTCAGAGGAGTAAATTCCTTAATTCCCTAACATGGGAAATAAAGGTTCTGGTTCACAATTTGGTCTCAACTTTCTCAGCTTTCACTGTTCACTGGAGATAGGCCTTTATAGAGCATTTTAACTTCCACAATTTAGGATTTATCATTTCCAAAGTCTAAGTCAGTACCATCAAATTCCCCACGTTGCACAGCCTTCAGCACACAAGTGACACGTAGCCCACATCTCTCGTGATGAAGAGAGACAGAGGTCCAAAGGAAGTACATCTCACTGAGATGCGTGGCAGATACAGCTTGTGAGAAAATCAAATCCCCAAATCCCCAAAGAGAGATATTTTTTACTAGGGAAGATAAAAGCTAAATACAAACGGGAAAAAGGAATGAGATTTTGTTACAGTTTTGATGAACTCTTCAATACTGTACTAATATTCCACTTCTGCAGGGAAACAGTATTTATAACCAGAAAACAGATGTTTTGTAGAAGACTACAACTTTCTCTCAGGAGTTCAGCTGCAGCTACAGGTCTTCGTTACAACTCATGGTGGCAATTCACATGCTCCAAGAACCAGGCTAGTTTCCAGTAAACCTCAAGCAGTAATGTAAGGCATTGGTTTGAATTTATGAAGATCTAATTAATTTGCATCTTAATTATAAGAAATCACTGAGATTCAGCAGCCACTGATACTAGCAGAAATCATCTGAACAATGAAATCAAGCTCTTTTCAGCCAAAGCTGCTTCCTTTCCTTGGTCCAAAGTGGTTCACTGTGGTCAAACTCCAGTGCATTCTGAGACACAAACTCACAGATTGCACTACATTAGAGGATTCAAAAAGTGGAGTATCAGACAGTACTGAAACCCAAGTGAAGAAAAACCAACCATTGTGCAAAATGCATTTCATACATAGCTTAGAATATATGTGGAAGTTCATTTTCACAGTGAAAAGATAAAAGGTTTATAATTGGATGAGCTGGTTTGGGTTTAAAGGTGCTTTTCAATAGTGTGCTTTTTGGAGAACATGCGGGACTCCAGAGATAAGTATAGCAAACACAGACAGAAGTGGAATCAAGTATCAGTGAACTGTAGACATAGTTAAAATGCTCTATAAACTGTAGACATAGTAAGTGCTTACCATTAGGAAAGCAAATGAGTGGTATAACAGTATATAAATAATTAATTATTCAAAATAATAATTTTCCAAATTAAAATAATTTGGATTTTTTTAAATTTACATGCTGCTTCTGCATGAAACCTTCTGTATCACCTCTCACATGAATGTGAAGAAAATGAATGAAATGGAAGGAATAATGGAGTTCAGAAAAATGGGAGACAAATGCCACGTTGTTTTGTTTCTTAACTGCTTGTTCTGCTAATGCTCCTGCCAGACTTTGACAGTAAGCTGACAAATGCCAGTTTATCGGCCTGTTCCATCATGATGATTCTGTGTTTTACGTATTATTCTCAGGTCAAAAGGTTTTCTTTCATACTTATTATAATTTTAGTCCCCTGAATACATCTTTTTAGCCATCTGCTGCCTTATTCACAGATCTAAGGAGAGAATGAGCAAAACCAATAGGGAGAGGTCAGCCTCAGTTTTATTTTAAGCACTAAACTACAATGCATTCCCCTTCTTTCGGTGAACAATCTCAAGAGCCTGTAGTGCATACATCCTGAATTCACCTGTAGTCCCAGAGTGCCTACTGCTTTGCTCCCATGCATGCTCCAAAGTGCCGACTGGCTCCAGCATCAACGCTGTTTTATAGGAGGAAGGTGGCACCACCACAGCTTTGTTCCAGAAGAGCCAACGCTGCTCAGTTCTTTGAAAGAAGGATTAGAAGCACTTACAGGCAAGGATGATTGCAAGGTCTGGTGGCGGCACCAGCCAACACCCCTCATGTAGTCACCTAAGCATGAGCAAGACGAGTGAGATGCCAGACATGTGCCAATAGCTGGCAATGAGAGAACACGTGGGCCCTTGCACCAGTAAGTCCCTGGGGAGCAGCTGACCCACATGCTGCACCATGCCACATGCCAGGATCCCACCTTGCTGGGAAAGCTGGGCTATGCTCAGCCTAGCCCATGGATCACTAGGGCTGAAGTACTGACCACACAGTTTCTAACTTGACGCATCTCTTGATGCATCTTCATCTAACATGATGAAGCCCTCCTAGATTTCCAAATCCGTAACTTGATTTTTTTTCTTTTTAACCTTACACTGGAGTGGTTTTGCTTTGTTGTTTTTGCTAGGTAATCTTGCTAACAAGGGTATTAGTAAACACAGCTAATTTAAAAGGATACATTCGGGATTTTTGCTGCTTTTTCTCTTGTTCTATTATAAAGCCTTTACATACGGAGAGTATATCCACGTGCTGTCAGCAGAGGGACCAAGGCAAAGAAAGAAGTTACAGGAAAGTACAGACACTGCAGGAAGGCTGTGAGGATACTGGGAAAGCTGTAGAACAGGTGTTAATACTGGAAAAAAGAGGAGGAACGACAGAGGAGAGGTAGCGCCGAGGAGCGAGGCTGGTGCCCGCAGCGCGGCCGCGCACTCACCGCAGGAAGCGCCGGCACTCCGCGGGCTCTACGCTGTCCATGCGCAGCACCTCTCGGGGCGGCCGCCCGCCGTCCAGTGCGGCGAACAGCCGCGGAGCCCGCGCCAGCAGCACGGCCCGGTGCGCCCGCAGTGTAGCGGGGCCGGCACAGATGGTCACGTCGGAGCACACCCCCTCCGCCAGCAGCCTGCAGAAGCGCACCGTTACCACCGGCCAGGCCCGCCACACCGTATCCCACCACCCCGCGCCGCCGCCCCGCGCCTACCTGCCGAGGTCGTGCCGGAGCTGCTCGGCCACCGCCTCCTTCAGCCGCTGCCTCTCCACCGCCGCCGGACCGGGGCCCTTCGGCGCAGCGCCGCCACCGCAGCGCGCCATGTACCCGCAACCGCTCCGCGCCCGGTGCGATGGCCGGAACAGGGGATCGACAGACGAGGCCACAGGTTCGTCACGTGATACTCAAGAGGCCAACCGGTACTGTTCTTGACACCGAGAGCCACGAGACCTCCTCGCAGCAAAGCACGGGAGTGCCCTGCTGTGGTGCATTCCCCGCTCCCGCTGGGGGGGCGGGGCCAGCACCGGCCTCCGCCAATGAGGGTCAGCGGCGTTCCGCCTGGCCACGCCCCCCTCCCAGGGCCGGCAGGTCCTCCACGCTCCCTCCTCTGCGGCCCTGTGCGGGGCGGAGCCGGCAGGGGGCGCCTTCCAATGCCGCGCTGAGGGAGCCCTCTGCAGGCCTCGGTGGCTAGCAGCAGCGGCAGCAGCAGCAGCCGCCGCCGGTTGGTGGTTTTGGACCTAAGCTGCATCTCAGAGGGTTACCGGGATGCAGCTGTGGGAAGGAGATATACTTACAGCCTTGGCTGCACCTCTGCCATGAAACTCCTGGAGTGAATGGATGTTCCTCGGCATGAGTGAGGCTGCACCTTGAATCCTGTGTTCAGTTCTGGGCCCCTCACTACAAGAGAGACACTGAGGTGCTGGAGTGGGTCCAGAGAAGGGCAACGGAGCTGGTGAAGGCTCTGGAGCACAAGTGTGATGAGGAATGGCTGAGGGACCTGTGGGGTTTAGTCTGGAGAAGGCTCCAGGGGGACCATATTGCTCTCTACAACTATCTGAAAGGAGGATGGAGCCAGGAGGTGGCTGCTCTTTGCTCCCAAGGAACAAGGGGTAGGACAAGAGGAGATGGCCTCAAGCTGCACCAGGGGAGGTTTAGAGTGGATATTAGGAACAATTTCTTCCCCAAAGGGTGGTCAGGCATTGGAAGAGGCTGCCCAGGGTAGTGGTGGAGTCACCCTCCCTGGAAGTGTTCACAAACTGTCTAGATGAGGCCCTCAGAGCCATGGGTTAGTGATGTCCTTGGCAATGCTGGGAAAAAAGTTGGACTTGATGGTCTTAAAGGTCTTTTCCAGCCTGGTTGATTCTGTGATTTATGATTCTGTGACCTGGTCCTCGTAAAGGCCTGTTGGTGCCTGCCTTGACTGGGACAGCAGCCCCAGTTTTTAGAAAAGCAGTGTGAGCCTTTGGGCTATTGCCTGTTGTTACAGGTCCACCTCTCACAGCAAGCAGGAGCTCTGGTGGGCAGCTCTCAGCAGCTGAGCGGGTGGGTGGCAGTCCCAGTGAGCATGATCTCCTCAGGAAAAGCCGTGCTCCCCAGTGCCAGCTTTCTTGTCAAGTAATTTAACTGAGGCAAGGAAGAGCCACTCCAACCTGAGGTAAAAGAAGCATGTAACCATCTAAGCTGATAAATGCTGACAGTGTTCTGGGGAAAATTAGCCTTGAAAGGCAGGTACCAGGCATGGATGGAAAAGGTGCACCAATACCATTACCACCATGCTGTCGCCATGCTGAGGGGACGCTTCCTCAGGTGTTGTGAACAGCGCAAAAGAATCAGAATCAGAATTACCAGGTTGGAAGGGACCTTCAAGATCATCGAGTCCAACCCAAAGGAAGCAGCTGGCCAGCCATGAGCAGGTTGTCACTGATGGCACGCCTTGGTTCCCTTTCTTTTGAGCATTGCACCAAGCAACATGTCAGCAGGGGCTACGGCAAGTACCTATGGGGGACACCATGGCTTGAGAGAGACGGCACATGTGGCAATGTGGTATGTTTGGGACTCATCAGTAACTTGTCAGTTCTCTTCTTCTCTGGTGTGAACAGTTGTTTCAGGCTGAGCTGGCTCTGATGCCTTCCCCAGCTGGTCCTTGTTCATGCTTACCTGTTCCCAGAGCACTGCAGGTGGAGAGGGAGCCTTTGGAATCCCTGCAGGCAGGTGACTCACCTCTTCTGGGAACTCATGTTTCGTGCTTCTTTCATCTTTGTAGTTAGCATCCGGTTTTGTTCTCCCTGACATCACATGCAAGTTAATTCTACCCTCTGTTTCACTGTTTCTTCTTCCTATAAACACAGGAACTTGGCAGCAGTTCTTGGAGCCAAGAACAGTGGTTGCTAACATAGGAAGGATAACGCCAACAATGAGGCATTATTTCCAAGAAACTACAACAGTTAGCAAGAGGAAGGCTGCACAGTGGGCAGACATTTGAGCTATTCAAACCCAGTTCTTAGCTTCAGTAAGAAATCTCTCCATAGAAAGTCAAAGGGAGTAGTGTTAAGTTGCATTTTATTAGACAGAGGTGGAATACATACACGTTGTATCTCAATTTTCCATTCTTCTTGGTCAGACATCTTAAGTGTACAGGTTTCCCATTTTTAGTCAAGAAAGAAATACACATTGCACAAAGCAACTGCATTCAACAGTACAACAAGATACGTATCATTACCCACTTGAAGACTAGAAAGGTGCCCAGAAAGTTTTCAGTCATTCAGTGCACTAAAATAGAGATCAATAAAAAGAGTTAGTTACTGTTTAATGGTAAAATACATTAAAAAAATTCAGGCAAATCTAGAATGAAAACTCATTACTTCCTTCAGTATGGCACCACTCTATTGTTTCATTATAAATTTGTAAAAGGCACCACACATTAAAACTCTAAAGCAAGGGAGAAAACAAAACCAAGCAACTTTCTATGATTTTCTTTCTGTACAAATACATGTATATCTTAAGGCAGGTGTTTTTATGTGCAAAATACAAGTATACAGGTAAAACCAATGTTGGCATCACATATTCTTATACTTATTTCTTCTTTTAGCAGTAATATCAGTGTCCAGATGTACAGTACATTGAAAACACTTTTCTTTAACAGAGCTCAAAATAGAAGGCAGGCTGGAAATATGGCCCTGATAACAATTAGTTTTTGAATTTGCAGAGTTTTTATGTAGACCCCTTAAGACATGTACAAACAGTCACTCTCTTTTTCTTATTGTCTCTTCCTTTAGAAATGTCCATATTAACTTGTTCACTATGTCAGGTTGATCCTGCTGGAGCCAATGACTGGCTTCAGACAAAATAGTTAATCTGAAATGATTTTTAACATAAATCCGTGTAATTTCTGCCATCTCAACTTCCATAAACGCGTCTCTTTCTCCCCATAACAGCAGGGTTGGCATGATGACTTCATGGTGCTGCAGAGGTAGGCAGCTTTAAAAATAAAACACACGCAGTTAGGTCTCATTTTAACAAAAAATCACTAAACCAGGTTTCAGCCAGCTTAGCTTTTGAAATCAACAGTGAATCTCATTGCAGGCTTTCTAGGTGCCAAGATACCTTCTACAATAGCAAGAAAACACTCCTGTGACTCAAAGTCTTTGAATTGTTTTTAAGGATGGTGAATGTTTTAGAAGATAACTTTTATTGTAACGTCTGTAATCAGCAGTTGATTGCAACAGAGGTCTTATTTTTGGAACACAATTGATGCTTAAACTCAGGAGCCCCATGATCTCTGTAGAAGGGAATACAGAACAACATAGCCAGAATTTTTGTAGGTCAGTGCCTTTCCCTTGGTTGATGAATGCTGTGGAAAATTTCTGTACCTGTATTATTTACTGCACGTAGATTTTAGTGAAATATGATGCTTTGAATCACATTTAGACTACAGTGTTCAAGGCATCTATCTACCCAAGTAGCCAGACTGCCTTACCACAAAATGTTTGTCCAGGAAAAGGTGGGCTGCCATTTCTGGCCACTATGGAAGATACCAGCTAGAGTATTTCAGACCTCGTCAAAAGTACGTATCATGTAGTACAGCTAAAAATATTTGTGGAAAAATACATTCTGTAGACCAGTAATGTCTGAAATGCTGAACAGAATTCAGTTATATTCACTCATCTATGAAACTGACGCTACATTCAAAGTACATCAGAGTTCCCTTTAAAAAGAACTACAGTATGTTTTTGAAGGCCTTGGACTTACATACCTACATCTGTATGCAGTGAAAGAAAACTGCTTCTTAATAATTTGCTTTTCATGGAGTCATAATCTCTTTAAAACTGCAACATCACAACCCAGAGATTTGGCAGACTAGAAAGCCTTTAAAGATAAATACATTATAAGACATTTGAAGAATACTTTGAAGAATAGCCCTGAGAAAATACTTTGAAGAAAGTAGAATGTTAATAAAAATTATACCACCACAATGACCTGTTTAAACTTTCAGTAAAAATTATTTATTCTTAATACAAGGATTTTAAATGGAATATTTTAGAAATATTTCTTCACATTAAATGTAGACGTTAGAAAATATACAAGTAGTTTGAAATGAAAGACTGTTTCCACATAAACCATAGTAACCCACCAGTATTTATTCCAGCTCATCTATTTCGGAGATGTTGAAAATTTTATCTGGTTTATGCTTGAATTGCTTAATCTTACACACATTGTAACAGACTAGCTGTGACAATTCAAAACAGATTCCATCTGGTCAGATACAAATCTTTATTACATTAATGCTCAAACATGATTAATTAAACCAGTAATGTAGAAAAATAATTTTTTGAACAAATTTTTATACATACTTAAGTGCTAGGTTGGAACTTAGGAGTTAGTTAAGAGACTATGCCCTCTTTCTTCTATGTAAAAATGGAAAGGCAAAGAACATATCATGCATTACTTTTAAAATAAGACAAAGAAGTGGAGACTTTGCAGACATTCTTTATGTCTACTTATAGATAATATTAAGACATACTAATAGAAGGTGATTTAATTTAATTTCTTTTTGATTAATTAGGAAAATTCTTAAAATTGCTTTTGTAGCAGTGGATTTAAAATCTCATTTTGCAAACACCCTGACGTCACCCGCTGAACCATAGCTTATTCATCACATCAGTTTTAAAGATTGATAATCTGATGCTCTGATTCAGTGCGTTTAATCTCTTTACCTTTTAAATCCAGTATCCTTGTTCTCTTCACTATTTCTGTGTATATTTTTTCACTATTGCAGGGTTTACAGTTTTTCTTGTGTGTCCGAGTGCCTTGCAAGATATGTAGCCTCACTTAGGAAAACTCTACTGGGCTTTGTGCAAGCACTGCATGATAACAAAACCTAGGATTTTTATTCCAAAAGTGTTTGTATGTAAAATAGAGTGAAGGGAATGACTTCTGTGCTGTTTAAACAAGGTTGTCTTGGTGATGAATGGAAGGTGGGGATTTCAGTCATTTCTTTGGAAATAACTGCAGAAAAATTAAGTTCTGAAGAATGAAACTCCGGGTGGATAGTAATGAGTTGGATACTTCTGACACATACGCCACCAGTGCCAGCCACTGGTAGTTACGGTGAATACCAGTCATAAGTGCTGCTTAATGTCTTATAGGGGAGGATCTGCAAATGCCAACCCAATTTTCATATTTAAGGATTTACATCCCATAAGGTGCGACCATCAACACCAGTGGCAAGAAGTGAATGAGCTGAAGACTAATCTTTTCGTTCCAGTCCAAAGCTTCCTGCATTGTGGCTGACAGTACCTAACATAATATTCTCTGAATTCAGTACAGGTAACTTTCATTAGAGCTATAAGCCAGACAATGCACAAATACACACACACAGTGGAATTAATAGCTGTGAAGATAGATATTTTCTGATTAAAAACTTACACTAGGGTTTTTTTAGAGTGTGAAGAGGCCTGAAACAATAGTTTAAACATACCCAACTCTTAACATTTGTCTCATTTGAATCCCACAGCAATTAAGCTATCAGCTACCACAGGTATTTCGCTGTTAACGTCAGGGCAGCATCTGGTTCATGTGCGTGCTCACTGATGTGAGGTGCTGTGGCAAATGTAAAGAACTGGGCTCAGAGTGCTCATGCCTCTCCAGCTTCTCCTTAGCACTACCATGGGGGCTAATGCAGTGCTGTTGCAGGGCCAAGAGCCGCCTGTTGCCCTTGGACATCCCAACTGATGTCATCAACCACTCTGTGAATAGCGTTAAATAATTATACTGTTACCAGCACAAGCCATCTCATGTATTCCCCATTGGTGTCTGTACTTGGTCTTACCTTGTTTAGAAAAAAATATACCATCTCTCTACTTTCTCATTCCAGTTTTATCTCTTCGCCTGTACAAGACAGGACCTAGCTTAGATCCCCATTTTCCTCACAGTATTTCCCTGCTAACTGCTCTCCTGACAGTGACAGCATGGAAGGCACAGAAAGGGCAGTAAAGGTGTCACTAAATTTGGACCAGGAAAAATGAAAAGTTTATTTACTTCAAACTTCTGCTGTCAGAATTTAGGGAAGGAAGGGAATTGTCATTTTTAAAGAATATTGGAAAGCTGGTCTTGTGTTAGAGAAGCATGCAGAAGATTTAGAGCTGTTAAAAGACTGGAGGCAGCAAAGAAGAAAAGAGTTCGATCTCATTCTTCTTGGTACAGACCTTCAAGTTAGGGCTGTAAGTCGTACATACGTATATTGGTATGTGATATGCACAGTTAAAGACTTTCTGGCCCTGTTACATTTTTGGTAGGTAAAAAGGGGGCATCAGTCTCTAAGGCCAAGCCAGCTCATTCCAGGAAAGTTCAAACCACCAGAAAAATGCTTGAGAAAATAAAGTATTAGAGATGAAGCTTGCAAAAATATTTCCTATTGTGATACTCTCTCAGTTTTAGTCTGTGCATGCTCCCTGCTACTTGCTTACTGTTGCTGGTGAGTCTGATGGGACCAATGCAGACCCCACAAGTTAGGGTTAGTTTTATACTTAGTTACAAAAAAACCTACCCCACCTTAAAAAAACCAAACCAAAACATAAAACTGGCCCAACACAAACTAAAGTTAGACATGGTTCTGTAAATTTACAAATGAGGGTAATGTACTTGGATGCCGTATTACCTGGTAGTAGTATCTAATAATAAGCTTTTCATAGATATTGTTATTAAACAATATGAACTGTAATGCAAACAAGTAATCAATACTAATTCTGTAAGTATTATTTAGAGGTGGATTTTTGTGGTTGCCATGGGTTCTGTGCGTGAGGCAGGCTCTTTGCTTTATGAGATTCTGAAACAAAGATTGTCCTTATCTGCAGTCCGCTTGTCTCACCGTTTTGTGTGGATAACTGATACAATTCACTTTGCATCACACGGCTTGACACTGAGTGCACTTGTTACTTGTTGAGACTTCAGAGACAGAGGGCGTTTTTTCTACTTCAGCGGCAGAAGATGCAGTAACAGTGTTGGCCTCGAGGAGTCTCTAAAATATGTTACCTTTTCTTCAGAATGTTATACTGACCTGAAAATATTTCTGTAGTGGTTAATGGGTCCAGTTAATGCTCCAGGTTGTGAAAAGACATAGAGATACGCTTCAATATCCTCTGCTGTTAATCTGCATCCTTTCCTTCCAATTCCAGTGGCCTGGCTGGTAAATAAACTTTTCAGAACCTACAAAGAAAGCATAAAAAGCCACTACGTAAGATAAGCAGAAAATATGATTTCTGTCCTTCAACAGGACACATCTTTCAAAAATCTTATTTATACATTTTTTAGAGTATAATGAATGGTTTAAAAACTTTTTTAGAGACCTATGTGTAAAGCATATATTAAGCTTATTTCTGATATAATTTGGTTCAGAATAATCAAGTACAGGCAAATACTAGTATTCCCAAGTTTCTCAGTCTTGCACCTTGAGCTGCCACGTGTGACAGGCAAAGGCATGTGCAGGCACACACTTTTCTTGGGGACCTCCCCAGCTCACTGTGCTCAGTGTGTATGCAACACTGGGAGCTCTGCACTGGGCTGTGTGCATGTAGGGGAGTACATGTCTGCAGCTGGTTTTCCCCCTTCTATATGTTTGTACTTATTTTTTAAAGTTATGTAAAGTGTTGGCCTTGTTGGTTGCTCAGGCAGAATTCATCACCTGGCTGAATATGATGCCCAGACTCCCAGGCTGCTTGCCCTGTCCAGGCTCTGAGGGATAAGAGGAAGTCCCACCACACACAGGGGCCTCAATAAGTCTGCTCCAGTTCCGCGGGCATCAAATATGTCCCTCTGACATGGGAACAAGTCAAACCAGCTGATCTTCTAGGTGAAGTATCCCAGAAATGCAAAAGCAGAAGTTAATCTCAGAGGCTCTGTGTACTTATATCCTACTCATATAAATATATAATGCTTGAAAAGAAAAACGAGAAAGCTCAATTTTTTTGAGTAATTCTAACTACATCAGAAGAGATCAATGTGGGTGGCAACTCTCCCAACACTCACAGTTAAATATATAAACAAGAGCACTCATTTTGCTCACCTTGAAATCATTTAGTGTAAACATGAATTCAGGAAACCATGGCATTTGGAAAAAGAAGTAGTAACCAGATTTAATCAATTGTGATGGATGTCGTAGAATGTATTCTGAAACAAAAATGCCCATGAATTAAAAATTAAAACTGATGACTCAAAATTACTGCTAATATTACTATTTTTAAACTTAAATGAATGTTTTAGAAACACTGCGTTAGAGCATGCTATGTGACAAAAGATGATTATTATTTCAGGAGTAAGTATACGATGTGGCCATTAGAACATACTTCTTTTAGATGTGTTAATACAGTCAGCAAACCAGAAGCCTGCCAAATGTTGGGTGAGGGAAGTGACATTGGAGAGTTTAACCGCATGAGAGGTTTTCACTTAGAGATCTATTTGTGTAGCGAGCCCAAAGCATTTTTTTTCAGCTATGGAATAAGAGGCATAAATACAAGCCTTTTTCTCTCATCAGAACTGTGGTGCACCGAAATCTGTAGCTGATAATCCACTTACACTCTAAAGACAGCATCGATTCTGTTCACAAAAGTACAGAATTGTTCTAGCAGTTGTCTTCTTGGCAATTTCAAGAACCGTAGCCAAGGTTACATAGTGTAACTTATTAAAGACATTGGAGCATATATAACAAAAGAAAATGATTTGCCAAATTTGCATTAAGTCTTTTTGTCTTTTTTTCTCAATTGTAACTTCGTGTCTCCCATGAGTTGCAAGAGCCAGCACTGACATTCAGATACCCGACTTCCTCAGAGCAAGCACAGAATGCATGCAGCTACTAGGAAATGTAGAACTAGTACTTACATGTATAACTAGAATTTTCATCTGTAAATTCCTTTACAGATGCAAATTCAAGAAGGCAAAATTGCACTCCTGCCATGGGAGATCTCTCTGAAATATTAATTCTGACAGTGCAAAAGAATGGGTTTTAAAACAGTAAACTGAAGTGTCAGCTATCTTCTAAGCTTTCATATCTTATACATTCTTAAATTGCATCACCTGTAATATTTTTCCTTGGTGGACCATCATCAACACTGCTCGCTTTACTTCTCTGCACAATTTATAAACTGGATATTTTCATTTAATCCATGGTAGAAGAAATTTTAGCCAGGGAGACTTTAATAAGCTATAGAACATATTTTGTACTTCAACTGCAAACAAATGCTAAGAAATACTCTAACAAAATGTATTTGTCTTCTATACAGCCTGGCTCATGCTCTCAGTGAAAATACTGCAAAAAGCTCCTACTTGCTCCAGTGGTGATGAACAGACCTTTCCTTGGGTAAGTGAGACTTTACTACCTGCAAAATGTTCTTTAATATCTTATGATGGTGCCCAAGAACACTGTGAGAACAGTATGTGTGAATGGTTCTGATTCCACAGTAGTGTAAGGTCTGATTTTCATTCAGCTGTAGTGAAAGTTAATGCAAATTAAATCTGCACTGAATAGTTTTTACTATTTCTGGGGAAATGGCTTAAATAGAAACAGGCTAAGGTCAGCAACTGAAGACATTAAAATTAGTGAGATACTGCTTTCATTTTAATTACTGACTACGGATCTAATTCCTATGAAATGCTTTTCCATAATAAATATAAACATAAAATAAATGTTTTTCATAAATGTTCTGGGTAGTATACAAGCTCAAAGCCTATCACACAAGCCAGTTCACCTAAATCCTTGTTTCAGCTCACTGCTAGTCTATTCCTGAGCCTCTGATAAGAACCTGAAGAGGCTCTCTTGTTCCAATGAATTTTGTCCCAGATCATAATAATAATTATGTCAACAAATTGTCACTTTTCACCTAAATCAGGATTAAATTCTAATGTCTGATTCATATTTATAGGAAGGCTGTTTTATGCAGATTTAATGATGCATTGAGACTTTTACCTAGGTGTAATGCAGTATACACCCTTCTTCAGGGAATTTTATCCTGTCAGAGTATATAAACCAGATTCATATGTGTGAGAATTGTGTTTCTCTACCTTCAAGGATTAAGGTAAGTATCAGTAAATTTGTTTACAAGCACTCCTATTTCCAAAACTCAAATACTTGATACCTGGCTGCTTCATAACAGTCCAGATTGTGAAAGGCACTATGTACTGGCAGAGCATCTAGTGAACATCTAAAGGGCAAGTAGTTGGTTCTTCTTTAGCAACCTCAAAGCAAACACAATTATAATAAAAATTGAGATACTTTGGATTAACAAAAACTACTAGAAAACTCACCTGTAAACACAGAAGGATGAGGGAAATTAACCACAATCAGCTTAGTCACCATTTCAGGGTAACATATAGCCACTAACCAAGCGATCATTCCTCCCCAGTCATGGCCAACCAGCACACATTTGTTGTATCCTACCACATAAACACAGGTGTGTGGGTTTATGTCAGTGGAATTTGCATCCATACAAATTACCAAATGCATTAAAATCATTACTTAGTAAAATAGGTGGTTCAGCACTTTAATTAATGTAATTAATAACTATTTAATACTGCACTGTCTCCATAATTAATGGCTAGAAAAAATAGTGCACTATTATAGCTAAAAAATTCACAAATAATTACAACTATTTAATTGGACTAACACTTACACTTTAACTATGCTACCTCAATGCCAGACTAAAGTCAGTCAGTATCCAAATGGCCACCCTGTTCTCAGCCAATGCAGGGTCAGACATACAGTTCAACTTGCAGTCATTATGATGTGTGTACATTTGTCATGTCTAGGGAGTTTGGAGTTTGCAGACAGAAGGACTGAGCAATCTCCTAAGCCTGTCCTGATCAAAAATAATCCTTACGAATTTCTCTAAGTATGGGAGGTTATCTAAGCACTGAACATCATCATTATGCAAAAAGTGGGCATTATACTTAATAACCATGTATACATACATCATTTATATATATATATACACACATAAATACACACATTTATATACTTAGCAGGCCTGTAGCTTTTCTCCATATGCTATTTTGGTGGCAGATTTTAACATTCTTGGCATTTGCGGACTTATTTCTCCATCAATAAAAACGGTAATTTAACAGCAGTAAAAGGGGGGAGAAAAATCATGACTGACTTTTAGAAAGCCTAACCATTCCTCCTTTAACTACTGCTGGAATATAATACATACCAGTGACAGATACCATCACCCTCGTCCCTGAGTATTGTAATGCTGAGCACATAGACTACAAATGAAATGCATAAAAGTCAAACAGTTCATAGTTTGCCACAGTTGTTAAAGCACATTAGAACCCCTCTTGAATAGAAATATTTTGAAGCACTTTTGATATAATCGAGTTCTCCAGAAGAATTTAACTTGGGGTTAGAACAAATAAACGTAACAAACCTTAAAAATACTTCTTAAAAAAAAATTTAAATCCCTATGAAATTGACTTAGGATGAGAGCTCTTCTCAAGCATAACCATGGCATTACCATGGAGATTAACACAAGCAGCCAAGTTTGGAAAATGTAAACATAGTGTGGGGATCTTTGAGGTATTTTTCTGCAGAAAATGATCTATGAGCTGAGCAGTTTGTCCTCTACTAACGCACCTAGAGATTCCAGAATATCCTTTATGTCTGTTATCAGGCAATCTAACGTGTAATTTTCTTTGTGGGAAGGAGCATCTGTTTCTCCGTAACCTCTCAAATCCAGGGCCACCACTCGATATTCACTTTTAAATTCCCGCAATTGATGGCGCCAAGAATACCTAACGAAGGGGGAAAAAAAGTTGGAGTTACAAGGTCAAGTATGATACCAAAATGCACTCAAGGATTTTTTTTTGTTTTTTGCTTTCAAATAGCTGAGGGTAAATTAGCATGGCTTTGTTTGCAGTGACATTCTTTCTCTTTTCTGTGGTATGTTGATGGTCCTTTGTGGCTCTTGTAGTTTTGTGATCCCTTCTTAAATTCTCCATTAAGGAAGTGTGACTGCCAGAAAGGGGGCATAGCCCGAGCCTGGGTGTTCCAACAGCTCTTGTATTCTGGCATGGTCCCTTTGATGCAAAGGAAGCAGGTATAAACCAGAGCATACAGAGGACTAGTCTGTTTTATCTTCAGAGCTGTAACATTACCTAAAAAGTAGGCTCTAAAAAGCTTTCTCTCCTCTCTGGCTTCTCCCACGCACATTTTGATGGAGTAGGGAAACATGCTTCAAGGCATGTTTGTTTTGTGGTTTGGTTTGGGTTTTTTTCAGAAAAGGAATGTCAGATAATTCATACACCAAATAAACCAAAGAAAGAAGTACAATGAATAACAAATTAACTTAGTGAAGTTTATATGATTTATATTATATAAGTGCAGTTTCAACTGTGTCTCTATTCTATCAGAATTGTTTCAGAATAATCTCTCAATGTGTTGGTATTACACAAAGTATTTCATTGCTTGTGTGCCTATGGAAAAGAGTGATAACATTACACACATTGAAAAACATAAAATTAAGAACTCAGGCAAAGGCCTGGGTTATTCCTCACTTATATAGTGACTAGATATGTGTTATGAAGCAAAACCAGCAAGAAAATGGTGGGTCTCATCCTGCAGGAACAGCCTTTCAGCTGTTATGGAAACCATAATAAATTTCAGGATAGCCAGTACCAAGACAGACACAGTCTTCTCTTACACTGTAATAGAAAGATACACGAAAACCAAAATCGTTCTAGCCATATTTATAATGGCTGCATCCCTCTATGCTGGGGTCTAGCTTTTACTTCTGCTCTTGTTTCAGCAGTCTCATATGTTAAGGTATGTTAAGATTTGAATCATCAGCAACAGTAAGAGTGATGCACAGAATTCTACCTTACTTCAAACTATCTATATCGCAGCACTGGATCTTCTAATTCAGTTTTGCCTCCAGCCGATTAGGAAACCTGAACATAAGTAATACTGCAGTAACATTCATTAGTTACAGAAATATGTATTCATGTAAACAGAACAGTCAGAACGTTGTCATTTCAGTGCCATATAATGCAGATACAAGATGTAGCTGAGATCTCCAGAAATAAAATTTGTAAAGGCATTATGCAATGGCTTGGGAGCTGAATTTGCCATGGTAACTGTTGTAACTATCCTATATAATTCAGTAAGAAGAAACAGTGAGGCCTATAAATATACTATTTTTGTTTTCGGAAAATATCTATTTGCTGTTCTCATTTTCTGTTTTCACAACAGTACCTCAGTCACTGAATGTCTGACCTACCAAGTGGGGAGATTTTCTATTCAAAGAAGTCCTTTTCCCACACCTGAAATGTGGATAAACTGGATAACTGCTTTGCAAGCAGAATTTGGAAATGTTGGTGAATGCTTTCATATTCCTATTGTTGAATCATGGAAACTATTTTGTGACTTTGTGATCACATTATTTCTGAAAGGCAGCTTGTAAAATATGTAGCCGCTCACACACAGTTCTTACAGTCACCCAGCTGTCTCAACACGATTCCCAATTCCAAATACTTTATTATTGCCTTTCCACAACATTGGTACTGATTTTGAAGTTCTTATGCATCTAAAGCACTAAATGACTCTGGTGCATGATACTCTCGAGTGATCTTTCACCTTTAGCCATTCCCAGGCACATACTAAGGTCAGTACTGGCTGGTTATTTTTGTCCTATTTATAGCATTTCTAACTGTGAATCATATCTGGTTTGGGTTTTTGGTTTTGTTTTTTTTCCCTGGCCAAATGATAAAATTTGATGCTGTTTTAAATATCTCTTACTATTTTATATTGTGCTCTCACAACGATCTCTGTATTCTTCCATAAAAAATTCCTCACTGGTTGAACTGCCAAAGCAACACCAGTATTGGTAGCTTGACTATTTTATAGACTATGGACGTGTAGTCTTCTTTTTGTAAACATCCTTAAAAATTATGCTCTTGATGGTCCCAGTGACCTGTATAACACTTTCTTACTCATTCCTTTTGAATGGCCAGATAATACAATATATTAACTGTCACTTACTGCATGACTCACCACTCTCAACTGTAACAACATCTTTCTGCTTTTTGTAGAACAATATACTGGATCTTTGCAGAATATGTGTGTAAAATGCTACATTTTCTGTTATTATTCTTGCTGTGGGGGAAATCAGCTGCAGCCTCAGCTGTCTGACTGTGTTAGAATATGAGTTATACAAGGTACGCATAGTGTCTGCATAGAATATGCACCCTTCATCTGTCTTTTAAAGTTTACAGTTTTAATTCTTTTATATGGCAATTGATAATTAGAACAATCTACTTCTTTGAAAATTGATCTAAAGTATGACTTTGTACCATCATCCTCAAGGCCATTAGTATCCATAGGAAATTGCTAAGGGAAGAGGACTGACCTCTGTTTTACCCGGGTCAACTTATCATTCATGGCCTGAATCCAGCTGGGAAGATCAGAGTTCCAACAATGGCCCCTACCTCCATATCTGCGTTTAGAAAGGAAGAGGATCATTTAACTTATGGAATTACTTCTACCTCGTTCCCTTATTGGTTTTTTTTGATACATGTCCTTTAAGCCTCACTAGTTAAACCTAGCAATGACAGCCTGAGCAATTTGGTTAAATCATTAGACACATGGCTGCTTTTCATTGTTATAAGCAAATATTTAGGATTGGGTTTGATTCATCATTCATCTTGTGATGTACTAATAATAGAACCTTTTTCCCTGAGTAGCATCCTGAAATTAGGCTGCACAATAGCCTATAGAACTCACAGTTCTTCTCCTCCTCCCTCAGTTAAAAACTGATATATAGTGTTTTTAATAAATGCAGCAATTCAAATTGCACTTAAAATATAATGGATCCTTATTTTAATATCCTCTGCTATAATTCATAAGTTGAGCCATATAGTAAAAACATTACTCAAACAGGAAATTCATTAGAAATGAGCAGTTCCTCCTTTAAGTTTGACAAACAGTGTACATACTTTGGGAAAAATGGGTTGACAATACAAAAAAAAGATGGTTGGCTTGCATCAGGAATTTTTTGTGGATGCTTCAGATAAAAATGTTTCAATGTTTTTTCCCTACTAAAACTCAATGCCATTAGTTAGTACTCATAGATACATAAAACGGATCACACTGGGGATACTTAAGCTGAGATGATCACTCTGGGATGTCTCAAACAGCCTCTTTTGTACAAGGAAAGCGCGTAGGGAGTTTTACCAGAATTCTGGAAAGCCATGAAGCAGCAACATGAGTGGTTTACCCCTTTCTCCAGCAGCCACATAGTGGAATCTTAACCCTGAATCCTAAAATGAGAAAAAAAGAAGTGTGTTTTTATTGCAGCATAGAACTGCTATACTGGGATTTGAGAAAGAAAATGTTTGCAGACAATATTCTAAGAAACAATACACTGCCCAGAATACCAGTTTTTGAAGCTGAAGATACAGTATACTTAAATGCACTTCCAATCTTTCTATTAGTTCATAAGATTATGCAACTATTTAAAACCACCATACTGCATTCTGGCACAATAAAGGGCTGCCTGGATTCTTAGGACCAGAAGCAATCCAAGTTAAGTAATGAGAAAGCAAGGAGGTTTTGCTTGGTTTTAGTGTTCAAGGTTTCAGATTTGCTTCAGAAAAGAAAGCCTTAATGTTACAATCTTCTTTCCGCCCTGTCTGTAGTCAATATTTCTGATGCATCTTTGAAGAAAATGGGTCTTGTGAGAATTACCAGCAGGCAAGTTCCTTATTGTTAGCAGGGCTGAGGCTGAACTCTGAAATGCCTTTGAAATGAATGGATATCCACAAGCTTCCACTAACTCAAGGTCAGAGCCAGTAGAATTTAAATAAGCTGAAATGATGACCCAGAGGGTTTACTGAATTCTGGCACGGAAGTGGACACAGAAGTTGGGAAAGAGGTAGCTCACAAAACACAACATGCTGTTCAGAAGTCATGTGAAGGAAACTGCAGGAAGAATGGTTACACAGCTCCAGAGTGAATGTCAGAGCTTGCACTTGTCCCTGCTGTTTTGAAAAGGGAAGAAAACCCCCATGTCTTTGCTGTGCGCCAAGAGCTTGGATCAGGCCAGGGGTCACAAAGGCATATGAAAACTTTTTCTTGACGTAGATGCTTCATATTCTCTGAGCTACCTCAGCACTCGTCAGTCACTCACCAGCTACAAAAACATTAAACTATAGCTTGATTCTTGAAAGGGCTGTGAACAGGGAACATCTGGATATTTTTATACTCATTATACTCACTAATAGGTACTTTTGGTCAGTTCTGCCCAAAATTACGCTGATACTTCTCCTCTGGGATGCTAATGAAGTTAAAGTCCCTAGAGGTAGAAGTAAATTCCTGGCAAATTTTAGAGCCATCAGATCATCTTCACCATTCTCCACATCACTCTACCTTGGATACTTTTATATTTAAAAAGTACAAGTTTCTCAGTTCCCTTCCACAGTTCCTCTCCTCAGTTCAGTGAGAAGTGGCTAAGCCTTCCTCCATCCCTCTTCTTTCAGTCTCTGTCCTCTAGGGATTCACCCTCAGTGTTTTCATTTTAATCTACTTCTTGCTTTTAAGGACATCTCCTTCCCTCATACAAATTCAGTCACCACCAGCAGCAGTTTAAATGTCGTACGTCCCAAACTAAGCCCATCCTCTACCTTTTCTGTTGCTTTCTCTCCCCTTTCTTCTGCCCCCCAACAGACGTAGGATGTTGCCATCTTTTCTGAAACAGACTTTTTTCTTCGTTTTGTTGAAATCTGTACAGATCTGTGGGATGCATGCGCTTGGAAAGCAACACATTACCCTGCTGTTATCCATCAGAAAGGGTTTTGTATCTCCTGTACTGATAGACTGTCATACTGACAGCAGTTCGATTTGCCCCGAAATGCTCTTTTATTATTGCCGTTTCCCTTGCTTCTCCAGCAACCCATTCATTCACTGCTCGGTGTTATAGGGAAAAGGAACATGGCATATGAGGAACACAGCATGCACATGCCTCCTCATGATGTCAGGAAAAGCAAACAAGAGAATCATGCGAAACTCAGAGGCTTTGTAGTTTATATTAGTACTGGAAGAAACCCATCTGCACAGATCCCTGAAAGCTGAGGTCTCTGTGCTTATTTTATTGAAAATAACACATGACAATATTTGCCGTGCATTCTCTGCTCACCTATAGCTACAAAGCAAACCGAGCTAACGATACAGCTTCACTAGAGCATTTGGCGGAGAAGCAGCTCTCAGGTGGGGATCAGAGACGAGTATAAAAGCTGAGCGGTGGCTTTACCTGTCCAACCTTAGGGACAGGGATTACCCTTTCACTCTACATTTTCCCTGCGAGCTTGGTGCACGACAGGCGCTCTCGGGCGCGGCCGGGCAAACCCTAAATACCGGAGCGAGCAGAGCAACGGAGGGTGCGGGGAGCGACAAGACACCGCCGAGGGCTCCGCGCCCCCGCCGCTGCTGCCGCCGTTTCCTCCCGGGGCACCGGGGCCCTTGCCCTCACCTTGATCCGGACGTAGCAGTGGGTGCCCAGGGAGGGGTCGTTGAGGCAGGCGGGGGGGTTCTCCCGCACCACCCAGCGGAAGGTGTCTCCGGGCCGCCGGCCGATGCTCCAGAGCAGCCGCAGCCCAGCGATGCAGGCGCACACCCCGCAGTAGCTGTACACCAGTGCCCAGAACAGCAGCGCCCGGGCCGCCACCATCACCCGGCGAGCGGGCGGCGGGCACGCAGCGCCAGGTCTCGCCATCGGGCCCCGCCGCCGCCACCGTCCCCGCCGGCCGGGAGGGGCTCGGAGCGCATCCGCCGCCGCCAGGAGCCGCCCGAGCGGAGGCACCGGGAGCGGCGGCGGCGGCGCGCCCGCCCCGCGGCCCCCCGCGGCCCTCGCCGCCCGCCCCGGCCAGGCTCGCTAGGCCCCGGGCAGCGCTTCGTGCCTGCCGGAGGTCCGGGCGGGCGGAGGCTTCACTGACCGGGTCACGTACTTGATGCACTCGCCTTACCTGCGCGTGAAAGGAAGCACCAGGGTATGGGGCTGAGTGCTTACAAGTTAGTGTTTTGCAAGCCTGTGCATTCTTTCATTGCTGCTTCACTACTGCCGGTTTAAAGGTGATTTTGTAAGTGTATTGGAGACCTCATAGCAGCCCTCTAGTATCTGAAGGGGGCCTACAAGGATGCTGGAGAGGGACTCGTCAACAAGGACTGTAGTGGTAGGACAAAGGGTAACGGGTTTAAACTTAAACGGAAGATTTAGGTTAGATACAAGGAAGAAGTTCTTCCCTGTGAGGCTGTTGAGGGTTGCCCAGAGAAGCTGTGGCTGCCCCATCCCTGGCAGTGTTCAAGGCCAGGTTGGACAGGGCTTGGAGTAACCTGATCGAGTAGAAGATGTACCTAATGAAACCAAACCATTCTATGATCCTATGTTTCTATTACAACTTTAGTTAGTACATGGTATTACTAATGAATATTTCTTAAAAAAACACAAATTTTGAGCTCCAGCACCAAATTGATACATATATATGCATATTTATGTATGTGTGTATATGTATGTATTTGGGTTTTTTTACTTATTTTAATAGTGAAATCTGCTAGTAGAGGAAGTTTGGTCATCATTACGAACTCTGCTCCAACAGAGTTCATTTAGAACTGAGGGCTCAGCGACCGAGGACTGACGTTGGAAGCTGGACAATATTATGCCTGTCAGTTGTAAGTTGCTACATGCACAAGCCAAGGAAACACAGTCTTAGATGAGGCCAGAGGTGCTGGGATAAGAAGAAAGGCTTCAGTCAGCACCTACCTGACATTACCATACTCTTACGAAGGGTAAAGGGTAGTTTAGAATCAGAATGGTTCAGGTAATTCAAAATTGTAAGAAAAGGCGTAACTATATTAAGTAACTGATTTTACAGGTTATAAAAGTGCAGGTTATGAATAATTAGGGTTTATTAGTTCTGGAAGTTAATAAAATGTGGACATAGTAGTTGCTGACTTCAAGAAAAGTAGAACTGAGCTTGCCTGTCAAATCCTGACAAGTCTGCTCCAATTCCTTGCACGGCCTGCTCACCTGTGCTCCCTGACCTAAACCTCCTGCTTCTCAGGCTAGGTAGGTTTTACAGGCAGATTTAAGACCTGTAGAGGCCATGTGAGAGTCTCAGCTAATGACACAAGCCTGGGTGCTACTGCCTGCCTTTTGGGGAGCAGAGGGATTGCCAGATTTTACCTGAATTTGGCGAAGACCAAAATTCATTCTTGGTCCAGGTGAGTCTGAGGGATTAGAACTTAACTTCCAAGGAAATTTGTTTTGCTCTGTCCAGTAGAAGCAAATCAGATGAGCATGTATGCAGACAGAATACACATTTTTCACTGTGCATGGAACACAGCAGCTTGTAGGCAATTTTTGTCTGTAACATACCAAATGCTTTCTCCTACTTGTTCTAAATTCAGAGTTGCAAATATAGACACTGATGTTGAATCCTAGTCCTTTTGAAGGCAGTGACAGAATTAACACTGACTTCAACAAGTACAACATTTTTCTTTTCTAACATCAAATAAAACCCCAGAAGCAGTGGAAAGGAATGTTACAAAGAATTATCCATTACTGCGTTTTCATGCATTTAAAAGTTCAAGTAAGATACAAAACCATTATCTGCATTTATTTTTTTACTGCTAAAGATAGCATCTTCAGGTGGCTTTAAAAAGCTGCCTAGCTTCTTCTTATAACACAGATGGAAGTGTCATTAGCCCACATCAGCTGGCAACACTGAATCCTGTTGTTCACCATCGCTGCTCATGGTCTGAATGTGAGCCGGATGAACTTAAGGCCAGGAGCTTTATCAGGCTGCTGATGGAAAAGGTGCTGGGCTGTTTAAAGCTTCTTCCTTCATTCCCTTGGGCAAGAGGAGGAGGAACAACAGCAGAAGCTGATGATTCAGTTAAGACACTAACCTCTGCAGACTCCAGTAGGTTTATATGAATCATGTCTACCAAGCCTGAGCCTTCCGCTCATGCTCAGATTACTCATAGTGCCAACTTTAGGATTAGCATATAGCTAATCAGACTTTGTGTTTATAATCTTTGTTTTGTAGGGAAAAAGACTTTGCAGCTTCTCAATATCAGACTTAACTGCCACAGGGTTTTCCCTGCAGTATACCTCGGTAAACCCAGTTAAAAGAATTAGAAAGTTTGGCAGGAGCAAAGCAACCAGTGTTGTTGTTTGTATCATGATAGTCATCAAATTCCTTAGTAAACCAGTAATCAGAATGAATTAGCAGAAAACATCCTCTAAGAAAAATCAGTAAACCGAGGCTGGAAATCCTGGAGTTGACCACAAGCTTCCTCTTACTGCTAAAGAAATGTTAATGAAAGCCCAGCAACAGGTTAGACACAGCATTCACAAAATGATAGTAGTCATCTAGAATGCCAGAAGGATTAAAGATGGAAGTGTGATGTGCCTTACTATAAGCAGTTACTTAGCCAAGTTATGCCACATTTCTTGTACAAAAAGCAGTGTTTTCGCAAGAATAGTAATAAGTCTATTTGTACATCACTAACTACCTGGGAAGTTTTATACCAAATGTCTTAAATTATACAAACTTTTTGCCTGTGGAGGTTAGCTGCGTCATTTTCAGATATTAGGGATCCAGTATCAGAGCTGGAAAGAAGATAGAGCTGGGAACCTAGCAGTTCTGAGCAGCTTCTGCACAGTGAGGTTGCTGTATGCCCTAGCTCAGCATTTCTGGGCACCTCTAGTTGCACTATCTTTGCTGTCCTGTTGGCCAAGGAAGCATTATAATTCCTTTTATTGAGGAGTGCTTTCATTGTACTCCAGGACCAGGCTGGCTACATGTGTAGCAAACCTGTTTATACAAGGCAGACACCTTCCACACATTGTCCTGCATCTTGCAGAAGAAAGCTCAAAATCTTCTATGTATCTTGTATGCATATGAAAAATGCAGAATCCCAATGGTTTTTCCAGCTTCCTTATACTTCGATTTTCCTATCTTCTGCTCCAAATTGTTGTTCTAATGGGTGCCAAGCCAAGCCAACCCCAGGGTAGATAGTCTTATGTGCTTTGACAGCGTGCTTTGCGCTCCATAACGTGCCATCTGCTCGCTAATCTTTTGTCAGTTCAGCTGAGAGACAAAAGAGGACAACTTTGCCCATCACTGAACTCCAGCCTGACCAGCTGCTAGTTGATAATGAAAAATCTAATGTTCCGTTTATTAGTTTATTAGTGACTGAGGAACCTGTTAAAGCTTTTAACTATCTAACCCTTTTTTTACATGCAGATAAGAATTACTGGTGTAGACAAAAGTATAAAATGGACACATTAGTGCAGCTATTTGCATAAATTATCAAGAGAAATTAGCGCCAGAATTTAGCATACATTTTAACTGTTAGGCAACAAAAAGTAGTTTAAGCAGCTTGTTGTCTGCAGGAGGTGCCTGTGCAAGTGGTATTCTTGCTTCCCTGAGTGTGGTGATAGCTTTGGGCAAACTCAGCCGTTATAGGCTTGCTACTTGAGTTTGGAGGCCATATCTCTTTCCTATGAACTCAGCCGTCTGTCTGGAGGTAGGAACTGATCATCCTCTTTAACTGACTTGCAGGTTGCAGATGAAGGATTTATCAGATTAGCATTAGCAGCCCTGACATTGTGACTTTTAAGTCTTCATGACAATGTAGAGTTGTGGAAGCTGGAATTGGTTTTTCAAGGGGCAAAAGTACCAGTTCATACTATCAGCAGTGCCCATAGGGTTATATAGAATGGGTGAAATGCAGAAAATAAATTCTTGCCCTACCCTCCATCACCTCCTATTTCCAAAGCAAGAGGTCTTGAGCTTGCATTAATCCAGTCAGAAAGTATGTCTAGATGACAGCAGTGTAGGAGTCCTGAGTATGAACTGTAATATTTTATTGCAGGACAAACAGCTATTAATGATGTATATACTACAAATGAAGGTAGGCCTAAATCACTTTTGATGTGGATCTGAAACAAAACTCCTAACAGCATCACTTTGCATTAGGAGCCATCTTTCACCCCGAATCCCCTTCCTATTTAAGTACACGTCTCCCAGACAACGTATGCTTGAGCATGCATCCAGGCAAAGCTCATGTAAGAGGACCTTGTAGGCATTTGAAGGGGTGGTACCCCAAGCTGAGCATTTGTCAATACATACTCTTTCTGCTATTGAATGAAATACTGCCATTCCAGCTATGGCAAGAGTAGAAGATAGAGAGCAGGATTTTGTTGCAGGATAGGTATTCTGGAGCTAGCACTAGATCATCAGCCTGTGACCTGAAAGACCAGGTTGCTATTTTTCAGCATGTTTTAGCTGTCACTTACGACTTCAGATGCAATTCATTTCCTTCATCTGAAAATTCAGTTATTTGTAGAAAGTCTTGTCCACTTTGTTTACTTGGTTGGATGCCCTTTGACAGACCCTCACCACAATGCTGGCAGTGTTACCTTCACTGCCAGCTTTGATTCAGGAACTCAGCGAGCCAGAGGTCTTCACAGGAACAGGGAGTTTTGAGTGGGAGGTTCAACTAAATCTCTGGTCCCCAAAGTGGAGAGTGGGAAGAAAATCTTTAATAAAAATAAAAATATTTTTTTAAATTACAAAAAAAAAAAAGTAAGCAAAATTAAATAAACACAATTTAAAAGAGTTGAGCTCCCTTTTTGTGGATTTTTTATAATATAAACAACATATTGGCACAGTAGAACATGTATATGTTTTGCAAAGAAATAAATACACATGCTTAAAATTTTTTAATGATGAAGTGGGTGCATGATGAAAAAGGTTTGGAGGCCACTGAACTGTACCATCTTGAGAGGACCTCTTCCACCCAACAGTTCTGTTGTACATATTGTGGTTTGGTATTAATTCTATAGAACCATGTCTTCTTAGTCCTGTACTTCGTTTGCAATAGCTGTAATAAACAAACATAGGGTTTTTACAGTCTAGTGCCTACTTCAGACAAGTAGTCCAACATTAATAAAGTCTTGCATTGATCAGAAAGCCTTTCAAAGTGGGACAGAAGGGGGATATTTTAGGTGATTTTTTTCTGTGAAGAATCAGAACTGTTGGGCAAACATGCTTGCACCCTTACCCAAATGTTCTATTAACATAAAATACATGAAACAGAAGATCAACATGTCAGGGCCTTAAAGGGCATGCAAGTACAGAGGATTTGCTGCTGAAATCACAGAGTTCCAGGAAACTTTTTGCAATTATAAATAATGTTGCACACCTTTTAGAAATGATCGCTATTATAGAGATCTTTTGTCACAGGCTAGATTCTGTGCAAGTGTGCCATAGTAAAGTGATTGCTTTAATAGCAATCACATAATTGACAAGAACTTTTCAAATAGTTTCTGTCTGTGCTCATTTAGTATATTATGACTTAATACAGTCAGAAAAGAGCTTGGCTCTGCTCAGTACGACAGAGTCTCAACTGCTTCTGAAAAATATAAAGGTCTTTCAAAAAGTGAGAAGAATTCAATCAGCTGATACTTACTCATACACATACACACAACATATGAAACTGTAATGAAAAGAACAACTCCTGTTCTGCTGTGTAGCAGACTAGATTACCTAGAACATAAGCAAGCAACAAAAAGAACTTGTGAGGCTTCAGGTGTCAATGAACAAACATTTATTATTAGTGTTTCAGAGGAGCTTGCATACACTGAAAATGGTTGTAACATTACTATTAGTCAAACAAGAGTTTGGGTAAGACAGCTTTTTCAAGAATGACAAAAAATTGGGAAGCTGGTATTTTCTCATATGAACCTGTAATCAGAATGTAATGCAAAAAGAACTTGTGATGCTTCAGCTATCAATATACAAGTTTATTGAATGTTTTAGAGTTGATACCATACTTTTTAAAGTTGTATTAATATTTAAGCTCATAACTAGAACATTTAATAAACTATAATGTTTCTAGTAGTCTTGAAATTCTGTCCAAACTTGAGTCTCCTTCAAGATGCTGTTCAAAAGCTGTCTACATATCCCTCCGCTGATATACATCTAATCCAGACTCTTTCTGCAAGAAAGCACATGAATATATTTTCAGAGCAGTCAGATATCAAGGAATACTATGCAGGTTCAATATGTAATAAAAAATTAAGAAAGAATTGCAAAGCTTCTATCCAAATAGTATATGCTTCCTCTGTTATTACAAGTTTATGTGTGCATGATCCTGCAGCCCTCTCTGAATAGAGCTGAACAGATTGAAAGCTTCAGTAGCCCGTATCTGAATTTAGCAAGAACTCACACTGCAGTTCTTACGTTCCATTGTACAATATTATGAGGTTTTAAAAAATGTTTACTGTAGTAAAGGTAGCATCTAGGAAACATTTGTTGCCTACACCAATACAAGCAGTAAGTTAGTTTTAAAAGGGCTCAAAAGGCTGTTTCCAGCAGGTTTTCCAATAGTACCCAGGGCTGTTTACACGCCACTCTTACTTCTGTTGCTGGATCAGCAAGGGAGAGCACGCTAATATCTTGAATATTAGAACTAGTTCCAGGAATGCTGGTCATTGTTTCAATATTAAAACTGGATGAGGTAAGCTGTGTTTCTAATGACAAAATGGATGTGTTACTTCTAACTGAATGTCATATTATTTACCTTCTGCAGAGGTCCAAATCCATAGATGTTTGTTTCTGTGTTTGTTTATAGCACTAGAGGTGAGGTTAATCCCCACAGATTATAACAAAACCGGAGACCTGTCAGAACCTCTCAGACAGGAACTGTTTGAATCCCAAAACTAGATTTTCAGAGAAGATCCCAGGACAGGGAATTCCTGATCTTGGTAAGTATACTCAAACTCTGCTCAGCAAATAGAACTTGAGCAATACTTATCTTTCTTGGAAGAACTTCAGATTTTTGTCTCTAGCCTGTTTGTGCCATTAGGTTTAGCATTTGGCGTACAGTGTCCTGATGGAAGAAGAAAGAAGATTTTTTACTCATGTTGATTTTATGGACTACGTTTCCTTAAATTTCAGTGATAAAAATGTAGTTGTTCTAGAAGGTGACTTAAGAATTGACAGTGCAGTTTCTTCTTCTTTGTTTCACAATGACAGAAATGCTGCTAAACGTTTACTAAGATGAAGCTGAACTAGACTGGACCTCTTGAGATTGGACAAGGAAGGGCTTGGTTAAGCTCAACTATAGATGAGAAATTAACTCCTGGACAATTCTAGGAGAGGTCCCAAAAAGTCTGGTCAGAAAGTTTCAAGACAGTACCTCTTCCATTTGACTCCAGCATTCTTTAGGAGTACTCCTTTATCATGTAAAGTCATTTTGCCTAAAGCTTTCCAGCCTCTGTTTGTTTTGGTTTAGAGCAGATAGGTCATCCAGGAAAGGTTGATCGGCACATTTCCAGGAGCCTAGAGCATGTGTGAATACTGCTGTTGGCTCTTCAGTACTTGGGATGGAAAATAGCCCCACCACTTACAGAGGCAAAGAGTAAGTGCTATTCTGACAGTCCTAGCCTCAGACAAACTTCTGATTTGTGGTGTTACTGAACAAGAGCCAAATCATTTTGTGAGAGAAACACTTCCCCAAACCCCTTCAAGACTTCAAAACACTTAAAATGCAGGAACAGACAAAAGTTTCCTACAGTCACTATGGTAAGCCTGAAACGAGACATTGGTAATACTACGGACTGGGTGGAATACCATTCAGTTAACAAAAGCAGTGTTGTAGGATAGGTGTTTGTGCTGTGCTTTTAATTTAATTTTTATTTTTATGTATTGTTCTATTCCTTTCTAAGGGCTTCTGGGATGAAAATCCAGGTGTACTATGAAAAAGCCGCTAATTAGAACTTTCCACCCATATATCAGCACAGTGACAATACATACTTGGTTACTGACTCTGTGATATTGAATCAGCAGCTCCCTTGCCGGCCATGTTCTGCATTTGATTTGAATTGTGTAAACCTATTCTTTTCTCACCTTTTTTGAACCCAGCAGCGGGGACACCCAAGGACTTGATCTTGAATACCTTGAAGAGAAGATAGACTTCAAACTATGTTCTGAAGTGCTAAACATGTGGGTTCTTACCTTACAGCTGCAGGATTAAAGATGTAGAAGATCTGATCAGTGGTTGCAGCTCCAGCTTCTGTAAACACCAGGGAAGAATTAGATTTCATTTGTGTTGTGGTAGTGAGGGCGAGTTCTTACATCAGCACTGTGGATTTAGAGCATGAACTGCTCCAAGATCCTGAGTGATGGAGTGGGTGGAACATGAGAAACCCACAGAAGCTCTTTAGGCCTTAACAGAGCAGTTGGCTTTTACTGTTGTGAGGCCGGTTTCTCCAGTCCAGCTTAGGGCCCAGGGTGAAGGGCAGCTCTATTACTTCAGTTCTGAGGCAGCTTTTCTTTGTGCAAGGTTGTGTAGTGAGTGCCTTGAACTGGGGGAAGTGTTGCGCAAACCTGAGCCTCATAATGCACGTGACTTGCTGCCTTGGATAGGGAACACAAAGGGGAAAGGGTGAGTTGCTTTTTCTCCTTTCTTGCAGGACAGGATCTTATAAACTCAAAAGGTAGTTTCTGTCCATTTCAGAAAGCAAAATATATTGAAACCTAAAGCTTCAAGGGAAATTGTGAAGGGCAGCTAAACCCTGACAAGAATCCACACCCACTGTCTATGCTGGCATAGAGCAATTAGATGTTAGAGGAAAGAATAGTTATTCGTAGCTAAAACTGCAGTTGCTCATAGTAGGAACAGACAGTAAGTAATATAAAGTGTCCTGATAACGGTATGTGTGGTTTATGGATTTTCCTTTTGTGGGGATGTGTGGAATGGAATGATGGGTTGCGTGGGGCATTCTTCCCCTCTCTTCTTTTCCCTTCTCTTTTGTCCAACATGGAATTACCACAGTGATTGTAAGAGGTAAAAGCCACAGGACTTGTCCCAGGACATCAGTTTCTACAGAAGTAGAGAAGTTTTTAACGTAGAGCACATTTTACATCTCCACGTAAATGAGTCCCACAGAACAAGCAGCATTCAAGCCCTGTTCCTTATTTCCTGATACAGTCATGTCATTTCCAGTAGCTTTGTATGTAAGAAACCATTGTTTAGGTCAAAAATGTTATACCCATTCCTGTCAGTTTACCTCAGGCTTTTCCATAGAAGTTGGCCCATTCTTCCTGGCTCCAGTCTGTTTTGAGGAGGCTTCTGTAACCATAAATACAGGGAGGTGTCAGAAACAGGGGGATGGAAAAGATAAAAAAAATCAGTCACTGTCATCTGGTCTATGATTCACACATCCAAGATGCAAGTTGCAGTTGTACCTAGAGAGCCAAAGCTCCCAGGGGAAGGAATATTCTTATCTTGGATACTTTGACTTCAGCTTGGCATGTTTAGAGAACTCCTCCCAGACATAACCAGCCCAACAGAGATTCCTGCAGGACCAAGGTCTTTGCTGCCACCACTGACTTCACTGTGTTTGTTTCCGCACGCTGCAAAGGGTTGAGCATTCATCTCACCTTACACTGCTACCTGATTTAGATACTCACATTGTAGGACTCCAGTTTGGTAGATCTGTTGTGTCCTAGAAAAGTGGAGGGAGTTGTGTGTACAGGGAGAAACGTCACTAGGATGTGCTGGTGCTGCAGGACTGTAATGGCCCTTGGACAAGCTTGAGACAGCTTAAGCAGCAGGGTAGGCTTTGGCACTGCAGGGAATGCTGTTGGCACTGTTCTCCTTCAGCTTAGGGGCTAAGCCTTACCCCCATAGTAAAGCACCCTTGAGGCTGCAGACCAGGAGAGCAAATAAAATAAATCACAGTTTCAAAGAGGAATCAAAACCACAGGAGTAAGCTATAGCCTAATAGTCAAGTCTCTGGGTTAGATACACAGAGCTCTTGTTTGCTGATTTTGGTCCGTCTGGTTTTCACTAGAAAGTTGAGTGGATGTGTTTGTGGGTTTTTGTGTTTACTTTTTTGTTAAGGAGTTTGGGGGTTTTTTATTTGTTTCTTTTCTTAAAGTAGAAGTTCAGCATAAGCCACTCATTTACTGGGAGTGAATTGGGCCTTAAACGTGCAGCAGACCTTCAAGAGTAACTGAAATCCTTGTCAAGCATGTGGAAGAGTAGATGGTAACTGAGGAGGCAGATGACAAAGGGAAGTTTACTGACCTGATTCAGGTTGCTTCTGTCTTAGGACCTAGAAGCAGCTGTGCTGGTGCCGGTACTGCCGGTGCTGGTCTTAGGTTTTCCAGCTGCAGGAGTAAAAGAGAGAATTTAGACCAAGCTGCAGCGGAGAAGTGTTCATATACAAGAGTGGGATCAACCTTGTTAGGTCTTTTTTTTGCCGTATAACTCACCATCTTCTGTCACTTCATTGTCCACTCTCCATTTACAGTGGACTCGAGACTGTTACGTGGGAGGGAGATTCACCAGTGGCAAGGTGGCTGAATGATTGAAATAGCCAAGGAGGAGCGGAACCACACTATTTCCAGTCTTAAAGTAGGTTAAAGCTGTGCCGTTTCAATACACAATTCAAGCAGTTCCAGTTCCTCCTGCCAAGTTTTCCGGCTGTTAAGAGCCTCTTCCTGTGCTTGCTGCTGCTGCTGCCAGACCTGCATGCTGAGGTCTTTATCAATAGCCAGCTCTCCTCTCTCCCAAGCCATAGGTGCTGCAGAATTGTCATCTTTTGCCACCTCCCCCCCATCTGATTATTTTGTACCTGCAGGGTGGATTTATCTCAGTAAATAGTGGATTTTGCAGCAAAAAGCTGTCTCAAAGCCTGTTGTTCCAGTGGAAGCTTCAAGACTGTGAAGTTGCTTGAACAGCAGTTCCCCTGGACACAAGAGAGATATGTCCATTCTAGACACAGAAAAAGAGCCAAGCATCCATTTAACAGCTTTTTCTTTCTGATTTGCTGCCTTTTCTATTTTCTTTAGTTTTGGTTTTTTTTGAGGACAAGGGGAAACTGCACCCCCTCCATTATTCTGCAAACAGATTGATCTCCAAGGCTTCCGCATTTTATTTCTTTAAGGCAGGTTTCACAAACATTTTTAACTTTGCACCCCTGATATCAGTTACAATTTTTATCATGACAATACATACTGGGTTCTTGACCCATGAATATTTGGGTTCCCTCACCAGCCATGTTTGTAGTTTCTTTGACTTGTATAGGCCTATTGTTTCTTACTTGTTCTAAACCATTCAGCACTGCCAGCCTGTGAAGTTGAGTTGGGTACCTGAAACAGAAATTAGATTTCAAACTATGTTCTGAAGTGCTAAACATGTGGGTTCTTACCTTACAGCTGCAGGATTAAAGATGTAGAAGATCTGATCAGTGGTTGCAGCTCCAGCTTCTGTAAACACCAGGGAAGAATTAGATTTCATTCGTGTTGTGGTAGTGAGGGCGAGTTCTTACATCAGCACTGTGGATTTAGAGCATGAACTGCTCCAAGATCCTGAGTGATGGAGTGGGTGGAACATGAGAAACCCACAGAAGCTCTTTAGGCCTTAACAGAGCAGTTGGCTTTTACTGTTGTGAGGCCGGTTTCTCCAGTCCAGCTTAGGGCCCAGGGTGAAGGGCAGCTCTATTACTTCAGTTCTGAGGCAGCTTTTCTTTGTGCAAGGTTGTGTAGTGAGTGCCTTGAACTGGGGGAGGTGTTGCGCAAACCTGAGCCTCATAATGCACGTGACTTGCTGCCTTGGATAGGGAACACAAAGGGGAAAGGGTGAGTTGCTTTTTCTCCTTTCTTGCAGGACAGGATCTTATAAACTCAAAAGGTAGTTTCTGTCCATTTCAGAAAGCAAAATATATTGAAACCTAAAGCTTCAAGGGAAATTGTGAAGGGCAGCTAAACCCTGACAAGAATCAACACCCACTGTCTATGCTGGCATAGAGCAATTAGATCTTGGAGGCAAGAACAGTTATTTCTAGCTAAAACTGCAATTGCTCATCATAATACCATACCAATAAGGAATAGAAAGTGTGCTGATAATAACTGGTGAACTGTACCATTTATTTAGTTCAGGTGTAGATGGAAAGTTATTAATACATTAAGAAAACTTTGAAGTGGGATTTGCACAGTTAGGTGCTCAAAGGTCATATTGCAGAGGAGTTTGCTTTTCTGGGTGTGGGTGGGATGGAGCCGTGGGGTGTGTGGAGCATTCTTCCCGTCTCTGCTTTTCCTTCTCCTTTGCCCAACATTTATAAGAAAACAATTATAAGAAAATTTATAAGAAATTTATAAGAATTTATAAGAAAATACATTTATAAGACAAGATGTACCGAGCAGTCATCCCAATTTCTGCTTACTTTCTTGAATTAATACTGGCTCAGTTATTTAGCAGGGACCCAGAAGATTTAATTGAGATCTCTTACTGTCTTCTATTACAATAGAAGGTCTGTAAAGATCCTGCAGGGAGCATGGCTTCTATGGTTTTGCTGTTAGTGCCTGCAGGAGCAATTTCAGTATGTTTCTCTCTGAAAGCTATTTGAGGAAACTTAACTGTTCTTTTAAGGACTGCAGCTGGCATAAAAGGAGTCAGCTGAGCTTTTGGAACCTGCTGTAGCTCTCAAGTCATCACTGGAGGCTGCTTACGGCTTACAGCCTTTTTCTTCCTTGTGCTTTGCACACCTGAAGGCCCAGGCCTGGGCTGCTGTGGTTCTGGTTATTTTAAAACACAAAGTTTTAAAGTTAGGTCTTAAGTGTTGCATTTTAAGTTCCTTCATGATCAAACAAAACAGTTGTCAACAGAACCACTCTTCCACACCCAGCTATACAAATGAATACAATCAAGAGCACATATAGCAACAGTTGTGTCCTCCTCTGCTCTGCACAGTTACTACTCAGCTAGAATATTGTACTAAGTTACGCATATTTGGCTTCAAGTAGATTACACTAAGAGGAAATATTCAAGAAACATCACGCTGAGACATGTACATTGTAAAAACATTCTTGCCAAAAAGAGAATCGTGTTGTTTTCTACATGCACACTTTGCTGCTTGGTTGTCTGTAGTAAGCTGTGTGTATAGAGCAGTCTCTAAAGCCAAAGTCTGCAAAAGACAGGACAGAAATAATTTCCTTGACCCTACTATCCAATTCAAAAAGAAGTGTTTAGAACATTCCAAGATTTGTACTAGTTGCATGTTTGTGTGTGGAAAGCAAATGAGGGGACTTAAACAGCATTAATACAGGCAAGATGGTGTTACAAAAGCATCTCAGCAAGTTGTGCAGTCATTTGAGAACCAAAAAGCTACTTCCACTTCCAACACCTTTCTTAACAGAAATCATGTTGAAAGCTTAGATGTAGTAATGACCACTTTGTGCAAGTGAAACATATTGCAAGAGCAATTAAAAAGACATAGGAAGTCAGCGATAAGTAATAAGTTGCAGCTAATCACCTGTCCGCTTGGAATGAGGCTTCTCTATGTCGCTTCAAGCACTTACTGTGTGATTTCCTTGTAAGTTTAAGATGCCTTGACTGAATCGCCCTTTTTCTAGGCAAGAGCTCTGCATTTCATCAGGAGTTTGCCTCTGAAGCTATGCTGTTGCACTACCAGTGAGGTTGTTAATCCTGATGTTTACACATTCTTAAACACACTTCATTAGTAGAAAATAGGAAGTTTAGCTACTACCTATAAAAGACATTATGGCTGCACTGAATCTGCTAAAGGCTTACAGCGGTGTGTTTACCTGTTTGATATGTTCTGGAAAGATGGAGAACACCCTGACTGCTCCAGGATTGAGTTTTGTCAAGCTATGGAGGATTCCCTGGGTTTTTTTCCTGCTTTTGCTTGTTTAATATGTTAACTTGACATAGAATACAGATCTTACCTTCTGGTTTTTTCCTTTATCATTTCTTTTGCTGGGAATTGCCTCTTCTGGTGACGTTTTGGCTATACTCTGCAAGAACATTTTTCCTAGGTCTTGGGCCAGAGTCACAATGTCATCATGGGGCTGCAAAATAAAGTCAGTAATGTTCAGAGTAAAGGAACAGTTGCAGTTAACAAAGGGCTACCTTGTAAAATAAAGTCTACAGAATCCTGCTCCAACAGATTGAAACAAGCCAGCAGTACCAGAGAGGTCCGTAAGTCCTTGCTATCCCTGCTGCTGTAAGTCACTTTAATACAAGTTATTTCATTATTTGAATACTTTCTTCCACTGCCCCATTGCACATTCATTCCTGCTTATATATCCATGTACTTCCCACAGCAAAGGTGTAAGGGGGCAGATCTGAAACTCGCTTATTCATGCCTATGTTCTAAAGCTGTTGAAGCTTAAAGATACTAAGACTCAGCCAACAGACATCCAAGTGCAGGGAGATGCTTACACTTTGAGTTAGGTTAAACTTGTTGGGGGGAGCAGAGCATGGCTCAGGGTTGCCAGCCTTAAACTTGTATAGCAGTTATGGGGTGCTTGCTGCTTGTGAGCTTTGCAGCTAGACCCCAGACATTTTGCAGGTGGAATCCTTGCAGAAAAGTCTATGTATTAACATATCCATTAAAGTCATGCTGTTGTCTAGGATAGTGCTCTGCATCTATGATTCGATGTAGAAAGTACAGGACGATGGAGAAGGGAAAACAAAAAGGGCTCAGGAACTTCACTGATAAATGATCTTGCCTCACTTTTCCCCATTTCTCCACAAGTTCTTATTTGCAGAACACAGGCTGTACAATCTAGCCAGCAACATGAATAGATTGACAGCGTGGGGAGCATCCAAAGCTTTCCACACACATCAAAGTGGCACTCAGGTGCTCTGGAATCAGTCCTATGGTGGCAGCACTGCCCACCAGAGCTGCACTTGGAATTCATTGCCACACATTCTGGCCAAACTACTCTTTATGATATGATTTAACATCTTATGCATAACAGAAATTAGATCCCTAATTTGTGACTAAGTTTCATAAGGCATTGAAGTTGATTGCTAGTTTTTCGTATGTAAAAGAGGTTAAATCATGTAATTTAGTCATAAATTTGGGATCTAATTTCTAACATGTAGAACAGAATGGACAGAATCTGTGGCAGCAATTTCCCAGTTGTCTGGAAGTTCTCATCTGAGACCCTGTGGCAGAGCCCCATGACAGTTGTACAGGCAGGTGTGGCCCATAAGACCAGAAAACTACAGTCAAACCTTGCATCCATTGCAGAGATGTGCTTTGTTCCTGTTTTGTGGTTCTCAGAACCAACAGGTCCTCTAAGGTATGCCTAAAGGAAGAGTACATGGTAAAATCCATGTATTTAGTCATAAATTGGGGGTCTGTCTTCTGATATGTAAAAGACATTAAATCATTTAATTTAGACATCATTTGGGGATCTAGTTTCTGTTATGTAAAAAACATGGAATTTACTCTTGAATTTCGAATCTGATTTCTGTTACGTAAAGGATGTTAAATCATGTAATTTAGTCATGCACTAGGGATCTAATTTCTGTTACCTAAAAGACATTAAATCATGTAATTTAGAGCAGTTTGAACGAAATTTGTGGCAGTAATTTTCCAGTTGTGTGTAACTCTGTAGCTCTGCTCAGCTGAGACCTTGTAGCAGAGCCCCATGGCAGGTACACCTATACGGGCAGTTGTCACCTGTAGCAACTGGAAACAACGGTCAAACCCTGCATCCATGGCAGGGAGGTGCCATGTTCCTGCTTCCTGCTGCCTTTCTTACCTACCAGAGTGGTGCCATGTGTGGAGCAATGTCACCCTTCGCTAGCTCAGCATTCAGCTGGTGCACAATTGAGGGACTGTAGCAGAATGAGCTGTGGTGGTCCCTGGTTGTCATTGGATGTGGCTGCAAGGCAACACAGAACCATTGAATGTGGGGGTTGGAGGGACCCTTAAAGGGGAAGTACTTGCAACAGCCCTGCATGGGCAGGGGCACCTTCCACTGTCCCAGGTTGCTGTGAGCAGCCCTGGGGTGTGAAACCAGCAGAACCAAACCCCCAGCATGAGGAAATTACTCCAGAGCACTTGAGTCCAGTTTCATGTGTGTTGAAATCTTTGGAAGCTCCCCACACTCTTCATGATGCTGTGTGGGAAACTGAGGGTGTGAAAGATGCATCTGCAGTCTTACCTGCATAGTGAATTGATTTTGTTAATGCAGTGGTTTTTTACTAGTTCAAGTCCATGAGAAAACAATCTTTTTCTGATTTACTAATGGTTTATTTCAGAATACTTTGGATTTTATACCCTCTTTAAGTGTGGCTTTGTGCAAGCTGCATTGACTCTTGCAGCTCTCCAGGAGGGTGTGCATGTTACTAATTACTGTGCCTCAGTTGAGACCTAAGAAGTTTGTGAACTGCTGGAACACATTTGCAAGCTATTATGTGTTCATACCCTCCATGATCTAAGCTAACCCAAAGCAGATCTGACTAAAATGAATTTCAGCATAATTATTTACATTAATAAAACCTCTTGACATGCAGAACTTGAGGTGATGATTGAGGAGTTACATCCCCCATTTATGTTCCTGATCTCTCTGTGAGAGACTACCACCCTTGCAGAGGAATTGCATAGGATTTAGACTTCTATGAGCTCTCATCCTGTCCAGTCCCAGATCATTCACAGGAATGAGCTGGAGATCCTTGGCAAAGCATCTCTGTTTCCTGATTGTGTCCTACACTGTTGCAGTCTCCTGCCAGTAGATGTCAGCTCAGAGCTGTTGAAAGTTTATTCTCTTTGTTTCAAGGTAATTAAAGTTTGTGTGGTTCTGTGGCTTTGGCCTTGACTTTTAATATCAGATTGCTTGTTCAGAACAGGAGAAAGACATCCTATCACTAGTCAGACATTCAATGTGTCTCACGCTCAATGTGTGAGCAGTGTAACATTTGCATACTCTTGTGACATTTGTAAAGAAAGAGAGAATTCACACTGAATAAATGTGTGACTGAAAAAAGAAATGGCAGTTACAGAATAAAAGTTATTCTGTTAGCTATTAAGCTTTAAGGAAAGATTTTGCAGGATCAGACTCTAGTTCCAAGTCAGCGTAGTTCTAGATTAATAAGCCAGGGCAAAGGAACCACAGTGGTACAGAGGGTGGTAGTAATTTTTGGCATCCTCTGCGCTGCCAGAACAGAATTACTGGAGCATTTGAAGGGAGCATTTGCCCCAGTGCACTGTGAGACAATGTGAGGAGGGGGTGTGCTTGGTCTGTACTGCTCTGTTGTGATTTTTGTTTCTTTCTGCTTGTCTTAGAATTATCAGGCTATTTGTAGCTTGTCTGTGTTGCTAGAACATCATCTGAGAGGCATGTGTGGCACTGTACATCCTATGGTTCCGTGATTTTCAGAGGTTAGGTGTCTTTTGAACTGGCATCTTGTGGGTGGCAAACCTGCTCTCACTTGGTCGTGTAAATAAAGAAAACAGATACATCAGTTCCAAGGGAACGTTATTCCTTATTTTTGCGGACTGTGGCCTAGTTCCATGTGCAGTTGTGAATGCGAATAGATTAAATTCAGAAAAGTTAAGTTGCAGGGTTCCAGTGTCTTTAGGAGATCAGCTGCCTGTATTCTTTAAAACAAGGGTCTGTTCACATTGCTGTTTCCCAAGTGTCATTACTGGGTTTTTGGGGAGGGAGAGGGGCTTCCCCACTGCTGTCGTTGCTCAACAAATGGTACTTCTTTAATGTCAGGGGGCTAGGCACAGTAGAACTGGCTGTAAATGTCTGCCAGTGTAAGAGGGTAATTTTGTTGAACTGAGTGAAGATTGATGGGGGTGTCAAAAATCCATTTGGATACCAGTGTGGTCAGGGCCATCAGTTAGACTGAGCTGAGAACCCTGCACTTGCAGACCCAGAGGTATTTTTATATGAGGTGTTTCCAGGAGTCTACTTGTTTAGGGAGTTGATACAGGCAATCAGAGAGAGTCCCTTCATTCCTGGGTCTGGATCAAGGCAGGTGGGGAATTAAGAGGCAACCTGCATACCTAAATTCAAGTGACATAGGATGTGCATTTCTGAGGGGGGCTACAATGGTTTGAACAATTTTAATCAATTTGCGCTTAGATTTTACTATACAACCATCTGCTAATTTGTCACAGGCTTTATGGGATTATAGGTTTAGTGAGATTTCCTAAGTGGTAACTGACCGTATGTTTTACAGTCTTAATATGGCTTTAGTTTTTAGGCAATTATGACATTTTGCGACTTTTTTAAAGCTTAGTAATCTGTTCCTTGGCTCTTCTGCATATGCAGAACCCATGTAGCAGTGTATTGTAAAAGCAAACCAAATCATTAACTAGTGAATTAAAGCCAAACCATTTTAAACCTACTAGCTGCTTGTTCATATGCAGAGAAAATAACCCATGTGCAGTGTGAAGTGATCTGTATGTTTCTGTGCTCAAACCATCTCAAATAGTTATAGTGAAATTGTGTGAGTCACAAGGAAGATTACTGAAGCTCAGACTCATTGGTAATGGTGATCTGAAGAACTCCAATTCTTAGGCATTCCCAGACTTAGCAGCTCCTGTAGCTGCTTGAATGAAGTGGCTTGAAGCTGAGCATATGGATGCTGATGCTTCAGAGCAGTGGTTCTATGAAGAGAAGCTGCTATGCAGCTGCAGTATGCAAGTTCTTGGCTCCAAACTGGTGAGTGATTTCATGAGCACAAGGTCCTGCTCCTAAGCCTCTGTACTTCTGTGGAGAACCTGCTCTGCTGTTTCCGCCTGTGCATTCATGCATCCACTTCTGTGGAAAACTCGTCCAAGGCCTGCTTGACTTTCTTCCATTGCTAACCCCTCCTCCTTCCATGCATGTCAGCAGCAGCTCTTGCTATTAGTGTCTACAGGCATGTTAAGAGCAGTTCGATCATGTTAGAAATTGGCCTGGGAGAGCCTCTATTGCCAGTGCTGGTTCTAACTTTGTTTTAGGCCAGAGAAGTCCACAGAGGAGTCCAGTTGCTAAAATACCATAATGGAAAAAAAAGAAAATATTTGAGGCCAGTGGGAATATTCCACCTCTCTGTGCCAAGGAGCCTGTGAAGGGAGCGCTGTATCAGCAAGTGGAGAGGCTTAGTAAGTGGCCAGTGCAGTCCTCAGGCATGTGCCCTATCCAGGAATCTGATGGACTGTTACTGCTCTTGCTCTAATGTATAATGCTGGCCAGAACTATTTACTAGGGAGGACAAATGATAATGCAGTGCTGCACTGGGATGCAGGTGCTTGCTATTGGAAGAATGTTTTTTTCCCCCTTCATCCTCTACTTCAGCCGTGTTGTGCAAACAAATGAGGGAGGATAAGGAGTGTGGACCTACAGCTTTATAGAGCTCTGCTCCTGCAACCGTGACAGTCCTTCACTAGTCACGAATGTTTATCACCATATCAGGATGGCCATATATGACTTCTCTGTGGGGTGAGGTATTGTGTTAGCTACAGTCCACAGCAAGGGAATGAGGAACCTCACACAAGAGGCAATGAGAGGTCCTTGCTGAGTCCCACTCTTGCAGCTTGGACTGTCCTTGGCCACCACCTGAAGCTGAGCAATCGATAGAGAGGCAGCTCTGAAGGTGGCAAAGGAGAACAGACTACTCGGGCTGAGATCACGGCCTGTGTGCTGGTAACTCTGACCCAGCTCTGGGACACACAGGGGTGCTGCTGGTGGTGAGAGACATGGGGGTAAATTATGGACTCTGGTACGCATGGATGGTGAATACTGAGCAGAGAGAAGGGAAGAGGGGTTTGGTACAGTCTTTTTTTTAGGTGATGGAAAAGAAGCTGCAGGCAAGTTGTAGCTGGGGAAACTGTCTTTTTCTTTGAGATAGGTGGCTGGCTGGAGTTCCTGTTTTAGCTTAAACAAGGGTCATACAGTTTGTGCAAGGCTGCAACAGCAAAGCATATTTATTTTGGTTTATTATCATCTAGTTTTCTGAATTTCTAAACCCCTGTTTCAACCTGTGTAGAATTCCTATTTCCTTTTTACAAGACACTGCATTTTGTGTTACGCTTTTGGATGTATTGCGTGTGCAAGGGTTACAAAAATGTCACTGTATGTGCATTACTGCTGTACCTTCGTATTTATCTACATGCCAAGATTAATCCAAGATGCAGTAATGTTTTGCCTTAGAGCAATTGTACCAATGAACCTTAACCCTGATCTTAAGAGACTTCCTCTCTGTTCCTGTGACAGTTTGTTTATTCTTCACTTCAGGGCCTCTTTTGAGCTAAAAGAGCCATTAAAGGCAAATTGTTCTGGACAGCTTTTCTGCCTCTGAGTAACAAAAACTGCAACTTACTTTCATGTTTCTTATACCTTTTCCAGGTGATTCCTGCAAACATAAATCCACTGTTGTATCCATCCAACGCTGGAATATTCTAAATGCAGGAAATGATGCGACTCATTAACAGTGTGACCTTTCAGCACTCTCTCAGTAGAACTTGCTGCCTGCAGGAGACAAATCCCACTGTACCTTGTGTACTTTTCACTGTGAATACAAGGTGTACAACGTACATGCTGGAGGAAGATATTTCATCCAGGTACTTTGTATATTTTCAGTTATTTGTGCAGGTTCTTGTGGTATGTGAGTGGCAGATAAAATTACAGCCATATTAGAATCACAGAACCACCTAGGTTGGAAAAGACTGTTAAGAGCATTGAGCCCAACCGTTACCTCAGGACTGTCAAGCCCACCACTAAACCATGTCACTAACGACAAACTGATCTCCCGTCATGGCTGCCTCTCGTGGTCTCCAGTCACAGCCATCCCTCATCTGCCCCTTCATAGTGGCCCACAGTATATGGCTGCTGGCCCTGCCCCTCATGGCCACCCCTCACAGCCCATAGCTGCCTGTGATCTCACCTCACGATCTCCCCTCACAACCACCCCAGCACTCCCCTCATGATCTTCCTCACCTCTCATGGCTGCCCCTCCTGTACCTTCACAACTTCCCCTCATGGCTGCTGCTCCTGTCCCCTCATGATCTCCCCTCACCACTCATGGCTGCCCCTGCTCTCTTCTCGTGGTCTCCCCTCACCAGTCATGGCTGCCCCTGCTCTCCCCTCACGATCTCCCCTCACCTCTCATGGCTGCCCCTCCTGTCCCTTCACAACTTCCCCTCATGGCCTCCCCTGCTCTCCTCTCATGATCTCCCTTCACAACCGCTCCACCCACTGCCCAGGGCTGCCCTGCTTTCCCCTCATGACAAGCATGAATTCCTGTGTCTTGTATGGAATAACCCTATGGAAATATACTCTAGAAGAATGTTCTGTCTTGAGGGTTTAGTCCTAAAGTAGATTTAAACTGCTGTGATTCAGTGGAAGGTGTAAGTGCTCTGTATTTATTCAGGTATTTGATTAATCCAGTTAATCAACTTAAAAATTATTAAAACATATACAAAAGAATAAGCAATATCAAAAAGTGACTGAGAAAAATCCCTATATTGGGCAGGAAATATTCTTTATTTTACTTCATTCTAAACAAACACATTATGTGTGAAAGGGTAAAAGAACAGAAATGAAAAAGGACTCTTCGCTTGCAGTACAGTGGAGATATCAAGGGAAAAAAAGGAACCCACTTCAGCTGCTGTTAAAGGTAGTAAGAGCTGGATCAAACCTAGGATTTGTTACAGCTCTCATGAAGCACCATAGCTGTTGACTTCACTCATCAAGAATTAAAACTGAGTAATTATGAACTGTATCTTTCTATTCACTAAAGAAGAAACAACTCCTGGGTAGATTTAACATGGTAAAACTTGCTTTATTAAACCAAATATTTTACATTAGTTTAGGTCCTGCTATACTTATAGGAGTATATAATATATTAGAATATATATATAGTATTCTCTTATAGGAGAACTACTGAAACAGAGACAAAGGTCAATTTAGGAATATACAACTCTATATTTTAGACTTATATCTTAAATAAAAAGTTAATCAGAGATAAAAATATCAATCAAGCTAAAATCCCAGGCTGACAGTGCAGGTAGGTTTATAGTAGAATAATAAATCATTTACTGCTCTTTTTAAAAACACATTTTGTTGAATTACATTTGCAGCAGAATTTGCAAATTGCTGGAGACAGAATCTTTTTTTAATGTTTGCATTTTTCTTTGTTGCTGCCACAGAACAGAGGCAGCAGTTACAGCTGTAGCATGGCAAGTACTCTTCCTTTCTGTAACCCTAACATAACTGAGACATTGCACTGCTTAGAATGAAGAACAAATGCTATACATGTGTAGATCCATATGTATAATATTTATGCAATTACTGATTTTTAATAGAAGTATTTTATTGCTAACAGTAACTGAGAGTTCTGTTTTGCCCCCTCTATTTCCATTTATTAGAAATGGTGATCTAGGAAAACATGAACAAGTAAAAATCTGATCTAGCATTTCGTATTGCATCTCAGTAATTTTTAAGTGTCATTGTAAACTCTACAGTAATAATTGTGAACAAATTTATAGGCAGTTGAGTAGATAGAGGAGCTGAAGTGGAATCTTACAGGATACTTGAGCTATTCTGTGAACACACTGTACTGCATGCATTAATGATAGATTTTGAGAAGTGCTACACGTTGATGGATGCGATGAACAGAGCTGGCAATAAGCTTCATTACAGCTGCAGCAGTTTGTAAATATGAGGTTCATGCCAGCTTAGAGAAGCTGGAACTGAGGAGTTCTTGCAGAGTAAGTGCCTGCTCATGGGCTGTGCTACCATGAAAAATGAAACATTGAGACAAATCTCAGCCTGGTGTTTCTGTGCAAAATCTGCTTCGTTCTGGCATTATTGCCCTCTACTGGGGGTCTGAGCACCTCAGCAGGTTTTATCACATGAAGAAATCTTGTCTTGTCTGTATGATTTTACACAGAATATGGAAGTTTTTCAGATGGTGCTCAGTCAGCTACAGTTTTCAGCAGAATTATGTAGGAACATAAATAATTCTAATAGTTCATGAAATATGAATAAAGGCCTATTCAATGCTTTCTCTTTTTTTGTGGCTCATGGGAAACCTAAATTGAATGATGTTGCTGAAGCTCTTTTGAAGAGATATTCTGTAAAATCTTGAACATGCAAACATACTTTTCCATTACTTTGAAATAGTTTTCAATTCTTTCATTGTTCCCTTTGAATTAAAAGTGTTGTCAGCTGCCAGTCCTCAAGTTGGGCAAAGTTTCCAACAAGAGCTGTTGAACTTGTCCTAAAATGCTTAACCTTGGTGCTAAAAACATTTCACTTTCTGCATTGCTGCTTCTTGTTATTACAGAGTAAATGTAATAACTGTTGGGCAAAATGCTTTGCCCCTAAGTAAAATTATATTGTTACTTGTCTGACATCTCTGAACACAGAAAAGGCAGTGCTGGTGATTCCAAGCCATCTTCAGTTCCCATTGTATCCATTCATGCAAGGGGCTTTCGCTGCGTAACATCCTTGTGTACTGTGAATTAACAGGAGCAGAAAGGACAGAGTTGATATGTGTTGATAAGACTCCTGCTGCCACAACATCTTTCTTGCCCCAAATTACAGCAGGCTGCAACAAGATTAGTTTGGTCAAAAAAAGTGCTAAAAACCAGAAAAGCTTTCAAACTGAGAGGTAAAAAACTACAATTAAGGTAAAGGAAATACGTCCCCTTCTATGTGCCCCTGCTTTACACTGTTAAGAATTTCATCTGATAGTTAAGAACCAGCATGAAGATGAAAATAGAAACCTTGAAAGTGCTTTAGAGTAAATGAGGTGTTCAGCATCTTATTATTTACTGCTGAAATATGATTAGTGATATATAATGTTATTTACTGTGAAAGCTGGATGCATTTAAATATAATATCTCCTCAATATATATGAGTTGCCCAACGTGGATGCTTCTTATGCATTCTTGTTTTTGGCAGCCGATTTCATACATTCTAAACATAAACTCCCATATTTTCTCATTACTGCTGCATGTCTGAATTCAAATCTCTCTCTTATAATTCTGGGTGTGGTTTTACTTGCCTTATCATTGCCATTTCCAATAGTTCTCTGGTGGTGATTTGGAACCTGAATAATAGAGACATCCCAGCTCTAAAGTAACAGTAAAATCATAAGAAAACTAGAGTGTAATACTGCAAAATTAAACACCTTTTACCCCCTTTGTCCCTCCCTGCCCCCAGGGCTGAAGCTGGCTGAGCCACAGCTAATTCTAGTTGAGAAGTTTGTTTACAGTCTTGTGCAAGGGGCTTTTATTCTGCATATGTTACAAATAATAGCTTTGGACTAATAGGAAGATCCTAGAACATTACTCTGACATCTGTAAGTCATTCTTGGAAGCTACATTCTTGGTTGAAGGATCTCTCCAACTCTCCCCTCCTCCCCTTCTCCAAGATCTCTGCTGGAAAAAAAGCCAGCCCCTGTATGTTTGCAGAAACTGGTTCTGGTATCTCTTGTACTAGCTATGTGGATAATCCTTATGGTAGAAGTCTGATCTCTCTCCTGTGTGTCAACAATGGCTTAACTACATGACAATTAGTGTGATAAAATTAAAAACCCCTAACTTCTTGGAGAGCAGATTGTCTGGTGAACATATGTTTAAATGCTAAAGTTCATAGGCTCTTTAATCTGAAGTGGCCTGATTCAGCCCTTCTTCCTTGTGTCAAGTAATGTGTGAATTTTCCCAGTAAGCAGAGCTACCAGAACTGGGACCTCAGCTGAGTAATACAGGATTCTGCAAGGAACAAAATGCAGCATCCTACGAAATAGTATGTACTTTTTTCTCTGCTTATTTTGGCCTGAGTCTCATTTTTGTTTGAGTCTTGGTCTTTGGCTAATATTTGTTTGTTAGTACCACTAGGAGATCTGAACTCATGTAAACTGAAATAGTGAGGGGTTCCAATTTGCATCTCTTCAGGCACATGACCTCATTACAGCTTTAGTCAACACAGACACTCAAGCAGTTTAATTAACTCTGAGGGGAGCAACTTATAAACTTACTGGTGAACAGATCAGTAACTGGTTAAACTGGACCTTAACAAGATGTGTATTATGGGTCAAGTTCCCTAAAAACTTCACTGGCAGACATGAGTGAGATGATGCCCTAAATCAGAATACCAGAATAATCCATGCCTTGTTCCGGAATGCAGAACAAACATAAGTTAATACTAAAAGTAGTGAAGTAAAATCACTTTGTGAAAGTTGGCTTCTTTTGGGAGTTTTTTGACATGTAGTGTACAGAAAATGGAGAGAGCAATGTAATTAGATACTATAATGAAAATGTTTTATGAATGTCCTCGAATTAGCTGACAGTTTTTCTAAGCTCTTTCATCAGATCCATAAATCAGATTAAATTGATTTTTGCTCTTTTATTATTGAAAGAAAAATACTTAATTTGTCCAGTTTTAGTGTATGCAGAAAACACATATGATGTTTAAGCAGGAAAGACTTGCAGGCTATTTGTATGTGCAATTGATGGCTTTTTATTTTCATACATGCTAAGTTTAAACTAAGTTTAAAGTGATGGCACATTTTCACAGCACGCAATTGGTAAAAATACATTAAAAAATGTATTAAATACATTAAAAAATTACAATTCTGAAAGTTTTCAAAATAATGCTTATTCTTTGGAACATGTTACAAGGACTGTAAGAAAACAGGAAAAGAGGTGACCTAAGAAAAGATTGCTCACATTTACATAGCTAAATGAACAGTGGGCTTGTATAAGGCTTTCCTTTCTAGTGTGTGATATGCCCCATGTGCAGTATCTGTATCTGTTGGCAGATGGAAGATAGGAGCAGAGGGAGGTGTTTGTCATTTAAATGGATCTGCTTTCCTGTTTTTTAATAATAACCAAGAAATAAAGTATACTTTTAGTGTGCTTGGCTAGATGTTCTTTGTTGCTTAAAATTGCCCTGAGCATATTAATAGTGTAGCATAGCATTCAAGTAATCACTTGTGGTGGGTGTGGGAGTGAAGACCTTGTAGCTGGGTTTGGGAATATATATATACCATGGGAAATCTCTTATGAAATAACTGTTACTTCATTCAGTGTGGTCCATTCCAAATGCTAACCATTTACTCTTCAGATATTTTTCATGAGCCTTGCAGATAAGATATCTCTGTGGAGACTGATTTAACTGCCTTCAGAACAAGCTCTCAGCAGAAATGGGGCAATCACCCCACCTTTCCTTCAATTTGGTGAATAGAATATTAACAAGGGGAGTGTTGGTCTCTGGAGCTTCCCCCCCACCCTTTAACACATCAGATTCATATTAGCAGTATTTATTATCTAAAAAGGGTGACTCAGTGTCAGCTGTTTTCAGTTTTGGCTTACAGCACCCTGGAGGAAAATGTATACCTAAGTAACAATTTACATTCTCATTTCTGTGTTTCATTGTGGTGGAGCTGGTCACACTGCCATAGTAAGGGTTGCTTTGCAGATTCACTTTTTGACAGTGTTTGATTCTTTGCCATGGTGGAGGTGGTTAAAAGACTTGCTCATGGTAAGAACTGGCAAACCTGCAATTCGGAATAATTTAGTTCTATTATTTCATCGAAGGAATTTAAGCAAGCAGGGTCTGTCTTTATTTAAAGGAAGCCAAATATTTACAAAAATAAGTAAAAAAGATCTATCCAGTGCATTATTTTGCTTCAGGATTTGCTTCATACATAATGTGTGTGCATATTATGTTCAACAGCATGTGCACTGTGTAAAGACAATTTTACAACTTCCACAGCTGCTCACCACATGTGTGGCTGCATGGGGAAAACAAGCATGAGCTAAGAATGGTCCCCAACTTATGCCCCTATGAGAGATGTATATGGTTACACTAAAAAATGTATGTATAGGCGTTGTTAATAAAATGCTAATAGTTACCAAGGACTAAGTTTTGAGTAGCACAACAAACCTGTATATCAAACACTACATGTAGAACACGAAGATTCAACTAAACTGCTGAATATGTTGGTTGGGAATTTTTTTACCCACAGAAATTCAACAAATACACAAAACTCAACCTGGGCTTTAGTTTTACAACTTAGGATAGAAATTGCTTTCAAACATTAACTGCATTTCTTGTAATTAGAAAACAAAGCAAACAGCTCAGTCATGTTTTTTCTGTCTTTTGCATCCTTGACCTAACATTTGCTAACTTAGCCTTTCTGCTGGATGGATGGCTTCGTTTGTTGCCATCACACTTTTTTACATATAAGGTGACAGAAAATACGTTGCATCAGAGAAACCACTCTTGGTTTTGGTTTTAAAAGAAGTGTTCTCATACCTATGCTAAGTAAGTCTGTTTTATCATGAATGTACGTGGGATTTACTGTGCAGCTTTTAAGAAACTACCTTTGTAATCTCTTCTGGATTCTTTAATCCAGGCTTTGCTACATTTTACATTCCGAACATTGAAAATTGGACCCAAAGAATCCAGCTGCTTTTTCGTACGAGATCTGAATTCCATCGCCTGCCATGAAATAGGACTGTGGTTAAATGCTTTTACTTTTTCATTGTAAAAATATTCTAGAAATAAAGGTAAGCGCAAGGCAGTGTCTCCTGTGGTATATCTGCCTTATACATACAGGTATGGATATGTAAGGTTCCCAGTGTAATGGAAAAGTCATTTGTGTTTTGTTTTAGAGGAGAAAGAGGATTGGAAAGAAGGATTCTACAATTTCTTCACAGACGGTCAGTGAAGATCTCCCCCACAGAGAGCCAGTACAAAGCCTGGACACTGCGCTGAGTCACAGTAAGAATAAAGAAGGACAGAGCAGTACATAAAAGCTGTTTCTCTGCATCGGCACAGATTTCAATGCTTACAAGCAGAGGTTTTAAATGTTTCATGAATTTGAATTCACTTTGAGTGAGAATATCTTAGAATGGTATTAGATGCATCAATTTGGCAAGCAGCAAGTGTTAATGCTGTCATTGCCCTGCAGTGTTCTTGTCTGTTAGTTTCTCTGGCCCATGTGGGTCCCTGTACAGCAATTAGACTAAGATTGTGTTCTGTGAGGTATTTGGGATATGCCTACTTCAGCATTTTAGGTTGGATCAGGAGCAGGGTTTGGAAATTAACCTCCTGGTCATTCCCATATTTGGGGCTTTGGTTCACAAGATGGTTTAGTCTTAGAGTACACAAACAGGATTCCTCCTGGGTGAAATTAAACTGTGACCTGGGACCTAACATGCTTCAGCAACTAATGGACATGTAGTCCACTCTGAAATTGGTTGGAAGTAACTCCCCAGAAACTGCATCTAATGTAGACATCAGAGCCTCAACATACACGATTTTGTTCTGTAAACCCCTTCCCACTGTACGGTGCTAGTTGTTAGTAGAGAGATACTTGCAGTCTGATCATGTCTTGCTCCTTTTAAAAATGGTTATGGGAATCTGTTCTTGTACCTCCTGTCCCTTCTGGAATTAATTACTGTTCATTAACAAAGTGGTTGGTCTATTTCATGGGAGAGACGGGATGAGACAAATGGAGGCCAGCCAATGTTATTTAGCATGAGGCCTTTCTCACCCTCATAGTGATAGTTTTGTGGCTCACACATTAGGACAGTTTTCAATGTAGTTAACTATTCTGCTTCTGTTGCCTTTTGATATCCAAATATCTTGATGTCTTAAGTATATAGCTGTCTAATTAACATGAAAAAACGGGTTCTCTTTATCCGTGAGATAACAAAGAACTCTCTGGTTTATAGATTCTCCTGTCTGTTGGTGTGTACTTGGATGTATCAATGTATTTTGTAGAGTGGGTAAATGCTATCCTTCCATGTTTTAAAAAAGAGTATGTTGTGTAGAAATTATTTGGGGAGTTTCCCCTTCTCTCTCCCCAAAAAAGTAACTGAATGAAATTAAGTATCAAAATGAAAATGCAAGTTCATAACGTTTCTCTCGTAGTAATTTTGGTCACACCTTATATAAGTTGAACTTTTTAGGTACATTTTGGCTAGTTCAGAAAAGCATGAATTTTTCAGTATGAGCTTTGAAACCTCCTGCAGCTCTATATTGCTGTGGTGGACACCTACCATGCCAGCCTGTAAATACCTCAGAAAAAAGAGTTTGGTGCAGGTGGAACTCCCAGTCCTCAAGATAAAACTAATCCTTAAGGCAGTGGCAAAATTGAAGGACCTAAATAACAAATTTACTAGATACATAAATTTATGATCTGTGCTAAATGTATAACTTGCCTTTGATGGTTTCTGTCCATGATTTTCAACAGCACTGAGCGTGGAATTTTTTTGTCTGTCTGACAAACTTCAGATGGTTCAGCAGATGCACAGCTCACATGTGGTGAGTGTAAGCAATCTGTTTTGTACATAAGGTTCTCGGTCCAGTGATATAGCAAGGTCTGGATTGTCCTTGCTTTTAAGTGATTTCCACGTGGTAACACTGGGGGCACTGGCTGTGACGTGCTTAGTTTGCTGGTGTCCTTCAGCTCATTATTGCCTTTGTGTTTGACATTGCCGGTTCTCGGGAACAGATAACTCAGAAACACAGACAATGCTTTGTAAATTGTGCAATCTTGGGGAATCTTGGCGGGTTACAAGAAGCAGCTGTCAGAATTACCAAGGCTTGTTTGGGCCCTTAGCGAGGAATATTAATGAAAATACAGCTAGTTGAATGTACTCTGAGCTGCTTGCGGACTGACAGTTCACATTTTTTGTCTTTGGAGCTGTGCTATGATTGGTGGTGTTGGTCAGTTTATTTCAAGGTTCTTTCAGCTGCATGTTGAATGATTGTGTTTCTCCACAAGCCCCATTCTCACTAGTGCAGTCAAGAGACCCAAGAATTGGAAAGACTAATCTTTCTCTTGAAGTTTGGTAAAGGAGCAGGTAGGAGGCTGGGTGACTTTTCCTCCTTTCTCTCTTTTGTCAAGACCTCTCGTGATCATCTATGTATATGCAAAAGAAAGAGAGACATCTGGCTTTTTTAATGTATGAATGGCAAGCAAGAATGGATTTTGATCGCAATTCACACACATCTACACTAAATAATTAATACTTTGTGAATCAATGTATGACATGTAAGTCTTTCAGCAGCAAATCATATGTCAAATTTAAGTGTAAACCCTTCAAATATTAAATGTATGCACTTGTCTTACATCTCCACTCACACTCGGTGAAGGACAGTGAAGATTGAGAGGTCGCGTTCCCTGGCACGTGTTATTGTAATTCCAAGGATGATGAACTAACATGTGGGAAAAACAAACAAATATCCAACATAAGGCATTAACCAGTAGCAGTCTAAAGCAAAATAAGGAATGTAACATACTACAGATCACTTGGAGGGATGAAATTGAGATCTTAACACTTGCAAAAAAGACTAATTCTTATACATATACACAAAGACAAAAGAATATACCCTCTGAAATAGCTAACACTGTACAGTATATATGAAGAAAAAACTTATATTAATTCATAATTACAGCTAGATCTAAACTGTAAATCACATAGGAAAATACAAAATTAAACACTTCCACGCATTTCTTTTGCAGTAGTATTGGTAATTTCCATTGCAAAAGGAGAACAGAGGTGTTTTCTCCAGGAGGAGTTCTAAATGTGAGCACAGAGCAAATTCCTTCCTTGAACTTCTGCAGTCCAAACAAGAAATAAATTGGAGCCTGGCAATACGTTACTCAGTGATCCCCATATCCAGAAATGTTGCCACAGGTTGGTATTTAAGATCATATAACTAGTAGGTTTAAATGGGTGACTTTTGCCTGTGGGGGGGCAATTTTGGAAACAAACTGTGTACTAAAAAGAGGCTTATTTTATGGTTCCACTTTAAAATGTGATTACCTAAACTGGGCTCCAGAAATATCCTGCTATATCACTTTATAAACATCTCATGACCTCCTCGTTCTCAAGCCCCTTTGCAAACAGACTGATAACAAAGCAGTAGCTTTATTTAATAAAATAAGGACTTGCCCTTCTGGGATTTTCTTTGTTATTAGATTTGTTTTGGTTTGGTTTTTTACTTCACATGAAATTTTCTGATTTCACTGGGATTTATAGCTAGATCCTGAACTTTTAGCCAATTCATTTATTCTGGGATAGAAATACAGCTTAGGCAGACTTAATTCAGGCATTTTAGTGTGCTGGATGAAATCTACGTTACGGAAGAGAATAACTATGTATCTACCTGCTTGATTTTTGGCTCTGCTTCATATTGAGGAAGGAATTGTATTTGAATCTCCTTCTATTTCTGTGTTATGACCCAGTGGATTGTGTCCTTGGTATCAAATTGGATTGGAAAGGGAAAAAGAAGAGAAAAACAAGCCAACAAAAGGTAAAAATGCTAAACCAATATCCAAGCCACATAGCTAATACAGAGTTTCAAACTTCAATGCCCATTTACTTTGTCTTGCATTCCTTTCTTTCACTCACCTTTGCTAATTGAAGTTGTTCACTGTCTATACAGCAGCTTTGTCTTGATTTTTTTTCAGTAAAACATTTGGCACCCTGTGGATATTACATAAATAAAAAGATAATAAAGTAATTAGGCCATTATAACCATGAGAAGATTTTAGCCTGTGACATCCTGGCTGCAAAGAATTCCATCACATAACATGATCTTGAAACCACAAGCATGCCATATAAACTTCAAACCAGAATCCAGCAGTTTGGGACCTGATCCTGCAAACCACATGTGCAATTTTAGTCATATGTATAATTCCATATTTTGAGTATTAGCAAGGGTGAATATGAGTTATTTAATGTATAGGCTTGAATCTGAAAGTATGTGTTTAAAGGTTTTTGTGGGTTGGTTTTTTTTTTTTTTTTTTGTTTTGTTTGTTTGTTTGTTTGTTTTTATATGACTACTTTCTAGGTTTGTTTGATCAAACGTAAAGAGAATTACTGTCCAGAACTGAAGAGTTGACTTCTGCCTACTTGATTAGTTTTTGGATTGGGCTATGAACAGACAACATGCAATATGAGGAATGGGATCCAGCCAGAAAAAAGTGATTGAGCACTGAAGGTATGCTAGTTTCACATACTTCTTGTTTGATCTTTTGTTGATTTCCCCTTCTCTTATACAATCTGTCTTTCTTTCCTCCCTCTTCTGGTCTGTTGTGTTTGCACTTGTTAGGTTGAGGGCCTGTAAATATCTTATCAGAAAAATGTTGGAAGGAGGGTAAGAGGCATATCAGAGTCAGTGAAAGAGGAGTGCTGGGTATAGGAGAGCCTCTGCAAGGCATGCAGGTGAGAATGGGAGGCACGAAGGGGATGGCTAGTCATGCTGGGTTTTGGTCTTTTTCTTTAATGGGAAATCTTTAAAAATGTGTTATTCGAATTGGATATGTAACATCAGTTTTGAGGTCAAAACCCATGGTACTTTTAATGGCTTGTCTGTGTTTGGAGTTATTCCAGATTTGCTGCTGCACTTGAAATTCATTCCCTACCTTAATCCAAATTAACTTTCAAGTGTAGGCAAGCTGAGCAGTTCAACATTAACATTTATTTACCTTTGGCAGAAGTTTTAGGTGTTCAAGGAATGCAGAATCATTCAGTGCGGAATGTAGAATTTTACCTCATTAATTTGCATTAATGAGTTATTTCCTAAAAAGCTATTACTGATTTAATTTTATTAACTGAACCTTCATATTAAAGGTTGTATAGGTAGAGTCATATAACTGTAATGATGCAGCATAACAAGCCATACCTCCTCAGCAACTTACAGTTAAGGCTTTTAGACCTTTCCTTTCCCTGCCTCCAGCTGTACAATAAAACACTTCAGCTTAAAGTTAATTTTAAATAATAGCATTTTACCTCAGAGAGGAACAAAATTGGTCACCTGGCGAAAACTGCAGTCATCTGAACACACTGCTTGTGCTTGATCCCAGTTCGAAGCCAGTTTTATGTACGAGATGATACCCTTGCAGGATGCCTATTCATGCATTCCTGTTTTGAAATGTAGTGAATTGGGATATTTACTCTTTTCTGAGCATTGAAAATTACCAATGCTTCCTTAGCATTTCAAGAGCATGGATGCTGGCCTGTTTTCAGGAGCAAGGGTTACAGAACCTGCGTTGACTTAATGTAGAACATGATCTATAAATTTAAAAGCAAACAGTCAGACAGTTCTTAGAACAGTGTGGTCCTTCTCATCTTTGATTCTGGCACAGTATTTTAGCCTTGAAAATATTCTAGACACTGTATGAAGTAAGATGGAGTTTTGTGAGGGTAAGTCTGAGTATAATTTCTGTGATCTTGAAATACTTTATGACAAGAAAGCATAAATGGTCCATTTACGCATGTCCGTGCTTTCAGGATTATATTCTCCAATTCTAACCCAATTGTTATTCTCAATTTGAAACTAAACATTTTGTAGAGCTTTTACCCTCTATTTCTTTTTGGTGGGTGAAGTACTTTTAGTGCTATAGTGCATGAATTATAATTACTATTATGTAATGTATACTATATATATAATATATAATTATAATTACTGTAAGTGCTATACTAATAGTGCTATAAATAGGCAAATGATCATTAGAAGCCAGCATCCTGCAGCAGCTATTTAAAGCCCACTTGTACTTGTGACAGTGGATTCATCATAAGAGTATGTTCATTAGCAGGAAGTATATTCAGTGCTGTACCAGCTACAGCACGTAGTCCCCAACTCCATGTTTAGTCCCAAGTTCGGAGCGCCAATACAGAGAGCAGAGAGGATTTTGTGTTCCTTAAACCTTTGGAAATCACCCAGTCAATAATGGTTTTAGGATGGTAAAGTTTTGATCAGAAGAAATCAGATTTCACAAGAAGTTGTACGCTGTGGCTTTGATTCAATACATGAGCGTTGGTTAACTATAAATAATGCTTTATTATCTTCAGTAGTGTCTGCTTAAAACTTCATGCTTGAAGTTATTTGTTGAATCAGTGGTAAATGTGCTAAGCTGAGCTCCTTGCTGGATATCCCGCATGTTGGGTGCTCAAGAACCTGGCTAATGCCAAGTCTTCAGGCTCCTGTAAACCCAGAGTAATACAGGATGTATGTGTACCTTGAAGAATGTGATGTGAAGGCCTTTGACCTAAGGCTGATGAAGGCTGGTATATGTATGCTGCTTGTTACTGTAAAGGTCTAAAATAATAAGAAAGGCTGAGAGAGCTAGGCTTGTTCAGCCTGGAGAACAGAATGCTCTGGGGAGGCTTTAGAGCAGCTTCCAGTGCCTAAAGGGAGCTTATAAGAAGGATGGGGACAAACTTTTTAACAGGGCCTGAAGCGACAGGACAAGGGGTGATGGTTTTAAAGTGAAAGAGGGTGGATTTACACTAGCTGTAAGGAAGACATTTTTTACAATGAGGGTGTTGAAACACTGGCACAGGTTGCCCAGAGGTGGTAGATTCCCCACCCCTGGAAACATTTAAGGCCAGGTTGGATGGGGCTCTGAGCAACCTGATCTGGTTGAAGATCACCCTGCTCATTGCTAAGAGGCTTGGACTAGATGACTTTTAAAGGTCACTTCCAACTCAAACTATTCTGTGATTCTAGGAATATAGAGTGGTATCCAAATTCCTGTCCCTGGGAAGGAATAGTTAGTGCAGGTTGAGTGCCCTTTTAATGGATTGATGCTGTTTCTGGTTTGGGTCATGTGAACTCAGCTGACTCTTCAGTGCAAGTTAGAGCTTTATGACCATAATGTGCAGTTAGTAATTGAGGCTGGCTCGTAATTTTGTGTGAATAGTGAATTAGAGGTTGTTACCCACAGAAGTATCCCTAAAGAATTTCATGGGCTTGTGCAAATAGAAGCATTGGTGCTAATGACTCAGAGTTGATGCTGTCTAAAAAAAAAAGGAAAGGAGGGACAAGAACTTAATCACTAGATCAGCAAATACATAAAAAGTAAGTAGAAATGTAAATTACATATGTAATTGTGTTCCGCAGCTGCAAAGATTGAACGCTACAGCTAAGACTACAGGAATTTTCCTTGTTTTTAACAAGAAATTGAGTGGGTTTTGTTTATTGTGCCATGAAATGTTTCTGGGTGAGCCAACCCATGCGTATAATTGTACTTTCATGTAGCAATTTTTCACATCTTCAGCCTTTGCACTCCATGTACATCAACTATGTATTAGTGTTGAGCATGTCCTGGAGAGTATTGAACTTCTTCAGATGTCAGAGGAACTGGTGTGAAGTCTGAACTATGGTCAAGGATGCTCAGTACCTAACAGAGCTGGTGCCAAGGACAAGAATCAGTTCTTAACCAACATCAGTGAACATAGTGAAAACAATTTGGCTGGGTTCAGATCTATGTACAAAGAATCTGATTTTGCTAAGACTTGTGCACACATTTGACTTGACACACTTGAACAGCTCTCATGGCTGCTCATTTGAGTGAACCTAATCTATTTAATTTAATCTTTGCAGGACTGGGACCTCACTGAATATTTAAAATAATTGGTTTGCTTAAGTTTCAATCCCATTTTTAATCAGCACTCTGGAATTTCGGCTAGCGGAAATAGAGTAGACACACAATATGCATTGCAATACATATGTTGCACTGAGTGCTGTAGAATATTAATTTTCTTCTTTGCTGAAGGGATTTTCCCCGCCTCCATATCTCTCTTGCAGAGATTTTGCATCCTACGTATAGACATAGAGTGATAAGAGTGTGTCATGCTCCAACATGCACAACTTCTCAAACACTAAAAATAAATCAAAACTTATGTAAGCGGCCCTAGGCTGCCAACAGGCAGTCTGAACTTGCATTTTACTTGTTTCTGCAGGTTTTATAAGCCTGTTCACCGAAATATTTAATGTAGACTAAATGCTTTTTACAGCAGCATTAGATTTACTTGCTAGAGGTCTCATACACAGATCATGTAGATGTTTTGAGGTCTAGTCTTGGGGTGCTGAGCGCTTCGCAGGGCCCATCCAGTTACTGGTGTATGGCATGTGCAGCAGAACTGTGTAAGACTCATCCAAATAGGTAGAGATCAAAATTAGGTGTAAGTGGCAATGTTTTTTTCTAGGTTGCAAGCTGGCATTTCAAGAGTGGCTGGATAGTGTCTGAATGCTCTTAACATACCTCTTGGGTAGGTGTAGGAACTCATCATCAGTGGTTCAGGGACAAATGGCCTGATTGGTAATGAACAAAACCAGCACTATAAAAACTGTTGACACCACCCTAAGTGAGAAACCACATTAAACTAGTAAAGCTTTATTAAAGTATCTTGGAAGTCCTTTGCATTTCTCTGTGTCTCAGCATGGTCTCGATGCCTGTGCAGGAATATTTGCTTTTTTGGATGATAATACAATTAGAGCTCAATGTTGAGATGGGAACTTTGCTGTATTAATGTTTGCAAAGTGCTGGTAGCACTAAGAATTACCATGACTTTTAAAAGATACCTATGTAATGAGAGCAGTAGAGCAGCACAAATGAGTTCTTGTAGTCTTGGGAGACTCTATCAGAAATGAACTCTCAGCTTATCCTTGCTGAAGGAGAAAATTATTGTGTAGCTGGGCTATGTGTAGAAAGGCCTCGTCCATGGTGCGGCTGCCTTAATGATGGATTTTTGCTCCAGAATTCAATGGCTTCGACATTGTTGAAATGACAGAATCAGGGAGTAGCATGGGTTGGAATGGACCTTCAAAGCTCTTCTGTTCCAACCCCCTGCAATGAGCAGGGCCATCTTCAGCCGGATTCTGGGCAGCCCGTGCCACGATTTTACCACCCTCATTGCGCCAGCCTGAATCTCCCCGCATTTAGCTTAAAACCATCACTCCTCGTCCTATCGCAACAGGCCCTGCTAAACAATCTCTCCCCAACTTATAGGGCCCCCTTTAAGTCCCTCACACGGCTTCGAGCTCTTCGAGCCCCTTTGTGGGGCGGGCGGAAGAGCCCGTCACGGCGCCGTCCCCGCCCCGAGCCCAATGGCGGCGCGGCCCCTCCCGCCGCCGGCACCGCCCCGCCCCGATCGCGGCGCTTCCCCGCCATGGGGTTACTCGCGAGCTGGGGGCCGGGCGGGCGGCTGCGCGCCTCCTCAGCGTCCGCCTCCTGCCGCGCAGCGCGGGCCAGGCAGCAGCGGCTGGCGCTGGGCGGCCTCGGCGAGGGCTGCCCTCACGTCCCGTCCCCTCCTGTCCGTGTCCCCCTCCCGGCCGCCGCTGCGGTGCTCATGGCGTAGCCGCGCAGCTGCGCGCCTGCCCCTGAGGGACGCGGCGAGGCCAGACCTGCTGCCAGGTAAGCGCGGCGGGCGCGACCCCCGGCCCGGCCGGGATCGGGCGGAAGCGCCGGGTCCCCTGGGACATGTCACCCTGGCCGCGGCGGGAGGGTGGCGGTGGCCGCCGCGGGGCTGCCAGGCGCCGGGGGCCGGTCAGTGTGTCCGCGGGTGCTGTGAGGAGCGCTGGAAACGGCTCTCCCGTCCTCCCTGTGCAGGCGTGCGGGCTCCGTCCGTCCGTCCGTCCGTGCGTGCAGGGGTTAAGCGCAGGGTCGTGAGGGGCTTGTGGCGAGTAGCAGCTGCAGGTGTCTCAGCGAACGTGGGCTCTGTCAGGCTGGATGGGACGTGCCGGGCGAGTTACTCGCTGGCACGGAGTGAAGCCCTCTGCAGATGCTAACACTGCTGTGCGTGTCGAGGTATCGCACCCGTAACGAGCCCAGCTGGGAGCTTAGCAATGTACTAGCAGAGTGTAAATTCGGTGTGTGTTAGAAAAGTACAAACACCGGTAACGTGTCACTTCAGTACTCTTTCACAGAGCAGTTGTTTGGTTTACCGTAGGTTGTAGGGTTTACCGTAGCAGGCTTTGTAGGGGATGTGCTGAGGTCAGTTCCCTGCAGCCTTCTGAGTTGCACCTTTCCAAGCAGTAGCAGAAGTATGCCATTGAAATTAGATGTAAGTTAAATAACTTTTTCAGCTTTCCCCAGTTTCAGATGTACTTGGAATTCCGGAGATACTGTCATTGAAGTCAAACAGTACAGGAGATGATACTTCCTGTCCCGTTGAACAGAAAAGACTTCAGGTGTAGCTGTGTGTGTGGTTGCTACTTTTCCCCTGGTTGTGGATGTAACCAGATGTAAAGCTACTTATTCCAGTTCTGTTAAGCTGTAGGTGTTAATAATTTAGTTCCATCCTTTATTATTCTCAGATGTTTGATTGCCAGAACAGTTGTTTCAATAGAAACCTCTTGATAGGTTTGTAACCAATTAGAGTTGGATGAACAAGTGTCATGATTTGTTCTAAGAAGGGAATTTTCCTGGATGGGTCTGTATTTATACCAAACTAAGGATATATTTACTGCTTTTGGAGGAGGCCAAGCAGGCTGATATTAGCCTCCATCTGGGGAGAAAACCCATAATGAGAGAGCTGCCTGCTCTGTGATTGTAGGTCCGGTTAGGTTTGGCTCATGGTGTCTGGGAGCGCTGTTGCTATCGTAGTCTCGCATGCAGAAGACTTGAAACCACACGTGTAAATACAATTTCTTACAAAGACAAAATGTATTTGTTCATCACTTCTTGCTAGGAATACTTTGTTTCCCTTACAGACCACATCTGTTTCAGTGAATGCCAGGGACAACATAAATTGCTTTTAATTAGCATAGTTTTTAATTAGCACCTGTCTAATTTAATTTAGGCAGGTGCCCTGCCAAAAGTATTTCCAACAAGAGCATTAGCAAAATGTTAATGGCAGATGCTTATTCCTTTGAATGGCTCCAGCTGAACCCATGGAAGCTTACAGAGCTTGAGTGCTAGCTAAGGAGGAGCTGCTCTTCTTAGGACGCAGATCTGAGCTGACACCAATGGCTGCAGCCAATGCTCGGCATTCCCGGCTGGCTGGGGGAGGAAGGGAGGGACGGGTGTTGGAGGGGGAGCAGGTTGTTGGCTTCCTTCAGTGAAGAGTCCTTTACTCTGAATCTTGCTTCCCCCAATTGTTTGCTATGGTCCAACCTTGTTAAGTTTAAAGTGACACTTCAGATTTTTCTCTTCTACCATGCTTTCTCTCTCTGGGGAGGTCTTGTTTGATTGTTGGTTCTGATGCATGTTTTGGGTCTCCATGGCATCACCTAGTCAGAGCATGTGAGTACTATCTATTATGAGTGTGATTTCTTTTAAACAGTAAGCTTCAGTTTTTCTTCTCTGGCATGCAGAACATCTTTTAATACCTCAACATCTTGATGCCTACCTCCAGGAACAGTGTTTTGAAGTTAATTGCTAAGCCAGCAGGGGGAACACAGATCTCTCTGTCTGTAAGGTCTCTCTTCCTACCACAGTTGCAGTTTGTTAAAATGTTGGGCCTATATTTTTGATAGTATTTCCTTAGACGATGATTATCAGTTTACTTGGGAGAAAAACCCCAACACTGGAATAAACACATCATTTTTGAATGTTTGATATTAGTTTGCTAACAGGCATGTCTCCCACTCTTCTGAATGGAATTTTTGTCATGTTAGCCAGAACCAAACTTGAAAAAAGCATTAGAGGTTTATCTAAGTGAAGATAAACCTCTTTGAAGACGTTTGAGGTGAATTAATTAAACCCAAAAAAGAAGAAATATTTTGAGCAATCCTGTAAAGTTTTCAAAAATTAGCTGGACAAAATATTTCCACACTAAAACTGTTGGTGTAGCATGTTTGTGATTGCATATAGAGCTCTTGAAAGCTAAATTTGAGTTGCAAAAAAGCTGTACTCTCACAAGAAACTATTCCTAGTATTTAGGGTTTCCATAAGAGAGAGTATTTTTAGATATTCTCTTAGGTTTTAAGAAGTCATTACTAGCTTATTTTTGTAAAGGTCAAGTGACACTCCCAGCACAGATCAATAAGTTTTCTTTTTGATTTGTATTGGTGTTACAATTGATTACATCTTGTGTGTGAGGAATACTGAATGCAAAGTCTTGTGCCTGAGAAGGTCACCTGGATGACTTGCATTGATCCTTACTGCTTTCTAGTCTGTGAAGCATGAGTATGATACAGCCAAATGGCAAATACTTAAGGTACGAGTATACAAACAGATTGCTGAATGCTAAGTGAAGAACGGGAATTTGCAGCATGTCAGCTATTCCCCAGTGAGAGCCAGGGAACAGACTCTCACCCTGCAGTAAATGTGAGTTGTCTTGCTGCTTATACTTGGGATTAAGCTGTCTGTCAGTGATGCTGAGGTGAAAACGTGTTTGGGAGCATATACCATCGCGTAGCTGGTTTGGTACTTGTGAGTGATAACAATTGTATATTCTGCTAGCATCAGGAGAAGTGGAGACAAAATACATTTCAACTGAAATGAACAGTCACCGGGTAGGTTTAAAGGAAGAGATACAAGCTCCTCTGGTTTTGGAATTGCACTGCCTGAATACTGAGATATTGAGTGCGTATGAATTTTGCTCCCATTATTTTAGTGACCATGTGTATGCGTATCCCAGTGGCTGTGCATTCTTCTCCGAGAGCGTTATGTGATGTTGCCAGTTGCTGAAGGTACAAAAAGGTGCATGCTAGGTTCCACTGACAGTCTCTCTCTTCCATTGTTTTTGTGGAATCACAAAACTTCCTCCCGTTTACCGTTCTCTGAGATGCTGAAGTAAGTGATGTGTAAAGTCAAAGTTAGATTTCTGTGTGAATGTCATTGGAAAAGAGCATTAAAGCTTTGCCTAAGTTGTCTCAGAAGTCTTTTGTTTGATATTTCCAATAATATTCTGTTAAAATACAAATGACCAAGTCTTGGGCAATTGTAAATCTCAGAAAATACTCTGTGGGACACTGATTGCAAATATCTTTGCAATCATATTGCTTTTGATCTAGTTCCACAGCATTCTTGTGTATTATACATAGGCGTTACTTGGACAGCAGTAATATTTGGGGTGATCAACAGCGGTGTGCTAGTTTCTAGCCACTTCATGAATAGAAGCATGTTTTGCCATAAAAACATACTAGCAAAGAAGCGGTGCAATTGGAATTGTTTTATCCTTAACTGTGGATTCACATTTTTATGTCCTGGCAGTCATCCAATAGAGCAGCATTTCTTGTGCTATTTATTTACAGCAACAATTAACTCTGTGGTAGCCAAAAGGAAACAGATTCACATGTCTCTGGAAATCACTGAAAGAGGGACTTTAAAGCTGCTACTTTGTGTATATCCCACATTTTTTGTTTCCACTCTGGCAAAATAGAATTTTTTTTTTTTTTTTAAGAACAACCTTTATGACTTTGAGTATCTAAATGCATTTGTCAAGTTCAGCAGAGAACAGTTTCTGTATTGCACTGTGGCTGTTAATATTGTTGTACTCCTTACAAATAATCATGTTTGGCAAAATATGCTCTTTTATTGTATTTATAATAAATTAATTTATTGAGGAAAATGTGAAAGTATTTCATATTCATTCTGTGTATAGTACTTTAACAACAGACAGATATAGGTCATTTTAACAAATTTAATTGTATTACATTTAGCACTTTAATAGTCTAATTTCAATACACTCAGTGGCTGAGTTCAGATACGTTTTTTTCTTCCTGTTCCAATATGTTGTAAAATTTTGGGAGTTGGCTGGAGAGGGGCCCCTCTTCTATAAATTCAGTTGTGACCTTGCAAGAGACCTATTTAGATTGCAGAAGAATAGCTTATCTAGAGGTCATGGGTCTGAAACAGGTTAATTATAGTGCTAACATGTATAGGTTGTTTTTCTGCACAGGAGGCAATAGGGGCTGTGATTTATAAGCTGTCTATAAGAATTAGTGATTCTGAAAAAGAATAAAGAATGCCAATGCACTTATGCTTTGATTTCCTTTGTAAGCACAGGCATTTTCTGTTGGACATTATTGTGAGTTGGGGACAATTAAAAAAATCCCAAACTATCCAGTGAGCTGACTGCATAATACAGATCTGCTGAATACGTGTGTTTCTTTGCCAGGAAGCTGGAGGTGGATTGAAGGCTTCTGTCCTCTTTCTTTTGTCTTAGTTTTATAGAAGTCGTTTGTTAGACTAGAGCCATACTTTACATGTAACTGAGAACTATGGTGGTATTTCATCAAGAATGTGACGAAGAATGTTTTTGACAATCATTTGAGTAAAGTAAAATTCTGCTGATTTACAAAAGAGCTATTGCTATATTTGAAAAGGTGGGCCTTTTCTTTTGTTAAACCTATTACATTAATGGACCAAGTCACTCCTCCAGTATGTACAGCTTATGGTATGTGAGGGATTAGTTCCTCCGTCCGGAATTTAAATGACCAGTGTGTCTGAATCTGTGTAAATTTGGTGATGTGGTTCACTCCAGTGATGAGGTGTAGTGATTTCCTTCTGGCATACGAGATGCACAAATTATTTATATGAACACAGGAATTTATTGTGGCCTTCCATCTCCCTAAGCTTGTGTTCAAAGCTTTTTACGGTCTTCTTAAGTGCATTTAATATAAAATACTGAAAGACAGGAAATTCTATATGGTAAAAATTTTAGGGGAGTGGAACATGACAGTGATGTGTGTCTTGATCAAAACAAATTCTCAACGCAGTGCTTGTAAGTGATAATTTGTTATGAAAAAGTTTACCTTGTCCTGAATATGTTTCTCTGCCCAGTAAATTAAATTACACTGGTTATCTGGCTGACAAATGGTGAGAGGGTAGGTTACCCCTACACAAAGCGAAGAAGCTCCTTTTGACTCATTCTTTGAACTGTGAGGCAGTTTAAGGCCTTCCCTATTTGTGTGGGAGAAGTTTCCAATCTTCCATATACGCATCTGAAAATGTAGTGGCTAACAGCTGACCTTAGATAAATGCATTTATCTTCTTGTTTGGCAACCCAAAGAGATAATCTATTCATCTACCTTCTTTCTTGACTGTGCTTTATTCTAGAGAGCAAAACTCAGTACCTTCTTTTTTTTTCCAAAATGTGGTTTTGATAATGCATGCGGTTAAAGTATGTACTAGTTAAAATACTAACCTGTTACTTTACATCTTATAGTATCTTGTGGACAGTGGCAGTGGGGAAGGCTGATTTGTATCACCTCATCCAGTTCCCCTGTAATGGGAAATGCTGGTTTTCAATTCTGTTCAACCTTTGCTGTCCACCTTTCTCCTCTCCTCCCTCTTCCGCCTCCCAGGGGATTGCATCTTTATATAGCAAATCTACGCTTAATGATATTGTCTTGCTTTTCATTATTACCCCTTGTGGGTTTCTCACAATTAACCCAGAGAATTTTCAGGTATATGTAGGCCGTGGTTTCAGAAACACTTCTCTAAATGTTTAAAGGTTGTTTAAAGATTTTTAAATCCAGCTGAGATTGATTTTACTTTTTTCCTGGTAGGAAGGTTCCAGCTGGATTATTTCTAGATACAGGGCTAAGGGTTTGCAGTTCAGTCTTGAAAAAAACACAGCATCAAGCACTCAGTGATAGAACAATTTGCTGAACTCTTTTACCCTGAGTGGAAGAAGCCTTGCTGAGATGTTGGTAACTTTCCTTCCTGCTGTGGCTCCTTCTCCACAAGGAGATGCCTTCCCTAGAGTTTTATCTGTCTTGATAGGTACATTAGAGCTGTTATCTGTTTAGTTTAGGTGTGCAATTAGAAACCAAGCCAAGTAAAACTTAAGATAAATGAAATTTGTATGAGGTTGTTGGCTGCTACTGTGTTTGTGTAGAGTAAGATAGTCCAGTGCCAGGAAACCTATTATGTTTCCAATTAGAAACCATAAAAAAATGAAGTAATTAGGCCAAATAAAATTAACTATGAGGAGAAAAGGTTGTGGAGATTTGTTTTGTGCAATTTATGATCATCATGTTCAGCCTGAAGATTCCTGTGCACAAGAAATGTTTTTATTCAGGGTAAGCTTTTCAGAAACAGCAAGTCCCATTTAAAAAACATTAGCCTAGCTCCTGTTAGTTGTGGTGAGATATTACTGCTTGAGTTCATTTGGTACCTGAGGTTTATTTAAATGTAGATATGAGAAGCATAGATTTCTTGAGCTTTCATGAAGACTTTAACCGAGTCTTTATGTATGTACCTTTCTAGAAGTGTCTGCTTTTTCTCCTCTTTCTGCTACCTGAATATTCATCAGGAACATGGCATATAATTGTGCCCCTGGTATTGCCTGATATAGGAGCAGTGAGATGTTTTTTATCCATCTTCTAACACGAAGATGGAAGCAGAACTCCTTAAAGCAGTGTCATTTTCCTAGGTGATTGTTATGGGGGGACTGCTGTGGGCACGTCAAGATCCTGCTACAACTCTTTTGGTTGTGAAAGAATAGACTGAGTTGCACAGAAAATTCGGGGCTAAAGCTGGTACTAGATTGCAGATTGCTTGAGCCATTGTAGTACAGGAACAGTACAGCATCCCAACATCTTGTTTTTCCCACTCCCTTTAGAGATGCTCTGAAACAGGATGCCCCAAAGTGCTCTGTGTTAAAGTAGAAAACATCTGATTTGGTTTTTAAGTTACACGTAGGATGTTGGTCTTGTTAAACTCTGTCTTCAGTGCCTTGTGTGCTTCCTTCTGCAAAGATATGGTAACCTCTAGGAATTTTGCTGTTGTCAAAAAGGAATCTGTTCCAGCCTCTTTCTTGTGGAAGATTCTTGTGTAGTCCTTCCACTAAAAGACTCCCAAAGTGCACTTCCTTCCCTTCCACCTATTGAAAGCCTCCTACATCCTGATTCTGTAAGAGGCTATTCTCTTGTTTACGCTTGGTAAGCAAAACCTTGCCCCTCAGCCTATGCAGATTTAGCTGCATACCTCCCTCTGTTTGGGGGAAGGGAAGTCCTGGGAACATTAAACAGTATGATTTTTATCCTGTTTCTGTAGATTGTCTCTTTTGTGCTGTATTGTGCAGCTGAAACTTCCACAGTGTCTGGTGTCATGACTTTATATTTCTGATCTAAACTCAGAGCAGTTCAAGTCAGGTGATGAAAAAGAAACATGTTGGGAAGCTGAAGGGAAAGTTGGTTATGAATTTTACTGACAGTAGCCACTGTCATCCAGACCAGAGCTTCATGCCAGCTGTGGGCAAAATACGTACCAGGTAACAAAACCAACTTTAGTGAACCATTACTAAAAAGGTGGAATGGTTTCACAACTTTTATGGGCTTATTTGTGTATATTTTGTGGCTTCCTGTAATTTGACAGGCTGCATTGTAATACATTAATAAGAAAATAAATAAACAAAATGTTAAAACAAAGGTCACGTGGAATAGAGGGGCACAATTGCTAAATGGCATAAAACATCTTCCCTTGGCACTTGTCCAGTTCCCATAGCCTTTAACTGTGACTTGTTGAAATGTCCCATTACAAGCACAACAGCATGCGAACTGCAGGCCATCAGGGTTAGTTCTTCTTAGGCTTTTGATATGTCAGGACTTTTATTCTTGATTACTATTCATGTATTCCCTGAAATGAAATCACTTTGATTCTAAAACAGAATCTGTCTCCTTAATGGTTTATGAATAAGTTACTGTTTTGAGTTCTGAATGGTGGGACTTCATGTATATGCCTTGAATGTAGGCATTAAAAAAAAATAGATACAAATTTTCAATTCCACATTAATATTTTCTAGCCCTGTTAGCTTTCTGACCTGTATGTGTCCAAATCATGCAGAATTGACAGAGGATAAATCTGATCTAATAAAAAAGAAATCTGCTAACATGCATATTTAATAGGAGTAGAATTATAAATAAACTCTACAAATCTAGGAATAGGTTTGGAAAGAACTACTGGTGTAGTTAACCATTTGTGGGGGTTGTTTTTCCTCTATTGAGCTTGCGTGTACTTGATTACAAATGATTGCCTTTTTCTCTTCTGCATGGCATGCATGTATTCAAGCATTCGCATAGGGAACCAACACGGAGCAATGGGAGAAAACCTAGTTGAGTGAAATGGTTGCCATGCATAAAGCAAACAAACAAAAAGTGAAAAAGCTTTGGCTGTGAAGGCTGCCTTGGATGGCCTAGAAACCTGGGTTCACGTTGCTATGGCAAAACAACACAAAGGGACAGATCCTGCTGGCTTCAGTCTAGTATCCCAATTCACTTCAGTGGGACTTGTGATGTGACATATAAGAGGAGGGTTTTTGGCTTGCTTTGGTAGAGAAGTGTTTGTTACCAGTATTGTAGAGAGCTATGCAACCTCTGGCACCATGCGTGGAAAGAGGAGGGAATTACCAGAGTCCATGTTGATAAGGAGGAGAGGAAGTGGAAGTTACTCTTCAGGCAGTAGAGGAAAAGGTTAGACAACGAGGAGGATGGAGTTAAGGCAAAGGAAGTCTATGTATGGGGAAAGGTAGCTTGTGATTAAAGAAACAGATGGTGACTATTGGGGAAAAGGCTTAAGAGAACAGAAATAAAAAGGAAAAATAAAGCAAAAAGAATGCATTTCAGCAATAAATGTGGCAAATTCCTATGGTATAGAAGCCTTTTAATAGGAAACAGAAACACCCTCAGATCTGTGGCAGTGGCCACCTGCAGGCACATACATTGCTAGGTTGAGCTGGGCAGAGAAGCTTTGAAAAAGTAGGCAAAATTAAACTGACCAGCAGAAGACCAGTGATACAAACTGAAGTTAAGGAAATCACTGATCCCAAAAGTAATATGTCATGGGTATTTTGCTAGAAGTACAGAAACTGGCTGAGTAGAAAGGTGCTCAAATGTTCTGAAGGCAGAGCTTAATCCTAGGGCTTACACCTGGTCATTTTCATTTGCAAGAAACTCACATTTAGAGCAGTGTCCTGTTCCCTTTAATGTATTAAAATTCTCATAGACATTAGAAGCTTCTACTTCAGACCACATTAAAACCTCATACTTCCTCCTCTTGTCCTCACGCACTTCAAAATGTGTTTCCCCAAGTCTTCTTTCAGACCTAATAAAATCTAGTAGTAATAAGATTCTTCCTGATGTTCCCAGTAGCTCTCATTCCTGACTGCATCTGCAAAATGATACTTCTCAACAACACAGGCTCTACTGTGCCTTTTAGAGCATGACTTTTTTTCAGGACCAGTGGCCTCTGTGACAGTAAACTTCAGTGAAAATGACCTCAGCAGAGTGTGCGTCTCTTAGGCAGAGTCTTCGGTGGCTCTGGCTGCAGATGCCCTCTTTTGCCAGCCTTTCTTGCAGCTTCTAGTAGTATAAGGCATTGGCATGAAGTGTTCAGAAAACCTGAGCTCTCATGTAAGCTTCTCCTCCAGGCAGCAACTGACAGAACGAGAGGACACAGTCTCAAACTGTGCCAAGGAAGGTACAGGTTGGATATTAGGAAGAAATTTTTCACAGAAAGAATAATAAAATATTGGAACGGTCTGCCCAGGGTGGTGGTGGAGTCACCATCCCTGGATGTGTTTAAAAAGAGATTGGATGTGGCACTTGGTGACATGGTTTAGTCGAGGTGTAGGGCATGGGTTGGACTCAATGATCTTGAAGGTCCCTTCCAACCTGGTAATTCTGATTCTGATTCTTCATTGGGTTTTTTTGGTCATACTTTTAGTATGCTGTTTTGTGACCTCAGTTACAGAAATAGCCACCCAGACATACCCCAAAGGAAAAGATGATTCTCTTGGAAATTTCTTTTGAGTCTCAGATGGACTAGCACTTGTGTTTACTGCTTGGATAAAAAGTGTAGGTTCATGATCCCTTTGCAAAGATTTCTTTTCTTATTTCAAGAGAAATGTCCCCCTATTGTGCGGGCTTTTCTAGTTTGTAGTGTAGAAGCCTAGGGCTTTCCCTTTATATGCTGCCTGCTCTGACTTATGCCTTGTGAATGTTACTGGTCAGTGACTTGTGGCAGGCATCAAATGACTCTCTTGGTTTTACATAGAGATGGCAATGTGGATGTATTCTCTCTCCCTTTTAAATTGTTCTTCTCAAATCGAAGTCGAACAGTAACTGGCCTTTTAACATACATAGGTGGTCGGCACAGAATGGGATTCTTGTCAGCGTTGCTTTATCTCCAGTTCTTTCCCTGTGCTCCCTATTTCTGAACAGCTGTGTGCCTTACAAAAACCTCACAGAAGAATGAGGTCTGTGCTGGTGGAAGAGTGATCTAAGTAAAGGCTTGTGTTTTCCTATTCAGTTTATTAGTGAGCATTTGTACTGTAGTTACTCATTTTCTGATTTCTATTTTGTTTGTTCTTGTTGATGGAATGGTTATATGTCAGGAACTCAAGTTTCAGAATTCTTATTAATAACATCTTGCAGGACATTATGATGGTGTTTTATAGGTGACACTGGCTAGAAACTTCAAGATTTGCCCTATTTGATATTTTTTCTTCATGGCAGCATTTAACTATGGAGTTATCAGCCGAATACTCTCACCGAGTAGGTTTCTTTTTATCTAGAGAAATAGCAAAAAATGATTCCATCTTACAGTTGACTTCCCAAATGATGTTCACTATAGAATCATAGAATGGTTTAGGTTGGAAAAGACCTTTAAGATGGTAGAGTCCAACTGTTAACCCAGCACTGCCAAGTCCACCGCTAGGCCATGTCCCTACGTGCCACATCTGCATGCAGCTTTTGTTGTTCAGGGGACAAGGTAGCATATAGAATTCTTATTGCCAAAAACCCCTTCATTTGTCAACGTGAAATACACACTGGCTGGAAGAGACTTGCAGAGACAATTCTTTCTAGCCTAGACAAGGTCCATGTCACCATTAACAACATGAGTTGCCAGCTTCCTGTGCTTGACTGGCCAGTGGAAGTCATAAATTCCTTATGGCTTGCCATTCTGGCATTAAACCTGTTTAATTTGGATTTTCAGGTTCAAAACCGTCTGTATTACAGGATTGTCCAACACTCTTGTCAACAATTTGTTATTCTTGTTTACCTTAATTTACCACAGAGTTTGGTATCCCTCATGGATTTGAGGGTTTAGGTATATAACCTTACACTCTAGGGAGAGATGCAAGATATCTAGGAAGAAACTGAATGCTTCCAGTATGTCCAGGATGAGTAGTTTTTACAAGCCTTATAAATTGCCCAAGGAAGCTGCTGTTTTATGAGGTTTTCCTGTTTTGAGCTCTCTCTAGCATTGTGTTTGTGTGCATGTTCATCCTTCTCCAGAACTTTTTTCTTCAAAATCCATCTTCTATAAAATGTTGTGGAAGAAATCTTTGCGTAAATCATGCTTGGTTGGGTTTTTGGGGTGGACTCTTGCTGCTTTAAGGGGCTGTGGTGTTTGTCTTGCTCTCAATGATAGAAATTTGTCGCAGTGTCTTATTACCTCAGCCAAGTTGTGTGGTGGTGTTGATCCTAGCAAAGAATAGTTTGTGCTGGTGAACCTGTAAGTGATGAAACGTTCAACGTCAGTAACTGCTGTGTTTTAAGATGGAATAAGTGAAATGATACAGAACTGACGTTGTTATGTGAATGATATATAAGTAGGTATTTGTTTATTGAAATATTTTTCTCTTAGATTAATTAATCTCTATTTCTAAATTCAGGGCCAGTTTTGAAAAGGACAGTGCATGGCAGAGAACAAAAATGCAGTTTGAGGTTGTTTTTGTGGCTAAGGTTACTTTAAATGTCCAAGGATAGTTTCAGAGGTTCTTAATTTTGGAGGTCAAGGTTTTAGGTTTGTTTGACTAAATCTTTTCACAGGTAATCGCAGTCTGAATTTAACTCTGATGGAAAAGTTTGCGGTATCCAGTCATACATTAATCATACATAACTTCATGAATAGCAGATAACAAGATACCTGGATCTTTTTTACACTGTGCTAAGTGATGTGTACCTGTTCAGAATGAAGAGTAAACTCCTTTTCCTCAGATTAAGCACTAGCAGGTAGAAGATAAAGATGAGTAGGCAGTGTTAGCAGAACTAGCTTTTTTTCTACAGGTTTCCTTCGTTCTCTGTTGTGGTATGACAATGTTTCGAAGTTGGTGGAAGCGAGGCCATGAGGAGGAGGTACACATGAGAGAGGACCAGTTCCAGAATTTCAGCCTAAAATATCCAGTGTCAAAAGCCAGCAGTGAACAAAAGTAAATGTGCTTCTTACGGGATGCTCAGCTTGAAAGTGACCTGCAAGAAACCCTGTGTTATGATAGATATTCAACTCCTTCCTTGCCCCATTCCTGTCCTGCAGCAGTGTGGTGTCTGGGTGCTTTAGCACCCCACAGAGCCACTCCTGGTCTCTTCTCCTACACAGGTAGGATCTGGGGCACTGCCAAGACCAGTCGGACGTGCTAGGAGCAGGGTGCTGAGCAAGTATCTGCTGGAAGCTGTAGTTCTGTGCTTGGGCACTGACGCGCCTTTCCTGGTGGGTAGCTGCAGCTGTCTCCGCACAGGGCAGTGCCAGCTCTGCCAACTAACCTATGAAGAGGTTCTACAAAGGAGTTTCTAGTGTCCTCCTCATAGGCATAGCAGTGCTATGAGCAGGTGTCTTGAAGTGCTGGTCTAAGTACAGATTTTCCTTGCACTGACTTGACTCTGCACAGCACATGCTGTATAACAGAGCCTAGCCTTTTGTCTTTGCACTTCATTCCAGTTTAGTGTCAGCAAGAACTTTTTGAATGGTATTCATGTTTTGCGATTCGGATGTTGGTCCTGACTCAATGTTCTGCTCTCACTCTAGCCCTGTGATGGTTGTTAGTAATCGCCTGCATTGCTTTGTGGTGAGTGTTAGTGGTTGCTGAGGCACCATCTGTTACTGTCTGCTCCTGAAGACTCGGTAGTGAAGTAAAGTAGGTAAGATCTGTATTAGATTGAATACAATACCAGCATTCTGGTTCCTTACCTGCTTAGTCTATAGTCTCATTCTAGACCTCCAGATGACTGAGAATAGATTAAAGAAGTGGAAGAGGATATTGCACATCTAGTGAGTGTTTTCCCTCAAGAATCTGCAGTGTTCATTCTGCGGTCAGAATTCCCTATGCTTTTAATGCCTGTGGGCATCAGCTGTATCGCTGTTTGTATAGCATATTTAAGTTGTTTTACTGACCTGGTATATCGTGTCTCGAAATCTCTTGACATAATGATTCTGAGCAGCTTTGTGTTTATATTTATTGTCAAGTGGCCTGGAAAAGTTTTCAGAATTTGTGATACTGAGAAGTAATGAGTTAAATTTATCGTGTTCCCAGTAAACCAGCTAAAGCACACGTGAAACATTGCTCTGTGGTATAATAAAGGTAACAGCAGATAATTAAGCAAACAAATGTTTGTATGTCCCAGAGAAAGTCCGAATACTTAAAATAAACACGTCTGAAGCTTTGAGCACTACTGGCAGGCTTCAGTTGACAGAAAGAACTCTGGAATTTCACTTCCAAGAAGATCACAACTTGCACAATGTACAATGTGAAAGAGCGGCAGCCGCACAGAAGTGCAAGAGAGGGAAGAGTGCTGAGCTGTCAGTACCTAGGCTATCTGGTAATATAAAATGGACTTCTTCAGTAGTTCTTTAAGAAAGAATTCTGTTTCTGTTATTACAAGAGAGATAATTTTAAATACCTGGTAACGCTTCTGTGATATTTGTATTCAAATGTGTTTCTACTTCTTTCTGTAGGCAATTAAAAGTCTGGAAGATCTGATTTCAAAACACACCACAAATTTCAAAGGAAGTAAATCTACATGAAGAGCTACAAAGGGAGTTGATTTGAGAAGATACAGTGCTTGCAAAAATGTCTTCAAGTTGTGCGACTTCAGTGTTTGCTTTGATGATTTTGTGCTTTGCAGCTGCAGGTAGGTGACATTATGTAAATCATGCATTCATTGGAACTTATTTTATATATTCAGAATTATTGATCAAAAATACTTTTTCATACTGGAAAAATGTAGGTCAGTTGGGTTTTATATAAAACTATTGTGATCATAACTGCTGGTACGGTGATGTGAGGAACAGTGCTGTTCCTGTGAGAGCATTTTCTTGCACCTATTTTCCCCTTTAAAATCATTAAAGAATTGCAGTTGTAATGTATATTATTTTTGTAATTATTTATTCTAAAAAGAAAGTAAGAGAAGTGTGTGGTGCACATATATTATAAAGGGGAAGGTTGCTGTAGAAGCCTTTGGGCTGAAAGCAGGATAGCTCTGCCAGTATGTGATGCTGTGGAGCTATTAGCTCTGCCAAGAGGCTGGATTTACTCCCTTGGATGCAGGGTTGTGCTGGTGAAGCTGAGCTGGGGTCTCTCTCCAGAGCTGAGCTCAAAGGGTGTACCCCTTTTCAGTTCAGTGCTGCCTTTGAGGGCTGTAATCTACAATGAAGTCCCCGTTATTTTAGTTCATCAAAATAAAAACTGTGTTACAGTAACTTGGGACAGAGAGAGAGCTGTACGGTTCAAGTACCTATATTGTAGTTTCTTCAAGTGCTGAAGTGATTCTTCTCGCTATGTTTGTTTGTCAAAGTTCTTCCTGTGGTTGCAAGGGGAAGCCTCTTCTTACATGTCCAGCATACAGTGTGGGTCATTGGAGAGAAGGCCAAGTGCATATACAGTTAGTCAAAATGAGATAGTGGGAAAAGTGGACAGTGGACAGATGGTTTGCTTAAATCTGAGATGTCCTCACTGTGGAAAAGATGACCAGCTTTGGAAGAGACAGGGCTGAGCAATTAAATGTGCTACAATTCGAATTCTTTTCATCGTCAGCATGGAAAATTATGTTGTTTCAAGCCCTCAAGCCTTGTGGGACTTTCTCTGGGCTTGACCTCCTGAGGGCGTCCATCCAACATTAGTAACTTCGATTGTTTAATAGTACATGATGCTAAGGTTTTGCAATAGCTTCATTCCAGATGAACTTGCAGCAATACAGGGTGTGTCTGAGTGCGTCTGCGGCTTGAGCTGAGGATGTGAATGCTAGTCTTGGCTGAGAAGAGCAATTGCTGGGAGTGAATCTGAATTTAGAGATGCAGAAAAATTGGCTTTGAAAGAAGGTGCCAGTGAAGAAAATAAAAACTGGTTTAATTGATCACAACCACAATTCCCTTTTGCTGCTGAAGAGATTGCTTGCCCAAGAAGCCAGCTTACCTCTTAATGCCAGCTTTAACTAACCCACTAATTTAGAAGTGTTATCAAGCACAGTATTATTATTGGTTATTAGCATGTCTGTCCTGAAGTTTGTTGTGGTTTTTTGGTTTTACTCCCTAATTCTGTGTTTTTGTCTGGCAGCTATTCTTGAAGCAAACTCTTAAAAAAGCACTGTGGCCTTGGATTTGATCAGATGCTTATTCTTAAGTAGAATAGTAGAACAATTTTGGCTAGAAGGGACCTCTGGGAGTCTAGTCCAGCCTGCTGCTCAGAGCAGGGCTAGTTTCAAAGTTACTTCTTTTTTGGAGACTCATTCTTTCCACTATCTTCACGGGAAGTAGATAGCAGAAGGGAGTGGAAAGGGTCACAGTTCGTTAGGAGGAGGTGAGGAAGCACTCTGGTTGTGGTCCTGTGGGTTTTGGTTTTCTTCCGTGCTTTTTATTTTTGCAGTAAATTCTTAATGAGAACACCTACTTGATGTCCTTTACAGAGTATAGTGAGTACAGTGGGATAAGAGCAATAAAGAACTGATGTACTCTGATGAAGTGTGTGTGTCAGGGAGCGATCTCGGGCAGATACAGTTATAACCAAGGAAGGACTGTTCTCTGAAGGTTGTTTAGATAATGCTTTTGCAGTGTTTTTCTGTTAGTAGTCCTGTTAACCTAAACAATTATACTTTAAATGCAGGGAGTTTGTGTCTATAGGTGAAATAGAGGTGGGAGCAAGCAGCATGTTCTAGTTGTGTGGCAGATGTCCATGAGCTCTCGTCAGCGTGATGGCCAGGGGACCACAGGCTCGGCTCTTAGTTGCCAGTGTACAGAACCCCTGCTTGTTCAGGCTTGAACCATTACCAAGCCAGTATAAATAAAACTGAGGAATATAAAGAAGACGAAGAAGTATAAATGAAATCCCTGCATGCCTGTGGTGAAGCCTGGGGGAGGCAGGGGGCAGCATGCCACCTCCCGAGGGTGTTCAGTTTTATATATTGAGCTTTTTCCAGCTTACTCTTGGTTTCTGAAGCAGTGAGGCTGCTGCAGGAGAACACACCTTTTTCTTGTTTGCCGCTGCTGCTATTGGTCTAGGTTTTGTTGCTGGCATTCCAGTACCTTCAGCATTGTTATATTTTTAGATATAGGTGATCTTCTGGACAGAGTCTGTGTTCATGTCTTATTTTCTTTTCATTCTTGCTTTTTAAGGTACTTATGTGTGAAATCTATCTCAGGAAAGCTCCATGTGTTGGATGGCATGATGCACAGAGATGCATATTCAAACCCAAGCTACAAAATTGCATGTTTTTCATGCAGATTGCTTAAAGAATACACCTTACTAACTTTGCATTGAAAATGATCTGCCTAAGTATTCAAAGAATATTTGTCTATTCCTCTACCCTCTCTTACTGCTCAGATGTATGTAGCTAAATGCTTATCTGAATCTGATTTACTTTGACCTTGTACTTGGATTTCTTGTAAGCTCTTATTTATACATCTTTAATTGTACAGAAAAAGACTGCAAAGAAAACCTCGATTACTGTGAGCCTTTTCTTCCTCATGGAAAGTTCAAGGCAGGATGGAGAAGAGAACTGCTGGCAAGCTACCTGCCTGTCTGAACGAATTATGTTTTTGAAGTGGGCTTAGACTAAGGTCTGGCAACCTGCAATAGGAACTCCACAGAAACACTCAGAACTGCACACGCTATAGCCTTGGATAACCTCATAAGCAAGTCTGACTTTGTAGTCTTAGGAGCAAAAATATTCTGTCCTAATGTGGCTTAAATCAAAGTCTGAAATGTATTTATTTTACTTCTGGAAATTTGATTGGAGGGCAGCTGAAACAAATACTTGCCCTAGACCCTGAGGGCCAAACCATCAACGAGATAGGTTCTTCCACAAAGAAATGGGAATGTGTTTTAAACTTGGTTTTTTTTTTCCTTTTTCTTTCCTGCTTTACTGTTGAGCTGGAAAGAAGATAGGAAGGTGATGGAGCCTGTGGACCTCCCCTGGCCCAGGGTCTCATTCAAGCCTCCTGGAGTAGATCCTCCTGCAGTGCAGATCATTCCTGCTGCTGACAAAGCCGTGCAGCTGTGGTGTTGATACCAGCCTGAATTCACCCATGCAGCTGTATTCTCCTTCCCTCATATTCGGTATTTCCTGTGTCTTCCTTGTAGAAACCTCTCTGAAGCTGTCCTGTAGGGGCTGTAAGGGTTCTTGTGAAAGGTGCTGAGAAATAACTAATTAGGAACCACCTGATGAGCTGTTAAAGGTGGAAATTGCTCTTAATTTTTTTTTTTATCCCGTCGTGGAGTTTTGTGGTTGTGGTCAGGCTGATGGAGAGACTGTAAGAATTGGATATATTGAAGAATTTGCCCGTTTACTGTAAGAGTGCGCATTCTGGTTTATCTGCTTATTTTAGGTCTGTCTCTATGGTTTTCTTTCAACAGCTCTTTATTCCCTAGTTCTCTATTGTTATCTTAGCTTTTTTTCTTTCTTTCTGCATACTTGTTCTTGTAAGTAATCTTGCATTGTTCAGAGCATGTGTGCTTCATTTTCAGGAAGGCTCTTCGCCTGTGTCTGGTGTATGTTTTGGATCTGTGCCCCCCAGATATGGTGGTGGTGGGTGCCGTGTTAATAAGCATCACAACAGGAGGAAACAGGCCTTGTCATGACATCATTTTTGGTTCCGTTTGAAGAGGAGATTCCCCTGACCTTGAACATGGTGTTTCCAAAAGCAATGTAGGATCTTTCAAAGTATGATAGAAAGTCCTTCCACTGGAAGGTAAAGAACACAACCTAAAAATACATATGCTGGGGAGACACACACATTTCTTTGTTTTAAACAGTGTTTGCTGGGTATTTTCCCAATGTAATTAAATGGTAAGCTTCATTTTTTCCTCAGTACATTTGTTGCCAGAGGTGTGGGGGGTTTTGTTTAAATTGTGGTTAGAGGATAAGAACCAAGGGACAAAGGTTGGCCCTCGAATTATTAGGGCTGAAGGAAAGTGCGGACTGCAACTTGTGAATGGATAGAGTTCACCCTCCACCTTCCTTCTCCTTCAGTTCTTTCTCATAATGATTAAGTGACGCAGTGAAGTTGATTAGATGAATCTTTCAGACTCAGTCTCGCCTTCTGTGGCACTCCTCTTATGGTCTTGTTTGAGACTGGGCACAATACTCTAGAAATGTTGTAAAAAATGCTAGATAGAGGGAAATAATAAATTCATAAGCCTGCTGGTTACACTTGCTAATATACCCATGTGCAGTCATTCTTGTTTACCACAGGGGCATGCAGCTGACTTGTGTTTCCCGCTTTGCTTCACCAGAACTCTCCAGTCTCTTGCAGCAAAGCTGCTTCCTCAACAGTCAGTCTCAACTCTGTATCTCCAGAGGGTTATTCCCTACAGGATGCAGGAATTCATGCTTGTCATGAGGGGAGAGCAGGGTAGCCATGAGGGGTGAGGGGAGATTGTGAGGGAGGAGCAGTGGCCGCCATGACAGGCGAGGGCAGAACGGGGGCAGCTGTGAGAGGTGAGGGGAGATGGTGAGGAGAAAGCAGGGGCTGCCACAGGGCAAGTGCTGGGGCAGTTGTGAGGGAGGATCATGAGGGGACAGGAGGGGTGGCCATGAGGAAGATCATGAAGGGAGTTTTGGGGTGGCTGTGAGGAGAGATTGTGAGGGGAGAGCAGGGGCCACCATGGGCTGTGAGGAGTGGCCATGGGCTGTGAGGGGTGGCTATGAGGGGTAAGGCCGGCAGCCATATACTGTGGGCCATTATGAAGGGGCAGATGAGGGATGGCTGTGACTGGAGATCATGAGGGGAGATCAGTTTGTTGTTAGTGACATGGTTTAGTGGTGGGCTTGGCAGTCCTGGAGTAACAGTTGGGCTCAATGCTCCTAACGGTCTTTCCCAACCTAGGTGGTTCTGTGATTCTGTGGTTTTATAATCAGGCAATTTTAGCCTTTGTTGAAAAGCCACCCAGTCCTATCCCTTTATGATCTGGTTAGGCAGTCTTTTAGAGAATGAGATTAACCAGTACACTGAGCATGACTTGCAAGCTGAGAGAAGAGTTAGAGGAGCAGAAGGCTGGTTCACGTGCTTTGCTTGTCGTTGTTCACGTGTGGCTTGCTTGTCCCATACCTGTACTGCTGCCATGTTCTTTTTGTGAGAGCCCGTCATGCTTTCAGTGCTGAGAAATACTAATTAGGAACCACTGATGAGCCTTTAATGGTGAAAAATACTCTCATTTTTCTTCTTTTTTAATCCTTTCAGCACCATGATGGTGATTTGAAGCATCTTCATGTCAGCTGTTTAACTGATAGGAAGCCAAATGATCAATTCCTAACTTCGTATCAGTGAGCTGGTGAGATAGCTTTGAGAAGCCAAAATAGACATAAAAAATATTGATAGTTAATCTAAATTTCACACAAAAAAGAAGTAATACCTTTCAAGCAGTAAATGATGTGTTTAAGTGAGCAGTTTAAATACAAAGACTGATCAGAACTGGGACGCTAGACTAAATCTGTAGGTCCTCTGAGTTAACGTTTCTTCAGCACTGCAGTTTAGTGATCTGTTCCTGTGTAAATCTGGGTTTTTAATCTGGTTTTCTGCCTGTCTCTCAAGCAGCTCAATTGAGTCAGATCCTGTGCTGTTTCTTTGTGGTTTATGCATAAATAGTGTTTTTATCTTCCAAAATGACACAAAAATTCTGAAGAACTTTGGAGCATCACGATACAGAGAAAGGTTATGTATTTTAGAAGAGATAATTGTATCACAGACTTGGAATGGTTTAAACTCAGCAGGCTGCATTTTTCCTGTATCAGCAAGGCTCTGAAGCTAAAAACAGTTGGATTTCAGCGGAGTTCTGCGCCCGTGTTGGAGCAGTAGGATGTTGGGTTGTGGGTTCTGACTCAGCAAAACAGCCGGGTGCTGTATCTAAGTGCTTCGCTGAACGAGAGCATTGATGGGTAAACATGAAAGTCTGGCTCTTTGACTAAAACTGACTCTGGATGATGCCAAAGGAATCCTAAGTAGTATCAAGTCCATAATGCAGTATGTGTATAGGTGCAGGCAAATCTGTATGTCAGTATAGACTGAGACACAGTAGTGTCTCTGGAGGGAAGTACTCAACTGATGAAAAGTAGTTTTGCAGAAAATGTCATGGTATGGACTGGTGAATGGCATTAATCCTTGTCTTTCTAAAATCTATTGAAGTTTTTTAAGGAGAAACTTGTCTTTAACAAGTCCTAAGCATCACATAATTATTATATAAATACTGTTCTAAAAATAATTCTTTTGTTTTCCAAAGGGAATTGGGATTTTGCTTTTAGATCTTTTAATATCCTTTCTGTACTGTAGGCCCTTCTTAACTCTTTCTTAGCTTCTCCATTTGTCATTTATGTTAAAAATAAGACAAACCTTTGATCTCATTAATAAAAAAATGAAAAGGGCATACTTGGTTAACTGGAGACAATATTTTTGTCTTGTCTGATGTCAAGGAGAGGTACAAAAGTTTTCTGACTCAGGAGTCTACAGAGTAAAGTAGTAGGTACTCTGGAACATAGCTGAAAATAACTGTCTTCTAACTAACAAGTATTTGCATCTTTATGATTTTAGAAATCATTCTTCTCCCATCAGAATGACCTCAGGTGTTGATGGGCTGAACCTGTTCACTTTAAAGGCCAAGAACTTTATTTTGTGCATGCTCGTTTCTTTTGCTGCAAGGTCGTATAAGGAGGTCATGTGCAAGCATCAGTTTTATCTGTAACAGGAAGAATGAGGCTCCAAGGGCTGTAAGACCCCAAACCCAGCATTCCTGCATGTGATCCTAGGGTGTCTCAACAAGAAGTGGAGCATCTGCTATTAGAAAAGCAGTTGTTACTTGCACATGAGGAATGTATTGAGTTTCTGCAAGTCTTTTGCAAGCTTTTTGCACTGAAATAATATTTGCGTGAATCAATGCTGTTGTTTTACTACTGGTTATGGTATAGTGTAGTGAAAATAGAGGGTTCAGATATATTCCTTTTCGAAGAGAAATAATTTCATCCTCTGTAGCTAATGACAAGAAAAGGAACTGAAGTCCTTCAGGCTGTAAGTCACAGGAGAGTTGAATTTGGAGTGAAAAATATATATTTAGCACGAAGACTTTGTGCCATGTTGTTACCTGAAGGCATTGAATTGGATTCCTCTTGGGTGTAAACTTGTTTTAAGTCAGTGGTATTTCAGCAAGGATAAATTTTGACTCCAGGTGACAAAAGCAAAGGTTTAAAACAGCTCCAATGAAGTGTAGCTGCTCCAAGCACAGTGAGCTTTTCTTTGTATTTTTTAGTGTACTTTATAGGATGGAGCTGTTGTTCCATTATTGGGCAGCTGCTACACTGTGAGACTTACTAACAGGCAGTTAATAAAAAAAGGATATTACCTGTGAGGGATGGAAAGAACTAAACAGGTAATGTCATTACTCTCACTATTGGAAGCAGTGCATAGAAGAGCTAACAAAGGAATTCAGGGTTAGGTGATGGGAGCATTTATAAGGTTTGTTGCTGTTTTACCTCTTAAGCAAAATTTTACTTGCTTCTGGAACAGGTTTGATGTTTGGGGTGGTTGTTGTTTTATTTTAGAATTTTTAATTAATTTACTAACACTTGGAGCCATGAGTGGGTGAAGAGTTGGTTTTGTGGTTATCTTTGCTTCTCATCCTCTTTTTCTTCCCTTTCTAGATCACCAAATTTGCCTTATGTCTGAAAAGGATGGTTGATGCAATTCATTTTGGAATAAATAAAACTTTCATTTACTAATTTCCATTTAAATGGAGCAATAAAACATCTGTTCTATTAGAGATTCTTCTCCAGCTATTTTGATTCAAGCCACTAAGTCAAACTGAGATTTTTTTTTTTTTCCTCCACAAGATTTTGTGCCTCAGTGGGAGTAAATGGCCACTGAGCATCGCAGTGTCATGGCTGTTCTTCAGGCCTCAGCAATGGTATGGAAGTGCTCTGCTGTGTCTGAGGTCTGTGGTGGAGTCTTCTCCGTGCTGCTGACTGACACACTTTTTACACAGCCAGCTCACAGCTGCCCTGCGAGACTCGGGGGGTGTGTGTGTGTGTGTGTGTGTTCACCCTATGTGTGACTAAATACAATTGCCTGTGTCTGAAGGACCTTTGGGAGAGGGTGGAGGGAGTTACTTGCTGACAAATCAATTCTTCCCAGCTGTGGCCTGTCCTTGGCCATGAGCAAAGCTCCTGGAGAAGAGCCCAGAGGCTGGATCAGTCCTTCTTGTGGAGATGAAGGTGGCCTGATGGCCATAAGTATATTAATTATATTTTTATATATACTTAATTAAGTATATTAAATGCATAAGCCTAACCTACGAGCCTCAGCTTTTGACTGAAAGATGAAAGGCTTGTATCTGGATTAGTGACTTTCTCTGTGATCTCGTCATGAGTTATTTCATCTCTCAATCTTGGCCTCTTAATATGTAAAACAGATGCGTTCTGCCCTGTCATCTTTCATGCAGGACTGTTTGAAGGGCTCAAGTAATAGCTTTAAAGTACTTGGATCACGTCAGTGCTAGCTGCTGTTATCTCATTAATTCTTCAAAACCTCCCCCTGCCCTTTTTTGGAGGCATGAAAATGGCAAAGGTTTTATTTAAAGGTCTGTCTTCCTTTTTGCCTGCCTTGTTTGTGTTTAGACTCCTGGATGCTGAACTGCAGAAGTTCTTTGTGATCACAGATAAGGAGCAAGCTGGTTGAAGTTTTGGCAAGTCATAAATTAGTTATGATGTCCTGAGGAGTGCCTGAACTGATGAAACTGCTTCTCTTTTCTCTTTCTTCTCCTGCCATGCCAACCTGTCCTGGTTTAGCAGTAGCAGTCATTTTTTCTCATTCTTAGTAGCTTGTGCAGTGCTGTGGTTTTGACTTTCGGCCTGGGAATAATGCTGATAAAGCCGATGTTTTCAGTTGCTGGTCAGAATGTTTACCCTGACCAAGGACTTTGTGAGTCTCATGCTCTGCCAGGGAGGAGGGGAAGCTGGGAGGAAGCAGGGACAGGACACCTGACCCAAACTAGCCAAAGAGGTATTCCATACCACAGCACGTCATGCCCGGGATGTCGAACTGAGAGTTCCTGGAAGGGCTGGAACTCTGCTGGGTGGGGGGCGAGGTATTGGTCTCGGTCTGTGAGTGGTGAGGTACTGGTCGGTGAGCGGTTGTATTCTCTTCCCTTGTTATTTCCTTTATCATTATTATCATTGGTGGTAGCAGTAGTGGTTTGTGTTATACCTTAGTTATCTCAACCCGTGGGAGTTGCATTCTTTTGACTCTCCTCCCCGTCCCTTCAGGAGCGGAGGGAAGAAAGGTGGGGGGGGAAGTAGACTGTGTGGTTCCGATTTACGGCCTGGGCTTAAACCACGACACAACCCTTAATTAAAAGAAAAAAGTAAGTTAAAGTTTATATTTTACAGGAAGTAGAATCAATCGTTCTTGAAGCAAAGGGGTAGGAGTATGGAACACTCACTTCAGCTGTAGGCAGAAGGATTTTCAGGTGAAATGTTCTCTTTTCTTGCATCATTAGAAGAAAACTTAGCAGATAGGACTACGTTACATCTCATGCATATTTTGAGCAACACGGTAGAAGTTTAATATGTGGGTTCAGTTTCTTGCAGTAGAGCAGACTTCACCTTTGAAGATAATTTGTTAAACTATGTAATTTTGCAAGTTCTTGGTTTTCTGCCTGTTGTGCTTTGAAATGTTAGATCAGTCTGGCAGAACTTCCTCTTATAGAACTAATGAATTCAAAGCAGTAGTTGTTTTATGGGATATTTTCACCTTTAGGCTGAGAAATTGTTTGAGAAAACTGGCAAGAAAACTGTTCAGAGATTACCTTGGATATCACTTGTCTCAGTTGCTTTTTGGAACTAGGCCAGGAGTAGTTGTTTTTCTTGCTGAAGCAGAGCCTCATGGCCATACTGAGCGCTAATGTTTGATCTCTCTGGTATCATCACAAAGGGAAGTAAGAGAGCTAAAATATGCATCATAGCAAGGGCTCGAGGTTTTTTTAATGATTGCAATTGTCTAAACTGTAACACCCAGGCAAATGCTTCTCCAGTGTCTCTTCTTACGAAGCCAGCTAACTGACTTTAGTCATAGGTTTTATAACGGGGGGGTGGGGGGGAAATCGTGTAACTAAAATGGTTAGAATAAGGAATGTTTCATGCCTGTAGCAGAAAAATAAAAGCAACCCTGTTGCTTGTTAATACTCTTGAAATCCCAATACTTTTTTTTTTTTAAATTAGCAAAGCTAGGCTGGTTGTTTTAAGCAATCTCATGCAAAAAGTAAAACAATGTGTAAGACTGTGGTGACTGGTTTTGAATGAAAGAATTTTAAAAACAAAGTTACTTAATTCTAGGTCTGTTACATTTACTGGATCTCAAAAGTCCATTTGCAGCAAGAAGCCTGTAGGTCAGCTCTTGTAAATACCAAACTGAACTTCAACTTTATTGGTGTGATTCAGGAGAAAAGAATTCTAATGAAACAGTACTGAATATTGAGCTGCTTGATGGTGGTGTTAGAGAAATGGAGAAAACCTAATTGGCTAATACTACTGGTTGCTTCAGCATCACACAAGCAAAAGTTTTCAGCAAAGGAAATTGTTCAAGACTTTTCAAGTAAAGGTTGTTGCTAACAAAGAAGCCCCCCTGCCTCGAGAAGTCCTAGAATGCAGCTTCCTTCTTTCTCCAGAGAAATTATAATGCACTTAAGATGGTTTAGGTCAAGCACTCACATATCTATCTGTGATTTGACAAAAGTGCTGAAAGGAAATCAGGATTTATTGAGGAGTATTCCTGAGCAATGAATCAATGATTTTTTTTGCCTGATGGCCTGGATTAATTTAATTAGAGCAGTAAACATTTTTTGCTCTAATTGAGTGAACTAATTAAGTGGATTCAGTTCTGATATCTGTGTTGTCTTCCTTGTTCCACTTGCTCTCCTTAATTTTTTGAAAGGAGCAATTCTCTGCAGTAGAAGGGGTATGATTTTTCTGTAGTGCTCCTTACTGCCAGCCTGTATGCTGGTGCGCAAGTGCCCCCCTGGTAGGGTCCCTTGCGAGAATGTTTCTTCAAGGATTCATTTGGCTGCTTCCTGACCTACAAGCCCTGCAACCTGGAAAGGGTCATTACTTACTTTCTGCCCAAAGTCACTACATCTTTTGCCATTTAATCCCATTCTAAACCAGTCATTGGGTGTCTGATCCTGACATGGTCCTATAACACTACGTCTCTAGGACAATTTTGTGGCAGAAATTTGAGAGCAACGTAGCACAGCTCCTGCTTCCTGAATGGAATTAATCCTAGGATTCATGGCCTGAAGTGGGTAACAATCAGTTATCCTGGTCTGAAGTCTTCTGACACTACTTCTCCACTTCTGATTTACTTTCTTTCTTGTTAGGTCCTCCACGCTATTTTGTTAAATAAGCCATGAGCGGTACAGTTAGAGATTTAGTGGGAACCTGCTGTGGTGCCAGTGAAAGGGGCTTATGCTGTTACTCGCTTCCAGTGGGACCCTGCCATGACTGTGATGCTCTCTGCTCCCTTCTTTCTTTGGGGGTACATTCTTCCTCCTGTGGCTCATACCTCAGTGTAACCATCTATATCCAAGATGTGTATTAATATGTTTTCTTAGTTAGGATGATCTCATCACAAATGAGTATTTGATGCCTTTGTAATGCTTCTAATATACACACAGAGCAGCTGGCACAGACTTTTTAAACAACAGTCCTTGTAATCTCCTGGATAATCTCAAAGAACATTTAAATACAACAGTGCAGTTACTTTGGAAGTTTTAAATGTAAACATTTTTTCTCATACAATGGCTTAGCATTCTGGGTTATATATGGGGTCTCTCTCTGCATTCATGGCGAATGAAAGCTGTAGTTGACTGTCCTAGGTGGTTAACTAAACTGTTCATGATTATTTTAAGGGCTGTTAAAGAATTGGTGAATGGGAGTACACTTCTGTGCTTTATTTCTGAATATATTTGATTTGTTATTGTAGCCTTGTTATCCATAGAGAAGAGTGTTTGTGCTCAACAAGAACTTCATTCTTCTTTTCCAGGCAATCTTGGGGCACTGGGAGTCAGGCTGAGAGCAGTGGGACTGCTGAGCTGCTCTGCCTTGTTTCTCTCTTGTTGTGAGTCAGGTCTGTGTTGACCTCAGAGGTGTGTCTGTGCTGTGTCTGTTTATTCAGTTGTTTGTATCCCATTGGAAAATGGTGGTACCACTCTTCAGCTGGATCAGTAGGGGGTGGTTTTTTTAAAGTGTGGATAGTAAGGCTTATGCTTAACCAAGTAACTTCCCTTGCAATGTAATGTGAAGACTGCCTTTCAGTTGTACAGCCAGTAAATGATCACAAATCTCATGAGATGTTAGTAAAATAATGGGTGTTAACTTTGTTGAACAGAATGGAAGTTTAACCACTTTTCCACTGATAGGAAGAATAAGTTTCAGCCTGGCTCCTGTGTGTTTACATGAGAGCTTTTGAAGTCCTAGAAGAGCAGTTGGTTTTTCCCTGCACCTTCATGATTGCTAGAGCAAACACAGAGACCCTTGAAGGTAGGTGGCAGGAGTAGTGGCCTCCCTTTGTTTTTTTGCAGCAGTTCATGTTTGTACTAGATCAAAACTGTATTTTCTCTTATAGAAGTGTTGAAGTACTGTTCAAGTACTTTGAGTAGCTTCATCTGTGGTTCACCTGGTGGCACATTTAGACTGCATCTACTGAGTAAAACATATCCTGTCAGAATTGGAACATATGGCAACAAAACCATTTGATTTACTGCCTTAGCTCTGCCTCCTTACCCAAAAATACGCAAAAAGCTGTCAGGAACGCTTTTTTTGGTCATGTGACTGATATAACTGTACCAATAAGAAGGGTTTGCCAACGTAGCAGATTCCAACACTGATATACAATACATTATGGAAAGGAAATGCACCATTGTACAATGGGATGTTGAAACTCACATGCTTTTCCTATTAAAATTGTTAGATGAGAGGCAGTAACTGAATCTGGACTGAGCTGGAACCCTTCACACTTGGGGCGTTATGTTGCAGTGTTCCGCAATGAAAACCTGAAACATCTGAGTTTATCTCAACCCTATCAAACAATATGAAAGAACCCTTAGGGTGATTTAACGAGGCCCTGTATTGGGTTCTTTGTCTGCTTTTTCTTTTCAGTTTGTGTTAAAATGCTATTTGTTTAATATCCAACTTTTGTCAGCTGGGAAGGATAGTGCCTAGCTGTTTTTTACCCAAAATCAAAACCTTATGTTACCCCCTAATTATGGATATGTTGAAGTGGGCCATTTGACTGTTATTTTATTCTACAAAAATAATAGTACTAACTAAAAAAATATGTATATGGGTATGTGAGATGCATAGCAGTGGGCACACTCAGATTGTTACAGATTCCAGCAAAACAGATTTTACTCTATGAACTGCCACCACCAAGTGCTGACTCAGTGTCAGCTCTTATGTGTACCTCTAATGCTTAACAGGAAGGGATATTACTCACTTTTAATGCTGTTTCTGGAGGATTGTTTCAAAGCTTGCAAAGCATGTATGAGGCCCCACAGACTGCTGACTCCACTGCAAAGTTATTTTACATCTAGTAAGTTACAGGATATTGAGACCGTTTTCTAAATACCACTATCCTTTACTGATTGTACTTGAAAACAGAGTTATGCTGTTGTAAGTGTTGCCAAGTCACTTTGCAAGTCTCACTTGTAAGGTTTCTCACTGCTCACCCCTGTGTAGGGCTGGATTGTTGGTTTGTCTTTTTGTTGGAAGGAAAAAGCCACCTTGCTCACTGTGGTATCTGTTTCCAGTTAAGCTGTGGTGAGAAAGCTTCTGTGATCTTGCAGCGTGAACATCCTCAGGCTTTTACATTCAATTAATATTTTGTGGTTAGTTTTTACAGAATCTACCTGCCTTTTGTTTTTTCCCCCTCCTTGAAGCCTTGTTTGTTTGATCATTCAAGAACGAGCATCTAGAGTTTCTGTGTACTGGAAAAGACAATGACTTGCACTGCATCACTGACAGTAGGGTTCCCTGTGGGAGTCTCTGCTGCCCATAGTGTCAAGGGGTCTCTTGCTTTCTTCAGGCAAGCCCTTAAACGGGACTTGAACACTTGCCATACAGAGAGATGGATTTCAGCTCTGTGGGGTCTCTGCAAGGGAAGTACTTATTAGATGTGTGTGTATGTGAACATTTTATATTTTCATGAAACCTGAATCAGCTTTGAGGTTCCCTGAGACTTTTTTTTCCAGGCAGCAGTGATACTACAGTACATGCCTTATAAAGGTTATGTTAGCGTTGGGCACAAATGACTTATTTCCTGAGTTAAAACTCCTTTCCCCAACTTCCCTTTAAATAAAAAAAAAAAGGGTAAAAGTCAATAAAAGATTACTTGAGGAGAAGAGCCATTGTGATTTCATATGGAGGCCATCTCAGTTCTCTTTTTATATCTGTTGCTCGCCTGGGAGTATACACTGTACTCATGTCCTGTGCTTGAATTATTTCCAGCTTATTAATAGTTTTGCAAATGCATTTAACAGTTAACTGCCAGTGTGCGTGCTCCTTGTGGTTACAGCTAACAAGCAGCTGGTCAGTACATTAACAAAATTTGGGCTCAGTTAACTCTTGTAGAACCACATCTCTGCATTTCTTCAGATGCCTTGTCAAAACTATGTGGGGAGTAATCCAGTAGGATAACACAAAGAGCGTGTGCTTAATAAGAAAAGAAACGAGCAGAAGGAGGTCAGGGAGGAGAAAATCCTGTTGCATTTTGGAAAGGAAGAAGGGGTGCATCGAGCAGGGCATTGAGTTGTTTCTAGGTAGAAAGAAGAGTGGTAGCATTTAGTAAGGAAGTTCTTAAGCAAAACTTTACCTCAGGGGAAGCGGAAAGAGAGGCATTAGTAATTCATTTAAGAGCTCTGGCTGATACTGCAGATCACCTTTTGAGAGAGATTTCTTAAGTGAGCAGTTTTACTTGTCTGTTGAGAATGATTTTTGTTTTGGTGTGGGGTTAGTTTCATTTCTGGTGGGGGTCTGAAGGCCAGAGAAGAACCTCAAGGGTACTGATTAGTAAGTGTTTTATTTTACAACTGAAGTTACATACTTTTATGGCTACTTTAGCAGCTTTGACTGAATCTCATTCCTGACTCATTCTGTCAAAATGTACATTTGAGATAATCAAAATCATGCCTGTCCAGTGATGAGTCATTCTTTCTTTTAATGAAGAAGAGGTGCAAGTATAGGATATACACGGCCAAATCTTTTTACATGTGGCTGCCATCTGCGTGAGTTAAAAAACTCCCTATGAATCAGACGTACAATATGCATGTTCTCTGTTCCCTATAAAGGTCTGCTCCCAAGTTGTTTAGAGTCATCCTTTCTCACTCTCCATTTAGTCCTTTCTCTGGCAAATCTCCCATGGATTTCATCTGGATTCTTGCCTGATGAAGGACTAAGAGCTTGACCCTGTGAGATAATAAAACCCCACCATCCCCACAAGAACCAATGGATTTCAATGGGAGTTGAAGGAGGTATGTGCTGCTGCAGTGTTCAGCATGATGCTGGCTTTAAGGTAATGATTTTAAGACTTGGCTGCCTTACAGTGTACATACTTGCTGGCCCTAACTTGATTAAACTGCAAGTATATTACCATGATTTGAATCCTCAATGGAAAGGAAAACACATGGTGTCTCTGTGGATTTTGTGGCTTATTTAGAATGAATCTTTTCTTCTGAATGTGTATATTGAGATGTTCCTCACCAGAAAATTCTGGCTTATTGGTACTCTTATTCATTTGGAGCTGTTTTCCTAAAAGCAGGGATCCAAGAGCAGATTCCTTTGAGAAGTGGAGGCCATGAAATTGTAAGTTCTAGGAAGGGTTGTAACTTTGATTCTTACTGCACACAACCTTCCAATATGATTCACCATTTCCTTAAAAGACTCCGGTATCTCCAAGTTCTTGTTAAAAACAAAGAAACACAAAGCTAATTACCGCATCCCAGAAGAAAACATATTACATACTTAGGCCATATAATGAGATAATGAGTAGTGACCTTCAGCTCTTCATGTGGATAATACCCTTTAGACTTTACTTACAAAGCAGACTACCAGACCCAAGGCCTGTTGTTTGAAAAACAGAACTCCCACCAAATCTTTGAAGGGAGAATGAACTATGGAAATTCTTGCACAATCCCCAAATTAGCTTTCAATTAAAAACGAGGTAAATGTATAATGCAGTTTAACTTGCAGATGTTTTTGACATTGAAAAATTGTTCTTTACTGTTGTAATGCTGTTTATAGGTTTCTCTCTGATTACTGCTGTGCTGAAGCATAGGGAAACTCAATTTTATGTTGAAAGGATAACCTTTAAAAGTTTCTTGAGTTGAAGGCTACAGCATGGCTACATGATGCCTACCAAAGAATCACTTTGTATTGAAAAGCAAACCACAAACATAGGTAATATTCAATTAAAGCAACATTTGTTGAAAACGTAGATGTATTTGTCACCTGAAAAACTAGGTAGCTTTTTGGTGTTAAAGCTCTTTCAGCCTTTCCAGACTAGCATTTCTGTTTGTTATAAAAACATTTTTTGGTGCATGCAGTTCTTCTTTTTCACCATATAATTGGCATCACACAAGTTTTATGGGGCTGGGTTACACTGTGATTTGACACATGGTACTATCTGGTCAAACAAGATAACACTTGTGTGTTAAAACACGTCATGCTTGTTATCTTCCTACAACATGGACTTCCGTTGTGATGACCCAGTGACACATAATGTTTATGCAGATAGAAATAGTGAAGTTTGGGTGCTTGTAAGTCCAGCAGAATGGATATCCTTTTGCTAAGGCCCAAGTGATACCTGCCCCAAAGAGATTATAATGAAAAAAGGTATGAAACAGACTGGTGAAGATGTTCTTGAACTTGCAGCAAGAGCTGTGTACAAGATGTTGTCAACCAATAAATTTGTGTTTGTTCAGCTTAAGGAAGTAAATATGGAGTTTGACTGAGAAGAGTGCAAAGCTGTGAAAAGAAAGAGCAGACTGCAAAGACTGAAGTAAAGAATTGGAGAGATCATGGGGCATATGCTGTAAAATGCTGTTCTGGCCAAGTGCTGTATCATTGCATACTTAGACCTTCAGCTTCTCTTTCATTGTGTATAACAGTATGTTGGGTTTGTTTTTTTAGGGGAGATGTGAATCACAAGTGGTGTTTGTTGTGTAAATAGTTCAAAAAGAACATGCTGTGTTAGGTAAATACCTTAATTTCAAGCCTCATTTAAAAGCCATCAAGGGTTGGTTTTTTGTTTTTTTTTTTTTTTGCCTAAGGACAAGCTCACGTTTTCAACTGCTAATTTTCTTTTGCTCTATAAATTAGTGGTAGTAATGTTAACAGGTTATAAATGGGGAAAATATAGCCCTGGAGTCACATTGGGGCAAAGCATTTATCTTAAGTGCTAAGCTTCCCTTTAAATGACAGTTACATATTTAGGAAAGCGGGACCTGTTTTGCTGAGTGCAAGAATTTCAACAGCCTCAGATCCCTGACTCCTTGAAAATACTCTGAAAAATATTTGTCTAGGTCTTAGGACCTGGCATTTCTGGTATAGGTCATCTTGCTTGGAGATAACTTCACTGTGATGGTGGCAACACTGAGCTATGGTGGAATGGCCTCTGGACTAGCGGAGGGTTGGTTAGTTATTTTTCCCACTTCAGTATTAGCTTAAAAGTTGAGTTTAATATGTAACATCAGACTTCAAACACGGCCTGTTTTCAGAGTGTGGTGTAAGCACTGAACTTGTTAATGTTCATGTATTGTTTCTTTTGCTTCTAGTCAGCCTTTTTGTATGGAGATTCACAACAGCGATTTCTCAGGCCACTTGACCTCTGCACTTGTATTCCACTCATCCTGTTGAGTCAGCCTTATGAAGAGGACAAAGTTCAGTTTCTTCCAGTTTGTGGAGGAAAAAACAAAGATGTTTTCTGCTTTTCATAACTATAATCCAAAAACAGTGTGCTTGAAGAGCAGATGTATTTATTTAATTGTTTGAATATTGACAGTTTAATAGAAGCAGCACCAGATGAGAAAAAACATGCCCTTGATCTAGGCAGATCTGTGCCCAGCAAACAAGCCTCTTTGTTATTGAGGAGATATTTATTAATTTTTAAAAAAGCTTTTTTATGGTTAAAGACCATAGATACAGCTCTTCATGATGAGATGCTTTCAGAGCTGGTCTGAATCAGAGGTGGTTTTTTTCTTCCCATAGAAAGATTTCTCCTCCTCTGGGGCAACAAACTACATATCATAGAATCATAGAATAGTTAGGGTTGGAAAGGACCTTAAGATCATCTAGTTCCAACCCCCCTGCCATGGGCAGGGACACCTCACACTGAACTGTGCCACCCAAGGCTTTGTCCAACCTGACCTTGAACACTGCTAAGGATGGAGCACTCACAGCCTCCCTGGGCAACCCATTCCAGTACCTCACCACCCTCTCAGTAAAGAATTTCTTCCTTAGATCCAATCTAAGCTTCCCCTGTTTAAGTTTGAACCTGTTACCCCTTGTCCTGTCACTACAGTCCCTGATGAATAGTCCATCCCCAGCATCCTTGTAGGCCCCCTTCAGATACTGGAAGGCTGCTAGGAGGTCTCCACACAGCCTTCTCTTCTCCAGGCTGAACAGCCCCAACTTTCTCAGCCTGTCTTCATAGGGGAGGTGCTCCAGTCCCCTGATCATCCTCGTGGCCCTCCTCTGGACTTGTTCCAACAGTTCCATGTCCTTTTTATGTTGAGGACACCAGAACTGCACACAATACTCCAAGTGAGGTCTCATGAGAGCAGAGTAGAGGGGCAGGATCACCTCCTTTGACCTGCTGGTCACGCTCCTCTTGATGCAGCCCAGGATACGGTTGGCTTTCTGGGCTGCGAGCGCACACTGAAGCTGGCTCATGTTCATTTTCTCATCGACCAACACCCCCAAGTCGTTCTCTGCAGGGCTGCTCTGAATCTCTTCTCTGCCCAACCTGTAGCTGTGCCTGGGATTGCTCCGGCCCAGGTGTAGGACCTTGCCCTTGGCATGGTTAAACTTCATCAGGTTGGCATCAGCCCACCTCACAAGCGTGTCGAGGTCCCTCTGGATGGCATCCCTTCCCTCCGGCGTATCAACCGAACCACACAGCTTGGTGTCATCAGCAAACTTGCTGAGGGCGCACTCAATCCCACTGTCCCTGTCACCGACAAAGATGTTGAACAAGACCGGTCCCAACACTGATCCCTGAGGGACACCACTCGTTACCGGTCTCCAGCCGGACATCGAGCCATTGACCACAACTCTTTGCGTGCGGCCATCCAGCCAGTTCTTTATCCACCGAGTGGTCCACCCATCAAATTGATGTCTCTCCAATTTAGAGACAAGGATGTTGTGTGGGACAGTGTCAGACGCTTTGCACAAATCCAGGTAGATGACATCAACTGCTCTGCCCCTGTCCATCAGTTCCGTAGCCCCATCATAGAAGGCCACCAAATTGGTCAGGCAGGATTTCCCCTTAGTGAAGCCATGCTGGCTGTCACCAAGCACCTTGTTGTTTTCCATGTGCCTCTAGCATGCCTTCCAGGAGAATCTGCTCCAAGATTTTGCCAGGCACAGAGGTGAAACTGACTGGTCTGTAATTCCCCGGGTCATCCATTTTCCCCTTCTTAAAAACAGGGGTTATTTTTCCCTTTTTTTTTTTTTTTTCCAAATCATCCTGCACAGTAAAAACCAATAATGTAAAGGGATTTGAATTTTGTCATTCAAATTCTGTGTTGTTGATTCAGACTTTCTGTTTTCCAGCTCTGTGTATGGAGGCTCTGACTGATCATCTGTCTGTACTGGAGTGGCTGGTATCTTTGGTAGCTGTTGGTCATTTTGCGTGACCCTAACAGCTGGTTGGGTGGAATGGATGAAGGCATTGAAATACATGCAGTTCTCAGAAACAACATGTTTTAATCCTACTTTTGAGCTACTTTTTGACCTCTGGAGCATTCATCTGTATTTAAGATGCTCTAAGTGTAGCTGGCCTCGTCAGTTAGATGCTGCCTGCCTGCAGCAGGCTACCCAAGACTATCAGAAAGTAGTCTGCCCTTTGTCACCATGTCTTCTTTTTTTTCTGCCTGGAAACTTATTCTGGGCAAAATAACAGGAGTTTGGCTGTTTGTTCAGGACTCTCTGGGATCTAGGAGCTTGGTTAAAGCTACTGATACAGGTCTAGAATTGCTTCCAGGTATTTAGAAGTTCTGGTGAGATGGCCATGGTGCAGACATACTGGATGCATACTGGTGTCACATTGCTGTATAGCCACGCAGGATCTCCCCATGGGAACCCTGAATTGGAATTCTGCTTTTGAAAGAGAGGACTGACCATTGCGGAGCTTAACTTTCTTTTATTCTTTTTCTTTTTGCTGTTGTTTGTTATGGGCTGACAAATGGTTGCTCCTCTTTATATTATAAAAAGTTCAGGGCAAGACAGCATTTTACAGTGATCCAAAGAGTTTATCCTAGGCTCTTCTGCTGCAGGGCATTTGCCTACAAGCAACCTCTTCTGCCATGGCCAGAAGACTGTAAAATCTAATATAGACCCCTTCTATATCCTTGTAAACTTCTCCCTGGACATCCTGGGATATTTTAGCAACCTACCCTGTTTCAGTAATAATGCAGGTGAAGCTGTGTATGGTGTGGTATTTCTTTTAGGCCTTCAGATAGTATGGTGATCTTGCAAGGTGAATGTGTAAAGAAACTGCAAAAGATGATGTGGAATAGTTTTCAAATCTGTAGCATCTTGTGAGCATATATTTTGTCTCATAAAAAAATACTGTAATAGTAACCTGGGATAATTATAAGAATCTGTAAACCAAACAGGATTTACTCGGGATCTGTTTAATCAGAACAGTAAGTAAAACTTCCTGATCCTTATTTTCATTTCCCCTGCATTTCCTCTCCCTTAGCCTTCCCCTGTGACAGGTAGAGGTTGATCTAACTTGGACTGAGAGCTCATCTGGTAAAAGCATTTGACAGCTCCTTCAGTCTCCTTGAAAATGATTCTGTATGAAAAAGAAAGCATTAGGTTGATTCAACAAGAGTGAGTAACTCCATGGTAGCTGAAGACTTGTGCCATGGGGTCCCAAATATCTAAATTACCTGAGGCTACAGTGTATCCATTTAACAAATTATTAAACCCATTCAAACCTCAGCTCTCTCCCACATCAGGTCTAATACTCCAGTGTAGCTGTAAATGCAGTTTCCAGGAGCTGAACACAGAAGATGAGGATAAGAAGAGAGGTGTGCTGAAATGCAATTTGTTACTGCTTACAAAGGAGTTAGCCTCAGTCTTGCCTTTCATTTGAGGTATTAATAGTGGGCTTATGGGAATGCTCGTTAGGGAAGCAATTTTAAGAGACCTTGTGTCATTTCTGCAATGTCCTGTCATTGTGAATGGTGACTTTAGTAATGCTGAGGAAAGTAAACGAAATTGCTTCAGGAAGAGCTATGTTCAAAAACAACAGTCTCCTGCGTGCTCTTCAAAAGTGGAACAAATACTTTCATATTACTGAAGTGTGATTGATTTATCTCATTTCCACTGATTCTTTTGTGAACATAGAGGTCAAATAGCTTTGGAGAATGTGTGTGTATATTTACACATACACATATGTACATGAAAGTTAGTGAGGTATTGCATGAAGCCCTTTTGATAATCAGAGCAGTTGCTAAGCTGTGATTATTTGTGTTCTCCACTGTGGAAGGGTTTAGTCAAAGTGAAAATGAATGAGGGACTTTTGAAAGTGGTAGTTTGTGTCACTGTTGTGCTGATCATGGACTAGAGGGAAAATGTATTTGCGCAGACAGTACATTGTCTAAAGTCAGCTGTATCTCTTTCTAGGAAGGTCTCTTCATGCTCCATCTGTGGTTTTGTGAGCACAATCAACTCTGATAGCTTTCTGCTGCCCACAGTGGGGACAAGGGTGCTGGTTACACTACTGCCCTTGGTGGAAGCCAGCCTTAGGTGCTCCTCAAGCCTTCCTCCCTGCCATTCGTTGCACAAAAGACCAACGGAAAGCTGCTTAGTCTCTTTATTGCTGGGTTAATTTCCTGTCACATAAGTGAGTTGAATAAGCTCCTGGCAGGTCTGATGAGCATCAAAATAGGCATAAAGTAGCTGGGAAGTGTTGGTGGGAAGAAGAGAGGTGGAGGGAATGAGACGCCCTGGTTTTGGTTGTGTTGAGATGTGGGGTGATTCAGTATGTCTTGTAAACCTGCGGAGTTCACTTTCAGTGGCTTTTCATTCTTCTGCCTGTAGAATTAGGTCCGTCAAACCTGCCATCCTGTGAGAGACTTGCTCATTTGAGTCCATCCCCATGGTCCCATGTGGATGGCACAGCACCCTATGTATGTGAAGCACTGAGCTGTGCCCTAGATGCCAGTCATAGCATTTGTCACGCACAAGCCAGTATCTGGGGGCCTGCCTGCACCCACGCTGGGGCTTCCCAGAAAACTTCAAATACCATCTGTGCACTAATCCATAGTGCCCCACTGCTGCCTTGGCTTGGGGCTTCACCCCTGTGCATGGCCAAACTGTTGCACTTGTCTACCCATGCCTTTCCCTGGTCTAAGGGCTCCCATCTCCTGGGTGTAAAGCAGTATTGCAGAGTGAGTTTCATTTACTCTATTAGCTGTCATCTGATTTTTCACGTTGGAGGCAGGTCTAGGCTAGTAAACTGAGGTTTTTAATCTCAAGTGCAAATTGAGAGTAGATATGAAGGAGGGAGTTCATAATTGTAGCAACAAAACCTGAATTCCCTGATTCTTCACTACTAAAACTGCATGAGGAACATCCTTTAAGGTGCGTTCTTATGTTTGACTGGAGGGGTGTTGCAAGCTTTTGAATACATTGAGCCAAGTCCTTGCTGGACTTCCTAAAGTCCTTGCTGACTTTAGGAATATCCATGGTCTTGATGAACTACATGAGCCATCATGCCTACAGTCAGCCAATGCTGACTCTACTCAGATGGCTTAAAAAATGACTCTGGGGATTAGCTTGCAAGGGTAAGGCCTATTACCATGATAACTTAAAGGCCCTTTGTATTTCTGCTGTAATGACACTTCTGTTTTAAACAGAAAAGGCAGCTGCAAGGTTTGGTAGGCCTTTCTTTTTTATTGTTGCAGTTTTTTGCCTGTCTTGAGAGTTAAAGTAATTTTGTAGCTGAGCTTGTCACACAGCAGGGAATTGAATATTTGGTAATAAGTATTTTAAACAATGTTTTAAAGATTCTGGCATGTGGACTTTAGAAAACTCTGAGGCCTTGTTCTACAAGATGTTGCTTGACACTGTTTATAAAACATAGGCGGATGCCTGTGGATCTCTATTAACATATGTTTGTTCTTTTGCTTAAGGTAATCAGATCTAAATGGGCTTTATAGATTAATGTGTATCTTTTATGATGAGCTTGAAAACTAACACGATAAAGGTTTTTTTCTTACTTTAGTCAGAGATGGGAGAAATTTTTTGAGGATTAATTGGCATATATGGAAATAGTGAAGAAAAATGCTTCTTAAAGCCCAAATTAGGTCAGCTGCTTACTGTTGGTGCTTACTAATGGCTGTTCTGATTGACTTCTGTTCCTAGTAACTCAGAAGCAGGGGGTGGTTTTGACTTCTGCAGCAATATCCAGGTGTGTAGTCAACCCTTTTGAAGTATGGTTACACATACCACAGACCATGTATGAGCAGCTGAGCCATCAATGACCTGTGGACCACTGTTCTGTTATGTTTATAGCCCTTGTTGGAGATTGAGCTGTGGTTTGAGCTATCTCCAGCGCCAGTCTGGTTCAGCCAAGTTGCCTGAGGTACCTTGATGAGCTTGGAAAAACATTTGCCAGCACTTAGTTTTATAGCTTTCAGATAGGAGAGTGTGGACGCTGTTCTCCTGTCCAAGGGGATGCTGTCCTTGAGTTCAGGATAGATCAAGGACTACATAACCACTCCTCGATACTGGGGCCAACCTCATGTTGCCTCCTCTCCTTTATGCATAGTCAAACAGTTTTGGGTACAGGGTCCTTCCTTGTTAAAAACAAACCAGATAATAAAATTAGCAAGTCCGAAGAGAAAACCTGTAGCGGGGTATATTCCAGAACTGATTTCCTTGCTGATACTGCAACAGAGGCTGAGCAGAGTTGGTTAACTGAGTGGGGGATGGGGAAGAGTATAGCAGGTTTTGCTTTTTTTCCCCCTTTTTTTTTTTATGAAGTTTTTACATTTTTCAAGGCAAGACTGAAACTTTAAGTGTTTTGAGGAGGGAAGATTTGTTTTGCTTAAGCATTTGACACGGATTGGTTTTCAAGGTTTGTGCAGTGAGACGTTTAGTGAACTCATCCTTAAAGGGTCAGTTACAGGAATTCAGCCTTCAATTGAACTTGTAATCTTGTTATTTTTAATTAGGAAAGGGCTGGTGCTCTTTCAGTTGGGGAGCCATCTTCTCCCAAGACTGTTTCCTTCCCTTTGGCTTGTGCTGCTTCTGAGGCCCGCTGCTTTGATGGGACCAAGGCAAGCAGTTGCCAGCTGCCACAGCTGGAAGCCCAAGTAACAGAGCAACAGTTTTCCCTTTTAAGAAGGGGCCTGTCCACTGCTGAACATTTCCAACCCGTTTGCAGCTGAGGAGGTGGGAAAGGCAGCTCCAGCATGTCCTGGTCTGGCTGGCAGCATGTGCATCACACGTTTCAAAGCCGCTGCTCTTGTTCCGACTCTGTGGCCAGCGGCATGTTTATCAGATCTTCTCCGCATTCGGCACTGAGCAGATGTTCCCTTTTTTAGTATAAAGTGATGTTGCTGACGTGCTAGCTGGGATTTTAGGGAAGGGAAGGCTTATAAAGCTTCATGTTGAAGTGGAGCACCTATACATCAGCATAGAAGGGCTTCTGACAGGCAAAACGAAGGGGTAGGAGGGGGAACCAAACCCCAAAGCTAAAAGCTTTTTGCATCTGCTTTTCACTGAATGCCTGGTGTTGCAAGCAGGGTCCACATGCTCCAGTACTGGACAAGGATTAGAGGCAGTGACTGCTAGCCTGTTGTTCAGATGTGTTAGACACAAATGGGAAGTCTCCCATGTGCCCCCAGGGGTAGTGGCAAAGTTAAAGCAGAAGATTGCATGCAAGTTGCTGTTGAGCTTAAAGCTGCACTCTCTGGTACTCCACATCTCACTCATCAGAAAGATATCTTTGCAAGGAAATCACTTCTCTGTCTCCAGGTGCGTGTGCATCAATATGCAACGACATCCAGAATGCATTATTTCCTTTTTGAAGACCAAAAAATGACTTACCAATAAGCCAATTGACAGATAAAAAAGCAAGGCATCTTACTGAAAGAAAAGTCCTTTGTATGTATTGTCCTGGGTTCAGCAGTAGCAACAGCTACTAAGAAGGAGAAAAACTGACTGCTACTGCTGAACCCAGGACATGTATGTATGTGCAGTGAATGACAAGTGCTGGTGAAGCCGAGTGACTGCATAGGAACTGTTTAATGAAATAATAAGGGCTGGATAGAGCAGAAGACAAATTACAGAGAAGTTTGAAAGTTGTGGAAAGGAGTGCATAGAGAAAAAAAGGCACAGACAGAGCCCCTGTAAATTCAGTGTGACTGTGTGTAAAGGAGAAGCAGCAATTTGGGCCCAAATAAAAGAAATTAAATAAAAAGGAAAACTTTAGCTATGAATTTATTTTGGAGCTTGGATGACCTATCAAAAATGATGCTCATGTTCTGAATTAAAGGAAAATCTGTTAATGGTTTGTAGAAGTCTCTAATGCTGTAATGGTTTAGAAATGTTTATTGAGTGTCTAATAGTTCCAGTAACAACAATTATAAAATCCTGGAAATTGAAACCTCTGGTAGGTTTGCACCCTGATTCAGTTAACATGAGACATCTCTAATCTCTCCTGATCTCCTTGAGGGTGCTCTCATTAGCCATCAGGTAAGACTTGGGCTATGAACTCTTTTAACTGTGTGATAGTGCCCCTTGGACAACCAGTACAGCACCATGTATTTTGGGCAAAAAGATGGCTGCGTATGTAGCTGCAAATGGAAGTCAGTGGGGATCAAGCATAAACAAAATCCTCTTAAACCACAAATCCTGCCCCTAATTGAATGAATATCTTGTATAATCTTACTATTACTGTGTATTTTGGTACCTTCTTCTGTAGCTATTGATGCTGCTTCAGATGGGATATTAACACTTCCTGTGCTGGTTTTAAAATTGTTAGAAGTTGTATCAGCACCTTCGAGAGTACCCATGAGTATACAAAGAACTGAAGTATACATTTGCAATTGAAATAGGTAACACTTTGCTGACAGGCTCAGAAGACTTTTTTTCTTAAGTAAGCAGAGACTGCTGAGGTCTGATCTATGTTTAATACATGTTTTTATGCATGCTTTTTGATGATGCATGAATTCCTGTGTGGCTGATCATGCAGGCAAGTATGGTTCTTTCTCTTTGCCTCCTGAAACTGATTTTATGAAGTCTGGCATTTCCTCTCTGTCATCTTCAATTTACTCATTACAGTAACAGCAGTAGTATGGGTAAGATGGCTTGAGGAGTTTCAATTTATTGAAAATACAATGGTTTTGAAGTTTAAGCTATTTTTGTTCTAAGCAGGCATTTCATTTTCATAGTCTTCCCCCTCCCCGCCCCGGCTTTTGGCCCCCATACAGAGCTCTCATGTAAACCAAGCAGAATGCTTCCTGTCGTTGTCTGATAAAAAGTGCACTTCCATTCATTGTTTTCATGCAACTTCCTATCCTTTCTACGGTAAAGAGGGATAAATCTGAGAGAATTTATGGGCTATCTCTGGGGAAAAGAGACTTTCACAACAAGAAGTTTGACTGCTGTTTGGAATAATGATCAAGGAATGTTACAGATAGTTTGTATTTGTTCATTTCTTCCTTTTTGTACAATCATGGTGCTTAAGACAAATTCATCCATTAACATTGGTGAAAACTGAATGCTACATTTGGTCCTTCCATTAATGCTGTTAAGGCACAATGATTTACTTGCATTTTAGAGAATTTGTGATTGGAAGTCCGGCATCTCTGAAATACAGCCGTGTCTGGGGTGGGGAAAGCCCTCAGTCTGAGTAATGTTAGCTACTGCTGAAAAAGGATAGGAGCTCCATGGACCTGAGACTTGTACAAGAGCATGACCTACGCTTGAGTTCTAGACCAGTTGCTGGAAGCTTGTCTGTTTCTACTAGTTGAGGATACCAATGGGAAAAACTTGGCAACCTTTCTGAAACATTAATAGTGGACTACTTTGTTTTCAGTTCTTGGGCATGGAAAACAGAGGTTATACTTTCTGGGTTTATTTAAATGAAGGTCAACAAATTCATGCTGTTCTGTTTATACAGTTTAAAAAGATGCTCTTGTGTTAGTGGCGTGTTTTTCAAATACTCGCTTGGGAGAAGGGATGGGAAGAGAGAGAGAACATGTATGGAAGTATTTGGGTGTTTAAGCATGGAAAAATACTAGAGGAATTCCCGTAAGCAATGTTTTGCTGCAAACCTCAAGAGAAGGTAGAGATCTGACGGCACTTCTGGTCAGAAAGAGGTTACATGAAATGGAGCTCTATGATACAGTACATCTACTTTGAAAGACTTCTTTGTTTTGCAGGTGCAGATGTTTGTTTTCTAAGATTATGCCTCATGCATAGCTGTATCTTAAAGTTGTGCTCAGCAAATGTTAAACCAAACAGGTTTTTAACTCGTTGCCTTTTCCGTTTAATTGATTTGAGGTGTATAAACAAGACAGATGGAGTTCCTTTTGTTAAGCAAGATACTGACTGACGTCGCCTAGCTTTGCTGTGATCGTTCGGGCTTTGAAATAAGTTTTGCTGTATAATGAATTAACTGGACTTGATCATTTACTTATTTTCATGAAGTGGGTAGCTTAGGTATAATTAATTATTTCTGAATAGCAGTACATTGCTACAGAAGTTGAGCTCTGTTTGCTGGTAAACTTTTCCAATTGAACTTGCATCAATTTTATGTCCTGGTAAGGACAAAACATCAATAAAAGCTTATTTTGAAGAAAGCATTTCTACTTATGAAATGTAATTTGTTGTTCATTTTGTGTTTTCTTTTTTCCTGCATGGAAAAAAATGTGAGATCTGTGCAGGCACCATTTGAAGTTAGATAATCTCTGCTAAACAGATGAGATAAACCTCGTGTTTTTACCAGTGGTTAGAAACAGTTGGAATGGATATTTTGCAACACATTCTCCAGAGAGGCCTAAAGGATTATTTTGCTTAGAAGGAGAAACCAGCATCGGAAGATTGTATCAAACATAGCAGCGACCCAAAAAAGGTATGAGGCATGTCATCTGTGGGTCCTAATGATTCCCAGTGGGCAGGCAGAAGATTTTACTGTGCATCACAGAAACATCTAGAAAGACTACAGAAAATAGAGGATCAAAATACATTGCAGATTAAATATGATCTAATATATTGAACCATCTGAATAGTTTGGCTCCTACATGGAATAAATCTGGACAGGGTTGATAATAGTGGGATTGGAATTAATTGAGGGTTGATAGTTGGGGATTGGGAGCACACAGAGCAAGAGTCTGACTGAAGCATTAACAACAGAAACCAGCGTAAGGTGAAGTACGTAGATTAATGCATAGTTCCAGATGATTGGTTTGGGTATTTTTTCCCTTGGAGAAAGAGGGAAGGAGCAGAGATAGTGTCAGGAAGGGGAGTTGCTGAAGATTAATGGGCTTCAAGCACTGGAATGGGGAATCTCTGCTGTGGTTTTGCATAAGCACATGTTTTTAGTTAGTACAGCTCATATGTTTTATTTAACTCTTTCTACAACCAAATCTTGCCATCTGTATTGAGTATTTCTTGAGGATATAGTGGGGTTTTTTTCCTCTTCTCCGTTCAGGTTTTATAGCTCATTTGAATAGATGTATGCGGAGGCTGAGATTTGGGGTGTTTTGGTTGGTTTGGTTTTTAAAAATAGCCAAAATCAGTCCATGTCCATGAATCTTTTCCTCTGTAACTTTAAACCTGTCCCTCTTGCCCCTGTGGTAATCAGTCAAAAGTAGTTGCATCATGAAAAGTACTCTTTCATTGCTGAGAAGACTGTGCTAGATGCAGTGGTAAAAGAACTCCCTGAAAAATCAGGATATGAAGGGAAACTTACCCAACCCTGTGTACAACAGCTATGCTGTGTTTGTGGTTTCAGTACTTTTTTGTTACTTTTGCATATTTGTTTTCTCACACACTTTTTTGTTCCTCTCTCAGTTTCTGCTTGAAGTCCTGAAATGCATTCAAGGGCCTTCATGAACATTTACTCCATTTCAGTCCTGCTTTGGCTGCAGTGCACAAAGGGTCTGCTTTTCCTTCTGTTAAAGAAGAATCTGCTCTAAATTTGTCAATACCAGTCAGTGGTTAAGATGCAGTGATTGAACAAACTCTCACCAGTTTTTAAGGTTTAAAATACTTTTCCTGGTAATTCCTAGTTCGTGTAAGTAGTCTTATTGAAGGGAGATACCTGCTGCATTTCAACGCAGTGCATAGTTATATGAGGAAAGGCTTAGAAGACCTAATATATAGGTCTTCTACATATTAGTAGATATATTACTTAGACATATTACTTAAAATAAGTACATAAGTAAGTGTTGGCACATACTGTAAAATATCTACATATTAGTAGATGTATCTATATATCTATTTTAAGTAATAGGGGCATACTTTTAAGTAAGGGACATACTGTGAAAAGGCCAAATGTCATTGAGGTTTTTTGTCCTGGTATCAAGTAAACATGTAGAAAGGACAAAGAGGAGAGACTATCCAAATAAGAATGGAATTTATTTAATAGTGTAAACTTATTGCTTTTATCTCATTCCCCAGCCCTTTAAAATATCAAAGCTTTTATTGCAGTATTGAGCATATCCTATTGTATTTGCAAGGGGGTTTTAAAATGAAGGTTAAATAACTAAAAAACCCACCCCACACTTCAAAATTTGTTTCTTAAAGTATCCAGGAGTTGCCTTTTTTTTTTTTTGTCAGAGCATATCTACAGTCTTTTTAGTCCCACCCTTCTCTGACTGTATACTAAGGCAGAAAAGTGATATTAAAACACCCCCAAATTTTGTTTGGCACTGAATTTCTTCCTGCTTACCAAAATGATGGCAGATTAGCAGCAGTATCATTTTGTGTTGCATGTGCTGTGTTTCCTCAGAGGTGGAACTGCTGCCATGAGCTGTATAGAACAAGAAAACTGTAACGTTCTCCTCCCCCTCCCAGCCAAACAGTCTGGAAGATACAAAAATCAGCAGTAGATCTGTACAAATACAAAATGCTTCGGACAGTAATATTCTACTTCAGTCTTCCTACTGGCTAGTGTGAAGGCCCGATGTACAAATCTTCCTTTCAATATCCTGTTTCTCTCCCCTTCATCTTACGGTGGTGACACTCAGGGAGGAAAATCGCGTAGTCCAGGAAGAGTCTTTGACAGTCCAGCTTCTTCTTGTTGGTGATCATGGTGGAAATGCTTCTCCTTTTCCATGAGGAGAAGCACTGCAGTTTCCTCTGTGCCACTGACTCTCATCACGAAGCAGCTGTGGTATTTCCTACCATCTCATCTTGTCTTTTTCATCTCTCAGGACTTCAGGCTGCTTGCCAGAATTGACTGATCTTGATCAGGGATGTCTTACTCAAGTGCTCACTTAGGAGTTGAAGCTGTTTTTTCATGGTCCTCTGTAGTAAAAGCTGCTCTTTGTATTGATGGTAGAGGTTGTCCGTTATCCTCTACTCCATTTGAATTACCAGCCACTTGGCTTCCCAGGTGGTGTTCCATGAAGGGGTGTGCAGGAAGGAATTTAGTAGTTGTTGTTACAGAGCCACCCATACTAAATAATTGTAATGACTTATGTTTTCTCTTTAAGTGACAGGTACTCCTCCTCTCTGTAGATTCTAAGTTGCTTCAATCTTTGAGTACAACTATTTGGTATAAATGCTTCCCTCAGTGAGAAACCCTTAGTGAGAGGAAGGTTGTGTAGGTGGTAACTATTCCACAAGGAACAGTGGTCTTTTGCCCATGCACTTTGTATCCTTAGAAATGAGTGGTAAAGGTTATAGAAAGAAGTTATTACTAAATTTACTCAATTGCTCTGCAGTGAATCTTAATCTTTTCAGTTCAAAAGAAAATGGCTTCCCCTCCTCTTGTTTTTGCATAACCCTGTTATCATTCAAAAGTAGGTTGAAGGATCCTGTCTCTTTTCTTCCTCCTTGTTCCAGCTGTCATTGTCACTAGCTGATGTAAAAAAATACCCTTAAATTAACCTTCTTCAGAACAAATTTGTGAAAGACTGTCATTTGGGCATACTGAAATCTCTGCTTGGACAGTCAGCCTCCTCAGAGATGTGCTTTTCAGTATGAAGTGATGAATTCTAGCAGTATCTGCAGTCATTTATATTACTTTGTACCTGACAGCACAGAGATCTCTGGTGTACCTCAAGTCTGGATTTTGAATTTTTTGTCTTCCTGTATAATGACTAGATTTGTGTCATTCCTTCATTCAAAAAACAATTAGAATAGATCTGTCCTTCTCCTAAGGAGTGTTATATCCCATTGGTGTAGCTTGTATCCTCTGGCATGACGTATGGGAACCACTATAGCATGCCGTGTGGCCCACAGCAGAGATTGACACAATCTGCAGGAGCTGGTCATGCTTTTCAGCTGACAACAGTATAGAAATCTCCATGGAAATACAGCAGAATGTATATTAGCATTTACAATTTGAATAAAATCCATCACAGTTACGAGCTGCTCTTGGGTTGCTGTGTTATCCCCTTTAGTGTCTTACTCCCATTTCTGCTACTTTCTTCCAGCAGAACACATGTTACTCATTAGTAACATGGATGATATGGGAAACAAGAATGTTGAAAATTGTATTGAATAGGTTCCAGATGTTTGTATCAAACAAGGTTGGGTCTGCAGTAAGATTTCCTTTAAAAGACTCTTATTAATTGGAAGTGGAAAATAATTCAATACTAAATGATTCTCTAGAATTCAAAATTTGCTAAACAGTTGCCGTCATTAAACACTTGCCATCATAAAACACTTGCCATCATAAAACACATATGTAATAAGCAGTTCTTACAATGCTGCCTAACCTGCTTTCCATCTTCAAAAGGCTTTTGAGGCATTAAGCAACTAAAGTTTGATTGTGGGAAGAGCCAGGATTTGCTAACAAGGTTAACTGGATGCGTGCTCCAAAGTTAAACAAAAGCCCAGTGGTGGCTGTGCGTGCACACTTGTGTTCTTACAGAAAAGAAACAAAAGGCTTGTAGGAGCACAAGGGTGTATAAACTGGAAGATACTTTTGACTCTTTAAGTGCCACTTTGATGGGGGTGAATGCAGAAGAGTATCTGCATGTGTTTGGAGCTGATGAGGCAATCTTGGATTGTTCATTGGATGAACCGACCCTTCAGCAGTGACGATAGTGATTTTTGGCAGGACATTGTTGTTGATGGTGAAGGTGAGGTCAGCAGGAACGGGCTGTGGGGCTGGAGCAGGAAGCTGGCAGAGCCCAATCCTGGTGTTTGTAAAGGGCCAAGCAGCACAACAGTAAAATCCAGGCAGGATGAGGCCGCGTTTCACATTGGCTCCCAAATAGAAGCAGGCGCTGCAGAAGCGATAAACAATCAGATTTGTAGTGTCATAAAAAGGGATTGCTGTTTGGTTTTTTTCAGTGTGGTAAATATGCATTTTTAGGATTTAAACTGCCTCGGAGAAGTAACTAGCTTTCCAGTGGTGGCAGGAAGGAAGGAGCATGAGCAGGAGGGGTCTGTGAGGGAGCCAAAAGCCAGAGCAGCTAACTTGAAAAGATGAGAGCTCTTGCTGCTGCCACTGGAGTGAGAGTGCTCATAGTGGCACCTACCTGTCTTTGACTGGGACAGATCTGCAAGTGCAGTAGGAAGTGCCGGAAATAAAGTCACTTAATGTTTAGTGAGTAGCTCAGGCAGCACTGAGGTGTGTGCACTGTAAAAATAGACTATTTTATGCATAAAGAAATGGATAAATGGAGAGAAGGTGGCTTGTGCCAAAGACAGGCTGACCATCAGTGGACTTCGTGAGCTAGAGACAAGTTTTGCTTTCACTTGGCACTGCCTCCAGGCATGCAGGTGTACGCTGGGCATGGCACTGCACCCCATGCAGTGGTTGGGCAAGTGTATGTATTTCAGTGCATTCAGATTGCTGTTTGGTACTGCCAGCAGCACATTTAAGAGAAATAATGTTCATGAGAGTCTTGAGCTCCTAGGAATTTTATTATGGGTCTGGGACATAGCTACACAAGCACCTATGCGAAACTTGGCAAAAATGCTTCATCTGGAGTAGCCCTTATCTTACATACCCCACCATCATTCCTTGTATGTAGGCAGCCTTACAACATATGTGGTCTGAATGCAGTGGAACCAGCCTTCGGTAGATACTCTGATCTTCTGTTCCAATTTCGAGGACCAGCTGCTTATGAGGCTGGTCTGAAAGTAACTCTACCAAATGCAGGAACTCTGCAAAAACGCTGGTTTCTTATATGGAGCAGCTTAGAGCAGCTCTGTGCCCTATTTGTTCAAAACAGAGCTGACAGAAGTGGCATGCCAGTGGGGTGATGGGGTTTCTGCAGGAGATCTGGCCCACTTCCAGCCGGGATGGAGTGCAGGCAGAGCGGGCATGCTTTGCTCTGCTCTTTGCTGTGTAGATAAGCTCAGCTGTGCGCAGTTATCCAGGATGTGAACTTCTGCTCCCTCTGGGAGTATTTCAGTCTTGCATGTCAAGCAGAACAGAGGGCCTTGAAAGAAGGGCTTGCTTAAGCACACTTGAGGTGCCAGCAAGGGAGTCAGTTACAAACAGCCTGAATGTACCAGTCACTGTCATCTTCATGTGGATGAGCCCTTGTAGGAATTGAGGGGAAAATCCAGATGTCTTCTTTTCTAATATGGCCCGTTTGTACAGGATAAAGATCAGATGAAGGCTGAAGGGGAGGATTGGTAGATGTACTGCGTGGAAATGGGCATTCACAAGGGAATCCCCTCTGCAGAGAGGGAGTTACTAGCTGTTTCTCCTGAACCTTTCCTAAGTTGTTTTTGTCAACAACTCCATTTCTGTCGAGTTCTGAGTCTTACACCTTGTTCTTCATGTGTGCTTTATGATAGAAACTTCTTCACAAATGTCAACTCCGTTCTGGTCTGCAAGAAAGACTTCAGGGAACAAACACTCCTTGGCTCTCCGTTTAATCCACAGCCCAAGAAATGCTTGTGGAATTCAGAAATGCTTTTTGTGCAGCTTTTATAACCTGGTCTGCTGCAGGACTTCCACACCAGTGGCTGGGCTAATTGATTAGTAGGTTCTGTGATCTATGCTTGTACATCAGGAAGACGAGGCCTCTCTGCTGGTTGTGTTACTGTTATAAATTCTAACTGTTTCTTCAACCATTACAAAGGGCAACTTTTTAATAGTTTGTGGTTTTAGTGGTTTAGTTTTGGTTTGATTTTGAACTGAGTATCATTGCTTGGACTGGTCACACTTTGTATACGCATTCTTAAGAAGGAATTAAACCCAAATGAACCTCAAATCCTCCATGCTGGTGGTCAGTGCTACTACCAGGCTCCTTCTATACAGAGTAGAAAGTTTATCCTGTTTCCCAAGCACAGACATGCGTAATTAATGCCTTGAGCATTGCCTTTAACAAATATTCCTGTTCTGGGGGAGCTGGTGGGATATGTACTATGCACTGGTGGGTTTCAGGAATGGCCCCTTTGGCAGGACAAAGGCATGCATGGCCCAAGCCACTGCGGAAATCTCCCTGTGCTCAGGGGCTTTGCTTTTTCCAGATGAAGTCTGGTTTAAGATGGGCTCTGCCTTCTAAACAGCCAGCTGCTAGCTGTGTCATGAGTGAACTGCCTTTGTAATCAGTGATAATATAATTAAACATATGTGTGCACATAAGTCAAATGACCTCTGGGGCTGCAATAGCTGGATGTAGACTTCACAAAAGCAGATGGAGCTCTGCCATTTGATCAGCTGAGGATTTGCTTTCATTTTGAACTGGTTTTGAAAGAAGCATTTTACTTCTATTGCAGATGCACACTCTCCAAGGGGCAAAAAAAGTCATGCTTCTAGCTTATATTTCTCTTTTATGCCTTGCAGCCTCTGAACTGACTGGTTGATGCGTGTCTCATTCGTATCTGAGTGATTTTGGTGCAAATCAGGGGTTAAGCCAATTGCGTTCCCCTGTGACCTTCTGAATCAAAAACATACAGTATCTGTTAGTGTCAGGGGTAGGTTTGAGTCCTTTTGGAAAAGCAGGGCTGCTTTTCATAAATATTTGTCTTGCTTTAGTTTCCTGAGATATAGTTTAAATGTAAACTGCTCTCTATGTTTCAGCTTTTGTGCTATCTCGCTGTATCACATCACGCTGTCTCACGTACTATATAAGAGTATGGCACTACATCATGCTGTGGTGATTATTTGAAAGGGCGTACACTCTGTTTTGGACTAGATATCTGTTATCAGTGTAGATAATTGCTGTCAGACACAAAATAGACTCAGTAAACAAACATTTCATTTTTATCATGTGACAGATGCCTGCTGTTCTGTACAATCTATTTGAACAACATTCACTATAAATCAGCACTGCTTCAAAAGCAACAAATCCAACTCTCCCAAATCCTTCCTGATGTAATTACCTGTGTAGTAGAGATTAACTTTTCATTGTTATATATACATGATTGCATTTTTCAATGATTGGAGATAACAATGTTTGACATAAACAAATAATTCACATCTAAGATGACCCAATTCCTCCTACCACTATCACCACTTTGGGGTTTTTTGCTTTGGTTTTGGGGTTTTTTTTCCTCTTTAATCCTCAGTTTTTCTCTCTGGTAAAGACAGGACTACCTTCAGTTTGGAATTCATACTTAAAATTTAGACTTTCAGAGAGAAATGAACCAACGAGTTAGTGTATTCAGTGAAAATAAATGTCTTTGTTTTGTGGATAATGAACACGAAGCCTCTGCTTGTGTTCCTGTGGGCTTTATGACCAAAAGGATGATGAGTATTTGACAGGTGTAATCTGTGTATTGCTCTTTTCTCCAAATGATGTGCCTCTGTGTCTTCCTCTTCAGGTCCTGTGCCTAGGAACGAATGTGTCTTGTCGCCTGTTAACAGTTCGCACCCAGTCCATGCCTTGCTGGAGAGTTTCACAGTGTTGTCTGGCTGTGCAAGCCGAGGCACAACAGCCCTGCCACAAGAGGTGCATGTCCTCAATCTCAGAAATCCTGAGGAGGGGCTTGGCCATCATGAAAGAGAGGTAAAAGGGAAATGGCTTTTTGTCCTGATCCCTGGCTACAAGTGTGTCCGCAAATTAGATTGTTCTACATTAATTTGCTGAATGAAGCTATTTCTGAATTGTGACCAGAAGGAAGTATGCACAATGTATGTGGATACTTTCCACCTATGCTTTGTGCATCATGAGTAAACCACTTCCATACCCAGCCACTCTCTTCATCACCTTTCACAACCACGAAGTACACTTTAAAAAAGTGGCAGGGTGGGCAAAGGAAATAAGAAACAGATTTAGATCTACAAGAGGCCTTTGCAGAATTGGCTGCCTTCAAAGGCAGATTGTTTACCTAAATGTGTTGTAAATTAGCATGAATACCTTTGGATCTCTGCCAAGGCCACTATAAACAAATATTTAAGTTCACATTCTTTTACCTCCATAATACATCTTTAATGTTTCGCTGTGGGGGGACTGCCATACAGAAAGCAAGTGTTGCTGACTATGGAAGTACGTAAGTACTGTCCAATTACTCATTTATGTACGCTGCACTCAGAGGGACTGTCAAGAACTTCAGCTGCTCAGAAAGCAACAGCACAAGCAGAAAATTTTTGATGTTAAGTTGTGCAGTACTGTTGTTTACTCTCAAAACGCATCAAAACAGAGTGCCGAAAAGAAAACGTCATGGCATGACAGCTGAGCTTCTTAGGTCATGTTCTTGTAGTATTACACACACAAATCTTTAATACTGTGTCCTGTGAGAGCAATGAGCATGTACACAATTAGCGGAGTTTGTAATGAGAGAACTAAGATGATTCTATGCTTCTGTGATCTTGCAGGCAAAAGCTTAGAAAAAGAGGGTCTGTTATCTGTGCTGAAAGAACTTTTAAGTGGAGTCTTCTATATAAAGTGATTTAAATAAAGGCAGATACTCTTGGACATAATCAAAGTCTTTCCACTGGCTTCAATAGCAGCTTTGTTGGGTTTGTGGTGTGTTCAGCTCAATGTGTCTTGGATGCATCCATGAAACTTCAGCTGTTGTGTTCACTTTCAGAGTATACACTGTCTGAAATGTCTGGTGTATGATGAAAATGTTGTTTACTATTTTTTCAGTAGGCATCTCATGGGCTACCCTTAATCAAAAATGTCAGGTGTTTCTCAGTTCAGCTGTCACTAAATGAGTAGAAAAGCACTTTGGGTTTTTTGTGGGACTCAGAATGAGGAACAGAGATTTTTATATTTGTTTTGGTTTGGGTTTGTTTTTTTTTTTTTTGGTTTGGTTTTAAAAGCCTTTCTTAGTTTGCCAGGCACTGGATTATTGTGTGATGAGTACACTGTGAATGCCTGACAAAGCATAGGTACAGTCAGTTCTTTGGCCATGAAAGCTAAAGCTGTAGGTGATTCTGCTATGAATTTGTCATTGCCTCTTTCATCACTCAGGGACCTTTAAGTCCGTTAGCAAGTCATAGACAAATTTAATATAGGAGGTGGTAGATCTCACAAGGTGATCACAAATTTTGTTGAAAACAGGCAGAAGAGTGCTCTTGCTGTGAGAACATGGGATAGCGGGAACTAGTAACTTCTTAATTACTAAAGGGTGCCCGGGGATGAGATGGAGCAGGCTACAGCTGTGGCTTGTACCTCCCGAGAGACCAGGATGAATCAGCTCAAAGAGGCCATTTGCATAACCCTAATTTTCCCTCTGGTTTGATGCTGTTGGAACTGCTTGTGTAACAGTGGGCACACACGACGTGAGCAAGTCACATGTGCGCAAGGCTGCAGGCTGTGCCACTGCTGTCTGATCCGTGACAGAAAGACACATGATTTAAATATTTAACTTGCAATAAAAATAATTGCTGTCTAGCAGAAAGAGGCTGCTTGTGCCTCCTCTAGCATGCTTATGGTAAGAAAGCAGCTTGCCCCAATCTGTCCTTTCCGCGTGCTTCTTTGGCATGCCAAAGTGTAGGGCACAGAACATGCTTAAGGATTTGTAGCCCCTTAAGCTCCTTCCCTCATCTCCCAACCAGTTTCCAGTCACAGCCCTTCCTTGGAGATAGATGGCTGCTCTAAAAATGCACAGGAAGCTGGAGCAACGCTTGCTGGCAACAGTGTCAAGCAAAAGAGCATAAACAACTTGGAAAAATCAGATTTTACTTATAGGATCAGGGCCGGGAAACAAAGCAGAGCAAATGTTATCTTTTCTATTATTGTAAAAACCAACTCCAAGTGGCCTTTTGTCTTGAAGTAGAATGTACCAATCACCTCAGTTACATTAGTTTGATTTACCAACTGAGGTATTTCCTGTTGCCTGCAAATGCTGATAGCAAAGGTAGAGATCTGTTTGTCATCCAGTATTTCCAGGATACTCCAGAATAAAACCAGTATTTTTGTTTGACAGTGCCTTAGTTAGGTTTAGCAGCATCAAAAGCATGTTTAAAATAAATCATGCACTTGTTCAGAGGCTGGTTGAAGTTCTGATAATGTGGAATGCAAAATCTGAGAATCTTTAAATGAAGGCTGTCTCTGGGGGAGGAGGTCAGCTTTTGTTTTGTTTTTAACCTGCCCTGTGCTAGATACTGCTAAATTACACGTTCCTTACTTGCTGGGAGGAGCGTAAACTTCCCCTAGCAAATTCCTTGGAGGGCTTACGCATTAAACATACTTGTGCAGTTATTCTGGTTCTCATAAAAACGTGTATGCATTGGTTTAACTCATATTGACACTTGTGTAGAATACACAGACAAGTGCTAGCAAATTTAAGCACAGGAGGAGTGGCTGACGCAGAGGGGAGGACATGGCAGGGGCATGTTCCTCCTGTGATACATGCAGGGTTTCTGTAAAGATTGGTAAAGTTTGGGTGCTTTTTCTTCCCTGTAAATATGAATAAATAATAATAATAAAAAGGTGAACTGGAAGTTTATGGGTTTATAAGTTCTGAGCAAACTTTGCAAAACTAAATCAGGAACTATATTGCTTTCATGTTAAGGCTGAAATCTGGTCCTATCTGTGATCAAATGCTGTGACCATATCTGTGATCTTGAAGGGATTTGTGTTTTACTTCATTAATCCATGTTGGGGTGAAATCTCATTTGATAAGACTGTGAAGGCACTTTCTTCAAGTAAGAACCCCAAAGTTCCAATCTTTTTCAAGTATTTCTTAGAAATGTCTTTTATCACAATTCATACTGACCATGCTTTATCATAGGAAATAGAATACGGGTGCATGTAATAGCCACAAGTGTTTATGTTGAACTTGGCATGAGGAACGCAAGCCTTTTCTGTTTGTTTTATTTGATCAAGTATTCCTGGGGAAGTGAGTGCATGTGTGCATTTCAGTACTGTGACCTGGTTGTCAGCTAGAAGCCAGCAACTACTGAACCCTACCCAAAGCTGAAGAGAAAGTTACTGTATCTTCACTGTTTCAGTTTCCCTGGTTTTAGAATGGAGGTATTTGCTTTCTCATGGAGCTGCTTGTTCTGTTACAAGAAAAGGTTATTGTTTGTGGGAGCACTTGGAAACTTGATATTTGTACCAGAAAAGGTGTGCCTAGAAAATGTAGAACTTATTTGAAGATCAAAGTCACTTCTTAGTTATCAAGTCCTAAGTTAATGGAGGATTCTTTTATTTTACCTGTCAGTTGGATTTCCCTGAGCTGCTTCAGGCATGCAGCCACAATTGAAATAGCTGAAGGTGGAGCAGTGGCATATAAAATTAATCTCATGTGAATACTTAGGATTGAATACATATGAATACATGGAGACAGAGTTCCTGGCAATGGATTCACTATTGTTTTCATTGACATCCTCATCCTCAATAGCTTTTATGCCTGATGCAGATGTTTAACACGTGTTACGTGAAACGAAGGCAGGAAAACCAAGGGCCCATCTTTATTCCTATAATTTTGAGTAACTCCCCTGAGGCTGCAGTAATTTGACAGATTTCCCCCATGGTTTAATCGCTGTTACTTGGCAACAGTTTCATAATAAAAAATATTTTCCTTTGAGAGCAAACCTGATATTAAAATGCCTGTTAGCTCCTGTGGAGCTGGCTAGTGATAATGGCCAGGTACTTATTAGTGGTGTATCTCAGGTTCCTGAGCCTGACCCACTTTGAAGTCATAAAATGATGGGCAAACTTATGTAAGTCCAGTGTTTAAGTACTTTTTGAAGAGATCCTCTACGTTGTAAAAACGTGACAGGAAAAGACTCCGGAACAGTAACCTGATAATGTATTTCTCCATCCTGGCCTTTGCAATGCATCCTGACTTCAAGATAATTCCTTTGTGTCACAGTGGTTGTGTATTTTAGGACTGTGAAGACATGGACAAGGAGGATGATGAAACCTGGTTCATTTTGCCTATATTTCCACATATTTACTGTAGTTCCCAGTGTGTTCATTGCAGTTTTTCCTCAGGAATTTAACACGAGCTTTACCCAAGGCTATGTCAGGGAAAAATGTTTTGTTTCATGCTCAGACATCCAAAGATCTGGGAACAGCCTTGAGATTCAGCTGTGATAAAGGGGCCACTTTTTGAGTGTGGTTTAAACGTGCTGACCTGCTGCACCAGGGCTATGGTTGGGGGGCCCTGGAGGTCGTGTGTCATCAGCAGGCAGGAAGGGGTTCCAAGGTTTGTTATTTGACAGCTGGAGTTAATGACGGGTTTGTTACCTAGTCACTGGTTTGATTCCATTTTGTTTATTTCTTCCTCTAAGAGTGCATTTGTTGAAGCAAGTTTCCATTTAGCATCCATCAATGTCTGCTCTAGGCTGTTTCCTGAGACTTTAGGATCTCACACAGTAAAAATAAGTTCAGCTTCTTTTTCTACTTCGGCATTTCAGTGCTGAGCTCTCCATGTCAGCTTGACCAGCTGCTCTAAAACTGACAAGACAGGCTGGTTTGATTTGTATTTTTGAAGCACCCTGCAGTTTGGGCTTAATAATCCAAATTAAAGTAATTGGATCATTATCCAATGCAGTCCTAAACTTACAGTAAAATAAGAAGCTCAAGAACAAAGAGTTTGTTACTTCTGTGAGATTAAACCTTTGAGTAAGACCACAGATTTCACTAATGTTAATATTTGATTTGTGCACTGCCAGGTCACTTGGCTGTACAAATTTGATGTTTCTGGTGAGCTGACCAGAACATGTGGTGCAGAATTAAGCTGGGAAGTAAAGGACATGTTGCTTGGTTTGCAAGGCTGCATTGCATCTGCCCTATGCTCATTTACTGTGGTGTAGTGGGAAGCCTGCGCTGCTGCTCATGGGTATATTTGGTACTTCTGGTTGGCCGCAAGGCCTTTGTTCTGAAGAAAACCAGTTGCTGCTTTAGAAGAAGCTGTCAAAGATAAAACAAAGCACCGTGCCTGTGCCTCTGCCAGGGTACAGACCGGATCTGAACATCGCATGGGAATGTTGCTGTTCTTGCGTCTCAACTTTCTGACACCCTTGCTTGGCAGCAGTAATGGATATCTAGCTATGGCAGCAGACATACAAATGACAATGCAAGTATATGCAGGGGTTTAGAACTAGGAGTGACATGAACTACCTATAGTGAGATGGCTTGAGAGAAGAGTGGTGCAGGTGACTATGTTCCTGCCTGGTATGTCTAGGGGTGAAGGAGAGAAGATGGCAGTATTGGAGATGCTTAGTCTTTCTGTGGATGGGGAAGTCTGAGGTGAGACTTTTGATGAGAGGACTGGTAACTTGGTGGCAAATGATTTCGTTCCCAATGTGAGAAGGTAAACCCTAAAAAGAAGACTACAATTTGGGGAGGTTTGGTGAAAGTCTGGGCTGATCTCATCTAGCTTCATGGGTCAACCAGTAAGAGAGTGTCTTCCAGAAAGGATGGCCTTTGTCACTTGGAGTGTGACATCTAAGTCACATAGCCAGCCAGTTCTGTACTGGAGTTGACAAACTCCAGAGTAGTTTGGGAAACAACTTTTGCCATGTGGGAAGTTCTTGCCCCATGCTTCCTGTGCCTGACTTTGCAGTTTTGCTGTGACACATATGCTATGCTTTGCTCATACTGGCTTCCCCAGCTGTCAGTGTTTCACTGAGGCTGTAGATCTTTCCTGGTCCTTGAGTACCAAGAGTGGTACTGCATGTTTCTGTAGGCCACTGTGGACATTTTAAGATCCCATATTTGGGTCTGGGTGGGTGCATGATATTGAAGTTTTCCAAAACACTGGTTGGCTTCGACCTCATATATGCAGGCCAGCTGTCCCCTTACATGGAGCCCAGCAAGGTCAACTTCATCATTTTCACCCTGTAACTGCTTGTTCCTTGGTGATCTGTGGCTCACAAAATCATGAAGAGGCATCCTTATCAATCCAACTAGGATGTGCAGTGTGGCAGTGGAAAATCAGTTTGACTGCCTGCAAACCTCTCTGTCAAGCTTGAAGTTGACTGCTGCTTTTTATCACCATCTTCTTTCATGGTGCTTTGCATACCACTTGTAAGAGCGAGGGAAGGGGCCCACATCAGAAGACCGAGAATGGGAAGCCCAGGTGAATTACTGCTTCCACCAGTGCTCTATGCCAGAGAGGTCTCAGAGTCCAGTTGAGATGTACTCCAGGAATACCCTGTATTTGTTGCTTGGAAAGCAGTAGTCCCTCATCATACGCATCTTTGGATCCTGAGTGTTTTCCAAAGCTTGCCCACAGCCCCGTGGTAGCTCCGCTGGCTCACCAGGGTGGTTTCACAGGCTGTTGTTACTCTCTTTCCCCACAGCCTTGTTCAAGAGGCCTTTTGGGGCTGCCTGAGTGCTGGACTGAATCAGAAGTGAAGCACATGGTAGACCTTAAAGCTCTAAATGATACTTTGAGCGTGCTCCACAGAAATTGTAATCGTTCAGTGTCTTTCTCAGATGATGCCATGTTTACTGAAAGTGGCAGCTTGCATGCAGCTAATACACTATATGGCACTGATGTCTTAAAAGAAACACTGAATTGCCGTGTCTTTAAAAAACAAAGAAACCAACAGCCACCCAGCCTCCATTTCTTAGAGCTCTTACAACCCTCTTCCTCCTCTTCATTAGCACTTTGAAGCATCTGTGCTTGCATAAAATCCAGCCTTTTTTAATGTGTTTTTTCTGTCTTGTTTGCTCTGGACTGCAGTGTTTGTGGGATGTTTTTAGCCAGCTCTGGATTTGCTGGTCATTGGGACTTGGCAATCTTTTCAAGTTCTGCCCACCAGAACTGCCAAAGGAAGTCATGTGTCAGCCAGAGGAGTCTGTTTGTGCAGAGCCGGCTGTCCTGCAGGAGCGTGGCTTGGTGCATGCTCCCCTTAAAGAGGCAGCAGTGACTTCTCCTGCCTTGGAAAGTCATGGTATTTTCCACGGTTAGAAAAGGGACTGTTTGCTGTGCACAGGAAGTGAGACCTGTTCTCAGTTTCAGAGCTGCATGGAACGGTGACTGAAGGCATGCCAAGGCCCAGCACAGAAGGCTAAAGGGTTCAAACAGAAGAATGTCAGAACGACTTCTCTGATCTCTCATATTGTTCAGTTTTGCTGACTGCTGTTTAAAATGACCTGCTGGACTCTTCTTTTCCTCTGCTTCAAGTGCCCGGCAGGTACTGATACGCAGTTGTAGGACTGTAGAGGGAAAGGGGGCTACTGCTGCTGTCTTTACTAGATGAATTCTTCTGCTGCTTGTGTGTGTAAGCACACTGTGCACATACTCACATGTTCTCTTAGTGTGTTTTGATTTTCGTCCTAAACTGTGATTCACATTTGTGGTCTCCAGTCCCCTCCTCAAAGCTTTTCCCTGACATGCCCTGGAATATTTATGAATTACTGCTTTGTCTATAGTTAATTTCCCCAAGAAAAGGTAATTAAGGAAGTGATGACATTTCCAGGAGTCTATCACAAACTTGATGGGCAGGTTCCAGTCTAGCTTTGGGCTCACAGAATCAGAATGGTTTGGCTTAGAAAGGACCTTAAGTTCCAACCCCCTGCTATACATGAGAGAGGTGTTGGAGCACCACTTGTCATGAGTGGTTATGTTCATGTTGTTCTCTGGAATGTCTGTTTGAACCAAAAGCTGTATTTAGTGAAGCTGTCCTCCAGCCTCCCAGCACTGAGGAAAACTTCCAATATAACTTGTGTAGAGCTGTGCCTGACAGTCATGCTCCTCTTGTATCAGCTAAAAAAGTAAAACCTTGCAGTGGCAAGATATAAGAAGCACAAATGGTTTAATTGTGTTGGCTTTTTATGTAGATTATGCTTTTGATAACACCATATACTCAAGTTTGTGTTTGTCTAAAAGCACATCTTATTTCCCTTGTGACACATAAACAGAGTACTTCTGCAGGAGTAAAACTTGTTATTTAAAGAAGATGCGAAAATAGCACCACCGTGAGGTACAAACATCTGAAACTTAAATTGCTTGAGAAAGTTTCAAGGGATTACAGGTAATTTATAGCTGATAGTGCCTCTTTAACAAGTGCCATGGCAATTTAGAATATAGAAGTATTTTTCTTCTGTTTGGAGCTGATGCTGTATGTGATAAACATGACTCTGGCAATGTTTCTAGATGAGAGGTAATATTTGGTGATGAGCCAAATCTTATCAGTAAGGGAAAAGTACTAAAACATGTCACCTTTCTGGAGATAACAGGCATTCTCTAACCCTGAAGGCTGGTTGAAGCCTGGCTTGCTCTTTTGTCATCACCCAAGGATGCAGAGTTTTCATTTCTTCTGCACAGACATGATCTGCTAGGGCATGCAAATACATAAGTGAAGTTTTGAAGCCTGTTGGGAAATGTGACTCTGCATGACATTAGTTTTGCAGAGAAGCACAGTGCACTTGCTTTGCAGTATCATTTCAGAATAGACCATTGGAACGTTGCTTCTTTCCTCCATTAATTTGGTTTCAAGTGATACTTGCATTCAGGACACTGAAATGCAGCTGAAGCGACATGGGAAAATACAGCACACAAGGAGTCTGTTCTTACCCTTAGGTGGAAAGCATGCCAGTATTTTCTTCAGTAAACCTGTTTTCAAGCAGGAATCTACAACACAGTGCAGATAAGTGCATGGAGTGGCATCATTGTGCAAGCAAATACTTGCATGACAGCCTCAGTAATGTCTTCTGGAGCATTTTGTCAGTTCTCATGGCTTTGATTCTGCAAGCATATACAAAATATACATATAAGTGACTAGGTAGGCCTGATTAAATAGAAGATTTGGTTCGTTGGGGGTTTGATGATTATGTTTATTTTCCCTTTTTTCCATGTAATCAGTATCATAAATTCATTCTTTAAACTATTCCCAGAATATTATTTTGTTTGTACAGGGAGTAGTGAAAGTTTCGATTGTTTTCTCAAGTTTCCAAATAGAAAAAAACTTGGAAAGAATGAAAACCTGCTGCAGAGGAGTAAGAAGACAATGTGTTGGTTACGGTTACTTTGAATGTTCTGAAAGCAGTTTCCGTTGTATTTAATTTCTAATACATTTGTGAGCGTCTGTATTACAGACACACAGTTGCACCAACTCCTACTCAGGGTGGTGGGTTACTGACTACTAGTAAAGTCAACAAAACTGTTCCCTTAATCTGGTGCTGCTGCCCAGTGTTTTAGTTTTTTATGACTCATGCACACACGCTGTTCTTTACTCTGGCTTGGGAAGCAAGAATTTAGTTTTACATGTCCAATAAAAACGTGAGCTCCACATTTTACACATCCCAATGTGACTGTGCCTCTCTAAAAGACACCTGTAGAATGGCGTTTCTTTTTTCCACTTATCTAGATCTATGTGTGATCTAGCTGCAAAACCTTAGAGGAACAAATTGTTTTGTATGTTTTTCAAATGGCATAACCCTTTGTCCTGCACTCGTTCCATCATCTCATGTTTGTTTGCAGTGTTTTCTTGCTTTGTGAAGCCTCATTGTCTCAGCCTCTTCCCCTTCCCCACCTGCAGCTTTTGAAACAAGTGAGAGAGGGTGTTCATCCCTTCAGGATTTACCCTGAGATTTGGATGATTCTGTATTCAGATTCCAGTTTTTCTGTGATGTTCTTATGACACCATGTGCTCTGTTACATCTGCATGTTGTTCTGCAGTTGAGAGAACTGTGAACTTGCTGTGTCTACTGGCAGAGAAGAGATAGTGCTAACGCTGAGTCTCTGGACCCACAGTTAGTATCATACTCTGATTAATGAGACCTTGTTGGGAGGCAGGATATACCACCACAGTATCAACACATTAATGCAGCTATGTAATTTCTGGTCGGATGGCTAGCACCTATCTAACCAGCTGAAAAATACAGGTGGTGGAATCCTGTGGAAACCTGGAAAAGCCTGTGTAGATTTGCTCAGAATGCCCCAAATGCATTTAAGGAAAATGGTCCTGGCAGCAGTTTGCCATCTGGCTTCTACCTGTCAGTTTAAGAAGCATTTCCTTTGGCATAGAAGCTGCTCTTTAGTATGTACCCATATATGCCTCAATTTAGTGGTTAAATCCTTCCCTCCCCACCTTTGTTTTTTCAAGGTGTTGGGCACTATGTTACACAACTATCTGGTAATAGTACAGGGATAAGAGAAAGGAAAAGGAGTATAAAATTAAACTTACATTGCAGCCCAGCTGATTGACCAAAGAAAAGCACAGATCTACAATATAGCTACACATAAGTGCAGAATTGTCTGGGGTAATGTTGGCTTTTCACATGAGTCTGCTGCCTTAATTGTTAAAGTAAAACTTAGTCTGATGTGATAGCATTTTGTGAATAGGCCACTTAAGAACAGTAGGGGAGGTGCTGTACTTGTGGCTTACAGGAATGGATCCTGTGACCTTAAACAAATATAAAGCCAACAAGAGATTTTCCCACAAGATGTATAAAAGGATGACTTTCCCCTTAGGATTCATTATATGGCATGTGAACAGTATTGACATCTAATGATTTATGCAAAGCTGAGTGAAACATCGTGGGTTTAGGTCTCAAGAGCTGGGAAGCTTGGCTGCTTTGTGGAAGGGCAGATGGCACAAATGGTTTCACTTAATCTTTGGGAGCCTGAGCATCTATTTTGGGTCACAAGAGGAATGTGTGAAGTGGCCCCAGCCTTGCTCTGGTGGGCACAGGCCTTCCATTGATGATCCCTGGGACTGTCACTGTGGGCAGTCCTGGTTGTGCAGGTGCCCACAGCAGGGATGGCCTGTGAAGATCAGATCTGGTTGTCAGAGCTGGGTGAGATACTTGTGCAGAGACTGTCTGCTTGCTTTGCTGCAGCCAGAAGGTTTTGAAAACCCTTGTTTTTCAAGAGAATTCTGGTTCTCCAAATGATATAATGCATGAGATAACACAGCAGAAGTAAAAAAGTGGATTGAAATATATAATACACAGGGAGAGACGGATCTTGTATTATTCAGGTAAACAAAACTCAAGTAGACAGTTTACACTGTGTATGATGTCTACGTAAAATTTATCACTAAACTCTTTGGGTTATACTTTTGAATCGTAGAATAATAGAATGAACCAGGTTGGAAAAGACCTTTAAGATCATCAAGTCCAACTGTTCCCCAGCACTGCCAAGGCCACCACTAACCCATATCGTTGAGGGCCTTTGTCTACACGGTTTGTGAATACTTCCAAGGATGGTGACTCCAGCCCTGCCCCGGGCAGCCTGTTCCAATGCCTGAGCACCCTCCTGGTGAAGAAATCATTCCTAATATCCAATCTGCATCTCGCCTGGTGCAGCTTGAGGCCATTTCCTCTTGTTCTGTTGCTTGTTATTTGGGAGATGGGACCAACCCCACCTCACTACCTCCTTTCAAACAGTTGTAGGGAGCGGTAAGGTCCCCCCGAGTCTTCTCTTCTCCAGTCTAAACCCTGCTCAGCCGTTAAGATCATTGTCACAGAAGTAGCACAGTCTAAATATGACTTGTGCTAATGCAGTTATTACCCTTTGAGTTCTAAATCTGCTGTCCTTATGTAAAGCCTCAAGTTTTTTCACTTTTCTTATTCTCTTACTGTGAAAGTAATACCACTTTCTAGTGCAAATTAGGACTTCAGTAACCATCCTGCCAGTTTGCCAAGTTATTTGTATTAGGAATAGCTTTGCTCTGAATATTTTGATTGCCTAGCTATTTGCATAAATGATTAGTGTCTAACATAACGTGCTCGCATTTGGCAGCTCTAGCTTAAAATAGCAACTTTGGAACGCTAGAAATTAACTGGCTACATTTTTATCTGAAGATAAATTATGTGACTTAGCCGTGGGCAGAAATGGTCCAATGTTTTCATGAAGTTAGAACTACTATTTTATAGCATTGTGTAAGAACTCCTACTTGTGTACGAACCGTCTGATGCTGTGTGAGCTGTGGTGCTTTCTGAATGGGCACTTCCATCACTGCATTTCCAGTTAAAACTTGCCAGCACAGTTGCCTACTCTTAAACTTTTGAGAAGAAAGTTGCTACCGGTGCAGTTGAACCATCAGTTATGAACCAGATGAAAATTGCGGCACTGCCAGGTACCGAGCAGTATGTTTAGTGCCATACAGCATGCCACTGTACTGTACTGTACTCATCTTGCACATAATGTATTTGACAGTGTTACAGCACTAGATTTTACTTGTAGTTGGGTTTTTCGGTCTGTCTGGAGCAACTGAATGACAAATCCATGTGAGGAGTCTATACCTAAATGTGCTGTAATATCATCCTGTTACACAAATCCTCAGCTTGGTCATTTAATATTTAGGGCTAGAAAGGTACCAGAATGTAGACTGAAGGGAGAACTACAGACAACATTTGAATATGCTGCAGGCTCTTAGTGTTTTGTTCTAATGGACTCTGTTTTATCAGGCTGTTGGACACAGCTACCATGTCAGTGGATAGGCAGGTCAGTTTTCAAGTTGGTTCTGAGGGTAAACTTTAGATCTTTGTTAAAGGTACTGAAGATAACGTGTGCCAAATATAGAGCTGATGTTGCATCCTCACTGAGGGTGAAGGGAGCTTTGCTTAGTTCTTCACTTGAACACACAAGCTGAGGCTGCATTTCTGCTCTGAGCCATTAATAATGCATCTTCGTTTTGAAGTGGCCTTCTGAGAGCATCATGTATACTTCAGAATAGTTTGTTGGTGGATCCTGGCACACACGTGGTGCAGGAGCGTGCAATGGGCTGTAGTTTATAGTTGGATAGTCCTTATCAACCTTTCTGTTCTGTCGCATAATTTTTGGAGCCCAGTTTTCCATTCTGGGTGGTGGTAGATCATAAACATCAGCAGATTTGCAGTAGTATGGGACCCCATCAGTCGTGACTTAATGCTTCGTTGGAATTATGCCAGGGATGAATCTTTCCTATGATTTTCAGAACTGAGGTATAACTGCTGTTTAGTCAATCTGATTCTCTTTGTGGAGTGTGGCTGAGAAGGTCCGGGCAATACCAGTCCATTTGCAACCATATATTTAGGATAAAATAAGCAAAGGGTTTATTTTAAAATGAGAGTGTTACATGAGCCTTGGAAATAAATCTTAGTCTTCCACACACCTGGTAGTTGCTACCAGGGACTTAGACCCCTTTCCTGAGGACTGAACTGTGCCTCATCCTGGCAGTAATGCAAAAAGAAAAGGCTTTCCCTCCCCACATGTGCTTCATGCATTGCAGCTCCTCTGCTTTCTCCCAAAGGGGCTGGTCCCCGCCCAGCAGCATCCTTTAGTGCTGGCCTGACAGAAAGATGGAAGCATGGTGCACCTTGCAGGGGCTGTGAGGGTGGCACAGCTTTGAGTTCTGCAAGAGAAAAAGTAACTGTGTGTGGATGTGAGTGCTTGTTTTTAATGGCATTGCAGTTTTCCTGGAGATATTTATTTCTGTGATGCTGTTCTGAAGATCTTCTGTCTCATTGCTGGGGTAAGTTTTAAAAATAAATAAGTCCTTGCCCTGTGCAAATGAGTGTGGCAGGTGTCTCGTGCTTAAAGGAACTGGCTTATACCGTAGTTTGATTTAAGAGTGCAAATATGTAACCCTTTACGCAAAAGTACCTTCAAGCAGTAACACCACGTGAACATATTTTGTGTTTCTTGGAAAAATCAGCAAACTTTCTCTCAGAAACTGTTGGCTCCCAAAAGCTGGACATTGCAATCTACTATAGCTGGCTCAGTGTCAAATCTGTAACACAATATTCAGTGAGCATAGCCAAAACACAAGGCAGGGGGAGGAGGGAAGTGTTCCACTTTGAATTCACAGTGCCTGCCTAAAGAATACACTTCTGCTTTCATCTTGTAAGAAAAACTGGCCTAGAGATCCTTCCTAAAGCAATTGATAAATGCTTTTATAAATCAGTGCAGTACCAGATCCCACCACAGGAAGTGGATTCATGGATTAATCCTTGACTGAATTCTTTTATAAGCAATGTATGGACATTATGTTCTTCATGTGGATTTCAGTAGAAATTCTAAACCTCTTATGTTGGATATTACACAGTGATGAGCTGTGAAGATAAGTTTCTTCATGTTAGTTTCTTTGACTGCTACAATACCAGAATAATTTGTCTTATAAATATTAACAAGAGAGTGAAAACACTTAATAGAGGGCAGTGACAGGTATAGATCTTCAAATTTCAGTTCTGTATTTTGCCTGCTTTGTACTGATTACCTTAATCTTTGCAGCTGAGCAGTGAGTTAAGAAGTCGCAAATCCCTCTTAAGTGCATCACTTTTAAGTCAGAAAATGTATTTATATGATCTGAGAGTTAAAATTCATTCTTCTCTATTAAAGAACAGCTGTCCTAGCCTGGGCAGTGTAATTCAATACAGCACAGCATATTTTGTGCACGTTTATTAGCACAAATTCGTAATGGCTGTTTTGGAAAATGTGCTATGAATTTCTCTAAAGCCCTTCACGCTGGAATAGTTAATTCAGCCTTACAAATCCTTGGCACTTGACTTTCATCTTTTCAGAGCAAAACACAGAGGCTGTGATTTGATGCCTTGAAGTCAGCAAAACAAAATGGTACTTTACCAGCAGCATTTACTTTGATCAGTTTTCACCATTTGTGCCCTTGCCTTTCACGTAGTACAAATTGCTTTACCAGAGGAATGGGGCAGGAGCCCGCAGTCTGTTTTTGTAGTTGGTTTCTGTGGTGATACTCAGCCTTCCATGAAACTGCGATCCCCGGGGATGGAGGAGCCTCAGCAGCCGCCTTAACTGTGCTGCTGCAAGATACCTTAAAAGAACTCTGTGGAGACTGTGCAGACAGCAGTGACCTGCATGGATACATGCAAACAGAGCTGACTTGATAGACATGGCACCTCTGAAATGTGCTATCTTTTAAAAGTCTTTATTTTTCTGCAGTTTTTATGACATACATTGAAAAATGCATTCTGTCAAAAATGGCAGAACTTCTCTGTGGTTCATGTCCTAGTCACAGTCCTATGCTTTGTGTTGGTGTGCTTTTTAAAAGTGAATTTGTAGGGTTTGTCATAAGGTTTTTTTAGAATAGCTCTAATCTTTACTTTTCACCTCTGACCAAGCTGTCATATTCCTCACAAGTTAGTAATGTGTTATGTGGAGGAGTGTGTGCCAAAGGAGGCTGCAAGGGCAGACGTGAGTCTGGAAGAGGAGCTTGCTCTGACAAACAGCTGCTGAAGCTGAGCCTTGTCGAGAGTACTGTTGCTGACACGCATGTCCAGAAGGTCTGGCTTAACTGTTGATTGCACAATGAAAATGCTGGCTATGCTCATCTATGGAAGTGAGGGATGTATTGGACTTATTGTCCCATTTGCAGCACTGTGCAGTTCTAGTGTCCTCAACATAAGAAGGACATGGAGCAAGTGCAGAGGAGATGTCATGAAGATGATCAGGGGGCTGGAGCACCTCCCGGAGGAAGACGGGCTGAGAAAATTGGGGCTGTTCAGCCTGGAGAAAAGAAAACTGCGTGGAGACCTCATAGCAGTCTTCCAGTATCTGAAGGGGGCCTACAAGGATGCTGAAGGGGGACTCTCCATTAGGGACTGTAACGATAAGACAAGGGGTGATGAGTTTAAACTTAAACAGTGGAAGTTCAGGTTAGATATAAGGAAGAAGCTTTTTACTGTGAGGGTGGTAAGGCTCTGGAACAGGTTGCCCAAAGAAGTGGTAAATGCCCTATCTCTGGCAGTGTTCAAGGCCAGGTTAGACAGGGCCTTGAGCAACATGGTCTAGTGTGAGGTGACCCTGCCTATGGGAGGGGGTTGAAACTGGATGATCTTAAGGTGCTTTCCAACCCAAACCATTCTATGATTCTGTGATTGTCCTGTGCCATTGTTATGCTGATATCTGCTTGGTTAAAGTGCTGGTCCTTAATATGTTTTAAAATCAACATGGGCAGATCAGTAGTAACTGCTTGTTACATGGACTAGGTGAGCTAAAAGTGCATTAGTTCATTTAATAGTTCTGGTTTAATTTTCTTTTGGTATTGTTTGACCAAACTGTCTAAGATGCAGAAGACTTTGAGACAGTATGTTGTTGACAGGTACAAAATGTGTATATTTTTATAAGCTTGTTTGAACCTGTAAGAATGGATGGAGAATATCCCTTTTTAGATACCTAATGTTAAAAAGGGGAAAAAAAGCTTACATGGGAGTTCCAGAAAAATAATGAATTTTACCACAGAGTTCATTGAGTTCAGAATTTCACACCATGTCTTCATATCCAGCTGTACAGCACTGAACACGACTGGTTTCTGATGGAGTTTCTGGGCAATGTTTCACTTAAGTATTTAATAATATGGATGCTGCCAGTGAAAATACAAAAGGAAAGGGAAAAATTCTACTTAGCTTTTCGGCTGTTAATTAGAAACATGTTGTTTGGTGGTTTGAAGTGATCCAGTACCTTTCTGTTAATTTGTGGAGTGTTTAGGCGGTGTTATGAACTGCCTAGACACTTGGGAAAGGATGTGCCTTGAAGAGCTCATAAGCTAAGGCGAAACACAAAGATGGCCATGGGAAGGGGAGAACACTCTGGGATTCAGCCAGTGTCTGGCTTAGCTGGAGCCACAGTGGGGGCACTCCAGCAGAAATGACATTTGGGTGAGATAACACTGCAGATCATCCACTGCAATGCTGTGGGTGGAGACAACCATGGCAGAAGCTAGCAAAACAGCAAGAGGATGGGAGCTTAACAGAGTGTGATAGTCCACTGACTGCTGTTACACAAGGTAAAATCCACATGGCTGGCAACTAGGTCATTGGCAAAATCCTAGTAACTCCCCACAGCAGTTTGCTGGAAAATCTTTCCAAGGGCCAGGAAAAAGTCTCCTGTAAGAGATACCACTGTTATGTATCAAAAAAATCACAAAAACAGGCAGGGATGGGACAAGCATAAATACGAGGCAGGGGAATAATTACACTGAGGAGTCTGCTAATTTTGTGTGACTTCTCAGTGGGAACAGTCGCGTTCAGACAGTGCTGCCCAGCTGCTCCTCTGAAGCAAAAATGAATGATGAAAAATACGATGACCAGGATGGTGCTGAGCCATTTTTGAGCAGCTCTGGAGGTTGTTTTTCTTCGCGTGTAAAACCAAGCTGGTGCTGAGGACCTCATTATTCTAAGAAGTGTAGTTGACAGGAAATATATATGCCAGGAAATACAGTGACAGAGGCTACTGCAGAAGCATGATCACGTTGACTATATTCTCTCTCAAGTTTAGGACTAGGAATCTGAATTGCACATTCTGTGGTTTGTTGCTGTCTCATTCATGAGCAAAGTTACATTTATTCTGAAAACTTTCACAGAAATACTTAATTTGCTAATGAAAAATTGATTTTTGTGTTCAAGACCTGTAGCTTTTCTTAAGCTTTTCTTAAGGATCAGTATGCACATTTCAGGCAGAAATGCAGGAAAATTCCGTTATGTGATATAACTTATCCTACAGTTCCAGCCAAAGGCATGGATAGATACATCACTACTTTTGAATATGGCTCAAACTTTGTTGATTATTTCCATGCATGTGTGGAAATAGTCATATATGTGCATAATATATGCATATTTAATTTCCGAAGTTTAAAGGAATAGCAGCTACAAAATCTGATGGTAGATCCAGTTGCAAAGAGTCTCTGATTTTCTCACTAAGATGGTGTGATTGCTCTTAATGCTCTCTCATGTGATCAAACCAACAGGCAGAAATCTTCCTGAAGTCTAAAACATCTGTCTTGTCTGATAGATGTTGGCTTTGAATAAACTTGTCTGAGACTAGTTGAAACAGAGGTACTTCTCCATTTCCTTATTACCCAAAGGACTTGGCCCAGCTGTTTCTGAGATGAAGTTTTCAGAGTGTGTCATATTTCTTGTATCACTTCTGGTTTTAATAAATACCAAAGGTTTTAAATAGCAGAAATGTTGAAGATTTCTAATAGGAGCTGCTTCTTTACATTGACTTGATGTTCTAATGAAAACACAACCAGGGTGCAAACCCAAACTGAGTTACGTGTGGGCCAGAGTGACAGGATTGTTACTGTTTTCCTACTCTTGGTTATTTACATAAACCTATATTACAGCTGATTTCCTCAATAGTTATATTAGCCTTTGCTACCTTTAGGATCAGTATCCTTTAGGAAACCCAGTTATCGTTGGGTGTGAAAATGGATGCATACGTTAAGAGTGCATGTGTTTAATATTTATTCCATTTAATGTAGTAGACTTTCTCTTTGAAACTTTAGAAAAGTTTAAGGTGGATGCACTTTATGCCATTTAGAGCTAAGAAAACCCTAATCAGAATAAAAATTGATCTCATATTTGCCACATCAGGACCGCAAAAGGTATAACTGGGCTGCTTTGGTCAGCTTAGATTACAGTATTTTTTCTGCTTTGTAAGAAAATGTAACCCCAGAACAAGGTAATAATATTTAATAGTTTAAACATCTTGTTACTAATTAGCTGTGATTACAGCTGAAAACCCACAAGAATTACTGAAAGCTTTTAATAGCCATGAATTTAATAGCAGTTCTAAACACCTTTTTCTTTGCACTTCCATCTCTCCATTTCTAGACAGAACAACAAATTGGAAGTCTTGTAAAACAAATAATGTTATCTTCTTTCTTATTATAGCCTGATACTGTAAAGCAGTTCTTATAGCTAAGGTCATGACTTTGGCATTTGAAGTCTTTGTCATCCTGTCAGCATTCAGAGTGCTGACACCCTGCAGTTACCTAAAATGAGGTATTTTATTCTTTTGAGGCAGAAAATGGAGAGAAATGTGGTCCCTGGAGTACATGGTAATCTGTGGTACTCCATGTTTTCTGTTGGAAATGCACAAATACAGCTTGGGCCAAGCAGTGAGGAAGGTGGCTCCTTTAGGGGGAAGGTGGTGGTGCCCAGCTTTCCTGCAGGCAGGACTAGTGCTGCCTGGACTGCTGGCTTTAAAGCAGTTTGGGTTTAGCACAAATACAGAATTATTCTTTTAATATGAGTTTTCCAACAAGTTTTAATAAGGATAACGTATAGGGATGTCCTCAGTGCCCCCAGGGGTGTACTTATGGGATTAGACACCTGTTTCACTACTTAGGAAACTAACTGATGCCTACAGCTATGTAGGAATAATGCAATGAACTCTTAGCACTGTCCCTGTCTCAGATTTCCTTTCAAATTCTCTAGCAGGAGACAAAATGAATTCTGAATTACCTGTGTGCTCATTCGTGCATGCCACCACTCAAATTGGTGGCTGTGTTTGTTCCCTCTACACTTTTCCTAGGAAGAACTGTGATTGTCCCACCTGCCTTCCACTGTTGTGAGACATCAGCTTGCCTGCTCAGTCTGTGTGATAGATCATCTCCCCATTGCGCACTAAAGCCTTTTTCCTGTAAATCAGGATGAGCTATAAAGCCAAATGCTGACTGCTTAAAATCATAGATACTGCAAAGCCACTATAATATCAGTTAGTAGTTGTTTTAAGCTGAACACTGGCAGGCTTTTCTGTCCTGTGTTTGGTTAGGGTTTTGCCCCAGATTGTGTCCTTTCTAGAAGGACAGCATTGGGACAGAAGGAGCCAGGCAGGAGAGACTTCCAGCAACTGCAGACTGGTTGCTTACAAGTCACCTCTAACAGGTTGCCTCTCTTCTACGATGTCCGCTTTCCTAGGATCGTTTTCCACATGTATTTGTTTAGTCCCTGAAGACAGGCATTTTCTTTCCCTGTATGTTAGGTTTTTTTATTGCAATTCCTTCCACAAATCAGTGCAGTGCTTGCTTTGTGTTTCTGGATGTGTCCCTCCTGTTTTTTGTTTGTTTAGTTTCATTTGTTTTGCAGGTTAGATTTATGCCCTAATAGCATCAGCAGATGAGGTTTGTACTCTTAGCCAGCTTTGTAGGCTACCATCTAGAAACCAGAAATCAGAGTTTGCTTTGCCATTCTTTTTATCTCCTTGTTCTCCAAGTCTCAGCTTAGTGGTTTGACCTTTTGCATAAGCTATTTTTCATCAGCATTTGCCAAGGTTTTCTTAAACACTTTAGCAGCACTTCGCAAGCATACAGCACAAACGTTAACTGTTTCATTCTTTGTATTATCTGTGCTCTGCTGACTGATTTTTGGGGGAAGTAGATTAGTCTATAATCTTGAGTCAAGAGGTCTGAATGCTGAAAGCTATAATATGTATAAAAAAGACCTTTCAAATTTCACTTTGGTTTTGAAACTTGCATGGAGGTATTCATATATTTATGTGTTCCTCTGTAGGTCACGTTACATTTGAATCCAATTTCATCAGTGCATATTCACCAGAAGCCTTTGGTGTTTCTTCTCAACTCTCCTTTGCCTCTGGTCTGGAAACTGAAAACAGAAAGATTGGCACCTGGAATCCGAAGAGTTTTCTTTGTAAGTACACACAGACCTCTGGCCTGCTCTGTATCATAGCTACTGTCGCACAAGACTTGGTTAATGGCATTCATTTGGAAAGTTTTCAAACATACATTAAAAAAACCCCAAGGTAAGAGGAGGTCAGGTTTCACTGTGGGGCTCTGGGGAACAGTTAGGTGCTAGGGCAAAGCAGTTTGGGAAAAGTAACCAATTCCTTGTTAGGTGAATTCAAGGTAAAGAAGGCAAACCTGCCTCTTCAGGATGTGCATATTGTGCGGTTAGCAGCTGCTCCAATTCAGAAAGCTGTGAGGTTATAATAGGTTACCAGTCCTGATTAGAACTTTAATAGTACCATAATGCAAACAGTATTAAAGCAATGGGAAATACTGTGGGTGGACGCTAGTTGTGTGGTCTGTGACCAAAACAAAAATGTGTGTGCATTGAGCTCAATATGTACAATTATGGTTTACTCCTCTAATGGAGGTTTTTTTGACTGAGCTAAGCCCAGAGTGAAGTAATTTTTATTTCTCAGAAAGACTGGAGCACTGCTTATAATGTAGGATCCAAATATTACCTAGTATTTGTAAATCATGTCCTTACAGTTTGCCAGGACATTCAAGTTTGCTATTTGTAGTGAAACAGACAATTTGTTTGGATGAAATGTTTAATGCGTGACATCATGTCTAATCATGAGTTGTCTTTATCAAAGTTGCAGCTTTTACTATATTCAATTCTAATTGCAGAACTAACCTTGATTATTTTTAGCTATATCCTTATAGGGTTTAATTTTGCTCTTCCAGCACAGATGACAGTGGTAGGTAAGACTGTTTCTGCAGTACCAGATAGGAACTTGATGGTGTCACTTTTGCATCAACAGCAGGGGAAGATGGACAGTACTGCAGCATTAGTGCACTGGAAAGGGACAATGCTCTCTCAGTTGACCTGCACTTAATGACACCGTTAAGTGCACCAGGAGTCCTATCGCTTGCTGGACACCTAAAGCTTTCTGGGTTTGTTTTATTTTTTCCTGTCATCAGGGTACATAAGTAGAAGTATACTTGGTATTTTGAACTCCAAAGGTTCCATCCTGGTTTTGGTACAGTGTGTTACTGATTGGTGCTAAGAACATTTGCTTTTTTGTCTTCTAAGGTATTCATAATCTTAGTTTTTTCATTACTGTGTTAGAGACTCTTGACTGTTACCTTCTTGTTGACTGACCATTCCTGCTATATGTTCTTAATGCAACCAGTACAGTTCAGGTCTGCTTAGAAAATGACTGAGGAACGAGATGATGAACAGCAATATTGTAAGAGTCCTCATTCCTGTTCTGGCCATAAGAAACAGCACTTTTCATCAGTTAATCAAGTCTTGGATCTACTTCCAATTTAGATCTCCTCCTACAATTACTACCTCATCACTCCATATCAGCTAGTTTGTTCAGCTGCCTCTTCCCCTCTCTCCTCCTCCTCCTCTTCTTCTTCTTCCTCATACTCCTTCTCCAGGATTTCCCTCTCCCCTCACCTTGCCTGTGGGAGCAAAGAAGTGCTCTGCTGAAAGCCATCATCCATTTCTGCTCAGGAGACTGTGCTGGTGTTCAGGCTGCTATCATGCTGGGCTTGCTTGGTTTGGCTCAGCAGGGCTTCAGCAGACTGCATTAGGGCATAGGAACAATAGGAATGTGCCTAAGGCCTTGTCTGCCCAAACTGTACCATTAGCTAACTGTTTGCTTCAGAAAACTGTTTCAAGCTCTCCTGGTTACAAAAACAGGCTTGGAAATGTGAGCAGCAGCACTCATGATTTGTGCCAGACAAGAAGTTGTCTGACCTCAGGAACTGCCACAGTGGTCTAAACCTGATGCTGCAGGAAAGAGTGTGCTGTCTCTCAGGTGTGGCAGCAGTAGCTGGTAGATGCTACAGGTTCGGTTCTTTAATGGGAATCCAGTAACTCCTCTGAGTACTCCAGCCTCTTAGGCTCTGCTGGTCATAGGAAGGGCTGAAAGTCATAGTACTTCATCCATCCTCCCAGCACATGCCTATGGTGGTAGGATAGCACTGCTTCCCACATAAACTGTGCAGATACGAACAGGGAGCTCACCTTTCCATTGCAAGGAGTGAACTGGCTCTCAATGTTGACCCATCCCTAATCGTGTTTAAACAACTGAACAACAATTTTGTCCGTAACAATTTTATCCATAACAATTCTGGATCTTTTCAAGTGCTATATGATTCTATGTATTCTCCTTCCACTGTGTTAAGGTTTCTATTCTTTTCTGTAAAGAGCTTGAACAAAAAATGCCAGGGTACTGGTCCACCATTACCTCTCCCAGTTTAGTCCCTCACCCCCTCTCACCCCAGAACTGAATTCTCTGTATGCTCTCTTAGCTGCAAGCATAAGCTAACTTCTGTCTGTTATCAGGAGCCCATCAGCTTTCCTGCTTTTCAGGTACAAATTTCTCAGTAGCTAGTGTGGTTGGGATGATAGACCGTAAGGTTACAGGTGAACAACTTCAACTGTGGTCGTCACCCATGGGTTTACCACAGTTCCACTCTACACACAGGGACAAATGCATTGTTTTCCCAAAAGTTTTTTTCAAGAAAAGAGCACAGAAAGCATGGGAAATGCTGAGGAAGTCCTAGCAGCACCTGTGGGTGAGTGCAGTATGCCAAAAAGAAATGAAGGGGCTGTAGTTTTGCAGCCTTGGTGTGTAAATAACAGCTCCAAGGGCTGCAGAGCACAGAGCTTGCTGCCTTGGCCCTAGTTTGAAAACACTTGGCTTATCCTTGTACTTCTGCAGCTCTGTCTTGCTCTTTCTCCTTAAATGTATAGTCAAGCCAGAGAGCAGAGTGTTTTGAATCAGAAAAGATTTCAAATTTAAAAACCTTTTTTAATGCCCACGAATTCTATGCTCAGAACAGAAATCTGTGTCACACATACCATAGGAATGTCATAACTATTGTGTCTGTCTCTATGGAAGCCTTGGGCAGAATAATCATTGACTTTCCAGCTTCTCTTTCAGACTTTGCATACAATACATTCATTCACAATTTTATTAATATACTGTATGTAAAGTATGAATTGCACCAGTTCATTGATTGATCCCTAGTTAGAAAGGTAAGAGGTTTGAATGGCAACTTCTGGGATTTACTGCTGACAAAGACGACACCCCTAGAGCCAGGTCAGGGTTTGCTGTTAAAGAGTCATGTAACCATTAGTGAAGTCCTAGCTGGTTATTTATTTTTATTGCTAGCTACTATTTTTTTTCCCTGTAAAGCATCATAATAAAGTTCTTAAACTGTTACAGGGAGGTGTGTTTTGAATAAATTAATACATAAAAAATACATGTTAATTGCGTTAGAAGATCCAAGGTTATTTCTACCAAAGAAGATAACTTCAGGATACGAGCAGATAATGGACTGGAGCACTCTGTTACGTGCTGTTAGTACCACTATATAGGCGGAGAAACTAGGGCATACTGAGCTTAAATGATGTTTATATTGGAGCAGAGGGTAGAGTTAGGGCTCTGTGTTCTCTGTGTCCTCATTAGGAAGATGGTCTGCTGCCTCTGCTCTTTGAATTCATTGTTTGAGTTTCCACTAAAGCTTTATTTAAAGGAAAGGATGAAAAGATTTAAAGCTTGTGTCAGCACATATTCTAAAGACCAGGAAAATACAGTACTACTGAGTTGGGCTGGAGTTTAACTTCTTATCATACGGTTCAAGCTTGGATTTTTGCCTTGATTCTGGTCCTCCATTAGGCAGAAGTTTAAAATGAAGGGGGCGAAAATACAGCCTTTGGGCATATAGTTGTAGCGTAGAGGGAAGCACAAAATACCTCCTTGATAAATGCTTCTCAGTACAAAAAAATACGAATTTGGTGTATAAACGTGGTTTTGCACTTATATTCATCATGTGATGCACATAGCTTAACTCAGCACAGTGGTTTGGCACATGCTTTATCTTTATGGACACAGCTCACAGTTTCATTTTCACAAAATGTCTATTGGTACCTAAACCTCAGAGTATAACAAACTGTCATTCAAATTAAAGCCTATTGCCTTATTGTATTGTCATCTTGCTTCTCAGGGTCCTTTCCCTATCTGTAAACCAGAAAAAATGCTAGTGAATGGTCTTAAGTATTGGCATCTTGTTAAAAACCTGATTTAAATTTCTATATGTGTGTCAGAGAAAAGTGGATGTGTAGTGAGTATGCAGTGTGATGTTAATACATTTGGCATAGACAGGGTTATTTTCAGACTCTGCATGAGTTATATACATCTTGATGGGTTAAGTAGGTGGTGCTGGGAAAATTATTGTGATTTTAGTAAAGTCAGTCTCATTGTGTTAAAAATAAATATACCTAAAGTATTATGGCGTTTCAGTACAAAAATACCTGAAATGGGTTAGTGCATGAACTCCACCTGACCTAAGTATTGAAAATCACGTTTGCTTACTGGTATATAGAGTCATATTAGTCTGGGTGGATATTTTTTATGTATCTCAAAAATTCAACAGTTTTGGACTCTGCATTTTCTATTGAGGTGTTCCTGGCCTGGACTGTTGGTCTTCTTGTCACTCAGAAGAGCAGTGCATGAATGGAAAGATCTGACCAGTTCAGCAAGGGGGAAACACTTAATACTGTGCTAAATATATATATTTATATTTTTTTATATATATATTTTGCTCAGCTGGAAATAAATGCCAAAATTATAACCTAAAAGGGGAGCAGGAGAGGAAGTTAATGGGTGTTTAGATTGCAACAGGTTGCAGTTTTATGTAAGCGAGGTAACACCTGTAGAAAATGCTTTTACCTGTGACCTTTTTGCAGGTCAGTCTTGCAGAAAAACCTTACCAGACATGTCGCACCACCACACTTTGAAGTTTTCATATAACAAAATAATTTCCTCCCTTTCCATCAAGTCGTTATTTCTCTCCTTCCTTAAAGCAATTTTTTGTGAACATGTCCTGGCAGAAAACCAGCAGTTTGATGTAGCTACCCAGAAAGAGGGTTTTATAGGTGCTGCTCAGCTAGTGATATTTTTTAGTTTTAATTTAGATTTGGTAGCCTTCTCTATTGCTTTTCTAACCTAGGAATGTCTTTACTGGGCAAGTGAAAGTAGTGAGAATTAAGTTAGTGAGAATTAAGGAGCCAATCCTTCGGGATTTCCTGACAGAAATCAGTGTTAGAATAAATCTCAAATCCTCTTCAACGTATGTGATTTTATATAATATTTGATTCAAGATGTGGTGCTTCAGCTGTTTCTCTGAGTTAGTTTTTCAGATGATTGAATGAGTAAGTTATGCAAGCAAATAACGTTACTTATAAGAACCCCTTTAACAGGAATGAATGTGTGTATTAAGTTAGTAAAATGGAAGAAGCAATAGCATTAATGATAACTACAAAACCAGATCACATGCTCTTGGCTTGAGATGTGAAAAGAAAAAAGCTTTAAAGAAGAGTAAGTGATAGAATTAAGAGTTTAATTATTAGTCATTTCTGTATTTATAGGAAGAAAAAGGCCATGGTCTTACTACTTCAGCCAATAGCTGGTTTATTCTTTTGACTTTGTGAAAATATGGTTCACATATTTTGGGTCCCTGCCACCAAACCACAGGCTGTTCTATGGTTTGCACTAGATTTTGGATGATTGACAAAACTCACTGAAAAACAAGTGCTATTTGTTTTCCTGTGCCTAGTATTTAACGGGAAATCAGGAGGCTAAATTTCCAATCACTGGTTAAACAGACCCAGATGTGAACATAGCGCTCTGCTAGGAGAAGAGTGAGGAAGGATAGGAAATGCATGACTAGTGATAAATTTGGTATAAAAAGTGACCTTTCACTATTCTAAGTAAAAGGAGGAGATTTTCAGTGTTGTGTAACAGTGTGAAGAGGAATTTAAAAGGACGTTTACATTTCTGTAGAAACCTGGGTCTGGTTTTTTTTTTTTTTAGATCTTCATCCGCCTCCTACTCAGGAGCTGGAAGTAATCCTGTAGTTGCCCTTTTTCACTTGGCAGAGTTGATATTCCCTGTCACCCTCCCCCCACCATTTGCTTGCCTTTTCAAAGAGTGTGAAAATAACATGAAGTGTCTAATTAAAAGCAATGTTTAATAAACAGTAACTCTTACAATGCTTTTCACAATAGTCAGTTTCCTCGGAGACTTTGTCTCCTGGCCTGGTTCACCGCCCTGCAAGATCCTGCTTCTCTGAAGTCTATATAACTGGTTTACTCCCCAAAATGTCGGGGGGACGTCAGGCTATGTATGGTGGTTGTTCTTGGCAGTAGAGTGGAAGGATTTTGTCAGAAGTAAGGATGGCAGAACATGACAGGGTGGTAAATCCATGTTTGAAAGTGATGCATTGCTTGCATTCAGTAAAAGGAGTTTGAGTACAGTAACCCTAGTGAGGCATCTTTAAATATCTGGTTTTCTTCTTTTGGTTGGTTGGGGTTTTTTTGTGGTTTTTTTCTACTTTTATTTTTATTCAAAGCTTGCTTCAGGAAGGCGTTCCAGAAGAGAGTGATATTTCTGGCTTAGGAAGCAAGATACCCAGTACAGGAAGCAAATAGGCAGTGTATGGTAAGAAATGTCTATATGTGGTATGTGATGTCCCAAAATAGGGAAATTTTATGATGCTTTGGTGTCCTCTGCTTTCACTGGAAGCACTTCAGCTTGGACAGAAATATTGCAAAAATACCAACTTGCCAGTAAATTTCAGAAGAAGGAAGGCACAGGTCTGTGTGCTTTAAATTTTCCTTTCTTGTGGCTTTCAAGTCCTGTACTTTCTGGAGCCTGCTTTGTTAAGAGTATCACCTAGTTCGTACCAGATCTTTTCCTGTCCCAGGTGATTCAAACCATCTTTCAAAACTCAGGCTTTATTGCTTGGTGTTTCTTTCAGCTTCAGGAGTGGGCTGTCTTCATGGGTCACCACTCCAACCAAAACTTTGTGTTAGGAGTGTGGATGGACCACATCTTGGATCTTTTGCTGGTCTTTCTCATTGCTGCCACTGACTAATCCTGAGTGCTCCCTCTCACAGTCCCTCTAGGAGCTCAGGCCCATCACTTTCAGAGTAAGGGAGGCTGATAGATAGGAAGACTTCGGTTTTAAGTTAAACCAGGCCGCAAAAGTGAGGAAAGAAACAGCATTCAGGCATTTAGTAGAGATGTGTTTGCAGACCCATCGTGCAGGAGGCTGAAGGGCCTAAAACAGGTGTCTGTGATGGTCTTCTCTGTATGGTCACAGCTCCTTCCCTTCTCTGCTTGTTTCAGTAAACAGGGGTTTTAGCTAGTGGAAGTTCACAGAGGCAGGCAGCAGATTCTGGCAGGCTATTGGTGTTAGTGACGTGGAGATAATAAATCACAACAGGTTGTGTTACTGAGTCATCAGTTCCACTGGAAAATATAGCTGCAGTTGCATAGATACGCTTTTATTCTCCCCTTCTTTTCTTCCACTACATTGAATCTAACTTGAAACAATCCCTGCAAAGGCTTCTGCTACAGTATTTTGTTAGATCAAATGAGTGTTACATTGAGTCCATGAAGATGTTGTTAGACTAATGTGAGATGAGAGGACAATTAGCTGTGTGCAATTAATAAACCCCTGCTGAGCCCTAAACTTTGGGAACAGATTTCCCTTTTACATGAACTTGTTTTCTTTTTTGTTTCCTTTGTATCATTCTAATAACTGTTCCATGGGGGTTTTGAATGTTGCACTTGTTTTGGCACAGTTTCAGCTTTGTTTGAAAATCCCAGGATCTTCTTTCTAGGTACATAAAGACGTACAAGAGTCTGATCCCAGAAGGTTCTGCTTTCATCCTAAGGAAGTGTTGAGCAACCTTAATTCCTAACAACATCTTTTGTAGTTGAGCATCTCCTAGAAGTAGAATTAAGATCTAAAATATAACTAAGATAATGCTGCTGCTTTTATGTGTTTGCTTTCGAAAACTGGAAGTAGAATTTCATTATGACTGTATGTGGTCTCGAGAACACTAAACTCAAAATTAAAAGCTTTACTGCTGCATGAAAGCATCACACCTCTGTGGCTGGTAAGGACCATGCAAAGCTGATAGATGATTCACAACTGTTACATGTCATTTCAAAAGCAGCATGTTTCTTAGTCACTTACCAAAGAGAATTGTTCTCTTGGTGATTACTGACTGTTGAGTGTAGGTTTATGAACATAAACGGATATATTTTTGAGTTCCCAAATACCTGGTATTTCTCCATCCATGACTTTACTTTTCCTCTGTAAGGGGACCAAAACACATCAAAGTACATTAACAGAAACCACCAGCTGAGTCTGAAGCCCATGTTGGCCGCTGTGCAAGTTGGTTCGAATTTTAGAGTTTCATTCTGATCAGACTTACTCCTCTCCAACACGTTTTGCCACAGGTCTGATACTGTATAGCTCAGATAAAACTACAAAGGGTTTTCTGCGGCTTTTCTTCTGCTGGTGTATTTGCTTCTGTCTTGGCTTTATGGGTGGCTTTGTTGGTCCCTTGTGCTGGAGGGGCCTTGTTAGGTAGTCGTGTAGCTGTTGCTGTAAGGGGAGGGATTGGTTCATTCTGTGTAGCCATGGGCACATAACTTTGTATAATGAGTTATCTCCCAAAGGTGCCTACCTCTGTTTCAAGGCTAAATGATAAACTTGCTTCCTACTTCTTCCTACTTGGGAGTTCTGAATTATAGCTATATTAAATACTTAAAATGTCATAAAACAAAGTAAATATCCCACTTGGATCAGGCTCAAAGAAAACAAAAAAGCAATAAACATTTAAAAGGAGAGAAGGAAATAGGTAAAATAGGAAACAGAAGACGCTGTTTTGAGTGTGTGCAGTGTTCACCTTAACCACTCTATGTATTTGAGACAATTCAGGGGTGATTCTGAGAGTTCTTTCTGGGGAGTAGTAACTTACGCCGTTTGGCACATCTGCCAGGTGGCTGATGTCCTGAGCTACCACAGCAGCCTGGCAAGGTCAGGTTTTGTAAGACTGGAAATTTTTCTTAAGGGACATACAAAGTTGTCTGAGTTTTGTATTTTCTCCCAGCATGAGGGATGTATGTTTCCTTGCTTCTGTACAGTGCAAAGGAAATCAGAGTCCTTATTTTCCCTGATGGTCAGCAGAGCAGCAGCGTGTGTAATTAAAATAGGTTCCTAAACATGTTCTGCTCTTTGATAGAATGCTCAGGTTTTGGTAGCATATTTTCAGAATCATGTACTTGATCCTCACTTCTTCTGGGTGCAGAAGTGCCCTTGGAACTGTGGCCCTTGCTGTGATTTGTGGCCATAACCATCTTTTTGTCTTGCAGATTGATTTTTCCAAGTCAGGCTTGGAAGTTTCCTCATTTAGCCTCAGAAGTGTTGTGAGGCATGTAGCTGAACTTGGCAGCAGAGGATGTTTCTAATGCAGTCACTTGTGATGTCCTCAGAACAACAGGAAGAAATAGACCTGGGGCACATTTTTCCATTCTGCAACCTCAGAAAGTAACCACTGGGGATGAAGTGAGGAGATAAAAGCGTACGTGGCAGCAGTTCCTTAATCATACGGTCAGCTGTGTAATGGGTGCTCAGATAAATATCCTTGATATACTCCCAAATACTTAAAGCATTCTTTGGTTTTAATGCTCTGGCTTATCCTAAGTACGTTAGGGAAAGTTGCTTTTGGTTTGTTCTGAAGAGTAAGTAGTTAACGTTCAAGGCAGGTGTTGAAACAGTGATGGCTGCCTTTTTTGGAAGAGGCTCTTGAATTCATTCCAGAAAAAATAACGTGCTTGGCTCACTTAACCTTGCCTTAGGTCCGTGTAGTAAAAATCCCAACACTGGCAGGCACAGCAGTTCAGTCCTTTCTAAAACCTGGTAGTGGAACCAGCATTTCAAATAGACTTGAGCATGTGGTTAGAAAAATAAATGATGATAAGCTTCATGTTTGTTTAAAGATATTTACTGTATGATCATGTAGGGAGGATGCTTGTGCCAGACTTTTTAGTCACTCTGCTTTCTGTCTGTCCATTCTTCCCTAGTAGGGCTCAGTGCTCTGGGGGTTCATTGATAAGATCTATCTCTGAGGAAGACATTTGTCATGCCACAGAATGATGCAGAAGGTTTTCAAGTTTAGTTAGGAATAAATGGAAAGCCAAGTGTGTTCTCAGGAAGAGAGCTGTCGTATTAGCAAACATTTAAATATCTCAAATGAAAAATACAATGAAAATGCATTATCGCAGGCTAATGCTTGGGGGTTTTTTTCCAATATTTAGGAGGGATAATATTTTCTCTTAGACTTTCCTCAGATGTTTTAAATCCTTAAGCCCTGCAGTTCTTAAGCACTGTTAGGCCAGAGCTCCAAAAAGATATTCCACACGCCTCAGATTTAAAAGACAGCATTGCTAAGAGGTGGTGCTCTTGTGTGTGATCCCTGCATACCTGCCTTGTGCTATGTCACCTGCGAGACTATGAACGCTATAAACCTTCATGTGCTAGGAGCATTGTAGAGGTACCCCGTAAAATCAATCCATGGTGTGGCTGCTTTCAAGTGATGAAAGTGTCAAGTGAATGCTACTTGATAACTAGATTTTAAAGATAACTATTGTTCTCTTTTCCTAGTGTTATAAATTTGGGGACAGTGGATTTATTCTAATGGCAGAGTTTGCTTTCTTATTTGACGAGTATTGAGAGTATTGGAAGAATATGGTGTATTCTGCATTATGCTGAATAAAGACTTTTCATTTCAAGGAAATGTTTTATGGTAGTCATGTGCAAAACAACAAATGAGGAAGATCATTCAGAATTGAAACAGATGTTAAACTTTGAAAACTCTTCTGGCAAAAGGATTTCTAAGCTGGTTTTTTGTCACAAGCCTGGTCAAATTGAGTTACATGGGCCTCCTCTTAGAGGCAAGTATGTGATATGTAAGTGCTAGTGTAATAGCTGGAAGCACAGGGAGGAGTTTTGAAATTCTTTCCATGTGCCAAAGGGTGTAATTTATGTGTCTACTTTGACAAATATTTGTAGGTGCTAAACAAACTGATGTGTAACATCCTGAAATAGTGCTGGGAGCAAGAGCTCCCGGGAAGGCAGCAGTTGGTTGCTACTAGTTCATTTCCCTAACAGGAACCTGAGCTCAGATAATCTTTGTTAAATAGTTGCAATTGATGCATTTTGTTGTTTAGAAGGTTAGAGAGAGATACTAATAACCATTAGCCTGCTACAATGTGTAAATAATACTCAGAACAGGTTAGAAATTGTTATAATGTATTTTTCACTCTTCCAGTCATCATCATTAATCACTTTGGATTTTCAGTTGGAGGAAAAAATATAATGACAGGGAAAGGGACGGGGGGAGAGAGCAGCTGAGTGCATTAAGCTTCTTTCTATTCTGCCCTTAGGACGGAAAATAGTACTTCTTTCCTGAAGCCTACTGCAGTGGTCTGAAAGTAAGGGCTGTGTTACATCTGGGCAAGCACTGGGCAACACACTACTGCAGGGAGTGTGTCCAAAGAAATCTTTACTGATGCATTCAGACCTGAAAGCTTGTTCATCTTTCTGTGCTTGCTCACTCAAGCACATGTTAGTCGTGACTTGGTGTTTTAGATCTTGGTGGAATCAAGCGCTGATGGAAAGACCAGCCTGAGCAGGGCATGCAGGCCCCAGTCCTCCAGCACCTTGAAGGAGGAAACGGGGAAGTGCGTAGATGAGTGGTAGCTCCTGAGGTTGGGCACATGAAGAAGTGCTCTTCTTTCACTACTTGATATAAGGACCTCTTGAAAGCTGACAAATGTTCTGAAATTGTTAGCCACATCCGTCTCTAGGAGCAAGAGAGCCAAAAGGTTGCTGTTGGCACAATCTAGCTTTGCAATCAATCTGAAACAACTTGTTTTTCTGTTGAGACCAATGCAAGTTGAAGCAGGTCCCAATCTGAGTCTGACCCTGTGCTGTTGCCTTTTCTTGAATGATGCTATTGCCACTCCAGTGAAGTTGTATTTGAAAATCTTAGGCTTTCTTGCAGAACCTGTTACACACCCACTTACTGTTTCTCCATTTTGACTATTTCAAACAGCATTATAGTTTTACCAGTCAAGACCTGAGTTAATGCAACATTTATAAAGATTTTTCCAAAGATGTATAACCCATCTGCTTTACGTGTTAGAATAAAGCAATTTCTTGCTTCCTGTAAATAAAGCAACAATAAATATCTTCCCTTCCTCTCAGCCTTTCTCTTTCCTTACTCTGTGTTTCTCTGTTGGCCTTTATCTGTCACTGGGCTTGGACTTATGTTCTTTCTGATTTAGGAGTTGCTTCAGTACTTCCAAGTTTTAATGAGCTTCACATCCTTGTCTTGCTTCAGCTCCTCAGACCATCATCTTTTTATTCTGTCCTTAGTTTTCCTGTTGTCTTCCTGCCCTCCCCTCGCGCAGTTCAGCTCCTCTTGCAGCACAGCTGTACCACTTGTGCAGCAGGATGATTTTGGACTGTAGCACCCCAGCTGGGCTGAGGGATGCCTCATTTTATAACAACATCTCTGAAAAAGGAATCATGATGCAGATGTGAAAACATGTGAAGTTTAGGCGTTGTTGGAAATAAGCCGTAATCACCTTCAGTGAATGCATGTGGGTGTGACAGATTATGTTGCTTAAACATGCTACCTTGTCTGTGGGGATAAATGTACCACATTAAGACTATGTTTTTATTCCCATCAGGTGTCCTTAGGTTCCATTGTTCAGTTTGAGAAGGGAAATTTCTCCTTGTCAGCAGAAACAGAAGAAAAGCTTTTTCCTGAGAAAAATGAACATCTGCTACAGTGGGCCCAGAAGGAATATGGAGCAGTAACGTCTTTCACTGAGCTCAAAATATCAAGAAACATCTATATTAAAGTAGGAGAAGGTAAACAAAAACAAACCCAACAGAACTGATAAACACTTCTGGATGTTGAGAATGTCTTGCTGTAGTTTTTTGAATCTTTAAATGTAACTCATTTTCTAAGGGATGTGATATGAAAGGGGAAGGCAGAGAAATAAGAGCAAGTGTAAAGACCAGACCTTGGAGTTAGGCATCTTCTAGTGGATTCTGGTGCCCTAATTTTATGCTCGTAAACATGGATGCAGTTGGCCAGAATCTTACAGGAGTCAAAGTTTCACTTTTTAAAAAGGAATAAACTACTCATGGGGATTGTTTGGGTATCTTTTATCTAAAGGACTGAAGTGAAGAACCTGAGGTAGGGGGTAGTTTCTAGAACAACCTGAGTTACGGGGTTGGGGGTTTTTTAGCATTTGCTTGTATAAGGCTCTAGACTACTCTGGACAAAGAATTACTGCTTTCTTCACAGACATAAGCTGGCTCAGTCTGGTGTCTTTCTGTGTTTTCATCCCAAGGAGAAAGATTTCCTGTCCATGTGAGCTGCATGCCAAATTCATCAGGTGGCCTGGGGCAGGTGGGAGAGGACTCCAGCTCCACAGAGATTTCACAGGCACATATTAGGGTAGGGTCTGGGCTGTAGCTCTGTATCTGAGCAGTGTTGGAACAACTTAACAATATGAACCTCTGCAGAACTTTGTCTCAAGCTGGTGCTGATCACATAGCATGTCTCCTGCAGGGGAATTCCACCTGAATCAGTCATAAACCAGGGATAATGCAGGAGCCATGGCTCTTCAGCATTCTGGGAGAAAGGCAGTCGGTTCAGAGAGATTTATGCCCTACTTATCTCTATTCAAGTTTGGGGTTTTTATGGTTAGTAAAAAGAACTTTACAGGGAAAGCAGACCTTCTCTATGATGCAGGATGATTGGGGGTGAAATTTGCTTTCTTGCAGGTGTGGGATATTGTAAGATTTTTTTACCTACTAGCCTGCAATTCACTGGGGATTTTTGTTTTCTGAAGATGTCATCCAAGTTCAGGCCAAAGCACACATCTAGGTTTAGGCTAAAACAAAAGCAGCAAGAATAAATGCTGGTAAAAGTGAACTGGAACTGATTTGCATTGCAGTGAGGGGTTCATATATGTTGAAACTAGTTGTTGTCTTTCAAGAAGCTCAGCAATGGGAAGAGTAGAAACCAATAAAACCTGTGTCAATGTCCAACCTGTACTGGTGGGCTAAGCATTTACTAGCACCAGCAGCCTAATTTAGTAGTGTTTCAGCAGTACTTCCAGAGATGCCCCTGCATAGCTGAACTAGTTGGCTGCAAAAAAACCCACCCCCAAAACCTTCTGTGGAGAAAACATTCTTTTCTAACCACCTGTATCTAATCATTTGATTTCCTGAAGCCTGAGGCTTGCCCCCCAAAATCAGAACATGTCTGTGTTGGCTTTATCCGAATCCTGCCAAATTTGTACAGGATTCCCCTGTGTGATTTTCCTTGGCACCAGTTTTGGATTTTGGTGCCAGAAAATCATTCAGAAATATATTTATTAGCTTATTAAAGTGGTCTTGGAACATACAAATGGAAGTAGTGGTCTCTGCATTGCAGAGATGAACGTTTAATTAGACACATCAAAAAGCAGATAAAATTGTGTTGATTTGCACATCTCCAGTCAAAGCAGGCAGCTAAATAGGAGAGCTTTGCATCATCCTTAGAATGTTTTAAAACATAATTTAATTAAGAGTCAGTACACAAAATGGAACTTGGCAGGTAACCAAAACAGACAGAAGGCTGCTACGAACTAGCTCAGCTGTAACCATGTTTGATTTTGATTTAAATTCTTGGCAGAGGAGTGAATAAGTGTGTATGTTTGGGGGTTATGCATCTGTTTGGGGTGGGGAGAGGGTCAGTTCTTGAACTGCACCAGGCGTGTGAGGAATTCTATGGAAACCATGTGGGATGTGGACCTGGTCTGCTTCTCTGCAGAGTGAGCGATGGAGTCAGTGGATTCCACAAATCTCAGTGTATGCTGATGGACATTCAGGCTTTTCCTACAAAACTCACACTCCTCAAGTGCTTTAGTCAGGTAACCCTCAGCTGCCAGTTTGTGAATCACAGCTTAGTATTACTCATAATTTATAGGTACTCATATAAAGTAGTTCCTTGCTACGTGACCAGTACAGAATTTAATGGCAGTGTTCATGTAATTGTCTACATTTCAGCTTCACTCAACTTAGAAAGATCTGAAGCTGAAAGACCTATAACATTTTAGAAGCGGAGGCTGTAGCTGAATACAGAAAGTGCAAGCCAGAGGACAAAGATCTGAAGAAGGGTGATCTTTCATAGAATAAAGCTGCTGCTTGTGCCTGTGAGACGTGGGTCTCTGAAATCACTTTTGAAGCTGCAAATGAAAGGCAGCTGAGCGAGCTAGCAAACTGGGTCAGGGCCGAGTGCATCTAAATCCTGTCAATTCAGAAAAGTGGTGGTTCAGATACTGCAGGGATGGTGAGCACAGTGAGAATTTACAGGGGCCAGAATGAGGGTTTGGAGGACAGGGGTACAAGAAGTGGGGTTTTTGTTCTTTGTTTGATTTGGTTAGTGAGGCTGATGGCAAAGTGACTGTCATGATAATCGCTGTTAGATTCTAGAAGGCGAAACTGGTCATGGTGAAAGTGATCTTAGTACAGGTTTCCCAGCAGAATTCACTTTAAGGTTTAGTGTGAGGTGTCCCTGCCCATGGCAGGGGGGTTGGAACTAGATGATTTTAAGATTCTTTCCAACCCTAACTATTCTATGATTCTATGCTTCAATAAGATGCAATTGTACAACTCAGGAAGACTTAGCAGTTAGCTAAATGTTACCTAATGCATCCAGTATAAATCCAGGGCAGATGTCCTACCCTGGGGGAGCCTAATTTCAACACATTTCTTAGCTAAATAAGAAAAAAAAAAAAATTATCAGCTGTAACAATAACTATACTGGAAAATATAGTCTTTTTACAGATGGTAACATTCTGCTCCTGTCCGGGCAGAAGCTGAAGCTTCAACCCTGACTCTCAGTATGTAGCCTGTACATACCCAGTGCATGTATCCTGCCCATCATACTTGCTTGATTTAATACTTGCAGGTGATTGCATGGTGTCAGGCTTTAGCCGTATGTCCTGCTGGGGAATGGACACTGCCAAGTGTTTCCACCCTGCCTCTGGAGACCACTGCAGTCCCTTCTCTGCTCCCATTTATACCCTGCCATTAAATGTCAGTTGAGGTTCTGATCTCTGTCATGCTAAGAGCTAGTAAACTGCAAAATACACATGAAAAAGCCCTACCGTCACAGTGGCTGGGGGAAATCCCATATGCCTTGCTTATTCCCAGCTCACGCTTTGAAAGGCAAGCTCTGCTTCGATGGGATTTTTATTGCTGAATCAAGCTGCTACTGGTGCTGTACCTGTTTTGGAGAGTTACACCTGATTAATGGCACTCACTTTCACAAAGACCTCCTCATTTAAGCCAGGATGCTCAACTTTAGCTTAGCTACAGCCTATAGATGGCACCTAATTAGTGCTGAATAGAGCAGTGTCTGTTGCTGTCTGTAAGAAGGAGGTGCTGCCCACAGAAACTCCAGATCCCAGTGTGCAATCCTCTGTCTTCATCTGAGCAGCGTGGCATGTGCTGCTGGCCGCTGTGCACAGCTCCATCACTTGCTGGCCAGAGCCCCTCTGCTGAGGGTATTACAGGCTAACCTCATGTCTGATTCCATACCGGGAGTCTGCGGAGGTTAGAGAGGCACAGGGTCTGTAATGTGACTGCTGGCTGGTTTAGTAAGGTTTTTAACTGATTGCAGACACCTGCAGTCCCTTTCCAAAGTAGACAGCCCTGAAACTAAAAAAGTAGTGTGGTGAGCAAAGAAAAATGAAATAGATCCCCTTTTCTTTTCTGTTCCAGCACAGATCTTGGTAACTGGTACAGATGAGAGTAAATACATTTTGTTAAGGTGGGGAGGAAGTAAATGTGTACATCAAGACAGTTAAAATTTGTTGCAGAAGAAAAGCATGCTATGGAGCAGAGGCCCAGGCTGGGGAGCCTGTGTGCTCGTGGTGGCAAAAACAGCAGTTCTTGAGAGCTCCAGAGATGTTTAATGGAAGTGCCTGGAGCAGGAACCAAATTCTTTGCCATAGCAAAAGATAGCACGTGTGTTACTATCCACAAACTACTCAGAGGCTGTTATTTTATGGCTTGAATTGTGTTGTATGGCAGCTGAGAAGCAAGTACCTAGTATATCCATCTGTGTGTGTATGTACAGATATAAATTCAAGCGCAGTGTAGTCCGTGTGGGATCTTTCTCCATTCTGTGCTGCTGTGGGAGGAGCTGGTCAAAACTGCAGCTGCATTCAAGGCTAATCTGGCAAGGCACATAGCAGATGTTAGAAGAGTGCTTTGCTTGGGCAGTATGAATTGTTACAGCTTCATACAGCTTTCATAGATTCTGTAGGGAAGACAGCAGAGTCAATATTCAAAGGCTACTTTGTGTACAATCAGGAGAAGAAACTTCCCTAATTGTTTCTGCAGAGGCCGGGTTCACCCGTGTCTCTGGTCTCCCTGCAAAGCTGTGTACCACACACAAATACTCTTCAGGGGTGACATTTCAGCTTTCATTTAGGGAGCAAGTGCTAACTGTCGTCTCAACTCAGCTTTTAAGAGCTTTTCCACAGTTCTGCGTGCAACTGTCTTGCTTCTAACTGTAATAGGAAAGCCTTCTTTGTAAAGTGAAGGTCAAAGGGCCAGCCCTTTGGAATTACATTCTTATGGGACTTTGCCTTTGAACATGGTACTTAGTCCTTCTGTGTGTTGTTACAATTCATATGTAAAGCTATCTCAGAAATATAAAGTATTCCCATTCTTCAATGGAAACATTGCTTGGAGTACGGCAGTGTAGGCTGTGCATGAGAACTTTACACCAAGCGACTATGTTTTGTGTTTGGTGTTGTATGCTAGTTAATGCTCATCATCAGCTCGGCAGTTAAAACCAAAAGAGAGATTGAATATCTACTCTAGAATTTCTTCATTTCGGTTAAGGATATTATGGTCAGACTTCTTTAATATCAATAACTGGTTTCATTATTTTCTTACTATATTTTATTTTCCATGCACAAGAGAACTGCAATAGTTCTAGACAGCACTGATACTATACAATATATAGGAAAAATGTATGGAGTAAGGAAATGGAAAATACTTTCTGTGATCTTTTAAATACTTTAAGTTTGTAATAACAAGAATAAAACATTTTCTAAAGGGAGAGGGAATTGATCACATTTTCTGCAGTTAATTTCCAAAGAAATAAATCTTTTAAAGATGCAAGGAACAAATTAAGTGTGTTTTACTCCTTTTGGAAAATGCTCCATGTTTTGCTTCAGTTTTGTTTTCAGATTTCTCTTTCTTGGGATTTTCTTTAATTAAATATTTAAATCCATAAATATAAACTCTTCAGTTTCGAAGTATAACTTTTACATCAGGTATACGTTGTGTTGTTGCAACAGTTATCTCCCAGTCAGTATTAGGCTGATTTGTCATAAGTGCTTATGATAGATAATACATAAACTTTATAGCCTAAAGGCCTGTGTCATAAAATATAGTGCTGCAGTGAAGTAAATGTGCATACATGCATGTAAGCTAATATCTATGTGTAAAGGTGCATATGCTTTCATTTCTTTTCCTCCTTCAGATCAAGTTTTTCCTCCCTCGTGCAACATAGAGAAGAATTTTCTCTCGTTAAATTACCTTGCGGGATACCTACAACCAAAAACAGCGGAGGGGTGCCTTATGTCTCACTTAGTCCAAGAAAGAGAAGTTCACATCGTTGAACTAATCACTCCAAATTCCAATCCATACAGGTAAAATATTGTCTAAATACACTAAATCTGTTTGAAATCACAGCTAAAGATTTTAGCTGTCTATTGAAAATCAACTGAAACTAGCCATTTCAACCTTACAAGAAGAGCTTGGACCTTAGTACTTTGCCTTAAATAGAGATCAGTTTTTCAGTATGTAAAGGTTTTGAATTCTGCTTCATGATCCCAAGATTTTTCTGGATGAGGCTGCAGAGCACATTTCTTATGGACTGTATCCTGTCCCTCTTCTTGCTCACTCAACCAAATTATTCCAAAAATAAGATGAATGAAAGCAGCATCTGACAGACAGTGTTAAAGATGGGACCACTGTATGAGGAAGTGAGAGAGAGGTTAAAAGTAATCTTGACCTATCACAGATAGGGGTAGCTGGCAGCAAGGCCTAGGGCAGTCAACCAGTGGTCCAGAGGTCACAACTGGTCTGTGGTCCATGACAATTGTTCCAGTACGGGTCTGCAGAACCCTAACAGTATTTTCTGTCAAGTTTCCGGTTGAGTTTAATGGATAGTGTGTATTGCAAAAACTGTTAAGAGTTGACAGTGGTCCACTGTCCAAAAAGGCTTATAAGTAGTGGTCAGGGAAAATCACTTAACTCTCTGTATGCAAGAAGAAAAATACAATTTCCTCACGGATCAGGTAGAATTAAAATTCTGTCTGTGTACTGCAGACACTGGATATCCAGCACTGTCTGATTGTACTCCTCGTGTAGTTACATTTGGGCATATCCATTCCATGATGAGACCTTCACCCAGGGAGATAGAGGTGGGAGGGTCTTTGCAAGAAGGGTAACTATCTCATTGCAAGATGGTGAATCCAGAGCCTGGAATATTCGTGCCTATCAACCTTGAGAGAGTAAAAATATCCTGAGGTATAGTGGAAGTGGAGTATAGGTAAACCCAAATGATCTGCCTCTGAGTGGCCTGAGTTGCAGCCCCATTCTGAACACAGCTGCTCTTCAGTGTCAACATCAGGAAGTCCCTTGCAGTGCTGCGCAATGACAGCCCCATCTCTGGGTCCTCTGAGCTTTTGACTTTGGCTGGTAGTACAGTAGGAATTTGTTTTTCAGATGATAACACTGCAAAATGTTTTTTTATTAAAAGTAAAAAAAGTAATAAATTTGTCTTGTGTAGTTTTAGTTTTATCTGTTATTCACAGCTATTTTTGCAAAGTTTATATCCAGAAAGAAACATACAGAAGTTGAGCTGGGCATGTGGAAAACTGCAGGAGGTGAAACAAAGGTCCCAAGATACTTAGTGTACCTTACTTAGTATCGTACTTAGGGATGAGCACGTTCTTGTGACATATGGCCCCATAAGACAATTTGGAAGTAAAGGTTTTTCTATTCAACTAATACTTTGCACGACAAGATATTATTGATGGGTACAAACCCATTTGCTCTACTTATTTGAGTGAGGTCTTAAAAATCTGGATAGTGTTCATCTATTTTCCAGCAAGCAGTAGGCTGGACATCTGCTTTTCTTTTCATTTTAAAGAAAGTATATATCCAGAAGTATTGGAAACTGAATACGCAACTTAATTCTTCAACGCACGCAAGATCCTAAGCAAAGTCATTTCCACAATTTAACTGCCTAGGCAGAGACACTCTTCAGTATAGTATTTGTACAATTTTTTTTGTATTAACCTGTTTAATTTGTCTTTTTTTTTTTTTTTTGGTATGATTTTGAGCTTTAATATAGCCAAAGGAAACTGGAACAGCTATATTTAAGCACTCTCACAGTGAAATAAGAAAACAATATTTACTTTCTAAAGCAAACTGCTAGTCATATAACTAACCTCCTCTCACTAATAGCTGAAATGAGTAGCACAGCTCTTGTAAACAAGAGACCAAAAAATATGATTTATCTAAAAAATATTTTATTTCTGTTGTTATTCAAAATCATTTAAGAGTATGTGGAGTAACAATCTGTTTTGCACATGTTGTGTTGCCTGGGATAATCTCCAGCATTTTAATCAGCTGGCCAGACAGTGGAAACATGATGGATTGGAAGAAGGTTGATAGCTGAAAATTTCTGGCATTCTGGTCTGACTTTCTCCCTATTTTCCACACACAGTGCTTTCCAGGTGGATATAATCGTTGACATTAAACCATCTCAACCAGGCGCCAAACTTGTCAGAGATGTCGTACTTATCCTCAAATGTAAAAAGTCTGTCAATTGGGTTATCAAGTCGCATGATGTCCAAGGAAAGCTGGAAGTGATTGTAAGTTAAGACACCTTCATTTTTTGCAACAGTATAGAATCCATTTAAATGTGATACAGTGCTGGATCACGTTGTCTCTCTTAGCTGCTTTTTTAATTATTAACTGCATTTCAAGGGGTAAAATCAGAAACTATGGGGTTTTTCCTTATTAACTTAATATATGGGCTATTAAGCTGACCAACACATCACAGAAACCAGGTGGTAAAAATGCAAGGATTTAGGGTCTGTGTCTTTTCTGCTTCTGCTGAAGTACCCTAAACACTGAGTTGGATGTTCATCTCCCTTTCTGCTGTTACTTTGGTGAGTGGATGTACAGGTTCATCTCAGAAGTTGGAAAGATGCCTATGAGTGCAGAATGGATAATCCTAGATACATGGCACATACATCCCTGTGGAAATGAAGACTTTTTTAATCCTTCCACTTGTGGTTCTAGTAGTCTTTAGCCCTCTTGCCTGCCAGTACTTCTGTCCCCAGCAATGTTTGTTCAAACTGACCTCACCTCTCCTCAGCCCACAACTAGGAAGCTTTAAAAAAACATAAACCCAGGATCTATAAAGCTAAACTTCTGAAACTATACTTACACATAACTGGAGGTTCTGATGCAGAATGATTTTTGCTACAGGCTTTGTGGCTCAACACCGTTTCTACCAAGAAAATGAGCTTTTCCTTGCTGAGAAATAAATAAATACAATTGGCCTGCTTTTGCAGCCTATAGATGTGTGGCCTGTTTCAGTCTTAAGTGATCAGTTAGGAGCATATTGTACAGTTGAGCTGAATGTTTGCTCAGGACTTCTGGGTGGCCTCCTAATTAAGCTTTGCAGTAACTTGGATGCATTTTCAAACTCCAGCTATCTGTATTAACAAGAATTTTACTTTGCATAGTAGCTTTCTCCCTTTAATGTGTGCAAGGGCAATTCTGACAAGATCAGAAGGCTGCTTAGTCTAAATCTTCTGAGGGGACGGATTGATAGGCAGGATTTCATGCTAGATTTTGACAGTAAGGGAAATAAAAGGAAATAAATTATTGTGCTGATCAGGAAATCGAATGGAAAAATTGTCCAGGGTGGATGATGAAATTCCCTTATGATCTCTGACACATCTTTATCTAATGGAAAGGAAAGGATGTTCTGGTCGTTCTGTAGGTCCTGAATAGGCCTGTTCGTAGGTCTACAGGATAGAGAATTGTGCATCAGTTCACTTCATGCTTGGAGATAGCCAAGTACCATATTTCATATCATAACCAAACATTTTATTTAGATTAAGAAAAAAGGAAAGGAATACTATATATGGAAATGTCAGTATATAAAATACTGTATATTTATATTAGGATTTGTAACTGCCATACTGCTTCATTTGCTATACTGCTTCACTTACAGAGATGCTTCATTTTCTCAATGTGTATTTGTTCTCCTTCATTTAGAGGGGTGTGGGAGAGAACTAAACACCCCCATGTCATTATAAAGCCTGTACATCCAGCATTTAGGATCTCTTCATATCTCTTTTAAGCTGAAGGCCTTTCCAAGCCCAAGTTTAGACAATGCATAATAACATTACTGAACAATTAGGTAATGTTTCACAATGTTCTTTTTATTAGTTGAAGCAGTTCCATGCACTTCAATTTTCCTAACTTCTTGCCCTCAGTACTAATCAGAATTGTCTTGAGGGGATTGGCAAACAGAGAGGGAAAGGTTAGTGCTAAGCTGCCTCAAACTCAGGACCCTAAGTTATTAAGGTCTAAGTTCATAGACAAAGTGAAAAGGACTTTTTGGGTCATCTGGCTCAGCTCCCAGCTTGCTGTGTTTTTGGAAACTGTGAAAGAAGATGAACACAAAATCAAGTAAAATGGGAATAGTTTAAGTAAAGTAACTACATGTGATATAAGCATAAAGCTTTCCTCCCAGGCTGCGTGCAGCTCGTGTGTGCAGTCTGTCCTTCTTCAACCCCCGTGCAGTGCTTGTGTATTTCTGTGCTTGTGTACTCTCTGCCATTCACATTACTTTGGACTCGGTGTCCTTTGAGAAAGCTGTAAGCTGCACAGTGGGCAAAGATGTTGTTCCAGAAAGAAAATAAGTGTGTTGAGGGGCAAAGAGTGAGAGAGGTGAACTGCGCAGAACAAACCCATGAGGGTTTTGAAAGCTTGGAGGGACTCTTCTTTACAGGAGAACAACTGCCCACCAGTTTCTGAAATGGTCTCAGTAGGTTAGAAGGTGGCTTTTGTTGCCTGGTTTTATCTACTGCGAGTGAAGCTGTTGGCAGTGCAGGCAAGTGAAGGCACTTCACTGTTATCTGTTTCTGCAAGCCCTTGTACTTGGTTTTGTTTCATTGAGGCAATGCAGGACTGAATGTTTACAGGCTCAGTATGGAGTGCAGGGGTAAAAACAAGCCAACAAAATGGTCAGGTGCCAGTTAGGACAGTAAAATTCTGAGATAATGTTTATTCAGCTGTCTCCTCATGACAAAAAGGAAAGCAGAGAGGGAGGTCCAGCAAAGTTGGGGTAGCATAATAATTCTCACCAGTCAAAGCTGTGTGGTAATGTGAAAATGTGTGATAAATCACATCCAGATTAGTATCTGTTGAAGAATAAGAGATATTTTTGATCCAAAACAGTAGTAAGGCACTAAAATCAGGATACTTATTACTTCCTTTCTGTTTCTTATCTTCAGTGGCCTTTGCTGGTCGTTGATAACTGTGCTGGTAACAGTATCTTCAAACCAGACACTCTGCACCTAAAATTCTCTTTAACTTCAGTTGTGAAGCTGTGAGTGTTTAAGGGATGTAGAACTGGGTCATTAGGAAGAAATGAGGGAGGGAGCCGAGCGAAAACTGTGCTGTGCCATTCCATCAGGACTCTGTACAAGCTTTATTCACTACTTTCTTCAAAAGCTCCATTTCTGAGGTCAGGCAAAGACGTGCAGCTGAGCTCAGTGATGCTGGGTAGCAGGTCCATACAGTCACTAAGTAAAAGCAATCTGGGCAAAAGAGATTAGTGCAGTCAATCTTTTGATATTCTAGAGTGAAAGAGAATTAAGATTGGCTTACATTGAGGGAAACCAATGGGGATTTAAAAAAATGCAGCCTATATGATGAAGGTAATCAGGCATAGAAGTGAAAGTGCGTGTTGTAGAGCATTCAGTGGTGTCATCTGCATATAGAAAGTGCAGTTCGATCACATGGCAGAAATCCTTGGCAAGTGGGTCGTTGTGCCTTTCCTGCTGTGTGTCTGCTCAGCTTGTTCTGTAGTTGTTGATGTGATTGTTACAGGCATAATAGTAATGTTGTGTATATGAAAATGAATATATATGTATTTAGCTTTGTGTGAATACTAGTTTAAGATGCCAAGCACTTAAAAGCAAGTGAAATATCAGTGAATTTCCTAACTGCCTCTCTAACAGCTAGAGATGCTTCTTATATTTGTTTTACTCACCCATTTGTATGAGGAAATTGGAGGTTTTGCAGAACTTACACAGTAAAATGAAAGGGAGCTGATTATGTGGCTTATCTGTATTCCATGGCCAACTCTGAGGAGCTGTTATTTTTAATGACTTAATGGTAAAACTAACAGGTCAGCAAGCGCATTATGAGTTCACTGTATGAATGAATTTGTGCAAAACTTATATTGTTAATGAAATCTGAAATTTTATTGTGAAGAAAGTGTATGTTTGGCCTTGCATAAATGTATATGCTCTTGCTTATTGCTCTATTAAGAGTTGAATTCAGTCCTGTTTAACATACTCAACATTTTGCAGGAGACACACAGCATGAAGCTCATTCAGAGAGGCACAGACTATCCTCGATTCCAGCTGACTTTAAAGCATTAGCTGGTATCAGCTCTCTATTTCATGAGCATGCTATGTTTTGCCTTCTTTGGTAATGCTCATTTGAACAAAGGTTTTCCCATGTGTAGCTTAAGTAATGCTCTCCTCAAAGAAATGAAGGGGGCATTTGAAAGAATCAGTTGTCATCTTGAGTTCCCCTTACCTCAGAAGTCATTTCAGCTCAGTTTTGAAGAAAATACAGACTTAAATATGCCTTTGTCTCATTAGGGATTAGCAGTTCCGAGCTACCTTGATTTATTGTACTCTTGGCAGAGGCTGGGAGGAAGGGGGGCCTTTTCTCCATGTGTGCAGCAGTTCTATGCCTAAGGTGGCAGAGTCTGGTTTATTTCCCAGGTGTTCTCACTTTGCTGTTACTTAATAGAGTAAAAAACCATGTTCTTTCAGTGTCACTATTCCGTTTTAATTATCCTTAAATGGTAAGTCATGAACCAAGTTTTTCTTTGCAGACATCAAATAGCATTGGCTTTGGAAAGGAAACAGAACGATCCATGAGCATGAGTAAATCAGTAATACCTGATCTTCCCTCATCACATGAGAGTTTGATCAAGTGGGCTTATGAGCATAACTACAGTCCGGTTATTTCCTACACAAAAGCCCCTGTTGCTAACAGATTTCATCTGCAACTTGAAGATACAGGTACGCTTGAAATGGACTTCTAGCATATAGAAAATAGGTCTTGTATTTCCAGGAATATGATGATTTGAAAGGTGCTTTGTCAGTTGTTGAGGGTTGCACTACTTTCGTTACTCATCATCAAGAAAGTTGGTGTTGGAGCATCTATGAATGCTGGTTAAAATAAGTATTCTGTGGCTTTTTGTTGAGAAAAATCCAGGCAAATTGTGTTATTTCCTGAAATTTTAGTGGAATTAAATGGTTATAGTTCATCCAGCTCACAAGCTGTTACAGCTGACCATGCTCAGCCTTCACTGCAGTGGACTTCAGTAGCTGGATATCTTGTAAGTTAATAAACGCAGCTTTGGTTCTATAATATTTTTTCCCAAAAGTGTGAGCATAGTATTTCCTTGAGATAATTAAATAAACTTTTAAATTGCTGTCAGACAAAACTGTCTTACCATAAAAATCTGAACAAATTGAATAAATACAACCCTTAAATTAGTTATTTGGCCGGAGTCATTGCTGATGTAAAAATATCTGTGTGCATTGAAGCTAGTAGAGCTGCATCTGCTTATTCACTACTTCAACCACTAGAAGTGTTGCTTAGCTGGTTTGATAAAGCTGATGTTCACATCAATTTTATCAATTGCACTCTCTTGGGTTAGAGATAAACTACCTGCTTGGGGTGGGTGTCGAGACTTCTGTCGTGAGCAGTTGCGTGTTTAAGGCAGCAGATAGTGTTCTCATTTACACAGTATAAAGTTAAGCCTCATTTAACTTCACTTTTTTTTTTTATGTAAGTAATTCCACAACTGTGGAGTGACTGAATGTGTGATGTATTTCATGTCATGGTTTGCACTTAGGCTATTTCAGCAGCAGTAAACTAGAATATTTTCTAAATGGGGTGTTCCTTTTACTTCTGTGGTTGCCTTTTGCATATAATAGGCCCACTCCTCAAAGTTTATTTTCAGCTCCTGGTGAGGCAGATTTCTAGCAGGGACTAAAATATACCAAGATCAGATGTCACAATAACAACTAAACCCTTATTGGAGGAATTGTGGCTAGATATCTGGAAAATACAAAGATAGTGCTTTAGGCGTCCTTCAGGAACTTCTTTTCTGGATAATATTTTCTTCTTTTTTTGTATGAAAATGATTAGTTCTGAATGCTTTCAGGAAAAATATCTAATAACCTAATGTTTTCCCTTTTTTATTTTTTTTCTTCATTTTTTTCTTCATTTTTTGTTTTAGAAGAGATGAATGATGAAGAAGATCATTCCCTTCCTCCGGAGCTGACAGAATTGCTGGGTGCTAACCCACTGCCTGCCCCAAAGAATCCTGCATTAAGTGATGGCCTGACTTTTCCTTTTCACATTAACAGAGGAAGACATGACACAGTGGGAGAAGGAATCTTCCCATCCAGGGATTCAGTGGATACATTAATAAATCATGATTTTGAGCATTCCCTCTCAAAACGTAAAGAACCTGAAGAGGTTCAGGGAAGTGCTGATATGGCCTTGTCAATAAAGTGTGATGACAAAGTCATGACAGTAGCTGTAGAAAAAGACTCTCTGCAGGTTGGTGTGGTCTCTTTTTCTCAAATTTGGGAAGGCTTTTCTGAGCAGATAATTTTATTTGTATTTTGATAATAAAAAATAAACATTCTAAGCTCTATATCCATCACCAGCCAGCCTCCCAGAAAAGAGTTTGGTGAGGAAACTGTAATATAGTTGTAACTCAAGTCATGTTTCTTCTTCCCAACAATCAGGTAGTTCGTAGAGGGATTTTCTGATTAAAGCTTTGAAGGGTTGGTTTGTCAGAAAACGACTATACTCAGCCATCAGTCTGGTTTTAATTTCTGTAGTACAAAGAAGCTGCTTTTGATAGCTGCATGAGACCTGAATAGATCTGTCTTTACCATCTCCTAGCTGACAGGTTGCTTGTGGCCATTGTGGAAATGAGCCTGACACAGACAGCATTTTTAGCTCATTTCAGACAAAACAGAGTCAGCATTATTAATCAACAGATTAATAATGAACCTGTTGTTTTTTTTGTTCCATGTTACATTTATTCCCTGTCTGTCTTGTACAACAGCATTTTGAGAGTGACCTTCCCTGAATGTCAGTACAATGAACTTCACTTCCTCCTATTAGCAGTCATGGGCGGTAGTCTGAGCTGCAGTTTAAGCAAGAGCCTAACAATTGTGTTTCAGCCACTTACAAAGCACCTTTGTTTCAGGCTAGTGGCTACACAAGGACAGAACTCTCGCTGTTGGATCACTCTTGCAAAGCCAGGATGAATGGTACCCATTTCATTTTGGAGTCTTTGCTGAACAAATGTGGGACTCGGACAGCATATATCTTGAACAAGATTGTTTATTTTAACTCTGTGAGTATTTTACAAAGAAGAGCCTCCTGCAATGCACATCATAGTGATACAAGGACAAGGAAGCCATTGTAGTTAGCTTTGGTCTTAGCAAAAGGGATGCATCCAGATCTTTTCCTGTCTAGCTCAAACCTAGTTGTAGTCACAGTCCCTGTATTCAAGGAGGTATGAAGGCTGCACATTCAGTGTGCTCCTGTGGTCAGATAGTATTCCAAAGGAAAAAGGAGGAGTTGGAATGAAATACCATTACAAAACTGCGTGACTGCAATTTGAGGATCATCCGTACCAGTCTCAGAGAAGTTGCACCAGCTTTTCCTATGCAGCTTTGATGTACCTGTACATAACAGTACTACATAGCTGTAAGGAGAAATAGGAATGAAGTTTTGTGATTGCACAAAGCAATACCATTTAATTCATATGCTGAATTACTCACTAATTCATTATTTCATCAAGTGAAACTTTTTCTTCCGAAATTGCATGTGAAAAAGGAGAAGATATTATTTTTGTATGCTTCTCTCTTCTAAATTGGATTCATATTTGCTATCAGTTGATGTACACGATGAAGGGATTCTTGAGTGCTCTGAATGAGTGATGATGCTAAGGAGCCCAGTTAAGTTCTAAGCAACTGCTTCCAGACTGACTCAGCTTATGCGCTTGAGTACAGTGCAGCTAATCTGGGTTAGAAAGTAATGACATGTTTCTCATACTGAGCTTTCCAGTACATAGAATTAACCTCAGCAAACGATGGTCCAACCCAAACACAGCTAAGGCAATCTGATCTGGCCTTGCCTGGTTAAAAAGCATTCTGTACTGGCAAGTCTGTAGCACCTAACTTTAGAAACAGTACCAGACCAAGACTGTGGATAGAAAAATCTCCAAACTACAGAGTAGCACAGGTCTAGAGTTAAATACTGTTATTGCCCTTATATTATGGCCCAAACTAAAATGGGTATTTGCCTCTTGTCCTTTCTGCATCACATCTTCTAGTGGTCTTGGCTACTCGCTGACACTCCAAAACATGCATGGTATCTTTCAGAATTTGGAGCATTTCTCCGAAAAAAGGAGCACCATGCAGTGGACTCTCAAAGAGTGTATATGTCACTTCTGAGCAGTTGCTCAATGGCCAAGAAAACCAAGATGAAGTTCTGGAGGGGGGAGGGAACTAGCTGAGGATCTGTAGGGCTTACAGCAGCAGAGTGCAGAACATTGGAAAGCAAAAAGAGGAATTGTCAGGTGAAGAAATGGAGAAGTGTGTAAAGGAGGATGAAAAGGGAGGGGGAATTCAGTAGTAATTCAGAGAAAAACGAAGGAAAAATGAAGAAAGGGATATGGTGGGTTTAGGTGTACATCTCTGAAAAAAATAGTCAGATGACAGGAGAGAAAATCTTTTAATGACCCGAACACTTGCAGTGATTTTCCATGAGTGCATTAAGGAAAACTAACTTGCAGAAAAAAACACTTTAGAAAGCCATTTCTTTTTTCCGTGTTGGTTATAGGAATACCAGAAATAGAATGGAAATGCTAGGCTGCTCATTCAGACACTAGCACCAGACTGGTGTCTTTGCTGGCTCTGAATTCTGGAAAAAAAACTAAGGAACATTCTCTAAATAGACCCTACATACCTTACATGCTCATCACAAGGCTGTTTAAGACATGCTTTTCACTATCTGCTTAGCTGGTGCACTTCTGGCCTTTGTATTGTTCTGAAGAGAGAAGGAAATAATAACCATGAAGAGAGAGTGCTGAGTTATCACCTAATTTTATGCATTTGCAATCCCTTTTGTGCAGATTGTCATTCAGCTGTCATCACCAGCTGAAAGCAGTGGCTTTGATGATGATGACATGGAATCAGGTGATAATGGATTTCCAGGGGATGCTGATGAAGGAGACGTTGCTTTCTCAAGCTGGCCTGAAATAGCGGTATGTCCCTCTTGGGTTTGCACCTGACACTAGAGAAATGCCTAGTGTACTAGGCACTTCACAAGAAATCACATTAATTGTATAGCAATTCATTTGTCTTTTAACACATTTCTCTTATATTGCTTGTGGCCCTATTGAAGATTTACACTGTATTGTACACTTCAAATTTGTTCTTATCCAGCTACCACCCCTGACTGAGGATGTTATTGTGTTGGTTTGTTTGATTTCAGTTTAATTGCACGTTGCATCGGCCAGAGGATGACAGAAGCATGTTTTGGCCTCCTGAACCACACATCACCAATGTAACCTTCAACATGGAGCTCTACAGAACAGATCTGTTCCTTGCTCCCTCCCAAGGACTCTTCTCTGTTGCTGAGAATGGGCCAGTATATGTAGAGGTAACAAACTGAAAAAGGCTTTCAAACCAATGGAAACGGTTTGCAAGGCCATGCAGCTGCGCCAGATCCGTTCTTGTCAGTTGAAAGGTCTCGTTGTGAAGTTGCTTTAGGCAGACAAGCAGGTACTTTAGTGGCTGCAAAGAACAGAAACTGTGGGGTAAGAAGCAGGGCAATCTATTTTGGGTCAAAACCAAGGGATTCCTGCAAAATGGGTGAATTTAGCAAAGTAAATGGGTCATTCTTGCCAAATCTGCTTTTCTGTGCAGAATTTCAAGGTGTTCTCTGAGCTCTTCTTCTGAACTGGCATTTCTTGATGAAGACTTCAGAGTTCACGTTATTCGGCGATATGGCTGAGAAACTTCAGACCAATACAGTCAGTATTTTGGGCTCATAAGACCAGGAAAATGAGGATGTTGCCAGAAGCAGTGCTGTGCCATGTTCCCCTTGCCCAAAGTAGCTCCTCTTTGGGAGCCCATGTTGCAGAAGTGTAGTTGCCCATTTGACATTGGTGCAGTTTTCATCATTGTTTCAATGTATCGTGTCTCCTCCCCGTTCTCTACCCAGTGGGAATATTTAATGCAGTTGAAGCAAAAATGTGTTGTGTTCAGTTAAGAATATGGGGTTTTTTTCATTTGGACAACACCAGCTGCTTCCTTCAGTGATCTGGGATGAATCCCCGTGGCTCCAGGCCCTCTGGATTTGACCAGTTCTGGAGCTGTTTATTCAGACAGATGTTCTGATTTCTTCATCACCTGTCCTGGCAGAAGCCTTTATTTTCCCTGCTTCTCCTTATTATTGCACAGTGGAAGACCTGTATCAGTTTTGAACTTTTGTGATTCTATTTTTAGCTAACACAGACTTCTTTTTTATTTCTGTTTCTGTTTTGCTTTTGTTATTAATATACATAATTCTTTTGGTCAATAGATTGCTTAGGTCACAACCTGTAAGAACTCTATAGCTCCCTTTTGTTTCTCTGCTAGAAATGTTTCTTTGTATTTGAATCTTTTGGGTTTTTTTCTTCATCTTTGTTCTCTTCTGTCATTTTGTTACCACATTTTGGTCTCACTATCCTCCTTAGTTCTCTTCTTTCCTTGAAATACCATTCCTCCCTTTATTTACCTGATGGTGTTTCATGATAGTGTAGCATGCATGCCCTTGACATAATCTCTTTTTAAACTCGTTTATGCCGTTAGCTTATTTAACTGTCAGTATCTGTGACTTGACTTTCATTCATCAGTCTTTTATTTCTGTTCATTTTAGAAGATGGTCTTTCTTGCTTAGATGCTTCAGCACATCCCTTCATTTGTAATTTGATTGCTGTTCACATAAGGGAGAGAAAAAATGCCTTTATTCATTGCACAACTCATAGCATCCAAAAATTTCTGTACAGACCACAGAAAACTTTGGCAGGCTCTTCCTTAAATATACACGCAGCACATCAGGATTAAGTGCACATAAAGCACATTTCTTCTAAGAAGAAAATAATTTCTTGTGTAACTGTTTTCATCAGGCAGTGTTAATAGTTGAGGCACAACACTTCTGTTGTTTATTAAGACCAACATGCTTCATTTGTCACAAATTCCATTAAATTTTTGCCCCTAATTATTCTGTAGCATTTCTTGCTTGCATTCCAGCCCAGCTGAACAGCATCAGTGTCCCGGAAGTTTGCAGTCATTTTTCATAAAGGAATATGAATTTCAGACTTACAATAAACTAAAAGGATCCTTTAGGAGGCTCCCCTGCCCCCTGAGTCCAGGAATGCCACCCACATGTCAGACCATGACCTCCTCTCTGCCTCTGCATTCCTCTCCTGGCTGGGGGTGGCTTCTCTGCTGTGTCTGTTGCCTTTCTTTTTTTGCCTGTTTTCATTAATGTTTCAAATGGATACAAGGACCTGGAATTAGTAATCGACTTCCATACAGCTCTGTTCCAGCTTGTATGTCTAAGGGAAGCAGAGCCATCTCAGGTGGCAGTTGCAGGCACTGTGTGTCTGATCTAGACTGGGGTTTAGTTCTGCTTTCAGAAAGATAAGGGATTGCTGTATTTAGGCACGGTTGTGCGGTTAAACAGCTGCTGGTTTTGAAACCACAGCTTTTCTGTCTCGCAGTTTGACAGCCTACCCTTAACATTTAGCCTTCAAAATAGTTCAGATTGGAAGTGGCACTGGAAAACTGCTTGAAAAATTGTTGAAAATATTAATGAAATGTGAACTGAAAATGCAATTTCTGACATCTCGCTGCCTCTCTTTAATGCAGGTGTCTGTGACTAAAGCTGACAGATCCTTGGGCTTTGCCATTCAAACATGCTTCGTTTCCCCATTCTCAAATCCCGATAGAATGTCTGACTACACCATTATAGAAAACATTTGTCCTAAAGATGAATCTGTTAAATTCTACAGCACTGAGAAGGTGAACTTTCTGATACCATATGCACAGAAGGACAAAAAGAGGTTTAGCTTTGTGTTTAAACCAATATTCAACATCTCACTGCTCTTTCTTCACTGTGAGTTGACTTTGTGTACCAACAAAGATAAAGATACTCAAGGACTGCCAAAGGTCAGTAATTTATTGAAGTCTTAAGTTTCTGATTTAGGTGAAAATAAGAGATTTTTTTGTCATCTGAACTTTGAAGTGAATAAATGTTTTTTCTGCAGCATTGATGTCATGAATATTTTATCTCTAGGGTCAAGGCTTTAACAAGTAAGACTTGTGATGCTAAGCATTTTGACTGCGTGATTTACTGTTTTTGTTTAAATTGTATTAGGTGGTTACATGGGATAAATAGAAATTGCTTTTTATTATACAAGTGGTTCAAATTTATCTTTGCTACCTAAAATCCAGAGCACAATGTTACCTTTAATTTCCGAAGACATGCAAAATACCAGCTAATACTGCGATCTGACTGCTACAAAAGAGAACTGCCAAATTTTCTTTATAACTAATGGAAGTAGCTGTAAATTAGTTGTTGAAGAACATATTCTAAGAATTTGGAATTTCGTTGGGATTTATGCACGTTCTCCTTAAAATGTTTTGTTTGGAGTTTTTAAAGATGACTTTCCAATGTTGATCACGAGGTGGGAACTACAGTTTTGGCTACCAGATTTTTAAAAACAGATTTATCATAAAATAATTGCTACTCTTCAAGTTCAATAGTAACACCTGTCATGAAGGTTAGAGGATCCTTAATGAAGGCAAAGGTTGTGTCCTGAAGCACAGCTAAGAATTACCTTTGTCAGTACGTTATATGGGGTTGTTTGGAGGTTGTCCTCTTTTTTTGGTAAAGAATATAGGATAAAACTGATGATGGGGCAACTGTGGAGCTGGCAGTGGGTGACTCTCTCTGACCTCATGCACTGCTTCTTCCACTTGCAGTGCATTCCTCCTGATGAAGCTTGCACTTCTCTCAATGTGGATATGATTTTGGCTATGATGCACAACAAGAAAACCTTCACCAAGCCCCTTGTTGTAGTATCACATGAAGGAAAACCAGAAGGTATGAAAATGAGCTTGTACTGTTGTATAAGATACAGCTGCTTGAAATAAAAGGGTGCTCCATATGGCATTGTATGATCTTATGATACTGTGTTTGTAAGATGTAACTAGTTGAGACATCTCCCTGGCAGCAATCATCGTGGCAGTTCATTGCTGGTTTTTGACTGTCGTTACTATCTCTGGGCATGTGGTTTTGACAAGCATTGTGGAAGGAATACCATCCTACACCAGTATGGTTTTCAGAAGTATGAATATTTATTAATAGCACTTGCAGCAACTTCTAGTTGGCCAGAGATCAAAGGCAGTACTCTTCTCCCTGTTGTATGATTTCTTTATTTTGCTTGTAAATACATATTTAGGAATAACACCAATGGAATTTCAGAGTACTGGGGACTCTAAAGCCTGATATTCAGAGCAAAAAGTGAGATGCACAAAGGGATTTTAGCTCCACTTTCAGGCTTGTTTGAGTCTGTAATCTTTAAGGAAAAACCCCACGAGTGTGGCTCGTAACTGGTTGAAGGAATTGGAAATGCTGAAGAGCATTAAAAGATAATGCCAAACAGCACGATGGGACTGGACTCTTAAGATTATGCCCTGAGAGTGATGGGAAGTAGGAATTGTGTTCACAGTTACATTAAATTTGAAAGCTTTTCATAGTGAATCCCTCTGGCAGCATCAGTCACGTTCTGATGCATTTGGAGAAGAAAATGTGTGTTGTCTTTTCCTTTTTTTGTATTAGCATGGGAGTTTAACCAGAAGCTTCTCTAGCTTCACTTGCACATTAAAATCTTCCAATTATGTCCAAAGGCTGTTTGACCCTTGAAATGCTTTCTGGGGAGTGTCAAAAAGAAGGAAGATCGGAAGTCCTTTAATGTCCCTTGTACAGTGCATGCTTTTTAGTCTTCAAACAATGTAAAGTTCCATACAGCATTGCTAGGGGACATAAGCAGCAACTGCTTCTGTTTAACTCTGCAAGTCAGCTCATACTTAGTTTTGGGGGATTTTACAAATTTACAGATCAAATCCACTTTGTATTAAAGGCAAGTATTTGATCTGTCAGTGTGGCAGAATTCAGACTGTGCTTTGGGCCTGATTCTGCACTCTTTCTTTTTGCAAAGCTCTCTTTCTTATTTCCTTAGTGGTTATTCTATTGGGAATGAGTAAATCCTGCAACTGAAGTTCAGCCTTCAATAAACAGACTCATACTCTGAGCTCTCTTGCCCTTCCGATGTGTGGAGCATTGTGCGCAGTTCCCGTCTCGGGCTTCACTGAGAATGTTGTCTTTGTGAGAGGCACAAGCTCTCAGTGTGCGAAGATGATCCAAATTTATAAAGATTAGTTACAAGACACCAGTGTGATAGAGCATTTTGTTGCATTGTGGGTGATTTAGTCTAATTGTGGGGTGTTTGGTGGAAATCTCTCCAGCATATCACAGCTTTCAGACATCATACAAAGCGGCACATGAACAGCATAGCTTTATTGGTATGCAGTTGTTCTGCAGTGAATCAAGCAGCCCCTTTCTAAAAGCCAAATGCCATTGTTGGCCAATATGTATTGAAGGGGGCCTGCAAGGATGCTAGGGATGGACTATTCATCAGGGACTGTAGTGACAGGACAAGGGATAACGGGTTAAAACTGAAACAGGGGAAGTTTAGATTGGATATAAGGAAGAAGTTCTTTGCTGTGAGGGTGGTGAGGCACTGGAATGGGTTGCCCAGGGAGGTTGTGAATGCTCCATCCTTGGCAGTGTTCAAGGCCAGGTTGGATGAGGCCTTGTGTGGCATGGTTTAGTGTGGGGTGTCCCTGCCCATGGCAGGGAGGTTGGAACTAGATGATCTTAAGGTCCTTTCCAACCCTAACTATTCTATGATTCTATAAGATTTGAAGAAGAAATACTGAACAGGAGAATTGATATTTCAGAGGTGTGGTGTCCTTCATTTGCTTTCATGGGAACAGGCCAGCTTTCATTGTTGTAAAGCATCTTATGTCAGTTACTGCCATTGGATCTGTTTTCTGAGCTAAATGCAGAAGTCATGCACTTGACATTTCAAAAGTCAGAACAAACTGGTCATTGCAAAGGTGTGCTGTCTTTTGTTCTTCGAAGATAAGCTTATGACTGTCTTTGACTGTAATAGAAACCAGAACTGTGTGTCTGAATGGGAATAATTTTCCTCCTAATTTTGTTAGTTATTTCCAAGCTCAGTTGCTTACATTATTGCAGTAGATCCCAATGGAATGTGCCACATTCTTTGCCTTTGCATTCCTGCATTTCATGCACACACTCTCTCTCACTTCAATGAGAGGCATATTTAATGGTGGCCATTTAAATGCCAAGAAATAGGTGTTCTTCTGTTGAAATAATCTACTAATTGTTCAGATTTTTGCTAAGTGTGGAAACTATAGGTTATTTTTTCCACAACAAAAAGAGAGAGGTCATAGAAAGGAGGTCAAGTTAGCAGCTAACAAGTGCCCCTATGCTATAAAGCTGTAGAAAATCATGATAATTTCTAAAGACTGGCTGCTGGTGATTCTAAATTAGATGCTTTTCTTAAGATTAAAGACCTTAAGAATTCTTGCTGCTTCTGTGTTGCACTGAGCAAATCACATTAAAATATGTGTAAGAACTGGATGACTGGGGAAAATTGATAGTGGGTGACGCAGCCTATCATTAGCAGACTTTATATCCTCTGTAGAGAGGCCAGTGGCAGAATGAGCATGGAAAATTCATTCTCCCCTCAGCTCAGAAGGCATTTTCTTGGCACTTGGGATATGCTAGTGGAGTGTTTGGACTAACTGATAGTGCCCTTACCCATGTTTGTACAGTTCAGTGCTCCTTGGTTTCAGTCCAGCCCTCCTCACAAATCTTGCATTAAGTAACACTTTTGCTGTGTGTTTGAGCAAGTGACAGTCACACAGATAAAGAATAAAATGCTTTTTTGGATGTTGTAGGCACATGTGAGCTTAATGATTTTTTAGCGTATTACTGGCAGTTTAGTGCTGCCATTTGGGGTTCAGAAGGTAGAAGCGTGGTCTTGGTTTAAGGGTAATTTAACATACTTATTTGCAGTATTTTTGAGCTGCTTTGTTTACGTAGCAGTTAGACAACTCTTGTTCTCAGTTGCTAAAGATACAAAAACAACTACTGGGACACTGTCTTACCAAATCCTTTTACAGCTGTTGCACTGAACACACTCAGATAATGCTAGAATTTAAATGAGATCCCTAGGTTACTGGGCAGTCCAGAAACAAACTGCAGCTAACCAAACAGGTCCTTGGGACCGAAGCCAGAATCTCTGGCTCTTCTGCTTGAGGTGGCATATTTGGAGAAAGATAAGAGAAGCCAGTTATCAAAAGAAGGGAAAATTCTTCGTTTTTAAGTATGTGTTTACTTGTCTCCTTTTGTTACATGCTGATAATGATGATGATATTCGATATTCTTGCCAAGAATAATAGCTTTGATATAATAGCTATGAGCGTTTATTTCTTATATATCATTATATCACCAAACTTCTAAAGCAGAATACCAAGTATGATGGACTCAGGAAACCGTGAATCAACACATACTCATGCAATTTGGACAAAGCAGTGCGTATCATGCAATAATACTGACTTTTCTTCAGTTGTGATAGCCAGCGTTTGATTGAATTTTGTGATATAGCTTATTGATATCTCATGTTTGTCATTAGTGAATACTCAGATGAATGTCATCACCTTAAAACCAGCCTTTGCAGTCTGTGCTCTTTAAGAGCTCCATGTAGGAATGACCAGAGTTAGTACGGGTCAGACCTGGTGACATCTGGATGTGAAAAATTGCAGTGTACTTGCCAGCAAAACATATGATGCATGAACTGTACTATAGATACGTTCCTCCAAGGAATGATCAATACACGAACAGAATTCTTCTGAGCTGAGCAAGATTATTGAATTTGGGCTGGTTTTCCTGAAGTTCCTGGTTTGTAAAGATTACAGTTAATACGTTTATGTCAGATCAGGTCCTGAAGGTTGCTTGCATAGTTTGTAGGCTGTATGTGGAACTCTGATTAATGGTTTGTGTTTGGTTTTTTCTTTCTTTGTTTTTAATTAGATTCTTCCCTTCCAAAGCCAAATGTGAGACAGCCGCGTAAGTAACTCTTGAATAAATCTCTTTTAAGCCTAAAACTTTTATCTAGAGAGTATTAGATCAATGAAGAAAATGATCGTAAAGCTTTCTGAGCGTTTGTGTGTATGCTGTGAAATTCTGGGACAAGACGGAATTCTGCCTGTATTGCTGATTGAAAGATTCTGATCAGCGTTTAGAGTGAAGGGCTGTGACCTTTTGTACATGTGCAAATCAAATCTGGGGAAACGCCATGCAGCCTTAGGAAGTGCATTTGCCGATGTGTGTTTGTTATTTCCCCCTTCGCTGCTTCCCTATACCAGCATTTCAGCAGCAATGCCAACTTACAGAGCTCCTGTGTTCTACTCCAAACCTCGCTCCTACCCTGCACTGCAACTGGCCACATCCCCAGTTACTTTGGCACCAGCGCTTACAGGTCATGCTGGAGATGAGATCACTGACTTGATATGGATTAAAATCTCTGTGGTTTTTTGTTGTCTTGACATACTGAATTAATCAGGGTCAATAGGAAAGGAAGAAAAGGAGAGAAGCATCACTAGAAGACAGTAGTAAACAGGAAGGTGAAGATGATTTGTAGCCAAAATCAAGGATAGAGAAAAGGAAGTGCAAAGAAGGGTTTGTTTTTTTTTTCCTCTGCCCTTGTCTCTGTGTCTTTGGGGCTAAATTTGCTCGAAGTAGCAAGGGGAATGAGAAATGATGCTTCTGGGACAAAAAACGTTCTAAGCCACTATCTGTCAGCTATTGCATGTGCAAACTTGGTCACAGGCACCCAGAAGTGAGTCCTGAAGGCCCTTGCCAATAGGAACTGTTGGAGAAGACATTTGCCAGAAGACCCTCAGGAGCTCAGGAGTTTTTGGACTGGGGGATGTCCATAGGGACATCTGCTGGATGCAGGCACATGTAAATTGAGGGTGTTGAGAAGATCCAGTCAGCTCATTTCCTGGCCAGCTTAGTAAAATGTTAATGACTGGTCTAAACCATTTTGTGCACTGAGAAACATTAAAAATACTGAAACTAGAAATCAATTTTGTGAGAGGAGATTCCCCCAAATGATCACTAAAAGTGATGATTATTTTTTTGAATTAGTTCTAATCACCAGAAACAAAACCACAAAAGCCGAGTTTCACTGTTTGGCTGGTTAACACTGAGGGGCAATACATGCAGGAACCAGATGCTGTTACCCTGGAAATGGCACTGCAAAAGGGCCTCTCCCCTAGAATGTTATTTGCGTGTGTGTGTGGTTCTATTTTTGTGCTCTGGAATTAATTTCAGTTATTGAAAGCATTGCCAAATGTGAAAAACAATTGTTTCTATTTATGTTTTCACTGACTTTTTGCTGGCATCTCTTTCCTCTTAACAGCAGTTCCGTTCCCCACCTAGATTTCAGACTGAACTTGTAGGAGATGTAGGGGAAAGTTTGCTTGAGTATTAGGGAATTTAAATGAAAAGCATCTTTTGCTAAAAATCTTAGCCCTTTAGAAATACATTTGTAAAATAAATGGATGTATCAGTGAAGGCAGGTTATTAATGCCAACTGAAAATGCTTAATTTTTGCAACATTTTCCAGATTTGGATGTGCTGAGGTGGCTTTTTCCTTTGTGATGTGGAACTGTTGCTTGAAGTGAAGCCAGTGTCTGAAAGCATCACTTTTATTTCCTTGATGCAAATCAGCTCGTCTGTTCCTTAAAATAGTGCTTAATTAACTAGGACTTTTTAAAAGACTTTCCCATGAAAGTATAAGATGAATTTCTATAAACCAGTATTTGCCACTGAACATGAGAAGTGCTCATAATGTGCGTTTACCTTTGCAGCTGTGTTCTACGGGCTGGACACGCTGACTGTGGTGGGCATTGCCTTTGCAGCATTTGTAATCGGCGCCCTGCTAACAGGAGCACTCTGGTTCATCTACTCTCGCACAGGTAAGGGTGAGGGCTCCCACAGACCTCAGTGCAGATCATGCTGCAGGAAATGTGGTCTTCCCTTTCCTCCCACCTTGCAGAGGCTATCCTGGGCTTTGTTCCTTGCTCTCTGCTCTTAACTAGGGTGTTTCCAGCACCTCCTCCCATGAGCCTGTTGGTGCGTATCAGCAGATTGAAACCCGCCCTTCCCTGAAGGGATGGAATCATGTTATGTGTTATGAACATGATTTGAAATTTGCTGAAATAATTTTAAATGCAGATTTTGAAAACTCACTTGGGACATGAATGAAACTGAGTATTCCTCGTGCATAATCATTAGTAGCATCTCTGTATTTCAGATTTAGTTAACATTTCAGTTAATGGATCCCTTTTGGCTCCCATACTCCTCCTTAAAAAATTTCTTGCAGTTACTAAATTAGGCTGATGTGACTGGGGATGTGATGTGATCAGTATGAGTAGTGGGCCAAATGGCCGAGAGAATTTATTTACATAGATGTATTCTGAATGTTACTAGACTTGAAAATGTTTCCTGTGCTTTGATTACATAGAAATTTTGCCCCAATTATTTATTCCTCCATTCTTCAACTGTGACATTAAATTGATAGAAGTCATGTGTCTTCTCACTTAATTTTGTCCAACCAAATAACCAGGAATGTGCCCGAATTGGTGCAGCCTTTATGCATATTTGGTTTTTCAGTATCTTAGAATTTTTTTTGCATAGTAAGTTAGCAGGAACACAATACTGCATTGAAAGAAGAGAGAGTTTGGAAACTTTGTTGCTTGTAATCTGCAAGGTGGTACAGACAAAGACTGGACACTGATGGGGCTTTGATTTGCAACGTCTTACCTTGGGTGCTGGTGGATTATGGGGTATTTCAGGATCCATACAGCCTGCTGGATTCCCAGCTGCTTCCACTTCTGACCTGACAAGACCCTACCGAGACCTCTGGAAAATGAAGTCTATTACTTCAAACCTGTGAGGCTCTGGGGCACTGGAATTCTCCTGTAGCCCACTGCAGGGGTTTTCAGCATCTAAAACCTCATGGAAGCTATTTAGAAGTGAGAATCCAGCCCTGTTGGTCAGAGCTTTTGTAAATATTATGATCCAGGAGCTTATGTTAATTTGGAAAAAACCAAAACCTGTGTGTTTTTTTCTAGTTGGCAGTACAAGAGCTTTGTGTAAGCAGTTTAATACTTCTCAATGCATCAGCTGTGCATGAAGCTTGTTTGGAATTGAGGCATGGAAAATTTAAAGGTTGTGATAATATATATAAACAGTATAATTCTGCCTCATATACTACTGAAACATTGTGGAAGCAAAGCAAGTGCAATTTCAATGAGTGAATGTGTTAGTTGAGAAGATAATTTCCGAATAGATAGATTTTATTAACATAAATTTAAGCATTGTTAAAGTAATATAATTTATATTGGAAGTTATATATTGAAGTTCTGTCTCTGTTCACATATAGAACAGAGACACATGTAGACACATGTTGTGTGTCAGTAGTCAAGGAACACTGAGAAGCCAACATGATAAATCCTTCAGGGACAATACGACTTGGACCAATCCCATTAAAAGAAGTACGTTAACGAAGTACATCATAGTGGCTGCATGCAAGTAATAGAGCAGGCAGCTGCTCTTGCTTTGTGTTTGAGAGATGAAAATAAGTGGAGAAAAAAGCCAGACAAAAGTAGTAAATGAGAAGAAAGGAAGGGGACATTGTAACTCATCAGAGATTTGCAGAAATGATAAAAAGTACCTAGGAATATCTGGTTCAGATTTTGAAAGGATTGTGAAAGTGAACCTGTGTTCCTGTGCACATAATTCTTCTGTGCATAGTATCTTCTATCTCCAAAGCACAACTTGCAGCAGAGCACAGTGAAGGCTCTGGCAGGGACAGTCTCTTAAAGGCCAACTGCTGTGGCAGACAAGATAATCCAGCTGCAGTGGAAACATTCTGGAGCTGGCTGCAGGCCTTTATTAAAATAAAGGGGGAGGGAGGAGGAAGATCATCTAAATTTCATCTACAGAGTGGCTGTCTTCTGCCATTAGAGAATTCATGTATTGCTGAATTGTGCCCTGAAATCTCATCTTTTGTTGCAAGTAGCACGGGGGTTTCTAACATACTTCAGACCAAAGGTTGAAACATAGGAGCTCATTCTAAAATATTTAGCTGATACTCAAGAGCATGGACAAAGCTACTGCTGGTGGAGAATGGCAACTGGGAATTTCTGAAGAAAGGTATTTTTGTTGCTATAGTCCTGTATGAAATACAGCAAAAGGCTTTTATCACTGTCAGACTCATTCTAGCGTAGAGAAAGCTTTATGTAAGTGAGCTGGTTTATTCATCTTGATAGGCCATTAACATTTAAATCTCAAACAGTTGACAGCAGAAGAGAACTACAAAATAAGTAGAATTTCATCCCCAAATATTAAAGGAGGATTGTTGTGTTGAGAGTTGGTTTGCGGTTTTCTTTTATGTAGTGTTTTGCTGATTCAGTCATGGACAACTTCTGCCAAAGCATCAGAATTGTGCTTTAGAATACTCCAGTCTCTCTGAAACAATTAATAATGGAGTACAAATGTCCTAAAATACAGAGATAGTAGAGGAAAAGAGAGGGGAGGCTAGGATTACAGCAACAAAGGAGGAATTTTAGCTAACTGCTGTGCAAAAGGACTCCATACTTTCCTTTCTCCAGTCAGTGAAAGGACATGGAATGTGACTGAAAGCTTTCCACAGTTGTTTTGGTCCTGCCGGGGGAGGAACAAAGGGAAAGTAGCAGAGATTTGCCACAATTAACCCAATTTACCTGGCTGTCTTTAGGAAGAAGCACAAATGTTGCAGTGTGCATGGATGCGGAAACCTTTCAAAATGTAACCAGATAAATATCTGTTAAGGTAGTATCTGTCCTAGTAGAGATAATTGACTGTGTTTGGGAAGGGACATGTGCAAGTCTGATGAGTTAGTGAGACTGCTAACCCATGTAAACTGTGTTACACAGAATATCAGTCGCTTTATTCTCTTAGAAAGTGTGTTTTTCCTTCTCCAGGCAGTGTTGCAAGTGTAGAGGGTAAAATGTTCCAAAATCTGGGAAGTTAAAAGCGTCCCTCCTCCCCCACTGTTCCCTTTTTTATGGATCTGATTTAAAATAAACTAACATAGCAACCAATTATATTTGGCAAATGGAGATAGAAAAGCAAACATTCAGACTTCCTGGACAGGGAGTACAACTGGCAGCTTTCCTAAGTGTGAATAATAAAGTGCATGTTGTCGCATTGAGATGGGTAAAAGCTTGTTTACCGTCAATAAATGAGACATGTCCGTTTTGAGCAGTTCTGGTTCAGGAACATGAGATACATGAAGCTGTTTACATGAAAAAGGCAAATGGAAATGCCTTCACGGTGATAGTTTACATCTCTTTACATCCTTTTGTGAATATTCTTTAAAAAGTCTTCACTACAGATCAGCTAGGTGTTGGGGAAATAAAATGCGGGCGAAGTCAGCCAGTCCAAATGTGATTGCTAGACTGTGTTCATAACGTCCCTGTGATTTGGATTGTTTTTTTGCTTGAGGACATTGAGAATTTGTTATTGTTTGACAAATGTTTGGTGTATCAGAGTTGCTGATTGTGCTCTAGAGATGATGTGCTGCAGAGGCAATTGAATTACAGCAGAGGGAAGGGGGCTCGAATCCCAAACCAAAGGAAAGGTGCCTCCTAAGGTGCTTTCTAGAGGAGCTGGAAGGAGTAAAGCAAGCTGTTGGGCTCGCACAGGGACCCCAGCGCTGCGTTTGTCACTCTGCCATAAAGCAAAACCAACATGTGTTTAGCTTATAAGTGAATTTATGGCTAAATGTATGCAGATTGTATTGCCATGCCGTGGCTGACACAGAGCAGTGTGTAACCATGTGGTTTGTAAAATGGGTGACAGTGGAGCTGCAGGGAGGGCTGGCGGGGGCCCTGCCAGGGGAGCTGCGGCTCCTCTGCACATCCATCGCGGCTTCTCCTCCTGCTGCCGAGGTAGGGTTCGCTGCCTGGCTGCTTTCTCATGTTTGTGTTCGCTTGTTTTGCTTTAATGAAGGGGAGTTTGCTTACCACTGCCGTTGTAAATATATCCTGTAGTACAAAAAGAAGGAAGGCTTGTACACAAACAACTGGGGGAGAAGGGAATGAGTTGTGAGGGGAAGGCATCCAAACAAGGCTTATGAAAGCTTTTACAGCATAATAACACAGGTATTGATTTGCTACAGTTTCTTGTGATGGGTTGCAAAGCCACTTCCAATGCAAATTAGAGCTGAAACTCAGTTTATTTACTGACAACTGAGGGTAGATTCTAACCTGCAGCAGAAATCTGCTGCTCGTGAACAAGCTAGGTAGATATTTCTTACACTGGGAAAAAAAATCAAAATCAAAATTCACAAGAGTAAATACTGGGCTGAGTGCTTGAAGTCAATAGTGAGATCCTCACCCCCTTTTTAAGCATTTCATTGGTCTCCTGGGCAATGTGGTTTAGTGGTTTAGTTTGTTGTTTCACTGTTCTGTCCCGTCCCCCGTTTCCTCCCCATTCCTAAGCCAGTGGGGTGTAAGGCAAAAGCTGTGCATGTGGGGTCTTATGTGCGCTTACAGCTGTGGCACAAGCCAACAGTGAACCTGCTGGTTCCCATTACAAAGTTCAGATGCAGCCTCTGCTGTGAGAAATGCTCAGAGCTCCCTTGTTTGTAGCAGACCTCTGAATACCGAGCAGCCTGCAGGACATCTTCTGGCCTGAGACACAAAGTGTTAAAGACACACTTCCTCCGCAGCGCATTCCCGGGAGAGCGCAGGGCTCTGGCAGCTGGGCAGCAGCACACAGGGCATGGGGATGTGCCAGAGCAGTTCCTGGAGGAGGAAGCTGGCTTGTCCCTGCTCTGTAACCCTCTGGATGCAGGCTGTGCTTCCAGCCTTCAACCTGTCACTGAAGCAGACACCGGGTAATGAGAGCTTTACCAACTCCTGAGCAGGGATGAAAAACTGGACTCTGCAGAACTGGCCCATGGCATAAGGGCAATGTAGAGCAGGAGAACTGTGTCACTATAACCTCATGAGGCAGGAGATGTACCAGCCTTTGATTTTTTTTCCCCAGTCATCCCTGCCCATGATGTGGCAAAATGTTTCCGTCTTGCTCCTTGCTGGTGCTGGCTGCCGTGGTTGGTCTGCAGCTCAAGCAGCAGCAATCTGTTACTGCTGCTGAGATCACAGCTTCACAGCCTGAGAGAGGCGTTCAAGGGAGGGGCCAGCTACAGTGCGAGTCATACAAACTTGGTCTTGCCATCTGTTTTGAAGAGGCTATTTTAATATTGCTAAGGTTGCAGATTTGAGCACTGTGACTTTAAAAATGTCAGTTGTGGTTTCCTACATGGCCTCTTTATGATCTGTTACGTATTCACGTAATTTTTACTTCCACCTTAGTCAAGACCTGGAGTTTTTTCATAGCATCCGAGCCACAGGTGCCAGAGAGGTGTGAGGTGAGCAGACAGAAATCTAGGTTTTATCAGAAGCCATAAATACGGCTTTCCGTCCTAGTGCTTGATTTGGCAGTGCAAGTAACAAAGAGCTTTTAATTTATCATCAGTAAACCACAAGAAATGGTGAGATTTCTTCTCACTTCAGGTTGTAAGTGCTGCAGGTACTGTGGTAGCTGTAGGGGAACTTCCTGCAAATTCTACTTGGAGTAAATCAAGTCAAGCTTGCAGGGTAGCTTGTTGGTTTTGTACACAAAGAAAACTGGCCATGTCTCAGGGTATGTGCTGTCCAGCTGATTGAAGAGCATTCTCTTCAGCTCCACTTTTACTGAGTATGCTGCTCTATAAGCTGACGTTAAAACTAAAGCCTACATTTCATTGGCTTTTTTCCAGGAAACAGCAAAACTATAAAGAGGTCAAAGTCATGTAACAGGACCCATTTGAGTGAGAGCTGACAACAAAGATAGACAGTGTCTATCTTGGCAGTTTTTGTCAGCTGCTTTTAAAATGCTTAAGAAAACAGCTGTATTGTTTTCCTCATGTGCAATGCCCAGGTGTCAAAGTCTAGTAGCATTTTCAGCAGTACTCTGAGGATTGTGACCCAAGATATTCATTGCATGGCAGTACAAACCGCCAGAAGAGGAAGACTGGGCAGGAATGGAGAATTGTTTTTCATGACAACTAACATTTTCTATTTCCCTTCTCCCAACTCCACTTTTTGTCTCCCCTTTCCCTCAGGAGAAACCACAGGAAGGCAGCAGGTCCCTACATCCCCGCCAGCCTCTGAGAACAGCAGTGCAGCACACAGCATCGGCAGCACGCAGAGCACCCCCTGCTCCAGCAGCAGTGCCACCTAACACTGCAGAGGCACATATGAGGGCATAGGTTCAAAGGACTGTGTGTGGACATCAGCTTTTTAAAGTTAAAAGGATTGCTTTTGGGAAAGAAAAGGTAAAAAGAGGAGGGATTTTTCTACAAAAAAAAAAAAAAAAAAAAGACTTATTTTCTTTTGGGGAAGCCACTGTGTGTGTGAGTGTGTATCTATACGTGCACACAATGCATGGGTAAACACAGCCTATTGGATCTTCTATAGGATGTTGTGCAACGTGTGACAAAGCTACTAATTTTACAGTACTGCAATCTGTTCTAGGGGTCTGTGGGCCCTCAATGTGAAATCTGTGCCAGTTTGGAAAAATGCTGCTTTGTCTGTATGACCTTTTTGTTTCCCTAAGCCTTCTCATTGACATGCGGTATTAATTATGGGAGTTCAATCATAGAGTCATAGAATGGTTTGGGTTGGAAGAGGCCTTAAATATCATCTAGTTCCAACCCTCTGCCACGGGCAGGGAAGCCTTCCACTAGACCAGGTTGCTCCAAGCCCTGTCCAGCCTGGCCTTGAACACTGCCAGGGATGTGGCAGCCACAGCTTCTCTGGGCACCCTACCCCAGGGCCTCACTATTCTCACAGTAAAGAACTTATTCCTAATATCTTATCTAAATCTACCCTCTTTCAGCTTAAAGTTGTTACCCCTTGTCCTATCACTACACAACATAAGCAAAAGAAAGCTAATCTTAGGTCAAAAGATTTTTGTCTTAAGCAAGAAAGCCTCAAGGTCAGATCTCTTTGGTTAATAACATTCTATTACTTCAGCTATGTTTAGCTACTTTTGAATGACCTTTGTTTTGTTCAGCCTACAGCTACAGCATCTCATTTGCTTTCCCGTCATGTTTGCAGCTTCAAGTTTGTTCCAGGTATTTTTGGTTTACTATGTATTGATTTGCTAATTGGAGAGGAGCACACTCTAACATTCCCTTTCTTGTTCTTTGGGCCAAAGCTCTTTAAATAACAGGGGTTTTTAATATCCTATACCAAATTGAGGCACACACAAACATTAAGACAAATAATGGTCTTGTGCACTAACATAGATGTGTGTACCTTTAATGGCAATGTCTTTATGCAAATAAATGTATACCTATGTATACAGAGCCTAACTTACCACTTTAACAATTGGAAAATTAGGTTAGTATTCCTTCCTTACATAAAATATATAATGCATATATATAAAAATATAGATATATTAAAAAACAGCTCTCTCTTCAGTTTATGATAGGTAGATAAGATAAAACAGGTGATTTGGTTCTAATCCTTCAGGTAGCCCAAATTTCCTTTGACATAAGGGGTGGTTTTGAGGGCACAAAGAATGTACAGTACAGCCTGTTTGTGCAGAACACTGCGTATCAAAATGAAGCTATTAAGATAGTTGTGCAGTTGTTTATGTCAAACTGTTGTATGAACATTGCAATAGACCCAAAGTAGTATTGGAATATGGAAATGGCAGAAAGGTACTAATTGTCACAGTATTTCTTTAGTGTCATTGCTATATCCTGACCTCCAATTCAATGCCAAATTAAAAAAGACACTTTTAAGGTGTAATCGTTTGACTGTTACGTTGACACTTTGTAATTGTAATGTGTTCTACTGATCCTTCTCCTTCTGAAGAAAAACAAGCATTGTTTTCCTCTAAAAATGAGATCAGTAACTTTCATTAATTGTAGCGAAGGTTACCTGTGTTCTGCAAGAGGAGAAGGGAATTAATTACACTAGAGTGATAGTCTGCTCTGAAGTCTGAGCTGCAGATTTCTTTTGCTGATTCTACACTTGTGCCTTGCTGATGCCAGGATGGTCAAAGTGCAAGAAATGCAATAGATGTAAGTGCCCAGGATCAGGTGGAATATTACTCATTTTAAATCAAATCTGTTACTAATCCTGCAAGCATTTATGCATACGAGTAACTACACACCTTGTCCTTGCTAGTACAAGCACGTGCTCAACTCTACATGTTATGGCTATTCTTGGAGTCCTTGCGGATGGTCAGTGTATAAAGTTGCTTATACCAAAAGCGGTTTATGTTACCAGGCCAATGAGCTGTGCTGGTACCATCAGGAGGATGTCATGTAAGTGTAGTTATTCCTATGCTTAAGGGGATGCAGGATTGGCTCTGTTACAAGATGTTGGGAGGACGAATGTGCCTCCTGTGTGGTTGAAAAGAAAGCGCTTTGCCTAACCTTCAGCAGAATGTATTGTATAAGCATATTCTATGTGTAAAGTCTTTAAAGATGTCTTCAAAGAAGACTAGAGTCTTTAAGTTCAATCATAGCTATATTTTACTACATTAAATTTCTGTATAAAGATATATTTAAATGTTTTAGATAAATGTAAGTTACTCTATATGAAATGTTTAATTTCAATTACTGTGAAATTTATATATCTTGTAAATTCTTTTTCCCTGTTTTAACCCTTTCCTTCCTCAGATATTTTATTAAGTAGTTTCTCATAGGAAGCATTGGATTTGGTTGTTGGGATGGACAGGTTGAAAACTTTTATGTAAAATAGATAATTGTATATTTTTGAGAGAAACATGCTTCATTATCGATGTTTTTTATCAAAAAATACTCTAATTTTAAAATAATTTACAGATTTATATTTACCTTTGGATAAACCAAAAATATATGGAGATGAAAGATTCAATTTGTTGCCTTGTATTTGAAATGCAATTTAAGTGAACTGAACGTGGTGTACTCAGCTATTTAATTCAGACATTTTAATCAATCTGAACTAATAACCTATTGGAGGTTACCAAAACTACGTGTAATTAGCAGATGGAGCAGCCATTTCTGCTTCAGTAAAGATGGAGAGAGAGAACCAAACCAAGGCATTCCCAGATAATAGCTTTATAATGAAAGTGGATAGTACTTCCCAGCAGCTGGTAGCTGCCTGCAGTCAGAGTACTGATCCACCTATAAACTCTACTTGTATCACAGCCATTTGTCTCTACAGCAAGTTTCTGTGTGTGGTGAATGTGTAACTGCAAAGCCACTGGCTCCCACCTGTCAGACCTGGTCTCGCTGTGCTGGAAGGGCAGCAAGGCACTTCTGTCCCAGCGGAGGCTTTAAAGCAGGACTTCAGGAGGACGGGCGCAGGGGTAAACTTTAGTGTGATGGAGTCGACTGCAAAGGAACTTCTTATATAAGAATGGGAGGATTGGGCTTAAAAGGGACACCTTTTGTCTGTAAAAGCTATTGGTAGCATACTTAAACTCCAAAGTAGACTGCTCGTTGTGTCATGCCTTGTCTAATCACTAGGTCTAACCTTTTACAGGATTTGGTTTTGAACATTACTATATTCATGTTTTGAGAAGTCACATCCTTCTGTGTTAGGCTATTTTTGTATCATTTTCCACATGGAAATGGATTTGCGAAGTGTTTTTAGATGCTGATGATTGTAAGCTTCCCCCTGCCCTTTTGTAACCATTTTTTCTCCTCTATGTACTGTTCCTTCTGTTACGTATATCTACCTCATACTTCACAAGAAGACTGTACTGTTGATTTGCTGACAACCCTTCGTGTGAGGTGACTGTTCTGTCCTATTGTTTGTCATTTGTAGGGATGTTCATAGTATTATGAGATCTTTGCTGCCATGTTCCTACCATTTCTTAACACAATATTCTCATGTTTGAATTAAATAAGTATATTTCTTTAGGATCTAAATGCCAGATGTTTTTAAAATCAAAGAATGGGAGAAATTTACTTGCTAATACCTGTGGCCAGTCTGAACACTCCATTTGTATTTCATATTACATTCAGTATTTCAGAGACTTGTGGAAATGCGTAGTTGTACAGTTTTGATAACCACAGTGTCGTGTCATCTTAGTCTCTTGTGCATAATAAAGTATATATCAATTTATTAATAATTGGTGCTGTGATTCATTTATTTCAAGTTGTGCAGGGCCAACAGCAGTAGATCAAGTTCTGTCTCACTGCTGTGTCCTCATGTCCCATAAACTTGAGGGCTGCCTTGGTTGCAGCGACCACGAGATGGTGGAATTCAGGATCTTGTGTAGTAGGGCCAGTACAATAGCAAGTAGAATTGCAACCCTGGACTTCAGCAGGGCAAACTTTGGCCTTTTCAAGCAATTGCTAGAGGAAATCCCATGGGCAAGGCTGCTTGAAGGTAAAGGGGCCCAAGATAGTTGGTTGGCATTCAAGAATTGCTTATTCCGAGCTCAAGAGCAGAGCATCCCGACACGTAGGAAGTCAAGGAAGAGGGCCAGGAGACCTGCGTGGCTAAATAAGGAACTGCTGGGTATGCTCAAGTGGAAGAGGAGAGTTTACAGGTCATGGAAGGAGGGGCTGGCCACTCGGGAGGAATATAAGGCTGCTGCTAGAGGATGTAGGAAGGCAGCTAGGATGGCTAAGGCCTCCTTAGAATTAAATCTGGCCAGAGGGGTCAAGGACAACAGAAAGAGCTTTTTCAAATACATAGCTGATAAAACTAACACCAGAGGCAAGGTTGGCCCACTGGTGAATGGGATGGGTGCCCTGGTGACAGAAAATACAGAGATGGCAGAGTTATTGAATGCCTTCTTTGTCTCTGTCTACTCTGCCGGAGGCAGTCCTGAAGAGCCCTGTACTCCTGAGACCTCAGATGAAGTCAGGTCACTGGAGCAGTTTGCCTTAGTCGATGAGGAATGGGTTAGAGACCAGTTGAGCAATCTGGACATCCATAAATCCATGGGTCCAGATGGGATGCACCCCCGAGTGCTGAGGGAACTGGCGAAAGTCATTGCTAGACCACTCTCCATCATCTTTACCAAGTCTTGGGAAACGGGAGAGGTGCCTGAGGACTGGAGGAAAGCAAATGTCACTCCAGTCTTCAAAAAGGGCAAGAAGGAGGACCTGGGTAACTATAGACCGGTCAGCCTCACCTCCATCCCTGGGAAAGTGATGGAACACCTTATCCTTGGTGCCATCCTAAGGCATGTCAAGGATAAGAGGGTTATGAGGGGCAGTCAACATGGCTTTACCAAGGGGAAGTCATGCTTGACCAACCTCCTAGCCTTTTATGAGGAAATAACATGATGGATGGATGATGGCAGAGCGGTGGACGTGGTCTACCTTGACTTCAGCAAAGCATTTGACACAGTCTCCCACAGCATCCTCATAGCTAAATTGAGGAAGTGTGGTCTGGATGATCAGGAAGTGAGGTGGACTGCGAACTGGCTGAAGGACAGAAGCCAGAGAGTTGTAGTCTATGGGGCGGAGTCCAGTTGGAGGCCTGTATCTAGTGGAGTGCCTCAAGGGTCAGTACTGGGACCAGTATTATTTAATATCTTCATCAATGATTTAGATGAGGGAATTGAGTGTACTGTCAGCAAGTTTGCTGATGGCACTAAGCTGGGAGGAGTGGCTGACACGCCAGAAGGCTGTGCTGCCATCCAGCGAGACCTGGACAGGCTGGAGAGTTGGGCAGGGAATAACTTGATGAAATATAACAAGGGAAAGTGTAGAGTCCTGCATCTGGGCAGGAACAACCCCAGGTTCCAGTATAGGTTGAGGAACGACCTGTTAGAGAGCAGTGTAGGGGAGAGGGACCTGGGGGTCCTAGTGGACAGCAGGATGACCATGAGCCAGCACTGTGCCCTTGTGGCCAAGAAGGCCAATGGCATCCTGGGGTGTATTAGAAGGGGGGTGGTCAGTAGGTCGAGAGAGGTCCTCCTTCCCCTCTATTCTTCCCTGGTGAGACCGCATCTGGAATATTGTGTCCAGTTCTGAGCCCCTCAGTTCAAGAAGGACAGGGACCTGCTGGAGAGAGTCCAGCGCAGGGCGACAAAGATGATTAAGGGAGTGGAGCATCTCCCTTATGAGGAAAGGCTGAGGGAGCTGGGTCTCTATAGTTTGGAGAAGAGGAGACTGCAGGGGGACCTTATTAGTGTATATAAATATATAAAGGGGGAGTGTCATGAGGATGGAGCCAGGCTCTTCTCAATGGCAAACAATGATAAGACAAGGGGTAATGGGTACAAACTGGAACACAAGAGGTTCCGCTTAAACTTGAGAAGAAACTTCTTCTCAGTGAGGGTGACGGAACACTGGAACAGGCTGCCCAGGGGGGTTGTGGAGTCTCCTTCTCTGGAGACTTGGGTTTTGAATACCTGCCTGGACACATTCCTGTGTAACCTTATTTAGGTGTTCCTGCTCTGGCAGGGGGATTGGACTAGATGATCTTTTGAGGTCCCTTCCAATCTCTAACATATTGTGATACTGTGAAACTTCAGTGGGAATTGTGTGTGTTAAGGCGGTATATGATTTTGGGTGGCAACATCCATTTTCCTTCTGTCTTCTTTTATCCACAGACTTCTCCGTATCATGGCTTCTTGCAGAAACCAGTAGATCTATTTAGGTAAATGCTGCTGTTCTTCACTCTAATTTGAAGTTCAAAGCTCTGATTCTGCAGGCATTTAGTTGTTGCATGTCAAGGCACAGCCTCAGTCCCATTATGCACAAAGCCTGGCTTGAGCACACTCAAGCCAAGGAGTCTGCTGTTAGTCTTGTGCCTGAAGAGCTCCATTGGGCTGTTGTACCCCTTACTGCAAGTACATTGGAGCCACGTGAGCAAGGCTGAGGTGTGTTTTTGTTACTGAAGGGTCTTCCTGTGCTACAGCAGATAGTTTGGCCATGTGTCAGCAGGGCAAGGATTTGGGTGTTTACTATCCTGCTTATTGCTTTGTTTCCTGTATTTCATGTGCAAAATATTCTTTATGAGCACACTGGGGGAGCCAGCCTCAGCAGTATTTCACTGGGTTATTCAAAGGTTGTGGTTATTAACTCAGAAAAGAAAGTTCCTCAAGAAAGGGATCTAAAATGTGTAATGATTACTTGTAAATATCAAGATTCCTTCAGTACAGAAAAGGCTGGTAATTAGAAGCAGTTGTAAGCTTACACGTTGCCTGTGACTTACAACTTGCAGAGGTGCAGAGATTTATTGCTTCATAACAACATTATTTCAGTTTCTGCATAAAGCGGTTTTTTTTCCCCTTTTGGAAATTAACTCCATAGAGCTGACTCTCAGCCTAAAGATACTGGAGCTATTCTTCACCTCTAAGATCTGAATTTCAACTGAAACATGATGTGAAAGCATGATCAGTGTTTCATATGAGGAATCAATTTTAAAATGCAATTTTTAGCCACCAAATTGTGATATATTTGAGTGATTATTTTTTGACAGTAAGAAGAGGCTCCCCATATTACAGAGGAGGTGTCAGTGCTGTGCGTGTTTGTTCCTATCAAGCATTTGCGATTGAAGCAAACATTTTGGAGAGCCAAAAAATACCAAGTGCCAGTTTCGGCAAAACCACAGTCCAGAGCTCTTTAAACAGAATTAGATTTATCGCAGTGTTCCCTCCAAGACAATATAAAAGGGGAAGGAGCCAATATTTTGATAATTTTCAGAGCTGTCACTTTGTAATTATAAAGCAGATATTTATGAGGCTGGAAGTCTGTTTGCAGCTTGATTTTTGTACTGTGCTCTCACATCTCCAGGTCCTAGCCTTGGCCTTGCGAACCTGTGTGCATTCACTGTTTGAATTCTTTGCATAGGAAAAGATCAAGTTACATCACTTCACCTTCCCAAAGAAGGATATGGCTCAAGTTACGTTTTTATAGTCTCTCCTTTGCTAGAACTCTTTAGGGGCTCAAAGCAGCACATCCAGATGATGTGCACCGAGGTGGCTCCAGGCCTGCTATGCAGCCAGGCTGGCATTTAGTGCTGCACTCTTCTCCCTGTGTTCAAGATAAAGAGGAGCTGGTTTATGGATAGTTGAGGAAGAAAAGCAGCACAAAATTGTTCCTCTTGCACTTTCTTGAAATGACAAGGTTTTTTCCATCCAGTTATTTTGGTGCGTATTGCTGGAGAATTGGTTAAAAGATACTTGGGTGGAGTCTCTTTTTCACTCGTGATGTTACTTACTGCTGCTTGTGAACTGCCAGCTCTGGTAAGGAACAGAGTGTACTGACAAAAAACTGAGTTAGTACTGTAAAAATCAGGCTATTGAGTGTTAAGCACTGGTGGTATTTAAATATACTGTAAGTGGTTCAGGAAACTCCCTTTCTGTTTGGTCAGCCACGTCCATTTTTTGTGATATGCCTGCTAAAATTAAAGTGCAGTCCCTGCACTTTGGTGTTCCCAGTTCTCTGTAAGAATTTCACTTCCAGCTTTGCTTTGTAAATAGGGTGAAAGGCTCAAAAGAGTTCTCAGTCTGTCCTTTAGTACAAGCAGGCATATCCCATGGGGTTGTAAGCGCTTGGGATGTAGGGAAAGCCTTTGCTCTGTGCTGTATTTTTATTAGCCTGTGATCCTAAAAGTGATTAGTAACGTTAGCTGTTAAGAATGGAAAATAAAATAACCAGGAAGGTTTAAGAGGCTCATACATGCAGGGCACTTTCAGCAGGAATATTTAGGTTTTCACAAAATATTTGAGTGCCAAAACATGTCACAGAAAATTTTAATCATTGAAATAAAATAACATGAAGGAAGCAGTTAGGAAGTGTCTGGAAATGGGAGGCTGAAGACTCACACCGCACTTAATCCTGAACGGAGCTGGAGCTGGCTGGCTCCCAGGGCCACCACACACCACTGCAGCCATGACCTGGTCTCTGGCGAGCAGAGGGTGGGTATGCCATCACCGGGAACTCACAGAAATGAAGCAGGATTATTGTGGACAAGACTTGGCAATACTAACTTTGGGGTATCTCTTGTAAATAAGCCCTTTAATAACAGGCTTTTTCAGACAAATAAGGTTTTAGTATAAGCTCTCTCTGTCTTTTGCTTCAGGAAGAAATGCTGTGAAATACAGAAGGCTCTAGTTAGAAGCCACAGAACCAAATGAGAAGCCACAGTGCTGGCGCTTGGGATGTGCTCAGATGGCATGTGCCCATGGTGGCAGGAGAAGAGGTAAAGTGCTAGTCCTGCCTTCTGGGGGGAGCTTCTCTGCTGCTAAAAGCCATGCTGAAACTGAAACTTTAGTTAGAACTAGGATTCAAGCTAACAATCTGTCATGAATGAGAGCAGACTCCTGCCTCACGCTGGAGTGGAGGGGCAGGGTGAGACCCGCGGCTTCTCATCTGGCTCGAAATGGTGGCTGGACCAAGGGGGTTCTGTGGTGACCTCAGACAAAGCAAGAGGGAGGGCAGCACCAGCACAAGGGGGGAAAGCTGAGGGTGTCCCTCTCAGATGGGCTTGAGATGGTGGCCAGCCCAAGGGGATTCTGTGGTGGAGCTCAGACAAAGTAAGGGGGAAGGCAGCTCCAGCACAGGGGGGACAGTTGAGGGGTGTCCCCCTCAGGTGGGCTCAAGATGGCGGCCGACTCAAAGGGGTTCTGTGGTGGAGCTCAGACAAAGCGAGGGGGGAGGCAGCTTCCAGCACAGAAGTGCTGGGGCACAGTCAAGGGGTGCATGGCAATGATCAAAAAAAGCTCCTCAGGGTTTTGATGGAGGGCAGGGAAGGTGCCTCACTTTTTAGCTCCATAGTTACATTGCTGTCTAACTGAACCACCATATGGGGAGTGATGAGGGCCCCTGTGCCCTCTGGAGACTCTGTACAGCACCTCTATGGTCTGCAGCTCTGGTCACAAAACAGACCTGCCTTCACTCTTTTGCTTTAAGTGGAAAGAGACCCAAAGGTGGGGTTTGGATCCCAGTCCTCTGACTACATGTTTCAAACCCTCTCTGAGAGCCATAAAGCATGGCTCTCTTGTCAGCAGCTCCGGTGCACAGGGCAGCATGGAAAAAGCAGACTACTGCAAGTGCAAGATGGTGAAAGGTGCTGAAGATGTGGAAGATGATCAGCAGAGAGAGACAGGATCCAGCATGGGATGACAAACATCGACATTAGGAAGAAGGTAAGGCTGTATTTTTATTTCACATAGGCTAAGCTGGCTCTGCCCTCACTGGGGAGGCAATGTTGGTAACTAAGGATGGAAAAAGGAAGGAATCCATGATGAGATTATTGTCAAGTTGTCTGACAGAGAAATTTGGATCAATGCTGCAATTACGAGTATTGTAGCATGAGAAGCAGAATGCACTGGTTCTGGCTGGGAAGAGTTGAGGGATGATTACACTGCAAAGCGTGTACCCTGCTGACATGCTTTGTACCATTACAAAGCCAGAGTAAGTACACCCATGTTTTTACTGGCAGTGCTTAGTTAATTTTTCTGTGACTTCCCTCAAATGTGTGTCCCTGAAGTGAGTCATATTTTACTTGATGTCAGACAACAAGGGTCTGTCATAAACCAAGAGGCTTTTGCCAGGCTGGCTGCCTGGCCTTTCTCCTGTACCCATGGGCCACAGAATGCAGAGGATGATCTCCTCTGTGGACAAGGAGTAGTTTCTCTGCTTGCATGGTGCTTGCCACCAGCATTATGAAATAACCTACTGAGGAGACCATAATTGTACTGGGAACTTCAGAAATCTGGCTCTGGCAAGGCATTGTGTACAGCTGATTTTGTTTTCTGGTTTAATGGTAAGAGTAGGGTTATGCTAAACTAATTCCAGAAGATTTCTCCATTGCTTGCTTTTGTAAGCTTTCATTTGTGGCATTGCTTTTTCATTCGGAGGTAAAATACAAAAAGCTTAAATAAAAATATACATCATAGGCTAAGAATACAAGAGGTTGAAAGTCAGACCTCATACTTCTAGAGCACATACTTGTTAGTCAATATCTGGTTAAACAGCTGTGAACCAAGAACAAATTTGAAGTTCTCTGTCTTAGAAGCTGTAAGAAATCTTAATTACTGTGTTTATTTGAGTAATGACAAATAGTGTGGTTACAGGGACCCCAGCTGTTATTTGTGTACTTGTATTGTATTGCTGTTATTGAGCAAAGACAAAACCGTGATACGGAAAAGCTTGGTCATCGTGCATTTATGTTTTTAAATATAAGCCCACATGTATATACAAACACAAATCATTCCATCTAGTAGTGGGAGAACTCAAGAAGCGAAAGTAGCAATGTGTATGTCAGAGGACAAATGCACGTGGACACATGAGTAGTGCAGAAAGCATCTCGAGTGCGCAAGCAGCGCTGTAAACAAGCGTTGTACATCTGGAAGTATGGTTTAGTTGTGCTCTTTCAAAATCTTAAAGGTCTGGATTCCCTTTGCTCAGTTCAGGTAGTTAGGGGAATCATCAGCCTGTGCTTCCTGTGTGGTCGCTAGAGGCTGACTGAGCACACGTTGCCGATCTCCTGTACGGGCACCAGGGAGATCCTAGAGCAATTCCATTCTTAACTGAGCACCTGCAGCTGGCCAGGATGAATCTGGACATCCATCTTCTCTAGATTGCGTTGCTCAGGCTGGGGAGTTCTTATAAAAACCATGTAATAGGAATGAACTCATAAATTCTCAGTGTTTATGTGTGCTGTGGTGCCAGCGTAGAGTCACGATGATGCAAGTTTATTTTGACACAATCAATGAAGATAACAGTTACATGGGATGAGGGTAAGAGGAGACAAGGGTCACTGCCTTGCAGCTTCCATCTATAGGTGGGATAATTCAAATGTTGCCTTCTGCCTACTAACCTTTCAGAAGATTTTTCACAGCATTGAAAGAAACCAACGTGTGTTAAACAGGAGGCACTTGCCCACTTGCCAGCAGCCAGGCTCAGTGCCATGTTGGAGGAAAAAAAGTTCGTTGTTACTCAGAGTCCATACTTCATTTTTAGAGCAAACTAAGGGCCAGATTCTCAGCTGGTACAAACCTGCTCCTCTGACTTCAGCCCAATTCTGCCTGTTTACACCAGCAGAGCATCTCTCAGTGTATAAGCTGCTCTTTAGCACTGAATAACAGAAATGTAATCTGGCAAGCAGCCGGTTTGAATAGCTGCCAGTGTACTTCAGATGCTAAGATGATTTCTTGAACCCCAGCTCTTCCCTCCTTCTTTAGACTTTTATTGAAAACAGGACCTATTCCCTAGTCTCTGAAGTCATACTTCTTGCAACTTTAGTTCAGCTGAATTTTGCTCTGCAGATTTAAAGCCTTTATCAGCATTAAAAGCTTTTATTTCCAGGTGAGGTTCTGACAACTGCAGTGCTGGTCTTCCTGTTTGCATTTAGGTCAACATGACCCACGCTTGGGATCAGCCAGTGCAAAATGCCATGGCCATTTTTCAAAGATGCCTGTGGTCTGAGCGGGGATTGCAAGGTAGCAAGGCACTAGAGCCATTCTGGCACCAATGAATTGTGTGTGAGTTCACTATAAAAAATCCCAAAAAGGTCTGAAGCGGGTGTTCTGGGCAGCGCACATGCATGTATGAATAACGTGTTGATTAGTCATAGAGATACTCTACATCAAAGCCCACAAGCTCTATCTGACACTGTGAAGTCCTTGGTGGTTCTGTACCTGTTTACTCATGGAGTAGTTGTGGGCTTGCCCAGACAAGTACACCAGGATATATTTGACACATTGTCTTTCTGGAGCAATGTAATTCTTTAAAGGTAGGGAAATGCTGCTGCTGTGTGTCTCAGGTGCTGTCACTTCTGAACTTGTGAAGCCAAATGGCTTCCAGGCTGCTGATGGGCTTGATCCTGACAGGAGTGACAGCAGTCAATGGGCCGCTGCTGCTCTTGTGTCATTCCTCTAAGCAACACTTGGTTAGGCTTCCAAGGAAAAAGCTAGCATTAGTCATATGTGATTCAGCTGTAACTATCCCACCCATTATAAATCCTATTCACATTGCCTGTTTCCAGATGTTTTTAACTAGCAATTACTTTAAAGTGTGTCCATGCTCTGGCTGGGACTGGGCTAGTTAGCATTGCATGTGATGAAGACTGCTTACCAGTGAGGCTTAAAAACTGTTTAATTGATCCGAGTTTTTAGGAGGGTTTATTTCTCTTTTTTTTCTTGAGTTCATTGCCATTCCTGCATTGAGTGCTGTCTGTTCATGCTTCTGAGCATGCTTTTTGGACAAAACAAGCACATCTCTAGCTTGACATTTCTGCCTTTGTCTTCTGGAAGTGTGTAAGTGAGGTGACCTCACAGGAAACAAAGAAGTAGCGTTTAAGCCTTCAGTAATAAAGAACTATTTCCAAAAAGCAGCCTGCAAACAACATATAGACTGCAACTTGCATTCAGGGCTCATCAAATGCTTTGGAATAGCAACCGAAACAGTAGAATCACACACTGCTCTTAGACAAGTCATAGGTAGGAAAACAAACAGAAGAGCTGTAAGCACTAAGTATGTTGAACTCTTGGGGGAGGATTTTAAGTTTGTGGAAAGAAATGACTCTCCAGTTCTGTAAATACAGACACATGAAGCTATTGCACAGTGCTAAAATATTTTTATTTTTTTAGGAATTAGAGTTGCTCTTTTATCAGTCATCAAATTTAAGGAAACCACTCTTCATGTATCATGGGCTATGCTTTCAGCATACTCTGTGATTCACCATCCAGGAGTGAGAGATTGCAGGGATGTTCTGTAAACTTCTCATCTTTCATAGGACTGACTGCCACGGAAGTGCTCACTAGATGACCCCAACAAAAAGCGTATACAGCATGTGATTCAGACTGAAACTTCACCAATGCTTTTGTGGGAAATCTTGTATTTTCCGTGAAGCCTTGCTTTATTTTCCTGAAGATTTCTAGTGCTAAAATTAAGCCTATGTTAAACTGCTTTACTGAATTACATGATACAGCTTTATGCCTCTGACTGTGAATTCAGATATGTACTGGCAGCCAACTGAGGAAATTTCATACCTTTGTTTTATTCTTCTAAAGTACTTGATAACTTCATGTGGATGTCACTGGGATACTAAAAACGTACTCATGGAAGAGATGTCCATGTGGTTTTTCTTGAAGGAGATTGGTTGATCAAAGCTAGCATGTACACCTTGCAAAGCCATCAGGTTTTACTCTCATGACTATGTTAGTCATAAGAACCTTTCACTGGTGACGCAAATAAAGAAGAACATTTCTCCATGGCAGTGATTTCTCTTTGATGCTCCTATCAGGCCAATGCAAACAGGCAAATGTCAGAGAGCTGAAACTGTATTGCTTACTGGTATCTCAATAGTATCTAATGCTGCAGGTCTGTTTTCCAATCAAGGCACATGGGGGTTTGTGTATAAGTTGTTGGAGCCCTAATGGGAACTTCCCATGTTAATCTCTCTCCTGCAGACGAGTTGAACAATTGACTCTTCACTGTTAATCTCCGTTTATGTATCTTCCTCCTCTCACAGTTTGAGTTCATTTTGCAATAAAAGCACCTTGTGTTTATTTCCTTTCTTAATCCTGATAGTGACAAATAGGTCTTAGCAAGCTATTTCTTGTTAGTTTTTGTTATTTCTGCATACTTCAGGTACTGCAATACAGTGGAATTACCTTTAGAATAAAAGGTTCGCACACTGTAAATTAGACACAAAAAATACTGTTTAGGCCAGCTTGTCTGCATGTCTGAGACATCTGGAGGTTTGATGTGGATTTTATAGCAGAGAATTAGTGCTGATTTCTGTGACACAATTGATTATTACCTGAGTCAGGTTCTGGTACCCAGACGCAGGAAACTCAGAGCAGATCTTGATAGGTCTAAATCCAGGGGATTCGGGATGTATTACTACATTCCTTGAGATTTATACAATCTACTTGAAGCCCTTTGGGGGAAGATCTTATCTGCTCTGTTTCATTTAGGCATTGATTCTGAAGAATGACATCCCCTAGCCAAAATGCCATTCAAGATAACCTTTGTACTTCTATGGAGCAATGTAAACCACTCTGCAGGGCACAGCATGGTGGAGAACCCAGCACTGCCAGTAGCTCTGCCAAGGCATTTAACTTTTCTATGCCTCACTTTTCCTGCACATGAGCCTTTCACATCCACTTGAGCACGTTAAAGATGATGCACATCTGAGAGCTGGCATTCATGGGGGGAGGTCTCTGTTCTACTTTAGGTACTTCGGCAATCTACAGTAAATGCTAAAGGTTAAAACACTTTTCTGTGTTTTCTAACCTTCTTTTGCCGAAAGGCACATTTTTTTTTTTTTTTTGGCAGGTACAAAAAAATGTAATCCTTCACTATATTTTTAAAGCAGTACATCAAGAAGATTTCTCTAAAATTTTAAGGTGTGGATTTCTTGTTCCTATTGGTAAGTTGTTTTCCTCATGTTATCTTCAAAGGTAAAACAGTGAAATACTCAGTACTGTTTCCTACTGCAAATAACACTATGAATTAGAAATAAATGAGGCAATTTTACCACTAACAGCAGGTAAGTCCATGAAGAAATGGAATTTGGGAGCTGTTATTTTATAGACACAATCCCTTTCCTGACAAAGCTTGTAAATTCATAAGTTACAGTAAAGGGTAGTACATAGGATGTAAGAGGCTGTTCTCCCTCTTTTCTGTTATCATCCAGTGTGTTTTGCAGCACGGTGCATCTGTCACAACATGCAGAATTTGTGGAAGAGCGGATCTGCAAGAGTGTTAAATGTCAGGCTGTAAACTAAACACTCCCAGGAATGGGAGGCATCATGAAGGGATTCATGTGGGGAGGAAACATCGTTGTCCAGGGTAAACTTGAAACAACCGTGTTTTGTTGACTCCATATTTCAAAAGTAATTGCATGCTCTGAGATTACTTTGGCTCTGAGCAATGAATGCTGTGTCCTATATTATTTAATAAGCTTTTCATTCTTGGGAAGGAGAATGTTCTGCAGATGGACAAAAAAGATATCTCATCTTAATAAAGTTGATTTGTAGGTCAAGAGAATTAATGTAATAATCATCATAGATGATTAGAGGATGTTGAAATACAACGGATCCCACACTTCCACCAGAGCTAGTGTATTTAACAAGTTCTCATGCTGGGAGGATGAATTTTGTATCACAGCCGGGTGAATCACACCATCCAACGAGACATTCCGTACAAAGTACCCTCCTATTTAGAGACCTGTGTGACCACAGCCGGCGCCTCTGGTGTGGCTGAGGTCAGAATTGCTCTTCGCAGCTCCCAGGCAGAGGCTGACCCCCAGGTTGGAAGCTGGGATACCTCAGTCTGACCCTATGCTCTGTCTGCTCTGTAATTTGGATAAACAGTTTTCCTTTTTTGTACCACTGTTTTCTTTGCCCAGCCTTTGTCTTCAGGAAGTCAGAATGCTTGGCAGCAAAATCTGCCTTTTCCTTTGTCAGGCTTTGCACTGTGGTGCTCTCATTTTACGAGGAATGAGGGATACCCTGACCCCTTGGGATTTGCTGGACTCCTGCCCTCCATCCCCTGCTGCTGTACCAGGCTGGAACATCCTGCAGCAAACATCCTGCTCCTGCTCTGGGACATCTTGCTCCATCTCTAGCCAGGCATATCCAACACACAGGAAGGGCTCCTTCCATAGACTGTCTTCTCCCGTCTGACTTCTTCCTGCTGTGCACTCCACTCAGACTGGAGAGCAACCACGTTCAAATAAACAAGAATACTGGCCATGGGCAGTAGTTTTTTACAGGGAGAGGGTGTGCTTTGTCCATGATGACTTCTTTGAAATTTGGATGAGAAACTGGAAGACATGGCAAGGGGCAGCTCAAACTGTTCTGGAGATTTCTTGGAAGCACAGATTGCTTTTTGAGACATTTATTTTGTGTGATCTGATCAGTGTATGCTGGGTGCATTGTGGAGCTGGCTCACTCGTTGCTTGGGTGCAGGGGGTGAAAGAGAAACCAGAGAAATTGGCTGTATCCTTGCAGAAAACTTTTGAGTTTTCTTTAGTGAGCTCTCTGAGGTATTCCCATTTTAACTTTTCAGAGAAATCCTCTCATCCTACTCTCAGGCTAATGATGATTTTACTTGCAGAGGAAGACATTTTCCTGCCTATGCAGCCAGCTTGGAATAAGGGCTACAAGGGAGGTGAGTAAATAGCAAAGGAAGGAGAAGTAGAAGGTAAAAGGAAGATTAATTAGAATCAGAACTTTGAATATATTGCAATTTATGGTTGTTTGTGGTTGTAGAAATACTTCCCCTCAATGTAGTCATCCAGATACTATCCTAACAGAAATCCATGTAGCCAGCTAAATCAATAGGCACTAGAGTATGGTTCATGTATTTTTTTACTCCATTTAACTCTCTCATACTGAGTATGCACTAACATTCATGTTTCTACTAGAGTATCTGTTTACACAGAATATTATGTTCATAAATCTTACTTTGATTTTTGACCATGACAGAATCTATTGCCCACAAAAATCTGCCAAGCACAGCAAGCTGTACATGGGGATAGGACTCTCTCCAGAAGGAAGACCATTTTACTTCATTTAATCAGTGACTTTGGTGGAATAGGATTACATGAAGTCATTCTAATGCTTCTCCTTCCTCATCATGTCAGCTCATTGAATTGACTTGAAATTTTGGTGCCAAAAGTAATGGTTTGGTTTTAAATGACTTAAATTGGATTTCTCCTATGTGCCTTCTGTCACAGCTAACACAGCTGGGCATAGCTTGTTTCCCCAGTTCAGCTGTGTTAAATGCACATCAGTGAGTCAACAGCCTACACCTGCCATCAGGGTGTGTGGGTTGTGTGTCTCAGGTGGGGATGTTGCAAGGGTCTATTTCCTGGTACAGGGGGAAGGATTCGACCATTTTGGGTGCTGGAGCCTTCTCTGAGCTCTGCAGACTAAGGTAATGCAGCTTAACTAAGTCTACGTGCTGGGATTTTATTTTTCAGACAGGCCTTTGAACCTAAAATTGCAGAGGTACAGTGAATATGAACCCTACAGTGATTTTGCGCGTGAGAGTAAGGCTATATTCAGTAGTGGGTAGGGAAAGAGCCCTTGAGCTGTCTTTATTTGACTTGCATCAGAAGTAGTGTATTAAGGCTAATTTGAAAAGCTGTGTGGACAGATCTTGCAGATGCTGAGATGGAGGGATTGCTTTAGCTAACATATGGGAAATATTTACAGATATTACACATGGTGATATATAAGAGTAAACAGAATGTCAAATAAGCACTGCATTCCTTTATTTCCACTTAAGACTCACAAAAGAATGTATGTGCTAGCAGGGAGAGAGGAATGGCTTGATGCTGGAGGGCAAACGGGAAAAATGTGCGTGTTAAGCAAAGAGAAATATCAGCTTTAAAATCCTTAATAAATTCACATGTCAGGATATGTCTTCTGAAGTCTGTGTAAAAACTGATTTTTGTGGAGTAAGAGCTTGGGTTATGGCTCAGTTTTCTGTCCACTTCTATTTAACTTGCGATCAAAAATGAAAACGTCACAATGAGTTTCATCCTGGCCATGGTGGCAGGAGATTGCCTGTCTGTGCAGGCAGGGAAAGGGGGCAAGTTAAACCTTGGGGATATTCTTTCTTTCTTCAGCCACCAAGGTAATACCAAAGGGTTTCTTATGGAAGCAAAAGTCTGGGAGACTGAAAGCAGTGGTGTCCCTCTGTGACTGCTCAGGCAGAGGAAACAGTGTGATATGCAGCATAGAGAAGAACCTTCAGCTCTTGCCCTCACAGTTGTGAGCTGAAGTTGGCTATTGTGAGGCTGTGAGTTGGCTACTGAGCTCTCATCTTCCCGGAGCTGAGCCCAGCTGCTTGGGCTTAGGTGTGGTTCCATTTTCCTGCAGTTTTATACTGTTTCAGTATTTGTATTACTGCAGAAATCCGCATTTTCCTGCTCCTCAAGCTGCTAGGGATTCCCTGGGAGCATTGCAGAGGAACAGAACTGTGACCAGGGTCCAAACATCCCAGGGTCATTGCTCAGGAGGGGAAAGGCAGGAGCACATTGACAGCCCAGACGCAATGCAGCACAGCTGGTGCTGACTGTGCTCTGCCTTCCAGCAACCAACGGGACTCCAACAGGCTTACAAACGCTGGCTGGAGTTACAGAGTTTTCCTGTAGATCTATTAATATGGAGCAGGGTCCTATGCAAATGGTTTCTCATCCACATCAGGTGGTGGAAGGCTGGACCAATGATTATTCATTTTTATTTATATTAAGGCATAAAAGATGCTTTCCAACAGAGGCAATGTTAATACATAGGAGATTTAATACATTGCTGACTTGATGACGATAAAACACAACTTTGAACAAGTGTGTTACTAAAGCTGAGAGCTAAGAAATTCGGCTTGTGGAAAATATTGGTGGTTTGAAACAATGATTAAAATGTTGCTGACTGAGAGTTTTCTTTGAATTCTGCTGTTGTTTCTTTTGGATATGTGTAGCTGTTTATCTAAGCAACTCTGGTCATTGAATGAGGTTTCAAGAGAAAAGGTAAATAGAGGAAAAATTAGTACATGCAAATATAAATAGCTTTGGCTATAATATCTACACTTCTTTCATTTTGCAACTCTGAAAATGTATGGATTCATTAAATTTCTCCATGTTTCTAAATGGAGCAAGATTGAGGATACTGATCCATACCAAAATGCTCAGGAAGTACCTAAGATTTGTTAGTTTTGGCACACGCCTGCAAAGGCAGTCTAATGTCATCGTGTTTGAAAGAGGAGGATGGTGGCAAAGGGTGATTCAAGAGCACCATTAGTTAATTTACAGCATGATCTTGGTTTGAATAAAAACAAGGGGAATTGGTATATGGTGCTGGCAGAAAGTCAGAGCTGAAATCAGATTTAACTGTAGATACCAATAGGGAATCAGCCAGTGATTGCCATTGCTATGTTTATTTATTGCTGCTTAAGCTTTTTCAGATGACCAAATCTGTGTGTTGGCAGTGGTTTTCTTTGCTTGTTTCATGGGTTTTTTTTTCCTTTTTTAAAGGCCAGTCTGTAACTGTGTCTGAGGGACTTTTTATACGACTGCATTGTCCTGGTCTGCTCTAAGTTCCACTGACAAACAGGCATCAGATCACTTGCTGCTCAGTGCTCACTCATGTCAGTGCTGGATCCAAAAAGAACCAGCTGTGAATGCATCTCAGCTGTCTCTGATACAGCTCCAAGTCTGGAAAAACTAATTCCTCCCTCTCTATGCAGACAGTGTTGTGCAATGGCCTGAGCTCACTAAATACTTCTAAATACTTGTACAATGGAAAGCAACCTAGGTACAGCATCTGCCTTAATGGCAAATGGCTTGTCAAGGCAATAGATATTTGGGAGTATTTTTTTTGCAACCTGTGCTCTGTTTCTACCAACTAATTTTTTTTTATGGAGTTACAAGAGGTTGGTACAACTATGCCATCTTGGTCGCTATTTCCATGCTATCTTGCCTGCTAAGCAGACCTGAGAGACATTGTTTTATGGCAGATGGCCAGGGATAGGTTAATTCTACCTCTGCTGTATGCACAGAGCCAGTGTTATGGAGTTTCTGTTATCTGCTTACAAACTGCTTTGAGGAAGCATTTTAGAAGACGGATTTCCTAAAGATGTTAAGTGGTACTGTGAACTAAGGTGGCTTATTACTGAACCATATGGAAAATCAAATGATAAATCAAGGAAAACAACCCAGCCACTTTGGTATGTGATATTGTAATGTTTCCTGAAAATGGTGAGCTTGGCCAGTAAGATTTCTATCATCATGCCTTTCCTGTGCTACCCCTGATAATACCTTGGCTCTGTAGTGCTCTTGCAGGTGGTGTTTGTTGCAAAACGCATCTAACCCCCAAGGAATCTTGAGGACTGCTTCTCAACATACAATATGCTGTTTGTGCCAACCGATCTCTACTTCTGCTTTTGGAGTCATAAGTTTGCGTAGTTTTTCTTTAAGAGGTTTTTGCCAGCTGCCTTAGTTATTTTAGTGTTTACGAGTCTGAAGTTGTTGACAGCGTTAACAGCATTGTTTGTTCCCTTCTCTTCTGCAAATAGTCTGAAGTTACATAGAAACACCATTTCACCCACTTTCCTATTTTAGGACTCCAGCAAGCAGTGTAGCATTCCTGGGTTGTTTATTCTCTGGAGCCCTACTCCAGCATCAAAGACAAGGGTTCAAAAATGAGGGATGATGGATAGAAGCAGTTAAAGCATTCAGGTAGTATAGCAATATTTGTGCTTTATCTTCATGAAATACTAAAACTAAGACAAGAAAATGGCCACAAATACAGTTTACAACAGCACTGTGCTTACAGCTTGCAATGCTAGCACGCTGCAAGCTGGTCTGTCTCTTTCCTTCCCAAAGAAATATAAGCTATATTCAAGGCCAGGATAGTGAACTCCCAGAGTCGGTGGAACTGCCCTAAGATTAACAATGATCACAATGGCAGACTAGCATGGGTTTGACAAGACTAATTATTAAAGTGAAAAAGAGCAATATGAATCAGGTGTTGATAAAGCTCCGTTGGTCTTGGGGAATGTGGCGAAGACCAAGTCCAGAGTTACAGTTAGAGTAAGTGGAAAAAGCCAAGGGCTCCAGGTGGTGTAGAGGCAAAAAGTGGTTATCAAAGGAAGGGGTGGGCTGCATGAGGACTTTGTCCTTCACAATTTAGGAGATGACTGGTGGATGTGGAGAAAGGTTCAGTCCATGTCTTATTATACTTGGGCTTAGGGTTAACAGAGAGAAAAAGCCCAGGTAAACACTGACTCAAAATCTGAACCTGAATTCTAGTCATGGGCTCAGCCCATGACTCCCAGTTATGGCCCTGAAGCTGCCAGGGATGAAGTGTTTGCACAGCCTATCCTTCCCTCTGGCATCCCTTAGCTGCTCCACAACCCTGGTGCTCCTAACCCTAGGAGTTCTTGCTTGCCGTAACACTAACCCCAGGTGTTGGCTGATCGGTATGTAATAACGCCCAGTTACGGCCCAGACAAATATGCCAGGAGTTCATTTTTGGTAACCTATGCTTTTGGCTGCCCCTTTGAATTCTGGCCCTGCTTGGAGCTGTGTGTCTCCCATAACTGTAAGTATGGGCTGAACATTAATCCATGATCTCCAGGCGTGGTCCAGAGGCCATGGCTGAAATCCTTGTGCAGCCCACCACTTGCTTAGGCAGCACTTTTTAATCCCACAGCACTTGGAGCTATTCTTCCAAGGTAATGAGCAGATTGGGTGGTGAGTATCCAGTTCTGATTACATTGTGTACCTGAGGACAAGTACATCGCAAAGAAAAGGTAAGACAAGATGCCTCTTCTCCAGGCCCATCCTACTTGGCAGCCATGCAGCTTCTATGTGGGTCTGTGCTGAGGCTCGTAGTTAATCTACTTGGCAGAACCTCTATCAAAACCTCCCTCTCATGGTCACGGTTCACGTTGTTCTCAGACACAGGGCAAATGGCATCTCTGGGTAAGGCAGTTCAGTATGTCCTTTCTCCAAGGCCACAGTTTCAAAGGTTGGATAACTGCAATATTTCATCACTGTGATTCTGTGCTCAGAAACTTCATTTTTACATGTAGCCTTGAGTACTAACCCAAGCCATGCAGCTAGGGACAGATTCACTGTCAAGCCCATGGAAATGCACTAACAAATGTAATGCTGACCAAATGTCTAGTACATCGTAGCACATTTTTGAGAACAATCACAAAGTAAAATACTCATTCTTTGGCAAGGGGAGATCTCAATTAGGAGGTGCCAAAGGAATTCACAGGGCTTTGGAAAGCTCTACGTATCCTTCCCTCTAGGGAAAGGGGGAACTCAAACATTATTTCCTTGACTGTTTACAGCTGAAAATGAAAGCTGGAAACCCATCAGGGACACAAGAATTTCAACACAGTTTTTTTGCCACAATTAGCCCTCTGTGGAATATTGATTCTGAAGCCATTGAGCTTGTTCTCAGGAGACTGTTTTGTAATTTATATTGGAGGGTTTGCATTTTATAATCTAATTGGAATTTGCCAGCTTCTCGTGCATGCTGAGAGTCAAGGCTATGTACTGAGATTTTTAGGTCTCTACTGTATTAACACAGATAAGGGTGAATTCAACAGTCCACGCAGCATTAACTCAAGGACTAGCAGACCGCATTGTCTGGCCTTGGATAAGGAAGCTAAGATCAATTAAGATATAGAAGGTCATTAACAGCAGCTTCTCTTTGTAGTGTCCCTGCGATAACAACTGCTAGGAACAAATGCTGATGTGAATGAATACAATTTGGTCAGCAATTTTCCCTAGCACGGAACTTACTGCACTATTGGTGTTTGGCTGTATATAGAATCTTCCCCTGAATCTGGTGGTGTGTTTGGTGTAAGCACAGGTACAGTGTCTAAAGTAGCAGTGTCTGAATCCTCATACCATCCTTGTTGGCAACGAAATTTACTCTGCCTTGGCAAATAAAGTGGATCTGAAGGTCTAAAGGTCCTTGAGTATGCTGTACAGTACTCTGTTCACCTCCTTTGGTGTGGAAACTTGTGCGTGTGCTGGGTTGTTATAGTCCGTGCACCTCCCAACCTCTCTCTCTTCCTCTGCCTATGTTTGGGTGGAAGGCTGAAAGGATTTTAATTTAAAAAGAAAGGAAACCATGGTGTTTTGGGGAGATTCAAAACTTGTCCCTGCTGCGGCTCCAGGAAGGAGTTGTCATCTTCTGTATGGATGAATTAGCCAAAACCAGCACCAGTGGAAATGGATTTGCCCAGATAGCTGGGGAAGGCAAGTTCTTTTGTTTGAATTTGCTGTGAGAATTTGTCACATCATTAATAAGATGGCATCAACTTCCTCTCATATGCTTGTCCCTAGCTGCATCCCTCAGGTATTCCTGCTCTTAACTGAGCTTAGTTCCCCATACTTCCAGCTGTATTTTCTGCTCACCTGTCTTCCTGTCTTTTTTTCCTGTTTTTTTCCTTATTTCTCTTTTTCCTCCCTTCCCACGACACCCTCTTGTTTTCTACCCTCGTGTCCCATTGGATATGGTATGCAGTTAATGCTATATTTCAGGCCTTCCAATCACATCTAGTAAAAATCTTGTTAAGTTGGGGCCCACGCTCTCAAGGTTGCTGAAGCTTTGTGGTGCAGCATTTGGAGCACAAAGTTCAGAGACGGCAAGCTACATCTAGTCGTATCCTGCTTCTCTAGTAGGTTTTGAAGCCTATGCCGAGCCATATACTAGGAGAGAAGTCACTGCAAGCCATGTTCAGTGGCTAAAACTTGGTGTGGATTTCTGGTCTCTTACCTGCATAGCAGTTACTATAGAATTAAAGAAGGCTTCTCTGCAAGGACAGCTACAAATGTATTATTTTTAAAGAAATCTGAGGGGTTTATTAAGTAGGTCCCCAGGACAAAATTGAAGAGTGGCAATAAAATCACAATAGCTGCCAACATGGAATTAAACTCTCAGTCAGTCTCTTCCCTCCTCTCTCCTCTTTATAGAGCAGAAATTCAAGTTCATGTCATTTCTGCTCTAGGAGAGGTCTGTCCGTCAGAAAGCTTTATGAGAGGAGATCTTTCCTGCTTGTTCTTTCAAAGCAGTTTTAGATGTGAATAGTCCATGGTACTCTAATTCAGAAGTCAAATCTCCAGGGTAGCACACAATTTAATACATAAACTCTTTTTATGACAGTCACTAATTTGTTGCTTTTGATGACTTATATCCTACTTGAGTGAATAATGGCTTGTACAAAAATTGAGTGGCAGACTGCTGGTTGTCACTAATCTCTTGTGTTACTGAGGCTGTTGAACCATTAACAATGCTGGGAAGCAGTACAAGTTAGGCAGGAACTGGTATTTCATCATGTTGATATGGTTGTATGAGCTTGCTGACACAGTCTGCATTGACGGATCCAGACAGTTGGCCTAGGAGAAAGTCTTGTCTGTTTAAGGGCTAACCTAATGAGAGGAAAGATAGCTGTCACACCTCCAGACCATTCCTGTCTAAGAGAAACAGAGCACTGGACTGTTTTGCTAGTTAGGGTGGAAAGTGTGTTTGGTTTGTGTCTCATATAAATAATAAAAGTAATAAAAAGACACAAATACCTCACAGCAAACAAAGTGGTCAGGAGCAAACTGACGAGAAAAACAAACAGCTGACCAAAGCACATTAACCACTCAGACTGAAATCTAACTTTAGTCTGCAATAAAAGGCTTTATTAGCCTCTGCACTTGATGTACTTAGTGGATTTAAGCACCTAGGTGGTTTTTCCTGCTTCTGGTGAAACCAGAACTGATGGGGATAATTATGCTCACAAATGTCACTAGCTGGGGAAGAGGAGAAGGTTACTGGGCCTCCTCCATTTGTTTGCTCTTGTTTTTGCCCAGGAGACCAGCCAGGGCTTGCTCTGTCAGCAGACACTGGCAGGAGTGTGTGTTTCCTTGGCAGAAATGCAACTGCTCTATTCACAAAAAAATAGTACACAGTGTCCTTGTTCCTCAGACACTGGAAATGAGCAGAATGCTGGTTATTCAAGCCTGCCTTCCAGTGAGTGCCATGCCTGGGTCCTGTACCCCACCTCTGCGGGCCACTGCCTGGGCTGGGGCTTTGTCTCGCTCTGCAGCTCCCACTGCTGCAACCCCCTCAGTGCTCAAGCTCGTGTCTGTGCTCCATCTCTGAGGGAATAGCTGAAGCCACATAGTTGAGATTCAAATAGCCCAAGCCCTTGCCCTCTATCATCCCTTATCCTGAGCAGTGGCTTCTGGTTCTGTTTCTCTGAAATGCAGAGCTATTAAATTGCTGTTTTATTTAGCTTGAATGCAGTTTTCTGGTGTCATACAGAATCATAGAATAGTTAGGGTTGGAAAGGACCTTAAGATCATCTAGTTCCAACCCCCCTGCCATGGGCAGGGACACCTCACACTAAACTGTGCCACCCAAGGCTTTGTCCAACCTGGCCTTGAACATCGGCAGGGATGGAGCATTCACAACCTCCTTGGGGAACCCATTCCAGTGCCTCACCACCCTCTCAGTAAAGAATTTCTTCCTTATATCCAATCTAAACTCCCCCTGTTTAAGTTTGAACCCGTTACCCCTTGTCCTGTCACTACAGTCCCTGATGAATAGTCCATCCCCAGCATCCTTGTAGGCCCCCTTCAGATACTGGAAGGCTGCTAGGAGGTCTCCACGCAGCCTTCTCTTCTCCAGGCTGAACAGCCCCAACTTTCTCAGCCTGTCTTCACACAGGAGGTGCTCCAGTCCCCTGATCATCCTCGTGGCCCTCCTCTGGACTTGTTCCAACAGTTCCATGTCCTTTTTATGTTGAGGACACCAGAACTGCACACAATACTCTAAATGAGGTCTCACGAGAGCAGAGCAGAGGGGCAGGATCACCTCCTTCGACCTGCTGGTCACGCTCCTTCTGGTGCAGCCCAGGATACGGTTGGCTTTCTGGGCTGCGAGCGCACACTGAAGCTGGCTCATGTTCATTTTCTCATCAACCAACACCCCCAAGTCCTTCTCTGCAGGGCTGCTCTGAATCTCTTCTTTTGCCCATACACATAGGTACTTGAAGGCTGTTGTCATCTCCTCTTTTGTGGGAGGTTTTGGTTGGCAATTGTCAACTTTGTGTTCATGAGAACTAGTCCATATTTAGGTGATGCCTTTCTTCAAAGATGATGGATCTTTAAATGTTTAGGGCTTTTTCTGCCTGTTCATTGTTCACAAAGGTCTGTGTTATTCAGTGCTGAAGAAAACACTGTAGATGCCTTCTGCTGATATAAGCTGCCATTAGCAAAAGCCTGTCAAATACATGAGCAGACAACAGCAGTTCTTAGGAAGGATTACAATAGTTATTGTACATATTTCAGTCATTACTACATTTCTGACCTTTATTAGATGATTAGTTCACACAAGAAAACTCACAGACCAGCCACGTTATGTCAGTGTGGCATGTAGGGACGGTTTAAACACTGCCACCATATTTAGAGGAATGGGAAGGCAGAGGGAAGTACAGTGGAGCTGTCTGCTTCTAGAATAAAACTTATTTAAACTAAGCATTTGGTTGTGAAAGAAGCTACCTGGGTTATTTCTTGGAGTGAATTTTTGGTCCACAAGAAGCAGCAAATGATTTTCAAATCCCTTGGCCTGATCCACAGTGTGCCAGTTGGATGATGCTGCAGGATGCCCTGCCTGGCTGCAGATGCTGTTTGGGAGAAAGCTGAGACTGAGCAGACTTCCAGGGTTTGTCTGAAGACATATTTTCCAGATACCAGGAACTATAATCTTTCCTGGCTTCCTTGAAATGCAGAGTCCTAAAGTAAGTGCAGTAGATGGAAAAACTGAAGGAGAGCAAACAAACAACAGATGAAATGGAGTGAAGACACAAACTTTCACGTTTCAGGAGTCCTTCAGAAAAGCAGGGTTAGGTTGAGAAAGATCTAGATGATGATGCATTATGAAAAACAAGATTTAAAATTCTGTGTGATATATATTACCTCCACAGAAACACGCAGCCTTTTTAAGTCTTGAGAGCAAAATCAGCTTTTCTGAATATGGTTAATCAGCTTTTCAGGATAGAAAATGTTGTTTTCAAAGTCTGAGGGAAGGAACAGTTCTGTGATATGGAAGACAAGACCAGTGCAGGATGGTGCAGCCTGCCCACTAGGACAGAGCTTCCTGGGATGCGCACCTTCAGCCTCTGCCCAATTAGCTGTTTCAGTCTTCCCAAGAATGCTATGAGGAATGTTTATAATATAAACTTTTTGCAGTTTATACTGTAGTTGAATAGGCAATTATAATAACTTGCAGTTACAGCAACTTGTTCTGTAGTTATAAGCAGTTTTATGTTGTAAAACTTGAAATGCTTTGGGATGCTGTTTGCAGAGAAAGTGCTGCCTCCCTGGAGGCTGGCAGCAGTGGTTGAGCTGGAATGCCCCAGAGAAGTGGGAGGGAGCTGCTGGTGGGGACTTATACTCCACACGAGATGGTGTCGTTGGGAGCACACTGCTCTAGGAGCCTGCCGGGTGCTGGACATATTAGTTCCCTGGGTGCCCTGCAAAGGCTACCTTCTCCCTTTTCCACATAGACTTTTGGAGGGCATGTGCCGAGGTGGACATGTTCATGCTGTAGTTCTTAATTCTTGCACTGGGAACACTCATAACAAGCCAGCTTGTTATGAGGGGCTCCTGGCTCTCAGGAGTCCAACAGACATGGAGGAGTTGTGCACGGTAGGTGCAAAGATGTGGAGTTTGCAGGAAAGTGTGAACTTTGTGTAAATAATCATGTGGATCTGATTCATGTATTCTGCATAATGATTCACGCTGGAAGTTTAATTTGAAATGAACAGGAAGAAAGAATTATCCATGGCTTAAATCTAATAGTTTCTGCGTGCTCTCAGTTCCCTGTGGATGTTGCACAGAGCTGGAAAAGTTGTTTCCTGTTGCATGTTACTATTTCTTCTTTATTCAGTATTCTCCTGTGTAGTTTTATAGTATCTTTACAGGCCTGGATTTTTTGTCTGGGATGTTAATTAAAGCCTTTTTTATAAACAAGACTTGTGCATGTTAAGTACAAGAGCTGCTCACTTGGAAGGGCTGCAGTGAGTTTTAAGCAGAGCAAACAAGTGCCACCACTGTGCATGCAAGGCAGCTCTCTTGGGGAATGTCGTGTTTGCTTAACTGTGTTTTTGACTGCTTCTTGGGCAAGAGTGTGTTTGACAGTATGAGATCAGCAGAGTGCATGGAGCAAAAATTAAAACATAAAGAACACTTTCTCCCTTCATTTTAATGGAAAGCAAATTGATCTTCCAAAGCAGAATCAAACTCTGATTTCAGGGATATCCAACATGGGACTTCATATTCTCTGCTCCCCTTGGCTATACTGAGGTTACCAAAGTATTACTGGGTTCACAGTTTAATGTTGCTAATGAGAACTGACAGAGTACAACATTTCTCTCCTTGAAAGCCTCTCATAATAACCTTGTGCAAACCTCTCTTCAGCTTCCTTCAGTGTGCACTGAATCAGGTAAGACATCACATCTGTCCTAGTCACCTGTGAATATACATGAATAACATGCTGTAGAAGGTACTAAAACTGTGCAGTGCAGTTCATGAGTTTTGTAGAATCTATAAAATCTTCCCTGTAAGTACCAGAATATGGTGAAATCCTTAAAAAAGAAAGAAAGTAAAAATAAAATAAAAACCAAACACAAACAGACCCCCAAAACAAAACCAAACATACACAAAAAAAAATCCATCTGGAGGACTGAATTATTGAAGGCGAATCCTGAAAGTCTGCTTTGAAGAAACACTCTCTTACTGTGTGGAAACTGGAGTCGAAAAACAGTCCAAAGGAGTTTTGTGACACTAAAAGAAAACAGAATTTCCTGCTGTAATAAAGCATCCTCAGGGAACCTGTGGAGCACTGTGTTTGGAAAGAACAGGTATATTAGCAAATGGATTACAATTGCTTCATAGACTTGCTTGCTTTAGTGTTCTGAAGCTCAGGTCATCTCTACTGACAAGAGGTTTCACTACACAGGTATCTGTCTCCTGCTAATGTTAGTGAGTGGATGTTACTACTCATTGGCACAGGATTTAGCTTTATCTATTCCTGACTAGCTCTCAAGAATAAGCACTTTGTCAGTAAGCTTAAAACTCTTAATAAATCTGTGCTTTTCCAGCAGTGGTGCAAAAATGCCATAGCAGTATTGCAGTGTTTCCATGTATTGGTTTTATAGCATGTGTGTGTATGCACACACGTATATGCAAAAATGCAATTAATTTTGAAGTGGGGCCAAGTACCAGAAAAACTCTTGTCCATGTTGTCTATGGGCAGTTTAAGATTAATTTAAATAATCACAAACTTTCTCAAATGGATATTGCTTTTCGTGTGGAGTGAAGTAGGGGGTAGGTTTTTATTTAGTGGCTAAGAAAGGTAAACAGCAACTGGTCTGGTGCTTCACTTCTCCTTCACTCTTTAAAACAGGGTGCCTCATGCTTTAAATATCTTTTTTTCCTAGTATCTTCAACATTATTTCAGACCCATGACACTGAGATTCCGTGTAGTAAGATGCCTGTGACTAGAAGCTCATGAAATCCTTGTTAGAATAATGTTATCAGTCATCATTAGAAATATCTTTTGAACCTGTTAAGGTTATCCTAATGATTCCATCAGCTAAGAGGCAGAAGGAGGCAGAGGGGCAGCAGCAGCAGTCCTGTTCTTACAGCAGGAACTAAGCTTTTTCTTGCTTATTAGCTGTGATATCCACTTGCTTGAGACTTATTTTCCTTCTACATGCTGCTGATCTTCTAAGACCTTTCTCCCCAGTGCTGGAGATACCCACTGACAAGTTGGTCTCTTTAAAACCTCTTTGCATGCTTTTTCAGTGCTGGAGTGGAAAACTTCACTAAATTAATGACAAGCTCATTTTCAGAAACAAGAACATTCTCCTTTTAAGCCTCTGCTGAGGGAGGGTGAGAGTTGATATATTCTTCAGCTGTTATGGTTGACATTTGAGTCTTTTTACTTAAATGGCTTGATTTATTTCAGTTGTCAGAAATTTACACAGTCAGAGCTCTGGTAACATGTACAAATATTTACAGATGGCAGCAATAGTTTGGTGTAATGTCCTGATAAATAGTCCTCTTCACAGCAGTTAACAGGGTATCCAGAAAGAACTGCAACTACAAAAGGTTTTGCTAGACACAAGCAACAAGAGACAAATAGCCTATTCAATGAAGATGGCTTATCTCCATCAGGATTTTGAGTTTCCTTTTTCTTCATCTTACTAGCATCTTATTAGTTCACATATTGGAGAGAAGTGTCATCTAAACCAACTTTCTTCTGACACAGCCCTTTGTAGAGCAATTGAATATACACTCTGGATTAGACCAGCTCAGGGTTTGAACAGAATTTCACATCTTGCCTCCTATTTCAGGAGTTTTCACTATGATAAAATAGACATTTGTATGTACACAGCGAGGCTGCTTCTGTCGGCAGCTAAACAAGTATGTGCCACATCGTGGTTTTTGTATCTTTATGTGACACATTGTGTCCTCTTGACAAGAAAGATGGTTAGTCTAAAGAGACTAACTGTGTTTCTGTCAGGAAAAATAATAGCAATGGCCAGATTTCATAGTCTAAACCATGATCCTCTTTGCTCACTTCTTGGAAGTCATGAGTTGCAGAAAATGGTCTCTGGATCAGTTCCTGTGGAGCTTGGGTCATGGTGATACTGATGCTTCCATCAGATGAAAGACTGCTGCTGTGACTGAGGCAAACCTGCACAAATGAGAGCTAAGTTTGGGAGGGAAGAAAGGTGAGGAGGAAAAAGTTAATTTTTAGCCAGATAATCACCATTATTTGTCTCATGGTTTCACTGTTGTTGCTACTCATAAAGGAAAAGGAGAAAGTACAACTGGTTCTTCTAACAGCAGCCCATGCTTTTGTCAGAATAAGGAAAGTGGAAAACAAGTGGTTGCTCAAATCCTGGTTTGTACAGCTCTCACATTTGGCAGGAGAATCAGAAGCATGGTTCTCCACAGCTTTTGGTTTGCTGTTTTAAGCATCTGGCTTAGTCAAAAGCAGCGAATGAAAAGTTGTCTTGTCGTTGCTTGTAACTATGAAGAGCATGTGTTATGGAATTAATGCAAATTATTGATATTCGAAACAGCCTCAGATCTCCAAAGGGCCTAACATGCTCTGAGGGCGTAGCTGTATTCTGATTAGAATATGTCCACAAAATCCATAAAATGCCACAAATAAGATGCTACAAATGGTAGTTAATTACTTACTGAGTGTGGCTTTTACAGCCCTGCTCCTTTACTTCCCTAGAGGTGAAATTGTAAACAGATACTAACAAGAGCCTGATTGTTGCAACATGAATGGGTCCTGAAAATACATCTCTTTCTGGAAGTTGCAATGAGCTTCCTAAAATCAGGTAGTTCAGTTCATCAGGAGGAGGAAAGTGCTTGGGATGTGGAGGTAACTGGTTACTGAAGTCTAAAGACACCATTATTTATATGAAGGCTTCTTAGTCTGTTGTAGCATGGTAGACCTAACTTCCATAGACATCCAAACAGTCATGTGTCAGTTTACTTGTTCTTCTTTCCAAATGCTCTTTTATTTGTTTCTTCCTTTGAGAAAGTCCATTTCAAGTTACTCTAATCCTTTTGACCTTCAATACCCATGGACCATCAGCTGTACTTGTCTCTTATCAGCACCCAAGTGTTTGCAGAGAAAACCATACCCTGCCCTCCCCTCATCTAGTTATAAAATAAACACCCCAGTAACTGTGTAACCATTGAGTATTCATAAATAATGCAGAGCAGCTCCAATCCATCACAACAGGATCTTGATAAGGCTAAAGCTTGTCCACATGAACTGTGTTGCAGCAGAGCTTCTTGATTACACTGTGTTTGTAATATGAATCAATCATTACCCTAGCATGGGTTTATGAAATTATTTTGTCGTATGGTAGCCCCTGCACACTCTGAAATAGAAGCCACACTGGTACCTTGCTACCATGAAGTACAGCAAAACGCATTTCAACTGATGAACTGGCTTAGGCTCTTGTTGGAGTTCAATGCTCTCTGACCAAGTTCTTCCAGATGTGTCATATGTGGAGCACTTGATTTTTATTACCAGCGTTACTTATCTGAAGTTACTAGACATTACAAACCAAAAATCAGTTGTAAAACTAATCCTGCATTTCTTGTGCATACAGTATTTGTACCGAAACTGGTATCTTTGTATGCACAGAATGAGAAAGTGAGTTTCCACTTTTACGAAGAGAAGTGCTCTACAGAAATCATTTTAAAATTACTTCAGAGAAGTCAGGCTAAAAAACATTAGTGGAGTGGTACACTGTAGCCATAGCCTAGTATCTGAGAGCAAAATGGTACTGTGTGGTAGAGCTGGAGATGTTCTGTAAATGCTGCACACACAGCTGCTGCTGTCTGAGGAGTACAGTGTGCCTACAGGTACTACTGGCTGGTATATCCCGGAAGACAGCACACAGATGATTTCAGGATGCATGATAGTGCCTTGCTGCCTAGCACCTCTGCAGCACTAATGCCAAGCTCTCTATTGATTTTGATACATACAAGTCACTTGGAGACACTACATCAGGTAGCATGCCAGGGGGATGTGGGCTCTTTCAGTGTCTGAGCAGATAACAGAGATCACAGCTTCTTTCAGAGATCAAAAAATAGCCTCTAAAGCAAGCCTTGGTATGGAAGTCAAAGATGCATCTGGTGATCAAACAAGAAGTGACCATACTGTTCTCCATGTAGCACTTAGTGCTAAGTTGCTAAGAGTGATTTCAGCCTTAAGATGTCTCTATAAAAGCTTTTTCAAAGCTCTTTGGTCACTTAACTTGGCAAATCCAGTCTTAACCAAGCTAGGAAAAAGTATTACTTAACCTAAAGATATCAAAAAATCATTTGTGTAGTTAAACCAAAATGATGGAAGATCAAGTTCTGACAGAAAGACATGTTAAATGAGGGTCAGGTTGCTCTCTTAATCAAATGACTTTGCCAAATATTTACTAAAATAGGACAGGCTCTTGTAAAAGTATAAATAGTTTGTTAGTTATTTAAATAAAAGATTCTTACAAACCTTATTTGGTATGATTCTTTGATAGTGTTTATGAGGGCTTTTTTAATAGCAGGATTTCCATTGTGATTTTTCACTAGTAAAAAAAAGTCACTTTTTCCCCTGGCAAAGTAGGTTTTCCCTATAAAATTTTGATAGAAAGCATACAACTTAGTAAATGATATATTATAAACACTCCATACATGAACTTTACCACTAAATAAATATTTAATCATAAAGGATGTTGCCGTCTGTGGGATTTGAGTAGATATTTTGTTTCTGCACAGCAACTTGTAATCAGCAAGTTCTGAATCCCTGATAAGAAAGGACTTAGAAATGCAGGGAGGAGGGGGAATATTCTGGAAGAGAAGGCTTGCAGTCTTTTGCCCAAGCATGTTCTTTGTGCAGGCTTGTATTTTGCAGAACAAAACATATCCAGAACAGAAAAGACAGATTTTTTTAAAAAGCAGTATTAGAGAATAGGTATAAGACAATGCAACATGAATATTGAAAGCAAACATGCACATTTTCAGTATCCTTGATCTTGCAGATCTAAACAGGATCTAATCCTTTTGACCTCCACTATGCATGGACCACCAGCTGTACTTGTGTACCAGCTGTGTACTTCTCACAGGAGTTAGAAAACACAAATTACTCTTTCACAGTCCTGCATAAGGAATATAAGCACTTGTGACAAGTCAAGTGTAATTACAGCTTAGACACTTTTTAATATGTGGGAGAGAGCAGAATTGTTTGGTTAGGTTTTGTTGGCATAGATATTAACACCCCGTACCCAGTGTAACTGCAAATGGGATGTGGATGGGAAAGTGGTAAACATTGCCAAATATGAACACGTGGGGTTTTGGAAGCATCTCTGATGAATAAATTAGGCAGTGATTGTTCACCAGAAGGCTAACCTGGATCATCTTCTTGGTCATCTTCTGTCTAGTATATCTCAAGATTCAGCAACTGTAAGGCCATGGTCCATTTTAGCTGAATGGAAGATTACTCAGGTTATAAAAATGTCACGTAAAAAAGGTTGGGTTGTGTTGGAGAGAGATTAAAACAGAGACTCAGTGATTTTTTTCAGCCAATCTGTGTGTGAAAAGTGATTTGGCCTGAAATCTTGAAGTCTGAACTGTCTGGGTGAAGATTTGAGAATAGTACTATGTTTGTGTAAGTTTTGCTGCTATTTTAGGATTCTTGATTGTGTAATCTGTAGTTGTGACGGTGAACGTTTGTGTGGGTCATTTCTTTGGCCCTGGTGGAGTGGTCATGGGAGTAAGATTTACAACACTACCAACTTCTACTTCCTAATTTTCCTATTTCTGTCCAACCTTGCTCAAAGCATCTATAGGAAGTAGGTGCATCTTGTACTAAAGCACTGATTGCAAGTATAGAGACGTTAATTTCTTTCTTGATAAGAAAATGGCCTGCTTCAAAGGGATTTTCACACAGGACTTCATAGGAAGTGCCGGAACTATTGGAAGTAACTTAATCCAAGAAAGGATAGAGCCTGCTGCTCTTCAGGCAAGGTCAGAAAACCAACCAGAATCCCAGTGGGAAGCCACCAGAAGCTAGATCCATGGAATAAAATGGTGGCTGCAGAAGCTCCATCCTGAGGTTCTGCCTGTCCGCACATCATAAAGAGTAATAGGATATAAAATTACTTTCAGTTGAAAACAAAAAAGATCATTGATGTGGCCATAAAAATGTGGAGTATGTTACGTTCCTAAAAAGTCTTGCAGTCACCCAATAGAAAACTGAAGGTAGCTAAGAGCTAGACTGCCATCTAACTCAGAGCATAATCTCTTGCAATATTGTTTTAAAAGTCTGGATATATTCCAGATATGTGATCACATGCTTTGAGTCCAAATGATACCTAAGCAAGTGAGGCAATAGAGAGATTAACCGTAGTTGAAGCAACTAAAAACATGTCAAACTGACAAAGGACCAGTAGAAATTGAAACAAACGTTAAGGGGTACAAAACCATAGCAACAGTCAGTGTTGCTGGCTACAATAAGCTTGTATTAACTGAAAATAGAACTAAGTAATGTAAGGGGTTGGAGAATAAAAGATAAAGGCTGTTTCAGTATTTTCTGTTGTAAACTGTGCCATTTAGGGAAGAATACAGCAGAAAGCAGTGCAGTTCAAACAAGCAATGTAAGAAGATGGCAATAGATAATTCTGTGAATTAAATGCATTTTGCATTTAAAACTCTTCAGAGAAAGAGAATTCAAAGCTTTAGCAGTTTGTGCTTAACAGGGAAAATCCTGCTGGTGTGAGCAGATTGCACAGGCTCTTTCCTGTGCAAGAGCCTGCAGAACAATCAATCACGATTAAATGCCATTTTTTAACCAGTGACACTGTTTATGCGAAAGGCAATTCCTGCACTAAAGCCATGTGAAATATAATGGCAAAGTAGGAGAAAGGAAAGACAAGCAATAGTAGCAAACTTACAACACTTGAAAAATTAGGGAAAAAAACCAACCCTGAAAATAGGCAACAGGAAAGAAAGTGAACAGCAGGATTGTGCAATTCTGTAAATGTATTTTAAGGGCTTGGGAGTTTGCCAGTACTATGTACTATATGGCTCTACTTCAGCAGATTTTAAAGCATGAACGTGCCTTATACCTGTAGGTATTCTTGAAAAGCTGAGGTTGTGCATGTGGAAATCCAGCTGGGCGCTTATGTAATGCTTCAGGCTTTGTGCTCATGGGTTTCCTAGCATGCTTGTGGGTGGATTTCTTGCTGTTTTATACTGTACTGCCATACATGCTACAGATGGTCCCCTTGTGGGCAACAAATCTGGGTCTCTCTTCTATCTATGGGCCAGCTATTAACAAATCTTAGAGATTTCTCCACTTTAGCAGATTTTGTAGAAGAGGTCAAAAGTGGTTTTGTGGAGGGGGTAAACAAGTGATAGATATACAAACAGTACAATCACTAAATCATCCTTACTGTAGGAGACCAGACTAGAAAGCTAGGCCTACGAATGAATGCAAGGGGGAATGTATCAGTTCTGTAAGTGAAGGGTGTGTTGAGTTGAGTGAAAGAATATGTTGGATGGAGGAATGAACGGCTGGGACTCATTTGATTGTAACACTCAAAGTGCCAGACAATAGCGTCAGGATTTCTACAAAGCAGAGAAATTCTCAAGAGAGCATGTTCATCTGCTGACTTGAATGAAATAGTGGGAAGAATAGCATCAGCCAAATGACTTTCATCTAGATTTGCTCCAACGAATACTATTTGATGAGGCATATTCCAGAATATTCACTATAAATAAACTATTTGAGCAGCATCAATTCCTGTCTTCTATTAGTGTTCTGCACCCCCCTGTGCCACAGGACACAAATCCAAGTATTTGATGGACACACAATATGTTTTGACCAAAAAAAAAGTAGAAACAAGTAGAAACACACCAAAGCAGTATCCTAAAACCTATGTTCTCTGGAGCTGCCTTTAAACCACCTTGGCAGTGTTGTCACTTTTCCAAAAATCAAACTATTAATCAAGTATTTCTGCTCTGAACTTCAGCACCAACACAGTTGAAGCTGTAGTACCAGCAAAAGAAAAATTTCCAGCAGACATTACTTCAAAAGCGTTGAGCAGAGCCAAAGAGATCATTTGTGTTTTAAAAACCTATAAACATGGCTGCGGTAGATATACGTGCTATATAGATGCTTGGGTTGGGATTTTGATGTGCCCATTTCAACAGCTGTGTTAGCCATGAATTTGGATTAAATGAACTTGAAATTATAGCTTGATACTGGCTTTCCCACACCCTAGTCATTTCATGCCCCTGTGCTTTTCTTACAGTTTACTATCCCTTTGGTTGAATTCTTGCAAGTGTTGATGCAGTTGTGCACTGATTCTGCCTCTCAAGTGGTGCACCAAAGTCTCTCAAACAGTGGGGGCTCCTTTGTTTCAGTGGTTCACTTTGCAGCGAGGACAAAAAAGAAGCTGTGCCAGTGTGAGAGAAAGGAGGAGAAGGAGGGTAGAGGATGCTCCTCTGCAGGAGGGGTCCTCTTAAACCAAATGTGTTTTGGGAAGAAAGGTGTTATTGCTGCATTCTTCCCCCATTGCATTCCAAGTGTTTGAAGTCTGTAGATTCCTATCACAATCTAGAAGGTAAATGTAGTGAAACCAGCAATTGCTCATACTATTATTTTTAAGTGATCCTACCAGTGATTTGAGGAAACTCACCAAAAGCTATGTGCTGTATTCTGGCCATAAGGGCCTGTGGCATTTCTCCTTGGGACATGGAGATTATCTGTCAATTCCTACTTTATTTAGGTTTTAACTTGAAACTGAACTGTTATTGGGGACCACAAATAGCTCAGTCTAGTCTATTCTGCAAAGAGTCTCAGAGAAAAGAAATTAAGAGATTAGTCACGCCAGCTTGCCAGAAGGCTATTGCCTTATATGTAATACAGAAATTGTGAAGGGGAACTTCTGAACTATGAAACTGTGCACACTTATAGCATTAATAGCAGCAACAGCACAAGGCACAAGTGAGTCAATGTTGGAGTCAGCACTGCTCCACAAAGCCAGGAGCTCATAGCTGAAAGACTATGTTGTTGCTTTGTACTTTGGATCAAAACTGTTCTGTCGTGGCTGGATCGCAACACGGTCTGAAATACCCAAAGTGAATGGCTTGTTCAGAGAAAGGTTTTTATTCAGAAAAATGTTTATTACTCCTTTTTATCATCTAAGAGGAAGTGGTTTGCATATAGGAGATTGTACCCAGCCCAGGATACCTGGACTGAACTGCAGGTTTAGTGGCCTGAGCCTGGAGATGAGCCAGTGCAGGGCAGAGTTTAGACAGTGGTCCTGGCTTTTCGCATCTCTGAAGTCTTCTGGTTGTACATAACCACGTACATGACCATCAGAGAGATGAGGCTTCTGTGACAAATGTGCATGTGGTGTTACATACATCCCATAGTGGGGTAAAGTAGCCTAGTTCACTGTGAGGGGAATGGAGGAAAAGAGACTGTTCTTCCTGTGGTAGCTGCTAGCATGTAGAAGTTGGCAAAATAGGTTGCCTAATGTATGCTGGTATCTTATTTAATACAGATCAAAATATTTTCAATTACACTGGTGAAGGAGACGGATAATCTGTGAAGCTCCTTCCCTGGTCTGAATATCTCCACATATTTCCTGGACTTGTAGCGCAGGGCGACAAAGATGATTAAGGGAGTGGAGCATCTCCCTTATGAGGAAAGGCTGAGGGAGCTGGGTCTCTATAGTTTGGAGAAGAGGAGACTGCGGGGGGACCTTATTAGTGTATATAAATATATAAAGGGGGAGTGTCATGAGGATGGAGCCAGGCTCTTCTCAATGGCAAACAATGGTAAGACAAGGGGTAATGGGTACAAACTGGAACACAAGAGGTTCCACTTAAACTTGAGAAGAAACTTCTTCTCAGTGAGGGTGACGGAACACTGGAACAGGCTGCCCAGGGAGGTTGTGGAGTCTCCTTCTCTGGAGACATTCAAAACCCACCTGGACACATTCCTGTGTAACCTTATTTAGGTGTTCCTGCTCTGGCAGGGGGATTGGACTAGATGATCTTTTGAGGTCCCTTCCAATCTCTAACATACTGTGTGATACTGTGATACTGAAATATACTGTGCTTCGAAATCTAACTTTAAGTGGTTGTTAAAGTTAAATGAGCAATAAAAGCTTGTTCTGTGTTTGCCTCAGTGCTCAAAATACTCAAAACTTTACAAGCCCAGATTCTAGTTCTTAGTATCTAGATTATTATTATTGTTGTTATTTAATTTAGATTTAGAAACACCAAGTACTGAAAAATATTAGATTTCTGTGGTGTGTTCCTCCACAAAACCACCCACAGTCCTCTGTGTAGTGTAACATCACTTTCCGTCAGGGCAACCACTGTCAGGAACAAAAAAATCACTATGGCCAACTATTTCTCACTGCCTCCAGCCGGTCAGAAGGTGATTGGATAAATTTGATTCAGCCTGCACACAAATGGCAGCAGGTTACTGAGGGAGTTTGGGGGTTTCCTCCATTTCATTGGTATGTCAAAGAAATAAATAGACTTGTTAAACTCTGAAAAGTTAAACTGTATTTGATTCCAGCTTCAGAAGCACAAGGAAAGGTCTAGAGAAGTCAAACTTTCCCCTCTTTGATTTGTTTGTCTCTGTGAGACATTAGATGTAGATATTCTAATATTAATAATATTCTAACAATAAAAATCTAATTTTACGTAGAATTTAATTTTTTTTGAATGTTGATTATAAAAATAAATTCAGTCAATGAAAGTATACATTTGGGCCTTTTAAATAGATTAAGTAATATAATGTTGGACCCAAACTCTTCTTTCTGAGTTAGACATATCTGATTCAGACATGTCAAAGGCTTTGGGTTTGGGCGTTTGTTTCTTTATTGCTTTTTGGGATTTTTTGGACATTTTTCAAAACCAGCTCTTCCTTATGAGAAATTTTCAATAAATCAGGATTATTTATTTTTTTTTCTTCCTGAATTGAAAACTTCTTACTGAGGTATTGGCCAAAACTTCTCACTTCCAGGTTTTGGTTTAGGACCTTGAGCTATCCCTAATCTTATAGCTATTTGACAGAATGCATCCTCAAAGGAATGCTATAAAATGAAATGAAGGAAATTTAACTGAAGTAGTCCATTAAAAAAATTCCTTGATTAAGGGATAAATTGCCAGTGCTAGGGAAAATCAGCCCTGAGGTTTTGCAGCTATTCACTGGGAATCTTGGTGCGGTACAAACAGATTTGGGTGAAAAGCCAGACATAGAACAGCTGCTGCTGGAAAACTGGGAGATCTTATTCTAAATATTTGAAGCCAAAAGAAATGTTTAAAAAAAATCTGTTGTGCTTCAAAACGGTCTCATGTGTGCAATCCCATTATCTTCAGGGGAATGAGGACTATTTAACTGTTGCTAGATTGTGTCCTTAACTGGTGATGTATTTATAATCCTGATTCAGGAAGGAAAAAAGAAAATGGAGAAAATGCTGAATTCTGGAGAATATAGGAGTTACTTGGATCCTTCACAAAAACAACTTGTTAAAAAACAAAGGAAAAATGATCTGTCAAAAATCTGAGAGGATTTGATTTCTGAATTTATCATAACAGATGTAGCTATTTCTTATGGGTTTTTAAATGAGTAACACGCATGGGGAGGAGGGGTCCTGCTGGTATTTCACTTTCCACCACCTTAGCACTGGGAGGAGCTCAGTCAGTGGGAGTCCCACGATGGTGGCCCCTGTGCCAAGTTAGAGGGAAGCAGCAGAGGAGTGGATGTGAGCTAAAGGGTCAGAGTGCTACATTTTGCTTACAGAAAATGGTGAACTCCTTAAAAAAATGGGAGAATATACCAATGTTAATTGTTAATCATTGACTCATTGTCAGTGCTGAGCAGAGGTGCTGTGTCTACCAGTAACATTCTGGGTGGCACAGAGTGGTGGAACCCCCAGACAGTGGAGAAATGATCATACTTTGATCCTGATACAAACACTTCAATTGGGAAGAGCTGGTTTGGGTTCTAGTTCTTAGGGAAAGTCACCTCAGCTGGGAGAGGCAGAAATGAAGAGGGTCACTAATGCATGCTTACTAAATAAGTTTGTGACAAGCAACACTGGTGGTAACTCAGGCACTTGCTTGGGTATGAGATGGGATGAAATTCAAAGAGCAGTGGGATTCGGGAGGTCAAGTCTCCTGGGAACAGCAGGTGTGGGGATTCTGGCACCAACACTATCCCTTTGCAGGGACATTTCTATGGATTGGACACTTCGGTTCTGCCTCCTGTACTAGCTGAACTTATAAGAACTTACTCTTCTCGCAACTTTGCACATACAAATTGGTCAAAACTATCCAACTAGCCTTCCTTTTCCAGAGTTCCCAAGGGTGGTGATAACACTGCCCTAAATGACCAGGATGAAACTTACTATCTCTGTTATACTTAAGCTTTCATGGAAAACGTGAACCACGTGGGGTGGGGGAGAGGATGTGTGTGTCTGTGTTTGCACTGAGAAACGTAGCTGTTCATGTTTTGGTGCAGCAGTTCAGCCCAGTTCCAGGGGATTTGCAAATATTTGAGCTATCCGAATTTAGCATATTGTCTCTCTTAGCTTAATGTGCTCCATTTCCACAGTGCTCCTGAGTACTGGGAGAAAGCTGGTATCATTCCCAGGTCAGTGGATCTGCTCTGGGACTCCAGGGCTGGGCAGCCTGTCCTGCAGCAGCATCTCCTGGAGACTGGAAACATTTGGGGTGCAGGGTACCAAAGCCTGAGAACACGACACCCCTCTGTAGATCCAGCCCTCACAAAGGTAAACTCACTCTCCTTTCATTACTCAGAGCAGCCATCTGGTTAGAAATGAAGCAGCTTGGAAATATTTGGGCATGGAGAAGCTGGGATAGGAGTTACGAGACGAGAAGGAACAACAGAGCTGGTTCACTCTTCTGAGTCATGTTGAGTTGGAGTCCTGCTCTTGTATGTTCTGCTGCAGCCCAGTGACCCACAGGCGATTTGACCAGAGTGACCACTTACTCATCTGTGCAATGTGGTGCGCTGACCTACTTTAAAACCCTTGATTCCAGCTGAGTTCCGCTCTGCAGACCTAGCACTAGGCTGGCTTCAACGCCTGCCTCATTTTCCTTTCCCAGAGTAACTCTTTAGTGGAATAATTACTGTACAGACGCGAAAGCCCAGCAAACTGCTCTGCATTCCAGTTCCACAGGAAGTAAAATCTGAGCTTGCCAAGAGTGTTCGCTCATCCGCGGCCGCTCGGCATCCCAAATTCCTGCTCCTGTTAGCAGGGGTTTACGTAACAGGAGCATGCTGGGCCTCTGACTTCTGTTTTTTTATGCGGAAAACCAGAAATGAATTAGTTGTGATGTGGCAGGAAGCAGCTTGTATGAAAGGCACAGAGATTGAAAGATGACAGTAATATGTTTTCAATACTAAGTTAAAGCAATGAAATACTCACTTGAACAGCAACTCTGGGGTCCCTGAGGCTGGCTTTAAAAGGTATAAATGAAGTAAACCTCAAAACATTGCATGGTCAATTTATTTGACAGCATAAGCTTAAATTACCCAAACAGCTGGTTCAAAACCTGTTCTCTTAATAGAGAGAAAAAGTATTGAGGCGGCTGCCTTTCTGTTTTGAGAACATGACAGTAAAAGCAATAGGGTTACAATAGTGACCTCCTCCTGCAAGGAGGCAAGCAGTTAAGATGTGAGCCATTCTGCTGGGGTCCCCAGTGCAGCACCAGCCCTGACCAGCCTGCCCTGACACTGTGCTTCAGGTCAAGTTTATTAGTGCTCCTGTCTCCAGTCCTGGCCCTGACTCCTGAATAGGTCTTGGGACTGTGTTGTGGCCTTGTCTCCAATTCTATCTCTTTTTACTATTGACTGGACCCTCTACATAGACACTGGACCCAGTTTATATCCCTTTTGCTTCACTGGGGACTGCCCATGTGCCAGCACCCAGCTCTGCCTGTCCTGTTCCCATGCTGCGAGATTGTGGCATGTTGGTGAGGGGGCTGTTTGCACTGTGGTCACCTCTGCTCTTGCCTCTCATCCTCTCATGGATCAGCACTGCTCCTACTGCTCCTACTTTTTACTGGCCTTCAGTAGGCATTTGCTTGCTGCTGAATTGCAGACGATGCTGATGCTGGGAGGTACCAAGCGGCTGGCACGTAGCAATACATACCAATTGTGCAGTCATGTGCCTGCTGAACTCTCCTGTGCTTCACCAGACTACAGAAGCTGATGGAAACCAACTTCATCCTGAGCAGGACTGTGCCATTTATACATCTCAAGGGGTATCAAAACTTCTCAAGTGGCTGTGCATGTACTGAGACTGAGCTGACTGCCAGCATGTTTCCTGACCTCTCTTTCCAGGTCCTATCTTTTTCCTGTGTACTGGGGGCATTGATTGCTTCTTGGGATGAGATCAGACTTTTGTTTAACGAAATTTCCTGTTGTTGTGGAGATCAGAGCAGGAACGACACTCAGTTTCGTCAGTGTTCTTCCTACAGTGTGCCACTAGGCTCTGGGGCTCTTGCTGCAACTCTGAACCTTTCCAATGTTTTTTGAGAAGTGTTTTACAGCCTGTGGTGATATTTGGAGCCCTTCAGAGCTCAATAGCTATAGTGCAGATATCTTAGACTGGAGCAAACAGAACTCTTGAGCAAGATGAGGAGATGATATAAGGAGGCAACGTCTTTTTTCCCCTCTATACCAGGTGTGAATGATGCTTGATGTCTGATTGGTAGGGTTGGAACAGTTGTGATCTCCCCTGCTAGAATGCAAAAAGACGGTTCCTGCCTACTTTTTCTGGTATGAACAACCTAAAACAAAATAAATAAAAAAGCCTGGCAAGCAAGCAATCAGGAGACACTGGGATCCTGCCTCCCCCGCTGCTGCAGTGGAGGATGAGGTTGGTGGTGTGGGTGCTGAAGAGCAGGCTGTACCTTACTAAAACCTAGTGTTACGTGCATGTTCCCTTCTCTCCTTCCCTCATCCTGGCTGGCCCTAAATGGCTCTCCCCCAGAGGGTGAAACCTCCCCTGGTAGAGCCCACCTGAGCCTTGGTACCTCTCTGCTTACCTGCCAAGGCTGTGCTCATGTATCAAAGGCTAACCCAACCTGAAGCAGGACCTGCAGCTCCAGCAGCACTGCAATGACTGGAAACAACCAAGCACTATCTAAAAGCAAACCTGTGTTTTGAAAGGAATGTATAGTAAAGTCTTGCTAAAAATCAGCAAATTCTGAACTGGGGTGTGGGATGGTCCTTTCTGAAGATTAACTAGAAATAGGAGGGGGAGGGAAACTGTGTGCCTGTCTATAGCATTAGAATCAAAATACAAAAAAGAGGGAGGGGAATTGTGCCATAATTAATCTACCAGGATGCTATAGATCTCATTTCACTGTGCTACAGTAATAACTAAATGAAAACCCAGATCATGGCTGAGCGCATGAAGAAATAAACAGTTCCTGTGTATTTCAGAGAATGAATTTCACGTTGCTGTGGTTCCCAGTGGTTCCTCAGTTTACTTGGGAGATGGCTATTATCAGGGTACTGCATTCTTTAGAGATGAACTAAACTTGTTTTTGTTTTGAAATTGCATACTTCTATCATCATCAACACCCGAAGCAAGACACTTTGTAAACTTTTCTTGTATTACAGCTTTATAATGACAAACCCAGGCTAAAATAGATGTATGAAATTTTGAAGGTCATGAAGTACTGCCCGTATCTTTTGGGGTATATTCTCTGGTTCCTCTGAAAGGATCTTTAACCCAATGCTGCAGAATTCTGGTGCCTCCAGAACCGCCTCAGCTGAGAGATCACTTAAAAACTATGGCTCTCTAGGGAAGAGAAGAAGTATCTTATACACTTCTAGTGCTGTTTGTTATTATGAAAGCTAATGGGAAAATCAGGTTTGGAAAAGATATTATGTAGATCTGTGCTACTAGAAATCCAGCATTTTTATAAGGAATTTTAATCCTTTCTGCTATGGATCTGCTGTCCCTTTCTGTGTGCTTGCTGTGGGCTCTGTCTGTATGGAGGTAGTGGAAATTATGTGAAAATCCAAGCAGGGCTTTCGTCCTTTCTGCTGGCCTGGCCAGCAAAGTACAGCAAAGACTTACACAGGCTATTGATCATCTTTAGATCAGATTTCAAAATCATGTGTAGAGTATTTAGTAGAATGAGTTTCATAAATGTTATAAAAGTAATCTTTCATAAATCTTATAATCTTTTGTTGTTGAGATTGTTTAAAAATTGTAAATGAAAATATTTCCTAATACATTTATATGCTTCACATTGCATTTGTTTCTGTCTAGGGCATATTTCTGATTGCCTGCACTTGTGTGTGCATTCATCACCACGACAGCTGAGGTTTTTGGGGGACCAGTCTGTTTCAGCAAACTCAACCAGGTAGGAAAAGAAGAATCTGTGAATATCACTGCAACTCTCACATGTAAAGGGATTAAATTCATTTAACCTTTTAAGAGAAAGACTTAGGCTTTCTTCAATGGATCATTCATCTTGCTTCTGCACTGTATGCTTCAAAAACTAGGAAGAATAAGGAAATAATTCCTTTTTTATTCTTTTTTGGCTGTGGCAAGACTTGAGCATTTGTGATCATTTTACTTCTTCCTTCCACATGACATGCGCATCTGAGGCTTTGGAGACAATAAAACTGTAAGAAAGAGGTATGCTCAGTGTAACTTGATTTGCAAGTCAGTTGCTGTGTGTCTGTAGCACTAGTGAAGGATCTGTGTGCCAGTTTGTCTTCATAGTCAGTAACACTTTGCAGGAATACGTTCATTTATTCACACTCCTTATGTACCTCTGGCACAGACACTTTCTTTAACCAGCAGATCTTGAAATCTATTTCACAACCACTCTTTTCTCTTATATGTGTTGCTTGCCAACCATAATTAATGGACTGAGTTTTATAGGCAATGCATGAGCATGTTCTCTCTATATATATGCCCTAATTCTGGCAAAAGTTGCATTGCCCAGGCCTCCCTATGAACTATATTTCTGTATGAAATCCTAGCATGCGTGTGTGTACTGAGATGGCTGTTGGAAACTTATCTGTAAAGCTTTATTGCAAGCCAGAATATTCTGAAACTTGGCATAATGCTTTTGGAGTGGGTGCAGTTCATTTAGTTAAATCTGGGTCTGTCTCCTGCTCTCTTTTTATAGCCCAGGTTCCCCAGGGTAGAGGGAAGTACCTAATTGCAAATCTGTCTTGCCAAGTACTTGGCAACTAGAGCTTCCCCCCACAATGGAGTTTGTCTCTAAAACAGATAACGTCCATTTGGAATAACCTGATGTTTAAGGCTAAAAAAGGGCAGAGTTTTGAAGAACGGTTTAGAGATTAAACTCAAGTATGTGTAACACACTGACTTGTTTCCAGCCCCTGTGGATACAATACCCTTTTAATGTCACTACTTGAGAAGAGTGTCCTGTAGCAATCTTGACTCTATATTTTTTACTTTCTCTTGTATTTCATCCTTTCCCACTGTTGTTTTAATACGGCATTATAGGATATTTGGGTCAACAATCAGATTATGAAAGTATTTTGTACCTATGTAGCACACAAATACCTATTTCATTTTCAAGAAATGTATGTGCTTTATTTGAATCAGGTAGAGTGCTAGAGTTTGAGAGATACTTTTATGGCTTTGTGTATGTTACAGAGATCTGGCATTGGGGTCAGGGTTTGCAGTATGTGCATACCAAGGAGCTCATATCAGCAAAGTAGAGGTACCAGCAAAATTCAGAGCCTGCAGTTGCTGCTAGTCAGTCCTGTAGATCTGCAATACTGCACAGTCAGCACAGGCCCCACTCGAGCAGAAACCTAAACATCTGTTTAACTTTAGGCATGTGCTTTAAGCTTCTCTCACGTGACCTGCTAAGTAAAGGGGAGGGTGGGTTTGTTTGTAATCACTGTACTGAGTGCTTTACTTCATAAGGTTGTGCTGGCGAAGCACTTTTCAAGCAGGATGGAGTTTGTTCCCTACCTTCAGACTGTCTTTTCATAGTGTGGCAAGACATAGGCATGCAGTGCCAAAATTTCTCTCTTCCTTTTCTTTCCCTTTTCTGTCTCTCCATATGTTAGGTTTGCAGAGGGGGGGAACCTTGGGTGCCCCAGCCTAAAAGAGAGCTGTAGCTTGTTCATGTAAGTCTCCAATCTGGACAGTCAAGGGATGGGGACTGCAGGACTGCTGTGTGCCCACCTGCCCCAGCATACAAATAAACTACAAAATGCTCTGAGTGTTCTCATTTCACATTGAGATAGGGTGGTGTGCTCAGTAATACTTCAGTGCGTAGGCTGACCAGTATTCCTGCAATTATCTGAGGTATCTGGCTGTGAAAACTTGCAGTGGGCTTGTTCCTTCTACTCCTCCAAGCTATGAAAACAAATTGCTCTTCCTTTTGGATTGAATTCCATTCCCATTTCATTTTGTTGCTGCTCCTCCTGTGTGTTTCTCTCTCATCTATTTTCTTCTGGTTTTTGCCTGTCCAGACTCTTCCTGTACTCATGCTGATTATTAGCTGGAATAGTCTGTGTAGAAATATTCTATATATTATTTATAATAAAGGTCTGAATTAAAATCTCAGTTGTCCCAGCAGGGTCATAGGGAACCTTTTGAGAAGAACTATGGCTGAATATGTTCGGAGGAGATGATATTCTTGCCCTGACACCAATGTGATACCTGAAAAACTACTGACAAAATAGCAATAGTCTGTTGAACACTTTTGGTTGAGCTCTGTTCTCCCGGACAGTGGAAACCGTTGCTTTGTTCCACTCAAATGAAAGAACTCAATTTGGAGGCCTCTTCTGACTTTGGTCACCAGCAAGTTTGGAAATGTTAAATATTCCTCTTGTCCTTACGTCTGGTATACTTAATTATGCATTATCTATTTGATAAACTCATTTTTGGGAAGATGAATGTAGAAGTGAAAGGAAGGGTGCCGGGGTGGAAACACCTTTTGCTTATTGCTTAGAAAGACTTCATTCTGAACCAAGGGAACTATGGCTTAACAACAAATGGCATGTTTCTGTGAACAGACCAACAGGAAGATCTTCCTCTATCTGTGTGGGGGATGTTAATGACTCATTACAGCTTGTTTGATGGGAGTTGGAATTCATTGTGGTATCTCGTAGCATCCATCCTTCAGTTCTTCATCTGTTTTGATAAGGAAAAAATCCTGTGCTGCCGTATCCAGCTCTGTTCCTCCTGATAAGTAAGCTGCATATCTTTAAAAGCCATCTATTACCCTCTGTTTGTCAGTTTTATAAACTGGAAAAGATTAGTGGGAACAGAAAGAGAGGATTGCTGATTATCTCAACCGGCGTTAACTGTTGAAGAACGATTTCTTCTGCTGCCCATAAGCAGTGCCCTGGAAAAGCTGCCCTCTTGGTAACCACCGCCTCAAGAGCCTGCGGCCACCAGAGCTCCTCTGCACCCACAGCTCCCTTATTCAGTCATACAGGTTGCTTTAAAACTGTGCCAGCTCCAGTGCTTTTGGGACCATGAGTTGCCTGTGCCCCCAGACACTGAAACTAGCAGAGGTAGCTTAGCACTATGTCCTCCTTTCCTTCATCTCTTCCTCAGCAGGCTTCCAGAAAGTGATGGGCATGGGATGCCTGCCATCCAAGCACATAAAGCTGGAGAACAACCACAGCCATCTAGCGCTGACCTACTCCAGCCTTGGCATCTGACAGTGCTTTATGAAACATACATACACACAAGAACGAGGCCGTGAAGCCACCTCAGGGCACTGCTGATCAGTGCTGTCCTGCTCTCCAAAAGGTGAGCACTCCTCTGCCACTGTTTGTAATGATTGCAGGTGTTGTGTTACCTGAATCTTCTTTTGACCTCTTATTTAATGTAGTCCTTTTTTTACAGAAGCTTTTACAAAATCCTTTCTCATAATTCCCAGAAAAATCATGAGGAGGAATTATTTTCCAAACTCCAGTTTGTTGCACTGGAAGATACAAAACAGACCTGCTGGGATTAACCCAAACAACACGCACTTGGCTGAAACACAGCACTGAATTTCTCCTCTGGATATTCTGAGGCTTCTTTGAACACTGCAAATTAGCATTTCACTTACACCGATACTAGCAATAGGGGATGAGTGACGTTAACGTTTGAAAGTTATGTGGCAAATCTAATTTTCAGGTTTGCATGCCAAAGCTTAGCATGTACTGAGGCACTTAAAACTGACATATGGATGTTGTAGCTACAATTTAAGTGTGTGGTATATCTCAGCATTTCATGACCCTGATACACAAGTCTTAGAGGTAAAACTAGTGAGTTATAAGCATTTCATGACGGTACAGTTTCCTCTTTTGAATGAGTATGTATTTGTACTTATTCAAATACCACCTCACAAACTGTGATTACGGTCAGTCAGCATGTGAAAAAGAATTGGTTTGGTAAAGGAATTTTAAGTTTTCACCTCAACTTTTACTGTGAGGCTGTAGGCAGACTCAAGCATGTCCAGAGGATACTCTCATCTTCAAGGATCAGTATGTAGTCCTAAAGGGGGTGTAAGACCAGGACCTGTATGGTTCAGCAGCAGTCAGCTGAAGTAGCACAGTGATGTCCTACCAAATTCATGAGGATTCAAAATGGGCAGAAATAGTTTTATTAAACAGCTTAATGTGTTCTATGAAATTTGTAGGTGATGGATCTTCATGGGACTGTTTCAAGGAAAAGCGCTAGATTAGGTCTCATTTTATAAACTCTGACACGAGGCCAGGGAATGCAGTTCTGGAGCACTATTGGTCCAATGTATTTGCATAAACGTCCAAAATAATTTAACAGGGATTCTGCAGTCCTGATTTTGCTGGCTGTTGGGAGACTTACTGTACATCAGTCATAATGCATCAAATTAATCAAATCACTGATACTTAGCAAACAAAAAGCATAGCAATCAGGAGGTAACCCAAACCTCTCTCCCTTCCCAGAATAGGCTGCCCGTAAGTTAAAATTCCACAAAACTGTGATTCTTTTTAACAAAGGCAACTGGGGTAAGTACCTATAAATCCAAACTACACACTGTTTTTTCATGAAGCAACTGTAATGAATGTGACTCAAGTTACAGAGTTAGTTGCAAGCAGACCTACAATGGAAAACGTATGCCAGGTTACACATGTGAAGGATCCCAGCAGGCGACAGCCACCGTGTGCAGGACAGTTCTGTGCTGTGGTGGATTTACTGTGGTAAACTACTCTGGTTCAACCCATTGAACCAGAAAGTACCAAAGGAACAAAAAGATTCCTGATCTGAGCCCACAGGAATGGAAAGTACAAGAGATTTAATCAATGAGCTGCCTCCTGCTAGACGTGACCCATAGCATTCATTAAACCAGATTACATAACCTTTCCTCATAGAAAGGAAATTTCCTTAAAATATTCCCATTTCCAGGCTACATCCTGTCTCTTCACATGAAGAAGTAACAGTAATTATGTATTATTTGTTACAAGTAGTTTGTTCGTGCCATATAAAAGAAATGGATTGAATGGTCACCTTGGGTAAAGCACTTCTTAGCACTAGTACTTTTGGAACAAAGGTGTAATCAGGACTTAGATTAAAATCTGACTCTTCTGACAACCATGGAGGAATTTTCTGTGAGAAAGCAAATAACATGCAATAAAACCACCTTCTTCCCTGCCATAGCCCCACAGGAGGATATAAGTCTTTCCAGAAATGGAATAAACAATACTCTGGGGATACTCAGGAATGTTATTAGTGGTTAGTTTTTAACATGATACACTAAAGCATTGTATAGGGATAAAATTCCTGCAGAGTCAAAGGACATGAAAGTGAAAAGGGCTGAGTCATGGAGAGGCAGAATTAAGTATACAACAGGCCCATTTAAAACCCCTCTGTTATCTGGGTTATGCTGTGCCTTCCTGATGCAAAATACCCAATTTACTGGACCCTCACCTCAGTGGTACTGGAATACTTTTGTTCCCAGGGTAGCAGGACTCTATATGCTGGCCTTCAGAAGCATATGATCAAAGGGACTATCCAATTTCCACCCACTGTGTGCAGGCTGCCAATTTAAATATTTACTACCCCTTGAGCTGGCCAGCCAGGAACGCAGCAGCAGAGAGGAGTATGAACCACGTATGTGCTGCCACTGGCCTGGTACATGTTCTGCTCTTTGGTAAAGGGACAAGAGGAATTTGAAGTGAACGTTCTGTGGCTACGTTAGTAGAAAAACTCACTGTGCGCTTTAAGAAAACCCCAAACATACAAACCCAAAGAAATTAAGCCCCATTTACAACTCTGCTGCAGTAAGAACACTGCCTGCCTGAGTAATGCCTCGGAGAACTGTCCTTGCTATAAGCCTAACAATTGAGATCTATTGTTTCGTTATAGAGAAGGAATTCATGAAGCCATTAAGTAATTTCCTTTCAAACACTGTTGTTCTATGAGGTACACTCAAGTTGGTAATTTTCCCCCTGCAGCTGAAGCAGCTTTGAAATGCGATGATAAACTGAACAAATGAGAGAAAACTGGCTTGGTTTTTCGCTTCTCTTGTGTGCTCTGCTTTCAGATGGTAGGAAAATTTCAGGTGTGCCTGCTAAATGCAAACTTTCTTTTCCATGTGTTAACTAGTTCAGAAGAACGTACCTCTTCATCACCAACAAACAGTCGAGGCAAGCTCTAAAAATTTTGTCTTTTTCTGTGTATTTTGCAGCCTGGTCGAAAGTAATGGTCAAAGATGCTAAGAAAATAACGCATCTTCGTAAAGGAAATATTTCCTTGCTTGGCAGTCATATCCAAAATGAGCTGTTGGACGGTAGCCAGAACAGATTAGAGAGTCCACTGTGAGTTCGATGTGTGTTTTATTCCTGCAAAACCACACCATACCAATTGCTAGATTACTCATGTCAGAGGCGCTCTGCAATGAAAATCTCCTTCGTGTTCTACCTTAAGGTCCAACATAGCTCCTGAACTTGGCTGGATATTGGGCACTTTAGGATCCCATCACACCTGGTGGCCTCAAGAGGCTACTTAAGGATAAAGGGGAGCCTTTTGCACCTGCACAGGAAGTCTCAGCTGCATAATGGTTCCACATTGCTTTTACTTTCTGGAGAGCAGAGTATCTAAACTCTGCCTGTGGCCAATACATGAAATAAGGAGCATACTGATTATTTCCAGACAGAACAGGGATGCCCCATTTATTTTTTTTTCATCCACATAGTACTTTGCTTTAAATAAACACTTGAGTCCAATCTCAAAAGTGATCTGACTACAAACTCAATAGAATTTCATTTATCCACTATTATCAGTATTAGCCAGAAAAACTTCATTGTTGTCATGCAGGTGTTTCCTCGGGCCCTCTTTAATAGGATGCCCTCCTGTTTGCTAGTTTTCATTTACAACTAGGAAAAATACCAGAAACTTAATGCATGCCACAGTTTCTTAACCTGGTCTGGCTTAGCACTGAGACTAATCTAGTGTTCTCTCAGGTAGATACACAGATGGATTTAGATTTGCTCCCAGCATTCTGTTCTCAGGATTTTAGGTATCAGTTTCTCTTTGTCTTTCCAAGTCCATGCTGCTTTTTGCTGCCATTTTTGCTTTCTTTCCAATTCATTAATAACATTGTCATAGCACGGTGGCCAGCACATAACAGTAACCCAGCTGCGGCCTCACCACCACTGAACATGTGTTGCAGCAATGGCATTTCTATGCAGTTTCTTCTAAATGCAGCTCTCATGGTAGGAGATTCACATCCAGTTTATAAACATCTCAAATAGTGTAATTAAACTTTGAAGGAATATGGTACTTAGCTCTTTCTTATGGCTTTGAGGGATTCTTAGAACCACAGGGGAGAGCAGCAGAAACTCAGTGACAACCACTGCTCGCCTCTAATGTCTCCTTAATTCTCTCTCTCCATTGAGAGTCCATTGCATTTTACTTCTGGCTTTCAGTCTTTTGTAGAGTGCTACACTAAGTATTTCATAAGCATATGCTTGTTCAAACATACTATTTTCACTTTATCCTTCTCCTAGAAAAAAAAAAAAAAAACAACAAACCTCTCAGGGTTTTAACCTATTTATTATTTAGCCTATTTAATAGGTTATATGGAAGCAGGAATAACAATGTGTTCTTCTAGCACATTATGGAACATACAAAGCTTAGAATTGTTCCTTACAGGATTCTGTTTACCCCTAAAGTTTTGATAAACACACCATCAGCAACGATTTTTCCCTGTTTGGCTGTTAAACTGTAGCAACGGTAATGTTTGCAGTGCCGGCTGCAAGGAGCTGCTCAGTGCTGCGCCTGGCAGTGAAGCTTGAAGAGCTGAAGCCCTTTAGAAAGCTCAACAATAGATAGTTAACATATTTTTGTTTCTTGTCAGCTAGTGCTCTCATTCAACCATAGACAGTGTGAGCGAACGTAGGAGGAAACAATACATCTGGAGACACTGGCAAGACAGCATTGCTTGCCAAATTTGGCCACAGTTCCTTTAGACAAATAATTTCTCAGTGACGTGCTGTGTTTAAATTACATAAACAGCAAAAATGACCAAGACCTGGGCCCCTGGGGCTTGTGGGCTTCAAGAGTTTCTGCAATCAATAGTCTGACATCTGCAAAGATTTTTCTCCAACAGCTGATGCCAGGAACAGAACAATGTTACCCCTGCTTTGTGTGTGTTGAAGGGTCTGAATAGACTGAAATGATGTCTCTGCAGCCCCAGCCCTGGTCAGGACCTTTGCACTATGAGAACCATCAGCTCATATGAGAGGACTTATATAGGAGTTATCAAAGCAATGGTTTGTAACCTCTTATAGCAACTCCATTAAGCATTTCAAGAAATGCACATGGAAAAACACTGTATAAAGTTTCAGTCTCCAGAATTATCAAGGGGTTTAGAGTAACTTTTGCTGAGCATAATGTAACTTACTTTGCACATTGAATGTATGGGGTTATTGGTTGGTTTTCCTATTTAGGACCAGAAAATAGCTCCTAACTCTGTGGTAAGACTTCCTCGATAAATAAGATACTTCCACTTGAACAATTATATACACTAGAGCTATCTGAAAAGCATTTCTATCACTGAGGAATTTATGCAGGAAACAAATGTGCACGATTCTTCCTGAACAGCACCATCCCACAGGAAGACCCTTACCTGACTGACCTTTATAGAACATCTCTAGACAATCTTCTGAAGTTATAAAAACAAATCCTTTATTTAAAAGATACTCTTTTCAAAATATCAGTTCCCATAACACAAATCAAGCCTATGCACATCACATGAGACATTCTGAAGGCAGGAGTTGTTGAATATTGACAGTTACCCATGGCACTGAGGAAACATGGGCTATGCAACATTAGTAACTGCGTTTATTGCTATTGCCTGCATAGGAAAGCCCAGACAGGAACAAAAACTGCACTTTTAAAACAGTTATGCTTTCCTTTTGATGATACAACCCCCAGCACCTGGCCCCTCCTCCAGCAACCCTCCCAAAGAAACCCTGCTCTCTGAAAACAGTCAAAATGAACACGCTTTGTTCCATTGTCAGTCCCCCGCGTACTAACGGAGAACAAGGCAGAGAGATGTAAGTACGGCAAAAAGTCTCTCAAGCACTTTCATATTTCAGTTGTACCTTAAGGCAAGTTTGCAAATTTTAAGGGAATATCTTGAGAATTAAGCACAGAGCTTGTGAAATCCTTTTTCTCTGTAGTTTTTGATCAAAGTTAACTTTCTCAGAGAGCAGGTAAGCACAGCAATAACCCCTCACAAGTGTCTTAGGATAAGACCATGTTAGTGATGTTTAACATCATTTTTACATCTGCAAGTATTTCTTAAACTGACATTTGCAGTCCAATTGTACAAGGCAACTTCAGTAGTTCTGTGCACAGTGTGATGGCATTTCACTGAGTGTAAATGTTGAGAGCAACGAGGCAAAACTATCTCGGTATCCCATTTCCACATAAAATGCATGAAAGGAAGAACAGAACACGGGATCTTCTCAGAGTTTCATGTCTTTAAAAAAAGGATGCAGCAAAGCCTCTTTTGCAGTTATTCTTGTTGCAGGGTTTAAGTCTAGTAGCTTGTCAAGTAGGTCATATGCTTCATCAGGAACCTGATCCCATCCTTTCATGTCTGTTACCTTCATTTCTAAAGCACCATCACCTTCCTGAAAACTCTTTAACTGTTGAAGTTGCTTTCCAACTGGCTCAGGAGCACACAGTTTGTCTGGCAAAGCTGAGTCATTTCCAGCCTTGCTGGGCACTTCATCCTGGGATCTCATACAGCTGCTATGTGATCCTCTCAGCTTCTCACAGAGGGTTCTTAAGTTTTGTGCTGGGACAACTTGAGTACACAGAACTGATTTGCCTAGAAATAAAATTACAGGAAGCAATGTTATATTTTCTATGCAACTGTAACAGAATTCTAAGTTTGTTTCAGAGAAACTTCATGTCTTATACCTCTGGAGAATGAAATTCCATGCTGTGTTACACTGCCAGGTAGCAAGTGCTGCAGCATTTGGCCTGCAAACAATTAGGGGAATGATTATTTCAGTTCTTTGTGTGTTTGGTGGAGGTTTTGTTGTTTGGGGTTGTTTTTTAACAGGCCATCTGCTGGGGTTTGGTTTTGTGTTTTCTTTTCCTAGCCCTCTGGGGAAGGGAGGTGGGCAGGAAGCAAGGTTTACATCATCTGAATATTAAGTCATATTGACATAAGCCTCCAGGGCAAATTTTGCAGGAATAGAAACGTTTCCCTCAAGAATTCTAACTAAATGCCAGCAGAAAACATTTAGTTGGCATGTTTCACCTCGAGTGGCCTTGGCTTAGTGAAAAGCAGTCGAAAGGTTGGGAAACCTATGGCATGAAGTGCCCCGTATGGGAATTATAAAATATAGCAAAATACAAAGCTTTCTTAAAACTCTGTACATACAGACCAGTGCTTTTAGCGTTTTACATGCAAAAAGTGTGATTTACCTCCGAGATGACTTGCAAACCTATAAATGTATTTATGTATGTATTAAAAAACCTCATAGATTGTAAGTCACTGCACTAAACTGCAGACCAAGCACACGTTTTCCCCTCTTCCCCATAATGAAGGTTTGCATACCAAAAGTTTTAGCAGCTTGAATGGTTTCTCTGGATCCACGAACTGTCATGATTTGTGCCAAAGCAGTTAAATCATCACTTGCTTTGTAAAATGGATACCGTCCACTTAGCAGAGAAAGGAATACTATTCCTGCAGACCACATGTCAATAGCTGGAATTGAAAGCAAACTTAGTGATAACTAAATGCAGAGTTTCATCACAAACAAAATCACAACTTCCTGTAAAAAGATACTATGACCTGAAGAGCTTCTGTCAGGAGAAGGCTCTGTTCTGAAGTACTGACTTTGGTTACATAGATAACACTTCAGCAGTGGAAATAGCTATCATTAAGATTGAAGATACAGAAGGAGTGTTTTGAGGTTTTCCATAGAATTCATGTGAGTAATTCCATTAACTTGCTAAATTTATAACGTGCCAAAACAGTGTTTGAGGTTGTTTTACCTATGGTGATGAGAGGGGGCAAAAAAATGACTAGTTTTGATATGAAGAAAACCTTATCCAAAGATCATAAATAAAAAGTAACTCACAAATGAATGCAAATCTGACTTTTTTCTGGTGCTGCGACTGCCACAGTTAGGCAGTACTAAAGAAATTTATCTTGCTATGAACTCTGTTCCTCTTGAATATGAAATCATTTGACAAGATAGCCAGTTTAAGAACTGTAATAGTAGAAGTTATTCATCACTTTCATTGTGTTATGAAGAGTACAGAGAGTGCTCTGGGGATGGACGCCAAAGCATGATGGAAACTTTAATACTGAAAGTTATGAGAATACCTGTCTGCCATAAGTTTTTGGCTCACTGAGGTGCACAGTTTGTGAGATGGCAAGGAAAATGCAGGCGAGAGTTTGAAAGGTTCTCAAACCCTGAAGAGAAAAAACTAACAATTGAGAAATAAAGTCATAGTTATTCTCCTCTTCAAAAAATAACTAGTAAAATAGGCAGTAATTAATTTGAATGCTTTAGTTAGACATACTATTAGCACAGGACTTGGGGGGAAAAAAGAGTATTAAGCTGACTTCAGTTGCAAAACCAGATTCTAAGTCTTTTAAGGAAAAAATAACCCCCAAGTTAATAATTTGGCATAATTTACAGTGGAAAAAAGTTGCATCTTCATAGTTCCTGTAAAAAAAAAAGTTATAGTATTACTGTATCACTGTTGAAAAGGCCATACCCTCTGTCTGAGGTGGTGTACATCACCCCAACTGTGTGGTAGGCCAGGATCTTTAAAGAAGCTTAATTACTCATGGTGAAATTAATAGCCCTTGGATCTCTGAATGGCTGGCAAATCCTGGCCTTACAGTTGTGGTAGAGCTGGGATCATGGGCACACTGCAAGATCCTGTGCAATGACATCAAAGTCATGAGTCCTCTCTATGCTTTTGTCTAGTGAGAACCAGTGAGGCAGACTGAGGAAGGGGGAATAGAGGGACAAGCCAAGTTAAAGCGTCACTGGCGCTGTATAATGTCAGTTTTGGGGTTTAGGTTGTATTCTCTGCACTGTGAGCCTGGGTCAGATGCACTCTGGATAGAGTCAGCTGGATCCATCTGGTAACTTGGTCTCAGCACAGAGACCAAAACTAATAGTAAGACTGGCAAAAATACAAGGAGGTGACTGCAACAGCCCCAGATGGAAGTGGACAAGAAAATTTGTTAGTTCAAATACAACATCATCTCATAAATATTAGTATTAGTCTACCCAGCTCTAATGAAGGCTTTTGTTGACATACAAGAGCTTGGGACCAGTGAGTCAGTACTTTCAGGGCCGTCTGCGCCACACCCAAGGCTTTCCAGATTTATCCATATTCTCTGTAATCCTGCGCTCCGTTAGAGAATAGAAAGCGGTCTGAAAGCGTATTTAGCACCAGCATGCGTCCAAGATTTCCTAGGTATGTCTTCTTTCTGCCTAAATTCTGTCTAGACAGACTCAGAGATTGTCTAAACTTGTCCTGGATTTCTGGATGTCTTCTGGCCCATAAAGCTGGCTGTTACAGCACAGGCATACTGACTCCAAACAGCCTGCCGTGCCTCTCGAAAGCCCAGTCATGCCCCCAGCACAGATGTTGTTTCAAATAACATCAAGCTATCTGGGGATAAGCTGATCAAAGACATTGTATGCACACTCAGAAGAGACTTAACACACTTTAAGTACTGCAAATTGACAATTTTGCCAAAAGGTATTCAGCAAAACAGTGGCTAATTTTATTTTAAATCAAATTTTTTACAATGTTTGTATTTATTCCCCAGGAGTGAAAGCTCCTGTTGTACACCAAATGTTTAACAGGTAACTTTGCTTTTCTTTGTCCTCCATTCTTCAGGTAGGCACAATCTCCCCCATCCTACTTGTATCAGTTAATGCATTAAAGCATCCCTCTGCTCTTGCACTGGTATTTCCCCAGCCTATTGAAACTTCACTTGCTAGTTTTTAACCCTGAGAAATTAAAAATGCAGTAAGAAAAGAATGTGCCCTTTACAGACCAGCTATTTAAAGCAACAGCAAAAAGGAAAAAAATCTGATAAAAAGTATTAACCAATGCTTTCTAAAACACATTTGTAATTACACCATTAGCTGCCTGCTGTGACAGCAAACTACATGTGACAATCTGACTAGAGAAGTCTAAAGTTACCAACTCTTCTTCAGATTTATTAATGATTTTTGAATAAATAAGCCCATAAGCCAAGAAACTGGATAAAAATTACAGCTCAGTTTTCTTTTAAAACGCGCTGTGTTCAATTCCTGCACACGGCACTGCCCTTGAAGTGAATAACAACACGTTCAGGTTTCAAACACAGGAAAAACATTCCTAACTTGTTCTTACTCTGAATAATACTTTTAATTAAAATCAGGAAATGCTTCATGAGTGTTGGAAGGGATGATAAAATGAATCTCATAGGTAAACAAAAATCCTCCCGTAAAAAAGACAACATAATATGCATAAGTAACAACGATCAAAAGCTGAAAATGGCACTGGCTTCAGTCTGTGGTGCAGTACCTGTGGTCTGAGTGGGGCACTTTGTTAACACTTCTGGTGCTCTGAATCCGGGTGTTCCTGCCCTGGGAGCAACTTGCTGACACCTTGTAATAAGAGATAAACATGTTTAGAATATCAAGTTGATAAATTAGTTCTAACTATAATAACGCTAAGTATTACTCGTGTAATATGTGCAAACAGCCTAACCCAGTCTTACTCCAGTTGTATAGGAGTTTGAAGTGTCTTATAATTACAGAGTATAAAATTATGTTGCATAAGATAATTATAAGCCTTATTCTATTATTTTTATAGTATTATCTACCATAAGGTAATGCCACAGAAATACTTATTGCATACTTCACTCACAATGACCTTTTTCAGTTTCATTCAACAGTACCACTGTTTTTGCTAAAGGCTTCTCTCCATAGGAAACTTTATACTTGATACTGATTAACCAAAGGCAAAAATATGCACTAGGTTCTTGAATAAGGCTGCTCTGGCTTTGTATTAGTCCACAGCAAACTGATGTTCACTATTTCCGAGTGCTGACAAGAATTCACTTTTCATTAGATTACCTAAAAGGTGTGAGATTATCAGTATTTAAAAAACCCAAAAATACTTTCTAGGGTTTTCAGAGTATGACCTCCTTCTCGGGCCACTTCTCTTTTGAGCTGGGCAAATTCCTCAAGTTTGAAGTTGATAACACCATATTTTGACAGTCTGGGAAGAGGGGACCCCACAATTCCATGGCTATGCCTAGTAAGCAGAATTCTCTGCCTTAATCTGTGTGCCTTAATGTGTAGATAAAAGGCAGTAGTAGATCATAACCAAAGCTAACTGCAGAGGGATAGAGCTGAGCTGAGTTACTAAGATTCTCTAACCTATTATTAAAATTATTATAAAAAAGCATTATTTTTAAATGAACAGTCAGATTTCCTTTTTACGTTTCATGATTTCCAGAATCCAAACCGTTGGCGTGATTAAGGCCTATTAAACAGATAAGTACTAATGACAGATGGATGTATTGTCTCCTTTAACTGTTGTAATTAATTCAAGCAATTTTCTACAACACATGAAGGTGGATAATTAAATGCAACAAAATCATTAGCAGTGAATCCTTCTTGCTGCATACAGTGAACCAATTACTCCATGAATCCCATGAACGCTTCTTGTTTAAAAAGAGAATGCTCAGCGTTTTAAGGGTTGCACAGATCAAATGCTATCTTTTACCTACTTAATCAGCTGTCCAGAAATTCACGTTTCTGACTTTGCTTGACAGCACACAGGCAATTTTACAACATTATCAAAGCAAATTACCTTGAAAGGCAAACACTGCAAACTCTGTCTGTTGCGTAACAGTCACAGGTCAGGTTTGAGGGACAGGCACTGGCAGCTTTCCTGGCTGCCCCATTGCTCACTGCTTTGGTAGAAATAGTCTTCTTCTTTGTTACTAATTTCCTAGATGAAACATCTATCATCTTGGATTGTTTTATGAGCTGCAATGTAGATATTTTAGAGAAGGTGACATATTTAAGAAACTTCCCTTTTACATACAGATAGGCCAGTTCCTAAAATACTAAGACTGAAGAGATGCTCATGAGCAAGAAGCTGCAATTTTAGAACAGAAAACAGCAAACCTTTTCAGTAATATCACAACATCTATAAAACAGACACTGGAGCTTTCTACATATCCTGGTTTCCTCCTATTTCCCTTCAGAAAACATTTTCCAGTGTTCACCAAAAACCAATATACATTAGATATTCTGAAGCTACAACACAGGTATCTCTCAGGTTAGTATAGTGCTTCAAGAATTCCTTTGGCTCAACAGAAGAATAAAATAACAAAGTATATGAAATGCCACAGCAATATGCAGGCAGAGCCTCTAATTTAGAGTAAGATCATCACTGTTGGCCAAACCTTCTAATTCAGTTGGGGTTTCCCCCTGTCATATTAAATACTAACTACAAAAAGTGCAGAAAAATATTTACTACAAGTTTTATCTCCAGCTTCAACTGCAAAATAAATGAAAAAAGAAGTCTGAAAAGTGTATCATAGTTGTACAGATACACGTGTAGCAGAAAAGACAAGATCAGCTTGGGGGACAGCTACATAACTAGCTCTTGAAGAGTTTCAAAAGGGGCTGAAACAGACATGAAAAACTATTCAGGCCTTTCACCCAAGACACATTTTAATAATCTGCTCCAAAACTTGTAGTTTCACAGCATCCTGGAGTAGTGTCCGATCTTACAGAACAACCAGTTCTGTAGTTTTTCAGACACCTAACAGATTGCTCTTACTCGTAAGTCATACTTCTTACTTTTGTATTTGAGTTCTCTTGGTATGTGGAACTATAGACATTGAAATTCCTCTCTCCAAAGACAGAGCGCTGGACAGAATGGTGCACAGAATCCTCCTGCAATACCAACAGAAAGGACAATGAGGATCCTATCTAACACAGCTGGATACTGACAGTTCAGAAAAACAAAGTGTGAAGTGACATAAAACAAGAACAGCAGCACGGTAAGTCATTTTCAGACATCACTTTACTGGGAATGAGGAAAACATGGTCTAGACAGAACAGCAAACATGCTTACAAAACCAATCACACCTCAGAAGTGCCCCAAGACAATCTGAATGTCATCTGTGCTGTATTTGTTATGCAACTTAGAAATCAAGCACAGATGAATAATTACTGGCTTGGAGAGGAGTTCCAAAGCACATCACTGAAAAGTTAAGGCTGTCTAAATAGAAACCCATGCTAGGGTTTTTTTACACAGCCTCTGGCACTGTATTATATCTAACAGGTAATGAATGATGCCAGTAAAACCAGTCACTTTGATGTGACAGCTGTAGTTCTGTGCCTCGCATTAGGACCTGCAAGACATGCATGTACAGCTTTTATTCTAGTATTACATCTCCCCCTGATGGATGAAGTAATACATTAAGCATACAACAATATTAATGAAAAAGTCTGAGAACCTTTCCTCCTCTTCCTTGTTTAATCTGTATTTTTGATAGTGAGATGGACCTTTTATCAGCTGCTTTTGAGGCTGACTGTTGAGCTATCTGCGTAGGTGCTGTGACACTGACAGAAACCCCATTTCCCAAGGCTGTGGTGGGATTATTTTGCAAACAACTTCCCTGCTGATCTTCAGAGTGGACAGTTTTGAGAAGTTCAATTTTTGTATCAGGGGTTCCTTGTGCCAAGCCAAAATCAACCAAGGCATACCTGAAAGACATAAATTTACAATTAGAAGTCACAAAGTACCCATCAGTAAGTTCAATTTACTATTCATTACTTGTTTACTTATCTTTCTTTCAAGCTTTACTCAACATTTTGCTTATCTATACTGCTGCCTGATTTTCCTCCTCTTCCTCTTGTCCTTTCTTAGCTATCCCCTCAATGTTTTCACCCTATACCCATTTTATTTCACTGGTTTTTGCCTCAAAATCTGCTCCACTTTCTCCAGTGGTGTTAAAAAAAATATTCCCAGCAACTCCTTTATGGGATTCTTCTAATCCTACAGCTCCAAGCCTGCAGCCAAGTGACGTGACTTGACCCGTGCAGGATTCCCATGGTCAGAGGACAAATGCAGGAAAGATGCAAGAAAAGATGCAAAGACAAGGCTAAAAATGCTGAGAGTTTTGTCAGACTTCACCCACTACTACTGGAATTAACTTCAGTCTTCAAACAGGTAAGACCACATTAGCTCACACTTCAGATCTGTCTTTAAAAGAATTATTTTCTATTACAAGTAGTACAGATACAAAACCCTTGTCTCTGGGTCTCAAACTAAACTCCATGGCCTCCACACCTGAAGTAGAGATTAAGGGTCAAATAAATGCTGGAAGAGCAAAACACCACTACAAATTCATTTTGGCAGACTGAATAAATAAACAAATAATCAGTACTTCTCCAGTTTTTAAGCTTATGGTTTGGCAAAGTATAATCAAATCTCCCTTACAAACTTTTACTACATAGAATTATAGAATCATTACCCTCAAATCCCTAAACACAGAAAGAAAAGCTTTACAAATGAGTATTTTTTAGCTTTATTACTTAAGCACATTTTATGCAGCTGGAAAGGAAAAAAAACCCAAAAGCTTAATTGTGTTCTGCCAAGGCACACATCCCCACCTGAGATCACAAAGTGGGTATCTGGACAGACTTACTGCTTTAGCTGCCTGTTGTAGAGGAAGTTACTGGGCTTGACATCACGGTGAACAATCCCAAAGTGGTGAATGCGCCTCAGCGCTTTGAACAGATTAAACATGTATTCCCTCACTTCTTCAAAGGAAAGAGAATTCAAAATGTCCTGAAAGATTATACGATACTGTAATTATGCAACTGCTTTCAATTAAAAGGTTTTACTACATGTAAAAAGTCTGGGACTCACCAAGAAGGATTCATGTTCCAGGTATGGCATAACAATAACCACATGATCATTCTTCCTAAAGCAGTATTTAACTCCCATAACATTATCTTGTCCCCTAGAAGATAAGTAATGTCACTGAATAAAGACCAGAAGATGGATCTTTATTTCCCTTTATTTCTTAAAAACTTCAGCTAGGCTTTCTTTTATAATCTAGTTTATATATTTGACAGCAGTCAGTTGCCATCCTGGTGCCACTCATTGCTATGTTCCATTTGCTATTTGTAGTAAAGGCTCCACAGATTACTTCTGGGGCTGTGGTTTGTAGTTACCACTGTAATTAAACATAGTACCTAACCTTTGTGATACCAGCTCCTTTAAGAAGGTGTCATTCAGCACACTCTGGTGACAATTATTAATACTTGAAACCACATTTTTTGATGAAGACATTTTTTTTCCAAGCATTTCAGACCTGGAATTTTTCTTATCAGAGATACATCACAGAACTTCTCAGATGGAAAACACATCTGCAAACTGAGACTAGCAAGAAAGGGCATCAATTACAGGTAAGATACTCCATTTCTTATTTGCTCTTGATAAAAGGAATATACATTTCTGTACTTAAACAAAAAGGCAAGTGAAATGCCAAACTTAAAGAACAGTGAGACAATGTCCAGCAGCTGAAACAACCACTGTTTCTTTGTTTATGTACCCTGCTACTGTGAGGCACTGAAGTTCAGCAGCAATTCGCAGAGGGTGGCTGGTTGGAATCAAGTGTTTCAGAGCCATTTTTTCCTCATGTCCAGTTTGTAGTTGAGCTGTGGCCAAGTAAACAGAACTAAAAGTACCTGTAGGGAAAGGAGAAAACCCCTGTCTTCAGTATTTTTAATTAGGTCAATTCAGATTTCTACAGAAGTGATCTAACTGTTCACAATCCTGCTGCTGTATATTTGATGCTACATCAAAAGCCAATTCAAGAAGAGAAAAATGCAGTTCCTTTTTTCTACTCCTGAATTCAGTGATCTTGTATACAAGTTTTTTATGTCAGTAAAAATGCAAATGTAACACTGTCTAACTTGCCTGGGACACAGAGCTCTTTGAATGTAAATTTCCTATCTTTGATTTGCTTTCTTGTTTGGGTAGCTTACTTTCATCTGACATCTAACTTCTCTCCTTACAATGTAAGTGGGCTATATAATGCTAATCTGGAAAGCATTGCCTTTACTATTCAAAGCACCTCTAAAATTGCTACATTTTTCTTAATTCTGTTACCTTACCTATAAAGTAAGACTTCTCACATGATGAGTAACTTTACTACTTGTTTGCTCAGAGCATTGCTGCATAGACAGAATGTGACAGACTCACTTGAGAAAGGAACTATTCAGACTCACCCATTTCCTTTTAAGTATATCCTAATATACCTCTTGGAAAGTTAATTTATCCTAATGATCTGAATACACAAGTTGAAGCATTCTTCCACATGAATAAACACTACAAATTACATTGATTAAGTATTACATTTGCATCATGCCAGTTCAACAGTCTCTAAGTGCATGCATACATGCAAAAATGCCAGCAAAACCTCTAAATGCTTCTTGCTGTGACAAAACCCCCGGAGTTCCCTACATTCAGTATCACTGATTATAACCAAGTTGGCCTAAGACATTTTTGGTGGTGAGAACTGCTAAAATGAAAGTGACTCCAGAGTGGAATCCTAAGTTGTTTTCCCATAATGCTGCAAACTGCAAAAAAACCCACTGTTTGCTCCCAAGAGCAAAAGCAAGAGTACTGTCCTTAAGCGGAGACTTTAATTATACTGTCTTTTTTTATGATAGGCAGAACTCCTTTTGAGACTGTTTTGGTTTTGAAATTGTTATTGCTGAGGTGAACAGAGCTGGGTTTGGGAGGGTTTTTTTTGAGAGGATTTGAGACAAGAACTTTTAGCCATGTAGCCTGCCATCACAGGTATTCTATCATGAAACAGCCATGGAACAATCCAGCTTCTCATCAACATCTTTGTTTAAAGTGTGGAGTGTCATAAAGCATTTCAGAGATCAAGTGGGTAAAGTTCCAAAAAGTGCTGAAATCCCTAAGCATCTACTTACAGTCCTGCCTAACATTAATTGAAGGTATCTGCAATAGTGTCTGTTGAAGGCAAGGTGTACACAAGTGTTCTAAAATTTGATACCACGTGTCTTTAAAAGAGAAAGTAAGTTTTTGGTGGTTTAAATAAAGCAGCTATAATCTTTCAGTCTCCTCTAGTTCTGCCTATAGAGTTTTGGGAGAAACAAGGCCACCTTAAGGAACAGCAGTTTAATATGTCAAAACTCAGCTGCATACAAACAGATTCCTCATGTAAAAGACATAAAGAATGGAGTGCTGAGGCATTTACTTGAGTCTACCTCAAAACTTTGCAGTTGTCAAAACTGGAATGCTGGTTTTTTGAAAGGCTTTAATACCCCAGATTTTCAAGAAAATACCTTGCAAATATCCCTATGTAACACACATATACCGGCAGCAACATGTATACAGAAACTAAGAAGTAAATCAAGTAAATTTAAGTAAATGTTTAAATTGCATATACGGGCATCCTAGATTTATATTTTTTAAGTTGGAAATATGAAAACAAATCTAAGTTTAAGGTAGCTAAAATAAAACATTTACCTTCTCCAATTTTCTCCTTGATTTTGAACACATTCACAAGCTGTGGCACTGCTTCATAAAGCTTTTCAATATCTTTTTTGATTCCTGCTTTGGAAAGAATGGGGAAAATAGGAATTTTATTGCTTGATTCAATATTAAATTTCTATTTGAGATCATAAATCATAACTTGAGTTCATAGGACAGTGAATTTACATACACAGAGAAAAAACCAGCAGAGACAGGTACCTGTCCGTGCTGACATTGCCATTATCTGCCCTGAGGGGGCAAAATGCTCCTGGTTAGTAAAACATCACATTACAGCTCACTGATAAATGTTTTCATGAGATTTGCAATGTCAATTACATTAATAGACAAAACTACAACAGCTGCTTCTGTGAGTACCGGAGCACATCCATCGGATGCAAATGCAAAATGTAGGAAATTCCCTTTTTTAAGCCCAAGAATACAAGCCTTCACATTGTTACTTAAAATAGCAAACACCAAACCCCATGTTTGCCCTGCATTGAAGTTGCTGCACTTCGTGCTGCGATCACTAGATGGCAGGACAAGGACGTTGTACTGTAGTATTGCAAAAAATGAGGTAGTTTTCCATTCAGTTTACAAATCCTTGTAGTTTTAAGTGTTCTCTGTCCCCTCCATAACAACTCACTTCTTTTGAAGCTATGAGGTATGAAGAGGCTGTGACTCATTTCTGTAAAGCAAGGGTGGGGAATATTTGATTATACAGAACTAAGCACAAACTGGTATTTGGAAAGTCCATCAAATGGAAGGAAAAAAAAGTGTATAGATTTTCTCACCCAAAAAATAAATGATAAATGAAGTTTAACATAAATACATAAATCGTATTGTATCCATTAAAATGTGCTGCTTTACCAGGGCAGGAAACCATCAGCAATGAGAATGATTTTTAAAATATCACTGATATGCTAAAAACAAAGTATGGGTTAGCATGAAACCACAACCTCCGGTGTTAGCTCACTTCATACAGCAACAAAAGCTGAAGGATGCCTAAAGAACCCTTTCTTCTTGGTAAAAGCACAACAAATCAGTTGGTAATTCAAGTTACAGGTAACTTCTGACTGTAATTTTTCTTATTTCAACAATTCATAAAACCCAACATACTTAAAATACTTCTGAGAACTGGAGCCTGCTGCCTCTCCTGCTACATCCAGTTACTTATTGTTTTCCTTTAATGTGTTCCCTCTGCTTCTCCAGGTTGTTTTAAGTCATTTCAGGGGAGATATTTCAGGAATGGAAGAAAAAACCAAACCTCTATGCTACACATCAGAACCTCTAACAGTCATTTAGGATACTTTTGATCAACAAATACAAGTAAAAAGATAATCAGTTATGTCAGGAATTGTATCTAAAAACTGCAAAACTATCCTGGGATAAGAATGACCAGACTTGATTGTTAGTACAAGACCTACAGGGCCCTCTGTCCAATAATCCCTGAAGGAAAAGTCTAAGGTCAGCTGGACAGCTATTATGGGCATTCCTCAGTTTTACAGAGAGGAATCACTTCATTTTCCTGTCAATGTAGTAAAAAATACTATTGAAAGTAACACTGAAAATTCAGGAAGCTACTACATAACATTTTTTGACTTGATGGTATTCACATTGCCCATGTGCTCAAAACTCTATTATAAAGAAATGTATCTAGTATTGCTGTAATTCTTGTAGCTTCGTCACTAGAAAGGAATTGTTGATAAAAAGTTTTATCATTTAAAAAGTGGTATTTTCCAGGTAGTTTGTGCAGTAATTTCCATTTTTTACACAAATGCTCATGTGCTACTTGGCAAGTATGAGACACTCACAAAAGCTTTCTGAAACCTTCAGAAAGGAAGAAGAAAGGCTGAGATTTGCACCATGCTCCATTTTCCTCACAAATACTCAAAGACATCAAGAGATGAAACCATCTACCAGAACTATAAAGAACTTCACATTGAAATGTTATTGCATCACTCAAAGACATAGGCCTTTCCCCTCAGGAAGATAATCCTGTTGCTGAGCTCTGAAACATCCTACACAATCTTCATCCCAAAAGGTCAGCAGCTACAGGACAGAGGCTGTTCAACAGCAACACAATTCTAACAGGCTCTCAGTACACTCATCGCCTATTCTCTTCCAGGGCCTGAATCCCCAGCTGGGTATACAGAACATATAGTCATTATTCCATCAGAGTGTAAGAATAAATAATATCCAACATTTCCTGTGAGAAGATTTTACAGTAATTTCCTTTACTTCCAGTAATTAAAAGCATTTGCAAGAAGTGAGACAATTAAATGTTATTCAGCATCACTCTGTAATTCCAGACATGGATGTGACGAGGAATGACACGACTACCTATTTCTAGGAAAATCAACAGTCATTATATATACAATTTTATTCTCAAGGGCTGTCTTTTTTGAGTTCTGGTATTCTCTTAGAACATTCTGGAATAAATGAGCATAGGGTGAGCAAATCGTGACAAGCTGCTGCTGCTGACGTTCTGTAACATACAAAATATGCAGGAATAAACTTAAAATCAAGAACCACCTCAAATGTTTACATTCCATTACTGCTTTATACAACAGGGTCACATACAGAGAGGCTTACAATCGATGCTGAAACTTCCTGAAGAGATGAAGAAGCATGTCAGCAACAAAATGTAGTGTTAGCAATCTCTGCTTTAGCATGTACCTGAGAGCCTGCCGTTCTCCTCGTGCTTTCCATGGAAGTCTTCAGCCTGATGAGGGTGCTGTTCATCACAGTGAGATCTCAACACTGCCTCCATGACACAACAAACCTGAAGTGAAAAACCCAAGACTGTGAGGACCACTTTGGGACACCTTGGGAAGCATGCAAAGCAGCAGATGAGGTAAGATGCTTCCTAGCCCCACACTCAGTCCCTGAGATGAGATTTAGTGAATCTGAGGAGTTCTTCTCTGCTACCTAAAACAACAGAGCATCACCCATCATCCCAGAGACAAACCAGTAAATCCACTCATCTCTAGTAAGAGGTGAAAAAGGGGGAAGGGAGGGAAGACTGCAGGATAAACTTAGACACAAGTGATCTTCTTTCATCTCTTGTGTGTTTCCTCATTCATATAAAAGCTTTATCTTTTCCCTGAAGGTTGCTTTGAAAGGCAAAGAACTGAGGCGCAAAGAAATAGCTGCACTGCGTTCCGCCAACACACAAAGACAGACATGCTGAAAGAAACTGTAAGAGAAGACCAAAGTATCTTCTCAACAGGAGAGATTTCCCTCTTCTAGGTAAGATTAACAAAGGGCATAATTAGGTGTTGTTCTCCTCAATAACAAGAAATCATAGAATATGCTTATTTTGAACTGCTTCTTTCCAAATCTGGGAAACACTGTAATAAAACTGTAAATTAGTAAAGTGTACTCATAGTGTACAATCAAAAACCACTGATAATCCTATTTCATTAGGAAAGGCAGAGAGCCTCAGGGCAGGATAACGTGTGATCAGTGTGCCTGGGAGCACCACCTCTCACGGCTGCCCAACCCTAGTTCCATCCAAAGACCTTCCTTGCTCGTCACTTTGCCAAACCTTCCAAGTTCTGGCTGAACTTTTCCACAAGGGGGAAACATATCCTGAAAAACTTCAAATCAAAGGATTCATCTGTTTGAGCTATGGAGCTAGAAATGTATTTTATCCCTGAAGAATTTGAGCTCTACCTTTAGTCAGTCATCCCCGTGCAACAGAACAGGGACAGGGAATAGCCTCTTCTTTTGAAGGAGCTTTGCTGGAGAGTGGGACTTGGAAACTAAAGGAATGAGATTAGAAGGATTTCTGGTCTCTCACGGGTAGACACTCCCTCTGCTACTGCTGAGTAGGCAGGTAAGCCTGTTCCAACCCTGAAGTAGCACGGCCTCATTAGCAGAATAAGGAGTGCAAATTAACACAGACATCCCCACAGCCTCCTTGCTCTATGCCAGCCCCAGCTCTTCCAGTTCAAGGCTGGCTGCAAACACCTTGTTTGGGAAAAACACGTGAACGCTTCTGCCTGCAAACTGCCATGGGAACGCACTCAGGGCTTCCTGGCCATGAGAGGGTGGAGGGGGCTCAAAACCCCATGTATCATTTCTATTCCTTTATGGTAAACACGCAAGCTACAGAGTGCAGAACCGAATACCTTGAGTACGTGTGTACATCAAAAAATGTTTACTGATTTGGAAGTGGGCTTAACAGGTATAAAATGGAACATGAAATCTGATTCAGTCGGGCATTTAGTTTTATATTAAAAAACCCCACTTAAACGACATCATTAGACATAAAAAATTAAGACAAAAAGATCCAAAGTTTCAGCTCAAAGAACCTTCCTGCAGTTAAATCACATCTCCAACGAAATACACCATAAACCCCACAAACAACAGATAGTGACAGACTCAAACAGCCCACACAGCTTCAGGGGTTTCTGAGTCAGGTATCTGAACCTTGTACACAGAAACTGGTGATCCTGCTCCTGAATCCTCGGCTAAAGCAATGCTGCTACTAAAATGCAGAGCTCCTTTAAGTGGGAACTCACACATGGACAGCCCTGAGAGAAACGTAAGTGTCACCAAAATAAAAGTTGAGATCTCTGCTTTGTTGAATCCTAGAGTGGTTTGGGTTGGAAAGGCCCTTAAAGCTCACCCAGTTCCAACCCCTGCCATGGGTAGGGACACCTTCCACTAGAGCAGGTTGCTCCAAGCCTCTGCGTCCAACCTGGCCTTGAACACTGCCAGGGACGGGGCAGCCACAAAAAAGCAAACATTGCGGCTGGATTAAGCCTTGCAATGAGCTGATGTTTTGCACATATGCACAATAAACCCGTTTATTACAAGACAAGCGGCAGAAAGCCGCACATCAGAACTTCAGTTTGCCAAAACGATGCCACTACCGCCAGGCGGAAGGGGAACATGTGTAGCCCGTCGCCGCAGCTGGCTCAACAGGGCAGTCCTGGCAGCGAGATCCTCATTCTCCGAGCTGCACTCTGAGGGGGCGCGAACCGCAAACGGGCAGGACTCGGGCACCAAAGAGCGGTTTGGGAGTGCGAGCGCTTATAACGGGGGCAGGAGGGGCGGGAGTGACGGAGAGAGGAAACCGCGGGGGATCCCCAGCGGGCGTGGGGCTCCGACCGGCGCCGCGGAGATCGCCGGGCCCGAGGGGGGCAGAGCGGGGCCTCCCCACAGCCGAGCAGGCCGCGCCGCGCGGGGCGAGCCGGGTCGGCTCAGACCGGGCCGGATCCCTCCCACGCCCCCCGTCCCCATCGCAGCCCGACAGCCGCGGCGCGGCCGCCATGGCGCAGCCCGCGGGGCGGGTGCGGGGTCTCGCGCCGGGACTCACGCGGAGCGCGGACTGCTGTCGCGGCGCGCGCCGAGGTTTTTGCCTGCTGCCGCCTTTTGCCGACCGCCCCTCCGCCACCAATCCCGGCCCTCGCCGGAAGCCGCGGCCTCGGCCAATGGGAGCGCCGATCGCAGGAACGCGCGCTGCTATTGGCTGGCCCGCTCGCAGACGCCCGCCCAAAGAGGTGCGGCGGAGGAGAAGCTGGGCTGGGGGTGCATCCTCGCACAGCCAGGCCTGGCTGCCTGGCCTCGTACCCAGCACCGTGCGGTGGGACCTCAGCAGTCCCGGCGTGGTGCGCGCCCTGAGTGGGTCCCTTGGGCCCGCTGTGGACCGCGGTCGCCGCAACCGGAGGCCAGGGGATCCTCCGCCCTCAGCGTCCCGGTGGGAGGACGCGACCGGTGGCACCGGTAACTTGGAGCTGTGCGGGAACAGCTGGTCGGAATACTCGTGCTCTGAACAGCAGAACCCAGCCCTCGGAGTGCTCGCTTTTCTGCATGGGATCGTTGTGAAGTGATTGCAGTCCCTGGGCAAGAGCTTGGTCGCTTTAGCTCTGCCATAAATTACGCTGTGAAATAGTCGAGGGTCCATGAGACACGAAGGCACAGAATACAACAATATCTTATTTTGACCTGTGCTATAGCCACTGACCAACAATGAGCACGAGTAGGAAAAGTGACTGTTGGAATAATGGTTTGCTCTTGTTCAAAGTTGTTGGATTTTAATGAAGCTGATGCAGTTGCACGTTTGTAAATAAAAGAACAGCACTTTCTGTCTATCCGATTTTGGTCATTGTTTCTTCTTAATTAAGGTAAAATAGCACTGCTCTTGTTAGAGACTCACTCTCTGGCATTTGATAATGAATAAATCTCTTGTTCACTAGAATATAATGCTCTTGTTTAATGCATGCTTCATGTAGAGGTATCTAAATGCACCCCTTGGTAAGTAACAAGCAGCAGGGGTTGCCAGAGTTCCCAAAGCAATGCTGGAGCCTGGCTATTTCCTTACAATAACTGTGCTCAGGTTAACGAAGATGTTAAAAGCAGAAACAAGTTCCACCACTTTTGCTAACTTGTGTTGTTTCCCATGACACAGCTCAGAAGGAGGGTGCAGGACGGAGCTATGAGCTGCTCTGGTGGGTTTTGTGGGGTTGTGATGTGTGGGGGCTTTTTTCCAACAGTTGCTGTAATTTGCGCTTATTTAGACCTCTAATAGGCCCCATGCAGCAGCTGGGACTTACTGAAGTACTCTCAGAATTCCAGTTAAGGGTGACAGTATTTAGAAGCAGATTGTAGCAAATATGAATTAAATGAAGGATCATGACAAAATAATGCAGGCCAAATTCCCCTCTTGCTTTTATCCAGGTAATCTTACAGAAGTTGGAAGGGCAGCATAAACATTTGTGAGTGCTTGTCCTAGTGCTGGTGACAGGTATGGTCACTCTGAATTAACCTCTTGGGACAATTTGACCCACAGTGATTTCTGAGTCCTGTACTGAACCATCCCATCCTGTGCAATATGGAACTGTCAGCATTTCTGTACAGCTCCATTACTGGCACTGCTCTGTTGGTCATATCCATACCACCTTTCTCCCCATCACTTAGGTTGCATTCATACACAGGGAGAAAGCCATTTCATTATGTCTTCTGATCTAAACCCTGCCTAGCTGTGGTTTCTGTCCCTGCAATACTTCAATTTATCTTGGTTGGATCTGAAGAATGAGAAGCCAAATGACAAGCCAGGCCCATGCAGAACATTCCTTACTGCTGACAAGCCATTGCCAAAGCCTACCTCTGGGAGCTTGCCAGGAGAGGATCCAAATATTGCTGTGAATTGCATCCACTGCTGCCAGAATCTACATCTCAATCCAACTTTTTCTATCTGCTGACAGATCTAAAAGCATCCCTGCTGACACTAGAGCACATCTATTAACCTTTCCTGGGTCAGTTAAACCAGTAGAAGACACCTAGAATTAGAAATCAATCTATTTAGAAATGAGCAAATAAAAAGTGGTTCTTGCCGTGGCAGCACTAACACTATATATATATATACACACATATACACGTGTATATAAAAATTCAATTTTAGTGATAGTATAGACTGTTACATGTATTATTCAGTCTTCATTAGCCTAAATGCCACATGCTTTCCAACTTTTAATTCCTCTTTTTGTTAGGCAACATGAGTCTGCAGCACAACTTTGTTCTCTTTAGCACCAGGTTGAGACAAATCTCTTCATGCTATTGTGCCCTTTAGGAATCCTGTCAAATTCAATCACTCAGGAATCATGAGTCTTGCACTAACATGAAGAGATTGATTTGAAAACCATGGGACTAAAGTCCTTTTTTCTGTTTCTCATTTTCCATTTTCATACCTTAACCACTTTGCAGGAAGCTGAGATTGCCAGCTTTGCTCTCATATGCAGATGAGCACTTCCCAGAGCTCTGCAGCCCTACAGTAATGCACTGGGATGTGGCAGTGACTATCTCTGCCAGTGTTTTTTGATCACTTGTATCTGAAATGTCAAGAATTACTGTGGTGTCAGGAAACATACTAGAATACAGCCTATTTAAAGGGGTTAAAAAATAGATAGAAAAATGGCCGCAGGCAAAGATGCAGAGGAATTCTTGACCTTTTCTAAACTGTGCCTCATTCAAACAAAGTATGCTGTAATAAAATCAATAGAAGACATACGTGGGAATAAAGAATGCAGGCTCTCCTCCACAATGCAAAGTTTGAAAAGGACTGATGAGTTTACTGTAGCAAAAAGGGCTCATGCAAACCTTAGCTTATAGCCAGAGTGCAGGTGTTTATGGTGGCAGTTTTTACCTGCCTGTGCAAATTCTGAGGGTGACTAGGGCATGGTGTGCACAGTCCTGATGCTCACATTGCAAGATGGATACTGAGTGTGGAGAAGAGCTACAGTATGATCTGGAGTCAGAGAAAATGCCATGTAATTGAAGATACTAAAATATTAACCTATTCACTGGATCAAAGTTGGTAACAGTGTATACATTAATGCACAGGAAAAAATACTGAATATAAGGGCCACCTGAACCTATCAAAGAGTGCAATATGAAGGGGTAATGCCTAGTGACTGGAATCAAGCAAATGAAAATAGAATAGTCTTCAGTACCTGATTCAGAACCACTGACGATAAATAAATCCTCGGAACAGTCAAGAGCTGTGGTTGGTTCCTTGGCTCTTGATGGCTTCAGACTGAGGCTTCATGCCTCCCTGGAAAACAGGCCAGCCAAATGCAGGCTGTTTTGTGTTTGAGTGTCGCAGGCCCAGTTTAGGGTTAGATACAGCTGCTTGTAATTTACAGGAGATCAGACTACATGCTCCCATAGTCCCTCTCTTCCAGGCTTCATATATAAATTTCTATACTTTATAAACTCTTCAAAATCTCTATAAATAATTATGTTCCACCAACCATCCCAGGTTTAGCTTTCCTTTCCATGTGCACCTTTTCCATATTTGACTATCCTGACCCACTTGCACAGCACTGTGGCCAGGAAAACATCACTGGCAGGTAACGGGGACTTCTTGTCCCAGCTGCTGAGCTGCTCAGCAGCCCTCAGAGGAGTTTCTGACGCGGTGTCCCCAGCCCTCACCTTTATTTATCCTCGAGGAGAACGCACTTCATCCAGCGTAGCTCTCTCCAGCCGGTCAGAGCTGCACTTCGGAGACTTCTTCAGCCTTTAGAACAAATCAGAATAGACAAAACCAAAGCTATATTCAGCAGTGACAAGCCATTCAGAGTCACTTGAATGTTCTTAGAGTTGCTGCAGGTTTTGTTCACAGTCTAACAGGAACATTAGGTTTGGCTAAACTGGTACCTGGGTAACTAAGGAGACAAACTGGCATCTTACGGCTATGAGCCAAGTGCTTTTCCCTTCCCTTTCCCTATGTTGCCTGTTTACTTTGAGCATCTGTTTGAATGCAGAGGTACAGTTTTCTTTGTTGTTCTCTGTATTTTATCAACACATGAGATTTTTCTCATGGTTAAATAAGAGGTTCTGTTCTCCTAATAGATCTGTAGACAACACTGTGCTTTTGCTCCATCTACCTGACATAAGGCTGACTCTGGTAACCTCACTTACTGAATAATTGTGTTGTCACTGGGAATACTCACACATGTAAAATGAGCAGGACTTGGCCCTTTGGTCATATTTTTGTAATAAAAGATAAAATGAGATTTTTAGGAAACTGCAACTTATGACCATAATATTTATGAGGCTGTCAGGACTGCACTGTAAAAATTCCTATTATTTAATTCTTCACTCTGACACTAAAGCATCATTTCATTTATATGCAAATAAGAATATACTCTACTGCTGTTTCTTCACTGAAGAAGCTGTTTGAATTATTCAGATTTTATTAATAAAGCTTCATAAATAAGTACTTTTTCTACTCAATTGGTAGTGGCCAGGGGAAAGAATCTATTTATCAGACTTTGTTATTATGAGCTTCATAACAAAATATGAAGATTTATGGAGTACATAATTAGATGTTATGTGATTGTAATGGAAACATTGGGTTATCCAGATGAAATACTCTTTCCTTATGTATTTCTCCTTGGTAGAGGCACTTTCTGGAAAATGGCAGAGCAGCTGCTCTGCAGACTGAGGATTAACTGTGTGTGTGTCAGTACAATTCACAGCCTGAAACGGCCTGGCCTCGAAACCACCACTAAGTGTCCAGCACTTGATATTCCCTTCAGGTACAGACCATAGTCAGTGTGCTCCTGTGGTGAACTCAGTTCTACCTGTGCTGTGAAAGAGGCTGAGCCCTGGCACTGAACCCTGGTTTGGGACAGCCAGGTCTGTAATCTCTGAATGGGGTCAGCAGAACAGGGATGCCCTGATGCCCTGCTTAGTCAAGGCATCAGCCTCTTCATGTATGCAGCAAGGGGAATTTAGGGACCTAGGGATTTTCTTCAGCAAGCCATAGAGACTGAAGTGCTTAAGTTTGTGTAAATTGCTTTGTCCAAGTTAGGTCCCTATACTGCAGTTAAAATAGGCACTTTTTGAAATACTGGCTCTGAATTCTCCCTGTGGAGTTGAAACATGAGACCTACAGAGCAATACAGTCATGAGATACCCGGTGCTGTGGCACCTTAGGATCCTTGTTTGGTCAACAGAATCAGGAAGGCAAAGGATGTGCCAAAAATGTTCAACTCTGCATAGTCATCATGAACCTAATGCTGGATAGAGCAAGGTTTAATCATGTATGTTAATTCTGTGCTACTTTACACATGTTCACACAATGGTTAGCATTACAAAAGGCCTAAAATAACCACTGTTTATGACATCTTGGAAAACCACAGATTTCGTTGATAAAATTAAGTCCTGAAAGCACTAACCCTAAAGTACTCACTGCATTCATTTCTGAAGAAGAATCAACACTGAAGCACTCTCACTTCAGGAGTTGATTTAAAAAACAGGCATTACAGTAAACATTTTTCTGCAGACTCTTTAATCTTCTGCATGTGGAATACAGAACTAAAACTTCTAGACAACAGTGTAATACTGTTGTTCCTTTAACAGTATCTATTTGCTGCCTGTTCATGGTATTGTTCACAATTATTCACAATAAGCAGAGGCAAAACAAGAAGTAAAACAAGTATAAATGTCTGGTTTGCTGAGGTGTCTGTAACAGCATTATAGCCAAGAATAGCAAATTTTTAAGGCTACAGACATTTGATATGCCAAAACCAAAATTCTCTTTGAAAGTAGACTCCAATTCTAACCCCTAGGACATGTTAGGAAGCTTTATTTACAAAGAAAAAGGTAGCAAAAGGAGCAGAAAAAAAAGCTTGCAGTGCAATGTGAATTTTGGTATGTCTGATGCCCCCATTTCAAACTGAAAATTAAACCAGCTTGTATGTCATCTAGAAAATAATGCAGACTATGTGCAGTATTCTAGTAGGGCCAGAATTAAATGTAGAGTGAGTTCTGAAAATGTGCACGCAGTATTCTTCAAGTACAGTTTCACCTATGGAATTCAGTACATACTGAATGTTGAGACACGAGTTGTTAACCTGCACATTACATCATTTTGTGGGCCTGAATGGAAGGGATAAGATACTGGTCCAAAAATTCATAAGCAGTTCCTAACTTGCCACCTCTGGGAGAGGACAGATGCTAATTCTGACTACTGAAATGAATGGGAATCTTATTCCTAGCTCTGCAAAGGGAGGAAACCAGGGAAATGTTGATTTTTCACCCTCCATTTTTGTTGGAAGCGGCTGCGTGCATTTGGACTTGCCAGGGCCCTGGAGGCACTGATGGGCCTCATCAGCCCTGATCAGCCCCACCTGGGACCTCTTCCCACCCTGCCCAGGACCCTATTTAAGCCCAGATCAGGACCATTACTCTGCTTTGGTGATGCTGGAACAGTGCTGGTTTCCTGCTCTCCACAGCCTTGCCTGGACATGTGACAACCTACAGGTTGATGCCTTGGGTGTCCTGTGCCCAGGGAGGCCTCAGATAGGTCCTGAGGGCTGCCCCTGGTTGGGGCTGGTGAGGTTCTGCTTACACTGGGGATCCCTCCCAGCATGAAGACAGCTGCCACTTTTTGATGTGCCCTCACAAGACTATTACTATAGCTGGATTTTAGTGAATTAAAAATCCAGTACTCCTCTCTCCATCACTTCTCTCCTTCATTACAGAGATGTACAGCAGAGATTCACCATGAAAACCTTCTGGACAGGTAGGTCTTGACCTGCATGTTTCCAGCCTCGCACCTCTCTCTTTGCATGTAACTGTGTATTTCTGGTTCAAACTCCCAGGTCAGTTGGCCAAGGGCTAAAAATGCAGGAATTTAAATTAGGAACTGTATATCCTGGCATAGGCAGCTAAGTAACATGATTTTTAGGCTTTACCAGCTCAGCAGTAAATAAGAACAATTAGTCAGGGTTGTGATATACTTGTAGCTTGCCTCTGTTGCCACTTCAGTTTTTCCCTGGGGCAACTAATTTCCTGCAGTCTGCTTGTGCTAACAGTAGTCATACCTCTAACTTAGCTGTCTCCAATACTACTGCAGTGCCTATCAGCTACTGTAGGGATAACAGTTATTGAGCTTGGATATTGTAGCCTTTTCTTTCCTTCAGTGAGAGGATAGCATGCCTTGGAAAGGCATTACTTAGGTGTGTACTGGTGCACTGCAGAGCTTGTTCTGTATTAAACTCCAAGGATGCATTCTCTTGTGAGTAGTTTCCTATTACTTGACTGATTCATTTATTTTTAAAGAGAATTGTCTGAGATTTTTTTCCTTTTTCTTTACTTTCAGCTACAAGCTTATTGTTATGATATGAAAAACTATAATGAGCTGACTTTCTAATTGTGTGAAAAGATGGCAACATCTATGGACTGGTAGAGGAAAATGTTAAAGTTTACTGTGGCTTCCATCCAGGTGAAGCTCTGTGTCAAAATACAGAAGGCCCTGTGTGGGTTCTAGCACAGATGTGATATGAGGGGAGGCTGCTCTTTCTTCTCCTCCCTGCATGGAAAAGCATGCCATCTTTTTAGTCTACTGTGGCCCCTGGCAAATAAATGGGAGCCACGCTTCCCTTACTGTCAAGTTACATGCTTGGGTGTATGAGACTAGCCCTCTCCAGACAGATAAGAAGCAGCACATATGGCTGCATGTTAAATAGGCAGGATGGTCATTTTTAAATGAAAAATTAACTCTTTTGAGTCTCAAATGCCACAGTTTCTAACATCCCTCTAAGTATAGAAACTAACTGAGAAAACCTTACTGTGTTATGTTGCCTTGCCTGAATCTGCTTGCCTGCTTTCTGTCATCAGGATGTTTCTGCAGGGTGGTGTGTAGTATGTTAGTTTTTCCAGAAGTCCTCCCACACATCATTTTTGGAGTTTGTGGATCATATCTTCTGTGAGGGAACACTTCAGTGCTGTACCTTGGTGTGGTCATGCTCCAAGTGGAGGGTTTGGCTGCACATGACCTTTCCATGGTAGGATTTTTAGGATTACATTCTGATTTTTAGTTTTGTTCTTCACTCTGTGGAATGCAAACCTGCTCCAGCAATGTGTGAGCTGAACATGCAATGTGCAAACTGCTCCCTGTTATAGCCACAAAACATGGAAATGATTAAATAGATCAAAAGTAATGTCACTGTTTAAGAAAACAGCAAGCCCCAAGAAAGCTGGGATACTGTTGTCCAACAGGCATTTCTAAAATACCTAATGTTAAGAACACAACTGAAATGAATTTATGAATAACACAGGGAGGTATTTGAGTTCTTCTGCCTAGCTGGAAATGGACTTGCTACTAGCATCCCTGAAAGGGCAGTAAGGGAGACAATGGTGGCTGTTCACCCTTTGTCCATATGAGCTGCAGCTACCTAGTGACTAGCTTATGTACTCAACAAACATGAGGTGCTGAGATGTCACTGGTTTCCCTACAAATGTGGTAGCAAGCTGACATTTGTGCAAGTCCATGGCACTCTTCAGATGTTGCTCACTGTCACAGCAGTCTTATTCTCTTTTGTGTCTCTGTTAACTGGGATTTGTAGCAAAATACAAAGAGTTGCTCAGAAACAGGTATTATTGTATGAAGCTTGAAGACAACTGCGAAAGAAGTAGGACACGATGGAAGGACTGCAAAAAGTGAGGTGATTTTTTTCATAGCAGAAGCAGCTTAGGAGCAGTTTCCATAAACAATGTTGGTAAAGGATAGAATGGAGAATGGTGCTAATCGGGAATGTGGGGGAAACTCCCAGGAACATTATAGCTTTAATTTGGAATTGCTGGGGAAAGCTGAGAAGTCCTCATGTTTGTCCAAGTCACAAGGATCTTTAAGCTGTTGTGGAAGCATACAACTTAGCAGGGTGTCTTCCTTCAGAGATTTATGAGTAAGGGAAAAGAAATAAGGCAACTGTAATGGCCCCCTCCCCTATGAATGCTGCTTTTTGTGCCAGGAGAAAGGCTGAGATTAATACCATCACAATCCCTTTATTATATTATTAAATTCGGCATTCTTGTAGCCACAGGCTTTGTGTCCTAACCACTCCTTCTCAACTGAAACCCTATTTTCCTTTTGTGTGGGTTTTTTTTTTTTCTCCATCCGAAATACACCCTTTAGACACAGGGGTATTGTCATGGATGGTTTGTTTATTCCAGTGTACTCTTGCATAGCACTGACCAATGGGACCATATCTGCCACTGACTTTATCTGCATTTGTGTACACACAATGCAAATGAACTTGTGTGCAATGCTATCTCTTACCTGACAGCATTTGGTATCCGCACAGCTCTGATGAAAGTTACTTCCTAAGGAGAAGTGGAATGGAAAGTCAAGCTTTTAGATGAAAAGGAAGTCCCAAGAAAACCCATGGAAGAAACAAAGGAAAGGCACTTTCTAACAGATTTTTAAATCAATGAAGAGCTGGTAGGGATAGCTGATGATGAAAATGGTCTTATTTTTACACTTATGTGGCTTAAGTGGATCAATTTTTATGTTTCTGCTGGATGTTTATACTGAGAACCATTAAGGTCAAAATACAAGAATTTTCAATTAGGAAAGCAAATAGCTTCAATTATAACTTTAATCAGATTTCTTAATGAAAGATTCCAGTGAGGATAGAATTAAGGTAGCAAAATAGATGGCCAAAGCAATGAGAGCAGTAAGATCCAGCAATAGGAGATACAGGGAGTGGAAGAAAGCTGGGGTCAAGGATGAAGTCAGCATCACAGATGACAGAGGCAACCAGTAGGTCAGAATAGAGCAAAACAAAATAAGCACTGCATGTATAATATAAGCTCAGGTAGAATTTGGCCCTGTCTTCCATATATATCAGTACAACTTCATTGGCTGAATCCTGTTAATGTCACTTTCAATATGATCTAATGACATACATGCAGGCTTTCATTTAAAATGATGCAAAAGGCTAGATTTTGACTCTTACACTGTTTCTAAGCAATTGTAATTTCATTGTTCCACTGTTGTTACTATTACAGTCCTTTAATACTGCTGAACTTCTCCTGTGTATGTTCTATGAGTATTTACCTGTTTCACATCTGCATTCTGCTTTAGCAAGGTTAAATTCGTTAAATTAAAAGATCGTTCTAGGAAAGCATGATACTGTGCACTATTGCTTGAACTGTACAGTATTTTATGACAATTTGAAACTGTGAACTCTGTCTACATTCTACCCACTGATGCTCATTTAAAAATATTTAGGGTTTTTTTTTACAGTGTTAGTATTCTTGTTTTCCATATTGTGGCATCAGTGGTGTAAAAAGGAGGGATAAAGAGGAGAATCAGGTCCCAGAATCAGTAAGCAGGAAAACTGACTTTGCATGAAACTTTTCTGATCATACCTTCATACTTGTAGGATTTATATTACTTTTTGAAGCTGTCACTGATGTGAGAATGTGGTTTTGCATGCTAGTAAAACTGTGTCCACTTGTCTGCTATTTAGCTTATGCATATGTGAAAACACAAGGTTTTACTACCTTAAAACCAAAAGAAATGACACATTTGTGCTTAAACTTGAGCTCTTTCATTCTTGTTGCTTGCCAGAAACCCCCTACAGATGATTTTTACAGACAGCCAAACAAAACCAGCAAGCCTTTCTAAGCCCACCCCTCCCATGATGAAGTGACTGGTATGGTTTCAGTCTTTGCCCCCACTCATGAACAGCAGGAAATTGCCTCCAACTTCCACTGCTTAAAAGAACAATTAAAATTGTAAATCTCTAAAAGCTTCTACCTTCCTGCCCCAAACTCCAGGCTTTAGCTACTCTTCTTTATGTGTATTTTATCTTAGTTTAGCATTATAGACCAGACTGTGTTTACTCCTTGTTTACAACAGTGTAACAGAGGTAAAATTAACCACTCAGTTCACCAATTAATGACAAGCAGCAGTGGTACTGTCTGGTATTTTCCATGTGCCTACTATACTTTTGGCTCTGAAGAGCTATGAACACAAGAACAAAGCCCCACAGCTTGTAAGAGAAGTGTTCCATACCCCATGCAGAAGGAAGCAGTGCATACAAAGGAAGCTGTGCTCTACCCTGCACAGCAGCAGCCGCCGTAGCAGAGGTGTGCTGAGGTCCCCATGGACTGAGCAGACAGCAGCGCTGAGGCCCCCAGACCAAAGCAGTCTTAAGAAATCGTATACTGAAAGGAAAGTAATACATATACCACTTAAGGCATGTAGCTTAAAATATTAAAAAGGAGGACAGAACTATGGAAAAGGGAGTTCTTTTAGAAAACTGCCTGTGGACTGTATTTTAATGTTCTGAAGCTGTTCCCTCAAGCTATCTTACACAATACCCAGTTTTCTTGAGTTTCAGAAGTACTAATGATTCAATGGGCGCAGAATCACAGAAAGCTCCTGAACTCATCTTATGCTTCCCACCACTGCCTTGAAGTCCTATTTCTAGCTAGTGTTTCAGAACTATAGCATTGCGAAGCGGCAAAAATCCCTCTGTAGTGTTAACTGTTACCTTCTTTGAAAAGAATTCATTTGAAACCAGAAAAACTGAATGTATATGATTGAAATATTTTCTTTTTCCCAAGAACTGGTGGATTATTAACCTAGAAGTGTGGCTTAATGTAACAATTATTAATAAAATGCAGAAGCATCTTCTGTATTTAACATCAGGGTTTTTTCTTTTCTCAATATTCCTATAGATATTTCTTGTGGGTTTTGATGCTTAAAATAGCAGTTACTTGAAATGCTGTGGCTATCCAGTAGAAATTTGGTAAGCAGCATGTCCCTCTCCCCCAATTTAGTGAATATTTTTTAATCCTTTCCAAATATATGGTCAACAGTTCTTAGCATAATGTCAAAATGTAACATTAAAAAATACTATTTCATGTAAATTTCAACTTTATATGACTTCAGATATATGCTACATGCTGTCCAGCTCTATAAGTCATCATGTTAAGGATAATAAGCAAATAACATTGCCAAGATTTCTGCTATTAAATTAAAACTAGGAAAAAATGAAGATAATGCAAAAATATAATTGAAATTTAAAAAGCTGTACCTGCAAAATCTCATTTTATGTGGTTTTTCTATAAGACTGTAATGAATGAATTGGAAATTACCGAAATGTTGTTAAAGCAAAGCCATGTTCTGCTAAATTTTTACCATCAGAATATTCCACTTGGAGATACCTGCCACCTTTGCTGAAGGTTTTGATGGAAAGTCGCAAAACAACTGGCTATTTTAAAAGCAGTTGGAGTTATTAGAGTTTAGGTAATTCCTGTGTCACATTAATGATGATCATGGTATTTCACTAGCTTTTATTTCCCTGTTCTCTGTCAGCATGAAAGCTGTCCTCTTGGTCTAGAGAACAGAGCTGATTCTGTCCTATTCCACCACATCAAGTGACATGGTCTTCAACAGAAAGATGGCAGTTCTAACAGAGTAAAGCAGAATGTTAAGGTAAATGTCTCAAGCATCACCTTGAATCTGTGCCAAATTGTTCAAGTGTAAAACCAAAGCCAACCAGACTTCCCAGTGCTAGGATCATTTATCTTTAAATCTCACACTTCTGTGATAATGCCTGTGGGATTCCCAGAAATCATCAAAGGAATCAGCAGTTATAACAGTTAAAATTACTACCAGAGAAAGTGATGTGGCAGTTACTGGGAACTCAGTCTGAATTCTTCGAATTCCTTGTATTTCAGTGACACATTGTACAACTGCTGAATTATCAGGAAAGGGGTAATGGTTGAACACTTTTTTTGGTCTGGACATGCAGCAGTGCTGATACCAAAGAGGGGGTTTTGCTGCTCTCTTGTTCCCAAAGATTACTGCTGTAGATTAGTGTTTGCTCTTAGAGCTATGTGTACTAGCATGTGTCTTTGTATTTCTTAGTTTCCAATATATGTTGCTCTGTATTTAGTACTGGAGGCATGTTTTCTGTTTTCAGTGTCAGATAGGAAAGACAAGGTGACACCCAAGCTGTATTTTCAACTCTTAAAATACACACAATGCCCACCCCATGAGCTAATGACAAAGCAGAAAGTTTCCATGGAAGACCACTGTGAATTCCCTTTAGTCTTCGTGGAACAGATGAAACAGTAATGACCCTGTCGACAAGCTTGGAATGCATCTGAGGAAATAAGAATGGACTTCTGAAGCACAAAATACCTGCAAGTAAATGGGACCGAATCTTTCTTTAGGAACTGACCAAGGCAGGTGCTATCAAAGTTGAGATTCAGTTGCCTTCTTCCAGGAGTCTCAGCCACTCTCAGAGCCTTTCCCTATGCTGCTTTGTTGTTTTGGGGGCTTTTTTGCTTGGTGGCTGTTGTTGTTACTGGTTTGGGTAGGTTTGTAAGGGATTTTTTATTTTTCTTTCGTTTGGTGGTTTGCATGTTTTTTCGTTACTGAGTAAACCTCCCCCACTGAACTAATACCTACTGTTTCATTGTATGGTTTGTATTGTGGTGGTAGTTGGAGCAAGGCCAGAGGAGGCCATAAGGATGATCAGGGACTAAAGCACCTCCCATATGAAGACAGGCTGAGAAAATTGGGGCTGTTCGGCCTGGAGAAGCTACATGGACACCTCAGAGCAGCTTCCAGTATCTGAAGGGGGCTACAAGGATGCTGGAGAAGGACTCTTCATCGGGGCTGCAGTGACAGGAGAAGGGGTGATGGGCTCAAACTGAAACAGAGGAAGTTCAGGTTAGATATAAGGAAGAAGTTCTTTACTCTGAGGGTGGTGAGGCACTGGCACAGGTTGCCAAAAAAAAGTAGTAAATGCCCCATCCCTGGCAGTGTTCAAGGTCAGGTTGGACAGAGCCTTGGGAACACAGTTTAGTTGAGGCTTGCCTGCCTGTGGCAGGGGGTTGGAACTGGATGATTCTAAGGGCCTTTCCAACACAAACTGTTCTATGATAGCTGCATTATAACTGCCTTGTGTTTCTTGCTCTCCTTGGCATCTGGAAAGCAGTGGTTAGACCTGCCTAGCAGAGCTCTCAGATACAGTGTGCTGACTGGCAACACAATAAATGTGCTCTAAAATTGCATGAACACTGGGCTTATGTCTTAACACTCCAGAACATTTCACCCATTAGAAAAAAATTACTGTTATTTTTAGTGAATACTGTGTGTTTAATTCTAAAGTTCTGTAGATCCATATTCTGTGCTTCATGTGCTGGTGGTTAAGATTCTTCCCTATATGTATGTATAGCTGGGAGGAATAGCTTGGCACTGTGATTTCTTTTTGAGGAGATTTATCCTAACACTTTGTTTTCCTTGGGACTCCTGCTGTTGCCACTTCTATTGCCCAAGGAAGTATTTCTGCCTCAAATCCCTCTGCTTTCACAGTCTATGCACAGACTGTGAATAAAGGCCAAAGGTCACACTTTGGAAGAAACAAAAGGGTGGAGAGAAAAGTTACAGGTCTCAAAACAGGGGTGATGAGGTAAAATTTAATGGCTTTTTACATGAAGGAGCTCATGTTGGAGATTTTTAGGACCTCCCTGGTCTTACAACTCTGCCTCTGTAGAGGTAAAGCCAAAAGAAAAGCAAGAACTAAAATAAAGTGACAAGAGTGAAATTTATTTTTATATCTGTTTAATTAAAATACTATCTGACTATCAAGACAGTGCTATCAGCAACTTCTCAAGCGATAAAGTAACACTTCTCTTCACAAAGAAATGCATCTTTTTTCTCACTAGGTATTCTGTAGCTAGCTCATGAAGACCAAATGTTAAAGTTATTTGCCTAGAGGTTGCAATTCTAGCTTTACAGGAAAATAGTTGCTTAAATGAGTTTGAAGTAATGAATGCTAGTAAACACCCACACCCCACACCTTCTAACACTTTGTGATGCTACAGCAACAGTTTAGGTTAAAACTGACCATACTAACTTTTTAAGTTATGATTTGCAAAAGATCTGTTTTGTACTTGTGACTTCTGTTAAAAGTATCAGTTCTTAATCTTTTTTTTTCATACTAAAAGAGTTTTAAAAGTTATATAAAATCCACTCCTGCAACCCAGTGTTACCAGAATGTGAACAAATTACATTTTCCACTTTTAAATATTGATTTGACCTTTAGGGTCTCCTTGCAAATGTTATCCATACATCACTGATGTTACTAAAAATGCTTTGCTTGCTCATAGTGGGTATTTGGTTGGGTTCCTTTTCATGAATTGAATAACTGGCCAAGAGTGCACATGACTATATTCTCCTGTAGCCCTGGGGAACGTCGTGATTTGGTTGGGGGCTGAGGGTGTCTTCCAACTCAGGTGATTTTTTGGGAGCCCTATGATAGTGTTGGCATATATGTACCTTTTCTATATAAGGCTTAATTATTCCATACCATTTCAAATGCTTTTACCCTGATAAAGCTGAGAATCCTGGCCCACAAAACCCAGTGACTGAGTAATTGGAATTTTCACTCAGAAGGTGGGAGATCATAGAATGCTTCCACAATGGGTGTTGGACAGGACCTTGAAGCTCAACCAGTTCCAACCCCTGCCATGGGCAGGGACACCTTCCACTAGACCAGATTGCTCCAAGCCCTGTTCAACCTGGCCTTGAACACTGCCAGGAATGGGGCAGCCACAGCCTCTCTGGGCATCCTGTGCCAGGGCCTCACCACCCTCACAAAGAAGAACTTCTGTCTAATATCTAATCTAAATCTCCCCTCTGTCAGCTTAAAGGTGTTTGCCCCTTGTCCTATCACTACATACCCTTGTGAAAAGTCCCTCTCCAGCTTTCTTTTGGGCCCTCTTTATATGGATTGAAATCCCTTCATAAAAAAGGAAGGGGTCTTGAATGAATGGTATAATGCTGTCTGAAATGTATGAAGGAAGAACAAAGCACACTGTATATTTTGTAGTGACTTGCTAGACTCTGTATGTTCCCAAGTCTTCCCCAGAATTCTACAGGAAACCAAGACTTTCAATTTTCCACGGGACATTCCAGTAGAAAACACATCACCACCTTCCAAAAAAAGGACATATAAAGCACGGTGGCATCCTGAGTTCTTCTGTGGATACAGTCCACTGCCTAATCCATATTTTCTTCATATATTTGAATTTATATATCCTGAGTATCCTACAAAAAATTAACCAGTAAGTTTATATGATCTGAATTAATATGTGAAAGGGCTGATTAGTGAATAGCTGGACTAAATATGCAAATTATAAAGTTTTCTTTGTGCCTTTATATGAGAAGATGTTTTAAAAACTTTATCAGTGTCAATGTGTCAGCCTGCATTTCTCTGCGCAATCTTGAAACTGCTCTTTCATCTATGTTGTAAACACATCAACAAGTATGTAGAATGTCTTGACTTTGAAATGCTGTCACCTACTTTCTGTATCGTTGTCAGTAGTCAGCTTGTTATAAAAGTGTTTCATATCTAACTCTGTTTCTTTTGGTTGCGTGTTGACACACTGCATTTTTCAGCTGTGTTCCTTGCCGCGTCTTCCATCTTTATCAGAAATTGTGTGACAAGTTTTCCTCTTTCTTCACAACAAGTTGGTATCTCAGGTTCTCCACTGTCATCAAAGCAGTTGTGCTACTCTGAGGGCAAGTTAAGCCTGTGTAAGCTATCTTCAGTGTTTTGTGCCAAAATGCAGTGGGATTTTGAGCTCAAATGTTTTTGTGATGGTGAGAAGTCCCCAGACTTCAGTCACTGTGTTTACTTCCTGGTTTGGAAGATTCCCAGGACATGTTCAACCTAATACAATGCCTACTCCTGACATTCTCTGCATTGTGGAGTCCACAGTTTGCTAGGAACAAACCCATCTGATGGACAATTTCTTAAGTATGAGTGTACTTGGGTCCTGGTATCTGATATGGAGACAGGAGGGTTGGCTTATATCCCCTTCCATTATCTGCAAGGATATGTAATAGTTCTGCACTCATACTTCCTATTGCTTATTACTTGCACTGCACTACCCTAAAGCTTTCCTCAGGACTAGATCACTCTTTCTTAGCTGTGTACAAGAGGTGTAGTTTTGCACATCACCTTTTTATGATGCAATCAGTAAATACTATTATGTATAATATATAATCAGGCATAAAAATACTAAATTTAAAGTAAGGCTCAAGGCAATGTTCTTTATGATCATAAAAGTTAAAATAGATAGGTATGGGAGAAAATACAACTGAGGAATGTATGCTTTCTACCTTAATGCAAGAATAAATATATCTGAAGGAAGATCACTGCATGAACTTCCCTTCCCCCATTATAGACTGCATTCCTGAAAACTAAGATATCATAAAGAAATACCTTTCTAGTTAAGGTGTGTTTCAAAACCAGGTTGACATGAACCAGAGATCAAACAAAACCTGTATACACGGACCTACTTTGAAAAAGCTAAGGATCTGTAGGGTGTTCAGATCATACAGTCTGCAGAAACTTAATTGGCATGTTGTTGCTGTTTAACTTAAAATGCACAGCATAGCTACAGTATGGAAGATGATTAGAAATAATGGAGTAAGCCGGCTGTCAACCTAGGAAAGGCAGTTTAAAATTATCAGAATTATCTCTACCTCACATAGGTGTCTTGCCCTGGCTGAATCAAGCTATTAATCACATAGGCTGGACCACGTTCACTTCACATGTGGATCATACTGCTGCTTTACCCACAGTTTATGTGGCTGAATTGCTTTATTCCACCTTAATCAACCTAAGTTTAGCAATTAAGGATGGGACTAGGGAAGGAGGTGGGAAAGATGAGCTTTTCTAGAAGTCTTGGGATAAGCATTTCAAAGTGGACAATAACTAAGATTATTTCTTCCCTAAAGAAAATGGAGTGGACACAAAACCAAGAAATGAAGTTCCCTTGAGGGAGAATCAGACATGTAGATATTAAGTGGCCAGTGTTATACAAAGAATCAATCTCTCCTTACCTCTTGTCTACTCCTCTAATTTATCATCTGCTAGAATAAAAACACTTCAACAGATACAAACTCTCTTGGAGACTAAAAATGCTATGTGTAAAACAAAGCATATTCTAAAAAGTTGTATCAGACATTATTTCAAAACTCACAAATTCTCTCCTGTGTCTGGTATGTGGATAAATACCTCCATCATATTAAGATTTCTGTATTAGCAGATTTTTCCAAGATGAGAAACCTCCCTTTTCCTGAGAATTACATTTCCTGACTTATTCTGTGGACATTTTCGTTCCATAAGTGTGTGGTTTTTGCTGGTTCAATGCAAGCAGCAAGTTAGCAGGCTTCCACCTACAATGCTAACTGAAGTCAACTGGTCTGTGAGTATTACTGAGGAATATTTGTACAACTGAGGATTTGGAGGATAAGTACTTCAGTCATTTATTGAGAGTGATACATGAAGACTACTATGAGTAAATATTTTTTTAAACTGACAAAACTGTGCACAAAATGAAGTTCATGACCAGTGCATATTACTTCAAAATACAGGCAGAAGAAAACTTTATTTTCTTCTGATAGAGTGATAAATAGCCTCACACTAGAATAGGAAAACATTATAACTTAAGTTCCTGCACAAAGCCCACCACAGAACTAAGGCTATTCATAACATTAATTTTTATTAGAACTGTTTATATTTGTAACAAATGAGAACTGTTCAATGAAAAACTGTAGATTTTTATGTTTATCTAATAAAAAGAAATCTACAAATGTCAGATGTTTCTGAATAATTTTTTTCAGCTACAGAATTATAGTTTCCACTCCAAAGCAAGAAATTATGCTGACAGGAAACCCTGTCAAAGTGGATGAACCATCAGAGGATCTGGAATCCAGATGTTAGCCATTGCATAGTAGTAAATATCAATGATTCATAATAATTTAGAGCAAAAAGCTAATGAGAGCATTTTGTTACTCTTCTGTGGAGGTCTGACTTCAACAAAACAGCTCCAGCTTATAAAAACATCCATTCCCCTCCTACCTTTAAAAAAAGTACAGTGTTGGAACTGACAGGATGAATATAGCCAAGTTATTTTCCAAGACAGTGGTTGCAGATACAACTTACAGGTTTATTTGTCATTTGTAAAAAAGCAGACTCCATGGATGTTGTATCAGTGAGACCTTCTTTATGTTCTACTTTTAATGACTTACCTCCTAGGAGGTACTTGCCAGAGGAACAAGTATCACCACAGCATTCATTTCCTTTTCTTTCTTTCTGCATGTGTCACATTTTCTCAACTGTGCCTATGTTTTAAATATACAAGAATTAAAAAGTATCTCCTATAAGAACTGTAAAATCTATAATCAATGTTATATTATCTCCTTTGTGTGCAGAATTGTTAATGTCTTTAGTATATGCCATAAAATACGGTGTTTGTACATGATGAGATTTGTGCAGGGTGGAGTTATGAACATGGCATGTGCTTGCTTTGTTAATTTGAAGATGTTAATACTATACATAATGGAAACAGCCCTTGGAGGTTAGTCTATGCTTGAGGGGTTCAGTGGGAGTTCATCTCTTAAAAGAAAAAAGCAGATGGGTAAGGGATTGAAAGATGACACAAAGGTAAAATAAGTACAGAAGAGAACCTCATCATAGGGGGAAAAAATAGTGTTAAAAATATTTTACTTTAGCCACATTAAAACATCAAAGTTTAAGAGCTCAACTTCCTGGGGAAGCATCTGTTAGGGGCACAGCAAGAACAGGCTGCTTGCTGCAGCCCTGGGGAGCAGTGCCTTGTATCAGGACTGGGAGATCCCCTCCAGCAGACATACAGAGTGGTATTGCCAGGTCCCAGCAGGAGCTGCGTTTAGCTCTCTTAAGACCCAATCTTGCAAACACTTATGCACATGAGTAATTTCAGCTGCCACAAATCAGGTTATTCACCTGGTTTAAGTTTTTGCAAGGCTGGTGCAACATCAGGCCAATGTTTGTAAATGCTAGCCAACAGGATAAAATAGAAGAAACTGCCCTTGCCTCATCTAAGCAACTTGGGGTTTACTGTATTTTTATTTCCCAAACTTGACTGGGAAAGGTTACAGCTGAAAATATTTAATTCTTGATTGTACAGTTTAATAAATGAACCATTGCAACCATCTCAAGTATAGGGAAAAAATCATACAGTTCAGGAGTGGCCTGTGATTTTAAGAACTTCTAATGACTTCTTGTCATTTAAGAACTTAAATGACTTCTTGTCATTTCTGTTATCAGTTAGGGCCCTTTGTAGAGACCAATGGTTTTGTCACGTCTCTGAAATTGTGGATAAAGCCAAATGAAGGGAACAGAAGACATCAACACCTCAGCTTACTGATACTTTTCTGCATTTCATTTGTTTGTAGCTGATTTGTTCAATTTGTAAGTTCTGGAGAAAACTGAATCTTCTAACAGATTTGTATTTAGTAAGTACGAGTATTATTCTGTTATCATACGGATCACTGACCAATGTCTGGTGTTTGTGATTTTCTAGTTGCATTGCTCCAGAACATGCAGGTTTATGACTTAATATGTGATCTCCATGAGCTGGAAAGACTCAGAACATATGGCAGATCAGATGTTAGGCTTGGGGAAAATCAAAAATTAAACTGTCTCCAAGCAGTTGAGAGACTACTTTGCTATATATTTTATGTGATTTGTGTGTGTGTGTTGAGGGAAATGTCACCTAGGGAAGGGAACTGAAGAAAAAAATAGCTTTAAAAATGAACGGTTTGTATTATGGCTCTAAACATTAAGGTCTGGTCAGCTAAAAGCACATGTGAACTAAGATGGAAACTTGCCTGAGGTCAGAATTGAAGAAGGCATTCTCTAATGCCTCTCCTTACTAAGGAGTAAAAAATGCTTTCTGGTCTTGGAATTTATTATAAGCACAAAATGAATGCTTATTGTATGCTTATAAACACAACCATTTTCCCACTTTTATTCCAATTACTGAGTAACATTGGTGGCTTCAGAACTGAGTTTCAGACAATGGGTTCATAAGCAATCCTGACTGCATTCTATGTTCTTTATCATAAAATCTTTTGTTCTGGGCTGGCCAAGATTCTGTCATGTTGGAAACAGGAATGAAGTGCTTCTTACCCTTGGCTGTCTGCCCAGTAATTAGATGGGGAGGTGGATTAAAGCATCCAAACATGTGGTGTAAATTTGGGGATACTGTAATATGACACAGTTCTGACAAGAGACTTCTTAAGGTTAAGAATAATAAAGACCTCATATATGTTGAATTGCAAAAATTATCATAACCTTTACTGCATTCTTTTAATTGACATAGGCTTGAACAACCTGAAAGAATACACTTACATTAGGTAAACATATGTCTAAGAATTTGAAATGCAGTTATAAATCAATAGTTTCCAGAAAGAAAAACAAAAGTTTATTAAATAAAAATTATTTATGTTAAAATCAATCAGTATTTGAGAAAATCTGTCTCCTTTTCATCTATTTATGTATGAGGAAATACATATTTACAGTAGCTGCCTCTATAGTATTTGTTGAATGGCACGAAGCTTTGAACCAGCTTAAAACTTAGTCTTTCTGAGACAGTTCTGCTATTTATTTTAAATTTAATAGTTCACAAGCTTTGCTCTGATGGCAAGTCCAGAACCATAAGTGGAAATAAAAAGAATAAAGCAACCTACTTCTGCACTTTACAATATTTTATGTGATACTGTTTCAATTCATGTGAACTGGAGCTTTGTTGCTCGAGTTTAGCAGCAAGGAAGAAAATACTTTCAGAAACCCACTAGAATATATTTTTAAGGATCAATATGTTCAGTATATTTATTTCCTTTCTGTAGGAATCCCTTTGATAATGCAGTCATATTGCGCAGGAATGAGCCACCTTTACCTAATCTATACCTGGGGAAGAGTAAAGACTTTTAGAGTAATACCCCCAAAAAAACATCCATGTTTGGACAAGCTCTAAATCTGGCACCAGTGGAGTTCCCTCCACATGCCTTTCTTACCGTTTTAAGGAGAATTTAGCCCTTCCCCATGGGTTTCAGCATTCGCGAGTGTACTTGGTCCGTCAGGTGCTACGGCCGCCCCTCACCTCAGAGGAAAGGCGGCCGGCGCGGAGCGGGCCTGCGTCTTCCATTTCGTGACACCGGGAGCCCACAGACCCCGGCCGGCTCCCGCGAGCCGTGGAGGGCGAGCGGTGCCAAGGAAGGATCACCACGGATGGCTTCTCCCGCTCGCCTGGCTGAAGGGCGTTAAGAGCGCTGCCGGCTCGCCCTTCCGTTGCCGTCCTGGCCCCTCTGTTGCCGCCATTTCGCGCGGTGGTGGTGGGAGGCGCTGTTGGTGAGGTGGGAGCGACTCGGGCCGGTTCTCTTTCCTCGCCTGAGGAAAGGCGCTGTGAGGCGGGCATGGGCCCTGTCCTTTCAGGGCACCTGGTGCACGGCTGGAACTGAGCAGCTGTAATTGGTTTGGGCAGAGTCCCTGGAGGTTGTGACCTTCACTTGGCCCCTTGGAGAGAGCGCTGAGGTGAAATACAGGGGTGTGAGGGAACGATTTGGTTTTAGGAGAGAGGTGAGAAGCACAGTGGCTTCAAAACTGAGCAAACCCCTTTGTGGTTTGCAGTGTTTGTAGTAAGCTGTCTTAAAGTAGATACATGAGAGGACTTTGCTTACAGCATTTGGCAAATATAAATGTGAATCGGTGGTCTGTGCTGCTCTGTAAATGCCTGCTCATCTCCCTCATTCTGCTATCTTGAATATGCATTTTTCCTGTGCTATCATACCACTGAAAGTATGGAAAAGACCCCTGGATTCATGTCCATCTTGGACATGTGTTCTCCCACATCATTATTATTGTTATTATTATTTATTTTTTTTCTTCCTTTAAAAGTCAGAGAGGCTTCTCACTATTTCTTGGCTGTGGATTTTGAGAGGGATGTCTAAGCTGACTGCCAGCAAGCAAGTGGATGAATGCAGACCTGCCCAAAGGAGTGCTGTACCAGGGTTTTCCAGTCTCTTAGAATGACCTTGACATCGCTTACCGTTTTTATTTACATTATCAAGCAATTGGAATTAATACAGTCAGACAAAGAATAAATTATGCATAGAGAGCAGGGGCCTGAAGAGCTCTGGAGATTAAGTATTGTATATAACACTGTTCAAGGATAGGAATCCAAATTCTTTAAATGGAAGTTGCATAATCATAGGTTGGCAATACCTGAGGTATGAAAAGCATTTCATACTGGTGTGCAGTGTTTGAAGCTCCTAGGAGCTGATGGAGCGATGGTTATTCGGTTGGATAAGCGCTTAACACAGATACTACTACTTGAATAGCAACAACTTGATAGTACTAATGGCAGATGGTTTCTGCTGCCACTACTGATACTCAAGCCTGAGAACTCCTGCTTTGGATTACTGACATTGAAAGAGTGTGCGAGGATGGTGACCGATTAACCAGCTTTGTTAGATTTATGAATGTGATTTCTAAATTCTAGGTTTATTAGTGTGAAGGAAAAAAAGTGGCAAACCCTGGCAGTGGGGGAGTGGCAGAAACTGGCAGAAGTGGTGTTGCTCAGAAAAGGAGTGTGAAAGGGGCATTGACAGATTTTAGGTTTTAGAACTTCAGGCAAATCTTCACTGTGCTCACAGACAGTTTTGATTACCTGCTTTGTGTTCTGCCGGTACTGTGAAATGTTTTCTGGTTTCAGTTTGGAACACTTCTCTGGAATATTTTAAGTTTTGCAGCTTCTGTGGAAGAAAAATACTTTTTAAATGTTTAATTCGCAGCTGATAGTACGCAGTAATTAAGTAAACCTGAATCCTGTTTGCAGAGTGCTCTGAAGGACTTTGTTCATCTGTTACTAATGAGATGCTATTGTACAAAAGAAGTGTTGCCTTTGGTGTATCTCTGCAGGTGAAAAAGATAGGTTTGCTTTGTTATTTTATCACCAGATTTGGCCTTATGTTGAGTTGTGTAAACTCTGTTGGTTTGGTATTTTGCCATTTGTTTCAGTGAATCTAAGGGTTTTGACTCATAAATTTTTTTTTTTTTTTTTTTTTTTGTGAAGTCTTTGCTATATGAAGTTGTTCTTAAGCAAAATTAGGAGCTCTGAAACATCTCATCACAAATACATAAAGAAAACATGTCTAATGCCTAGAGTTGGTTATAATTGAAAAACATTTAACTGGAGTATTTTTAAAACTTGTATATGATCAATTTGAACATAACCTCTGGTCTTGATGTTTCAGAACAAACCTACTAACAACATTAAGGAGTTGGGCTTGTACTCCAATTATCCAAGTAAGCAACTTGTACATAGGTTACAAAAAATAATTGATTTACTTGTAAATTGAAATGATTGTTGGGTTTTTTTTAGATAATAGAACTATTTTGTTCTGCAAAAATTGATGGAATATGTTCATAAAACAGACTGTATTTTTCCTTCAGAACAGAAACAATCTGGAAAAAATAGTCTGCAGTTGTACAAAACAATCTTAGTATTATTCTTAGAAATTAGATAACATAAACTTTATCTGCATCTTCACTGTTCAGCACTTTTCTCTCCTGACATATCATAGTAGTATAAAGATCGTTTAGGCTGGCCTACAGTATTTTTTGGTCATAAGTAATAGGATCCATATTTTATCAGGAAAGAGATTCTCATTTTGAAGAAGAATTAAGGATGCAGGCAAGAGCTCTAAAAGAAAAGAATCTAGACGTAAAATATTGGCACTTATAGCTAATAAGATTTCTATTGCTTATACAGGTTCAGTTCTAGTCTTTTCAGTTTCATGGTTCCTTGTGCTGCCTTTTGCAGATTAAGAGACTTCATATTTGATCTAAAAATGTTCAACTCTGCAAACATGGTCTTTTCACTGGATAATTTTTTTTATGAAAGACCGGATAAAAAACACAGGTAAATCTTCATTGTTTAATATATATAATTGTTTTCCATGGTCTGAATTGTTTTACTGCAGAATTATTTTTTGTAACTCCCTTTTCTGTCTACCAATAGAAATGGGCCAGAAATTTCCAGGTTCATAACCCATACTCTGAAATGTTTTCCCAAGCACATTGAAGTTTGAATGGTGCAGGTGTGCTTTAGGCTATAAGAAATACAGGTTAGCAGAAGTTTTGCCTGTTAATTTTTCTATGATTAAAAATCATACAAATTAAATAATATCTTTTAGCAGGAGAAACAGTAGGTTATTTATAATTAGTGATTTTGAGCTAAATGTTGTGGAGGGTGCTTAAAAATGCTTTGACTTTACATTTCTGTGTTAAAAATAGGTATCTAGAAAATGAAGAGCCTAAGGTTCTGTGTATTGCACCTGCTCCGTCTATTTCTGAAATTCCAGCTGCAGAGGAGTTGCAGAGGGAACTAGAAAAAACCACAGCCAATACTCATAAGGGTAAAATATCATACAATAAAATAATAGAATCATTTAGGTTGGAAAAGACTTTGAAGATCATGGAGTCCAGCCATAAGCCTAACCCTACCAACTCTTGCTAAGCTGTATTTGACGTTCATTTTGAATGGCTTAAGAAATAATTACCTTTACAGATAATTCCTCCTCTCTTTTCTATTGCTGTGACATATGGAATATTCTAGCTATGCAAATACAATGAATGTATTTTAGTTGAGAGTGATGATCTTAGTATGTTTGGAGTGTTAGCAGTCATCTTTGGGCATATAGAAGCTACAAGTTTACTGTGCAGAAGTGGGCAAAGTAAGAAGTATGATCAAAATTTCAGCTACTCTGCATTGTTCCATGAAGCATCATAACACGGTAGAAAGCAGCTGTAAGAGCATAGTGCACCACATGGGTCTGATGACCTGTCTCCCACCCAAGGAACAGAGAGTTTGCTTGAACCTAACTTTCTTCTTCTGTTTTATGGCTTTTTTTTCAAATTGCTGTTCAGGAGGCCAAGTTTGAATCTGGCCATTGCTTGCTGCTAAGTGAGGTATTCCTTCCATCTGGACATTCAATCACCTTAAGGAAATTTATTTTAAAGAATTCGGTTGCTTTATCTCTGTCAACTAGATTTCAGCATTTCTCAGCTGCTGTGCTGATTTATGATAGTCTCTGTTTAGGAATTATATTGTTAAGACAGAAGGGTTTTTTTCCTAGTTTCTAGATGGATAATACTGAAATTAATAGGCTGTGGAATACAGCTGTTCTGTAATCTTGTTGCATCCAATTGCTCGTTTCTGCTCTTGCTTTCCTTCTGCTGACAGAAATGCTTGTATGGGCATCTATATCAGGACACAGATCCTTACTGAGAGCTAATCCTTCAAAATGTGATAATTAACCAAGATGACTATGAAACCATCAATAGGAATTTTGACTGTTGAGATTGCAAGGTTTATCTCATGGCTGTTCATAGTACAAACTTCAAGCTTGGTCACTGTGTCATCTTTTTAAAAGATCATCTTTATTCTGGGACAGGGTGGAGAGTTTCTGTCTTACAAACTACTTTGTACTTCTGAGGAATAGTTTTGCTCCATTAGTTTATATATAAAGCTTGGAAAGTGACCATGGTTTTATAACTTTTTAATTAACAACACACATTGCATTCATTAGCATGAGTCAGAAAATACACACTAAATTTCTTGCAATAAGATAGAAATAGCAGTTCATATAAGATACATGAATTTGTCTTATTCTGTGTGGAAAATATTTACTAATATGACTATGAATAGGAAGTTGAATATTAATAGAAATAATAATCTATTGTTTTTGCAGGAGGGAGAAAGCACAAGAAGTTTATACAACAATGTAAAAGTACCTCTGAGGAAGGACATGACAAAGCACCAGCACCAGTTCAGTTTGGCGTAGACTCTGAAAAAGAAGTGCTCCAATTTAGTGTAGGAGAAAGAGAGAAAATTAGTTTTTGCCCTGAAAGTCTGAAAATGGTTTCATTGTTTCTCTCTTCTGACGAAAATAAATCTAAAACAGGAACAGGGGGTTCTTGTCCACCAGGCGCAAATTTTTCACAAAACAAAAGAGAAAGTAATTTTCCAGAAAACAGTGATGATGACGATGAGAGTGCCCATTCAACATTAAGAAAAAAGTATGTGTCTAGCCAAGTCTGATAATTTATCCACTGTCAGAATCATATTACTATTTTAGACACATTTGTTAAACACAGAGCTTTGCATCCTTCAATTGAAGGTACATAAACAGGGTTCTGGTCACTATTTCTTTTCAGTATAAGGAAGAAAGATGTTTCCTTTTGTCAGTATTTCAGTACTGTAATTAAATGTGTCCTGAGCTCATCCTCTTTTATGAGAAAAGTAAGGATGAGGTTCGTTGCTTTAATTTTAAAGAAATTGTTAGATAACAAAGGATTCTCAAAACACTATTTTGAGTTCTTTATTGATGTGGTAACGAGCAAGAAGGCAAAGATCACTTGCTTTTCAGAGCAGAGGTCTGCCAGCCAGGAATACCTTGAGCAGTTCTCAACATTATTTCAGTGCTTCCTAGGAGGAGAGGTGTTACAGATAAACTCATCTTCTGCCCAGCTCTTCTCATTGCTCAGAACCTGTGTGTCTCTATTGTTCCTAATTGTGCAGAGATTGACAGTTAATCTCTTATTGTGATTCAGAACTCATCTGGACAAGCAGTTAATTCGGGTTCTTTCTGGAATGAAAGTAAAGTTAAAATGTATCTTGAAAGGAGTCTTCTTTACGTAGAAGGGTGTCAGATTAAATAAAGTTAGAGACAAACTTTTCTTACGGTTGTATCTTACTAATGCTGCTTCTGATACAAGTAGACATTATTTTAAAATGTTAGAGAAACTGTAACATTACAACAAACAATGAAATTCTGGATCTTTTTCAGCTTATTTAAAATGCCTGGTTATATGCACACAAATACAGAATTGAAAGATAGTTCTGTTGATGTGAAAGGAATTGATACGTACTTAAATACAACTGAAAACATAAAAGAAGTAAAGAAAGAAGGTTTATGGAGAAATAATCATCATGCCTCAATAACTGAAGACTCAGATTTTACTCTGCGTAGGGTGAATAATGGGAACATTGCATCTAAAACTGGAATGGATATGAAATCATTTCCTAATGCTTCAGAGATTCTGGATATGACAGGTAATTATTATTACTCTCTTTCAAGAAAAATAGTCCACTGCCTGTCTTTAGTATATAATAGTAAGGGATATCCATGATCTCAAGTAGAGTGAAGAACATTTTCCCACCAGCTCAAGGTGAGATAATTGGCTCAACCTGGAAGAATATACTGCATTTTTATGGAACTTAATTGCATTGGGTTTTCATATGAGCTGGGTAAACAATTTAAGAAGAAAAGTCACATTTTCAGAAGTGCCAAATCATTCTGAAAATGTCACTCCGAATCAGTCCTCTAAATTTGAGAAAGAGCAGCCTCATTCCTTCATGTGGTAAATAGTCTTATCTTCATTTGAAAATGGAATTTTTGTGATGTGGTTTATATCTAGATTTTATGCTTTTTGGGACAAGGACTCATTGCGTCTGTGGAATGTACCTTGTGTACCTGGCAAACTCCTGCAGAAATACAGAATACAAAAATAGTTCTGGCAGAAAATTGTAGGGCAGAGCTGTGGCTTAGGATGCGATTTGGAAGCTGGAAAACATGATTCCTCTCTGCCTTGTGAGCAATGGTGACTGGCTTTGTGTATGAGTGGGGAATCGTGGATGTCATGTACTTTGACTTCAGTATGACTTTTCATAGACTCATAGAATGGCTGAGAAGCACGGTCTTCCACAACATTCTTGTATCTGAGTTAGGACTCAGGATTAGCAATGGATGTACAACTGCATGGGTAGAATAATGGTTGGATGGTCGGGCTCAGAGAGTGAGTGTTAACAGGTCACATATTGTCCACATGCTGGCTGCAACTGCAGGGGTCTGTCCTGGAGGAGGGGACTGCCAGTGATCTGACAAAATTCAGTAGGAACAAATGCAAAGTCCTGCCCCTGGGAAGCAGAAGAACTTCTGTGGGTCCCTTGGGATGGACTAACTGGGTGCAGCTCTGTGGAAAATGCTGGGGTCTGGCAAGCAGTGCTCTGAACATCAGCCGGCAGCATGTCCCAGCAGTAACAGAGGACTACAGCATCCTGGGCTTTGTTAACAGGAGCAGAGCCAGGAAAGTTGAGGGAAGTGATTATTCCCTTCTTGGCACTTTTGAGGCTGCATCTAGATACTGCATCGAGTTTTGAGCCTCTGGTACAGGCAAGGCATCCTTAAACTGGAGTGAGTTCAGCAAAGGGCCACCAAGATGGTCTCTCCAGATGATGAGCTTGTGACCTCTTTGTCCTGTACTCTCAGCAACTTCTGTATTACCTGGACCTTGTTATAGCCTTGCAGTGCCTCACAGAACACACAGCTTGGGATCAGGAATGTACTTTTCATGGGTGTTGGTTGAAAACAAATCTGCTTTTATAAATTTACTGCTCATATTTCTTTAGGAATTACAGGAAGAAAATTGGAAATTTTGAGGGCTGTTACAGAAATACGTATCCTTATATTTGCTGTATCTGATTTACTGATTTTATTAAAATGCTTTTTACATTTACAGAATTACAGTTTTAATTTGTAGCCATAGGAGCTCTTGCGTTACACTGTAATAGTTTTAATTTGTAACATAATGCTGGGAATCAAATGATGAATAGGTGTTTACCCTTTGGACTTCCAGAGCTAGAATGAAAATAGGACAACTTATGGCTCATTCATTGCTAAGCAAATTTATTCTTATTTCAAACATTTGAAATTTATCCTCAAAACTGTTTATTTTTAAAATGTAAAATTTTTTGTTTGCATAATACATATATTTCAGGCAAGTTTTTATATGCAAACACGTATATCCTCATATACTTTAAATAAGGGAAGAATGAATTATTATTTAGGCTTATTAGGAAAACTGAATCTTTTTGTCCCATTTTCTCAGGAGAAAATAAACTTCGCCTACTCATATAGGTCTGTATTTATGTTGTAGTGTGCATACAGTGTATTTCCATTCTTTAAGCAGGTTTCACAATAATTTTCCTTCTTGGCTGTGCCTTGAACCCGTAACACAATTAACCATCCATCTATAGATGTCAGTTTACTTCTTTTTCTGTTTTTACATTGTCTTTTCAATATTTTGTTCCTAGTAAGCTGTCAAATGGTACGTTAAATAGCAGAAAGAGGAAATATCTGAATTAGGCAACTTAAATTCATGTGAATAGCTTTAAGAAGTGTCATAATTTCCAACATCAGTAAAGACTTGGTTGGTCTGAATTTGCCATAGTCAGTGTTCTTCATTTTGAAAATACAGCTCTTAACTTAGGGAATTTTAGAGAAGTTTTTTAAAAAAATCCTTATTTCATTTAGTCTAATACTTGCTTATCTTCACCCATTTTTAATGGTTATACTTAACTGCTTTTATTTCTTGTTCTAGTCTGTTTGTTTTTCATCTTTATTTAGTCTCTGAATGTAACATAAATCTGAGGCCTCAGCAGTTCATTGTTCTTGTTATTGGAGGTGTTATGTCTGACCGTGTGTGCATCTTCAGCCTGATCAGACATTACAGTTAGTCTGCTTGTGGCTTCAATGCAAGTCCAGACAAGGATCAACTCACTTACTGGATGTGTAATGTAACAATGTTCTCTTTTCCTCTTAATCATTTTTGAGATAAGAATGTTGTTGTTTGATGAATACATGATATTAGACACTGGAAAATATCTTTAAAACCACTGATGTAGGTGAATTTTCTTTGCTACTGTTATGACCAGACAGACAACATTATGCTGATTAATTTCTGCTATAGTACAGATATAATGTGACCATTGACATGTTAGATATGCAACAGCAGTGCTTTGCTTCCCATGTCTGGTTTGCAGTGTAGGATAAAGCTTTTATCCCTTGCAGTCTCACATTCCATAATTGTATGCCATTCCAGGAAGCCTACGCCAGGGAGCAGGTTCTTGATTATTGATATAACCCTGAGACCTCTCAAACAGGTAGCGGATTTTTTTGACCAAGTGGAATTACATGGGACACCAAGAATTTAAATAAAGCTACTAAACAGTTTAATAGGTTGCTTTTTTGGTAATCTTTCCCAAGCCTATATCAGTGAAAGATTGTTGCATATGTTTTAATTTGCATTTAAATTATAAGAAAGATATTAATTTACAGTTCTAAAATAAATTTTATGACTTTCAACTGTTTAAAATTCCTTAATTCTGTCAAGCAAGCCAATTTAGGAGTATATTTAAGGAGTTCCCATATTTCAACTATGCACAGTCTAAAGCTTTGGATGATGTAAGTATGAAACATGAGGTGCAGTAGAGAGCAATACTTAGTAGATAAATTTAAATGATAGTTTGCTATTTAGAACTTTAAAGGGGTTAGAAAACTGTAATATATCTAGAACCTCTTCCCTGAATGCTTGAGCAGGGTTGTGCTTAGCTGGGAGAAGAGACAGGAAGAGCTTTTAAATAATGTTTTTGTCAGTTTTAAATACATTTATGTGAAGATGTGAATTCTATGTGGATTTCTGCATAGAGATTAGTAATATTTTAAAAGTTATTTTCACAGGAAGATTAAGAAAAGCAGAACTTTAGAGAAAGTTTTACTTTTGGAGAAGTGATGTTTATCCATCGCCTTTTGTATCAGCTATGCTATCTTTAAAACCAGAACTTCCTTTGAAAGGGACCAGATAAAGATTGAATTATAGGTATTGCAGAGAGGAGATACATGATCCATCAGTCTTCACCAGACCATTTGAAATCTTTATTCAACACTAGGGGGAATCCAGTGTCATTTACAAGCATTTATAAGCATGTTTTTTTCAAGCTACTTTTGATGTTTCAATTATTTTAATTTCTTATCCACGAATTATAAAGTGAAGACTTTAAGAATGGTGTTTATATGAGCAGAATAATCTTGTATTTAAATTATACGAGCTGTAGTTTTGCTTTTTTTCCCCCTACATTTTTAGTTTTAGGCATAAATTTGGGTTATTTTTTCCTTACTTCCAAATTTGCCTTTATTTCCTGATGAGAGCTATACATCATATTGGCCTGTAAGATAATCTTGTGTGACTCCTCCTAGAATAATGGGAAACCACATGTATGCAAGATTTACTTTCATGGAGGTTGCAAAAACAGAGTTCTAGGGGAAATAGTTTTAAAAACTTCACATTCTATTAAAATGATGGCTACTAAAAATGTACATATTCAACAATGTTGCAATTTTGACTGCAGTTTGAATTACAGAATGAAAACAAATTGCACTTGGAATTTGAGCACAAGGTACCTCTTTCTGATGAGCCTATGTTTGGTTCCAGTTAGACATTGGCGGTGATTCTGTTTTAATGTAATTTAAAGCTAGACACTGCTTTTTTGCCTGCTGCAGAATGGTAGACTTCATTCCATAATAACCTTAAGATGAACAGTATCTCATTTATGGTTCTGTGGCAGGTGTGTGGCAGAAGATGATGTTCTTGTGCTGTAACATAAAGTTCACAGCTAATGCAAACATTTTTAGAGGAGTACATGTGTCAATGTAATAATAATTTCCCTGTGTGGTTTTTCCCTAACAATGCTTTTGGAATATATGAATAGGTACGATGGATAGCTGTATTATATTTACTACTTTGCAATTCTTTCCTAGCTTCTGTATACAGACAGGAATTTTGTGATTTGTGCTCCGACTGGCTCTGGAAAAACTGTAATGTTCGAGCTAGCTATTACCAGATTACTCATGGAAGCCCCACTGCCTTGGCTAAATATTAAGGTTGTTTACAGTAAGTGTTATGCAGCTTTAACCCTTTTGGTGACAGCAGTAGAAAATGTCATTCTGTAAATGTGGAGATCTAGAGTGACTGCTTGAATTATATAGAAATTAAATATGTTAAGAAATTGTAGCCTACCTTATTCTTTAAGAAGTTGTTTGGTTTAGGGTTTGTTTCTTTGTGATACCATTGTAACTCTTACTAGTATTTAACAGCACTGTATAATTGTAGTGTTCAGCATTGCCTATACAAATAAAAATAAAGAAATCTTGTGAAGAGTTTGTCATCTAGGAAGGCAAGATAGACACTAAAAGGGAAGAAGAAAGCAAAGAAAACTAAAACAAATTCTTACTGGCAGATGACTGTCTGTTGCTCTAAGATGAGGATCAAATCTTCCATTTTTATTTACCTGCCAGGGTTTCTGTCTACTAGTTCAAAGGCAACAAAGCTATGATCTTTGAGTTTAATTGATCTGTGTAGGAACTAATGAAAATATTTGAGAATAGTCACAACCATTGACACCTTTTATTTTCTTTCCTTTCTGGAGAATTGAATTCATAACATGTAAATCAGGTGAAATTGGTGGCTTTGTCCCAGTTTTAATTAATTCATACAGTGATATATTTGTCAGTCTTCTATTAATGGTTAATCTTTATATTTACCAAAGTTTCAGCTTAATGTATTTATCTTTTCTTAATTCCAATGTGTACAAGTTCTTACAATAAAGCTAGTGTAGAGTTTACTGTGTATTTTAAACAGGAGGTGTATAAGCACACATGTATTACAGTTTCCCTGTCAGCATATTGAGGTGGAACATTTCAGTGAACTGTAATGGTTTTAATTGCCTTGGTAGAACTGATACAAATGGGCCAGTTGGAACTTCCATTAAGGAAGCCAGTTACCTGCTGGTGGAATTAAATCTGTGACTTTTCCAGGTTTGACAGTGGTGGAGGAGGCATAGTTTTCCAAATGTTGGAACAGAGGTGTTAATCAGATTAGGTACTGCCAGAGCATGCTTTGCTACCTGCTTCATCAGTGGCCCAATGTATATGAAATAGCTTGCAGTAGTTGTGTAAATTAGACTTGGTTCCCAAGAGCTTTAACACATGCTAAGGATTGGTGACTGAAGTTCTAGGAGCACAGTATCACAGTATGCTAGAGATTGGAAGGGACCTCAAAAGATCATCTAGTCCAATCCCCCTGCCGGAGCAGGAACACCTAGATAAGGTTACACAGGAATGTGTCCAGGTGGGTTTTGAATGTCTCCAGAGAAGGAGACTCCACAACCCCCCTGGGCAGCCTGCTCCAGTGTTCCGTCACCCTCACTGAGAAGAAGTTTCTTCTCAAGTTTAAGTGGAACCTCTTGTGTGCCAGTTTGTACCCATTACCCCTTGTCCTGTCATTGTTTGCCACTGAGAAGAGCCTGGCTCCATCCTTGTGACACTCCCCCTTTATATATTTATATACACTAATAAGGTCCCCCCGCAGTCTCCTCTTCTCCAAACTATAGAGACCCAGCTCCCTCAGCCTTTCCTCATAAGGGAGATGCTCCACTCCCTTAATCATCTTTGTCGCCCTGCGCTGGACTCTCTCCAGCAGGTCCCTCTCCTTCTTGAACTGAGGGGCCCAGAACTGGACACAATATTCCAGATGTGGTCTCACCAGGGCAGAGCAGAGGGGAAGGAGGACCTCTCTCGACCTACTGACCACCCCCCTTCTAATACACCCCAGGATGCCATTGGCCTTCTTGGCCACAAGGGCACAGTGCTGGCTCCTGGTCATCCTGCCATCCACTAGGACCCCCAGGTCCCTCTCCCCTACACTACTCTCTAACAGGTCGTTCCCCAACCTATACTGGAACCTGGGGTTGTTCCTGCCCAGATGCAGGACTCTACACTTTCCCTTGTTATATTTCATCAAGTTATTCCCTGCCCAACTCTCCAGCCTGTCCAGGTCTCGCTGGATGGCAGCACAGCCTTCTGGCGTGTCAGCCACTCCTCCCAGCTTAGTGTCATCAGCAAACTTGCTGACAGTACACTCAATTCCCTCATCTAAATCATTGATGAATATATTAAATAATACTGGTCCCAATACTGACCCTTGAGGCACTCCACTAGATACAGGCCTCCAACTAGACTCCGCCCCATAGATTACAACTCTCTGGCTTCTCTCCTTCAGCCAGTTCGTGGTCCACCTCACTACCTGATCATCCAGACCACACTTCCTCAATTTAGCTATGAGGATGCTGTGGGAGACTGTGTCAAATGCTTTGCTGAAGTCAAGGTAGACCACATCCACCGCTCTGCCATCATCCATCCACCGTGTTATTTCCTCATAAAAGGCTATGAGGTTGGTCAAGCATGACTTCCCCTTGGTAAAGCCATGTTGACTGCCCCTCATAACCCTCTTATCCTTGACATGCCTTAAGATGGCACTAAGGATAAGGTGTTCCATCACTTTCCCAGGGATGGAGGTGAGGCTGACCGGTCTATAGTTACCCGGGTCCTCCTTCTTGCCCTTTTTGAAAACTGGAGTGACATTTGCTTTCCTCCAGTCCTCAGGCGCCTCTCCCGTTTCCCAAGACTTGGTAAAGATGATGGAGAGTGGTCTAGCAATGACTTCCGCCAGTTCCCTCAGCACTCGCGGGTGCATCCCATCTGGACCCATGGATTTATGGATGTCCAGATTGCTCAACTGGTCTCTAACCCATTCCTCATCGACTAAGGCAAACTGCTCCGTTGACCTGACTTCATCTGAGGTCACAGGGGTACAGGGCTTTACCTTCAAGCAATCATTAGCTTCTTGTATTCTTCCACAGCAAAAGATCATTACTTTTGCAGTTTTGAGTTTTGTGGTCGTAGCTTAATCTGTTTTCTGGATCTGGTGATTTCCTTGCTTTGTAGACCCCTGATAACATGAGATTTTATACCTCTTTCTGAGGCAGAAACTGGTTATTTAAATATCTTCATTTTGGGAATCACTTGTCAACTGATATGATGCTGATGGGTCATATTCCAGTTGCTCTAAATAGCCTAGTATGTGATCACTGCAAGATCTATTTTATTACTGCTGTTTTCAGATCATGCATAGATCTCTTCTTTCACTTAAATCATTGCATTTTCTGTATAGATTACCATCCAATACAGACTTACATGTGTTGCTGGTATCAGTCTGTGTAGAGAATTACTTCTGATTTCTAGGAATCAACCTCCATCTGCAAAATGTAGTAAGTGTCCAGTGGAAAAAAAATACTATGAAGAAATAGGTTGTTCTAGGAGTCTGTTTTTATAAGGCCCAGCGTCAGAACTGCTACCTGCCATGTTAGTTGCTACTTGCTGTGTTAGCTGCTTGGTGCTGACTACATTTAACTGTACATCTGGTTTAGATAGATTTTGATTTTTTTCTAGTATACTATCTCTTGCTCATGGATGGTTTCTCACTTATGACCCTTTTCCTTTCTGAATACAAAGTGCTCAAATCATTCTGAACTGGAAAAAGGTTGGTATTTGTATGATCTTCTGTTGGAAAAGATGTCTTTCCTGTGGTTTCTTCTATGTGTGAGAAAACCTTTGGTAGCTGAGTAATTGTTTCCATGTGGGATTGAGGAAAAAATTAGGATTAAGAAAGGACATAAATAACTTTAGTAAAAGGGTTCTGTTTCTGATTGTTGATGGGGAAGAACTGGGGCCCAAAGCTCAACACTGATCTGTGCGCATGGAATAGAATAATAAAGTTAATACCAGTTACAAATTTTATGGTTCTGGGAGCAAAGCTGAAAATTAGGGAAGTTAGATTCAAGAAGACATCTTAAAAATCTATGCATTTAGCATCTTTAGCAATACAGTTGAAGCTTTGGTTTACCTGATATAACACTGATTATTTTGTGTTGGTTTTAGTGGCTCCAATAAAAGCTCTGTGCAGTCAGCGTTTTGATGATTGGAAAGAAAAATTTGGACCTATAGGACTCAGCTGCAAGGAACTGACAGGAGATACAATGGTGGATGACTTATTTGAAATACATCACGCTGACATTATTATCACCACACCTGTAGGTTTCAGTCTCAATTCTTACCAAAAACTAGAATAAGCAGACAGTAGTAGTCTACTCATTGTATTCTAGTAGGACTGCTCTTTTTTTATGATCCTTATACTTGCTTACACACTGCTGTGCATACTATTAGTTCATAGAAACAACAGCTAGGAATATAATTGTGCCAGATGAAACATGGCATTAGCTTGAATTAAACTGACTTTGTTTCAAGACTAATTGAAGTTTGGGCATGTCTGCCTGTACTGTACTTTTGGCATATGTTGGCCCTTAAAACATCTTTTGCCTTTTGTTGTTTGTTGTGGGGTTCTTTTCTCCTAGGAAAAATGGGATAGCATGACTAGAAGGTGGAGAGACAACTCTATAGTCCAGCTTGTACGACTGTTTCTCATTGATGAGGTAAGAAAATTCATGTTTTGTATGCACTGGTTTTCTTCTTGAAGATAAAAGGAAACTTAAAAGTATAACATTTATTTAACACATGTATAGATTGTAACTGGAGAAATATTTAGCAAATCTTTTAAAATTCCCAATAGGTGCATGTTATAAAGGATGAAAGCCGTGGTGCAACGTTAGAAGTTGTAGTCAGTCGGATGAAGACTGTTCAGTCTTCTCTTTGGCATCTTTTTGAGAATCGTGACACTGTTCCGCCCTTGAGATTTGTAGCTGTTTCTGCAACAATCCCAAATGCTGAAGATGTAAGAGCTACATTTTAACTTCATTTGAATTAATGTAGTTGTATTTTATAAAACTTACCTGGACTAATAAGTTCAGATTGATAACAGAGTTGTGTCATTTTGAAGCTGTCACCTGAAGGCAGCTTTGAGGTAGATGTTAATGTACCACATGACCTACAACCATATGGAATTATTAGCCAAGTATGGACATGCTTCAGTTTTAGATTTGTGATTTTTATCTTTAAGTGCAACTCACAACTGACTTGAGATTTCAGTACAAATTATATTGGTCCTGTAGATAGCAGCACCTCACCTGCGTTTTTAATGATAAAAGCAATGTCAAGTGTATTAATAGTTTACATGTGACAAAAGCTAAGTTAATTATTGTGTGCTGCAGTTAGAGCACAGTGAGATTAAAAGCAGAAATTTTTCATTTCTATTCTATTTCGTCTTTTTCACAGATTGCAGAATGGCTTTCAGATAGTAAGATGCCAGCTGTATGCCTGAAAATAGATGAGGATCAACGACCAGTCAAGCTACGCAAAATTGTTCTTGGTTTTCCATGCAGTGACAATCAGACAGAATTCAAATTTGATTTAACTCTTAACTACAAGATAGCTAGTATTATACAAGCATACTCGGAACAAAAACCGGCACTTGTGGTATAACAGCTTTTCCCTTCATCACATTTGAAACTATTTCTTTCTTTTGAAGTGTTGATTAAAAAACCCTTTTATTTATAGTTTTGTGCCACAAGAAAAGGAGTGCAACAGGCCGCTTCTGTTCTTGCAAAAGATGCTAAATTTCTACTGAGTATTGAACAGAAACAAAGGTACTTGTATGTTTGAGTTGTTAATAAGTGTTTGTGTGTTCTAGTAAACCTGTGACGTCTGTGAAGAAAGCTATTGAACTAATACAGTTTCTAGCAGAAGAGTGTGTCTGCAACAAAATCATCCTCACAGTTGAGATTCTTTTTGGTAAACTGGCACTTCTTGGGAAGTTTTATTTGCTTCTTGAATGTTTAGGGTACTTCATACGAACATTAAGTTATTTCTAAAAGCTGCCTTCTGAGTATACAGATGTTAATTCCTATGGACCTATAAAGCCTTGTATTGCAAAGGTTAAGCATTTGAATAGCTGAATTGGGTGTAGTCTTATTAGTGTTTTAAGTTAAGCTGTAAGAAGTCTTTGTATTATCAGGAACCTTTAATAAATGCAGCCCTGACCCATATTAGTTATTATTTATTTCAGGGTTGCTTAGTCCTGGCAGCTGCAGGAGCTACTTCCTGATTTTGGACCTCAGACATAGTCTTCTTTGCCTTATGTGAACAACATCTAGATTGTAGGTTGTGACGTGGAAAGATAACTGACCTGGAAAGGCTGCAGCAGCTGCCCCAGTCAGTTTTGTTCCCTTTGCAAAGATTGGAAAGGTGGTAGTTGAAAATATCCAAAGAATGTATACTTTAAATGTTATTTTAAGACTATGTGCTTTTGATAGTCTAGCATGTAATTGGAAACTACGAACATCCTTAAAAAGCACAAATGTAGTAGAACTATGGGAAAATATGTAAAAAATGTACATGTCAAGGAATACATCTTAACAGTCTTTAGGTGGAGTATGGTGTATCTAGTTTCATGTGAAGCTTTATTTTTGCATTTTAAAAACATACTTAGTCTTTGTATATTGCACTTAGATTAGATGTGGTTTGTGATTTTGAAGTATTTGGATTTTTCTATGTGTGTTGCATAGATTACAGAGGTCTGCAAATTCGCTGAAAGATTCCAAACTGAGAGGTAAATATAACCTACTACTTCTCTGCTCTATGAATGAATACTTGCTTGAGTAGTATTATTTCATAACTGTAATTATTACTATAATTATTTTACTATCAGATCTTTTAATGTATGGTGTGGCTTACCATCATGCGGGTATGGAGTTATCTGACAGAAAAATAATTGAAGGAGCCTTTACTGCAGGCGACTTACCAGTACTTTGTAAGTAAATGTAACTTTGAAAGTCAAAATGCTGTTAATGTATCCTGAGAGGATTGCAGTTTGGAAATGGTAATATTTTATGATTCTATGGTTTGTTTAACCTTTGGAATGATTACTTTGTGAAATTCAGATAAAGAGGTGTTTGTGTTTTAGATACACTTTCACCCTGTGAGTATGCATACACACTTTTACTAAAGACTGTAGAACTTGTCTTCTTTACAGCATACACAGGGGTCATCCTTCCTCATATGTCTATATAGGTCTGCCAATGTCCAGTTCCTTTTCATACCACTGAGCCATCCTGTTGAGGTGAAACTCTTTGCTAGTGTGTCTTGCCTCAGAGTTCACATGATGTTTTTTTTTGTTTGCGTCCTTTGCAGCAGTGACACAGGTTAAAATACAGTGATAAAGGTAATCTTTTACATTTATGCTTCTTAGATTGGCAGGCTACTGTGTTCAAACTCCCATGCAAGGTGTTTTGACTGATGGGGAAGTTCCTAAGTATTCCATCTGCTGTTACCTGAGATGAGAAGGTACCTGTTTGAGACATGATGGCTTTCTTTTCATCCAGGCTTTCTTTTCATCCAGGCTTTCTTTTTCTGTAAAAAAAATTCAGACCCTCTGGGGAATTGGCTGTGTGGTTCTTGTACAACACTGAAAGATTAATGTTTTTTTTCTTTCCTATACAATGGTCATGACTCACTATGAAAATTTAAGGTACATACCCTTACTGTGACCTGGCAACCTTGCTGGAGTTGCAGTGTCCATGACATTAAAAGGTCTCTGCATCCCTGCAATCTACTGTACTTTGGCTGCCTGGTGCACTGCGTATGGCTTTGCCAACTGCAGTGCCATTTCTGCAATCTCAGGAGACTGGTTGTACAATTGCTTTTTGCAAAAATAACTGAAAACCTGTGCCACAGCTGAGCGCACCATGAACATGTGTGTGGACTACCACTGAAAGAATGCAAGGTTGCTTACTGGTACTTAAGTCATCTGAAATTATTTTGGAATTTCTGAGATACTAGAATTACATTACTACAGCTGAGGGGAAACTGAAAGAGTATAGAGCATATTCCACTTTATATATCTGAGGGTAGAGTTTTAACACACCTTTCACAGATACTGCAAAGGGGAAAAATTCTTTGGTCTTGAAATAGAGTGTATGTATACTCACAGTGTGTGTGTGCATACATGTATATATACACATACGCCTATATGGACTGAAGTTTGATTGCACTGTAAATAACCGCTCTTTGGACTTTTTTATGGTTAGCTCATTTTGCTTTGACAAATATCCCATTTTGCAACCAACACAATATGACAAAACATAATACATAATACTCTCACAAGATGGGGTGAATATATCTTTAATTTAGACTAAAGTTTTCCTTCCTGATGCACCTGAATTTTAGTTCTGCTTTTATTTCGAAAAAGAATTGGAAAATTCATTGCTACTTTGTTTTCCTAGTGCGATAGTTTTATCATTTGGCTTTTATAGGTGTTTTTCCATGTTCAATTCCTGCCACCCCATATATTTGTTAGAGAGAGTGAATTAGAAAACGTGAGTGTGAGAGAATTTGCCACAAACTTGATTGGGGTTTTCTGTGTGAGAGTGTGTATTGGTAAAGTAGTGCAATAGTATTGGTGGTGATTCTGGTTTGGTACCATGGTTATGAAAATGCTAATGACTGCTCACTTAAAATACCTTAAAGAGATTGATCACTACAAGGCAAGACGTAGTCAGGGCTGTATTCAAATATCTGTCCATCAAGAAATATGAATAATGTTTCTTTGATGTGTATGTGTCATATTGAAGGTGGATTGGATTCTGGATTATCTCCAAATGTTAAGGAATGTTTAAATAAAAATATCTAGGATGTAATTTGTTGAAGATTGTTGTGCAATGTCTGTAATCTATGTCTAAGTCTTTGTGGTGCAGAATGCCCACTGCCTTCACTAGAAAATAAGAGTTCTTAGGAATCAAGAGTTAATCGCTTATTTGCTGCTTTTGGATGTTTTTCATCTTGCAATCAATATACTTTAATCTGATGTAGTTACTACTAGCACCTTAGCAATGGGAGTCAATCTGCCTGCACATCTGGTGGTTATAAAATCCACAATGCACTATGTTGGAGGAGTGTTCCAAGAGTACAGTGAAACTGACATTCTGCAAATGATTGGGAGAGCAGGAAGGCCTCAAGTAAGTTAATGCTATATTATATCGATGCTATATATGGGTGGATCAGTAGAAACTATTCATGGCAAAGAAACTACACCACCAACAATTTTACTGCAATATTTGGGTTTTAAAGGGTTGTTATTAATAGTTAAATTACTCCTGGGTAACTTCATAAAGGAAGAATTCTGTTTCCTTTTGTATTTTTCACTAAAATGTACTGCTTCACCTTGCTCTGGAAGAAAATCTAAAGGTCACATTTGGGTTACATAATGAATAAGGAGTAGAGAAAAAGTAGGAAGCTGGCATACAACTTACAAATGGCATGATAAAGATTCTGCAATATTGAATAGTATTGAATAATAGCATGGAGAGCCATGTGCTTTTGTTCTCTCAACATCAGACTAAGAAAACATGTAATTAAGTTAGAAGTGGAATTAGAGGGGGAGGGTCAGAAACAGTGCCTTCAAAGATTTCTCGTTCATTTTGCTTCCACAAGAGGTTGCTGATGCCAAGAATGCTGTATGTTAGAAAGGCTTAGACATTTCTTTGGTTGTAAAAAGGAAGAGGGGGATGGGATTTAAAAATTATTATTTTAATTTTGCCTCTTTCAAGTCTTCAAATCATTTATGTTAAATCTTACACTTTTAAGCCTTTCACTATTTAGAATAAAGATAGATGGATAGATAAATAGATAGATAGAGCCAATATAAAGCCTAATACAGGAGATAGTTAGGAGATAGGCTGCGTATGTTAGCCACTGTGGTATGTTGTGTACATGACACAACAATATATTATCTGGACCTAAGATCTGAGTAGGGAACCCTGTTTGGGGACGGGTGAGCAGTCGACAGAGTTTGTGGGTCAGGGTTAAAGGGAGAACAGCAATGGGAGACATTACTGTGGGGATCTGTTACAGACCACCTGATCAAGAGGAATCTGTGGATGAAGCGCTGTACAGACAGATAGGAAAAGCCTCACGCTCGCAAGCCCTTGTTCTCATGGGGGACTTCAACCACCCTGATATCTGTTGGAGCGATGGTACGGCCCAACACAAGCAATCCAGGAGGTTCCTCGATTGTGTGGAAGACAACTTCCTTCTGCAAGTAATAGAGGAGCTGACAAGGAGAGGTGCCATGCTTGACCTCGTGCTCACCAACAGGGAAGGGCTTGTTGGAAATGTGACGCTCCAGGGCAGCCTTGGCTGCAGCGATCACGAGATGGTCGAATTCGAGATCCTCAGGACAGTGAGAAGAGAGTGCAGCAAGCTCACTACCCTGAACTTCAAGAGAGCAGACTTTGGCCTCTTCAGGAACCTGCTTAGTAAGGTTCCATGGGATATAGCCCTAGAGGGCAGGGGGGCCCAAGACTGTTGGTTGTTATTCAAGGATCACCTGCTACAAGCTCAGGAGTGTTGCATCCCAACTAGAAGGAAGTGCAGCAGGAGGGCCAGGAGACCTCCTTGGGTGGATAAGGAGCTGCTCAGGAAAATTCAAAGGAAAAAAGAGGCTTATAGAAAGTGGAAGTAGGGACAGGTGGCCTGGGAAGAATACAGGGATGTTGTCTGGGAAGCTAGGGACCAGGTTAGGAAAGCTAAGGCCCAGTTAGAATTAAACTAGGCTAGGGATGTTAAGGATAGCAGGAAGGGATTCTATAGGTATGTAGTGAATAAAAGACAGACTAGGGACAACGTAGGCCCCCTCCGGAAAATATCGGGAGAACTGGCTACCCTGGATTTGGAGAAGGCTGAGGTTCTTAATGACTTCTTTGCCTCAGTCTTCACTGGCAAAGGCTCTGACCGCACCACCCAAGTCTTGGAAGGTGGACGCAGGGACTGTAAGGATGAAGACCCTGGGCCCACTGTAGGAGAGGATCTGATTCGAGACCATCTTAAAAACCTAAATATACGCAAGTCCATAGGACCTGACGACATCCATCCACGGGTCCTGAAGGAGCTGGCAAATGAAATTTTCATGAAGTTCCATGAAAAATCATGGCAGTCAGGTGAAGTAAATATAACCCCCATTTTCAAGAAGGGGAAAATGGATGACCCGGGGAATTACAGACCAGTCAGTCTCACCTCTGTGCCTGGCAAAATCTTGGAGCAGATTCTCCTGGAAGGCATGCTAGAGGCACATGGAAAACAACAAGGTGCTTGGTGACAGCCAGCATGGCTTCACTAAGGGGGAATCCTGCCTGACCAACTTGGTGGCCTTCTATGATGAGGCTACGGAACTGATGGACAGGGGCAGAGCTGTTGATGTCATCTACCTGGACTTGTGCAAAGCGTTCGACACTGTCCCACACAACATCCTTGTCTCTAAATTGGAGAGACATCAATTTGATGGGTGGACCACTCGGTGGATAAAGAACTGGCTGGATGGCTGCATGCAAAGAGTTGTGGTCAATGGCTCGATGTCCGGCTGGAGACTGGTAACGAGTGGTGTCCCTCAGGGATCAGTGTTGGGACCGGTCTTGTTCAACATCTTTGTCGGTGGCATGGACAGTGGGATTGAGTGCACCCTCAGCAAGTTTGTCGATGACACCAAGCTGTGTGGTTCAGTTGATACACTGGAGGGAAGGGATGCCATCCAGAGGGACCTCGACATGCTTGTGAGGTGGGCTGATTGCAAGCTTCTGAAGTTTAACCATGCCAAGTGCAAGGTCCTACACCTGGATCGGAGCAATCCCAGGCACAGCTACAGGTTGGGCAGAGAAGAGATTCAGAGCAGCCCTGCAGAGAAGGACTTGGGGGTGTTGGTCAATGAAAAAATGAACATGAGCCAGCTTCAGTGTGTGCTCGCAGCCCAGAAAGCCAACCGTATCCTGAGCTGCATCAAAAGGAGCGTGACCAGCAGGTCAAAGGAGGTGATCCTGCCCCTCTACTCTGCTCTCGTGAGACCTCCCTTGGAGTATTGTGTGCAGTTCTGGTGTCCTCAACATAAAAAGGACATGGAACTGTTGGAACAAGTCCAGAGGAGGGCCATGTGGATGATCAGGGGACTGGAGCACCTCCCCTATGAAGAGAGGCTGAGAAAGTTGGGGCTGTTCAACCTGGAGAAGAGAAGGCTGTGTGAAGACCTCATAGCAGCCTTCCAGTATCTGAAGGGGGCCTACAAGGATGCTGGGGAGGGACTCTTCATCAGGGACTGTAGTGACAGGACAAGGGGTAATGGGTTCAAACTGAAACAGGGGAAGTTTAGATTGGATATAAGGAAGAAATTCTTTACTGAGAGGGTGGTGAGGCACTGGAATGGGTTGCCCAGGGGGGTTGTGAATGCTCCATCCTTGGCAGTGTTTAAGGCCAGGTTGGATGAGGCCTTGGGTGGCACGGTTTAGTGTGAGGTGTCCCTGCCCATGGCAGGGGCGTTGGAACTAGATGATCTTAAGGTCTTTTCCAACCTTAACTATTCTATGATTCTATGATCTAAACTAGTATGGAAATGCCAATATTCCTCACTTTCTTAACTGATTGGGTTTGGGGTTTTTTTGCTAGAATAAATTCAGTAAGGTTTTTAACGTTGTGACTCGGAATCCTAAGGCACTTCAACTTCCTGAGTCAAGACCTGAAATATTTATCAAGATCTGCTGTACAGTAGTACATATATTAATCTGATCTTAAAAAAATGCAAAGTTAGGAAACTTCTTGTATAAAAAACCAACAAATCTAACAGTATTTTTTTCGCCTCACAAAACAAAATAATGTGAGGTGGTTTGAGAGTAGATATGAAGATTATAGAAATTTACCATAAAAGGGTTGACTGTTCATTCAAGACTTTCTGATGTCTGGAAATGATGAATAAAAATTTGTGTCAGAGAATTATTCTCTCTGTGGTTGTGGTCAGGAATCCTTTCCTAAGCTGTGGACCTTGTAAGGAGGTCAGTAACAGTTCACGTTTGTGGTATTTCTCAACATGTTTCTGTTATATGTATATTAGCACGTAAGGGCTGGTGTCTGCCAGCCACCAAGGGCTGGAATCCCGAGTCCTGCTTGCTACCCACAGGAGCTGTAACTCACCTTTAAGTCAGAGAGACCTTGGCATTCAACAGCCATTTCAACAAGGATTCTAAGAAAACAGTATTAAGGTTTTCAACACGTGTGATGCATATTCAATTGAAATTTCTTTGCTAAGCGCTAAAGAGCAGGTTTTGTTTGTGGTCTTATTTTTCAGTTTGACACTACAGCTACAGCAGTTATTATGACTCGTTGGAGCACAAGGGAAAAGTATATGCAGATGTTAAATGGTGCTGATATAATAGAGAGCAGGTAAGTAAGCATTTTTTATAAGACTGTATAGATGGTAGCAATGTTTCATAGTTTCTACAGAATATGTAGAAAGTAATGTAAGAAAAGTAATCAAACCAAGCTATACAGAAATTAACAGCCTCTATTTTATTACCTAAAAACATCTTTTGAACATCTTCAACTAAACAAAAAAGTTGTAGATTTCTGCTGGAAAACTGAAGAAACTGAAATAGTACATGTTCCAAATACAAAAAGCAAGAACTGAACCAAGATCGTGTCTCTGAATTTTTAGATTATAGAGTCTGGAAAATTCCAGGCTACAGAATTCACTTGACATGAACAGAGTATCAAGAGAAACATGTAGGAAAGTTAAGACTTTAAAGGGTTAAACATGAAATTTTGCTAAGGTTTAAATTTTCAAATATATTCAAATACCAACATTGTGCTGTGACTTTTAAATGTATTTGAACTTTTAAAGCTTTATTTTCTAAAGAATGTGGAACTTTACAGTTGACAGGGTTTTTATTTTTGCTTGCTGGACATTAAGCCATAATAACCAAATTACATTGTTGATTATTTACATATTCTTTACAGTGTTCTGTTGACTTCACTGCTTAAAGTGAGCAGTTGACAGGAAAACAAAAATAAACAAACCCAGAAAACTGTTGTGATTTGGAGAGGGTTTTGTTTTCTTTTGGGCACTTTTTGTACTACTAATTGGTAAATATACTTACCTTTTACTCTTTTCTTTCACTAGCTTGCACAGGCATCTTGTTGAGCACTTGAATGCAGAAATAGTGCTGCGTACTCTCACGGATGTCACTGTAGCTTTGCAGTGGATACGATCAACATTCTTGTACATCAGAGCCTTAAAAAATCCAACTCATTATGGTTTGTTGGTTGTTTTTTTAATTTGTCTAAGTTATGACACTATGATGTGTTAGATCCGTGTTGTTTCTTTCAGGTTTTTATGCACTATTATTTCATAAGGGCTTAAAAACAAGATGTGTAATATGGCTTGTGACTTTTTAGGAACAGTTTCAGCTGCTTTAATAGAAGTAATAGGAGTTTCAGTATGGTATAACATTAAAAAACTATGAAGAAGGCATTTACAGCTTCTCAATGATCTATTTCTTTTGAACTTAATACACTTTACCATGTATTAATGCAATATTGAGCCATAATGTATTTTTCAGCGCTGATTAGATAATGTGCTGCTAAAAAAACCCCAAAAACCAACTGTCTAATTTTTAATAGTTTTTCTAAAATTAAAGATCAGTAACCTTAATGCTGATGTCCTCAGTTTGTCTTGCCCAGAACAGCCCCTTAGCCCCCAGCCCTGACCATGTCTTTGTTCCTGGTCACTTGCTCTACATCTGATTATGAAGTGTCCTGGTTTTGTTGCATTCAGGTCATTGGGCACTTGCTGGAGACAATTTTTTGTAAGGATTTATAGATGGGACTGGCACACAGTACATCTAGTGCTTGAAGGGATGTTATGATTTAGATGGCTTCCTGTATTCTAAAATAGGAAAACTGTACATGTGAAGTTCTGACATTTCTGCAACTTTTAGGACTCTAATATTTTACATAGGGGAATATCTGCAGCTTTTACCTGTGTACATTTGCTCTAACAGTCACTTGCTGATACTTAGATACGCTATGTAAGGCTTTTGACTTGTTCCCAGTATAATAAATAAAATCTACCAATTTGAGATATTCTTCTGGCTCCCCAAAATCAGTAAATCAGTTTTGATGAGTAAGGATATCAAGGAGGAAGTATATTATTATATTAGGTTAAAAAGCCTTTTGTCTTTTCTTGAAGGTTTTTCATCTGGATTGGATAAAATTGGAATTGAAGCAAAATTACAAGGTAAGTGACTTTAAAGTTTTTTTGGGTGAAATGTTACATTTTAGGGCAGGGTCATCCATGTATATTATATTTACATTAATTTTAATAGATTCATTAACAGAACAAATGTAATTCACTATGTTGTGTTATTGATTTTATTATAATACTTTCAAAGCATTATCAGTACATTTTAACTGGTGGAAGGGTTTTTCTTGTGTAGAGAAAAAAACACCTTTGCCTATCTCATCTCCATATATATACTCAGAAATGTGTGTGGAGCAGAACACTTAAATTTTGGTTGCTTTTCCTTTGATGGATCTCATTTGCTTTCACTAATTTCCGTTACCATACTTGCCAGTTTCTGAAAGAACGTTTTTGCATCTTCCCATTGTCATAAATTTAGCCTTGATAACAAAGGATATAAAATGCAAACATCTTCACCTTGTTCAGAACCAGTTTAAAATTAGAATTATAGGATCATGGAATGGGTTTGGTTGGAAAGGACCTTAAGATCATCTAGTTCCAACCCCCTGCCATGGGCAGGGACACCTTACCCAAGACCATGGTGCCCAAAACTCTGTCACCTGGCCTTGAACACTGCCAGGGATGGAGCATTTACCACTTCTTACTTCTCAGTAAGAAAAGTTACCTAGTTCCTATGTTCATTCAGTTGTTTTCTACCCTGTCCTGTCTTTTTGATCAGAACACTTCTGGTTTTGGCACTTAATGAAGCATGTTCCTTCCTAAATAAGCTTTTATGTGAGAAGGCATGGCTTGAAATCACCTCTACATATAGTGCTAGAGTAGAAGGCTTCACTTATAAATGCTTTGTAGGTGAGGATTATATTTCTTTGAAGTACTCTGATCTTAAAAACCTCTTTTTACAGTTCTTGCAGAAAGTAGCTCTTTTTCCCTGCACACATGAAGTATTTTGTATTAATGTATGTAGTTATGTTCTCATACATTTCACGTGCAATGTGAATGATTTCTGGTTGCTATCACTTTGAGTGCTTTCCCAACATACTTTTAAATTTTGAACATTGTGTGAACATAATTTTTGCCTGAAAAAGAGTTGTGCTGTCCTGTATCAGTATCTTTCAGTGAGCTTTCCCTAGGCAGAAGTTAACAACCAACTTTAGCAGAAGCAGTTTCATATTCCAAAACCTTTACCTGAGTTCTATGGAATTAGTTGGGTACGCATTCAATGCAATTTGATAACATTTCTGGTTTGTACATAGTTTTTCTGCATATACTAAACCCACATATATTTTCAATTTGTTGGTAGAGCTATGTTTGAAGAACTTAAATGAGTTATCATCTTTTGATTTGATCAGGATGGATGAAGAAAATAAATTCAAACCAACAGGTAACACCTTTTTAAAATAAACTGATTTTCAGCATTGATGTTGAGATTGTAGTGAACTACAACAGGTCACAACTTAATAGGACCCATTAATAGAAGTACAGAAATGTAGGAGAGAGTAGAATCTGAGAGATTGTTTGACTAGAATATATGAACAAGTTTCTTTAGCAAATCATGGAAGTTCATTCTCTTAATGTTTATCCAGGAACAGATCTCTTGTTGCTGGAAAATTTGCTGCAGATTAGGAGAAAATTACAGAAAATTATCACAGAATAGTTGAATGTGACACAATGCAATGAAGGATGGGTTTTATCAATACCTGCTCTTCTCTACAGTCCTCTGCTAGAGGTGGCTGGCTTCACAGCAACCACAGGTCACATTCTGATATATTAGCGTGAATTCATCTTCATCGGAGAAAACTGTACCTGGCATATGTTTCTTTCTGCCACTCTGTGATGGGGTCAGTAATGTCCATCAGGCAGCTGGGGGCAATAATATACTGAGTCAGTGGTGGTAAATGTCATAGACCCCTCTAATAAGAAAATCACTTTGATTTTGTGATTTTAAAAATACATGAAAAACATTTGGCATGTTTATTTTTTAAGGTATGTTCTTCTTTTACAGAGACTGGAAGATTAATGGCGTGGTATTATATTGCATTTGATACAGTGAAACAATTTTTCACAATTAAGGGAACAGAGACTTTAAATGAATTGGTAATTTAACTTTTCTAAGACAATTTACATATGATCAATTGATTTTAAGTGGATTCAAAGATAAGCAGAAGTTTTAATTTAAACAGCTCATGCTTTGTCTATGTAAAGTTTCAGAGACTACATCTAAATAAATTCCTTATGGAGTATTTTTGAGACTTTCTACTCTTTGAGATCTTTTGCTTTCAAATTCTTTCTACCCTCATTTACCTTGCTTATGAAGATAAAAGTTGCTGAAGCTGTTCTGTTTATGTGTCACTGTATTGTATTGTGGCTTAGTAGTTACATTTTAGTGCCAAAACAAGCTGCATGGAGAGCACATTTTGCTTTTAAAGGAATGTTGCTGTCTTTCTGGTTTAAATAACTTTCCTCTCTCAAATAAGAGGTTGTTATTGCCACTGTTAAGTCACAAAAGACATGTTGTTTTCATGCAAATACTATGGCAGAACAGATTGGTCATGAAAAAATGGAATGCCTTTTCTCCTAGGGAGACTGTTTTGTTACAAAAGTATGAAGAAAGTAAACTGAAATACATAAGACAGCAAAAATTACCTATAGTTGCCTTTATACGTCATGATGTGTTAGCTGTGTGGTTGATTCTGGATAACTTCAAGTGGGATAGTAATCTAAAACTGAAGAAGTCTTCCGATTTAATAGCCTTTATAGGAAGATGAAGTTGGTCAGTATCAGAAAGAATCAACTGAACTTCTTTCCATTGTATAGGGTTGAGACAATAATGTTTTTTTTAAAAGCTTTTTATTTTTAAAAAGAAGGTAATTGGAAGAAGTGGTAGAAAAAATGACAAAGAAAAAGAATGAATAAAAAAATTAAATTGTTACAGATTACAATGATCTCCAACTGCACAGAATTTCTGGATGTCAAGTTAAGAACTAATGAAAAGAAAATACTGAACACATTGAATAAAGACAAGGACAAAATAACTATCAGGTATAAAAAATAAGTACTTTGAAAAAGGAAAGTCTCTTTTTAGTAATAAATAAAAGGAAGAGCAGAAAATCTGTTTATTTTCATTCATAGGTTTCCAATGGAGGGGAAGATAAAAACAAGAGAAATGAAAATAAACTGGTAAATATGATATTGTTTTGTTACTTTCCATTGAAAAGCTGTCATTTTAGATGCTGAAATTTGCATCATTTGCATTTCATTATTTCTATTCTGAATTGTTTTCAGTAGAAAGTTTTAGTTGTTATACTTTGCTTACAGTATGGCTTATATACCAAAACAGTCTTTTTTTTTTTTCCAGTCTTATTCAGGCTCAGCTCGGATGCATTCCTATTCAAGACTTTACTTTGACACAAGATACTGGCAGAATATTTAGAAATGGCTTAAGAGTCACTAGATGTATGGTGAAATTTAAATCTTTTTTGGTACATATAATAATAAGCTACATATTGATTAATACTAGTCAATCTTATTTTTACAGGGTTAACTGACTTTCTGGCATCATGTAAGGACAACTTTTCTGCTTTATTAAACTCTTTGATTTTAGCGAAGTGTTTCAGATGCAGACTTTGGGAAAATTCACTTCATGTGTCTAAACAACTGGAAAAAATTGGTAGGTAGTAGTCACATATTATAAGGGTGAATGCAATAGAAAATCAAGACTCAGAATTAGCCTGCTAATTTTTGAGTTGTCTGCGTACATAATTAAACGAGTCTCCTTACTACTTACTTTCCACAGTTGAGTACCACGGTTGTCGGAATAGTCTGTCGTAAAAAGTAATGCATTCAGTAATCTTCCAGGCTTTCAAAGTATTTCAGAGTTGTTCTTCTTTCTGAATGTTCATCTCAGTATCTTGGGCATAGTCCACATTTGTGTGATTGCATATCTCTAAGTTATGCCTTTCTTTCCAAACAGCTTTCACTATAGGTCCTGTAACACATATGCATGAAAGCCTTTTAATTTATTTTGACCTGGATAGGAATCATGAAATAGAAATAGTTTACTGTGGATGAGGTTCTTACACACATGAGGATCACAAGTTTCTTCCTATCACTCTATTCAGTTAATAGATGAACTTCTGGCTGGAAGTAGAAACTTGTCATAATTATTTGTGAAGGAGTTCGGAAATTTTGGAGTGCTCTGTGTTACAAAAATGTAGTTATACTTGTTTGAGGTAATAGTATAGCTTCCCGACTTATGTCTGATCTTATAATTTCATGCTTTTAGAATTCACTGCAGTGTTCTGTATATTTCTTCTTTGAAGACACATGTTCTGTACAGAAGAGCACAGTACAGAGATCTGCAAATTAGAGAATAGCTAAACCAGAAGATCCACATTGCACAGTACATTACAGCCTTGCCAGCCCAGGTGCAGAAGCTATATAGCTTCATTTATGTGGATTCAAAGGACTGGACAGGGCTTGTTAGCTTGTGTGCAGCACGGTACAGCATGGTAGGAACCCATTTCCATCACTTCTCGATCTGTGCTGATGTGCACATGGTCATCTGGAGGGTCTGCCTCATGTTCAGCATTTCTGGGGGTTAGGATCAGTGGAACAAACATAGCACTTACAGTATAGTCAAATCCTTTCCTGTACACTATATTGAATAGAATAAAGACAGTTTCTTTTTCTTAATAATAGCAGTGCTATACATACACATCTGTACTGTTTTGGTTTTTTTTGCTATCATTGCTCTCCAGCGTATGTTACGAAGAACTGCTGACTTTCAGAGTTCCATTTGTTCTGCTCACAGGCTTCTTGTGAGCCACTGCTGAAAGTTCACTCTCTTCTCCTGAATATTGAATTGATGCCTACATTAGTATGTCTGATTCTTGACTTCTCTTATGCTATGGCTGCTAAGCCTATTCTATGTCGTTATGAAGTTAACTGCTAGAGCACACAGAAATTTATTGAGAACATTTAGCATATTCAGAAATTCTTGATTTCTAAACTCTTATCTCAATATGGGGTTTTTAATCTTAAAAAAACATTAGTAACCTGTATTTCTTTTATAGGAGTGACTGTTCTTTAACTGAGATTTGACCTTACTGAGGTTGAGGGTTCAGCTGAATTCTTACTGCTGTTAGTTTTGTCCAGTAATGATACTCCCTCTTGTTTGCTATGCTTGATTTCTGTTTGTTTGTTCTGACAGACAGGGTAACAGTCACTTGCCATACAGGATTTTATCACCTTTACTACTTACTCAGTTTGATTTCCACCTCTTTTTTTTCTTGCTCAGAAATAAAGGACAAAAAGCAAGTCTTGTTGTGTTTCTTATTCTCTTCACTGGCAAAACCCTTCTGCCATTTTAGGAATTATGACAAAAGAACTAGTAGTATTCAACTTCATTTATAAAGAACCAAGGCAACAGCTTTAACTGAAGTAGCTGCAGTAGCTGAGACTCTTTGGACTGTTTGCAGAGCTTTGGCAAAGGAGAGGGGAGGTGGTAGAAGATGCTTTCCCTCAGTCAGACCCAAAATGTATTCAAATATATATGAGAGACAAAAGGTCTTCTGTTTCTCAAATTGTTACATTCTTGAGTTGAAATGAGTCTTTCCTTGTAAGATTGCAGTAATGTCTTCCAAGAAGCAACTTAAAGGTCTTTTGAGAGGTTTCCCAATTAATTTTTCAGATCTCTTTTACTGTTCCTACAGAATTACATGTGAAGAATCCGCATACTCATTCTTTTATCTAAAATTATTGTAGCTATTGTAGAAGGCTGTAGTGTTAGGTTAGGGAAATGCCTTCTTCTATGCTGTGATGACTTTAAATTTCACTGGAAGTTTAAAAGAACTGGGAATCATGGAAAGAGGAAGAAGATTGTATGGAATTCTCTGCCAGTTCACTTTTGTAGCAGATATGCCAGAGGAAAAATTTTTGCTATATCTGCAAAGACTCCTAAAAGATTATAAGTTTATTAGTGTATTTTATTATTAGCTTGCTCAAAAACATTGAGATCCTTATGACTTTATGATTGAGATCCTTTATGACTTTAACATAGGTAAATAATTCCTTAGGTAGGAAAAATATTCTGAGACAATGTTGTGTGATGTGTTTTTTTTCCATCATATCTATGTAGAACATGTTTCCTGGCTCTTGCAGAAAGTGATCTAAAATCTGGTTTATTCTAGAAAACGTATCTTAAAGTTGTCAGTGTTGAAATACTGAATGTTTTCATGTTTGATTTATATTGCATTTATTTTTACTAATGGATAAGAGAAATGATACTAAAAGCAATCAACTGGAAAAAAGTTTAGTGATTTACTGGGCAAAAAGTTGGGACAAACATACTATTAAGTGATTTCTGCTTTGGTTTTTCCTGCTATAATGAAGCTGTTGAGAACAATTTGAGGTTAGTGATTGTCATTTAACAGCATAAAACTTCCATTTTTCCCAGGTGTATCACTTGCAAACGCTATGGTAAATGCTGGGCTGACATCATTTAAAAAAATAGAAGAAACAAATGCAAGGGAACTTGAATTGGTAATTGATTATTTTTTATGCAAATAAGTATAAGGAAAATAATGAGTATTAATACTGTTACCAGTAAAAGTGGTATGGTTAATATATATCTACTATATGATTCTTAGCAAAATTGAGTGGTTTAGAATAATAGACTTATAGACTAGTTTGGGTTGGAAGGGACCTTCAAAGCTCATCTAGTCCAATCCCCCTGCTGTGACCAGGGACATCTTCAACTAGATAAGGTTGCCAGAACCATGTCCAGCCTGGCCTTGAATTTGCTTATACTGGTGAATTAGAAACTTATGTGGCTACTGCTGTTTTTCCTTGAAAATACGTAAGATGTTTTATTCTAGCAAATTAAATGTGAAAGATTTCACTGATTTGGCTAGGTTTGGAAAACAGTTGCTTAAATCTGTAGAATTTCATCATTATATGGTTTGAAACAAAAGACAATATGCATTTCCCTTTTACAAGTGTTAGAAAGGGAATACATATTTAAAGTTTTTCTTCATGTATGTTAATTGAGAATCCTGAATTTCCATTATTGCTAGTTTTAGTTAAAGATAGTCATAAAACAAAGTTCTTCTCAATCATCTATAAAGCACTTTTTATTTTACGGAAGTTAGACCCCAGGACAAGCTCTTTAGCTTTTGGCTTCTTTTCTGAGGAAACTCTTTTTCCAGTGTTCTGGAAGATAAAACAGATTTCTAAAGGAAATCGATCTTACTTGGGTTTTTCTGTATTGGCTTTAGGAATCTGAGTTCTCTTTTCTGCCTCCTTCTGCAGTTTTCCTGTCATTTGTTTTGTTTTGATAAAAACTAGGGCAACATAAAAGAGTCACCTCATATAAAACCTGAGTAGTCAGGTTTTGAAGTTATTGGCTAGTTCATTGGCTGATACCTGAAGAGCAGTGGTAGCAACATGGAAAATACTGGAATTTTCTTTTGGCTCTGTTGCTACTCTGGGTACTGCTGACAGAAAAGAACCAGGAGTGATAAGGGCTTTTGTTGATAGTATAACTACTCTGGTGACTTTGATTCCTTGCATTTACATTTCTCTTGGCATCTCTAATCAGCTGAATGTATCAGAAATGAAATTAAATCTTTGCAGATTTTAAACAGACATCCTCCTTTTGGAAACCAGATAAAAGAATCTGTTTTGCACCTGCCAAAATATGAACTTGACATTGAACAGGTAAATGCTTTTCTATTTAGTTTATTTTTATGCTGACATTATTAAATGAAAGAGCATGATATTATTAAATGAAAGAGGAAATACTGACTTAAAGAAGTTTTGAGCCTCTGCTGATAGAAGATAACATAATATTAAGGCCTCTGTCCACCTTAGCGTGTATAATCAAATTCTTAAATATTGAAGAAGAGCCTTGGAATAGACATTCCATGTAATACACTGGCCTCTCTCTCTCATTAATAGCATTTTATGTTCCAGATGCGAACCAGTATGTTCCACATTCTAGCATTATATGTAAGCCTGAGAGGTCTCTTCTGTCTTAATGATAAACAAATCCTAGAGACAGAGAAAGCATCCATATAAAAGTTACTGAAGAAGCATTAACTGATGTTTATTTTCAATGTCACATTTAGGAATAGAAAGAAACACTAAATGATTACATTAAACTAGCTGGTACCCTTTCAAAGGAAGGGTGCAGTTCTATGTGCAATCAAGAGCTTTGCAGTTCTGATACTCATTTTGTCTTTAGACAGATCACAAAGCCATGCTACCTTTCTGAAATGCAGAATTTGAAACAAAGCCTTGAAGTGTCTCATGAACATATCCTTGAAGTTAAAAAATAATGTGTGAAATCCTATTGTTGTAACAATCAATTCTATTTTAGTTTGTCATTTGACATAATACCAGAGGAGTATCTCTAAAGTTATTCTCAGAAGGAAGATTTAACAGTTAAAAGTATCTTTTAGAGAAATGTTGTGATGTCAAAACACACCTAGGTTTTCTTCTTGTATCTTTCTGTTTGCATTGAACAGAGGAGAATTTTTTTAAGGGCTTAACGTAGACTCTCTTTTACTCTCAATACTTAATCAAATTTAGAATATTCAGCTATGGGCAAGTTAGTACTGTATAACAGTGTCTCAGAACAACAAATGAACATTGTACCATAAATTGAAATTGCTTGAGTCAAGTTTGTGTTTGTATCAACAGTTAAAAATCTATGGTAGAGCACATATGTTACTTTGCATGTTTTAGCAGTTATGTCTTCTTCTATATCATTTTTTCCTAGCTTCCAAAATACAGTGATACATTGGCTGAAATCTTAGTAACCATCAGATTAACAAACTATGAGCAGCTACAAACAAAGAGAACAGCGACAGACTTCCACTATGTTACATTGGTTATAGGAGATGCTGACAACCAAGTCATTTTTAATCAGAAAATTATGTATGTATTATCAGGGGGTTTGCCTCACATCTTTTAAGGCTGTTGGCTTTTAATCCTCACTGTGATTTGTGAGTTTTCCAATACTTTGTATTGATGATAAATGGTACAAAATCACTCTTAATCCTACAGCATTTTTTTGTCACTGTTGTCATTTAAAATGCTGCACAAGATTCAAAAACCTCCAAAACATGCCAGTGTGCTTGTCAGTACAGAGTATGTGTAAGTATCTGTACAAGACTGATGTCATATTATGGAAGTCATTTATGGAAGTTATAAAAATTTCCATGTCAATATAAACCATAAATATAAGCCTATTTAAAAAACACCTTCTCAAGTTGTTACTTACTCTTGATAGCTGTATTTCTTTAATTATATCATATTGTCAAAATTGTTTCACTCAGAGATGGAATTAAATTCTCCAGCTGGCTTAAGGTATGCTTGGAGCAAATGGGAAAGGAGAAACAAAACCTTTTCCCACTGTGTGACTTTCACATGAGTTCTGGCTGAAGTCTGGCACTTTTGGCAGAACTGAAACTTACCTGCAGGATCCTGGCTTTCTTATGACCACAGATCATATATTATTGGAAGGTTATTTTTAGGCCACTGAGCAAGCAAAATCCAAGAACTAAGACCAAAGAAAGGCTCTTTCCCTTGGTTACAGACATCGTAGTATACAATGATGTTTTCACTGTCCATGCCTAACAAAACTTCACTGATATATTACAGGGATTCTGTGCTGCTGAAAACTGGCAATTGGACAAAGAAAATTGAAGTGAAAAGAGCTCTTAAATCAGAGGAAATTAGTATAAATTTAATTAGTTCTGATTATGGTAGGTTGGTTGATACACTTTTAATTTAAAAACAACTGCATAACATTTTGAATAAATGATTAAAACACTTTATATCAAGCCAAAAATTACAATAAAATGAACTGATCTGGAAACAAAATTATATTACATGAGTATTACCTAACAGTCCTAGTTACGTATCTGTTTTGTTTCCTAGTGTATTAATGAACTGGGAAATATCAAAACTGTTACTGGGAGGTGATAGTTTACTCTGATACAGATTAGGATTCTCTTTTGCCCTTTGCCTTGAAGTTGAATTAACTTTCAGTTGGGATAACCTACCATTTTGATAAGTTATTTTTGCTGGGAGGAGCTGTCTTTGTGAAAGGTTAGGTTTTGCATTGTGATAGAAAAAGTATTAAATATGGATTCATCCTCACTCTAACAGCAAGACAGTTCTACAGTGGAAAATTTTGTCCTTTAAAGTGTGTAGATTTAAACACAGGCCCCCTCAGTGTCAATCACCATTATATTGGCAGTGTAAAGCCATAGATAAATGTAGTTTTAAAACAATACAGAAAAAAAATCTGTTAAAGGGACTGATTTTGTTACTTGGCCGGTAACCGTGTCTTTAATTCTGAAAATGTTTGGGGTTTTTTAGTCTTGATCAGAAAGAATCCATTCATATAATATGTGCTTTTAATGGTACATTACCTTAATAAATCTCCATGATCCTTTAATAACATTTATACTCTTTAGAAAACTGAAAGTAATCAGTAGTTTAGAAATAGTTTATAGTGATTTTAAATATTTTTGTCTTTTTTTTTCTAAAGTTGGCCTTGATATACAGCAAGCATATACAGCCTTTTACTTAACACCAAAACCAGGGGGAAGTAAGGTGGTTACAAATCAAAACCTGCAGGCCAAGTCTTCACTTGATACATGTTACGGCTCGTCACAGAGTCTGTCAGCAGCAAAAGTAGATACAGGTAAATGGTCAGATCATAACATCCGGCTGACACCAAATTCAACAGAAAATTGAGGTTTGCTTTCAGTAGAGAGCTACATCTTTACCCACACTGTTTCTTTCAGAAGTATAACAGAAATACAATGGCACTGCTTCCACTTGTCAAGTGCTGCAGTGCAATTCTTTCATGAATTTGAAGATAAGAAGAATTAAGTATTTGGTATTTAATATTATCATTTGAATGTGGGAATGTGTACTGCCTCTGTTTTTCAGTAGCACTGATTAATATTAATATTGTTTGAGCAGCCCAAAGTTTTGTTGAAGGCAACAAAATTCTAGTGACCCAGATTACTTCTAGCCTATCTTTTACTGCCTGAAGTACTCTCTCAACAATACATATGAAATAAAAAATGAGCATTTCTGTATGTATCTAGGAGGCAGATCTAAACAAGAGATTACTTACAAGAAATATGGAAACAGAGAATGCAACCACCGCTGTAAAAACAAAGACGTGTGTGGACATGACTGCTGTGAGTTTCCTTAAATCTACTATTTCTGTTAATTTTAGACAAATATAATTTAGAATAGCTTAATTTATAGCAATAGCTACATTAACAGAGACAATCTGTCAAGAGAGTTAGGCCTCAGCTGCTGTTATCATGCAGTCATAAAAGCAGGAATAACAAGTTTTGTCTTTTACACTTTTATAGGAACTGCATGATTAATAATACCTTTCAGAACATGCAGCATCTGATTAAAGAGCAATGCAAAGCCTGTTACACTTTTATATAAATATTGGTGTGTTATATCTTTTAAGATCTTTTATTAGAACATACTAAGCTTAGTGGCAAAGTTCCCATTGATCTGGGAAGAATTAGGATTTATCACTTCTAAATTAATCTGAAGATTTAATTTAATTATTTTAATATTATATTAATATTATAGATTATTTTAATTCCTTTTCTTCCCAGGTAAAACTGGAGTACCTCCAAAGTCTGAGATGAATGGAGATGCAAAGTTTTCTTTGTACCTAGCTGATTTAAGGAGCAGGAACTCAATTTCATGTGTACCCCCAGTAAAACGGTTAAAGGTTCATTTGAATACAGTCAGCCATTGAATAGATTTCTTTTAATCTGTTATGTATTGTTTGCAGAGAGAATTTTATAACTAAGTATGAACACTCAAGTTTGCCTTTTCTGTGTGGAATGCAAAAAGCAAAGAAGTACAAAGGTACCAAATGTCCAGGAATCTTTTAGAGGTTCTGCTGCTGTTTGCAGTACTTTAAATGATCCACTTCTGTACATGTACTCTTTGGTTTTATTTGTATTGCATTTGATAGATTGTGGTGGGTGAGGTACAGAGGCATCACTGGAAGGTACTGTACTCTGACCTGGTTTGGGCTAAATACGACCTGAATGAAAATAAACAGTGGTATTTATCAGAGTAACGCTACAATGAGATCTTTTTGCATTGACAGGTAAATACACCTATTATGAAAAAACCAACCATGTTAGTTTTTAACCTCTGAAGGGTTTCATGGGTTACACTTTTTCCCTTTGAAAGTACTAAACTAGTTCTTTCTGCAACAAGAATGGCATTTGAGATATTGGAGTGTTTTATTTCCTCCTCAGTTTTGTTTGCTTGTTTGTTTGCAATAGAGAATGATTTAGCCTGTAGCTAATACAGTTGAGAGTTAGTGATAACCAGTCTGACTTTGCCATGGTACTTGGATAACTCTACTAGACACAAGTAATTCAAACCTTTTTAACTGATTATGTTAGATAAGCAAACATCAGATTTTACATATGACCTTTAAAAATTATGTTAACTTCATAAAGTATTAATGATGTCATTAAAGTTGTTAAAACCCAATGGTTTTCAATACATCTTATCAGTTACAATAATCTGCTTTCTTTAGATGCAGATGTTAAATCAAACTCAAACTGTGGATCTCAAGCAGTATGTTTTTACACCGAAATCTTCACTGCCGGCATTGCTGAGGTACTGATTAATATAAGTAACAAAAGAAAACTGCCTTATTTTAGATAATATTAAGTTGTAACAACTAAAACCTGTTTTCTGACTAAAACTATTTTGCAATTTTCTGCTACTGTTTTACTGGCATGTCAGTGATTTCTTCCTTTTATTTTAATAGGTCTAGCAATGGACAGTCGTCTTCATTACCTTCGGTGGACCAGGCAGGTAATAGCTTAGGGGGATCTCAGAAACAACTGCAATCCTGGAACTATGGGAAAAGTAGTAAGTTATTGCCAATGTTTGAAATTATGATTTTTTACTGTTTTGATTGGAATGTATTTGTAAATTCAAACTTGCTGAAATCACTACGACAACCAGTATAACATTATAGAACACTGAATGTATAGGGGAGATATAGTGGTCTTAATTGGGTTTCTTTCTCGTACTGCTAAGAATTTCTAACGTGTATCTAAGTGTCTAAATGTACCTTTAAATAAAACAGTAATGACTAGATCTAATACATGAAGTTCTAAATCTATAATACTTCCTGAAAGGTATGACTGTAATACATTTCCACTGAAGCTACTTGTAATACAAGAAGTATTTTACCACTATATGTATATATTTTCTTCTTTTCCCTTTCTGCTGGAAGAAGTTAGTAAAGAATGAGCTTTTGTTTCGTAGTTGACAAAATGTGACCATTCAGTAACTGAGTTCATAATTAGTAAAACATCCTAATCTGGAAAAAAAATTTCTATTTCTTCTCCACTGGAAATGCCACAAATCTTCTTACACATGGTGTTAAATGATTTGTCTTCATTATCAGTATATAACTATGATGTTCTCACTGCATGCCTTTTGCCTTTGTATTTGGTGACAGCAGATCAATGTGAATGAGGCTCTGATTAATTTGGCTATTGAATAGCAGTTCCAATGTTTAAGTCATACTCAGACATATAAGAAACACTATGCTGAAATTAATGGAAACGTTTTTTTAGTCCATACTGCTTTGAGTGTTGGCAGCTATACTGCGTAATTTTAACATCCTTGTCAACAAGGACAATGGGATTGAGTGTACCCTCAGCAAGTTTTACGACAACACCAAGCTGTGTGGTACAGTCAACACACTGGAGGGAATGTGGAAGGGATGCCATTCTATGGTTCTGTAATTTCATTTTTGCTTAATATTTTGATGATGGGATTGTAATCCTATTTCTTTAATGCTTCATATTTTTTTGCAATACTAATTTACCTGCTATAGTTGTTCTCTAGTCTTAAGATGGAAGACTGTTGCATAGGTGTATCATGGTTTGCTGGGGGGAGACAGCAGGGTGTTAATGTATCATATAATTGTGTTAAAAGAATAAAGTCATGAGAAGACTGATGGATATCCCAGTATAGTTATAGTCTGTGCTCGAGAACATCTTGAGGCAAATCATACAGGATCAAGGGGATGTAGAAGATATTGCTGACTAAAAACCTTCTCCGTTGAATAGCAGCAGAAAAGCCAACCTTGGCCAGAAAATAGTTCTAATAAAGGCATCAGTTCATATGATTTTTATAGAGTTAACTGCATCTGTAATGCACTGTCTTTCCATTTCATGAAAAAAAAAAAAAGTAAGTAGTTGAGAAAGGTAATTAACAATATACAGTGAAATTGTAGTAACCTAAATACATAATTTAAAGTCTGCGTAACTGCAGTAATGCACTGTGCTGACTGTGCACATCCAAAATGACAGTGGCAGTCCCTTCCTGGTGTTGCCCATGTCTCTGGAACAGGATTTCTGATATAAGCCTGTCCTGCTCCCCCTCTGTTGAAAGGGAGACATGGATCAGGATTGTTTTAGGCATATTAGGGCCATGGTAACTTAATCAAGTTTCCAGCACTGTCTGATGCTGGAGGGTAGTTTGGCAAAAGAAAGATGAAAAAAATAGCAGAGAGAACAGCACTGGTGATGAAAAGAAATAACACAACAAACAAAAGGGAAAGAGTTAAAGGAAAATAGGAAAGTCATTTTTGCAACAGAAAAAAAAGTATTTTAAAACATTAACTCACATTTTAATTAAGAATTTTAACAACAGTGCTTGAAAATGTGTTTGTCATGGTTCTTCTTAGGCATTAGATCTGTGTGGAGGAAGAGAGCATTCAGTGTGTTGAAAACTGGAGAGAAGAAAGGACTGAATTAAAAGTACTAAGTTTGGAATCAAGCAATGCTTCTGACAAAGGCAAAGAATGATGTAGCAGTGGTTTTCCTAGAATATACACTGAGGGTGACTTTTCTCAAAACAATGCTGAGAAAAGTTGCATATATTACAATCTTCCTTTCAATAGGTTGAGCAAGTGGTCATAAACCAGACAGGTTTTGTTGTACTTGTCCATTACAAATATATTAAAGCTTTCCCTTAGGAACATTCAGTGTTTGAGTGTGAGAAAAGCTGAGACAATGGCATAAAAAAAAAGTTTAAATCTTTAATGTGTAACCTGATGGATGCAGATAAAAGCAGATTTTGTTTTGCAGATGCTTTTGATGTGGACTTTGAACTGCAGGATGATGTTTGGGATGATATCGATGATGAGAAATTAGTATTTGCTAGCAATTTTGACAGTAGAGATTTAGGTATGGTTAACAAAATTCTTTGTTTCCTATGTAGAAATTACTTTACAGGCTATTATTTGAGAATAATTTATTACAGTACACAGTGAAGACAACTACCTGAATTTTTTTGGTTAGTTGACTTTACCACCAGATTTGTTATTCTCCCTTCAATGTCACCTATATTGAGACAAATGTAATACATAAGGGAGAGTTGAGAAAGTAATAATGAAGTATCTTTTGGATGGCCTGCAACTGCATAGTTGTTATTTTATTTGACTACTTATCTCTGCTATCTTTGCATTAGCTCAAAACCCACAGAAGAAATATTTTAAGTGTTAAGACATTTGTATAATTTTCAACCTATTATTTATCATATTATTTAAGCTATTACAAGGGGTTTCAGCTGGTTTGTGACTCTGTTTCTAAACTTTAATTCTTACATGGAACATGTAAATATCTGCCTTTAAATTCCAGATGAGTGTGAACCGCTTGGCCAGTATGTAAGAAGCAAAGCCACAAATGACATTTCAGAAGAGTAAGCATTATATAATTTATTACAATTTTATTTAGTTAAAAATATTGTTTGTATTTCACATGTAGCTTTATAATTAAATGTAGAGAAGGAAGTTCACTCATAAAACTGAAATTTCAGCTTTTAAAAGGCAGGAATTGTTGAATGATTTTTTATTCTTCCCCCCCCCCTTAAGTGTAAAGGGAAATAAATAGAAAATCCTGAATTGAAAAGTAAATAATTTTGCACTTCTGTAAAAATACTTATATTATTCAATTGGTATTTTCAGTTCATGCATATTACAAGATGAGACCAGTGTTCAGAACTCCATTGTTTCTGTGGTTAATAGCCCATCAAAAGTGAATTTATCTGCACAGCATGGAAATATAAATATGGTGAGTAAAAATACTTTTTGCAAGAGAATTTCCTATAATTTCCTAGGTATGAATATATTTACCACAGCTGACTTCTGAGTCAGCTTGGACATAATGATTTTCTGAACCTTTGTGTTGTCCAGATATGCATGCATGCTGTGTTCAGTGTGATATTCATGATACAAAAAACTAGGACCTGAATTTACTTCATATAGCATGACTTCAAAACTCAATTTGATTGTGATTCTGCAAGTTATGCAATATATAATTAGATTTATAATGTGCTTGGACCTTGTAAAATACAATATCAATATAAATATCTGTACTACATATTATGACAGTCTAGCAGTTTCTCTTTCGGATTGTTATTGTGACCAGATACACTTTTCACCATTTACATTGCAGTTCAGTTTTCAAGAGAAAAACTGTTCAAATCTTTCACAAGAGCTGAAAACTGCACAATGTTCTTCCATCTCAAAAAAGATCCCAGACTCTTCTAAATTCACTAGGAAAGAGGATTTCTTTATTTTCACAGAAGCAGATCCCAGGTAATAAAAAGTTGTGTTCTTCTGTTGCCTCAGTGTTCCAATGCTTAGTTCCTCATGGAACACAGAGTTTTAGGCAATGTGTTCATATATAACCTTAATTTTATAAAGATGAATTTTCATAGTAATAGAAGCAATTAACTTAGTTTTTTAGAAAGGAAATACTTTAAATTTCTTGACTATTCTTTGTATAGTGTTCCTGATTACATAGGTTTTGATGTACTAAATGTTTTTGTTTGCTTCATCTTCATTAGATACCTTCTTGATGATGAAATCAATGATGTCAAGCCCTTTCTTGGTATATTTGATGGCATTTTGTAAAACATATAAACCAAAATACATTGTAAGAGTTGGGGAAAGAAGCTACAGTCATCTTTACAGAGGGAATCCTTCAAATTCAGTTAAGTGAATGATTTGTGTTGTATACCTATTTACCAATAGTTGGATGGCTGCACAAAATAGATGATAACACAATTGATGGAGAATTTATGGAATTCTACGTATATTATCTTATTGTGAAAAGTACTTAAATATTTGTTTGTTGGCTTTGCTGTTTTTGAGAAAATACTGGAATGTGTCACAGGAGAATAGTTTCAAACTGAGGGTGCTGCTATAAAGTGAAAAACACATAAGGGGAAGTGAGCTGTGTATTACATGCCCTGCTTAGAAGTACACTTTAAATGAATGAAAGGCTCTTTCCTTAGAAATTTCTTAATGCCTTTTGGTGTTGTCTTTCAGTTTCTGTAATGCTGATTTTGTTCATAGCATAAATTCTGTAAAAATAATTAGATTTATAAATAAAAGTAACAGAATGGTAAGCTACTGTAGACTTTTGACAGTCTAAAATGTCTACAAACAATACTCAGAAGTTGTGTTTGCCTTTACACTTTTACACCAAAGGTCATAAAATGGACATTTATGCATCTTAGTACAGTTTTAGACAACCAAGCATTGGATTGGCTATCTTATTGTAACTCTATTTTTTTGAACAGTAGACCTTGCAAGTCCAACAGTTAGAAAAATACATGATCCTGCCTAAAGTCCAAGAAACTGCTAATTTTCACTGTTAATTATTCAAAATGTATGGAATTAAAATGTTAAAATCATTCCTGGAACTTTAGCTGTCTGTTCTTGCAACCAAATGCAATACTATTTTGCTGCACTACGTGATTGTATTTTTCTCAGCTAGTAACATTTTATTTGACTCTGATGTTTCCTTACACTTTTTGTTTATTCTATCCATATGAAAGCATGGCCTAGCATAAGCAGCATCAGCACCCACCACTTGGTATGGTTTTGACTGCACAAATTCCAACAGACCAAAGTTTTAACTCACTTTGCTGCACTTCAAATATTTAATTGCATCTGGAAGTTTGCAGTATGTCAGATCTTTTTGTCTCAATTGTTTTTTACATTAAACTTCCAAACTAAGGTAACTCAGAATTACTATTCTACTACTACGTTTAGCCCTGCAGTCCTATTCATATACTTCCTAGTCACCTCTCAGTTCTGTGTCAGGGTGAGATTTAAGAATGCAAAGTGCCAAATGTCATTTTAGGTGATCCAGAGAATCTTCCCTCAGCTCCATCTACTGTGCCAGAGATGTTCCAGATCCTCTAGGGCATCTAAAATGTACTGGATGTTAATATTTGAATACCTGATTCTCTCCCTGCTACTTGAAATACATGGGGGTTTTTTCAATGTATAGTTCATATTTACATGGCATTCTTTAACTGCCTTTGTATCCTGCCTTTCCCTGGCCTTTTAGCTTGCAACAACTAATTGAGCGGTTCCTCAGTTTCTTCATGTTGGACAAAAGCTTTTACACAGCAACACAAGGCTGAGCTTCAAACACAGAAAATAGGAGAGGAAGCAAACAATTAATATAATCTTGATATTATATATAATTTATATCATATTGTTGTTATACAACTTGCAACTTTCCAAAATCTTACTCACCTGCTGGTTGCTCAGGCCTCCCTTGCAGACTAGGAGAGCTTCTGGTGGCAGGTGCTGCACTTTTTCCTGCTGATCTGCATGAAGCTCCTTCTAAAGGTTCTTGAGCTGTGAGGCAGAAACTAGTGAAAGTTGATTGTGCTTAGGTCTTCATAAAAATGAGTAAGGTAAGCTTCATTTATTTCTCTGTACTAAGGAAGCATCTTTTTGAGGGTTTTTTATGGCCCCATTACTACACTGAAGGTGTATTTCCATTTTTCTGTGAGGTATTTTTGTAGTTTATGTGATGTCTAAAAAGTAATTGATATTATTGCCATTTTTGGCTTTTTTTTTTTTTTTTTTTTGTATAGCCTAAATATAACCACTTGGCTTTAGTTACTTTATAGGAATAGGTTTATATCTAGACTACTACTCCGAAGAAAATGACCATTGCAGGCAGGTATTTTATTTTCCTCTTATTTTTCCCCAGTGCAGGAGTTCAGAAGTTATTATTGGGGTACTTCAAGATTCAGACTGATAAAGTTTCTGATACCATATTTTAAAAGGCTTTAATTTTCAATTTGACCCATAGTCAGAACACATGATAACAGAAGCATTTCAGGACTTTTGAGACTATTCAGAGCACTTTGCAGATGGTTTATCGGGTTGTTTCCTGTCTCTGTTTTTCACAAGAAATTCACATCCTGTATTATCCTTGGAAAATTACAAACTTCTGCTATTGCTGCTGACAGCTTTCACAGATTTCAGACTATAAATCTTTCAATACTGCAATGTCTTTACAGGAACACTGAACCTCTGGTGCAAAAACATTTTTCTAGAGATAAGGGCTTTATTGGGCACTGTTGTTTCTCTTCATCATTCATATTAGCTCTATGACTCTTAAAGTCTAATTCACTTTCAGAAACCCAGTTTGGAAGTACTTAAATGCTGAAACGTTCTTTATCTCAGGAAAAGGAATGACTGTTCATATGGCAGCATTTGTTATTGTTCCAGTTTCCAAATCAGAGTAATTCAAAGATCAAAAGTGATAATCATAGTAGGTCTCTATGGCAACAATTACTTGCAGATACACACTGACTATACTTCAAAACAAATACAGGCAGAAAAAGCAAACTGACTGCAAAATTAGAAAAATCTAGTAAAATCTGAATGATGTTTTTTTAATTCAATTTCCAAACTAAGGTAGTTCAGAATTACTATGCTACTACTGAGTCCTACTCATGTATATCCTAGTCACTTCCCAGTTCCATGTCATCGTAAGTCTTAAGAATGCAGAGTGTACCTCCATCTTCTGACTTCCACAGCAATCAGATGGCTTCCAAGCAGGAATAGTGGTGTTTCTCCGCAGATGCTTTACATGAATGACCAGGGACCAAAATCCCATCTTATGTGCTGAAAGTTAAGTACAGACATAGCCACAAAGAGCTGTAATTTTAGTCATTTAACTGAATCGCATTAAGTGTTAACCTAGTTCACCTGGGCTCCCTGTGTAGTCATTAGAAAGAGGCAGATACTGTCAAAAGATAATTCAGATTATAAGTGGGCTGAATTGCTCTCAGTTCAGGTGGAACTCACCAAATTAGCTATGATGAAAGTGACCACATACAGTTAGCTTGGAGAAGCTGGTGTGCTGTAATTTCACAGCCAGGGTCACTGAGTATTGCCTTTCTTGTGCACATGAGGTGCCTGAGTTCTTTTATCCACATAAGTATTCAACTTTCCTAAGTTGAGTAGTCTTTATTTCTGTACAGCAAAAGATGGCTGTACTCCACTAATGTTGCTTCATGCAGCTTCCTTTTAGTTGCTGTCCAGATGGTAAAACATACTGATTAAATTCAACAGGATAACATCAGACAATTTCACTAAGCTACTACCAATAGATAAAATACAGACTAAAATACATAAAAACATTGTTAAAATCTGAAAGGATCCTTGTTTTTAATTCTGCATAGAGCTGTAACATTAAATGAGTGGCCTGATTTTCAATCAGTGGGATTGTGTAAGTAATTCTTTGGGGATACAGCAGAATGCCACAGACTTTAGTCTGGGGATGACTCTATAAAATTTACATTATAAAAATACTGTTTCCCATAATGGAGTAGTGAAAGAAAATTCAATGTGACAAGAAGTCAGATTTTACTGACTTACTTGTCTGATTCTCTGTAATAAAATACATGCTTATACCTGCTTTTAATTTAACTTCAACTTCCTTACATGCTTCCTTGTCCTATCACATATATTGGTTTCAAAATATAAACTGAGGTCAACCATATCTGTGCCTGAAGAAAATGCAATATCCCCTCAAACCCCATGATCTTATTGTTAGCAGGAAAATAAGTATAGTGTTTAAACATGTTGCCAGACGCATTTGTGTTTAAGGTACGTCCATAGCATATGGAATACTGTAAACATGACATCAGTATAATTGTATGGAGCATGTCTTGTGATCATTTTAACTATGTAGACCTTATTCACATATTTGAAGACTATAATGGGTTAAACATTACAGTAATTACTAAAATAATGACAGTGGTTACAAGTCAGACTCTTGTCATTTGGATGTGTTTTTACCTTCACAGAATAGTTATGTGAGGTATAAAAGCTGGTGCTCTTAAAGGCAGTCAGCATAACGATAAAGAGTGAACAGAAGTCACTGTATGGAGCCAATATACACCTGAAAAAGAGTTAAAATCTGTCATTTTGTAAAGCACAAATAATACATCTCTAAGGCATCATTATGACAGAATAACTGGTATCCCTTCTAAAAGAAAGGCTATCTTGCATTACCTCTTTATGTCACTCCTTCTGGTTTTTATGTAGGAGAGCAATATCATGTCAATTGTTTTACCAAAAGAATCTTTAAATTATATCCATGAAATGAGACCCATGAATGCCCGCTGGGTTTTAGGGGTCTGTCTTAACTTCTTTGCTTGACAAGGAAAAGGAAGTGCTAGTCATGGTAAAATTAACTTCCTGCAGAGGATTACCAACACATGGAATTTATTGAAGGCTTAGATGAGAATAAGCTGAGGCACGCACAGTGTGCTGGTAGTTTGCACTGATGATCAGCTTGACTGAAATAAGTCAGATAGAAAATGGGCAGTGGTTTATTGGCTGCCACTGTTTGTCTGACGTAAGGGCCATGCTGGTTGAACCACGTTTCTGTATTTGTTCTTGAAACCTGAATGAGAGAAAATTGTACCTGTCCAAAACCTCACTTTTTTCCCAAGTGTTGTAACTTTTGGTCTCCATGTGCTCTTGACAGGTATTTCAGATGGAGTGGGCTGGGGTAAGGAATGCATACTCATAAGTCATAGAGCCTTTGGGGCCCTTTTGTCTCCTGACTTTCAGTGGTGCTGGTCACTGTTGCTCTCTCCTGTGGTTGTGAAGTGACTGGAAAAGCTGTGCTGCTGTTAACATGCAGTCCTTAACAACAGGTCCCAACCCAAAAGTTTATACCAGCTGGGGGAAATTGTTTCCCAATTCACTTTAGTATGCTACCTACCACGTTAAACAGTACACTTCCACACTTACATTCTTCTTTCGCTCTAGTCTTGTGGGATGTGCTTTGAGTGTTCCTGAGTCTGTCACCTTATGGTTTTTAGATGGATTGTTTCCATGTGCCAGGACTTGAGGGGCACATCTGATTGGTGGTGTGTGAAAATGTCACACGTTCTGCAGAAATGTAGTAGATTATATGGGGTGGACATACTTTGTATAAAGAAGGTATATCTCCTTCAAATGTAATAAAAGTGCCTAGACCCAACAGCAAGGATTTTCTTCTTCTATTTAAGTTATAATAAATGGAACTAGCATGTAATGATGATCTAGATTGTCCTTTTGATTGATGCTACATGGCAATTTCTGCATTTTAGATAGTTGAGCATAGGGAAAAATGCAAAACATTTTGCTTTGAAGGCTGTAAGGGTATTTTGTTTATATAAATTAAACAATGTTTCTTTTTGCAGCTGTGAAACTTCCTATTAAAGGATGCATATAACTTTCAAAATAAGAAGATGCTTGTAACTGTAAATGGCTATGATATATTTGCTGCTCCCCCACCCATTTAGAAACAAAACCTATTTATGAGGCTTTATTAAGTGCAAATAATTCCCATGGCTTCAGCACAAAAGAAACAGCTGCAGAATATAGTCTGATTTGCATATAAATGACATGATTTCTGCTCAGAAAAGGATATTGAAAAGTATATATTTCTACAGTGAAAAGCCGATAGTCACACATATTAAGGTCAGCTTCTGTAACTTGTTTTAAGCTGCTGCATGTTGATACCTGATCACACTTCCAGCTCAATTCAGGCTCTATCAGTTGTGCCCATTATGAAATTGTGAATTTCTTCGTTTGAGATAATTAAGCTATCGTTTGTAGAAACAGATTCCAAAGCATTTATCTCAACAGTTTAAGCACTTAAAACTGTTCAGAATATTTATCAATACAAGCAGACAACTCCACATTTTGCACTTTTCCTTACCTTCAGTACTGTGAATTTGTGAGGCAAGGAATTCCTATTGTTTGGGTAAGAAAGAAAAAGTCCTTCTAACTGGCTCTAGCCACTTTACTACAGGGTAAGATATAATTAAAGCAGACACATGGATATTACTTTTACTGGCCCAAATACTTTCCTCAGGTTATCTTTTCTATTAAAGATAAGTTCATACTTCTAAAACTTTTGCCTGAGGTAGACCACCACTGACCAACTGAGATGCTTGGCCAAAACAGAAAGTAACTGTTTCAAAGCTAAGGCTATATTATACTATTTTATCCCAGTTGTTTCAGCTCACAGATTCTCTAAAATACGATATTTCAGTAGAAGTGTAACTGCAGAGGATTTTAATAATAAACTGTAGTAGTCATCTAATTGCTGAGCTTGGATGTTGCACTATCCAGCATGGCTTCAGAACCAGTACTGAATACAGAGCTTAGGCACCAGCACACAACAGGCCAGTACTACTCCCAGGCAAGCTGGCAGAGCTCTCCCAGACCCTTGAGGAATACCCTTGGGAAGTCAGTGTGAGAGAACATAAACACAGGGTTCCAGTCAACTAGCCACTTCCCTCCCTGAAAGGCTGTAATTGCGACTTTGCAATGTACTGTTCATTTACTAACAGGCTCCTGCTTCTACTTAGATACATAACATAAAAGAAAGATATTGGACAGCCAGGCAGTAAAGGTTTGGAAGAGACCTGCAAAACCTTTGTTTTCAGTCTCTGCTTGGCAAAGGCCTTACTGAGCTGAATGCCGTTGCTGTCTACTGAGAGTGAATGATTGGCTACCGTGAATTGTCATTAGTCTGAATGCCCCTTGGAGACACTAGATACTGTTTAGTTAAGAAAAAGTGAAGGTAGTGCTGTCTAGAAGCTTGAATGTGCAGGTCAGAACTTCCTTTTTAGCAGTTCCAGTTTATAAAGGCTATTAATTTATCTGAATGAAAATGGGGCGGTAGAGTTCAGTACTAGGACTCTTGTGTTTTTTTTTCTCGTTGTGGTGTAGTATTTTAGTTGTTGTAGTCCAGACTTGTTAGGTTACTGGGTGCAGGAATAGACTTCTCTTATCCCAGAGCTCCATTCTTGTGTCTTACATGTTATGCCTAGAGGAGGTTTCTCTGTCTAGCTGGGAATGTCTACCCAAATAATAGAAATCCAGCAGCTGGATCATTAACATTTTCAGTGTCTTCTCAATTCTAAAGATTTTAGGCTCTGAGGTCAGTTGGGTGGTTTCTAAAAATTATACTAATAAATGTAAAAGAGCATTCACCAAACCATCAACACATTATCAAATAGTTCTATTTCAAGCATATGGCAGTAGAAGTGGTTAAGAAATTGTGGGTTATGAAATAGATCTGCTTATCTTGTGGTACATCGCAGAGATGCATTTCAGACTGGAGGCTTGCTTAGTGAGGAAAATAACCTGTATTAGGAAGATAAGAGGTACAAGTGGATATCCCTCCATCCCTCCCACTCTCTTGGGTGTGATTGTCTCAGGCAACCATATTAGCAGAAGCTTAGACTCATTTTTAGCTTCTGGAACAGATTTGCCAAAATGACAGTGCCTACAGAGAATGACAGTAATAAAATGGGCAGTGTGTTGTGGAAGAAAATAAAGTTGGCAGCTTGGAATGGTGGAAAACAGCTTCAGATGAGCATGTGCTTCAATAGAAATTAGTCTCTGTCCATAGATAGGATAGCAGCCAGTCAGAACTGCTCTTTCAGTTCAAGCAGTTAATAATATCTTGGCACTGGAGCTTAAGGGATACAATTTGCAAAATTATAGTAGTGTGGGAGTGATAAATTTCAGCACAAAGCAGGCAGCATTCCATATAATTTATTTTAGATTTCCATCCAGGGTATGTTCTGACACTCCACATGAAAGTCAAATTGTCCATGTAAAATGGTTTTCAGGTGATAAGTTGACCCCTGGGGTTTTAGTAAAGTAATAGATTCCAAAGTCTCTCTGACTCTCCAATCTATAAAAGGCAGTTATCAGCTGTTTGAAGGATTTCAGAAGAAGGAGAAAAAAGAAAAAAGAGCTTTTGTATACTGACATTTTTCTCATTAATGGGGACAATGTTTGAATCACAAAGTCCTTCTGGATTTGGTAGTAAATACTCTGCTGACATGTTTTGGGAAGCAGTTGTTCTGTGTGAGGACTGTATGTGTCTAATCTACTGTGATATGCATACAGAACAAGGAATATTTCTAATAGACACATAAGGCCCTTCAAAAGAGGGGTGTTTGCTATGCCACCATCTGGCCATCGTTTCTAAATGCATTCTATCACCAGCGTCTACCTCTGCAAAAGTTTTGCTGGGGAATGACTGTCTTATGGTGCCTACAGAAACACCATGAGAGTAAGAGCAATGACAGCTTTCCTGCCAGCATTCTGAGTTTAAAATGTAGTGCAAAACAAGCAGTAACCTGAAAAGGAATGAGGCATCACTTTAAGTTCTTGTCTGAATGTTTTTGCAGGACCTACTGTGATTTTTTTTTTTTTTTCCTAGTGGTGCTGTTTTATTTAAGTGTATTGTCTTGAGAATAATTTCAGGTACTTCCTATTGTGCCATGTGGCTTCACTGACAGTTCAAGCAGATCCACAGTTGGGTAGAGGCTTTGTTGCATTTTAGTTTAGTGGATGGGTGTACCTGCATATACATGGATTGAAATACAGCACTAAGTAACAAGGGAAAGGTGACAGTAAAATAGGACTAGTCATAGTGACAGTAGAAAAAGCTTACCTAATAAAATGCTAAAAGCATGTTTATATTTAGTCCAGTTGAGTGTCCCTTTGAATTTTGAGCAAAGAAAATACCTCCTGCTTTTATAAACAACTCTGCCCAAGAAAACAGGATTTTCCTACAGTCTGTGTAAACAAAAATTATTGTCTCAAAGAAAAACCCAAGTCCCTCTTCAGCTTTTTCTCATGTTAAGCAATGTCCTGGATTTTCCCTGCTTGTGTCTGTGATGGACATCTAGTTCACTGCAGAAGTACTGCCTGTTACACCCTGTTGCTGGCACTTCTGCATGGCATGAAGGTGGCTGCAGGGAAGGCACCTGTTTACCTTCTGGGTTACTGGGGGAAGAGGCAGATGTCTCCTCTGAGGGGAATGGAGCAGTGCTTAGGCGTGGGGCATCTGACACTTCCAAGTGGGGTAGAGAAGGGGGAAATGCAGTGAGCCAAGATCTTGTAGGCAGTGCTGTGGAGGAGATGGGGGTTTTCTTGTGAGACAAAGCAAAGCTTTGTAAGCAATGGGAGGATGGCGAGTTCCCTAGAGCAGGCTGATGGTATCTGTGGTGCTCTCTGAAACATTTGGAAATTTTCAGAGAGTAAAACTGGAGAGAAGGATTTACCCTGCAGTGATGCTATGGAGAGAGTAATTTTCAAGCATTTCTATTTAATCTTGCTCTCCAACACATCCGACTTCTCATGTTTTAAAGAATAATTCTGTCCTGTCATTCTAATAATGCCCGTTCTTAGAAATCTGGAGTTCTGTGGATGTGCGTGCCAGAAGGAAAAAGCTTCTACCTGACTACAGTTATTAATTCAGGGTCCCTGCAGGTAAGATTAAGAAGAACTACCTACTCTTAAACCCTGCCTTTCTCTGGTTGGTCAGGTTTAGCTTTCCAGAGGTAAGTGGGTGCTGGTGCTGCAAGTGGGTAAGTTGAAACACATGTGGGACAGTCCTGTTCACTCGAGTGGACTCCTGCTCACTCCCGTATGTGCTCTATTGAGGTCTGCTGGAGCATGCTCAAAAGTGAAGTGTCTGTCATGTTCTTAAAGTGCTTTTCTTCTGGAAGAGCAGATCTGAGGACCAGAAGAGTTTATGGGTAGCTCTTGACTTTTGCTATTGACTGGATTTAATCTGCATTAATGCTTTCCAGAGCAGGTATGTATTTTCCTTTAAGTTATTTGTCACTCTGAGGCTGATTTTGAAAATGTGTCATCCCATGTCAAGGTTGCAGGTGTTAGCACTGAAATGTTTACCTGTTCATTGAGCTGATTATCAAAATGTTTGTATTTGTGGCCCCAGTGAATTGGAGGCCACACCTTTTGCTTAGTTGAAGCTCTGTGAGAAATTGTTTCTTTTCCTGGGGTAGGGTGATGCACAGAAGGAAGAACTTTATCTGTATTCCTCCATAACCTTTATAGGTATCAGGAAGAAGTGCTAGGCTGATCCAGGGTCAGGTGCTGTAGCTGTGCAAGTGCTCACTGTAAAGCCTGTGACTGCAGCTATAGGTGGAGCTGGTGTCAGACATGGAAACATGATTCGGGCCTGCAAGGAGAGTCACAGGGCTTTGGATCAGGGAAGGCACACAGAGCAGCCATTTGGCCAATGTCAGCCTCCTCACATCAGCCTGCCCTGGACAAGGACAGCGACCCATTCCCCCAACAAAGTAAAATCACTAAAGAAGCCTCTCTCACAGATGTGCCTTCATGAAAAAGTCCCTCCCATAACTTTTAATGTGGGAGTGGGGCATCTGGCCCAAGACTTTAACTCAGTTCATCTTGTAACTTTAAAAAAGGAGGAAAAAGAACAGGTCAAAGCATTTTCATTTTCTCTTTCAGAGGCCCAGCTTTAGGAACCACCTGTTGCTTACATGAAGCCTCACCTTCACTGCCTACGCTTTGCCCTGTCTCTCCTATGGATAACCTTTACACAGATGCTATGTTTCACATGGCTAGACAAGGTTGTGCTGCCTGGTCGGACTTTTCTGGAAGTCAGTATGACTGAAACATGCTTGTGGAGGCCTGTGATGAAAGTACTCATCGAGTGTGATTCTGTGTTAAGCATGCAGGTTGGCTCCTGCCCTGTGCCACCCAGCTGTTGTGATAACCCAGTTGTTCTATAGGGTGGTTGTGTGAAATTACCTAAAACAAATGCATGAGTAAACATCACCACACATCTCCTGTTGAGAAGCTTGTGTCTTACCTCCTGGCAATGCTGTTACTGCTAGAAAGAAGTGCGTGTGTGCTGAGCAGAGTAGACTAAAGCATTATCTTCTACAGTTACATTTCAAACTGGAAAATAGCTGCATGTATATGGCAAGTGAACTACATAACATCAATAAAACAGAGATCCTAAATCCTACTTGGAATTGCCATTGGCAGCTGTTAATGTGTTTTCAATTGTATTTGTTATTTGTAGTTTAGCAATAATCCACCATGATGTAGTTCTGCTTGTTAGCTTTGGAGGAGTTTGAAAGTGGTTGGGATGCTCCGAGATGCTCCCAGCTTCACAACCTTCCACACTGCCTTGAAACTGGGCTGGGGTTTGTCTCTCTTGAAAACAAGAACGGCATTAGATTTACATTCCCAGTTGCTATGTGGATGGAATGGGAAATGATCCCTTTGCCACCAAGCGGAATTCAAAATGTAATTCCAAGTACTGGCTAACATCTGTAAACAGCTGTGCCTTCCCACACGCTCCGACAGGAGCTTCCAGAACGTTTTAAAAGGATCACTGAGGAATACAATCCACCAGGATGCACCGCACATTAAGTGTTTTAACGTGTCTTTCACACAGGCCTCATACTGGACATTGCTTCTCCTTAAGGATTAAATGAAGTGATTACACTGGCCGGCCTGGGGCACACTGCGCGGAAACGAGCCACCGCTGACAGAGGCGGTGCTGCTCGGCCCCTGCCCGTACACCCGCGGATGCCAGCGTGGCGGGGTTCGTAACCTCGTCGCTCCCGCGGCCCGCGGCAGGCAGGGCCCGACTGAGGCACAGCCGCTGCCCGTCTCCTTCAGCCTCCCTCTAGCGCGGCCGTCGCCATGGAGACGGGCGGGCCAGGCCTGGCGGGCGGGGCGCGGGGCGGCCGCCATCTTGCCCGCTGTCTGTCAGCGGGTGGCCGACCCGGGGCGGGTTGTGTGGGGCATTGCGCTAGCGTGTTCCCAGGCCCCCCGCCTCGGTGGTAGTAGCACCGGGTGTAAGGTGAGTTGGAGGCGGTGCAAAGCTGGTGGTGTAACCGAACCATGGTGGTTTTGGCTCTCAGGTCACAGCAGGACGAGGCGGCAGAGCTCTGGGCGGGAAGCTCGCCACAGCCACTCGCCGCAGGGCCCTCTGAGGGACCAGCTCCTGAGCACACAGCTGGCCTGAGGCAGGTTTTTATGAACTGGAAAGAGGTGGCCCTAAATATTCAAAGCTCGTACAAAAACGCAATTTAAAAGCCAAGTTGCCAGCTTTTTACCACAGCACCAGTGAAAGGTGTGATTTTAAAAGGGGAAAAGCCTTAAGTAATAGAACGGCTGGCTATGTAGTGTGGGCTTGAAATGTATTCTAACAAAATTGGTTAAATCCTTAAACGAGGGACTGACGTGCTGCAGGGGGATGGTTAACATAACCATCCTCTCCGGATATTTCCAGATGAGGTGACCCACCTCAGAGCTGGAGTTCCTTAATGGCTGTTTTGCATTGTCGTTGTGACAGCCAGGAGGGGAGGGCCACCATTCTGTCACCCTCTTTTCCAGACGCTGCTGCATGAAGCCGTCTTGGTGTGTGCCTTCGTGTGCGTTTCCTCTCTGCACAGAGCCCATTTGCATGTCTGCCTGCCCCCAGCCAGCTGATCATCCTTTATCATGTGGAAAACAGGAGAAGTGTCCTTTCGCCCTTTATTTAATGCAGGAATAGGTTATGGGATTTCTTTCATCTCCTGAGAAGGAAACTGCACGCCCAAAGCAGCTGTTGGGCTGACCTCGCTTCCCTACATGTGTGGCCCCAGTTGCACGCTGGTGAGGGAAAGGGAGATGTGGTAAGACTTTGCTCTGCTCTGCTCTGTGCTGTCCTGACCTTGATGGAGCTGGTTCCACAGCTGAGGGCGAGTGGCTGGTGGTGACTCCTAGCCTGGGGAAGGCTTGGTTGCGGCTGTAGGGGGGCTCTAACCAGCCCCTTCCCTTCCCTTCCCTCTACAGGAGAGCTGTGTCAGCACCTTGACTGGTATCTGGCTTCACATTCACTTTCAGAGTTCGTAAGACGTTAACTTTAAAAAGGGAGCCCCCTTCTCCCCTTGTGTATTTATGTTAGTGATTTTGGGTTTTAAACTATTCATGCATGAAAAATTACTGTAGGAACTGAATACTCCCATGTATGAATAATGACTACACAGGAACACAGATTACAGCAGTTTTGCAATGAGACTGCTGGAGTTTACATGCTCTCTTTGGGAGCGTTATGAAACGTTTTTAAATGCTGGTGCATGCAAATGCATTGATTTCAGTCTGTCTTTTTTTTTTTTTTGTCCCTTTTGGATTTGTTCAACTTAACAGCATGTCTCATATTTGCTCTTAGATATGCCCAGCAAATTAAGGAAATTAAAAAATGCATGCAAAAATATGGTGCTATGCACATGTATCAGGTTTGTTATTTATTAATAGATTCCAATTTCCATATGATAGCCTACTTTTTTTTTTTTTTTTTTTTTACTCTGGCTGAATGGATAGTTTATGCCAATTACATGTAGTTTAACAGCTTTGAAATCTGGTTTTGCTTTTGTTATGCATAAAGACATGGGTTCTGTTTCAGGTTTTAATTAAACTCTACACAGACTTTAAAGATTCTATTGTCCTTTTCATTTAAATAGGATTTTTGTTAGATCTTTAACAAGACCTCAGTGGGGTTATAAATCTAAGCAATTGTCCTTATTAGGAGTAGATTATCCTCAAGAGATGGAAAGTCACAGAAGTAACTAAAACCATTTGTAGAGACTGAACTAAGGCTTTTTCTTCCTAAACATTAAACAGACTTGTAAATGACTTGCTTGGGTGCTCAAATTAAATTAAATGATACTTTGTTTATTTTTCACAGTTTCAGTGTAGGCTATTTGCATTTACTTAAACTTTGAGTTTCGCTAAGCAAAATTCACTCCTGGGTATGGATCCTTACTTTCAGTATGCAGGCTGCAAATGAAAACCGGTATATCCTGCCATTTCTTTTGTTAGTAACCCTTGCAACACTTGCCATTTACACGACTCACTGACTTAGTGTATTCTTAATTCATTGTATTTGCCACAGTAGGTGAGTGGTGGCTGAAGAATTAGTCCCACACCCCAGCCAGGTAGATCTGCAGGATATGTAGCAGTGTGCAACTTGTCCAAAGATCTCACGTGTTGGACTAAAACCAGAAGTTCTTAAGTCAGAGAAAACTTGCCACAAAGCCAACAGTTCTGCCTAAGTCTGGCCTTCACATTTTTACAGCTGCTAAGAGGTGAAAGGGAATTTGACTCTAATGGTTCTCCTAGTTTCAGTTTGCTTCATTTGAAGGTATTCTCTATTCTGCAGGTGCTCAGGCCTTGCTTTTTTCCTGGTTTTAATCACAGGTTGGCTTCTGATGGGACACGGCCTCCTTTACACACACAGTAAGATTATGAATTTCTGCTTTATGTTTCACTCCCACCTTTGTTAAACACATTGTACTGCAATATTTTTAAGCATTCAGTTATTTGAAACTCCATTTTGGGGTGCCAGGTTTGAAACATTCGTTCCTAGGACTTGGTTCTACCCAGAAACCAAGAGGCAAAGGTAGAGGTGTTGCTCAGGGACATCCTCACAATAAGACGCCTTGTGAGACAGGCAGGTTTTTTTCCCTGGCTTCAGTTCCTGTCTGACTGAGCTGCTGCCCTCTGCAGAGCACGCTGCAGGAAGCTGGACTCCAGGGACACAGCTGCACGTGACCAACCACGTCCGCCTCCACCGGGAAGGAGCCCACAGCCCTGCTCAGCAGATGAAGACAAACCCTTCTTGGTTGCTGCAGCTGCACCAGCTCTCAGCCACCAGGTATTTAATGTCTCAAAGCTCTTCTAACCGTGGGCTTCTCTGTTCCTGTCCTGCAGGCTGGTGTCTGTGTAGAGCCCAGCACTGTCAGCTTCCAGTCTGCTTCTGCTTCCCACATGGTACTCTGCTGTGTTTCTCTTAGTAGTGATCTCACCTCCACCCTTACTGTCTTCTAAGTGACACTGTATTGGTACTTTGGGGTAGAACAAGTTAGAAGAGCTTAGCTCATAAATACTAATTTATAATTATCCATTTGCTGCATATTTGAGGTAAAATGGCAGGGTTTGAGCTTTCGTTTTCTTCTTATCACTCAAATGGCAAAGATTTTGGTATGGTAAGTCATAGAGGGAGGTGTAAAATCTGGTGAGGTAACATAGTTCTTCAGTGTTATGGTTTCTCTGTGCCCTTATGGGAAACTTAGAAAAAACAGAAGGTGCTGACAGCAGTTAAGTCACCTGGTTGCTGCTCTGCTTTTGGTGTAAAGCTGGGGGAGGGCAGGGGGAGGAAACGCATACCCTGGCTTTTAGGCTCAAATTGCAACTCTTCCTTCCTCCCTGTGTAGTGCACATTCATAGAGTGGCAAACCTAGGCTGAGTCCAGCCACTGATTTGCACAAGATTATGAGGATGCTAAGAGTGCTTAGCCTTTGAGGTGGATTCTGGGGGAATTAAGAGATTCTCCATCCTCTATTGTGTGGCAGTTAGACCTGATCTAAGTAATGCTGTCTTTCAGACAAAAGCCATGGAGCATAATTTTGCTCTGTATTCTCACTGGGATGTGGGATTTTCCCTTTGTTTTCTCCAGCAGAAGGGCCAGGAGCTAACCTGTTCTTGGCTCTGCAGGGTGAGATTGACAGGGCCCACTCTGCCAAGGGATATGTCTCAACTCATCCCTCTACCTGTGTTTCTGGGGATGCATGCTGTAGTCATAGGCAAGTGCTGGGGCTCTGTGCCTGCAATATGGAGGTGATGATGTGCGTACAAGAAATGCAGGGCTGGCCAAATGTATTTCCATTGCTTGCTGATGTGCATGACCTGACAATTAAAAGATTCCCTCCTGCCTTGCAATCTGAAGGAATGTGTGTTGCTTTCCAATACTAAGTAAATAGCACTGCATAAAACATGGCTACATGCTATTTGCACGCTGGCCATGAAGTGAGCCAGCAGCGTTCTCCCCTGCTTGCGGCAGCCTCCCTGGAGGGGCAGCAAGATGCTCAGAAGGTCAAGGGGGTACCTGTGCATCACAGGCGTGAAAAGCTGCCCTCTTTCTGCCCGGAGGCACAAACCTGCTTTCACTCAGTGAAGCAGAGCGGAAAGCCTGAAGTCCTACAGTGGCAGGTATCCCCGAGTATCTGCAAGATGAAGGGGATGTGTGAGTATAAGAAATCCAGTTTGTTTCTCAATGTAAGTAGGTGAGGTTTGGTTGGGAAAGTAATGGGAATGCTAAATGATTGCTGGTAACACTTAGTAAGATGACAGCAAATCTCCTTTATATTAATGTTCAACTTTTGAGACTAGTTTGAATCTTACTGTATTAAAGAAGGTAGGAAGCCTAGAAGTAGCTCTTTAATCTTCAACTGGAAAATACATTTTTGAAATCCATTATCTTAGGAATGCAGTAATCAAACAGAGTAATAACTGATGTTAAACCTGCTTTGAATGTTATTTAAAGTACTCCTCAGATGGAAACAAAAGTTGATAGGATGGTGTCAGGTTCACATGGAATATGTTTTGTTTATGCAGTTGCCCACATAAGAAAGAAAGGTTGATCAGCATGTATTTTCTGGCTGTGTGATTGGGAACTATCAAAAGCTAAAATATCATTATGTGATTCAGAAATACTTCCATTTGCTATTTGTCCCAACAAAAGGCTGTTGGAACTGAATCAGTGTTACTTTATAAGCACAGCTCTGCCCATGAGGCCTTCACCACAGTGAGTGCCCAGCATCCTGCATCTTCGGGGATCTTCAACATTAGGAATGACCTGTTACTCAGTCTGTCCCGTACTACTGCTGGACTGTTCCCCTTGGCACATTTTTGATCTCTCCAGGTCAGTCCACACCTGATGCTGTTGTATACATATGTCCTGTTGCTCCCCACACTGTAATGCTCTCCTGTTTTTCCCAAATGTTGTCACGTTTCCTTTCTTCCTGTGTTTTTCATCTCTCTTTGCCCATTTGTATAACACAACTGCTCTCTGTTGTTTTCGCTTCTAATTTAATACCGCTGGTGAATTTATCAGTCTCTCTGCAGATCATTAAAATGAGGCTATGTGGGACTGCATGTAAAAGAAAACACTGCATTCCCAAGATAGGTCACAGGCTGGTGTGTAGCAGTGGTCGTTGTTTTGGAACTTTTAGCTTTGTTTTGTTCTTTAACAGATGCAGAATGATCTCTGGATCTCTTGTTTGCCACTTCAGTGTCAGACTACCAGGAGCACAAATTCAAAACTTGTGGGACTTGAAAAGACCTGTGCAGCCCTAGGGAAAAGACTGTTTGCCATGTAAGCAAAACAAAACCCCAAATGAGCAAAATCCCAACCCAGCCACAAAACCAGTCTGCCCCCAGCGTGTGAGCAGGTGAGGGAAGCCCTTTCCTCCTTCTTGCTCTCAGTCTGTTTCAACCCACCATTGTGCTCTGTGGCTGGAGAGTTGGCAGAAAGGGATATGTGTGAGTCCCATCTCACAGTGAAAGGCAGAGCTGGCACGCCTGTGGTCTAAAGTGAGCGGAGTTCTGCTGTTTGTTGCTGTTTTGGTGCTGCTCCTGTGAAAAGGCAGGAGCCACGTGATTGCTTTAATCCAGCAAAAATCTCTGTGCCCAGTGCTGCCAAGAGGAGCATTTGTGTGCTATGGTGGGTGGCGGAGTTGGATGAGAGAACAAATCCAACTGCAAGCAACTGCGTTGCTTCATTGGGCATGTGAATGGTGGTATTGACACAAAGGAGGGAGTTGTTAGGACGTTAAGGGAAGATGGGTTCATGCAAACTGAGCAGTGTCACCACAGGGTGAGTGGAGAGGGAGGCTCTTGGTGTGTCTCTCCCGAGTGCCTGGTCCTAGGCTGTGGGTGGTACTGCTGTGCCCATGAGGGCTGCACAGGTCAGGTAATGCCAAAGTGTTAAAGCTGGACTAAGAGACCCATCCCTTCATTTCACTTGTGCTCCCTGCTGGAGTTTTTCACTGGGAAAGCTCTCATTGTCATCCCAGTGTTAGGCCAGGGAGGTGGACTCGTAGTTGCGTCTCTGACTGGGTTAAGGCATGGCCTTGGGTAGTGGCAGAATTTCTGCAAGTGCCCTGGCAGGCTGCATCTCCTGGCGCAGACTCCTTGCACCCTTGGTCCTCCTTGGCTGCCTCCACAGCATTGCCAGGATGGTTGTTTTAACTCTTTGTTACCCAGAATTCAGACAGCGTCCAAGCAACACAACAGTAAATAAGCCACTGGCTCCTTTGTACAGAGTCACATCCTTCATGTTGCCCCTGCTATTAGTGTTAATAATGTTGTGTGCAACTTCCCAAGCGCAGACTGGCCACTGGGGAGTGTAAAGTGTGCCTCGGGGGGAGGGTTAGCAGCAGTGGGTGTTTCAGGCTTCATGAACTAACTCTGTATAGAAGGTGTTCAGCCTTGGTCAACAGTAAACTGAAACAAATAGCTCAGTCCTGATTACTTTTTCTAGAGGAGATGAGGCAGAAGGAAATTGAATTAAAAATTAACTCTGAAATGAGCTCACAGCTTCTCCCCAACCACTTAGAACTTTAAAACATCTGATAGTAACAAAAGAACCTATTTAAAATAATGGTAAACTGCCATCTGCTGGTAAAAAAGTAATGCACATAATGAACAAGCAGACTTTCAAAGTGATAATTCTTTTGTATTTGACATGCTACAGTCAAATATATACATGACAGGAAAGATGCATATATTTATTTTACTGTTTTTCATCTCTATTTGCATTTTCATATAGAATATGCTAAACAGATGCTTATAACATAACTAACTTTAACGACAAGCGCAGAAAACCAAAGACAATAAGAATAAAGAATGAGGACTAATAAAAGCAGATGAGCGATCAGGATGGTGACAGCCTCCAAATGTGTCCTATTTACATTGCTAATAGTGAATCACAAGCACTTCCTTTTTTGGTTCTCCCCCTGCCACCAAGCCCTCCCATATGACCAGAATTGTAGCACTGAGAAGCACTTCCTGGCTGCTTCAACTTGATTTTTGTGTGTGTGTGTGGTTTCTTAGTCAAGCTTGTAAATAGGAACTAGGTCTTTAATTGTTCCTGATTTAAGTAGGTCATCTTCACCAATACACAAATCTCTAGTTGTCTTGTAAGCCAGGTCAGCTATTGAAAGGATATGGAAAATACTTATTACATAAACATGACCAGAGAAAATAATTTAACAAAGGACCACTCCCAAATTATATGGTGTTACCAACCAGTTGCCATAAATCATAACTATGAGTGCACTACAGGGGAGAGACTATCAGATGTCATGTTTGTGTAGTGCTTACCAAGTAGGTGTGCTGAGCACGACTGGGTCCCTAAGGTGCTGCTGCACTATAAATAGTGGTATTAGTGTGAATTACCTCCAGTGCAAACATCAGGCCACTTGCCTTCTTCATATGTATGCAATTTTCTTTTATGATTGTGGTTATTCCAAACAGAACCCATTGTTTTAGCAAACTGATCTTGTCATAGGAAATGTTTAAAATGGGCAAAGAAAAAATAGGTCAGTTCTTCCTTTGAAATCAGAGAGAAGTGTGTATTTGTAATGTTTCCCAGGTTTATTTCCTTGGAGCAGGTTTGGCAGGTATGAGAGGAAGTTAAAGATTTATTTTTGGTGCTATGTACCAGATGTCATACCTGCTCTTCTGAGACAGTTGCTTTTATCTCCAGCAGTACCTGCTCTAGTAGCAATGAAAAAAGTGACTTGAATCCCATTTAATGCATGTAATGTGCACTGTTTGCATGCCACTAAAGGAAAAGGAAGGCTTGTTCAGGAGACTCCAAGCAGAGTCTTTATGCGTCGTCATAAAGCAAACATGTTTGTATCCCTCTCAGCAGTTTTTTTTTTTCCTGTTTGAAGAAGTAATGAATTAATGTGCCCAAACCCAGGGTTTGCGGCCCCAGCAGAGGCTGGTGGTTTACAAAGATGTCCAGTTTGAAATGCCATTGTATTTATGGGGTCTCCTTATGTGGCTCATTTTGTGGCATCCAGGCGGTTCTTTGTAAAGGACTGTTTCTGGGGACTGTGTGGTGCTGTGTGTGCTCCATTCATTCACACTGGTCTTAATCGAAAGCTGTGCAGCATCTTGCCTGATGAGACCCTCCTTGGTGGCAGAGGAATATTAAGAATATGGGGCCAAATCCTCAGCTCAGGAAATCACCACAGCTTTTTTTTGACTTTAATCTGTGGAGGATCTAGTGTGTGGTACATATTCACAGAGGCACATACACCCTGCTCTGGGCCCTGTTTACTGAAATGCTCCAATAGCAACACAACATGATCAAAGGGAAAGAGAGTCAGGGGAACAACGGTGCCCATGGATACCTGTTAACAGGCAGGAGCTGAAGCACACAGTTGCCATCAAAGATACTACTGTCCTCTGCTTTGCTCTGCAGCACTTCAATCTCCCTGCTGACAGGACTTTGCCTTCCAGCTGAAGCGTGACTGACGGTTGAAATAACAGTCCCAGTTTATTCCAGGTATGCCACTGACCTCTATGACCTGTAGGAAGGATAAGGTAAAGGTAATCAAAGCAGTGCACTCCTGAAGCCTCTAAGGGCTGTAAAAATGGGAACATGGGAAGCAAGCTATTAGATATGTGAAGGGAAGAAATGAGGATGGGGGTTCACTGTTCCCTGCTAATAGGCTAAATCAGGAGTTCAGTGAGACTTGAGATTTGACCTAACAAGAGAAAAGGAGATGAGTAAGAAGCGATCAGAAGGTAGAGCTGGTATTTCCTTCATGTTATACTAGAATCACTCTGTTCAAAAGTCTCCTGAATCATGGAGAGCTGGGGCAGGCAGGGGTGAAGAGGTGGGTTGCAGTGAAGGATGGGTATTGCCATTACATAAATTGGAACAGTTCAGGTCTGTTTATGTGTTTAATGCCATATCCCAGTTGGGTTTTTTTGAGCTTACTTTGCTGTGGAATGGGGGAAATCATGCTGACGCTACAAGTGGTTGTTTGGCTATTCCTCTCTGTTTCCAGAAAATTAAGCACTGTGGCCTGCCAGTGTTCTTTTCAAGGTTTGGCAAGGCCTTGTCCTGGGTTCAGCTGTAACAGTGGTATGGAATACCCCTTTGGCTGGTTTGGGTCAGGTATCCTATCTCTGCTTCCTCCTGGCTTCTTGTGCCCTTCCTCACTTGCTGAGCATTGAGACTGAAAAGTCCTTGATCAGGATAATCACTACTAAGCAACAACTAAAAGATGAGTGTGTTATCAGCATTGTTCTCAGGCTAAATCCAAAACACAGCACTGCACCAGCTACTAAGGAGAAAAATAGCTGTTAAAGCTGAACCCAGGATAGGTTTTGATGGATTTGCGACCCTTTTGGCCACACTTAATCCTGTTTCTTTTTCATACTATCCCTCCTGTACTAAAATCGAGTGGTCAGACTGTGTAACAAGAAAGCTACCAGTGGTTTACCAAGGAGCAGTAATACCATTAGTGGCCAGCCTCTAGCAAAGTGTAGTTCTCAAGGTGAATTGAGGTCCTTGTCTTTGGAAGAATCGCTGCATAGCAGACTCAGAAGTAATACCTAGCAGTTAAGTGCTGTTCAGAAAGCAATGAAACATTCACTTTAAAAATCAAGAAGCATGAAATAGATAGTATTTCACTGGCCCAGAGAAGTGGAGGATGCTGGGAGCATCATGTAATGGCTGCACAGTTGTTCTTTTCTGTGAATATAGTGACATTTGGAGACCTCTGGTATTCGTTTGAAATAAATAACGAAAAAGACTCATATTGTACATGCTTGTCAAAGCCAGGCGTAGCAATCAGCTAGTATGCTTATCGGTCAGGCAGTGTATATGGAGATGCTCTGCTTTCAAACTGTCTGGTGATTGGACTTGGGCCCATGAAGAAGCCAGGTGATTAATCTGCAGGGGTTTATTTTTTCTGAACCGTTAATGTCTTCTGTTTCAGAGCAACAGCCCGTGGCTCATTAAGCAGGGAAGATTTGAATGCAAGTGTGAAGGCAGCACACAAAGATTCTCCACACATCTCTTGTTTGAGCCTTGGAGATCAGAAAACTGAGGTAGTGGAGAAAGTGGTGTTGTATGCTGGGGCTGAAGCAGTACTTTCTGAAAAGCAATGCTACTGTTAGAAAAATACTTACGTATTTCAACGGGGATAAAATCTAAAGCCAGAAGGCTGTTGTAAGGTGGTAGTGGACACTTGGTACTAGTCCAGAAATGCACAGCTGCCAGTTCAGCTGACCTGCTGTGAAAATCATGCTCTTTTTAAGTCTGTTGCTCCGTTTCTTTGGTGATTACATCTCTCTCTTGCTGTGGTCTTTCCACCCGTACTGTTGTGTACTCTGGTGTCAAGTGCTGAGAAAGCAAATGGGGCTGCTGAGTCCAACTGCCTCAGCAGGACTGCAACAGGGGAAATAAATACTCACTCTGAAAGACTTTGTAATATTAGATTGATCTTAAGGGGACCATCTTGATGTTATTAGCCACCATTTATAGTCTGTGTTGTACCTGTTTGTAAAATTAATTCCTGTCATCAACTGAAATACTGAAAACCATGTTGATTTAGGAAAAAGATTTTTCTGACATCTGGTGTTCTGTAAGTGTTCATTAATCTATTGAACTAGTTAAACCCTAGTACCTTTCTTGAGAAATGGGGGAGTATTTCAACATTGTTTTTACAGATGGGGAAACTTAAGGCTCAGATGTATAGATTTAGATCTGCATGTTCTAGTGTCTGCTGATAGGCATTTGGCCCTGCTTACTTTCACTCAAGTCTTTTCCTCATCTGCATTCCTGGTCATGGAGCAGCTGTGTCCTATGCAGCTCCTGGTACCTCTCTGCATCCTGCGAGCAAGTCCGTGCTGGAAGGGAGACTAGCTTTGAAGATAGGTTAGTGTGGAAAAGGGGCGAGGAAGATGAGTGAACAAGTGTCTTGCTTGAGGCTGTAAGAAGGATATGCTGAGCTCCCATGTTGAACCTGGGAACCAGGAACACAAAGTGGCTGCACGGGAAGGTGCAGCCTGAGGCTCTCTGCTTCCACTCACACACATTCAGATCAGACAAGCAAAGACAATAAACCAATATTGGGAAGACAGACTGGAATTGCAAAACCATGAGCCCAGTCTAATAATTTATTGGCTCAAAGGAACAGGAGACTATTGTAAACTGTTGTAATTACGATGGACAAGGTCATTGGAAACAGGAGTGCCCAGTATGACAAAACAAAACAAGCATCCCAAAAAAACCACTCAGTCCTATGTTGCAATCTTTCCCTGAAATATGAACTGCCCTAAATGTAACTATTATATTATTAGATATTTACCCATCATCTGAACTTCCGCTTATCTTTGATCAGCTGCAGATGAAATAACCAGCTAACAGATTTCCCATGCAGGGCTGCCACTCATGCTGATGAAACTTGCTGGCATGGGAGTATGCTCCGTAGCAGTCTAGCAGTATCCATTTCTTATTCCAATACACTGACAGGTCACTCAGGAAGACTAAGAACTCTATTCTGAAGTGGAAAAGAAACTGCAATTTCAATTTTGTTTTGATTTAAAATTTTCCAGCTACCTATCAAGGCCAAATCCTTGAACTATTTACTTAGAGTAACTGAAATACCCCTATTTGAAATAGTGGATATGCAAGATTTAGCCATTAAAGAGTTGGGGTAAAATTAAAATCTCCTTCGATAATAACTGAAGTCAGAGGAAATCTTTCAAGAAAATTAAACACCTGATCAAAAAGAGAGAAGGGTTATTGTCGAGAGCATAAAGATTAAACAGCAGAGTTGTCTCAGAGAATAACCATCAATGATAAGTAGCAGGCAGTTAATAATATCCCCTCAGGGATCTTCTTTTACTCATGTAGGTTTTTGGACAAATACAATATTACATTTCTTATAGTTAAAGCATGAGAGAGCTTCATGTCATTCCAGAGTAGCAATAAAACTTCAATAGAATAAGGGCAACTGTAAAGATGAGGAAGGGGGTGACCCAGAAGCTCAAACAGTGGGAAACCGGTGATGGTTCTGTCCAAATAACTCCTTTTAAACCCCAGATTCTGAGACCTGTTCTCAGTCTCCTTGATGTGCCTCTTTTTTTTCATATCCACAGCACTGTGTTAGTGCTGAGATTTTATATGGAATTGCCTCCTCATTATATAGCATCTGAAAATGAAAGAGAGACCAAGCAGATTAAGGGTGTGATTCCATGTTGTAATTAAGAGCTGGTTTATAGCTTGAACATGCAAATAGCTGAATTGGCAGAATTAAAGGGATGGTAATCTGCAGCCAGGGTGGAAAGGATGGGGGCAGAAGGGTCTGGAGAACCTCTTAAACCAGCTCTGCAGCTGGAGAAACGTAACATGAAACTGCTCCCTTGATCTCTCATTTTTCTTCTCTTATTCTCTCCTCCTATGTAATTACAATAATAAATCTTTTTGTTCCTTAACCATCTTGTGTCCATTGCAAACATTTAAGAATTAATGCAGTTCTCACACACGATGCACATGTTCTCTGTGTCCCCTTTTGTCCCTCCATTTATTCATTTATCATGTACACACAAAATTCCCATAAAATATTAATGTGAAATACAAATCTCTCTTTGCATCCTGGGAGCATTTGCATATAGTAATGTTAAGGAGATTATGAATTCTGCATGCACAGCCTGTGGACTGCATACAGGGCCAAATCTCTTCTCAGCAAGTGCGCTGAAAGCAGTGACAATTTCGGAAACATTATTTTCATATTACAGGTTCTGAGTGGAAAGTGACAGTTTCCTACAACTGAAGTATTGTCCTTAAAACTCAAACAAGAGGATTTGAAGCTTTGTTTTTAATTTTTCCTCCTAAGAATTCCACTACAAAAGGAATTTTATACTATATTTCTGCCCAGTGGTTCCTAATAAATTAGCACAGCCTGGAAACAAAGGGATTTCTTGGTCTGCTTTATTTTTGGATGTTTTTTTTTTAACAGTGCTGTAATCCATGGGGAATCGGAACTTACCCTTTGCCTTTCCTCCTTTTTGGGAACATCAGAAGTAGCTATACTTCTGCCAGTTGGGGCTAGGTTTCCTTGGACAGGGCAGAATATGCTGGTGAGGTTAATTTTCTCAGGAGTAACAAAGAGTGAAAACTGTCTGAGTGGGTGCTTGGTGAGATGGAATTGCCAGGAGGATTCTCCTGTAATAGGGAAGACCTCTGCAGCTCTCTTCAGGCTGCAGGCATTGACAGGGTAGTGCTGTCCTGTCTTCCACAGAGGTGAGCCCTGCAGCACCTTGGAGGCCTATGGGAGCTGTGAAGGGTGGCTCTGGGGCAGGGACTTGTCTGGGGCAGGGACATGGCTTTACTCAGGAGGGAGGGAAAATGGGGACAATCTTGTCTGAGCCTGATGGTCTGGAAGATTTTTACTGGGAAAAGCCCTGCAGCTCAGAGGGTGACAAGGAGAGGGTGAGAGGCAATTGGCAAAGCAGAGCAGGTTGCCCCAGCCAGTGCTGCAGCCCGTGGGGGAGCCAAGGCTCTCAGTGGGTCCCAGGTTGCTGCTTCGGGATCTCGCAATGCTCGCTCTGTGCTGCAGTAATATCAAAGCTCTTCTTCATGTTTCAGGAAGCAATGTATTTTCAGTTTGACTTTATTTCTACTCTGATATTCAAATTTAGATATCTGTACTTTGTGAAAACAGTCAGTGCTTCACTGTCTACAGGAACAATGCCGTTGATCCCTCAGCTCCTAACTGTAAAGCATTCATTTAGCTATACAGCTTTAAAAAATACTATAAATGAAGCGTGTGAGACAGCCTCCACAGCTGGAGTTAAGCACTTCCATGTGCTTGCTGAATCAGGGAACCAAGTTGTTAGATCTTTCAGGACTGACTGGAGATCCATAAGAAATTGTCTTGACTTAACCAAGCCATCATATTTCTCTTAATCTACATCTACTACATCATCTTTTTTCTTTCACTTCCTTCTTATTCATGCTTAAATGAGAAACATCTGTTTCCATTTTTCACATTGTTCTGTTATGTGAGTAACAAAATCAAACATCTTTCTTTTTTTTTCCCAGCACTGCGAAAGAATAAATTAGTGTTAAGTTTTGTGAAGTGCTTTAAAACACTAAAGCAAAACATCTGTTTCAGCTGCAGGTCATTAAGATGGAAAATCCCAGTCTGTGCAGGGCAAAAATGCAAAAGAAAATTAGCAGCCCAAGCACATTTCTTCACCTGTCTTTTACTGTGACAACTGAAGATGGAGAAAGGACAGTAAGTCTTGTCTTCAGGGATGGGGCAATTGAAAATGCTCAGTGCTGTAATCCACAGCAGCACTGAGTAGTAAGTATCCTGGTCTGATCTGGAGATGCCTGAAGGTTACTCCAGTGTCATAGACTTCTAGCTGAGAGTCTCCTTGACCTCCACATCTTCCAGCCAGGCACAGCATTGTGCAGGATTGCCTAATCCCCTGTAGATGTTTGTGTTACTGAACTTCAGCTGAAAATCCCTCCTCCTACCCCCAATCATTTAAGATTTGGAGATTGTTTCCAGGGCAGGGGGCCAGAGTAAAGCTCAACTGGCAAAGCTGCTTTACAGGTGATCTGAGATGCTCTTTACATTGGGCCAAAGCCCAAATGTAGTTGTCTCTGTTCCTTTGTTGATAATGATCTCTTTTGTAAAGCACTTTGAGGTCTAGAGATGAAAAGCCAACAACTGCCTGGGATCTTGGCTATTAATAAATAAGTTAATGAATATTAACAAGAGTGAGTACATTCCCTGGATTCTATAGGAAATGCCAGACTTTTTGGACAGGTCCTGGCAGGCAGGTAATATCTTATTCCTACAAGAGGCTGGGTCCACCCTTGTTTCCCACTGTCTTTAATTAAAAGGTCCAGATCCTTCCTAAGTGTAAAGGAGGTGTTCAGCATCTGGCAAGAATGGGCTTCAAAACTGAATGGGGCTTTTCTGGCATCTTTAGAGGAAATACTTGTTTGTTCTCCAATCTCCTAGAGCAGCAGCCAGTGCAGTGTTGAGCAGTTCTACTGCACTGTGCTCACACCCTCCCTGAAGCAAATGAATAGGATGGTCTGGGGTCTCCAGCAGCCCTACGCACTACGTATTTTGGCTGCTATTACATTTTAATGCTGAGGTTTCGAGCCAGGAGGCTGTATGTATGTTGCTGCACTGAATCTATTCACCTGCAGCTCTCCCCACCCCCAGCTTATGAGCATGATTTCTTTTTATGCACTGCTCTGTCACAGCTTGGCAAGTTTCCCAAGACAATCCATACCAGAGAGGAGAATATGGCTGCTGAGCAGCATAGACAGGAGAAATGCCTTATGCAACAGATTCATTTAAATACTGTGAAATGTTGAGACAGGCGAGACATAACTGAAAACAAAAGGCAGCCCTTAATCTGTAGCATCAGTTCTTCTGCTTGCCCTCACCATCAGCAGCATCTAATAGTCACTGACTGTCTCCATTCACGTCTCCATCTTTTCCAAGCAACTGCCTGCGGCAGAATGTACAAACAGCTTGGCAAGCGGTTTTAGGGGCAGGGGGTTTATTTGCTTTTTTCCCTTCTAATTCCTCATGAGCCTCATGAGCATTTCCCCACTAATATGCCTGTGGCATCATTAGGTGTTTAATGAGAGTGACGATGCCTGAATATTATTGTTTTTATAGCTCATTTTGGTTTGACAAGTCTTCAGTTTTGTGGCAGTTTCTAGTGTGCAGACTTCTCCTTCGTGTATCTGATTTTTAGAAATATTTATCACAAGAGGTATTGTCATAAAACCTGAAATAATTGTCAACATTAATTATGTTTAAGTGCAATATGTGTTCAATGCCACAGTAGTTTAAAGACACCAATTAATTATTTTAGGGTATAACTGAAGCACAAGGAATAGTCCAATAATGGCCATGCTTTGGATCACAGTTCAGCGCAGTTCTGCAGATGAACAATCCTGTTTGGCTTCTTTTGACAGTGGATCACTGTCTTGTTACTCTTCTTCCTCATGTCCAGAATCTGGATCATTATATCTGTGTTCAGACAAAAAATGCCAGCATTGTACCTGCAGAAAACAAGGCTGCTAAAATTGTAAGTCTTGAATAGATGCATACAGTGTCATTTTACCCCCTGCATTTTGTCTACACGTTGGCTATGTTGCATCCATTTCTTTACTGATTAAATCAAATAAATGCAGTTTTTGTGTACAGACAAGACTATAATTCTTACTTAGGAATATGCCATCTTCATTTACCATGTCATCTGGATGATCAGTGCTGTGCAGTGCATTTACTCAACAGCTGTGTCTGTGCAAGAAAAACAGTGATACTTTTAACACACTTAACTAATGCCCATTAAGGTCTCACTTTATATTATCTTCCAAGTGATTTTACCCGGTTTAGGATGCCAGTGCATGTGTCTGCCACTGTGGCAGAGCCTTTACAACAACTAGCTGCTGTCATGAATTTATTTTGCTTGCCTTTACTAAGATGAGGAGAGTTACTGGGGAAGAGGACAGTGAAGGTACTCTTGCTGCTTCCTTGTGTAATGCATGTTGTGCATGACAGTAAAGGGGAAGAAGCTGCCTCTCTCTGCAGTCTCTTTTCTCCTCCCACCACAGCACAGCACAGCATGGCTGCACAACCATTCTGCTTTTGGGATTCCTCATTGCCGGTTAGATGCTACAGACCCCATATAAAGGTCTCTGCCTTTGTTCCCAGCACAGATGCAGCCAGTGGCACTGCACAGCCCCGGGAGCAGGTGATGGTAACAAAACTGTAATTGTATACATAGCTACTGTTTCAAATGTTCATATCCTGGCTTCCAACATCTCTATTTTTATGTCCTTGTTTATATTTAATAGCAGTTACAGTGGTTAACTGGCTTTATTTGGAAACCTTGACATTTCTCTTGAAAATACTGAAGCTGTGAAGATCAGAAACAAAGATGTGCCTTTTTACTCTGTTTCTTCTGATAGCTTTTGTCATTTGGCAACTGTTGTCCTATTAGACATTGTGGAATTTGGACAGGATTCTGATCTCCTACAAAGTGATACACACACTTATTAGAATGCAGGAGCAGGTTTGGGGCCTTTTTTCTGATACACCATGCTGAGTGCATGCATGAGAAATCAGAGTCTGTCTGTTATTATGTGACCAAACAGCTGCAGGAACTTCTAGTGAGTGCATTTAAATATCTGTAAGATAAAAATCACAATAGTATTCCCATAAAGCAGAATGTAAAGCACAGGCTCTCCTTCTGCAAGTCTCCCAGGCACTAGAAGAGAATGATCAAATCTGGACTCAAGCACTCTTACACTTACAGTTCCACTGAAGTTAAATCAGAAATAAGGAGAAATTTTGGATTCTTCTACAAGCTGTTTCATTATAATTCCTATTTCCACAGTCTCTTCTCAATCCCAGCCCAGTATTTAAATAAAAATAATTGTAATTTCTAAATTAAATTATACACAGGACTTGATATTTCATTATCTGCCTCAAAGGCATATTTTTGGAATCATATAACCTTTGAGAGAAACGATCCCATGGTCAGGATGCATTGCAGTTCACTGCATTTTATATTAAGTTATTTTTCCTTCTAGGTGCACAGGTAGTCACATTGCATTTCCAAATAAGCAGTGAGCATCTCCCCAACCCATTTAGTTTTCCTGCTCCGGCTGGGAAATGGCATTTGTTCAGTCAGCCTCCCCTTCCTGAAAGTAAAATATCCTCATTCTGCTCAGAACAAAAGAACTGCCAAATGTAGGTAGGCCAGCTAGCTTTGTCCTTCTGTCCAGTGGAAGTGCTCCTGTGCTACCATTCAGGCTCTACTGCCTAAGCATCATATGCCCTCTGAGGCTCCTCAGGAGTGCTCCAGCTAGGATGCTGCAGGGAAACTCCTCTGAAACCTTCTCTGTGCCTCCCAGCCCTCACGTATAGTCTCGACCATCTCCACTCCTTTCCTTGGACCACTCCTGTACTTGTCCAACAAAGCCATATGGCTTGGCCCTGGTACCACAACTCTGCACCTGTATGTGTGCCATACCTGCCCAGACCTGCTCAGCACCATCTGGCCATGCTGCCCTCCGGTTTACAGTGACATACCCTCATCGCCTCCCAGCCTAGTCCCTCCACCTGGCCCTGGGATGCCATCTGTAAACAGTTTGGCCTCTACAGTCTTCCTCCACACTTCGGAGGCCACAGCTACAAGCCAAGCCTTTCTTGCTTCTGTTAACCAGGAGGATCAGCCACCTTGCTTCCCAGAAGGAAGAGTGACCCTGTTCTCCATATCATCTGGAAAGCAAAAGGAGAGCACTACAGAGTCTGTTCTGAAGTGAAGGCCTGAGTGGGTCATCTCAGAATGGACTGTGAGAGCACAGAGGTGCTGGCTACTCCCAGGGAAAGGTTCAACAGTCTGCTGCACATGATCAGAAGGGTGGTGACCAGTGAGGCTGGGTAGGTAGGGGTGTGTAGGTTGTGGATTATATGTGGTACAAATGTGCTGATGTCACATGAGGACTAGAAAGGCTTCACATAGTATTCTGCTGATGTTGGGGAGAAAATGTGCCTCATTTGCTTTGCCATGCAGATGTGTCCAAGAGACCTGGAGACCAAACAGTATGTAGGGACAGCCCCTGTGCAGCTACCTTGATAAACTGTAACACATGAATGATGGAAGGGATAGTATACAATTCATATGTAGTGAGTACCTGTTGTCTTGAATCCTAATAAGCACTGTTTCCCACAGCATGTGCTATTTTAACAGTCATTGTGAAAGTCGTGCTTCTTAATGTACTATCACAAATGGGATGACACCCTCCTCTTTTAGAAAGCATAATTGATAAATGTGACAAAACATGGTTATTGCTATTCATAAGTGGAATACTTTTAAAAGTACTCTCAGTCTTACATTGATTGGGTTAAATGACTTGCTGATTAAGACATCTACATGAAACATTAAACCACCATTATCTGGCTCCTGTCAAGATTCAGAATCAGGATTCTCTTTTGCACAGAGTAAGTAACAGCCATTCTGCTGTTTTAAAGCAGAATATAAACATAGTAACTCAAAGCCAAAGGTGTATTTGAATGACAATTCACACATAACTTCTGAAAAAGGAATTCTAATATGCTTGGGATGGAATTAGATATATCTGATACATTAGTAGATAGACTGGAGTACTTCCTGAGACTGTTCAGATATTGCTTCTTTCGCTGAAATTCCCAAAATGAAACTACTCTAGCAACTACTTCTGCTCTTACAGATACCCCATTTTTACTTTATGAATTATGTCCATGGTATAACTATAAATACACTTCTAAAACTTTACCTGAGTCCATTTCCACACAGTGACCTACGAACGCATTGTTGGAAACCAGAGCCAAAGGCTATGAAACTGGGACAAGTTTTAAAAGTGAACATTACAATTGTTCTAAGTTTCTTCATTCTTTCTTTTGTCTGAGAACCCTCTACTCAGCATGCATTTCAGGATACTGAAATAACCATCTTACACTTATTTTAAATATGCAGCTTTCTATTACTAGGAAAATTAGTGCTAGAATTTTCTTTCTTTGAGCCTGGTTGAAAGCTCATTAAAGTCTTTGCAGCTATTTCACTGGGTTTATAATGAGACACTTTATGTTCCTCTGAGCTTCGCACTAAAAGCAGTAGTATTATAATACAAGATCTGCCTGCAAATCCCAAACCTAAGACTGTATTTCCTGAATGGGGTAATAGCAAATGAACTGCTGTTCAAAATAATTCAGCTGAGATATTAGGCAGGATGTGATCTGGAAATACTGGATAAACAAGAGAGTAGCAAAAGTTTTAATATAGCTTTGATCATTGCACTGAAGATACTTTTTGGCAGCTCAGTGGTAATGGATGTGGCCTAGGAGATGCTTCTCCTCCGTTGGCATAGAGAGGGACCAGGAGAGAGGTTGTAAAGAGGAATGCTACTGGGTAACAAAAGTCACATTGTAATAACCTCAGGTTGTAACTTGCTCTTTTAATTTTTGTCAACTTCCTGTATAGTGATTCTGTACAACCACAGAATCTGACAAATAACTTCTCAACATTGCATATTAACTTGAAGACTTCATAAAGCTGTCATGGTTTTATACAGGTTTTTTTCACCTCATTTTCAGGATTCAATTACAAAGATGTCTGTTTGCATGCCCTGAAGATACACACTTATCTATACAGTACAATATAATCTAAAAAAAGCTCTTGTAGTTTTTTAAGCTTTATCTCCGATGTGAGAAAACTCAGATATATCCATAATTAATTGTCTTGATCAAACACAAACTCTTTACAATTAAGAAACAAACAGAAGGTACGGCATATCAAACAGACTTTCTGCTGCTGTGATCTTACCTAAACACAAGCTCCTCAGTACTTCTACATTAATAGTAATAAAGTGCTCTTTTGCTTTCTTTGCTTCTTTTTAAAATATTATTATATTTTCCTGTACACAAACCTCTGGTGCTTTACAAACAAACACTGATAAAGATTTACATAATTGTTTGTGTCGAGTATATGGACAAGGGGATGTATGTCCATCTGACTTAATGAACTTAAAACTGCTGAGGTAGCAATTGCCTACCAGGCAGAACAGTAAGTGGTTGTGGGGAAGGGAAGGCAGTTAGAAATCCTGCCTGGTATGTAGTTATGTACTTATACTGGTACAACGACAATGACATTGACAACTGAGAGATGCTTTTTTTCAAGTGCATTTGCTTCTCAAGGCAAAGGTTTTTGGTGAGGATGTCTTCACTTGGACCTTTGTCCTGACTTCTGTCTGGCCAGATGACTTTGAAACACAGAAGCAGTGGGAGTTGGCGACTAAAACCTTTCCTTTTTGTGGGGATGTTGAAATGGTGTTCAGTTGAGGAAGGTGACTTTCCCCGTGTTATGCTACCTGTGTCCCTCCCTGGAACATGGAGAAGTCACAAATTCGAAGATGGAGTATGCCCGAAAGGATTATTGTCACTAATTCTCCGCATTAACATTGCTCAGGTCTCTAATATGTGCTGTAGACGTGGGTGTGAGCTTAATGCTAGTCACAGAGGTGGGTGTAGGAACAAGTGGGGTGTGACACAACTAGGAGACCAGAACATGGCACTCTACAAGTCTAGTGCCATTTCCTGCTCATCGGTAACTGCCAGCACAGGACAGGCATGTCGTTGATAGTCATAGCTAGGCTTTTCCATGCCCTGTCCTCTACAAGGATACACTAAGGTTACCAGGGTGATACCTGAAACAGGGAACTTGAAGTTACTATCTCAGTCTTCTCTCTGTCATTTTGGCACTATAATGTGAACTGAATCATCAGTCTGAGTTAAGCAGAGCTATGATAATTTATGTCTGTTGTATCTAGGTCCTTTCCATTATCTGCTGAAGGCCAGGTTATTGCTACAGATTTCTTCCTCTTCCACTAAATTACAATTCATCAGCAGACTAAGGAAGAAATTTGTTACGGTTTTGTTGCTCCTAGCATATTTTCGTATATTAATACTTCCTGTGCATGATGCAAATGGCAACCCTCCAAGGCAATACATTGTTCTTAAGAAGGTCAGTGTTATAATATATGGTGGTGTTTTCCTATACTAATCTGCTTACTTCTTATCTTTGAATTCTGTGAGACTTGAGCTCAGTAACACAGACATGAGAAGAGAGATGTCAGATCCTCCTGAAGGGAACAAAGATGTAGGCTTAAGTATCATCTTTTTATTGTGGGATGAATTAGACTAATGCAAGATAAAATACGGGCATAAAGAGCAAGGTTAATTAATTACTACTGATAATTAATCAATCCAGTATTTGTTAAATGATAACATTTATTATGGTGGTTACCTGAGGAGCAGCTAAGAATGGAGACTCATGTGCCAGGCAGATAATGCTGCCTCAACAGCTGCCCCCTTTGCTCCGTGGCAGATGACAATAACACTCCTTAGTGGTGAGACCGCAAACAGGGGACAACTGTGGGAGGCTGGGTAAGAAGCTGCTTCCTCCTGACAAAAGCTGTGTTGTAACTGCTGGCGCAGGCCTGGCGAAGCGGAGCAGGACTAAGCAACAGACATGGGTGTTTTCATCCTGGTGCCTGTGGACAGAAGCCTAGCAATGGGAAAACAGTTGTCTTCATCATGTAATGTGGGAAATTCTCGTAGCTGGAAGATTTAAAGCACTTGTAACAGTTTAACAGTTCTAAAGGCAAATCACAGGGGCAAGTGGAAATATTTAACCAGAGAGACCTTCTGAATATCCTTCTGTTGCAAAATATTTTATCTCAGGACTCAACCTTACCTTGGGTTCACTGTTAGAACAGCCATAGATTTTAATGGCTAATGGGTTTAATTTTATCTATATACTTACTGTCATCTTACTGTTTTACTGGCAATTCTATAAGTTTCATTGATACTGACAAAGATGACTGAAATATCTTGATTTATGGCAGAGACTAAATTCATATTATACATAAAATACACTTTTGTTCTGCCTGAAAAATAGACAAAACTAGAGAATCCTCTTTAATTATCGCTGACAACTGTATTTCAAAAGAGCCTGTGAAACAAGCAAGCCAAAAACCATGAATCAACAGCTCAAACAACAAAGAGTTAAGAAAAGTAGTTTTTCTTCTTTTAGATTTTTAGTGTTGAAATAAATGAAGCTGCTCCAATGCATTCCATTATTCTTCTAAAATTTAAATGGAAATAACGTTAGTTACTGTTTGTTGAAACAGACAGTGCACTGAGTTCCTAAATATGTTGATACTGGTGAAATGAGTACTATATCTTTGTAGGAAAGGCCAAGAAACCAAAATATCTCTGTAGGATGGAAATAAAAACTCTGTGGCAAGTTGAGCAACAACACACAGATACCTTTCCCATCATGTTTATGAACCCTTGTTTTTGTAGTTATGAGAGTCTAAGGGCAAAGACAAGATGAACTTTATGGGTAAAGGCAAGATGTTTTATTCAAACAACCATCTTAGCTGGAAAAAGAAAGCCTTATGTCTTGGGTACTCAAAACCTCTTCTACTTTCTCAATTTCTAATAGTGGATTTAAGAAAAAAATGCTACTTTTTCCTATAAACCCCATTTTTGTCTGAAATTCAGACATCAAGGAGCATTTCAATTTTGAAAATGTTATGGAAGACATGATTTTCTACCAAAGGCTACAATACAAAGATGAGATCAAAGTAATAAATGGAGAGGGGAAACAGATGAGATAAATGCAATGTATCCATCACATGACAATCATACAGGCTTAAATTGTTCTACAGCTCAGAACTATACAATTTAATCTTTTATATGTTGGTGTTTCAGTTGCTATATATGGGATAAGCAGAATATTTTGTTACTGAAAGAAATGTGTCACCTGGAAATGAAACGTTCAGAAAATCATGCGTATACTGGCTGTATTTCCACGGTGAAGCTTTTAGCATAGAGCTAATGAAGTGCTTGGGCTCCTAGGGAATAAAAGGTGCTATATAAATGTAAGAAATTATCATTAAAAAGTTCTTCCCTCCAGGCATTTGGGATTTTGCTGTGTGTGTTACAAGGAGGCATTTGCAGTCGTCTTTCATTCCAAATGCTTCAGCTTAGACCTGCTCCAACTATCCCTCTGCAGCTTCAGCTACAAAAATGTTTATATGAAGAAACCATTTTTAAATGGGTTTCAGTTAATCATATTCTGCTGCCAACATGAAAGAGCCTGCCTTGGTTTAAGCTTTTTATAACCATGTTGAAGACCAAGAGGAACTAGGTACCAACGTTTTCTCAAGAGGTTTTCAAATGCTGTTTTAATCATTATTAGGCCTTGTCTGCATTGGTGGAGACGGGACATTGGTGGAATACAGGACATAGCTAGAATTCCTGGAAACAAAAAGCCAGCTGAGCAGTATCTGTCTTCATTTTCAGAACTCATGTTGTATGGTCCTTTACTGGTCACACACTTTCTTTCACAATCTTCTATTTCATGCACTCCAATTTTGTGTCATTTTGTATGTATTTCTCAAGTCTTCCTAATCCAACATGCAGCCTTTAAGATTGTCTACTACCTTTCACATATAAGCCTAAATGGCAAAACTGGTGGAATTAGGAATCAAAACAAGTTCTGACACCAGTAGACGTAATCTTTTACCACACTGTCAGTTTGATGGAACGCTGCAGCTATGTGCTCCATGAATTCACACCAAATGTGGATTTTTCTTTGGATCCACACACTCTGTGGATCATAAGCATTTTTTGGAGTCTACTACTGCTTATGGAACTGGGCCTTTTAGCTGAAGTAGTAAGGTGAGGGATTAAACTAAGGTATCTTTAAACTCTTAATAAAAATAGTGAGATTTGGCAGCATTAGAACTAGAGTTCAGATTTCTTTATGCTGAGCATTTTACTTTTTTACTTGTTTACAAACAGATGTAAAATATAATAAAACACTGTATCTTCTTCTGTAAATTAATGCTTTTATAGAATTTGGTGGTTTCCTTCAACTATTAATTGCAGAATTGAAGGAAGAATTGTTGCATAAAAATAATCTTCTGGGGGACAAAATATATGTAAGTGTGATGAGCCTTAAAATGACTTGGTATAGTAAAATACACGATATTTAGGAAGAAGTATAGCAGTAGAGTTAATATTTGCTTTTTCATGTTTCTATTGTTTGTATTTTGGCTAGCATGGAGCACATATGACCAAAAAACCTTAGAAGAAATCTGTGCATTGCACAAAGTGATAATGTTTCTTGTGTTTAATTAAGTGCAGTGCAAAACTGTCCATATGTGCTCCAAAATACCAGAACTTGATTTTATAAATGTATCTTTTCAGAAAACAAGCTTAATTCTCAGAAGAATAACATTAGCACTCATTAGGGGATTGAGTGCGTTAGGGTACTGTTAATGAAATTCATAGCCTTTTGCCTATGAGCTATCAGTTTGAATTCAGTCGAACTCAGTGGCGATTAAAAATTGGCCTATTTAATGGACTTTTAGTCATCTCTAATGAGATGAGTTTGGTGGGTCTCAGTCTCATTACATAAACCACTCACACCACCTTTTTCTAACCAGAACGCTCTCCAGAGAAACCCAAGTATTTCATGGATTCTGGGGAAAATTAGTATCTGGTACCATGAAAATAAATGAACCAAGAAACAAACGCAAAAGCTGTGATTCAAACTAACAAAGACACTATTTTTCAATGTGGAATTTATAGTGCAACAGAAAGTTTATAAGTTAACAAATTAGCTGAGCATGTGACGTACATTGCCATACAGCTATACAGAATGTATCATGACAGGGACTCCCAAAGGAGATATCTACACCTGTGCCTAAAATCACACAAACACATGAAATGTTTAAATGTCTCTGGGATTTATGTCTGTCAGGAAAAACCAGGATCAGAACAGCTATCTGGATAGTAACTGCAGTTATAGAAATGACGCTGGAAACAGTGATTACCTGCTCTGCCTCCATTACCTCACAGCAGAGCAAATGCTTCTAAACTTTTCTTAGGGATATTTAACGTAGTCTTAAAAATACATTAATGATGTTTCCAGAACCCTCTGGAGGACATACCTCATCCACTTATCCATATCATACTAAAACTTTTCTGTATGTCTTACCTAAATTTCTTTCAGTTATTTTTTGCCCTGTCTGCAGTGCTTTGGGAACAAGGTCTTACTCTCCCCATATTCTTTTCTTCTCTGGACTAAAAAATCTCAAGCATTCCTATTCTCAATTAGGGTCATGTCTTTTAAAAACATTGTTATTTTTTCCCCCTTCCTTGTATTCCCTTCTGTTGGACTTTTATGAAAGCATTTTTTCTTGAAATGCAGAGCCCAAATAGAATCTTACAGATGAGGCTTTACCAGTATTAAGAGAAGCAGTTCTCCGTATGTCCTAGATATGACAGCTGTTTACACACCTCTCCTGTACTGCAGCTTTTTTCCACAATGGTGTGACATTGTTGATGCATGTTCAGTTTGTTACATACTCTGATTCCCATCCCCTTTTCTGAAGACCCTGTGTTTGTCTGTTCCCAGTCTTGCAATTGTTATTTTCCTGCTTAAATGTTGAAGTTGGCACTTGTAGTTATTCCATTACATCCTATTTCTGCAACCAGCTTGTCAGGAGCATTTTGAATTCTTTTCTTGTCCTGTGACATGCTTCCAGCTCTGCCAGTCTGGAATTCCTGGCAGATCCCTCCAATGTAAACTGTACTCTGTCATTCACACCATTAGACTTGGTACCAAACTCCAGACATACCCACCTCCAAGGAACTGTATTTGCTATATCCTGTTGTTTGTCACAATGAAGCACTGCTGATGTAGGTTTGCATAGTCATTTCATTATGCTATGTCTCTTGCTTGCTCAATTAAGAGTTCTCTGAGATGGTGTCAAAAGCCTTACCTAAGTCAAGCTGCAACAGATACACTGCTACTCACATCCAAGGCCCGTTACACTGTCACAGTGTAACGGGATGAGTGTGGCTTGATATGCTTTTCTCGACAAATCCATGTTGGCTGTAACTTACCACTTCATTAGCTACCATGTACTTAAAGATGTGTGATTATTTGCTTCATTACTTTTCTGGGAATAGAGGCTGGAATGATTGACAGCTCTTGGCTCTACCTACTCCCCCCTTTTGAATTGTATATGCCATGTTTCTCCTTTTCCGCTCTCCTGAAATTTCAGTTTTCTTTTTGAGTTCCTGGTGATGACTACTCATACTGCTAACTCTAGTGTGAAATCCTTCGGGCCCAGCAAATCAAGTTAAAAAATACAGTTTATCAGAGCAGTCTCTACGTTTTTTCCCTCAATCGGGGTTTGCCGTCAGTAACGTTAATACAAAAGGCATCGAAAGCTTCTCCTTCCCCTGTGTCCCCTTATGGCTTCCCCCCCCCCGAGCGGACCGAGTACCCAGCTCGCTTCCTCTCCGCTCTCCGGTTCCCTGTTCCCCTCCCGCACGGCTCTCCGGGCAGCCCGCCTCTCTCCGCGGCCTCTGCACAGCTCCCGCGGCACTTGACCTAGTTCTGCACTGTGTGGGAAAGGTACTGCCGAGGGACGCTTTGGCAGCCAGCTCCCTACCGCGCAGGGGTGGAGACAGGAGGGCAGGGCAGGCCGCAGCGGGCGGCACTTCCCTCTCCCCTCGGCGCATCGCCGGTTCCGATCCGCCGCGGGCCGCGCTGTAGGCGCAGGCGCGCAGCGGTGAACGGCCACCCGCTACCGGCGCGGGAAGAACTCACGCATGCGTGCTACGCACCCTCCCCTTCCCCGGGACGCGTGTGCGTGCGGGATTCTCTGTGTGTGTGTGTGTGTGTGTGTGTGTGTGTGTGTGTTAGCGGTGTGGGCCGGGCAGCGTGCGCGGTGACGTCACGCCGCCGCGCGCACGACGTAACCCCGGCGTGACGCACACCCGCGAGCCCCGTGAGTTTCCCGTTATGCTGTTTCTATTCTTTTTACACCCCTCCCCTCCTCCCCCCGCCGGACGCCGGGAGTGGGGGGGGGGGAGAGGAGGAAGGACGGGGGGCGCGGGCGGCACCGTGGAGCGCAGCGGCAGCGCGGGCTGTCTGCGGGCGGGGCGGGCCTGGGCCGCCCTAGCGGCGGTAGTCGGGGAGGGCGGCTCAAGGCCTCCATCCTGCCGCACCGGGGAACATGGCGGCTGCCTACCGACCCGCTGCGGCACCGCCGCTCGGCCGCAGCCGCCCGCGCCGCGGTAAGTGGCCGGGATGTGGCGGCGCGGCCGAGGGTAGGGTGGGTGAGAGAGAGAGAGCGCTAGGCGCTTCCCGCCGCCCTTGCCATCCCCGCCCCGGCACTCCACATCGACTCCCTCCGTACCCGCCGTCGTCCGTCGCCCCCTCCCCGAGCCGGCGAGCGGCCTTCCCGGTGCCCCGTCCGTGCAGGACACAAAGGGCCGTGCCAAGGAGGGTTTTGTTCGGTCACATGAAGCGGCGCAGCCAGTGAGCGCGGAGCTGGGAGGGGGAAGCGGGGCCGCCGCCATTGCCAAGCGCGGAGGAGTTGGGTAGCCCGGTGCCGCCGCGGAGGGGCCTAGGGCGCGGAGAGAGCCCCCGGGGCCGGGCCGCCAGCAGCGCGGGCCGCGGGGACCCAGGTAATGCCCCGCGTGTTGCAGCTGCGGCAGGAGAATGCTGTCGCCTCAGGGTGATGGCCGGGGTCACCCTGGGGGTCTCCGGGAGGCGTCGGTCCCCTCCCGTCGCCTGTCCCGGTGTGTCAGGGCGGCACGGCGGGTGCTGCTGGGCGGACCTACGCTCTGCTGCTATCCGCTTCACTGCCGTTCGCCTCGCTTGAGTGGGTCGTCACACACAGTGCCAACCCGGGCTCACGGTCACCTCGGGAAAAGCTGCCTGCTGCTGTTCTGGGGCAAGGGAATCGTGCTGTGTCCTCCCTCCCCCTTCGTTCCCTTCCTTCTTGGCATGAAACAGGGCGGCTCTGAAGTGCACGGTGTTGTTAAAAACGGCTGGCAAGTTCCTCTCCCGCTGTAGGGCTGTCCGGTGTGCCCTGCGTACCGTGGCAGTGCTGCTGTCTGTGGGGCGCGGGGCTCCCGATGCCAAGGTGCCTTACAACAGCGAAGGAAAAGTTAACTGTTCAGGTATCGAAGCCGTTTGTTCGGGCTCCCATCTGCTTCAGGGTCTGGCAGGTTTTCTGACAAAGTTTGTATTACACCAGGTTGCAGTGATGAGCATCGTTTTGGCCAGTGTCATTTATCTGAAATCTATAAAGTTCTTTCTTTCTTTTTACAGCTTATATGTAACCTTTAGTCTGCTGGAAATACTTGTGTTGCGGTAGTGTGGGCTGTAAACTGACAAGGTTGTAATGAAAACCGAGCATGTTATATCAAAATAGGTTTCTCTCAGTGTACACAACTCTGTCCCTTTAAGCAAAATCTCACTGGCAGTGATATTCTGATTCCTGCCTCCCCTCCCTCCCTTTCTAGCACATAATTTAATTATGAAGATTGTGTCATGGAACTTAGATTTCAGACACATATGGGGAATGAATGTGCACCAGATTTTAGAGTAAGAAGCCATTTCACATTGTATAAACTAATGAATTAACACATGGGACAAAGACACTTAAGAGGCTGATAAGCATCTCTGGAATTGTACCTTCTACTGAGAAATTTCAGCAATATATTGTGGGGGTTTTTTTATAAGTGGCAAAATAATTTTTCATTTCCATTATAAAACAGATCTTTAAAGAGAAGATTCCTCACAGTTGAGTGTGAATTGCTTCTGAGTTCTGGTAACTGAATGTGATTCTTCTGCATAGAATTCTTCATTACCTGACTGGTACAAGGCAGGTGATTTGAGGGCAGAATAAATGGACTGATTAGACAATGTAGAATAGATCTGGAAAGTTTTTAGTGGGTCACTTATATGCAGAGAAAATGCAGCAGTTTTCTTATTTGAGAAGAGTTTAAGTAGAGTGCATGGAGGAGCAGCGCAGTGTGACAATCCTATTACACTGACTTACAGTCAGAGCTGATGCTGCAGACCTGTCCAGTGTAACTGCAGGGGATGTGGTGCAGAGTTATACAAGAATTGCAGCAAGATTTGAAATTAATAGTCTCCAATGTATTGTCTTAAAACAGTTTCTTCTGCTATCAGGCATTTATTCAAGTAGATTTATTTTTAATAATAAAATGTACCCAAGGAACAGGAGTTCTATGGAGTAAAAAGTTGTTCATATCACCAAAGAAACTTTGCTTTTTATAGGTATACTTGTTTTCTCTAATCTGTATGGTATCTTGTGTATATATAATTAAAACGATATCTTTGGCCAGTATTGTTGTATCAAAATCAGAGCTAAGGTGTACTACTCTGACCCTTTTCTTTTTTTTTCCCCCTCCCAAAGTTCCGTGAAGTCCAGAATCTATTTCATACTGAACAGCACTAGAAGGAATGTGCCTTACAAAACGTGTATGAAAGTTCCTGAGTGAATGCTAAAAGAGAATACTGCTGTCTTGAAATCTCAACAGGTGACCTCGCTGGTGGGAGGAAAAGGCACAGATCAGTGGGAGCATCCTTGTGAGGTTATTTACTACGGCAGCAATTGATTGAAATGGGAGTATCAGCAGTTGGATAAACAGGATGTTAAACAATAGGGGCAATGCCTTCCACTTTAAAATAACAGTGCAGGCTGAAATTCACTATGGACACTGAATTCAAGAGTTGTCAGTGGGATGTCTTGTGGAATAGTTAGTTGGTGCTTATACTTGCAGGTATTAGCAGAACCTACTAGCACATATAGTGGGGTTTTGTTATTCACACCTTTTGAAGTCACTTCTGGAGAAAACAGCACTGCAAAAGGGAATAAAATTCTCCATGGTAATAAAACACACACGTGCTCACACACTGTTACTGATTTCAAACACTTTCAGGCTTTGTACCAATCTGCAAAAGATCTGAGAACTCCAGACTGGAAGAAACACAGACTAGTGTCACTTGCTGTGAAGTTTCACCTGAAGTTGGTTTGAATTAAAGGTCTCTGAACAGTTACTGACTGGCTGTGTGTGTCTGGCTAGGCAATAACTCACTTTCCACAAGTTTTTACGTTTAAAACCAGCTTTTTTCATCAACAAAGTTCCAGTGATGCAGCTTTTAGAGGATGGCCTTAAGATAATTGTTTTATTCCCTTTATTATTGTAATACCAAATGCACTTCACTAATGTTACAGTTATTTTAAGGCCGATTGAATTAGTTCCCTGTGTGCTCTGGGTTGTGAGTGTACTGCACTATGTATTCAGAGATGGGGAGGAAAATAATTTAATAAAATTAGGTTATATCTGAACAATTTTGCACTCACTTCAGTTGACTTTGAGACTGATTTCAGTTGGCATAGCCTCCAAAGCTCAATTCCATCAGATGAAAATAGGGTCCACCCAGCTTGAGAGTGTAACGAAATCCCTGGTGAAATAAACCAAAACAAGTCTGTCTTCTCTAAAAATATGTTGGTTTATCTTCTTGAGCACTCTAAATATAAGCTGATTTTTGATAGTTAACATTTTTCCTTGGTGCTTCTTTTTTTTCCCCCCTGTGTAGATGCAAACTTCATATAGCTACTGGAAAAAAAGCATAAGCTACCCGAGGAAACTGTGAATGTTGGTCATTCTGGATGACATACATAAAGATACTGTCTAGGTTAAAGGATTTCATGTAGTTGGTAGTATCAGGAAACAATATCCTTTTCATGCTTAATTAAAACCCAAACAAACAAAAAAATCCCATACACTTTCATGCCTGTATACACTGTGTCCCCTAAATCAAAACTGGTGGTGTTAATGAGAAGTGTTCACACAAGCAGTGATGGTGTAAAAATCCTGCCCACATTGTCCACAGAACTGTAGAAAAGCTTCTCTTTGATAGGCAGGGGTGTGCAGTGGTCGCTCAGGCTTCCCTGGTGATGTAAAGATGGACACTAGCACAATGCATCTCTATAGTACAGTCATACTGTGAGCTGTAGTCTGATTGATGCTCAAATCACAGCTGCCTGTCAGGAAAGACCATGTCATGAGTTTGCATAAACTTCTGAGGTGTGTTTTTTCCTGACTATAGGAAAGGACATGATAGTCACGGGTTCAGTTATGTTACCTATCTTGGATGCAGTGTTGGGTAATGAGTATTGTGTCTTGGTACAAAGGCTGCGTGAGTTTTCTTGGGATTTTCTCGTAATTGGAGTCACCTCATTGAAGGAGAACAAGCTTTTTTAAATGTAAAGAACTAAAACAGAAGTGGGTTGTGCTTCATTTCTGTCGTCGTTCAACTCTACTCAGGAGCTGTCACATTGACAAAGCATTGCAGGAACATCCTTGTGTGTTGCCAGTGAGGTTGAAGAGGGAGAAAGTGTCTTAACAGTGAGTATGCATTTTTTGGTTTTCATTGCACTAAATCTTAACTCAGTATTTCTAAGTGAGCTTGGTAATACAGACAATTCATCAGTCCAGTATACTTCTGGCGTGGGAACTGCTGGTTTCAGATGTGACTAAATCCAGCTACTGGAAATGGTTAATCTTTAGTTGACATTTATTAATTGATACTGAGTGCTTAATCTTACATATGAGCGACTGGTTGAAGGATGATGGAATATTTAGTAATTCATTATTTCTTCAGACTTAATCCAGAGGATGCAAAGTTCATGCTCAAATCAGAATAAAGGTCAGATTGCTGGGCCTTGGAATATTTCAGGCCTACTGTTAGTGTGTGGTAACTTTTTTCATTATGCTGATCATTGCAAGTTAGATACTTGCCATACTGTTTAGAGTACAGTCTTACTCTTTTCTGAGTGGAAATAAAAAAGGTAGAAGTTGCAGTCTGAGATATTTGCAATCAGAAGTTTTATATAGGTAAAGGGACATTATTTTGTGAATATTTGAATGATTATAGGGTTTGCTTGCCTTAAATGAGTACTTGATAATGTTACAGTCTCCACAAAGCAGCAGGAGCAGGGGAAAGGATACGTCCTGGGAAACAGGATGGAGAGAACTGCAGGTGCCTTAGTGATTTGCCCAATTGCACCTGAAGACAAGGAGTGAGATCATTGTAATTTTCTTGGGCCAACTGTTAACATTCTTTGTAAATATACTTTACACAGCCAAGCAATGGAACATAAGAAAAATAAGGTGTAAGGTATATGTCTTGTATAATTAACCTTATTTACAGGCTTTTACCTGATGCATCCTTTTTTAGTTTGAGTGGAAAAAAATGAGGAATTTCTTAACAAATGCAGTCATTCTAATACTGAAAAGTAGTGATGAATCCCTCCTGCATGCCTGTTCACAGGACAGTAATTTGGTGCGCTGATAGCATGAGTTGTGTTTTATCCCATGGACTTTCCCAGTGTGATTCTCTGACGGGGACAGGGATGGGTTTTCCACCCAAGATTTGCTTCCGGAAAAGGCAAATAACAGCAGGTCAGGGGACTACCGTTGGAAAACTGTTACTTACATCTGCCTCTAAAGCGTGGTAGCACTGAAGCTGCTCCTTGCTGCTGCTGGTAGGAAGTGGTAGATACCTGTTTCTTATCTGGCTGCAGCCAGGGGGTGATGTGTGGTGGTTATGGTTTGGATTTGGTTTGTTTTGCTGCATTTCATTGAGTATTCTGGTTGGTAGGTTTATTATTATTATTATATTTCAGGTTTTGTTGTCTTGAATGGCTGTCTTCTGAATAGTTCTCCTGTTTGCTTCTGATGCTGCTCAGCTCTCCTAGGAACACTGTGTGATGTAATTCTTCATACCTACTTTTTGAGAAAGCCCTTAATGTTTGTAATACTTGTTGGATGTACAACAGTTTTGTGGCTGTAGAGTTTCAAAAACTATCTCTTAATATTAACTTCATTTTCCATATTTCTCTTTTTTGTTCAGAAGAGTCAGGAACTTCATAGAATTTGTATCTTAAAATTAGGCTCCAGCAAAACAGTGGTTGTAGTTATTGAAGTGTTTATTGTGTTTATGATGATTTAGTTTGCAAAGAAACTGTATTCTTACAGATGTTCTTAGAAGCCTTCACCAGAGACACTAGATTCTGTGTTCCCTTGTGATAATTGGTGGGGAGGAAGGAGAAAGGGAAAGTTTTTGTTGTTACTTTTAGTTGGTTTAGTATTAGAAATGATATTTTCAAGAGGACAGCCTTTGCCTGCAAAATTTCAATATAAATAAATCTGTTTCTTCACACAGAAGTGCTCCTTTTTGTTGGTTTAATACCATAGTTGTTTTGAGTGTGTGTTCTGTGAGAAAGTCTTGATTGTACGTGCTGTCACAGGGAGTGGGAAGTGACAGTTCTGCAGCTGACTTTTCCCAGCTCTCTCATAGAGTAAAGTGGGTACTCTGTCCTCTTTTGCTTCCTTTTTCCTTCTTTAATATATATATATGTATTGACATAAGTGAAATCACCAAATCTGTTTTCGAGAAACACTTGAAACCTAGAACCTGTGGCATCTAATGAAAATAACTGCATTGTATGCAAATTATAATGAATGTTAGAACTCTGAAGTGATTTTTAAAGCAGTTTTTGTCTTCTGGGCAGTTGCGAATATAATAGTGCTTAGTGCTCCCTATTAGGGTACTTATAAATGGAAAAGATATATTTTGGCAGTTTTCTTCCAGGGAAGAAGGGGGAAGATAAGTTGGAGGAGACACATGATGGTGAATTAGCCTAGATAAGCTGCAGTGGAAAAAATGAGAGAACTCGCATGTCTGGTATGCAGACTGAACTGAAATGCTGATGGAGCTTAGGTGGAAATGTTGCTTGTGTGCTACATAAACCAAAGAAGACTGTAGATATTATTGTGTATTCTTTCTGCATCCTTCCTTTGGGAAAACCTCTGAAGGTTTGTTTTGCCTGACTTGTTGTCTTTGGTGCTTTGGGATAGTGATGGTCTTTTTCTGTGTCCTTAGAAAGAGTTGAATGTATTGGTCAATAGTGACACGTGTTGTGCTGAGAAGTGGTAGGCTTGCTGATGAGCTACTTTAGCATGGATTCTCACAGACCTTTCTGTTGTTAGTGTTCTGAAGGTAGGTGGATACATCACTAGCATTCAGTGCCATGTTCCTGGTGAGACTTTCTGGCTAAGTTCACTGTGGTTGTCATTGCTATTACCTGTGGGTGAAAGTGGTGGTACATAAGAGAGCTTCTTTCCTGGCCTGTATGAGGCTTGGAGAGGAAGAGAAACAGTTTGTCCAGGAAAAAACCTGTTTCCTAAGTGTACTTTTACTGTGACTGTAAGGCTGCTGTTGCTTGTCACAGTTTTACCATCAGTAATGTGCATTAGCAGGCGTTACTTATTTCTGCACAAGGGAGAGAACCAAAATAGAAATGAGACTTGGGAGAAACCGTTCAGGTTCCTATGCAACCGCAGTGTCAGACTTTTTCTAAAAATGCCATACAGGTACTGTGATAATTCATTCTTAGAAATGTTTTCTAGATGCTAAAAAGAACTTGGGAATTTGCCTTCCAGTTTTGAATCCAGTGAAGTTCTAGTAGAGGTTGCCAGAGAAGATGATGTGCAAGGGGTAGACGAGCAAGGATTTATGTCAAAAATAAAATATTGCAGTATTATAGTGGGAGAGGGGGTTTTTTTAATAATTTCAGGAGTTTTGTGAGTGTGTGCACAGTTTATGTGTGTTCCTTTCCCATCTATCCAGACAGATCTTTATAAGCATTTCATAGAATGATATAATCATAGAATGGTTTGGGTTGGAAAGGACCTTAAGATCATCCAGCTCCAACCCCCTGCCATGGGCAGGGATGCCTCACACTAGACCACATTGCCCAAGGCTCTGTCCAGCCTGGCCTGGAACACTTCCAGGAATGGGGCGTTTCCAACATCCTTGGGCAGCCTATTCCAATGCCTCACCACCCTCACAGTAAAGAACTTCCTCCTTATATCTAACTTGAACTTCCCCTGTTTTAAGTTTAAACCCATCACCCCTTGCCCTATAGCTGCAGTCCCTGATGAAGAGTCCCTCTCCGGCATCCTTGTAGCCTCCTTCAGAGACTGGAAGCTGCTATGAGCTCTCCATGCAGCTTCTCTTCTCCAGGCTGAACAGCCCCAACTTTCTCATCCTGTTTTCATATGGGAGGTGCTCCAGCCCCTGATCATCCTCGTGGCCTCCTCTGGACTTGCTCCAATGGCTCCATGTCCTTATGTTGAGGACACTAGAACTGGTTACGTAGAAACAAACTAAATCTTCTTTATTGTTTTCCAATGTAAGAGTATTGTGTTAGGGAACAAGGTACTAAGTTCTAAATTAAGGCTATACTGAGGGTAACATTGACATTTACTAAAATTGTGATGACATCCATGTTCTACAGGCTCTTTGGTAGTCCAGCAGTGTCCATTAGGGAATTACAGAGGGTTATACTTTTGCATGAAAAGTACTCCCATATCCCAACAGAACATTTCTTCATGTCATTTGGAGCATTAAAGGTGAGTTGGCTGGTTTTTGTCTGTTAAACCATTTAGAGAAAAGTGGATTTGTTTGACTTCTGCAGGGTGATCGTTTTGATGTTTAGGATGTTGAGTGCTGATTTAAATGAAGTTCTGCTTAATATGGTTCAAGTAACTTGGCTTTAGGTCTATTTAGTAAGCTGGTCCTGAAGCATGCTAATGCATTCTGTTTTTCAAAGGATGTAAAAATAAAGGAGGGAGGATTAATCAGTGATCCCTTGTGTCATGGTTTCAATGATGATCTTAAAACAGTCTTCTTCCAATTTAGTAATATTAATACTAGGATCTAGGGTGATTTTGTACACAGTAGTCTCTCTATGACTTCACTTTCATTCTGGCCAACAGTTTTACCTTAACTTTCCTTTCATTCTTTTTAAGTCATCTTCTGGAATGCCATTTTCAGCAGGAGAAAGAGCATTGTTTTTTACATTTCTGATGATGTCTTTTTTCTTCCTGTTTTCTGTCACTGTATCTTCGTTAGCATTTCTTCCTGACCTTAAGGGAGATTTTAGCATTCAGAAATAAAAACCGAAGCTGTGTGATGTTAATCAACAGCTTATTTGAAAGAGCACAAACATAAAGTGTTACCTTTTGTTACCAGTACTTTTCTATTCAGAATTCACACTTTGCTTTTTAATAGGGCAACACTATTAAGGTAAAAAACCAAACACCAAACCAGAAAACAACAGAACACCCTACTATGAAATGCCTCTCCCCTTCTCTTGAGTCTTACCTTCAGTACAAATCTAAGAGTTTTATGACTGCCTATACCTCATAAAAAATTAAAGACACAAATATCACACGGTTTTCGTCTAGATACTGTAAATTCCCAGCAATTTTCTGTTAGGCTTAAATATAGTCGAGGAATACCTTTGGTTAGGATATTCTGAAGCCTAGTTGGGGAGAAGTTGACCTGTGCTGTAATTTATTTTGTTTTCCCTTTTATTTGTTCTCTGAATTCTTCTGTGAATCTGGGGCTAAACACATGTTATTTCTTAAATTTGTAGCAATATTTTATGTATTTCTGCACTTTTAACAGAGTTCTGGAGTGTAATTCCTGGCTTTTATTTTCTCTGAAGCTGTTTAAAGTTCATGAAGTAGGAACTGGATAAGTTCTGAGCATTCCTATCAGAATTGCCCTAATTAAGTGTGCTTCTATGTGTTGTCCATGAACTTAAGGAAAAGGTCCTCTCTCCTTTAAGCCATTTAAACCACAAGACTTCACATTCATAGATACTGTCTAAGCATTTAATATTGATCAGAGGTTCTTTGGTGTTTCAGCTGAAAACAAACACAAAATACTAACCTTGAAAATCTTAACTTGTATGTTTACAAAATCACCAATACTGGTTTAAGATAGTAGCTTGAGGGCCAGTCGGCAGGCAAATAGTCAACTCTTCATGGGCCTAAAAGTAGTCACAGAACCTCTGTTGATGTGGATGACTTCAGGTTTTGGCACATAGTCAACATCTATGTGAGCTTATGAAGTCTTTGCAGGAGGTGTTTTGGGGGTCATTGAAACTGTGGGTGTCTTGCTTCCATTTGTTTTAAGAAGCTTTGTTATTAGTGCAAGTAACAAAAGCTGTTTACTTGCTAGAAGAAAATATTTGTGTCTCAGGTTTATGTGCTTTTTAGGGTGCAAGGGAGGCAGAGAAACATACAGGTTTCTTTGCCTCAGTTAAAAAACCCTGTCATTTGTATCTGTATTCTGAAATGGAGTAATAATGTGAATGGCTTGTGCCAGCTGTGTGTGTCTTAATTTTATACTCTTGATTTTATGCAACTTCAGCCCATGCAGATCTGGTTCTTTTGTAGTACCCCTGTAATCCAGTGTAAAGCATATGAAACAGGCTTAGACTATATGTCTTGTATCTTGAAATACTTTTGAAAGTTTGATTGGGAAGTCAGTTTTGGTCAGGAAAATTGACAAATCATGTGTATATGTTATTTTTAATCCTCAACCAAATGAGATGCCTCAGGACAGCCAGTTAGCTGGATGTGTACCAGTGAGGATAGCCAACATGGTTGTTGCTGTTGTCATTCCTAAAAATCTTTTAACAGCTTCTTTGGGGGTGTACCAGAAGGATGCTTTCCTGTAGCCAGAGCAGTGGTATTCACTGCTGTCATGCATCATATGATGAAGACATCAGCATTTTTAGCATGAGGTCAGGATTTCCTATGAATAGCAGTGTTACATTACATGACCAAAACGGTGGTGATGAAGTGGCCAAACACATCTGATGTAATGGATTTTTCTTGTTTTGTTGTGTGGAAGTTATGTTGTGACCCTTAAATGTATCTGTTAGAAGCTGTATGCCCTGCCTCAGTTTATTGGTTGTGTGTCACTACAGCTGGCTAGTGAAAAGTAGGCCAGTAGTTATGTATTTGCAGGTGTGACAAGGTAGTAAAAACCAAGATACTTTGCTGCCTGTATCCAGGTGAACAGAGGTAACCTGGGTAGAGAGACCTTGGGGTAGACCTTGAGAACATCTGCTTCATAGTAAAATGCTTTTCATGGAATAGTTTTGAGCAAAGGCTTAGTAACTGTACAAAACACTTGGAAATGGTGTTATAGGAAACAGCCCTATATGGAACTTAATTAAATGTGTTAGTAATAAGACTGGACACAAGGACCATGAATAGGAGCTTGCTAATAAGACATAGGTGTTGTGTCAGAGCTGATCTCTGGTTGTCATGGTGGTTCAATGTAGTGTTCAATGTGGTAACTATTGGTCTCAGACTACATTTCAGAGAGGTGTGTGGAGGCATCTGCCCCAGTTTGGTTTGCATACCAGGTAGTATGACCTGGGTTGTAAGACATGGGTTGTTCCTATTAAAAAAAAGGGGGGGGATGACACAGACACACTAATGCAGCTATCTAGCATAAAGATGTAATAATAAACCACAATTGGTTTAATTATGTTGCATTGCTACAGCTTATCTAAAGTAGGAAATAGTTTTTTCCTACTTAAGTAGAGGATAGACAATGTTGGAAGCTTAAAGTGCCACCAGACCAAGAGTGAACACTGAGTAGCTTAGTGAGGAATGGATTTTTACTTACTTAAAAAACCCATTTTCAATAGCTGTCAATAGAGAGCATATTCAAACTTTACTCCTTCACCAAAACCAGTCCTCTGTCATCAGTACTAGTTATGTATATGTGACTCCCCAGAGTGATCTTTCATGGATAAATAATAGCATGTATATGAACCCAATTAGAAAGCTGAGTATTTTGTAGCTTCACTTTAAATCTGGTAAACAGGAGTTGAATCTTATTGTGTAAAATGTATGTATATTTGAACAAAACTATTGCAGTGAGAATACCAGTAGAATTTGTATTTTTAGGTGATTATTTTATATGGTTATTTTGTCATCCTAGAACATTCCTTGTAATGATAGCTTAGTCCTCTGGTGAGCAAGCAGGCTCTTTGGGAGTTAGCAGTGCTGTTTACAGATGCTAATACTCCAGAGTGTCTGTTCTGGCCTCTGCTGAAGGTTACTGTCACAGAGATATCAGAATATCATCTCAGCCACACCGATTCACAGTTCAGCATATAAACCTATCTTAATTTTAAGCTTAAGCCCTTACATATGACATATTTATTACTAGTTTATAAGCAGAGGTTTGCAAATACTTATGGAAGTATAAGTGTGCATGAAAGCTCTAGGAAATTTATGTTAGAGTTTACATTTTCACATGTATAGAAAATACACTTCCTCTGGGGCTTTGAACAGGGAGAATCCCTTTCCTGCCACGGTCTACAGGAAGACTCAAAAGCACTGTCTAGACAGACAACAGCGGGCATTAGAGCTCGTGATCCCAGCATAGCTTACCTGTTCAACTGGAACAAGCTTGTGAGGAGCTGAATTTGGACTTGGGATCCTGTTCTGTAGGGTGCTAGTAATACCAGCTCACTACTTCCTCCCATTGCTGTTATGAATGTTTATGTACTTCACTTTCTTGTTAGTGCCGTGCCACCACATTGCTTTCTTTCAGACTGTCATGATACAAGATAGAGAGATTTTATATCTTTTTAAGAAAGAAGTGAAAATAGTGTAGTTTATCACTGATTTTGAGCCTTAGAACTTTAGGTTTAACCTGTTTTTCAGAACTGCATTGCATTATTAAGCAAGCCTGGAAAGTGTTTCAGGTGTTGTGATTTTAAGACTGCAGAAATGTAGAGGAGGGGTTAGAAATGAATGTGTATGTTAGTTTTGTCTTAAACTGGTTTTCTAGATATAGAAAAATCAGAGATACGTCAGTCCACCAAGATACTGCTTTCAGCTACAGCACTTGCTTTGATTTTCTAATCTGTGATCTGAGAAGGGGCTCTCTGTGACTGCTGGCAGTGTGATGACCAAGGCTGTAAAGCCCTGTTACCTGGTGATCTTGTCTTGAGCTGCATTCTTAGAGCTTGCAGTTTAACATCATGAATTGCATCACTGTTCTGCTCTTCCAAGTGTCCTGCAGACTGTTTAGTCTCCAAAACATATAGATAGGTTGTTTATTTTTAAATGGACTGCCATACTGTTCCATTTTCATTGTAAACTGAGACTGTGGGGAGTCCAGCATCAGGGAAGAGTGTTAGGTAAGTACATTAGGCTGAAGAGAGACTTGAGGGAGGTATCTGAAGTATGCAGGCAGAGAGAAAACTGCTGAGCAGTTTGCCGCCTTTGGGTTTAAACGCAGATTGCAGTAAGGACTGTTGGCTTTGAAACAGTGTTAAAGCTGAAGAGAAAATGGCTACCAGAAATCATTGTTGCTACAGTAACAACATGGCTTGACTATTAATGTGCTGCTTTAACTACTCTTAGAAAAATTGTATGAGATACTGCTTTTAGGTAAAAGTGTCCTTAATGGGAGCAGAGATTTAAATCCATTTAGATATTAATGGATATCATCAGGCTTCTTGGTTTAGAATCTGTTTATCGGAAAAACTAATTTCTAGTAAATATTTTTTCAAACCTTATTACTGCTTTTTCTACCCCAAAAAACCAGCTTAATGGTTTTACTAAACATAATGTCCTTATAAAACAACTTGGGGGGGGGATGTGTGTGTGTGAAAAACCCAAACCCCAAAATACCAAGCAGTACAGAGTATTGGTCACTTCTCATAATAATTTGTAAAAACAAACAACCTGATACTATTTCACAAAAGATGTGGTATCTGGGAACATTATTCTGGTGTAAAGAAATGAAGTCTGTAATATTTGTGGGTATTTTTTATGCAGCAATGCTTTTGTTTAAGATATTTTTATCCTTTGGGTTCAAAATAAGAAAAATATGGCTGACCTAATTCCTGGTTGAAGATTTATAAATAAAGATTAGATTTTAGAGAGGAATCTACTCAGGGATCCGCGTTGTGTTTTCCTTCATAAGGATGCAAGTGTATATATTGCAGAGTAAGCTCTTTGCAGTTGTTTTTTGGTTTTATTAATAGAGAAGAGTGTAGTTACATTGAAGAATTTCAAAGGTGTATAATGCAGTACATCAGGAAAGGGAAAAGTGAAGTGCAGTGAATGTGTGAAGATCAGCTGATATGTTTCTCTGTGTGTCAGGATTCCACAGGTGGCAGATTTGATAGCAGGTATCGACTGACAATAAACCGTCTGCGCTTCATCAAGGTCCCATCTGTGTGCTGTTTCCTGTATATCTATAGCAGATCCCATTTTTCTATAGTTTTCTGAGAGGAAGGTTGGTGAAGTTCTCTGTCACACTTCCCAAATGAAAAGGCACAGGATTCATTCAGCAGAGATGAAGCTGATAAACTGTTTTCTATTCAGGAGACTTACAAAGGCTTATTCAGTGGTCAAAATTAAGAAGGCGTTTACTTAAAAGTATGCGTCTAAAATACATGCTTGCATATGACTTGGAATGCAAGTATCTATACTTAGAACATGGTGTATCTCAAATAGCACATATGTTTTATTTACTTTAATTGTACCTATGTAGTAGTTTTATGGCACAATCTCATTCCACAGTTTCCTTCAGTATCTTGTACAAAACAGTCTTCTGACTGATGTCAGTAAAATCCTGCCTCATTTACAGGCATCTGTACCCCATACATAAAATGCAAGTTTCAAGTTCTAGAACAACGCATAGTATGTAAAGACAGTAATTTGAACAACAGAATATTGCTGCTTGGTGGTACACAAAAGGGGATGCACTGTTTTGTTGTACACAACCTTAACTTGATTTTTTTGTTATGGTTAGCTTTGCCTCCGTCATGTTTTTATTAAAATTCAGTGGGGTTTGTAGTGTAATAACACCACACAATTCTTAACACCACTGTACAGATTGGTATTTGAAAACAAACCTCGAAATGTAACAGGCTGTTTTCTTCTAATGAGCACAAGGAAGGTGCTGCCTCAGATGTTTCCAAAAGCTTTGTTTTGCTTTGTGGTATTTGGTTTTTATTTAGACACAAAAAACCCAAAAAACCAAAAAACAAAACAAAAAAAACCCCAAACAACAAACAAACAAACAAACAAAAAACCACACAAAAAAAAAATGCATGTTTTTTTATGCAAGGCAGCTGGTTCTTTAGAGAAGCACTTCAGTGAAGAAACTTACTGGTTTGGATTTTGGATTACTTGGTTTCAGCTGAGAAAATGGGTGTGCAAACATGGACTAAGAATTTGTAAGGAACCTTCATCAATTTCTGTGAGGTGGGCAAGATCTCATGTAACTGTATTCTGAAGTGCATTCATGTGGTACTTAAGTAAGAGGGTGTGCCAGTGTATTTTGGTGTGCTGTAAGTAAAGCTTGTGTGATGATATGGTGAAGGAATATGTAGTAATTCAGACTGGTGGAGAGAGTGATTCTGTAGCTGAAGGATAGAGACAGTTCCTGCACAGGTGATGTATTGACGAAGTTTTGCTGACTGCTTAATGAAAGGAGAAGTGTTCAGTGTCAAAGATGATGCCAAGGTTATGTACAGTGCCATTAGAATGGAGTGGAATGATGTCATTCTGTGCTTTAAGCTTTCCTGTTTTCAGAGAAGCTGTTCTATTTAAGGTATGTAAATGCAGCCAATGAAGAGCTAGTTTGTGTGGTCAAGAAAAACAGGCTGAAGGGTGACTGAAAATGTGCAGGTGTTTGTTATGCAAGTGGTGTGTTGATCCATAGCTTAAACTGGTAGAGAAATTACAACGAAGGTGAATTATTTCTCTGCAGCTTATTGCTTATAGTAATTCTCATTGTGAAGAATGCCAGTCAATTTAGTTGGATATTGATGGACTGTAAAGTTATTTATTAAATATCAGTAATAATTAGAGTGTTACACCTAATCTTAGCTGAGGGAGAAATGGCATTGATAGATAACCTTCAGAAACAACATCTTAGTATGTTCTCTTAAGGCTTTGAATTTCCAGATGTTTGCAGAACTCCATCTTTAAACTGATGCTTAAATTCAGTGCTTTTATTATGCTTTCATTTGTATGTTGATAGTTACATATTTGCTTACTAAAGGACGTATTCTTAAAGTACACAGCTCCTTGCCTTTCTCCAGACATCTTTCCATCTTTATTGTGGGCCTGTTGTGTACATCTTTAAATGCTTGCTTCTTTATCTGTTTAGTGATGGAGAGGAAAAGTAACCTTTTTGGCCAGTGTATGTTTTGTTAATCCAAACCACACTCTTCATAGGATATTTTTCCCTCTGATGGCCTTTTCAGTTGTTTCCATTTGCATAATACAGATTTTCTAAATAATAATGAAATCTGCTCTTTGACGTAACTGATGGTAAAAACACAAGTTCTTTTTTTTCCGTTCAAGCTACTCTCTCTGACTGCTTTTATCCCTGTAGTGATATTCCTGTTAATGTTGTATTCTTCTAGTTGTAATCTTGTTTGGAGTGAAGCAGCTTCACAGCCTGAGGTGTGATCAGTTGTGTTCATTCCTGACACTGTCACACTTCTTGAAGTACTTCACTGTCCCATACGGAGTGTTGTCAGAAAGCACAACTTTCTCTAAGCAGAAAAAGAAGAGATTTCAACGCTTCCATGTGAAAGCCCCACCACAGCTTTGGGAACTGTGCATGTGGCTTTTACTGTGATGAATCCACGAAGGAGGAGCTGTAACTTCTTTGAACTGATTTTCAGATAACTCTCAAAATCTGTCAGGAGTTTCAAAATGCAGGAGGCTGTCTTCTTTCCTGCAGTCGCTTGCTTGCTTTTGTTCACTCACTGCAGATTCTTTGAAGTCAGAAGCATCTCCATTAAAAGGACTTAAATTTTATCTCTTCATATTGTGAAGTATTAAGTTGTTGCTTAATTTGACTTCTGGATAATTCAGGCTTCAATAGGTTATCCTGCACTTAAAGATTGCTTTTCATTAACTATTGTAAGAAGAATTATCTCTATTTTTTCCTTTGCAAATTTAATTTAGGTAAATTTCCTTGTGGCATTTATAATTCAGTTGGTTGAGCTGAAGTTTGAATAGCATAAATGGAGAGAACTACAAATCCTCAAAGGGAGTTAATTTTGTGGTATTAGAAAACCTCATGTTTACATTTGAGTGATGATTTAAATGGAGCTGCACTGAATGTTAGTTCTAGATATTTGTGGGTACTGAATGTAGATGAAGTTATTTTTATACTGTTTAATAGAAATCAAAGAGCATCAAAGCTTCTGCAAACAGAAAGAAGGAAGCTACATTTTGTACAGACAAGATCACTGCTGACTACTTGTTGAGAAAATGTCAGTATATCTTGTATTTAAAGAGCTTTTCAGCTGTTTTAACTGATTTAGGATACTATTGTCAACTAAGCTTTTGCTTTTTCAGTCCTTTTCTGAAGTGATTTTGTCCTTCATAGTTGTCTGTACAATTTTAGCTGGAGCTTCTTCTGGATTTCTTGTAATAGCCTTTTCTTACAGTAATCTCTACTTTCTGCTGGCTGATTTTTCCTGCATTGATTCTTAGAATTGTTAGATTTCTGTAAGATTATGGACATTTATCAGAGCTGCATCAGATATTAGAATGAAATCATCCCATTCCCTCCCCCCCATTTTGGATTTAGCATATTTTAATGCTGGGATGGCAATATCCTAATAAATGTAAATGCTGTATCTCAACCAACTAATCAAAGTTTGTAAGTCCTAGAAAGCACTTGAAAATCAAGCCTACAGTTGCAAGCTTTTTGCTGTGTTTTTATGTTAAGCTGGTGAAATGCACTGTTTAGCCACCACCAGCAAAAGTAGTTTGCACAGTATAGTTTATTCTACCTTTTGTTTCTTCCTCTTCCTTCTTTCTCCCACAGGCATAATCATCTCTAGGGTCAAAAGCTAGTTTTGTATTACATTACAAGTCTCTTCAAAAGCAACCAACCAGCAAAAAAAAAGACCCACCACACCAAAAAATACTTCTCTATGAATTACATTCCTGACTGCAACCATTCCAGGAGAGCATGGTGGTTGAAGATGGTTAAGTGTCTTTTCCCAAATACATGTAGACATGTCAGTTAGCAGAGATCTGTTAGGAAATAAGGTCTAAATAGTAGATAAATGGACCAAAACTTGTGTCGGGATTACTTCAGATTTTGTTTACTCATTGTACACCTTTGCATTCTAGTGTTTCTCAGATGTTTGCCCCATAGAGGGGCATGCTATAGGAGGTATTTCACTGTAGGTGATAGAGCCCTAATAACATAAATACAAACTGAATAGAAGTAAATTTAGTGTTGACATAAGATCCAGTTCTAATGACAAGAGGAGTACTTAGGCAAGTTTTGTGCAGTAACTCACATTTGAACTCAGTTTGTCTTTATATAACCTTGTGTTGTGAATGGTTATGAGCTTGATGCAAATCATGAATAACATCTGCTATCTTTGCTGATGTGAAAGTACTTTTCTTAATTGTTATTTATGAACCTGAATTTGTAAGTAGCAACTGTAACTGTTGCTTACTTGGGAAAGCAGCATCATGGAAGCTTTTGTAGCTGCTCTCTAGCTAGCCAGAAAGATTAAAAACTCTGATTATCTGTATCAGTTATTTTGCAGCCTGTGTATACAGCCTTTTAAATGAGTCCTCAAATGCTTTTTGAGAATATCTTTGTGTCTTTGTAGCTCAGATACACTTGAGGGATTGTTCTGTCCCTGAGCAGTACTCACCAATGTGACTCTGTAATTGCATGTAAACTGGAGAACTTCTTGTGCCTACTTTGGCCTTTTTCATGTGTTGCATGAAAAGAAGTATCGTTGGTATGATGCCTTCTTGCTTTCTCACTAGGCAAGGTGATCATAGCATTGAACCGGTCTTGGTTCACATTTACCAATGAGTGAGAAATTCTTGTGCTTCTTTAAGCATTCTCACCTGTGAGAATCCATCTGTGTTTCTTTAGTACCACTGAGGGTACACTTGAGATATTTCCCGTTTCCACCACTGCAGTTTTCTTTGACTTCCTGTTCTCTGCCCTTATCAGAACAGGCAGCTGCTTATCAGTGATCAGAAGCCTCACCCTTGCACAGCAGTCCTTGTACCTGCTGTGGGCCCCTTCTGAGTGGCAAGACCTCAAGGCGAATGCTCTATAACTACATTTCCTACCTGCTTTTGAGTCTCTTGATGCTGTGTTTATTACTGGTGAGGCAGAGTGGCTTTCATTCTCACTTCCTCTTCCGATAATGAGAATTAAGACAGAAAAATCAGAGCCAAAGCATTTGTGATTTTGAAATCTTCACCTTTCCCTAAGGAGTCTTGGAGAACTACCCCTCCTGGATCTGATGGTAAAGAATTTCAGGTGCTCAGTTATTCCAAATGTCAACACCCTTGAAATGAATGGTAGGTGTTAGAGTTGATTGGACTGGCATGAGAGGAATCTTCTCTGGCAGCAGAAAGACCTTTGAGAGCTAAGTGTTGGTTAGGTACTGTAGGTTGTATTGCTTTAAACAGTGAGAGTCTCAATGCTGTCAGTAGTTTGAGCTAAAATCTGGTGTCTTTCTGTGGATTGCATTGACTTCATTAAGATGTTTGCATGCCATGGCATGACCTGTCACCCATAGGGTGGAGCTTTGAACACAAGTGGGTTTGAAATCCCAGAAAGGGGAGTTAATTCTGCAAGGCCCTTTGAAGTTTGTAACACAGTGCTGCAGTGGCCAGCCCTTTGGTGCTTCAGCAGTTTGCTTGTCGATCATCTTCCTGGTGAGACTTCTGTCACCTTTCCTTCAGCCAGGCAATATCCCAATTACAATGGCCCATCTTCACTCTTTGCTTCTCTTTCCCTCTGTGCCAGTTGTGGAGTACCCCCAGATTTATCCCCCAAGTGGTCTGTGAGCTCCCTATGAACCAAAGGGTACTTGCATTTAAGTTTTCTCCAAAGAGCACATTCAGTGAGTACAAGAGTAGTACATACCCTCCAGATGGGCAGTGTAGGGTAAGACTTCCCATCTTATGTCAACAGAGTAATAGATTGCTCCAAGTTAATGTGTTTTCATGAAAAAGCTGTTACAGTGAGTAACTGTATTACCACACTGATCTACAGTTGTCTGGGCTAAATCCTTTGATGCAAAGATTCTGTCTGCACTTGAATCACAGACCATTAAATCTATGTTGAGAACAGTTATTGCTGATGTTCAGCTAATTGCAATGCTCAGAAGATGTGAGAATTGCTACAGTGGTGGTGTGAGATCATTTTGCAGGGGGGAAGACGTTGATGTAGTTCTTACTTGCAGTCAGAGAAGTGTTTGGCTGGGATTGACTCTGCCCAGCCAAAGTGCACACACAGGTTTACTGAGGTGACTGGTTTAGTGCTGATATTAGTGTTTGATAATGTTAAAGCCTGTAAAGACTTTGGATCCCATTTCTTGAAAGGTGTTATGGCTCTTCAAACATGCATGGTATTTTGTGAATGTTTGTAGCTTTACATTTACCTTCTGTAACACACAGCAGGGCTCCGTTACTGTTTGCAAATAACACTTCTGCTTCTCCAGGCACATGAACATTACTCTGAAACCTGACTAAAGAATTTTTGACTTTTTTCTGTAATACATCTTACTTGAGAAATGAGCATATATTTTGAATTACAGTAATGCATAAAGGCAACAGGTTTATGTGGTACTTAAGAAATGATCCTGGGGCTAGGGAAAAGAGCTTGGAGACTTGTCTTCTCTTGCTTTATATTGCCAGCAAGACTTCTTTGAAAGGTCTGTCTTTTCTTTGTCTTTGTAATTTGGGGAGGTGGCTTTGACACAGTTACAGGTTAACTGGGGAACTTGGAGTCATAAAGCTGTGTAGGGATTGGTGCATGGACGGGAAGCTGCTAGGAGGGACAGGAACCAGCTGACTCTGGGGAGGTGCTTAGGCGGCAAATATAAGGAATTGTAACTGCGCAATAAATTTGTTGTAGACCCGCATTCCGTGAATGCTCTATGTCTCAGCCCTAGTTCGGAGGGAACTAGCGCTTCCGTCCCTCACCACATGAGTAGCGAGAAACTACAGCTGTGTGTGATCAAATTGAGGGAAAGAATCTTAGGCAGTATGTGAGGATGGGTATCTCTTTCAGAGTTACTTTTGGTGATAGATACATTGGTTTAGATAACAAATAACCTTTCCTGTAAAGGTCTAGCTGATTGTTGTGTCTTCATTAGAAGTAGACCGTGAGATGCTGTACCCAAATCCATTCTTGCTTTTTTGCAGTTTCAGTGACTTTTGGGGTCTCTTCCAAATGTTACATACTCTGATTATCTTCAACTAGGAAGTGAAGTACTTCATCTATAGTTAGTTCTGTTAAAGATCCATGAGCAAAACTGAGATTAGAGCATTTAATCTTAATTATCTTTCATGAAAGCAAAGTAAGTAATGATTTTAAAATGGCCCAGCCAGCCTTAAAACAATAAGCACGGTTTTGTCCTAGGAAAGGCGAGGAAGTAGTGAGGCCCAGGCTTAAAATTATCCAGCACTTAATCTTGGATATGTTCATCATTTTTCCTTAAAAGATTTAAAAAACATTTGTAACTGTTTCCTTTATGTGTTTCATTCCCCATCCAGGGACTTTGAAGGCACTAGTAGAAAATGCAGCAGAGTTTTTCTGGCCTGTAACTCTTTTTCTCCTGTCCTGCTCACTTAGTTTAATAGCCTGTGTGTATTTGATAGGATTTCTTGGTGGATCTTTAATTAAAGTACCAGCATCTGTGTTATTTGAAGATTACATGTGTATTTAGGTGAAGGCCACTGGAACTTTGATATTTCTACCCTGAGACAAAACTGATGGAATACTTGTTTAGCTGTGAATTTCTTATCTCTGTGCTTTGTCTGTCTTGTCTCATAGTTTAGAACACGAGCAGGAAACAGTGATATTTGTACAGTAAGTTCTTGTTTTATTTCGCAGGTTTGTTTTAATGTGGCAGTAGATCTCACAGCTTCATGTAAATCAAACAAAGGTGAGTAGGAGTTTTGCCGGTGTTGGTTTTCTTGGGGGGAGGGGAGTGTTCTTTCCCCCCACCCCAAATTCCTTAGGTCCATTAGCGTATACTGCTAAACACCCAAAAAGCTGTCAAGGAATTCTGCTAGCTATTGAGAACCAAAGTCATGAGTACTTCAAATGAATTTCATCTTCTACACATTATCCACCTGGTTTCAAAGTACTGAAAGTGTACTTTGCATTGTGAAAGCAGCTGTTAAACTTGCACTTACTCTGTTAATAAATCACTGTGTGGGAAACTTGACCAGCTACCAGAATAGCATCTCAAATTTTTAATAATGAAATTCTCTTGAGTTTGGGTTTTGGGTTTGGGTTTTTTTTCCCTCAGGGACACATTTGGGTGCTATTTGAAAGACAAAAGGCTGTGAAGATTTACTGCTGGTACTCATGAGATGTAGAACTTAGGTGTCTATTTGCAATTGCAAAGTGTCAGTCTGGGAAAATTGTTCTGTAACTCTGGCATTTGTCCCACCCCCCATTATTTTGAGGGGAAAAAAAAAAATGTTAGCCCAGAGTTTGTTTCTGTTCATGTTACTTGATATTCTACTTCAGGAAAACTTTGAACTGTAATATTAGTCTCTTCTCCATTAAATTTTGTGAAATGTGACAGGGAGTGATTTGCTTTAGTCTGTTTTAGCTTGAGTCTTTCAAGAGTATCTTTAGGTAAGGCCCCACAGTTCAGTAAATTCTCTGCTGTGGAGACAGAGCATGATGGACCTGTGTACACAGGCTTCCACGCCAAACAAAAGCTGGCTTCTCAAGTTTCCCTCTTGCTGCTTGACCAATATGCCATCTTTGATACAGCTTCTTGTGGTAACCTGGTATTTTGAAAAGGTGAGAGTAAGATCCCATTTGCTCAAATGGGCTTGTTCTTTATCTGTAGATGTAGCTTTAAAAATCGTAGAATGTTTAGGGTTGGAAAAGTCCTAAGAATCATCCATTTCCAACTCCCAAAATGTAGTATGTGCATTTTAAAATAGACATGTCTATTGTGTCTTCTGCTCTGCTAAGACTTTTCTTAGTGCTACTGCTGTCAACTTTAAAATACTGATTACAGCAGAATGCTTTGTGGGGAATTTAAAACAACACTTTGTTCAATGTTGTTCCTTTCTATAATGTACAACTGATTCAGGACTTTTGATTATGGATTGTCTTCTGAGCTATGAACAATTAGAAGTAAGCTGTACTGCTGTAGCATGCATATAATCAGATGTAGACAATGTTTACTGCCTTAGCTTGACTTTGCAAGTTTCTAGAATGTGCTGCTTTGAGAAAAGGAATAAATACAACTCTGCAAAAGGAAATACTTTATCTGAGGATGAGTGCAAAACAAGAATCATGGCTTCAGAAAGGACTTGTATTCTCAGTAAGATTTAGACTGTTCCCTGTGCCTTCTAAGGCTTTCAGTACTTCATGCTTACAGTTTATGTTCTGTCTCTTCTTAGTTTATGTGTTATCTCATTACTGGTTTAAATGCAGAAAATTAGTTGAGAAGTCTATATATATAGCTGAGTATGTTCTTTAAGCATGAGACCATCTGAATGAAACTCCCAAAGACCTTTCACCTTAATGGTGGTTGTCTGTGTATAATAGAAAAAAGCTGGTATCTGAGAGGAAAGCCTCTGCTCTTGCATGCATAACAAGAGGACAGAAAAAATGTGTAAAAGAATACTTGGAAACAGTGTAATGGCATTTGATCAGTGTTATTGCTTGGAGGAGATCTTGAGGTTCTGACAGTTCTGTAAAGATGACAACTGAATAGTCAGTAAATCAATGCAAGTATTACGTGTTTATCAGGGAACAAAACAAAAACCAGAACAAAACAAAAAGCAGATCTGGTTATACGAATCTGTGGTGTACCATAGATGCATTGCATTGTTATGTGTATTGCTTCTTGAGTACTAGTCTGGTTCTGGGACTGAAAAATGACACAGAACGTTCAGAGGAGGGCAGCAAGATCACTGAAAGACTTAAAGAACAACTTGCGTTTCCCAAGTGCCTCTGTCTTCTGTCTCCACTCATGAGTGTGGTAGTTGCAGCATCTTCTAGACTTCTAAACAGTTAACTCCCACGACTCAATGCAAACTTGGCCTTTTGCATAAACTTATGTCATTTAAACCAATAGCTGAAAATGGTATTTAATGATTTGCTCAAACATTTTTCTTGTATGCTTGACCAGAATGTATTTCTTAATGACTGATAGTGTGGCTTCCATGTAGGTTTTCGTTGAGTAAAGGATCTGGGGTTTTTCTTCTTAAATACAAATGCAAAAAATATGATATCCTGGCTTTTGGAAATTAAAAATAACTACCTTTTGCCATTTAAAACACACAGGTGTAAAGTACTATATGCAGTGAATGTACTGTATTGGGATGACCATAGTTTTTATTCTTTAAGTTTCTGACTTCCATGCTGTATCTCCTGAGCTCCATACAAGGACCTATCTTGTATTAAATATGGGGAAAAATAAGGAAAAAATTATCTTGGTCTCAGTGTGTTCATAGAATAATGGGTCGCGGTTCTGTGTAAGCAGAAGGTGACAGAAGGTAGATGCTTGAGCTGACTTTCCCTGTAATAGTGTGTAGAGTGAGGTCAGATTTTAAGCGTTTGAGGTCTCAGAGAAGAGCACTTGCTTCCAGAAACTGTCTTGAATGTATTAAGTATTGTTTTACCTAAAAGTAGAGGATGTAATAAGTTAATAATAATACCGTGGATGCTGAAGAAGGATAGGTTGTGTACAGAATTCTGCACAGGATAAATTTGAGTATGTGGGACGTGTGTTTCTTTGGCTCATACAATGGATCTCAAACAATTTTCATCTTGTTCCTGTTATCCTGGTAACATCAAGTTGAGTTTTCTGCCATTAAATCCCTTATGGTGATGACTTTTAAAACAAACAAGCAAAAACCAGTTATGAGAGGAGTGACTGGTTATCTTTTCTTGTCACATGGACTTGCAAGTTTTCTCTGTTCATCTGATCAGAGTTATATAGCTTAGGGTCTTTTAAAAACTCTTTATTTCATGTTTGTTGGTAAAAGTCATGACTTTCTCCAGATTGGCAGAATTTTTTGTTCTTAAACTAAAAAGGTACAAGATGGTTTTTTGGCCGTAACCTGGCACTGCTCCTTGCAGTCTTACTAGGTTTTTAACCCTTGATCACTGAAAGATCAAGGAAAGTGAAAAATCACCGAAAGAATATAAAGGAGGATGAGAGCTACTTTGCTGGTAAGGATGAGTGAATATCACTAATGTAATTCATTACACTAAAGTTCTAAATTAAATGAGTGAAAACAGAGTGTTCATTTCAGGTAGTCTTTTTATATTTGGGAAAGATAGCATGCTTTAGGAGTTAAGAAGTCTTAACATTTGTGATGCTATTAAAATATGGACAGCAAATAGTTGCTAGCCAAAAAGCGTGAGAAATTACTAGATAAGTTTCAAGTTGTGCTGAATGAAAAGAATTTCAACTTTTATTTAATACAGTAGGACATCAGAATATTTCCAAAGTTGAACGGTTTTCAAAGGTCTGCCTCAATAAAATCAGGTTTAACTGTTCTTAATGTTGTGTTTAAGAAAGCTGTACTGGAAATCCATTGTGCAGCATCATTTTGTTCTCATGCAAGTTTTCATCTGTGGTCTGTAGGACTGACACTAGTTCATGCAGGTAACTAAAAATATAATGAACTGAGAAATATTCCTGTAAAAATAGTCAAATATACCTGACTAAAATCCTTCCCAATCTGTTGTGATCTTTACAAGCTAACTAAAATACATAGAATAGCTTGTCCAAATAAGAAGCTGGATGTTTCTACTTTAAGAAGTCTTTTGCTCAGTTACTGAATTCACCTTTCTCTGAAATTTGGAACTATGGTGTAAATAAGACTTCTGTGAGCTTGTAGTTGTAGTTGACTGGGGATTTGTACAGTTACGGAAAGCAGCTAATTATTAGAGTCAGTTTGTTGCTGTATATTGGATTTGTATTGGAAGAAATAGTTCTTTACCCAGCTTCTCACAAAAGGTGCCTGAACAAAAAGACCGAATTGCAGGAAAAACCTTTGTTTTAAACTGAAAGTCAGTTTTAGATTTGGATATAAAAATTCTGTAGGTTTTGCTTTGGTTGATGAATTTTAAATACATTAAATACACCATTGCTCACACTTGGTGGCCAGGGGAACGTTTTCAGTTCTGTGTGCCCTATGCGTGGGGAGTAATTAGATTTGCATACAGAATTTCACCACCACTTGGTGGCAGTACCTGGCTTCAAAAGCACTTGTTTCTGAGCAGATGAAGTGGCTGATTCTGTACAACTACAGGTTAAGCGGGAGTAGATTTGTCATAAAATTTCTAAAAGTTAGTGATGTGTTTTAGAAATCAGAGTACTTTTTATTTAACCTACTGGAAGGATTTGCGTTTGTAAGTCTCTATGAAAAACCAAGCTATCATGCCTAATACGTAATTTAAGCCTATTTCTTGAGTTAATACTATTCTCAAGTGATGTATTTAATATTCCCCTCTTGAATTATTCTAACATTTACTTCTAGCATTTTACTTTGATTGAGTAGTGTACTTAAAGTAATTTTAGAACATAAAATTTGCTTCATGGTGGTGTTCTTCGTAAGGATGTGTTTTGCAGTTAAATAGAGGACTGCCAAAGTTTTTTTGCCTTCTGAAATATTCTCTGCATTTTCACTTTTTCATTTATTAATATTAAGTTTTAGGAAAAGATTCCCCAGTAGATTTTTCTGTCAAGAAAGCTGCTAAAAGTCTGTGCCGTTACTCATAGTTGTTGCCTCTTGGCTGTGCCGATTCAGCAGCGTGTGGGTCCCAGCTTTTTTAACTGGATAATGAAATGGTTGAAAGTGTGAAAAAAGGAACCTGGGGGAGTGGAGGAAGGCAGGAGTACTTTAAATTGGCTTTGCTGCAAAGAAAATCATAATTCCAGTGTATAGCACAGTAATTTGACAGCATTTGGCTCCATGTTGAGACTACTTCCTCTTTCTTCAAACCAGAATCTTGCAATTACAGCAAGTCTTTCATTTTAGTATTATGCCCCATGTAAGGACTGTATGAGCCTGGAAGAAGGCACTGAACATGTACTCTTTGTGAAATGTGTCTCTCACTGTGACTGAAGCTACAGCAGAGCATTGCTGGTGGGAGTGGGTTCTGTGAGGAGGAAGTATTACTGTCTTGCCTGAAAAGCCAACACTGAGAATCCAGCATCCTTAGTCCCCTCTGAGATGTGACATGTTAAGAAGGCATCTAAGTAAATTGTGACATAGAAGAAGGATACATCCTGTGGAAAGTCCAAAATTGTAGAAATACTAATAGAAAAGGAGGTGTGACTTGGGAAATGCATGTATTTACATTTACATCAGCAGACTTGCTCAGGGTACCTTCTGCCCCATCATCCACGTCATTAATGAAGATACTGAACAGTGCTGGACCAGTACTGACCCCAGTTTATAGCTCCAGTTGCTGGCCGCCAGCTATACTTTGTACCACTGATCACAACCCTTAATTTTTTGGCAGCCATATAAAAAAACTGTCTCACAATAAGGATTTTTCTTTACAGACTATAATGAGGAAAAACCTTCTTGTTTTGTAGTTCTGGTAGTTAATAAACTAAACTACTTGTATCATGTCTGGATAAAAGCAGTTTTTAGTACCATACTTGGAACTTAATACGTTTGGCTAAAAAACACAGGTAATGGTGGTGAAAGGGATGAAAAGTGTTTTCTCAAACATTTAGCTTCTTTAGAGAGAAAAATTGTGTGAGCATGTGAGATTGACATAAATTGTCTCTGCATGTAAAAGTGCATTTTGGGGGAGAAGTAGTGTGTTTTATCACAGAGCATTAAATCTGTATTTTTTACATTTCTGTGTCTCTTACTGGAATGCTGCTAGGTCATGTATGTCTGCATTGAGGAAAACTCAGGCTGTAGTTCTCATCTTTAGTAGAAACTAATGGCACTGCGAGTCAAACTGGATCACACTACTAGAAATCCAAACTAGACAAAGAGCTGCAGGAACGTGGAGATTTAAGGACTTGGCTTTCCTCTATGAACAGGGCTCTGGAGTCCTGGGGGAAGTTACGAAAACCTGTGATTTGCTAGACAATGTGTGACTGTTCTTCAGTTACCAGATTCAAAGTCGTGCTTCTTTTGTACTGGGTAGGCATCTTTTAGAAATTACCTAACTCACTTTGAGAAGTCTCTACCAATGAAACCACCCTAAACTGCTGTGTTAGCACTTCCACGAGTAATTTTTAAAAGTCATACATCTGATTCTTTTGACCCTTAAATTGTATTGTAATTTATTTTATTGATTGCAGTATTGAATTTTAGCATGATGCACCCCGTTGTGACAAACTGGTTTATTTTCCCAAGCAAATCAATATTAGAGGAATAAGATTAAGAATGGTCGGTGGCAGTAATGGGATTCTCTGCTATAATTTCATTCTTCAGTTCTATACTGCTTCCTTTCACATGTGGGCTGTTGAAGTATCACTCTTTTAACATTTTAGACCAGAAGTAAAGTTTCTGAAATTCAAGGGAAGTTTATTTTGTTTCCTTAGTACCTGATACACAGCTTTTGAAGGTAAATGAACTTTGAGAAGTGTGTTTCAGATCTGTTCCTGAGTAACCTGCCTGAAAAGACAGGCTGCTTGTGTGTGATGACTCCTCTGTAACTCAAGAGTTTCTCTTCAGTCGATTTCTTCTACATAGCTGTGACAACTCAGGGAATCTTTCAACAGTATAGCAAAATGTTAGACTGGGGGTGGCAATAACTTTGTGTTTCTTTATTTAGGAATAATGTAACTTCTTAGTGTGGCATTCTTGATGCTTTAAAAATATGAGAGTCTTGATTAGCTATGAGAATTTCCAGTTTATGTTTTCATGTGAACAGCTGTGGATGTGAATTGAAGATAATTCAGTTCAGTGGAACTCCTCAGACTGTAGTTATATTAATAACCATATGCTTGTATGGAAAGTGATGCTGCTTGATGCCTAAAAATCTGTGACTTTGGTTCCATCACCTTTAATATAATGTGTCATTTGAGAAAGCTTTATTACAGGAATGCTTGTGGATAAAATTGTAGATTTTGTTGGTTTTCTCTATCTACGGAACGAAGTCTTGAAGAAAAATCTAAATGGGAACAGTACAAACGTGAAAGACCTTTCCCAATTCCTAAATATTTGAATAATCCCTTGAGTGTCCTGGTCATTCACATATCTGCTTAAAGAATTTGGTTTATGAGGAATTACTTAACAAAAGAAAAGTATATTTTTGCCTTCATGACAGTTCTGCTGAAGGACTCTGTATTTCTTCATTAACTAGACTGATTAAATTTAATCCATTTAGGAGACGGTTTCTGAATTGTTGTCCTACTTAATACTTGCTCTTTTAGCTAATTTGCTTTTTTTTATGAATTTAATGAGAACCCTGATACCAAAGCACATAAAAGCACTTCATGCTTTTCACAAACTCAATCAACTTCTTCCGTGTTAATTTTTCAGCTCCAGCATGCTTTCAAATCTGTTCTAAATCCTTGTAAAATAAGGCAGGCTTCTTTGCAGCAGAAACTGACAGATGTCTAACTACAACTGCTTGTAGGCAACAGTGTACCTCTGGAATGTAAGCTTTAATGAACTAGTACATGAAACCAATACTCTTAATTTGGTGTGTGACCCTATTACGTAGCAAACGTTGACACTTTGAAAGAAGAACTTGGAGATGCTGTAAACCTACTGGTAATAAATACGATTAATAATGTACATAGAACAATGGAATTAAGTACATTTCTATCAAAAAGAATTCTTAATGAACAGAAAGTGGACAGCATAGATCTGATGACAGGAAGGTTGCATCTAATCTAAATTACTGAGTGACCCAGGAAGCTTGCTCAGAGGGATTACCGAATAATTATGTTAATATGCAATTATCACCTCATTTCTGCTGTAGTAACCTCAAGATGTAGTGTAGTAAGGGTGTTATAGCAAGTGCTGATAGTTTGCAAAAATACTGATGTTCAAGATTTTTGAGACAATAAGATTAGCTTAAGGCATTTAAATTCTCATCTGTCAGCTTGAAGATAGATCTGACCTCACACTTTCTTGATGCTTAGACTATCTGGCCACAGGCAGTCATATCTGTAGAACTCATTATGATTTTAAAACCTGATAGTTTATGAAGAAAACCAATATTAAAAATTATGTAAATTTAAAAGTACTTAATTAAATGGGGTGGAATGTGTCTTGGCTGAATAATTGATTGTTTTCTGCTTTTGAATATGAAATAGTTTCTAGATAATAAAGTGTATCATGTAAACCAGGAATTACGCTGTTAACTGCACTACGGTCATTCTAGGCTTACCTGACTTAACTGAATTGAATTTGGCCTGGCCTTTTAGATAAAGTGTGTTTCAAAAGTATGAACCTGGGATTGTGTGTGCTTGTGCTGGCTTTTTAAGCATTGCCATTTTTACATTTCACGTGTCTTAGGTATATTGCAGTAAAGTGCTTAAATAACTGTATGATGTTTGCCCTCGTGGAGGATATGACAAGCACTATTGACAGCAAATTTGAAGTTTGATCTCAATGTTTAGTTTTTCAAATACGCTAAGGAAGGATTAATTACTGTGTTAGGTAGTGTTTCAGTTTGGGTGTTGCACTTCCTCAGTGATACGAGTTAGATCATAAGGTTTCCCCCAAAATTACAGGATTATACAAAATACTTCCTTACACGTGTCTAGTTGCACCTGTCATTGTTCGTGCATAAACTTCTACACATGGAATAGATAACGTAAATGAAGTATTACATCTTGGCTCGGTGTCATCATAAGACTAAATTACTGTCATTTTATGTGCTTTCATTAGTACCACACTGTTAAAACTGTTTTCTTCTTGTTGTCATGCATGTAAAACAGTGAATTGTACCACCCTGATACCTGGAAAAGTATGACAATTAGTAGAAAACTAATAAAACGTTAGTGGTATTATTGATGCAGTAAGCATTTCAGGCTTCATTCAAAGATTGTAGAACAGCTGATTACCAGAGAAGACTTCTAATCAGATGCATATGAAATAGTCGACAGTCTCCATAAACACACAGTATGGAAACGAGTCTCTTACAAGATTGCACAGTGTAATGTTTTAGCTACTGCTCATGATAATTCTGAAGAGAGTCTCAGTTTCAAGGTGATCGTACGGTGCCCCAGCCACTGTTTTAATTGAAGTTTTAACACTAGTATTTAGCATCAGTATGGTTTTGTATGAAGAGCGACATGGTTTTGTCTTCATCACATAAACCTGTGAAAAGTTTTCAGGAGCCATTCTGATAATGAGAATTGCAGTCTCCAAGCAGGCACGATATTCTCAGTTTGCCTCCCTGCTGTTCAGGGGGTACCAGTGAACTTGCTTTAAATGGGAAGCGTCTGTTCTTTCCCTGAACCCCTCACACCAGAACAGATGGGTGGAACTTGGAACATGGAAGGTTTTACTTCAGAGGTGGTAACAGTGAAGCCACTCATTAACACTGAATTTACCACTTCGTTAGCAACATTGCTTCCTGTTGGCAAAAGCTAATACAGGCTCTCAAATTGACTGAGCATATATTTGTCTACCTCTGCAGTAATAGAACAAGGAAAACACATATCTTTCAGGCAAAACTGGCTTACTAAATTTCTTCTAAACTTTCTGTGACCATGTTTATACTTTGCTGCCTGGCACTGTGTGAAGCTTACTCTGTTCAGTTGTAAAATTGATGGAGCTGTTGTGCATCCTTGGAGGTTTCACTTCTTTTGACTTATGCATTACTGATTCTTAGTGCACGTTTGCACTGCCCATTTTTAACTTGTGTACGAGATGTAAAGACTCCTGCTGGGTGGTGCATTATCACCATTTTAGGGTGATAGCTTTGAATGTGATCTTATTGGAAGTCTTTATTATGGTGGAAAATGACCCATCTCAATATTTTATCTTCAAATTGTAAATAAGTCGTATTGCATTCAGGCTTGGGTTTTACAAACGTAAAGGAGGTAAAAGGTTTTGTCCTTTTGCCAGTTGTGGACAAAGCAAGCACAGTAACAGAGAATTGCCATGAGGGCGTAGCTAGCTTTGAGTTGTGTGAATAGCTGTCATAATGTTGAATTTAAGAGCTAATACAAATGCTGGATTTATTTTAGAGTGTGATGTATAAAGGTGAAAGTGGTGTTGTTTAACCAGGTTGTTTTCTCTCCTTAGGAAAAAAGGATGTCAAGAGTGATTTTCCTTAATTTCGATGAAGGACCATTGCAGGGAGCCATGGATATTACTTGTGAGTTGTAACATCTTAATTCAGAGAGTCTAGGTAATGACTCCTTTTAACTGAGATCTATTAAAAATGTTAATTAGTAACTGAAACTAAGTATGTGATGGCAGGAATCAAATCCCCCAAAAGACCAAAGCAGGTAGTACTCTTTAAGGGTAAAATATGTGATATCTGTAAAATACGAATGTTTCTGGCTCCTGGGTGGGTGTTTTAATGTCGTATGCTTACTGTGTTCTAAGTTTCTATATAAGAGGTAAATGCCAGGGTAGAACTGAAGTTCACGCTCCAGTTTGTTGTATACTGATTTTCATGTGTAGGCAGTTCCTTTGTGCTCACTAAGCATTGGGTAGATGCTTTTGTGTATGAATGTAAGTCACTTGTAGAAAGACATACAAGGCCTCCTAGAGGCAACTAATATGTAGTAGTTCTCAGTACTAATGGAAAGTGTTACTGTCACGCTCTGGATTCAACATTTTTTCTGGTAGGTAAATCCTAATTAAATAATTCTTTCTAATTGGGGGGGTAGAAAGGGAGTGCTCCGCCTTTGAAAATGTGCTGGTTTATTTGATTATATTTCAAAATGGGCTTATAATATAAGCAGGATCTGACGTATTTTAAAGCAAGAAGAGCCCTTTTGTAAGAAGGGAATGGGAAGATACTTGATTTCTTCAGTGAGTTTGATCCTTTGCTATGTCTCTATCAGTAATCAGATGTTTGAAGTCAGCTTAGCTTTCTGTTTTACTACCAAAGGAAGCACTTCTTCAGGCTTATGTATAGCATCAGGTCAGTTGTATACAAGCACTGTGAAAAAAAGTGCTACCTTGGGATACTTAGAGATTATTTTAATTTTGTAGGTGCTAAAGGGAAGTATGTTTAAAAAGCAAACAAACAAAACACTAGAATGTCTAATAGGTGTCTGAGTAGCCTTTACTCCGAACTTGTTTTACTTCTAGAACTAAACTAAACTCTGTTTATGTTAATCTATATGTAGAATATATTTGCACAAGTCTTTGACAGTCTCATTTCCCCCATCTTGCTTGCATGTAGGTGCTTTTGAACTGGGGTACTGGGCAGTGGCTAGTTTGCTGTATGATTATTAATACAATATATGTATATGTAATTTTTATAATTGCAGTATTGATTTATTTTACACATCTTGAATATCCTAAATGAAAAATACATTTCTAACAAGTGCAAAACATATTTTTAGATTACAGTATAAAGAAGGCTGTCAATTAAAATTACCATTATTGGTTTCTGTGATTGCCTGATTCTGTTCTTGTTTGGTTTTTAGTGTAAATGTACTTAATGGACAGACCAGCAATATGGATGATTTAGAGATAAATACTGAAGTCACTGGTGCTAAAGAAGAAGAAGAAATCCTCTGTGATGATAATTTCATATCTGAGGAAGAAGGTGGCATTCTTAAACCACAGGAGAGCGACACGTTTCAGAACAATACGTTGACTCTGCCTGAGGAGCTGTCGAGGGATGGATCTGAAAAAGCCTTAAGTGGAGGCCAGGCTTCTCTATTTATACACACTGGTGCTCCTACTGTTTCTAACGAAAACTTTATCTTGTCTAGAGGAACTGCTGTTAATGGACCAGTTTCACACTCCACCTCAGCTAAGACTTCCATCATGAATAAAGGCAGTGTTTCATTAACCACTGGACAGTCTGTAGGTCATCACACAGATTCCTGCTCAACTTTGACAGTGGTTCATGATCTTCAGCTGCCTGCCAAGAGTACAACACAGAAATCAAATCAGCACCAAGTTTTATTTTTGTTACCTGATGTAGCACATGCTAAGAACCTGACTCATTCCATTAAAAATCTACCTACCTCTGCTTCAATTGGTTGTGATTCACAGAAATCAGTAGGAAATAGTGTAGATAGCACTTTAGTAGGCCAAGTAGAAGTTTGTGAGGATGACAAAAATTTACTAGTAAAAGATGATTGTGTCGATACATTAACAGGCATTTCCTCAGGTACAGGTGGTTTCAGATCGGGATGTGATCCCAGCTGGGATCCACAAAAAGAGTTTATCCAGTTTCTGATGACAAATGAAGACACAATAGAGAAGTCTCCCATTCACTGTAAAGTAGGCTTAGAAAAAAAACGGAAAAGGAAAATGGATGTTAGTAAAATAACACGCTATACTGAGGACTGTTTTGGTGATACCAGTTGTATTCCTAGTAAATCAAAACTGTTAAATGTTGACTTCTTAGAGCAGAATGAGGAGCTGCAAATGGTAGAACCACAAAAATACTCATTGAGTAAAGTAAAGCCTGAATCCCCAGATGAAGAGCTGGAAGCTGTTGATGCTATCCAGCAGCTCATTTACAGTCCTACTAGTAACTGTGCAGAAGATACTTCTCCTGTTCACACTAGCACTTTTCTTACCAATACTTTACAAAATAAGTGTGAACAGGATGAATCTGAATCGCCATCCACTTTCAGTACTGATGAACCATCCTTTTATCCCTGTACGAAGTGCAATGTGAATTTTAGGGAGAAGAAACATCTGCATAGGCATATGATGTACCATTTAGATGGGAACAGTCATTTCCGTCATCTCAATGTCCCCAGGCCCTATGCGTGTAGGGAATGTGGAAGGACATTTCGAGATCGCAATTCACTTCTTAAGCATATGATAATTCACCAGGAAAGAAGGCAGAAACTGATGGAAGAAATCCGTGAGCTGAAAGAACTCCAGGATGAGGGTAGGAGCGCACGGTTACAGTGCCCACAGTGTGTATTTGGTACCAATTGTCCCAAAACGTTTGTGCAGCATGCAAAGACCCATGAAAAAGATAAAAGATACTATTGCTGTGAGGAATGCAATTTCATGGCTGTGACAGAAAATGAACTGGAATGCCATCGAGGGATTGCTCATGGAGCAGTAGTCAAATGTTCTATTATCGGTAGCGACATGTCCCAGAGGAAAACACAGAAAAAGGCGTCCTTGAAAGATCCCTATTTAGGATCCTCAAAAAAGTCATCAGCATATATGTGTAAGATGTGTCCTTTTTCTACGTCAACTAGAAGCATTTTAAAAAAACACATGGAATATTTGCACCCAGCGTCATGCATTGATCCCTTTGGTAGCCATCTTAGACTAGACAAAAGAAAAGGCACCATCATAGAAGAATCTTTAGATTTCAGTAGCAGGACAAAACAGTTGATCAAACAATCTTCTACTTTTCCAAAGAACTCTGTTTTAAAACAGGATGTCAAAAGATCTTTTGGCTCTACTTCACAGTCCAGTAACTTCGCAAAACTTCACAAGAGGCCCTACAGGATACAGAAGGCTCGGAAAAGCGTTTCACAGACATCTGTAAGTGTGTGCAATCTAAATTCCACAAACAAGACCTTTTTGATTAGAAATAGCATTGACCAGAAACCTAAGTATTTTCATCAAACAGCAAAGCAGAAAGCTAGTGTCAAAGCACGTGGTAGTAATTTGTATAGGCACAAATATGAAAACTACAGGATGATTAAAAAATCTAGTGGCTCTTATCCTTTGCATTTAAAAAAGGAAGAGTCCAACTCTGTCAGTTCTTTACATTTATTTTCCTCATCAAGTAGTCCCCGTAATAATTGTTTTGACATGGATTCAAATAATCTTGATTGCAAAAGGGCAGAAGGCTGTAAAGCTCGTAGGCGTGTAGCTGTAAAAAGAGTGGTTAAAGAATCCAAGAGGGAAGGCTCTGTTACAGGAGATGATTTGGATTGCTATCCAGATTTTCTGCATAAAATGACTGTTGTTGTTTTACAGAAACTTAACTCTGCTGAAAAAAAAGACAGCTATGAAACGGAGGATGAAAGTTCATGGGATAATGTTGAACTATGTGATTACACTACACAGTCTGTGGAGGATGAACCTTACAGTGATATTAATCAGGAGCATGTAAACCTATTCCCCATTTTCAAAGGTAAAATGGAAGATCATGAAGCTGGTGATAAATCTTCACTTAGTTATGAGCAGAATGATGGCTTTTATTTTGAGTATTATGAAGATGCTGAGGGTAGTAACTTCCTGCATGATTTGCATGATCCTCAGAATTTAGAAAACGTAGGATCAGCATTGCCAAAGCATAATTCAGTTTTCCATTGGACTGATTTGTCGCTTGAAAAGAAGTCCTGCCCATACTGTCCAGCAACCTTTGAAACAGGTGTTGGATTGTCCAATCATGTCAGAGGACATCTTCACAGAGCTGGACTAAGCTATGAAGCCCGTCATGTTGTTTCACCAGAACAGATAGCCACAAGTGACAAAATGCAGCATTTTAAAAGAACTGGAACAGGAACTCCTGTTAAACGTGTTAGAAAAGGTAAGTTTGGGGGAGTCCTGTGTTTTATTTCGGTTTTTAATTTGGGTATACAGTAAAGGGGACAAAGGGATTTACTGAGCACTAAGCAAGACTTGCTTTATCTTGTTGTAAAGCCCCTTGTCGTTGTGATTTGCTGTTGTGATGTTTCACTGCCTATAGTTGTCAAAAAACATTATTATTGTTTCCTTTGTAGCGATTGAGAAGTCTGAAACTTCCTCTGAGCATACGTGTCAGCTCTGTGGAGGCTGGTTCGATACTAAAATTGGATTGTCTAATCATGTGCGAGGACACCTGAAGAGGCTTGGCAAAACCAAGTGGGACGCGCACAAGTCTCCAATCTGTGTTCTGAATGAGATGATGCAGAATGAAGAGAAGTATGAAAAAATCCTAAAGGCTTTGAACAGTCGCCGCATTATTCCCAGACCGTTTGTTGCTCAGAAATTTGCATCAAATGATGACTTTTTATCTCAGAATGTTATACCTCTTGAAGCATACCATAATGGCCTAAAGACTGAAGATACATCTGTGTCTGCATCAGAGGAAGAAGGGCTGAGTTTCCTAAATGAATGTGATGAAACAAAAGCAGTACTACATAATGAAAAAAAAAATCAGTCACTTACACTGATAGAACTCCTGAAAAATAAGAGGTTCGGAGAAGAGAGGAATCCTGATATTTCTCCTCAAAAGATTCATAATCAAACTGCAAGAAAGAGGTTTGTTCAGAAGTGTGTTCTTCCGTTAAATGAAGACAGTCCATTGATGTATCAGCCACAAAAAATGGACTTGACTATGCAGTCAGGTAAGAAGATGTTTCTAGCCGTCTTGACATTTCCAAAGAATCTTAATTCCTAGCGAATGTGCAAGTGCAGAGTATTTTATTTGGGATTCTGTTTGTTTTAATTCTTATTTCATTTCCAGAGGACACTGACTGCGAGCGGTAGCACAGCAAATTATTCTGACACGGTTTTACTAAAGTGAAAAATAACCCTCAGCAGCACTGAGGGGGTTTTGCATGGAACAGAGTTCCTGTTCTGCATATGGCTGGGCATACAAACTCAAAGTGGACATAAAATGAGCCTCAGTAAGGAACAAGACACATCCTCCAATACGAAGTTGAAGTGTCCATGCATATTTGGTAGACTTAACAGTTCTGAAATGTTTGAGCTTCTAACCCTGTTTCTGGGCATTAAAACAGCTGGTTTGGGAGCTACTTCGCTGAAGTCTTTCAGGTTTGTGCAAAGCAACATCTGCTCAAACTAACAGAACTGTTGATACTGTTATAAACACATAATGCAAAATGGTGAATCACTGTCAACTAATTCTGATGGTTTTAGGCAAATGTACTCTTACAACATAGGTTAATTCTTGTTTGTTTCAAAATTGTGGCTGCTGTGAGAAACTGATGCTTGCTTAGGGGCTGTCTGTCCTGAGTGAAGACACTGCTGGTTCAGTCTTTGTTGGGAGTACAGTTGTAGCCAGCAGGTTTCTAATGCACAGCCCCTGACCCATAAGAACCTAGATTGCCCCTCCACTGAGAATTGTGCTAATGAAACAATTCTGTAATCAACTTCCTCGATACTCTGTATACCAATAGAGCAGGTTTTTAGAGTGATATTTTTAATCTACTTGGCGTAGTAGACTTTCTGGTCTTGGGGAATTCTTACAACATCCTTTTTAACATGTACGTAGAGTTTGCATTTACCCGTTTCTTGTTTGGACACCTGTTTATAGTGCTGCAGGAATCTTTAGATTGAGGAGCAGGATCTTATTTTTATACCCCTGAATACTTTTTGTTCTGTTGGTTTTCTTGTTGCTACCCAGTGCAGGTTACTGAAACTGGCAGTGCCTAGTACTTTTTCACCTATATTCTTGTCTTCCCTTAAACATATAAACACAACAATAGCCTGACATGCTTGGAAGTTCTTTTAGGGGACTACAGAAGCGTGGCAGTCAGTTTCTTAACAAAGGTGGCTTTCGAAAATGACATAGTAGAGGTGGAACAGAATTACATCTCTTGTCTTCTGGGCATCCATGGTTGTCCTTTAAGACAGGAAATTGCTTAATAAAGGAAGTGTATCTTTGACAGGCTTAATGATTTGAAAAACAATGCTAAAGGAATAGCTTGCCAAACCTGACACTCTGTATTGCTTTCTGTTTTAATATTTACTGCTGAATACTAGCTAGTTCCTGTTTGGTTGTGATGAACAACCAGGTAAAAATAAACGTGCTTGTATAGTACTAACAGTTACGAATGGGGCCTTATAATTATCTCTGGCTGAGGTAACAGAATTTGACAACTAATGCACTGCGCCAGTTAAGTTAATACGAAAATACTTAACATCAAGTTGAAATTCTTCTGGTTTTCCTTAAAAAAGGCAAATATTTCTAATTCTGGTTTTAGTTTTTCTAAAGGTTTTTACCAGCCAAGTATTCTTCTTCTGTAACTTGCCTGAAAAAACAGCATGTCTTCTGTGGGCTGCTGGAGAATAGCATTCTTTCTTTCCTGCAAACACAGGGTTTCCAGCTGAGTAGTTTTAGCTTTTTCTGTTTATTCTTCTAATAATTTATTGGTAGAGAACTTGAAATGTTAGTTGACCAAAACAATGTATCTTTGGTAAAACAAAGGGAGAAACATTACCGTGAAGGTGAGCAGGAGATAAGTTATAATGGTTTCTTGGTTTCTTTGTCTGGTAAGTGAGGAGTTCAGTATTGTTTCACTGCTTTCCTGTGATAAATAGCATGTTACTCTGTTGATCATTTATTTAGCACAAAGATTTTAGCAAAAAACTTCAAATCATTAACTTTCATTATTGATTGTGCAGCTAAAGTAATGAACAGAAAATGCACTGAACAAATTGTTCTGTCTTAACAGCTGTTCAGTGCTGTGTTTTACCACCTTTTTCTCCAAGCCTTCACCAGCAGCCTAATTTAGTGTTGAGCTCTTCAGTCTTGTGGGTAAAACAGTTTTAATTACCGCCTTGTCAATGAGACTGCTTAAATTCCCTTTATGAGAAATGTTGCAAGCTCTGAAATTTCTCAAAAGAATAGTGCTATTCAAATTGCAGGATTGTATTTTGGGACTAGAGCTTCATAATGTGGAGATGTGTAGGAACATGATAGTAGGTATTAACTGCAGAGTAGCCTACTGGGCTCAAGTTGCCTCCTTTCTGTTCTTTTTCAAATAACATGGTTTGGCTTAAAGCACTACATGGAAAACTAATAACAGTTAACTTGGATCCTTCTAATATACTAAACTATTGCGTCAATGCAGTGAATATATTTTAAACCATCTTTATTGCAGAAAACTTTTTACAACGCTTTGAGAATTTCATTTTTTGAAGAGAGAACTGGATTATAGTTTTCTTTTGAATGATAGGTATGCCTGTGAAGCTTAGAACGTGTGTGCATTGCAATACGACGTTTACAAGTGCTGTTAGCCTGTCCAACCACTTACGCGCTTATGCACGAAAGAAGAGTGCTGGACTTTTGACTGGGACAGGTATGTTTTGTTACAGATGTAAAAGCAAGTCTGTCTATGATACATTTTCCTCATCAGACTGGACAAAAGCATATGTTAATTCAGAATTATTTTGAAGCTTCTACTGGTAAACAGTTGATTTGCCATAAAACTTCAGCAACTTGTAAGCAAAGGTATGTTGCTGTTGTCCACTCTCATGCCTGATTTTCATTCTTATTCATTTATTTTGGATCCAACACCTAAGGTATGTAAGCAAAACTGAGAGATGGTTGCTTCAATTCATTTTCCTACAATATCACAACTTCCAAACCAGCCTTCTAATGAAGTGTGTTAAAGTACCTCACTGATGAGAGGGGGGGAAATAAAAGCCAACCCCACAACAAACCAACAAGTAGTTTTTACAATCTAGCACATTAAATTACTAAAAGTACTGTTGTTCAGATAAGAAAAGCAAGTGATTTTACAGTTTGTGTATTTCTGGCAACATACTGTATGTAGCTGGTTTCATTTCTTGTTTGGCTCACAACCCCAAAATTACCTGGTCTGACGTGGAGTGAGTGCAGTACAGCGTTTGACACTGCTATTAATGGTTTTTATTAAAAACCACTTCACTTTGAAATTCCTTGAATACTGCATATTTTGCCCGATTTCCAGAGGCCTGCAGTTTGGTTGGCTATATAGGCAATTTCTGAGTTCAGTGGGATTGTTGCTCAGATTAGTGAGACTTTGTATGATCAATAGCAAATTGTGGAGCAGAGGTGGAATATAGAGAGGAAAATTTGGAGACAAGAAATCAGGGATATTCAGTAATTAAGAAGGGCAACCATCAGTTTTCTGGGTCAACAAGCACACATTTTAACTGCAGATGTAATTTGTTATGCTAAGAATGACAAATAAACTGAGTTGGGGCTTTCTCTGCAGAAGGGTTAAAGAAATACTCTACAGACAGGGCCTGTGGCTGCCAGGTCTTACATTGCATCAAGTTAATGCTATAACATAATAGATTTAGAAGGAAGTCTGCAGATGCAGTAATATCTGATGTGTAGGAGTATATGCCTTTAGTTAGTGATTCTGAAAGTTTTCATATTTAGTCAGTAGAAATATGATGAAGTTAGACAAATCACTGTTGTGATTTTATATTAGCCCTGGTAATATAAAAAAGTAACTGTGGTAAGTTACTTTGCTTATATACCTACTGGTGACATACTTTCCAATAGCTGTATATTTAAATTGCACGTTGAAATCTTCAGTGGAGGGCACACTGTGGCACACAGGATAGTACACAGAAATTGGATCCTGGGCAAGCTCCTTGTAACTCAGCTTCCCTTTTGCTAAGTGGGAAAAGTGAAGGAAGCTTGTTAAGATGCTTTCAGGGAAATTTGTTTTATTTAAGAAATGTATTTTTGTAGTGTAGTAGCATACTCATTGGAGCAGTGGCCACTTTCTTTATAAGAACTAAGAGGAAACTCCTGAGGCTTGTATCATTGGACCTAGAAGTTTGTTTAAAATTAGGTTAAAAGCAAAATGAGGTTAGAAACAAAGCTGAAAAAGAAAAAAAAAATGTTAGAAACAAGACTTTAAAACAACCCAAATCTTTTGATTGCAGAAGCTGGAGCTGATAAATAAATCTGGAGATAAATAGCCTGTACCATGTGGTTAAAGGCCTGTCACTGAAGCCAGTGACTTAGGCTTAAGTTCTAGCTGTAACTTCATGCAACCAGTGTTAACTTAGTCATTACTATTAAAACTGTTATAACTCTGCAAAGTTTGTAAGCTTTGCTTGTTGACTTTTCATTTGAACAAGCTCAATGCAAGGCTCATAGACCAAAAAAATAAGCTTTTAAAAAGTGGTTTTATTTGATATTCCACTTTATGTTATAAACTTCAGTGAAGATGAATGTTTTAATGCAACATTTCACTAGCACACACTACTTTTAAACTTTGCTATGAGTGTTGCTCTTGGGGAATCTCAGGTTTTTTATTAAAAGATGGTTGCAGTTGAGGGTTTGGCTTCAGCCTGGAACCTATATGGAGGCAATGAGGATATGTTCATACAGAAGAATGTTCCTTCTTCTGCTTTCACAAAGCCTTTGTTATATCTTCTAAAGTAAACGTAACTACCAAAAAAAGAAATCATGTTGGTTGAATGCTTATCTCAGTTTCTTGCTGTAGGTCAGTAATTGTGTGTAAACATGAATTGCAGTTCTGGTAACTGGCAGTTGTTACGGAAGCTGTCTAGGCATTACTGTTTAGTAAGAGAAGTGCAGTAATCTCTGTGTATCACCAAAGGGAGACCTTTCCCAACACTACATTAGCTAATGTACTAGTCTTCTGCTCAGTTCTGCAGTTTGTCTGCATGTGGTTTTGATGTTGACTATTACATTGCTTTTCTAGCAGATGCCCTGCTTCTTCAGAGTCAGTAGTTGGATCACATTTAGTTTGTTGGGAGGGGAGGGGTGATATTGTTTTCTTTTTACTCCAAATACAACTTGACAGTTTTAGCACTATAATACACATAGTTAAGCATAATGGTAGATCTTAAGAATGGACTCAAGAAAAATATCCTCAATGTGCAGCTTTCTAGGCTGTTGGCGCTTCCTACGTTAGTGTTTATTAAACTTAATTTGTGCCTGTAGTTACGCAGTATGGATGCACTGTATAGCAAATCCTTGTCTGGATCCATTTGGATAGTTACTTTTGTATCTGCTCGCATCATGGTCTTCAGATGTCTGAGTGGAACATGAATTTGTTGTTGTTGTTATGTGGTCCATTTTGACCAACATAATTATTTAATCGCTCATCTTTAGTAGATGACAATCTTGTATACCTGTTTCAGTTAAGAGCAACACATCAGTGTTTCTCAGAGGATGTGGCAGACTTGCCTCTTTCTTCTGATTAGAGCACTGGACAGACTTATGCAAGATTTTCACAGTGCATCTCGCTCTTTTTGGTACAGTTGTATATCCAGGCTTCCTTTTCTTCTTTCTAGGCCTCTGTGGCCCCTTCCCCTCCTCCCTTGAGTCTTTTGATACTCTCTTGCACCCTGGCTTTTTACATCTTCTCTTTGCTGACTATTTTCACATTCTCAAGTCTCTTCTTTCCAGCTGTCATCTTCTGGGAATCACCATTCTTTCCTTCAGTCTTTGCTTCTGTAGATGGAGACTGCTTTTCCAGAAGTTTGGGGAGAACAATAGAATACAGAGCGAGGAGTTCGGCCTTTGAGCCAACAGTATGACTGAGGTAGCAGTTCATGCAGCCATTGTGCTTCCAGATAATTTCTAATACTGCTTTGTCAGAAATGTAGCTTTGGGAAGTTGACTGTGGAAGCGTATGCAGCTACAGCAGAGATCTGAGATCCACTGGCTTTGCATGTCTGTATTCTGTGCTGCTACATTTACAACTGATCAACTAGCACAATAAGCTGATTTTTAGTACCCTATAAAATCCTTCAGGTAGTAAATTACTGGAGGGGGTTTTCAAATACATTTTACTGTGCGGTATTGATGAGAATAGATCGCAAGTGATTGAATCTGATAATTCATTATTCCTTTACTTTTTAATTGGCAATGTTTTTAAATGGTTAATTCATCCATTTATGTGTGCAGTTATTCAGCTTGTGTTAGCTTACATATGCTGTGGCAAAAGTAATGAAGTCTGGATAAAGACCCAGCTTCAGTCTTCCTGAAATGAGAAATGTGCCGTGTTGGGGGACGTCAAGAAGTGGAGCATGATTCTGTGCAATTTAGCATAGATGCCCTTTAGTTGTGAACTACAGACCAAATGTTATGACATGAAGGACCCATAATTGTGACTTTCCTAGTTCATATTGTCTTAGGCATGCTTATTTAAGCCTCCCATCTCCATCTGCTTGTAGTCTTTGTTGATAAGCAGTCACAGAGTTAAAGAAGGGGTTTATGTGCAACCTTTTTACTTAGCATGTGTTTTTCTAAGAGGTTTGATGAAGTGGTGTAATTGTTTGTTTACAAAAAGTTTTTGGAATAGCAGCCAGGAAACACTGGGCAGCCAAGCTTGAAGGAAGGAGGCTTCTTCCAAAAAAGAAGCCTTTATGGAGAATGAGGATAGCTTGGGAGCTCTGATAGCCACAAAGTAGGCATTAATGGTAGGTTGTTCCTGTGTCTCTCTGGCAATTTGCTGCAATTTCCATGCCGCTTACTAGAACTGAATATCCTTGGGCTCTTCCTGAAAGTGATAAAAACATATTTTCTGAGGAGGTCATGCTTTGTTTACAGTAAAGGATTGGAAGAACAATAACTTTTTGGTCAGAACATGGCTTTCTTACAGGTGAGGCAATAGTGTGACGTACTTGATGCTTGCTTGTAAGCGCCATATCGATAGAGTACTTAAATGTGTGCATGCGACTTCACTTCAACTTGTTACTCACTGGATAGACAGTGGACGTATGTGACAGTTACTGGTACATGTCTCTGATAACTGGTGTTGGAATTACATTTTTCAATCAGCTTTACCCAGCTGTTACTCTTTTTCCACTTCATTTCCTGCTTCATGGGAGTAACTTCAAAGTGTACTTGTGCTGCTTCGTGCCCCCTAAGAAGTGAAGAAATACGTTCACTAGATATAAAAGACAAAGGGAACAAAAAATAGTCTTGCAGAATGCGGGTTTAGTATTCTTAGTGCTTGCTATCTTTCGGTAACAGCTTCTTGCTCAGGCAAAATCTACTTACAGTCTTGGGGAAGTTACTGGGAAGAGTGCATTGAGTGATCTGAATGTTTTTTTTCTTGATGTCTTTTTTGGTGGTATTTTCTGTTCTTTGTTTTGTAATTGCTTTATCTGGAGCTTCTGTCCTAAATGGCTCAGAAAAGATGGCCATTCTTTTGTTTTCCTTGTTTTGTCATTGTTTTTGGAAAAGGTACCTTTCAAGGAAGCAGAAACTACTTCTCCAACATCATGGCAGTTCTGTTTGTGTCACTGTCTATTTGCTTGCACAGTACCTTATAGGGTTTCTTTCTTAGAATATTACACACATACAAAGCCATTAGGTTTCAGGAACTCTGTTGCAGAAAACCAATTCAGGTTCAGCAAGAAAGTGAAAGCTCTGTGAAATGCTTGAGATATATGTAAGCAGAATCTAATTTCTTGATGGGAATTAATGTCTTACGTTTGCCAGCGTAAAGGAAATAAGCCAGTTCTTGTTTCAAATGCTTGGAGGCTGCTGTCTTCTGCCCTTTTTTTTACTTCTATCAACTGACATCAACTGACATCAGACGCAACTCATGGATGTGTTTGCATTCAGATACTGACTTCTGTTCCCTCCTTCCCACAATGTCCTGCAAAATGAGCAATAATGGCAAAGCTTTTGCTGTAATAACTGCTTCAGACACGTTGCCCCTCCTGCAAGTATTTCCCTTCAGAGAATGGGTATCTGGGTTTCAGTATTTTATGTGCTTACATGTCTGGTGGTGGTGTTACTGATGTTGCCGTGTGTGAAGTATTTATACTACTTAGTGGTTCCTACAGCCTGAAAGTTAGTTGGATTTTTGTCTTCCTAATTATATGAAGAATAAGCTTTCAATGAGAACATAAAACATTAAGAACCTGTTGCTTGTTCGCTTTTCCAGAAGTTGTCTTGGCCCTTTCTATTTCTCTCTCTCCCCCGCCACCTCAGGTTACTGCCTTTATATCCAGACTGCTTTCATTGTTGCTCTCAGAAAATATGCCGTTGAGCCTCATCTTCCTAGTGATGGCTTGACCCAGGCTCTGAAGGAATTCTGTTCAGGTTGATATCTGCTTTCTGCTTGTTTGATTAGTTCTCTGGTACCTTCAAACCTCAAAAATTCATTCTAAGTTTTCTAGATAATATAGAAATCTTCAGATCTGGGGATGGAACTGGGAAATACCGGGTATATCTACAAGTTAACAGTTTGGCTACAGGGTAAAAGCTTGAGGGGTGCTCATTTGGAGGACATAACAAACGCAGGATGGGTGTTCTTTAAATCAGCATGTTTTGTCTCACCAGATGATGTCTTATGCTTCAGAATACTGAGATTTATTCTTCTGTTTTTTATTACAGGGGTCAAAACTTAGACAAGTGTAACAATTACTTTATTTTTCTTTTACTGTTAAGATGCTCTAGTAGCATAGCTTTTTGCCTTTGTGGTATCAAGAATACCACTTGTTACTGTCTTTCAGTTTCTGTTTAGTTTTAGTGTCAGTGTCTTAAAGTAGAGCTAGATTTATTTCTCAGTTCAAGCAGTCCCAAACATCTTGATTTTTTCTTGAGATTTATCATTTATTATTTTTCATCATAACAATATTAACTCAGTTTAATTCCCTCATCCCCTAACTTTGGCTGCTGCTTAAAGTCAAACTTCAGGTTTTGTTACAGATTTCCATCGCATCTGTTTCTGGGAGGTACAGACCTCAATGCTTTCTGAACACAGTGGCTATATGTTTCCTGTTCACACACTTTAATTTCACACATAGTTTTAAATGCTTAGACTGAATTTCAAAAGTGGCTTTGCCATCCCTCTTGATTGTCCCACTGTGAAAGATTAACACATAATTCTGACAAGATGCATTCGAATTCAGACAGGAGTGAGGGAAGCTTCATTTGAAACTTAAAATAACAAACTTTTGCTTTATGTTGAAAACAAATAGCAGGTGGTTTATTCAGACTAGAAATTCTCGATTGTATTAGCTGAAAGCTACAAGTTTATGAAGTTGTAGCCTGGTTGAAAATGAGTGGTCTTACGATGGTCCTTGAAACACAAAACAAGTTCCAAGAATTTGACAGCACTTTATGCATGAAAGGGAATTTCCAATGGTGCTTTGCTTCTGTTGCATTCTCTAATAGGTTAGTAGGTGCTTGCTGATACTAAAACAACAGTTTAATGCCAATTGTCAAATTACCTAGTCTTCTAAAGAGCAAGCACTGTGCTAAGCTAAAAAAGCTTCATGTGTTTTGCCAGTAAATTTCTTAGAGCACACTGTAATTGTTTTCAATTTACATTATAATTAAATGTAGAATAACAAGGAGGTAAATGTCTTTTCACTACTGCTATAGGGAATGCTTACTAAATATCTCTGTTTGGTTAACACTTATTGAAGTATCACTTTCACATACAGAAATTTCTCTTCCTAGCTTTAGACTGTAAGCAAAAGAAGTCAAGATCAAGATCTGGAAGCAAGAAAAAAATGCTGCCATTACCTCATAGTGCTGATGAAGTTTACATACTCAGATGCAGGTACATAGGATTATTTTATTGAATGAATAAAATAATCTTTAGAACTCACTAAGTTTAGTCATAAGAAAATTTAAGATTATATCCTGTAAATGTGTTTGTATTAAATTGAATAATAAGGGAGGGGGAAATGGTCGCATATTTTACTTAACTTAAGCAAGAGGACTTGAATCAGTCATACTCAGGCATTAGGCTGCCAACTGTTTCTCTAGCTAAAATCTTGTTGGTCATGTCTGAGTAATATTCTGTCCTTCAAAAGAAACCTTATGTAAGGACAGACTGTTATTGCTAGTGTTAAAAATGTAAGAGTGTAAGCTGTATAAACTGCAGTGCTCAAAGGTACTGTAAATGAACTCAATTACTAACATTTTCAGCTAAAATACATAGAAACAAGCTTCAAGAAAATTAAGACTTCCCACTTAATGTCATGTCTTTATATTTTTTCAGTAGAGCTAGATATATCTTGATGGAATAATTTTAATGTCTGCATAGGTTTTGTGGTCTGGTCTTTCGAGGACCTTTGTCTGTTCAAGAAGACTGGATAAAGCACTTGCAGCGACACATTGTCAACGCAAATCTTCCACGGACTGGAGCTGGCATGGTTGAAGTCACATCACTACTTAAAAAGCCTGCTTCAATTACTGAAACTTCGTTTTCTTTACTGATGGCAGAAGCAGCATCATAGAACAAGGAAACATTTTAAATTTTAATTGGATGTAAATTTGAAATACTTTGTCGTTTTTTAAAATAAATTGCTACACTAAATTATGTTTATAAATGCTAAAGACAGAAAAATAGAGGAAGTGGATTACAGTAACATCAAAAGAAATTGAATACTTAACAGTTACAGTAAGTAGTCTTTATATTTTATATAGGGTGGAAGATGTGTTTTTAAGGTTTATTATGTTTTTGTCAGTTACTGTGTTCACTATCAATACAAGACCATTACATGTACGACAGCCATTTTTAAATTGTTGCACATGGGTACTTAAAAGACAGATTTTAATAAAACAAAGAATCCATGTTCTCTTCAGTGTTACCCAAATCAAGGCTCTGTTTATTCCAAAAAAGAATTACATAGTAAAATAAGATATTATTATATTTTGTTTGTATGTATGTAGTGTTTTGTATAATACCAAGAACTGCTAATACAATTTACTCAACTTAGGGCATTAAATATCATGTACTTCATAGTTCAAGAGACTGTTTCATTCAAATAGGGCAATTAGTACTATTCTATCTAGGTGTGTAAGTGTTTTTTTTAAATCACATCAGGCTTTTTGTACTAAAAAAGTGGAGGGAAACTTGTTTAAACAAATTTCTAAGAGAAATATGTACATAATACTGGAAATTTGTGGTAAGGAAATATTCTTTACTTCAGTTGCATTTCTCACTGACAATAAAGTGGTGCATCCATGCTACCTCCTACTTGTTGTCAACAAAGATGGTATTTACCCTTATGTTTTTGTAACATAGTAGATTCAATCCAACTTTCTTTATTACAACACATTTTTTTTTGTTAACAAGTTTGTTTCTTTATGATGATTTACTTAAAGTCTGACTCGCTTACAGAAGTTTGCCTCTCTACTATTTTATTTAACACTGTAGAAATGTACTAATAAGCATTGCTCACTACACGGTTAGAGTAGACTTTTCATTTATAATTCTGTTTAAAAGATTGATCATTTTAGAGAATTCGAACACAGGTTGAAATGTTTCTACATATGAAGAGAATGTTTACAACTTAAAATTTAGAGCTTGTTTTGGATGTGATTATATGTATGAAAACTGTAACACTATGCTCATGCTAAGGACCTACTTACAGAATTACTGAAATAAATGTGCTGTGAGGATGGAAATATGGTGCAGGTGTCTTGGTCATGATAAATTGTGTTTGTTCATTTAAACTGTCTTCAGAACATGATTTTTGTTCAAATTAGATTCCTCTACAAATCAATTTTGTATGCAAGTAACATTTCATTTTACTCATATAGGGTAACAGATACTGTAGTTAAGCCAAGGATATGCATTGATATTTTCTTTATATGTAAATAAAGCTAAAAGCAGTTAAAACGAGAGGAGTATTTTGGTAGAGTATATACATACCTCACTGCCAGTGAAATTGCTTTCCTATGGTATATCTCCTTACCAGAAAAATCTCTAAATAAAAAGGTTTAAAGAAAATCTAAATGTCTATAATGTGAAGCATTTATTTGCATTGTGTGAATTAAGTTTGTAAAATTGATTTGTCTTGCTTGAGATTAGAATCTTCTCATGATCTTAAGTAAAAGTACATTTACTTGCAATAAACTGACTTGTTCACAGACGCATTACATTGAATTGGTGGAAAACGTGAAGGGAAATGTCTGTCTTCCTGTATGTGCACAGCTCAGAGTTAACAGACAAGGCTTGTGAATGTTCTGGTGACTGAGATGGGCTGAAACTGCTCAGCTGTGCAGGCAGGGTCTTGAGACAAAGCCATCCGAGCTCTGTCAAGGCTTTCATTAAATCAGTGCTGTCAGATGTTTTACCGTACAAGTTGCTACAGATAATTTTACTTTATTGTCAAAATTTATTCCTTTTTTTTTAGCTGGAAGATCTACACCAGTACTGGAGAAAAAACTAGAGATTTTAGGAAAGGTAACTGGGCTGTTGAAGTGTGTTGCAGACAAAATTATGTGTATGCAGACTAACACAAGTTTAAAATCAGTGGGTGATTGTGGGATTCTTTTATACACAGCGAAAATAGAAGTTTGACAGCAGTGTGTGGAAACGGGATAGAGGGAAGTGATCAAATCACCTTGAATGTTTATAATGCTTTAATAGAGTGCTTGTTTACCTTTTCACCAAAAAAGGTGCTTGTGAGAGCACCATATTTTGTGGCTATTTAACAGATAAATCAATTAAGTGCAAATGATATTTATCTAGTATTGTTAAGAATGCTTGTAAGGTGAAGCCATACCATGCGGAATTTCGCGTTAGCAAAAATCTCCATTAGGTTCATAATAATAAAAACCCTAGTTAATTCTGAATTACTTAATTCATTAAATTCCAATAGTGAGCTGTTTTGTGTAACACTAAAATGCAAGGTTGTGTTTGAAGCACAGGGAGCTTTAGGGCTGATTAGTTTCCAAATGAGATTCTTTTGATGAGGAGCAGCAGTTTTCAGTGGCAGGCTTGCGTCAGATCCTTGACAATCTAATTTGAAATAGATACAGAAGTTCTAGAACTCTTCTGATTATTAAATTAATTGCATATATGGTTGATATGGACCGAATGGTCTTTAAAAACTACTGGTAATTGAGTTACCCTTGAGCTTTCTTTAGCCTCTAGTCCTCTGTGGAGCTGTTTTCTTATTTTCTGTTGTTTGGAAATACAGATCTTCTGTCACTACCTACAAGGAGGAAAAAAAAAGTCCCCCTTTCCGGAGTTACAGACATTCTAAATAATCTGGTAGAAGCCAGTTAATTAAATCAGTTGCTTTATGATACAAATATCATGTTTTGAGATGCGTGGCTTGAGAGGCTGTGTGGCAGTCTGTGCCGCAGGACTGGACTGACAGAGCTGCACATACAAACATGAGTGTTGGTCTGTTCCTGTTAGGTAGGTTGCTTTGGGATGAAGGCTGCAGTGGTGTAATAGTTTCTGGTAGTGTGTTTAAGCCTTATGTGTGGAAACTTGGAGATGGAGGCAAGTGCTTAAGAAATGTTGGTTCACAAAGATCCATGGGCACTTACTGCTGTTTGCCGTGTACTGCTTCCTGTGCACTCTGTGAACTGCATTAGGTGGCCTGCTCCCTCCCACAGGCTGAGTCAGTCCAGCTCAGCCCACAGATCCAACTTCTGCATTCCCAGGGCTCATCTCACCCAGACAGTGATGCTGGAAGTGAGCTGCTGACTCTCCTCTATGGGAGGAAAAGCACAGACCAGACAATAGCTACTGGGGAGGGAGAGCAAGCATGTAACGTGCCAAAGGTGGGGATTGTAATAGCTGGGGCTTACGTCCTGGGACGGACTTTCCGTGTTTGAGCTATGTGTCTGTTCAAAGTCCAGCCTTTTCAGCCACGTTCAGGGAAGTCTCCAAGGTCCCTGAGGTAAGTGGATCCCAGGAGGAATGTGAGTCATGAGTTGGGGCTCAGAGAAGTGCATCCATCCTGAATTTCAAAAGGTCAGCATCATGGGACTGAGAAGGGGAGATCTTTTTCTGCAGAGCTGGTTTGATGCGAATGCTTTTTTGGGCCAGTTGTGGTTCTGGATTTCCTGTGTATCATTAGTGCTTTAAAGAGGGGTTTCTCGCTAAATCTTCTACCTGACTCTGAGAAGAAATGTGAGGCAAATGAACAGCAAATATCAAGTACTTTCTTTTAACTAAGTGGTAAGGGCTGCGTGCAAAGCCTGTTTAGTTGAGCACTATGGTTAACAGACTTTTCCACTTTTTGTCACAGTAGTTAATGACCTGGATACTTAAACACCAGTTGAATATTTAAAATAAAATTGGTTTATATAGTTTTGACTTTGTTTTTTAAGTCCTTTTAGAATGGTAACTCCTTAAAAAAACTGCCTGCATTATGATTTCAGATATTTCAATCCACCGTGCTTTGTAGGTGCTGTTGCCTGATACATGGGTAGCAATTTTGGTGTAATGGAAACATGTGGCCATAGTGCCAGGTCTGTAATCTCTTGCAATAAAATGTTCCTTTTTAACACTGCAGGCTGCTTGGTGTTCTTCCCGTTGTTCGGAGCTGAGCTACACGGCGTGTCTGGCTTAACCCGGGGACTTCCGCCCTAACCTGAATAGTTGCATGGCGAGGCGAAGAGGACAGGTCTGTTGGCTGTAGCCTTCTGACAAGTCAGAGGTGAGGCAGGGAGAGGCTATTTACATTGCAGTATTGGGGAACAGAATGAGGACTGGGGAGTGAGAACATTGTCCAAGACAGGAGCCCAAATCTGATGCCAAATCACGAATGACAAAGGTCTCATCTGCACATACCCTCCCACTTCTCACACTGCACAATCTAGTTTTTTTCACCTTCTTTCCCAGTTAGAAGCAGTTTGTCCCTACAGTGATAGCTGCACGGTGCCTTCCATGTGCTCCTGGACCCAGAGTACGTGGAAAAACCCAGCCTATCTGGTGCTCTGCACCTTCTCGTGTTACAACATGAAAGAAGTCATTGCCATGCCACTATGGTATGGCACACACAGAGAACATAAATGCAGGGGTTGGTCAAATTTGGCATGAAAGAATGTTGGCTGTTTTGTTTACTTGTTTAAAAAAGGGCTGGAGTGGGGGTTCCCTCCATACTGTCTTGCTAGGGTTGATATGCTGGCACTGCTCATTCATATTTCTAATTGCACTATAGGCTGATGAACTCGTATTGAACAAAGCAAAGCAGGAAATCCCTTTAATTTTAGTGCTCTAGTCCCCTATTAGTGGTGGAATCACCATCCCCCGGAGTGTTCAAAACCCATGTAGATGAGGCCCCTAGTGACATGGTTTAGTGGTGTCCTTGGCAGTGCTGGGGTAATGGTTGGATTTGATGATCTTAAAGGTCTTTTCCAACCTGGTTGATTGTATTATTCTATTAATAAAATTTTAATACAAGTCACCTAACAGCCTTTTATAAAACTTGTTAGTAAAATTTAAGTGTACCAGGTAGAAGAACCTTATGGTCCAAGTAGCTGGCGCCTGGCTGCACCCAAACACAGGCATCCCCAACCTGCCAGAATGGAGGTGGAGGGGTCTGTATTGCTGGTTATGAAGGTGGTTTGCACATGTTACCTGAAGGCTGACATGCTGCTATTTTAGCTAGAAATAAACGGAGTAGATGCATCCCTGTAGGGATGCTTTTCTCTAGGAGGAGGCAAAGTTTGTTATAAAAGCCCTGAAAGACATTTCTTGTGCAGGCCCTGCACACTGTTTTTACTGCAATTAAAACTCAAGCAAGTAGCATCCATGGTAACTGTGAGCCCAGACACCTCATGATTACAACTCTTACTGTCCAACGGGGGAACAGAGGGAGCCCTGGAGCCTTCTCACAGCTTCCAAAGTGCTTGTACTGTACATGTTGTTTAAACTGCAGCGCTGTTGGGCTTTCTGTCCTGTATCTTCACTTAAAAGTACACTTCTAACTCATAAGATCTGAGGGATAAACCAGAGGTGATTTCAGGGTTGGAACTAGATGATCTTAAGGTGATTTCCAGCCCTATGATTCTATAATCCCTCTGCTTTTGTGTCAGAGGCCTGCAACACGAACTGTGCTTACATGACATGTATGGTGAGTATTCCTAAATATATATACCACTTCTTAAAAAGCTTATGACGGGAAACTGGAAACTTCACAGTTAAACATCTGTTTATGTATCTTTAAGCCCGCAGCAGCTGTGAATCATGTTTGTAGCTCTCTGTGAAACTCCTCCAAATCCATCCTCATTGCTGCAGCAACTAATGCTGAAGCTCTGAATCCCATTGCGCTCTTTGAAGCAGCTTCAGAACAGAAGCAATTGATGAAGCGGCAAGCAAGCCAACACCATTAACCTGTGTTTTAACCAAATAAGGAATTCCAGGTCATCCAGGTACAAATCTTGCTGACAAGAAATTATACTTTCATCTGTCTCTTCCCTGAATAAAACAATTGTGTGAAAGTAGGAGAAAGAAAAGAGCCTGATTTGGATAAAGCATCAGGGAAAAAATGGGGTTTTTTAAACAAACAAATGAACAAAAAACCCATAGGTTGAAACAGAAACTGCAAACAGGAGAAGACAGTATAAGCCGGAGGTTGACACTTGTTTTTGTAGTCCTTGGAATCCAGCTGATGGCTGCATTTGCTGTGCCTCCAAATCTTCAGGGGTGAGTTTGGGTTCCCAGCACAGGGGAGGTTAGGGCAAATATTATCCTTAGCTGAGCAGCCAAGGAATACGTTAACCCCAAACTGTTAAAGAAATGGGTAGTGACAGGGAAAAGAGGTTTTAAATCCTGTTTCTTGTGTTGAAAGTCAAGTGTACCATTCCCTTTGCTATCTGGAGTACATTTACTGATGCTTTTTAAGTGCTACATACAAATTCATAGGCATTTGGTCTAGTCATGAAGGAGCTTGAGCTGCTCTTCCCACACGTGGCCTCAGTCACAAATTTGATGCTGAGATCTGAATATTCTGGGTTCTGTTCATGCAGGAATTACCATTCACTGCTTCCAAAAGAATCGCTTCACTATTTGGCATCCATCATTTGCTAACATCCTCTTCTTATTGAAATAACCTCCAATACCAAGCTCAGTGTTCTCTGGCTGCAGCTGACCATGAGTGCTAATGAATGACTAAAGACCTTGACCCAGAATGTGAGTGTTCTTCCAGGATCCCAAACTCATTTCTTTGCCCTCAGGCCCCAGTTCCCATCTGGGGATGGTACTTAGCCGCGTCTCACTGGGCTGCTAACCTGACCGTTTTCATTATCTTCATTTCTAGCTTGGTCTGTTTTCCTTTTCCTCAGTTTTTGCTTATATCCACATTTGCTTTTTCTTCTTCATTTTTCATCTCTCTTGTTCTCTAGGACTTTATTTTACCTCTGGCTACCAGTGATGAAGCTTTTTTGGAAAGTCCCATAAGCTATATCTCTGTGAACACAGATAGAGTACTGCTTAGTATTCTTAAAAGCATAGCTAATGGCCTGATTTCTGATTTATTTTATATGGAGGCAGCAGCTGCCTGTACTTAAGTGATGGGGGAGGAGGAGATGTTTAGGTTTTTGGAAGAAAAATTACACAGAACACAAGTCCCAAGTTACAGAGTTCGTACCAGCCCAGGACTGGTGATGACTTTGCTCTTAGGAGCCCATGGGCAATGCCTTCCACGTCCATCTGGGCTGAGAGTACTCTGGAAAACCCAATGTACCTGGTGCTCTGCAACTCCCTCATCTCCTGCTTCAGCCCATGGACATGAGCCCGTCTGGGAAAGGGAGCATTTTGTACCCTCTTTCTGGTTTGCGTAAACATGGATTCCTGGCTTTGCTTTACTTGCTTTCTTTTGGGTTTTCCATCTTTTTTTTTTTTTTTTCCCTTTTTTTTTTCTTCTTCTTTCTTTTTTTTCTTTTTTTTTTTTCTTTTTTTTTTTTCCCTGACAGCCTGTCTGCAACCATAGAAGTATTTAGAAAATGGAGCATTTGCTTGAATGATTTTTGTTAAGAAGCAGCTGGTTAGCTTCTTTGAGAAATGGAAAACATGGATGTCTATTAAAAACTGGTAAAATCACATTGGAGAATCCTAGCTCTTTTACTAGTAAGTGATGAATGCAGTAGATAACATGAAATTCTTAGGAAATTGTGATTTCAGGTCTAGGTGTAGAAATGAGCCAAGAGTACATGAGTAGCCCCCTCGACTTCCAGCAGCAAACAAAATCAGCAGCCTACAGGTTTCTGTAATTCACTGCAATATGCAGCAGCTGGCACAGAATTCCCCCAAGGAATGGGAAGAAGAGGGGGGAAGCCCTGCTTTCCAGTTCTCCTGCTGTAACACGTTGTGTGTGCTGGGCTGTGGAGTTGTATGATGGTCCAGACTACATTTCCTTCATGTTACCTTAGGAGTTGAAAGCAGCAGGTATGTTACATGAGAGTATCTGCAGTCTAGATGTGGATGATACCTGCTACTGTGGCAGCCAGATTTACAGTGTCTTTTGTTTTAGTCTCTTTCGACGCAGTAGGTGTTTATCTTGATCTTGCTGTCGTCTTCCGGATTTCAGATGTCTTCCCTATCTTAACAGACTGAAAATGGCTATCCTGGCACCATTGTGGTGTTTAGGTACAGTTAGTGCTGTAATTGGAAAACAAGCCACGGTGCTGTGGACACACCGAATGAAGCCACATCCTCGTCCTTCAGCTCTCCTGAAATACTCAGTTAATGTTCAGATGATCTGATTAGTGCTGGGAGGTAATTGGATAGGGGAGAGGAGTTGTGCCTACTGCTACAAATATTGCTCAGAAGCTACTAGTATAAGTATTTTCTGGTATATTCCAGTAAAAAGTAGAATTTTACTATTATGCTAGTAGGTATACTAGTATGTTAGTGAAATGCACCTCCTTTAAAATACTCTCCTTGAGAAGTTAATAGGAGGAGAATAAGAAGTGCCAAATGTAGTATCTTAGAGAAACTGGTGCATCTGACATGGAAAAATGTATCTTTGCTTCAAGATCAGATATTAGATAAGAAAATAGCAGATGTGATTAAACTACTTTTGGGAGCCTTAAGAGATGTATCTGCTGCTTCTAACAAAGCCTGTAAGCCTGAACATTTTGTTTTCTCCCATGCAAAACATGGCTTACACACTATAGAATGGGAAATGCAAGATAGAAAGGAGAGAATTATCTCACTGCAGTATTTTCATTAGGATTGTGCAAGGTAAGTCATTTCCCATAAAACAGGAGGGGGAGTGAGCTATGGAACCCGGGTGTGCTGCAGCAAGGCTGGTAATTAGAATGTAGCCAGGCAAAATCACAAGGGGGTATGTAATAAAAGCAAGCTTTAATGTGATTTAATTACCGTGACGGAGTTGCATTCAGTCAGAGCCTGGTCACCCAGTGCAGTGTGACATCCTCCTCTATAGAGATGTGTTCCTGAAGAGGCTTCCACCCCGGCCATCTGGCTCAGCCACAAGTGTGGTGCAGTGAGGGACACAAAGTCCAGTGGGACCCACTGAACTTGCTGTAAGGTAGGCACAGCATCTTGTAACAAAAGCGTGACTATGGCCCTAATTCTGTCTCATGTGGGAATATGTCATTTAAAAGAGATTAAAGCCTAAGATATAGTGTGTTTTGGACATGTGCCTATAAATCTCCTTCACGTGTATCACTGCTCACAAGTGCAGTGGGTGAGGGATGTGCTGGGCGGCATGAGCTGTGGTGAAGCACTGCACTCTGGCTCAAGGAAGGTATAACACCATGCATAGTTGCAGAAGCCCAGTGGTGGCAAGGACACGTGAGCTAGCCTTTCTTCCCTCGACAGCTTCCATTTTGAAGAGTACTTCTGCTTTTAAGTGCCTTTATTTTACTGTTGCCCATATTTTAACTCTGGTATTTTTGGTGTCTGGTTTCTTCTCATCAATGCATGACTAATGAGGACCAGTTTATTTGCTTCCACTTCTAAACTTCCTGTGCCATCTACTTAATGTTCTCCAAGTCTGGTGTGGTTGTTGCTGTCCTTTAAAGCATAATGGATCTATATGCCTTTTGCTGGCCCTCAGAGACTACCGCTAGCAGCAGGCAGAGCAGCTCCTTCTGCTGAAGTCCCAGCCCAAGCTGCCTTCCAGGAAGCAACTTCTTTGGGAATGGATCTCAGTCACTTTTCTCTCTGCTTTTAGTGTCAAGACTTGTCTTGGCTCTGATGGGAATTGTCCCCTTACATCTCCCCCCCTCTGACAGCACCATGCTTAAAACTGGCTTTTTTTTAACTCCCGTAAATACATAGCCTGTATTTGTAAGGCTCTGTTTGGGCCATGCAGTTTTGGTAGTGAAAATTATTCTGTGAAGTGAACAAGTAACTGAATTCTTTACAGATGTAACAATTCTATAAACAGCTTCTATAACTCACATAGTTTTAATTCCAATTTAATTATTTAAATGAAGGTTGTGGGTTTGGGGTGGTTGTTGTTGGGGTTCGTTGGGGTTTTGGTTTTGTTTGGGGTTTTTTGGGGGGGTTGGTTTGTTTTCAAAAAGTAGGTGGATTTTGGATTGCTCACCCATGTAAAGGACAAACTACAGGGACAAAAGGAACAATTTAAAGGCATATGAGATACTGGAGTTGCAGAAATCTTAACACTTCACTTGAACAGAGAGGAATGCCTAAATATGTCAGTAAAATAGATGCTAGCTAGTGCTGGAGCTCTCTAGAAAGGTCTTGCCAGCTCTGTTGTGGATACTCTGTTCTGAGCACAGTTATTCCTCCCAAATACATTTCACTTGTGTCTTCTGCTTGCTTGTTCACAGCACAAAAAAGGTAAAAAGCAAATGTTTCCTGCTCCCCTTGGGCTGATGCAGCGGATGCAGTTTTCACCATGTGAAATTCCTGAAGGCAATCAGTCTTGGTCACAGGTAACATTCTGATGATGAAGAAATTTGGGAAGTGAATTGGTCCAATGGGATCAATGGTTAAAAGCCTCAGGAATGCCCACACTTAAGGGCTACCTATGTATTCCCCTTTGTTAAGGCAATAGTAGGCAGAGCAGAGACAAGGACCTGAAGTTCTGCAAGGCTGGTGATGCTTGTGGAGCAGAAGCTACCCCATCTTGTTTGTCCTCCTCTTGTTTGCCCCAAATCCTGTTTGTGGAATGAAGTGTTCTGGAACAAATGTAGAGCCTGGGTGGCCATGATGCTGCTGAGAATGTGAGCTTGTTTTCCTCATTTGGGTTGTTCTTTTTCCTTTAACCTGTATTTTGCTGGGTTTCTATGTTGATTTTCAAGCATAATGGATATTCTGAAATGAGTAGCATCAAGACAGGAGTCAGATTAGCTCTCTGAGTTCTACTGTGTGTGACCTGGAGTAACTGAACAGGGCTGATGCTGAGTGTGTAAGAGCTGTGTGTCTCAGCTGATGGAGATAACAGGCTTTCTGTCTCTCTGTGTGCGACTGAGATGTTCAGGTATTGCTGAACAGTCACTCATCACATTGGATGTTACTGCCACTGTTCTTAAAGCAGTTTGGTAGAGAACTACATTTCAGAAGTTTCCACTATACTCTGAAGGATGGAGGCAGGCAATGATAAAATATCAACTATGAGAACAAAAAAGGAGAAGCTTGAGAATTGTCAGGAATAGATAATCAGTCTCTGGGGCATTGGGTTTCTAATTGTCCTGGGTTTTGTTTAAACATGCCGTCATGATTAAGGGGAAAACATCTGGTTTCTATAAGGTTCCAATAAAATGACTTACAGACTTCAAGGTCCTTTTCTGCACCTCTATATAACCAGTGTAGATGAATCATTAAGATGATGCAGATACAGTAATCCGGATGCTGGATCTAACAGTTCCAGTGGGACAGAGGCTGTATCAAGCAGGCTGATGCAGATATGGGCTCTACCTGCAGCACACTGAGCAACAACTGCAGCAAAACCACAAGGCAACAGCTGACCACCTATAACTCATTCCCTGTGTTCTGCAATAAGCCTTACAGAAAAATTTATGCAGCAGATGGGCAAGAAGTGTTCATGGCCTTATGTGCCTGGAACTTTTTGTAAACAGATTCAAGTGAATGCATCTCAGGAATTCCTCACTGAGGCTCTTGGGTCATGCAAAAACATAAAATGGGCCTGCTAGAATGGATTCTTGAGCTTTGAAATGAAACCATCATGGGTGAGATTAAAAATACTACTTTTCACTGTTATAGAGGTAGCATTTGTTCCTCCTATGCACCTCATAGAAGATCAGGGTGATGTAATTAGAACATCTGGTGCTGCAAGTGAGACTAAATTTAGAGTGCCCCTCGTGGGGATAGGAATAGGGGAGTTCTTAGCAGGGATTGTCACTGGCCAATGAAAGCACTAACATTTTATGCTTTGCTTCAAAGCAGGATGCCTGTAGGACCACACTAATGCATTGCCCATAATTCTGTGGATGGACTCCTGGGCCATGATCCTGAATCACATCAGAACTGCATTTGGGATAACTGGTGGAGATATAAGGGAGTGGGGTGAGCGTGGCTTTCCTTCCCTTCTGGATCTGTTGTGAACCTTCATTACAAACCCCCCTCACATTCCTTATGACTCAGAATAGCATGAAACCTTGGGGTTTTTTTTCCCTTTCTTGCACAATTGCATATTAAAAATACCATGAGAAGAAAGGGTGTTTCTTTTTCTGTACCATCTAATGTATTTTTGATTGATACAAAAATTAAATGGAACAATGAGCATACCTCTATATACACACACTTACACCCCCATTCACACGTGCCCATGAAGTACATGAAGATAATTTACAGCAGCATTTTCCCACTGACTGAAGTGGGTATAAAAATCCCAGATGTTTATTACTTTCCAGATGAAGGTCTAAGGTTACCTTGATGGATTGCGATTCATGTTATTCCCCAGAACAAGCCATTCATTCCCTGTTTTCATTTCTAACTCCAGTAACTCCAGGTTTTTTATCATTTCTAAAATCAGTGCAAAGGAGAGGCAAAGCTAATTCTGGAAGCAGTAGTTTCCCTTGATTTGTGCACACAGTCGGCTCTGATGACTGTGCTTGCGGATGCCCTGCTCCTTCCTCCCACCTCCTGTCTCTTTAGAGTATTAGCTCTTTGAGAAGGGAAGCTTCTTAGTTTTGTACTTGCATAGCTTTTGGTAATAGGGATTTCATTTGAAGTTTCTTCTTGGTAATTCAAATAAGTAGTAATAATCAGAATGATGGTTTGTCCTAGGTAACAATAAAGGAGTCGCATAAGTGGCATGCCAGTGGGGACTGGTTATCTCATGGGTAGAGGAGGTGACAGAAGTGGTCACAGGGAAATTCTCAGCCAGTTTTGTGCCTAGGGATTTAACTCTTGTTTGAGAACAGTATCAGAAGATTTATTTCGTTTAGTTATGTTTGAGACTATTAACTTTGAGAAGCAACATACAGTAAATTATACCATGTACAGAGCACATGAGTCTGACATGAGAATCCTGTTACTGATGTATGAGAAGAAAAGGCCTGAAGCCCTGTTTTATTATTCTGTAAATATGGTGTGCTAGAGGCTCTTAAAGCAAGATGAAAGTAGAGAGGTTTTTAATGTGCATTACGAAGGAGTCCTCCTCACACTTGGGCGGGTGAATCCTCTTCTTTGTGACTTCATGTGGCCACTTGTCTGGAGAGTCCCCAGAGGTCAGCCCTAATAAAGGGTTGTGGAATACCGAGAAATGGTGGACTTCTCGGTAATCAGAGTCCGCTCATGAGAAGTGCCAGACAATTCATTTACCTTCTAGAAACAAGCGAGCAAACACTGAGTAAAGGAGTTCATTGTTTTATATAAAAATATGGAGTAGAAAATAATTCTAGATAGCATGATTAAAATAATAAAAATAGTTTAAAAATTGGCAAAAATGTAGCATTGAGGTGCCCAAATTTCCTAATTAAAAAAAAGGACTTGGGCTGATCTCACCAGTGATAGGAAAATGATGCAGGTGAACTAATGTGTGCAAAGCTATGCACAAGGTTGAAGGTTTGACATGTTCAGTTCTATACTCAATATGGTACAACTAATTCCTGGGCTAATGTAAGCTGCTTATAAAACTAATTATGGTAGAAAAGTGCAAAATAGAGACCAAGAAAGTAGTACATTCATATTAGGAAATCCTTCTTAACATCAGTCCTTCCTAAAATCCCAGGCAATTTGCAGTAATAAGCAAAAGTTGTTTAGGGGGGTAATTGAAAAGTGTAGCAAAGTGTGGTTAGGGAAGTGGGAAGAGATTTCAGCTTAGATAAATATGATTTTTATCTGAACTAGACCTTTTTTCCCTCTTTTAAGCATATTGCTTACTTCCTGGGGGAAAGCCCTGGCATTATGATATGTATATAGGAAGGAGGACCCACATTCTGCCTTAGGGGATCGATACCCAGACCTGGGATCACCTCTGTGATCTGATCATGGATGTACCTTAAACATTCAGTGCACGTGAGAGTCATCTAAGCTACTGAAACCCCTCCACCTGGCACGCAGCGTCGTTGTGGAGCAGAGGTAGAGGAGTAATACTGGGGACTGGGCAGTGCCAGGGTGACATGGGGTACCTGAGTCACACATAGCGTGTACACAAAGTACCTGTCCAGGGGAGAGAGCAGAGAAGGGCCCCCCCAGCACCACAGCTCTAATTCTCTCCTCAGAGATGGAGGTTCAGATCCCTCCAGGCAGAGAAGGGATTGAACATGGATCTCCCACATCCTGGGTCACTGCCCTAATTACTGGGTTAGTGGATAAAAAGGGAATGACAGCAGCTGTGGTGAATCCAACCTCTTATTTCCTTTGTGGGTTAGGGGGTATTTTCTGTTGCAAGTGCCCAAAATGCAACATTTTGGATGAAACAAAGCACTTTCTTCACTGCAAAATTAAGGGGATTTTTTCTGTTTCAGTAAAGGAAACTGGAAAATGTTTCAGATTATCTCAACATGGGCATTTTGTTCATTTTAGTTTTATTCAGTTGCTTTACAGCAGAATCAATTATTTGCACAAACCTATTTGTAAATGTTAAAACCAACAACTTGGGCTCTGTCAGAGGACAATTGCCTACAAAATCTCAGCCCATACGGGTGAACTGCAGTCCTCCCAGTGACTGTAACTCCCAGTACAGCAGAGTTGTACACACTGTGTACACACACTGAGGTGCTACAGGAGGCTCGGACCTGAGAGTAGACAAATATGTACACACCCTATTGAAATATGGAATGCTATAAAATACATATTTACATTGATTTAGAAACTAGTAAAAAAGTGGCAGTCTGTATTCCATTCGATGCCTTTCACTGAAAACAAGGGGCAGCAAGTCCCACGGTGAGTATCTCTGGGAAGTGCAGTTACATGCGTCAGAGTGGTCTTTCTCAGGGAAGGATAATGACTTGGTACAAGCCTTCCAGTGTCTCATTTTGTATGGCTGTGTTTGGATGCTCTCTTGGTGACTGGGTGAGCCAGCAGGTTGTAACAGTGCTAAGCCTTAGTTGTTGGTACTCACTGGGAGGAGGCAAGGTGTGCTGTGAGGACAGAGGGGGTCCACATTTTCGGGCAGAGAGAAGCTGAACCCTGAAGTGAGAGGGAACTATGGACAGCTTTGCCATACTTTTTAAATACTCAGGCTTGTGTTTCTTTTCTACTGTTCGTCTGCTGGTTGGGAGTGGGTCACCACAGCCTGCATCGTTGTAGGAGGCAAATGTACATGGTTACTCTACTTCTATTATTCCCTTCTTTGGGCCGTTGTGGATTCCAATATGTCTGTTAATTGTATTTTATAAATGACATAAGTGTACATGGAACATTACAACAGGGAAAATATGACAACAGTAATACTACAGAGCATAATCGCTGCCTCAGGAACTTGCTATCCAAAGGCCTGAACATGTTCATTGTACTTAGACAGGGAATAGCGTGGAGATGTTATCTACGCTTGGCTTAACACAAGATTTGGGATTCCAAGAAATGGGCAGGAAGAAGAGCTGATAACTGAAGTGAGCCTCTCCAGGGCTAAGACATCTGGGTTTGAACATCACCCAAGAGGTTCTGGTGCTTTGAAAGACTCTTCTGTGACAGTTCCGTGAGACGGATAGGAGGGATTTCAGCTCCTCATTCTAGCTAATGGGAAATGTTTGGGAGGGTTGTTTTGGATAAACAAAGCAATGGCTGCAAGAGTTTACATTTCATTTAATGCAAGATGATCATTAAAAATCAAAACCCAAAGTGGAATCACCAGTTCTCACAGCCTTGCTCTGGTGCGGCACACTCACTCTCACAGGATCAGGCCTTGAGGGGATGCTAAGAAGAGTAGCTTGAAAGCAACATATGGAAATTGAACTAGAAGTAAAAGCTTGAGTGGAGGGAGGTGTGTTTGGAGCTGTCTGCAGGAGAGGAAGCCATGCAGGAAATGCATGTAGAAACTGAAATGTCTTCAGCTGCAGTCATGTTAATGTAATCCGTGCAGTCATTCCCTCTTAAGGAGTGTATGTAGCACATCACAGTACTGGGCCTGTTGTCAGAGGAAGTCAAAGGCAGTACAATACACACGTGTGCATGTCATGGACTGAACAACGATGCGAGGGGCATGAGGCACATATGGGGAGAAGGCACTGAGCAGAAGGCTGCAAAGATGAGAACACATTCAAGAAGGGCTGGTATCTTTGTGATAGAACTGACCAGTTGTTTATAATTAAAAGGAATGTTTCCCCAAGGTCACGTGAATTTTTTCATGGGGATCACAAAGCTGTTCAAATCTCCACTGGTATTAGAGCTTGAATTAAATGTGTGCTGGCATCTGCCAGGGTAGGTACCTCTGTTTTCTCCTCCTCCTCTGTTTTCCTTATAAGAAACCTGGTTAATAAGAGGTTTGGGGCACAGTGAAACTTCTTCAGCAAGCACTTGTTATCTCACGGAAAACCAGCACCAGGCTAATTGTGATTCCTGTAGATCTTGCACTAGTAAATGTCCCACCGACCTCCTGATGTGCCTAAGTGTCGGTGAGGTTTGAGCCCTGTCCATCAGACACAGGGACACAGAAGTGACGGCTGCTTCATACAGGTGGGATGATCTACTTGGGAAGCACAGGCCATGCTTTGGCTCCTGAAGACCAAAATAGTCAATCTTTGAACTACTGCTTTATTCCCCAAAGTTAAGCATTTTCCCAGAAGCTGCCATGCTTGTTTCTCTTACTGTTTAATCTCACATCTGGTATTGCTTATGGCAAGCAGCCTTTCTGCCTCCTGCCTTATGTGCTCTCTGGAGGCTGGTGGATGAGTGCGGAGTTTAGTGTCACTCCCCTACATGCTTATTCTTCTGTGTTTAAAACCTGGAGGGGCTGTCATGGGCCTCCTCAGTTGAAGGGGCAGTTGGAGTCCTGGCCACATCTAGGCTGTGGCTTCTTAGCCTTTACCCAGGCATTCATTGCTTGTTTCTTTTGAGGGTGTGACTGAGAGAGGCCACTTCGATGTTTGGTTGTATCCAGTATTATTTTTATCAAGTAAATTATCAGGGTAGGCAGCACGTCTCTGGTCTCTTTAGACAAGTTAAAGGATATCCGAGTCCAAGACAGCTGATGACATTATATTGGGCATTCATTTTAGATCTGCTGAGCCCACAGAAATCAATAGTTTTCCATTATCGGGTCCGGCTGGGTCACTAGTCTGTCAATGAGCTGTTACAATCGCTGTACAAGGGTGAACCTGACCAGTCAATTGCTGCTGACAAGAGGAAAACACGCTGACAGCCACTGGAACAAGCCAGAACACAGATTTGCACTTTGGTTTGCCATCCGAGAAGGCTGGGAGCAGGGCCATTTCCAAGATGTAGGGCACTCACAGTGGGAGATGAGACCCCCTCTCTCCCTCCTTTCCTTCCCTGCTCCGGGAATTAAGGTTTGTTTCCATAGTCCCAAACACTGGAGAACTCGCTAACTGGAGATGAAGGAACCACCTTACTTGGTGCTGTGGTTTTCCAGCCCAAAAAGGACATGCTAGAAGGGAATGTTTCTGCTGGCAAATCCAGCAGGACCAGCCTTCTTCCTGCAGTGGTCATCACTGAGGGATGCTGGGCTCAGGGTTCCTCATCCGTGATGGGAGCAGGAGCGCAGCCGCTGGGGATAACTCTAGTTCTGGTTGGTGCTTTGGCACTGACTTCCCATCAAACTTGAGAGCTGCGCAAAAAATAAATATTTAGAAATTATCCCAATATTATGATTTTTAATTTTCAACTTTATCAACTTCTTTCAAGTGTTAAATCCTGACCGTTTTATTTACGCCTCCGGTCGTCTGTTTGATTCTCGTGCAAGTCAATATTCACTTGTGTCCCATCATCAAACAAGAAGCTGGTAATCAACTTCATCACTGGGAGCCAACTAGCTGGCTTTTAAAAAACACACTACCCAAAAGAAAGATCGTTTTCTTTAAATGAGAGGAGAGGGAAGCCTTTCTAACAGAGAAGAGCAAACCCTCCTTTGCTGGGTAATTAGAAGCACCAGCCTTATATGACTTGCAGCATTTGGTAGCTCAAGCGGCATTAGATCTCTTACAGCATTAATTAAAAAGAATTTATGTTTTTTTAATAAAATGCTTCATGTTTTAGCCCCTTTTCTTCCTCCTACCCGATGTGATTATGGGAGCTGAAGGGAATTCAGGTTAATATGTTGACACACTTAACAATGCGGGGTCATGTTGCACAATCCGCTTGGCTGGTTCGGTGCAGCGCAGCCCCTGACAGGTCCTCATCAGCCGCTGCCCTAAAGGCAGAGGCAAGGAGAGGATTTTAATTACTGCTCTATCCGTGAGTTTGCCAGCATTAAATTGAGACATAATTAGGCCTCCGAATCTTAATAATTGTCCTAGCTAATTGGGCAGACAAGTACGCTCGGCAGCGTGGCGTGATTAGATAACTAGTGTTTCCAAATGACAAAATTGGGCTCTTGATGAGGGAGGGAGGGGAAGCGGGCGTCTCCCTGCATGAGCAGAGCAGAGCCAAGCCAGGCGGCGGGGCCCGGCCGGGCCGGACACGCTCGGCAGACGCGGTGCCGCTCTAGGGGTCGGACGCACCTTCCGGACGCCCGATTCCCCTCTCCCCTGGAGGTGAATTGATGGCTTCGGCCTCAGGACGGCGCGGCACAAGCGGGAGGACATCGGGGCTGGGAACGGGTCCCGCCTCGTCGGGCACCGGGCAGGGCAGGGGCGCGCACGGCTGCTCCTCCTCCCGCGGCCGCCAGAGGGCGCCGTTCCCGCGCGGCGGCAGCTCCGCGACCTCGGCAGGGCCGTGCAGCAGCACCGTAAGTACCGATAGCGATATCGATACCCTGCTCGGCCCTGGCCGGCCCCGCATTGCCCTGCCCGTGTCCCGGAGCTGGGCCCTCTGCCCGCCACACCGCGGTAGGGCCCTTCCCCGCTCCGCTGCTCGGCGCTGAGGCGAGGCTCTCCCTCCGGGACCTGCTGCGAAGGTTTGATAATCATACAGCGATCCATATCATTATACCGACCAAATACAGATGGATATCTCTGCGCTAGACCGGGGTCGGGGATGACGGCGGACGTAAATGCAGGTACCGCCGCGCTGCTGCCGTCGTCATCTGCGGGCTGCGGTCCCGGCTTTTTCCCATTAAACCCATGTTATTTTTAATGGTACAACCGAGCGCGTTAGTAATTTTATTTAGAAATAAATCTGCTAACAAACAGCAGCTGTATTTGGGGCTGGCGCTGGGGTAAATCCGCAGCGCGGTGATGCGGTTCCCCGGCGGTATCCCCGGGCCGCCCGGATGGTGCTTCACCTCCGGGGGACAGCGCCGGTGGGTGCCGGGCAGCCCCGCCAACCTCCGCGGACAAAGCGCATCCGTTCCCTGGCTCCGTCTCCCCGTTTCCTGGGAAGCAAAACAGGAGGAGGCGACGGAGACGCTCCAGAGCAGCTCCCTCACAAGAGGTTCTCTCCCCTCCCCTGCGGGACCCCGCTGGAGGACGGCGGGCTTGCGTTCGTTAGCAGCAGCAGCATCTTCTCTGTGAAGAACCAGACCGTTTCAAGCAGCAGTATTGAAGTTAAATCGCCAGCAACCGAAAGTTAAAATGCAAACACTTCGCTAGGAAACATTTCATGCAGCTGCTGCAAAATAGCTTTTATTTTTTATCCCAGGAAAGGAGAAACGTTTTGGTGGTATTTTTGTGTGTGTATGATTGCACTGTCGTCGAAAGAGATGCTTTTCCAACATCAGTGATTTTCACTATAGCCTAAGGGCTTCTTGGCTTTAAAGGTCTAGTTATTTTTGCTAATATAGCAGGACTTTAATTCGTGACTGTTTCATAAATCAACTTCAGATGCACTGTATGGTATTTATATACTTATTTTGAGAGATACGTTCTAGCTCAGTAGATTGCCGTTGCAAAATTCCAGTGCTTCAAAGTGATGATGTTGGGAATTATCAACTCTGAAGTTGGGGTTAGCTCGCAGGAGCAGCATGTGCTGTGTAGAATACCGATTTATCAAAGTGTTACAATCACTTTATCTTGCAGGTCAGATCACATGCATTATATTATCAGAAATACATAATGGATTGATCTGCCAGTGTATACTTAAAGCAAAACTCTTGTTGTCTTCAAAGGTGAGGGTACCAGAGATGTGCAGGAGCAGAAGGTTGAAGGTCCACCATAAACCACCTCTGGCCTGGAGAAGCTGTAGCTGAAGCAAACCCCTCCTGTGTTCTGGTGACACAATCCTGTGGCCTAACTCAGCAGTCCTCACCGGGCCCTGCTAGGAGTGGTAAGCACCTCATCCTGCTAAGAGGGACAAATGCCTCCTGTGCACCAAATAGATGCCGGCTCATATTTGTAAAGATCTTTTCTGACTCTTGTGTGCTCTTGACCACCAGGTGACACATCCTCGGGGCCTAAGAGCTGCCGAGAGTGTTTCCCATAAAGAGTTGCTTTCTGAGCAGCCTCAGTGGCCTTCATCCTGTGGATCTCTGGGGATGGCTCCAGCGGACTCCACCAGAAATAGGTAGGCTTGCAGTGCTCACACGAAGGTGATGTCCAGCTCCAAGTTTGCAGTTGTTCAGCTTCACTGAGTGGACTTGATTAATTTAATCTGTATCTGATGAAGCCTTGGATGTAATTTATCTGTGTTATATCAAATTCTCTTCAAATCTAAAGCAATCATTAGGGGTTAGATGGAGGGAAACTAACAACCTAGTAGTAGTTCCTGCCCTGATCCTGCAAGCACTGAAACAGCACACCTATGTAAGCAGAATAGCCTGTACTGGTGTGTGGTCATTACAAGACCAAGACCATGGTGAGGATCATGTTCTCAGAACACTTTAGTGCTGTTTACTAACCACATTGTAGCTTGGGTTCACTCTTACATGGCAGCACTTGCCAGAAACGCTGTTTCTGCTTTGTGGGAAGGCTGGGACTCTGCTTTCAGGGACACTGTGAAAGATAACCGTCCTGTTGCTGTGGGGAGAGTTTCTGTGAGATGGAGCCAAAGGGCACCTGATGTGGCACCAAATGTAGCCGTGTTTGTCCTGTTCCTTGCAGGAAACTCGCTCCCCCTGTGCTTCATCTCCGGCTGCAGAGGAAGGTGTGTTCTGTCTAAGATCTGCTGTCTTGGGACTTGGTAGTTTTAGGAAACTTCTTTCCAGTTCCAGGTTAGAAGAACGATTCTGATGAGTTAATGTACAGAAAGTGGTATCCCCTTCCTGCCTGATGTCTTCTTGGTCAAGGCCGGGCTGCATTCATTGCTTCTCAGGTGGTAGCTGGGTCTTGCTGGTTTTACAGGTCTTCCCTGGGGTGACAGTGCTGACACTGGCCACGCTGGAATGGACGAGTAGGGTTGAAGAAATGTAATTACTTTGTGAGTAACATGTTGGGTTTTTTTCCCCTGAATACCAATTGGATTAAAGGAGGGAGGGAGGAGGAGACACTTGTTTGTTTGTTTGTTTTCTAATGAGTTTAATGATGCTGAAAAGAATATGAAAAGAAAATCATTAGACCTAGAAAATGGGTCATATCTTTATTTATAGTGGTGTAACTGAAACGTTTCGAGTTGATAGTGTTAAGATAACATCACTTCCCCAATGTGCATGCCTCTGTAGAAGCAGGAAAGCATTTTAAACCAGTAGAGGGGTTTTCATTCCCGCTTTTCACGAAGCCCTTTCTTGCTTTTCCTCTGCTCTGACCCAGGGCTGCAGGACCCGGCTCGATGCGGTGTCTCTGTTTCCCCCTGCGCTGGGAAGTGCAGTCGGGAGGTGATGCCGCTGCATCGGCGGGCTCCGGGCCTTGCCCTGGATCTCCTGTGCGTTACTGAGCCCGCCCGGCCCCGGGGAGGGCTGTGGGGCTGTGCGGGCTCGGGGCCCCCGGGAGAGAAATTGCCGCTGGATTTAATGCCTCAAAGAAGCCGTCGCTGGAAAGAGGGAGGCGGACAAAAGCATGCGCCCGGCTCGCAAACGCTGCGCTCCAGCGGCGAGTTTTAAGGCGGTTTAAGTCTAAAGAAGAAGTGACAGGGCAATCATCGCTCCGGATGGGAGGGTGAAGCCATGCTAACAGCTTGTGTATCTGTATATTTAATTGCGACCTGGCTGCATGTTCCTGTTGAGGAAGGATGCAGATCACAAGCGAATCTATAAAAGCCGCAGCAGACAAGCCCGGAAAAGCGATAAGTGACAGATGAAACGGCAGGCAGCGCGGAGCTAACTGGCAAACGCATCGATACAAAGTCATATACCTTCTGAGAGGAGCAGTAGTTTGTTTTATTGCGGTTCTCCAGAGTTTTATCTACTGTAGGTGTGATGGGGAGAGATGAGCTAATGTGCCCTGTTTAGGATACAAACATGCAGATTAGATCTTCATGACGCCGTGTTTCACTTACACCACTTGGAGGATAAACCAGGCTTCCCCCACTCAGGAAAACATGGATTCCCCTCCCCCCCTTTTTAATGTTTTAAAGGTGTTTTAAACTCGTTTAAGCACCCACGTTTGGCACTGAACTATAGCGAGCTGTTGGGAGTGCCCAAGGATGGAAGCCGGGGCCCGGATCTGGCCGTGCTGCCCGAGGCTGGGGCCCTGGAAGCCCGTCAGCCCGGCTCCCGGCTTCTTCGTGTTTCTATTACTTCCAAGTTTTCAATGAGGCTGGTGTAATTACGAGGCGTTTAACTTTTTGCCAGGCTCTTTCATTATGGCTTTGCATTTGCACCTCGCTTTTAAGAGAAGTAATAACATTCACAGTCAGGGGCAAATCCTGTTAATGAACAAATTAAAGTTCAAACAGTTATTCAAGTTCACAGCCCCGCTCGCTGCTCCTTTAATAAGAGTTATACATGTTACTTTCTCTCGGGATCACCCCCCCCTTTTATTACTTTTTAAGCTTTTTATAAGCTCTGGCGGGCTATATGGGCAGCTCCCAGCCTCTAAAGAGCCCACAAATCCTGAAGGGAGCCCTAATCCGGCCTTAATTTGGCAACTTTTGTAAAAGACATAAAAGCCCGGGTGCCACCCTTGTGCGCTCAGATTATGATGTTGCAGGAGCAAGCCGGGGGAAGGCCCCTTCTTTCCCGCACCCACCTATTTGTGCCGCCTGCCTCCCCTCCTTAGCTGTGCCAAAAGCCCTCGGGTACCGCAGGAGGAGAAATTAGGATGTCTGATGGACAGCGTGCGGATTTACAGCCCTTATCCCGATAGCTCCTTTGAGCCGCGGGGTGCTGGGGCGGCAGCTTCCTCCCCGCCCCCAGCCTGCCCCGCAGCGCTGCTCGTGGGCCAGAGCCCGGTGCCTGCTACCGGTAGCTGCCTGCAAGTGTTAACGACGTGCGGTTAAGAGTAAGTAAATCAGTAAGTAAATAAATATATAAATGATCACCACTGGGCTCTTTCTCTTCCCATCCCGCTTTCTTCTTTCCCTCCAAGCCTCTCGCAATCAGATGTCTGCGCTCACCTCGGCATCTGCATAACCTGAATCTTAATTCCCCTTCTCAGGAGCTCTCCGAGCCCGGGGGAGAGGCGGCTCCCTGTGGGTCCCACTCCCCCACTCCCATTTCGATGCAAGGGTCCCCGGGCCGGGGGCAACGGGCGGAGTCCAGCAAAGCCCGGAGAGTTTGACACCGGTTCAAGGCAGCGCCGGTGCAAAAACGCTGTCTATGTACAAATAGAGGAGATCACACTCCCCATTATCTACCTCCTGGCGAGTGTTTGATTTGTGACATCAAAAGCTTATCAAGGAAAGCTCGCAAAAAAAAAAAAAAAAAAAGAAAGAAAGAGAAAGAAGGGAGAGAAAAAAAAAAGCATCTTTTCATGGTGTGCCGGTTCGGGTGATGTGGGGGGAAAGCGGAAAGAGGAGGGGGCCGGTGCGTCCAAACGCTGCCGGAGCCGGGGAGCCGATTTCAGCCCCGGCCGTGCGAGGGTGCGGAGCGCTGGCGCGGAAAGGAGGGGAGGGCCGGGCTGGCCCCGGCGGAGGGCTGGAGGGAGGCCCTGGTTCCTCGCAGGCATCTGCACAGAAGTGGTTTGATATAATCACCATGACAACTGCCGCCTATGAGCATACAAATAATAGAGATGAAATAGACAAAAGATTAGCATGCCATGAAAAGTACAATAAGTTTCTTATTTAGCATTTAGATAACTGTCTTTCCTTCGGAGCAGGCTTCAAAGTTGAACCCAGTTTAGACCAAGAGGATTAATTCTTTCTCCCGCATGCTTCATTGAATCTCTCATTACCAAACTTTGTCTGTATTGATGTAAGATTTGATTGAAGATTAGAGCATTTAGCAAATCTTGCTTTTCTGCATGTATCAGGCCTTTTCAAGCGCGGGCCGCGCTGCCCAGTGGTCAATACCCTTACTTTTATCCAGTGTCTGCTTCATTTAAACTTAATCAACTCCCTCAATGAACTGGAACAGGGAAACGTCCCTGCGGTAAGAATGTTGTGCTTTTCTTAGATAATTCTTTACTCCCTCTCCCAATCCGCTGGCGTTAAACCTAAAATTGCTCTCTGATGAACTTAATCAATATGATAATGACAATTGGGGCTCAATGGCTCGGCCCGGGCTCCGCGCGGAAAAGGTAGATGGGCTGTGCCCATTGCCCCGGAGCAACTTCTCCTTTCTCGCCTTCTCTTTTGTGTGCGCTGCTCCCACCTCTCCCTCTCTTTTCCTCCCCCTTTTTCTTCTCCCCCCGCTTTCCCCGTGACACCGGCCGCTGCTCACGCCGGAGAATGATGCTTCTTTGTGCGGCATGAGGACTCGTATGTCACCGCCCGGGGAAGCGGCGCGGAGCGGTTGGCCGGGTGAATTATCTGCCTTGTTGCGGTGAATTATTTGCCCTGTTTCCTTTCCCAGTCAACAAGTTTCTGAGGTATAGCACAGATCAATCAAAGCTGACAGAGCGCATGTGAAGCTTTTACTGTGTAAATCTGGACCTCTTGTCCCGGCTTCGTTGGCACTGGCATCTGTATATCATTTTTATACTGCTACCAGTAGAGCAATTTCAAAAGTATTTGCAAGGAAAATGGATGTCCCCATCTGTTCCCGGAATCATAAATGTGCCACTTTCGGAGGTTTTTCACTGGTAATCATATCTTTAATGATGAACAAACTTGTGATATATACCTTTCCATAAAATGGGGTTTTCTTCGCTTTATTGTGATTGGCTGGGATAAATAGCTTTTCCATATGTTAGGGAGATAAAACATAAGATTACCAGAGCTCGTTTGTTTGATCATAAACAAAAGAAACAATTCGCTCCAAACACTCTTTAAACAGAAGCAACTGCAGAACTAAATTGTATTAATAGGCTATCGATGGGTCAGGAGGCAAACAACTGTCCCCGTGGAAAAGACAGCCGCTTTAAAATACGAATAGACGGGTGACCTTAACGCAGACGTGGATTTTAAATAGTAGATGCTCTTTTTAACTTCTTTCTCCCCCTCTTAAGATTGCCTTGTTTTTGCCTCTCTCCTTTTTTTCCCCTCTTCTGCTTGACTTTGAATTTCCCTAAGTGCAGGATCGAGGATGCTGTGCTAGGTAGTGGGTTGCCGTGCGCTATATTTAGAAAGCATCTGGAAGAGAAAATGTCCTCAGGAATCCGGGCTGTTTTGTTGTAAGCATCTCTCCAGTTCCAGCGCTGTAAACGTAAACGCTCCTTCTCCAGACGTAACAGCGCTTCGCGCTGCCTGGGAGCGCCGAGTGAGGACGGGGCAGGGGAACCCCCGTTACCGCTGCGGCACCTCCCGGCGCAGACAGCGTTAGAGCTGCCCTAATGGATGGGGACGGGGTTCCTGGGGCACACACACCACACGCCCCCCGGCTGGCACTCAGCGGGTTGCCCCAACGGCCTCGGTCGGGCCGGTCACGGAGCAGCTCCGGGGTGCGGCCCGCTCGGCTGCCCTGGGGCCCCCGACGGGGCGGGCAGCCGCCCGGCTGCACTCGCCATCCCACCACGGGCGTTTGCCCAGCGGCAGAATGGGACTTCCTCCTCCCTTGTAATGCTCTTCCAGAGCCACGCTGCCCTCAGACGGCGAAGGAGGCGATAGTCGCGACAGCGCTATAGGAGACGTCTCTCAGCCCTTTTCTCCTACCGGTGCCCCTGAATGAGGCAAAGAGCCCGGGGCAACAGTGAGCGGCTGCCTCGAAGCGGGCGGCTTCAACGGCAGCACCCACTGTGGGGTGGAAGTCTGTTCCCGCCCGGCCCGCAGTGGGCTCTCGGGGCAGGGGTTGACTCGGTACCAGTGGTCGGGATCCGGGCAAGTTAAAGTCTCTTAAGGCCAGAAGAGACCATTAAATCATCTGCCTGACCTCCCCCGTTACAGGGCCCTATAATTTCATCCGGTTCCTAAGGCATTAAGGCCAATAATTTGTGTTTGAGTAAAACGTGCCTTCCAGAAAGGCTGCTGCTTCTGAGGATTTCAAGAGATGTCGATTTTACTCCCGTCCTGGAGAGTTTCCTGAGGCAGTTAACTGTTGGTTAAGGGATGAGCCTTATTTCCGTGACAGCCTTTGCTTAAATTACTCCGAATTGGCAGCATGTGTTTTGCAGTCTGAAAGTGCGGTTGCTGCGCTGTGGCCGCCTCAGTTTTCCCCTTCCTTTTGCTCAGCTACCATGCCTGTTGTCCACATGGAGGAGGCCCTGGCTCTTCTTAGGCTCCCTAGAGACTCCCGAGGCACCTAGCACCCAGGTTCTAGGTCAGCCTGCTTGGTGACTGCAGAAAGGAAGAGCCGCAGCGCCTCCAGCCGGGTAGGCCAATGGGACATACCATATTGAAAACCAGGACCTAATCCTGCTTTACTGTCGAATCACGGCCTAACGTGTCTTCCTGACCAAGTCAGCATCCAGCGGGAGAAGGATGAAGTACCTGGTTGGGAAGTTCCGCTCTCCCTCGGCCAGAGAGTGCTTGGATGCAGGTGGGTTGGGGCACTGTGAGTTCAGAGTGTTCGTGGAAGTGGAATACATGGCATATGCTGACCCCCTAAAGCTTTAAAGATTCAATTTTTCTAGCAAATGGTGCTACTCTCTGTC